>NW_023425551.1:47006907-49406907 GCF_014108245.1 Pipistrellus kuhlii | reverse complement strand
CACACTCAAAATGAGACTTAGAACTCAGTCTCTGAAATTACTCTAAATCTCACAAATGTGTGACTTCCAGGAACCTAGACAAATAAAAATGGAGATTGTTGGTAGATTGAAAGCTAGCTAGCTAGCTGGATTCATTTGTTAGGTAAGCAGATATCCTTTAATTCATTACAGATTTTTCTTTTGACTTCCAATAAAAATATACTTATTTTTTTTCTTGTGGAGATGAATTCAATATATATTGAGGGCTATTCTTTACTTATGTCCGGAAGAAGTATACTTTCTTCCATGGGATTTGACCAAGAACAATAACAACACACATAAAATGGTTGTGAATTTTACCACAAATTTGAGAAAGAGTAATATTAAACAGTGAGTTTTTGGGAATTTTAACTTGCAAGCAAGAACAAAAGAATAATGTTATGCTCTCTTCAGAAGGAGGCCATTAAATGGATATTTCTGCTTTTTTTAATCTACATACGTTAGAAAATTATAGTATATTTTTTTCAAAAAAAACATAAGCAAAATTTTCTTTAAGTTATGCAGTTAGCAATGAAAAGTTATAGTTAACTTTATTGATAAAATTAAATTACTTTCCAAAATGATTGTCTGAATTTACAAGCTCTCAACAATGTATAGAAATTTTCACTGCTCTCTTACTTCATTTACAATGTTATTGTAAGACTTACATTTTTAAAATATATATATTTTATTGATTTTTTACAGAGAGGAAGAGAGAGGGCTAGAGTTAGAAACATCGATGAGAGAATCATCGACCAGCTGCCTCTTGCACACCCCCTACTGGAGATGTGCCCGCAACCAAGGTACATGCCTTTGACCAGAATCGAACCTGAGATCTTTCAGTCCGCAGGCCGACGCTCTATCCATTGAGACAAATTGGTTTTGGCAAGACTTACATTTTTACTGATGTATGAAATTTGCAGTGAGTATGAAATTATATTTGCCATAGTTTCTATTAATATTTTATTCATTATTATAAGATTGAGTTGCTTTTCAGATGTTTATCAATTATCTATCTTTTCTGTGAACTTTGTTATTGCGTTGCTTATATGTTTCTTATTGAGAAGTAAGAATTTGTTAACTTCTCTGGCTCCTAATTTTTCGTATGAAATAGTTAGCAAATATCTTTTGATGCATGGATATTTGATTGTGGTAAAATGCATCATTTTTTTCCCTTTTGGGTTGTAATTTTTGCCCTTTTTTCAGAAATTTATTCTGACTCTGCATTTATAAAGTTCTTCTTAAACATTGTTTTTATTAAAATGTTAAAGTTTCACTTTTCCTATGTAGTTCTTAATCTATTTACATCTGAATTTTGTAAATGATGTGAATTAGAGATTCAGTTTAATTTATATTTCTTTTGAGTTCCACTTCCATTTGCCCAATGACCTATTTGCTCTATCTCAATTATTGATTGGCAACTATATTTCAATAAGTCTCAATCCAAATTTGTAGCATATACATCATTCACAATACCTTTACTAACTACAAACATTCACTAAGTAAGTTTGTGTGTCCTTAATCTAAAGAGAATCACTTGAAGACAGCATACAGTTGGGTCTTTCATCTATTCAGACACTTCAAAAAATTTTTACTGGGAGTTTAATCCATTTGTGTTTAAAGTTTTCAATAAGGAAAGTATACTATTGGCATTTTGTCAATTTATTTTGTCTTTTTTCATCTCTTCCTGTTTTCTTTTTTCCTGCCTTTCTATGTCTTGTTAGTTTTGTAGTGATATTCTTTGAATCCTTTCTCCTTTCCTTTTTATATATATTTTTCCATTCTCATTCTGAACTGCATGGTTTATTCTGAGAAATCTGCTTGTGTTCCACATGATGAATCTTTTGCTATTATCAAAATTTTCTTCTTGCTTTGACTTTCAACAATTTTCTTATGTGTCTTCATGTAGACTGCTTTGGTTTTCTCATATTTGGAATTTCTTGGGCATTATGAATCTGGATATTCTTTTTTTCCCCTAGGTTTGGAGGATTTTGTCTTTATTTATTTCAATAAATTTTCTGCCCTTTTATCTCTCTCTTCTCCTTCTGGGACTCTCATAATGCATATATTACATTCATTAACTTAATTGTTTCCCCTCTTTTGTTTAGTTGTCTGTGTTGTCCTGTAGCTCACTGAGCATCTTTAAGATTATTATTTTGGATTCTTTGTTTTGTACTTCATAGATATCTATTTCTTTTCTGTCAGTTACTGGAGATTATTTTTCATTTGTTAATGTTATATTTCCCTGATTCTTTGTGTTTCTTGTAGCCTTGTGTTTGTGTGTGCATGTTGAACAAGCAGCTACCTCTTCCCGTTTTCAGAACTGTAGCAGTGAAAGACTTTAACCAATCAGCCTGACTAGAGGTTCTGGAAGCCTCTCAAACCTTTTTATAGGTTATAGGGTGTGCACTTTCCACTCCTCTCCTTCTTCCTGGGAGAGAAGTCTCAGGTTTGCATGTCTTCTTCCAAACGTGCTGAGCCATGTGGGTACTGTCCTCTTTTCCCTAGGACAATGCACTTAGATGCCAGGACATGGTGCACAAGCCCCATTCCTCTCTCCCCCCTCCCCCTCCACCTTCTGGAGAAGTCTCTTGGTTATGTGCCTCATTTCACTCCTGCAGATTTAATCCAGCTGCTAAGAACTGCATCATCTGCTAAGATCCACATAGGCCGCTGAGATTTGCACTATCTGCTGAGTTCCTTGCCATCTGCTGGGGACTAAGCTGGCTTCTATGTGCTGCACCAGCTGCCAAGAGCCACCCATGCCTTTTTGTACTCAGCTGCTCCAAAGCATTCCATCTATGCCAGATTCCTCAGCACTCTGGGTGGAGCAAGACAGGAGATTTCTCAGGCAACATTCCAAAAGCTGGGTATGTGGGATGCTCCTCTCACTCTTTGTAGCCCCTGCAAGAGAAATTGTTAGCATCTCTTTTGATCTTTAACTCTGTCATCTGGGAGAAGAGGAAGACACAGGGAAAGGTAAACTTACTTATTTCAATGCAGTTGTTCTTAGTCCCATGTTTTTCTGGGTTACTGCAACTTCTTAACTTGACTCTGAAGTTCTCATAAAGGTATTTTGGTCCATATGTTGTTAAGTCTTTGTTTTGGGAGGGACAAGGATTGGAACCTCCAATTTTGTCGTATAGTTGACCTTAAACCCCCTCTTCAAAACTTCTTGAGATATATCTTTGTCAGAATTCCTCTCCCACTTGTATCTGAAATTTCAGGATTTATGTAAGTTCTATTCCCAGAAGTGTGCCCTCCCTCTTGAATATTTGAGGGAGCCCTGTGGACCCAGGATCTCCTGCATGCTCTGATTTTCTCAGTCCCCTTTGCACTTACCAGCAAATTGGAGACTTTAAAGACTTTCCCCAGTTTGTCAATTGACTTGTTCACCCACAGAAATGAGGGCTGGTTAGGAAGCTTGGTTTCCTAGGTGTTAAATCTGCCAGAAGCCCTCTTTGTCTTTACTGTGCTGTTCCCACACAACTTCTCCTCCTCACAGCCTTTCATGCTACATTGGAATTGGCCTGGTTTGTGCATACTCTAAGGCTTATAAAATTATCGTGGCACCAATTTTTGTATTAGATGTTATTTTTCCTTTTTAAAAAATTGATTTTATTGAGGTAACAGTGGTTAATAAAATTATATAAGTTTCAGGTCTACAGTTCCATAATACATCATTTGTACATTTTATTATATGTTCACCACCCCAAGTCTAGTCTCCTTGCATTACTATTCATCCCCTCTTTATCCTCTTCTTCCTCCCTTTCCTTTCCCTCTGATAATTAACATACTGTTGTCTATGTCTATGAGGTTGGTGTTCTTATTTTTCCTATCCTAGTTGTCCTGTCTCTTTCTAAGAATGAATTGAGAATATTCAAAGTTAGTGCTACTGCTACCATCATCTCTTTTCTCCTACATATGGTTTCTTAAAAGAACATTATTAATTATTTGAAAGTAACATAAAACATACACAATACAACTAAATAGTGAGAAACAAAAATGTAGTTTATTTCATTGAAAAGCTCCTCTGGAAAAGGGCTATTTTGATCAAATTAGAAGCTATGAAAATTTAAGCAAAAGAGTCAGTCAATATCTTGGTGTGGAAAATGGGTGGTGTCAGAGGATAAAAACTTATAATTCCTGAGGAATTTCTATCAAAATGAGAAAAACCCTTTAACTTATTTATGTCTTGTGTATATATGGTAGAAATACTAAATATTGTATCTCTTCTCAACTTTATGTTCAGTGATATATCAGTAACTTGAAGTCAGCCTTAATGGTGGAATTTGTACTACAAAAATCAGCAAATGCCACAAATAAGAACTTGCTTTATTTCCCCCTCCTTCTCTTTCCTTCCCTTCTTACCTTTTCTTTCCTTTTTTTCCCTTTTCCTTTCTCACACTCCCCCCTTCCCCACCTTCACTGGCAATCTAGTTGTTAAGTGTTTACCAATAAACCAAGTGGGGACCAAGAGTATGAGATGCCCAATAATAGCAATTAATTGCCAAAGATAAGATTGATATATTTACCATAAAGGGCAAAAGTAACATGTCAGTAATAAGAGTTCCTTGCATTTTAGGGATCTCTGACAGTGACTAATTGATGCTGTTGTCCCTCTGAAAAAAAATAAAATAAATGGTCAGTCAGCTAGAGCATTACATGGAAAAAAAACAAACCTTCTATATCAAGTAGTCAAAAACCTGACTTGAACAGTCACAATGGAAACTCATAGCCATATAATGTTTTAGACCTAAAGCCCCTTGACTAAAGGAGACAGTGTTTTTTTTTTGTGTTTTTTTTTTTTGAGGAAAGACCCTGAACTATTGCTGCCGGTATATATTCCAGACCTTCTCCAAAGGGACCCGAGGCTATTTACTAAAGTGAAAAGGAAATGCCCAGTACTTTAATTTTTTAAAAAAATATATTTTATTGATTTTTTACAGAGAGGAAGGGAGAGAGATAGAGAGTTAGAAACATTGATGAGAGAGAAACATCCATCAACTGCCTCCTGCACACACTGGGGATGTGCCCGCAACCAAGGTACATGCCCTTTGCTGAAATGGAACCTGAGACCCTTCAGTCTGTAGGCTGATGCTCTATCCACTGAGCCAAACCAGTGAGGGCAATGCCCAGTACTTCTATAATAGTTAATAGTAGACATTTGTTCTGGATTGGTGCTAAAACCTGAATTGGTGTGATATCGTCCATGAATCAAAGTAGGGGCTTAGGACAGTCAAGTGATTAGTGTCTTAGCTCAATCTCAGTTCATATTGCATCTAATTGTTTTTCAAGTTTCTGGATATATAATTGGGATAAACAGAATAGGCAACTGGCAGAATCCTTACATTTGCTCTCTGACCCAGTGGCTAAAGGAAGAGTTAAGTGGAAATTCCTGAAACATTCCCTTCTTGTGAAGATTGCTTTCACAAAAAGGGGAATTTTTCCCCCCAGGAATTCTAGGGATTAATGCCATCACTTCTTAAAAGAAGCAGGGTGGTGATACCTGTTACATCTCCATTTACTGATAAGTTTAACCTGTTTTCCTGGATAGAAATTGGATGACTCTTGGAGAATATGTGCACCCTATTCTAAACATAATCACATGGTGTTCCAATTACAATTTCTGTTCTACATACAGAATCAATACTAGAAAAACCAGTATGGCCCCTGCCACTTGTTATATGGCTGTTGACCTTGATAATAAAAGCATAATATGCTAATGAAGCCAAGACCAGTTTGGCTCAGTGGATAGAGCATCAGCCTGCGGACTGAAGGGCCCCAGATTCGATTCAGGTCAAGGGCATGTACCTTGGTTGCAGGCACATCCCCAGTAGGGGTGGTGCAGGAGGCAGTTGATCGATGATTCTCTCTCATCGATGTTTCTAACTCTCTCTATCCCTCTCTCTTCCTCTGTAAAAAAATCAATAAAATATATATATTTTTTAAATATGCTAATTAAACTCCATGCCCTTCCAGATGACCTTCTGGATGAAGCCAGAGCTAAGAGGGAACCCAGAGCCAGAGGGAAGCCGGTGCAGGCAGCCAGGGAAGGAAGGCCTACTCTTGCATGAATTTTGTGCATTGGGCCTCTAGTCAAGTAATAAACATAGTTATTTAGAGTTTAAATTTTAAACTACCTTAATTTATAACTTATCATAAAATACATAGATTGTATCATCCTCCTTTTACAAATATTTTTATTAGCATGGAAAAAGGTAAATAAGTTTACCTTGATCAATCACTGAGTACATGCAGAGCTACAATAGAATTCAAGTTTAGGAGTATCTAACTTATAGTGCAAGCTCCAAACTTTACCTCCTTATTTACTTACCCAGGATCCATTTCAGCTCTAATAGTTTTTAATTTTCATGAATTAGAAATAGTAAATAGAGCTGAATTTTGTTATGTCACTTAGAGTCAAATAATTATTGTCCAATAAAAGTTTTTGTCCTTTTCCTCAACATATTTTAAGTTCTTTTTGTAGATCCCTGTCCTCTTTTGCTCCCTAACATTCAAAACTGGTTTTAATCTTTTTGCATGTGTTTTAGCTTGATTCTTTTGGCTATCTCTCCTGAAATCTGTAGCAATACAATAGTGCTACAGATCAGTTGACAGCTTTATGCAGAAATTTCATGTTTGGCAGGCTTTAATCTAGAAAAGCCTAGAGGACATTTGTCATCTGCCAAGTGAGGTCCTCACAGATTATCTTCTTCCACATTCAAAAATGATATATTGTGACCTTCTACACTCTTACACTCTTGGGTGTATGATTTCAATGACATGCTCCCTCTACTTCCCCCAGGGTTGTTGCTAATCTTAAAACTGTTACAAGAGTTTTCACATTTAATTTTTTTTGTTCTGTTACTCAAGTTATTTTTAAATACTTGTTTTTACCCTGCATTCACATCTCTAAGGACTTGCCGTGGGAACATCTGTGATTCATGTATTGAATGGATTTGGGGAAAAACTAAGCCAAGCAAAGGGAATCATATTTATTTGTCATGTTTAAGAACGAAGGTATTTATGTTTTATTCCTTTGCCTCTGTGGTATAAACATTATTTTGACCTAAAGGCAACAGAGACCCTGCAGGCTCACAATAAACTTTTATCTCTCCCTTAAATAATTTAAATGAGGGGCCTTGCCTATAGTAAGAGTTATCACCAGAAATATTTTTTTTACCTAGTTATATTTCAAGGAAAACTGCTAATTATTGAACATCTATTCCTATCATCCTGTAATGTCTTTCCTCCTTCTGAAGCACCCAGTGCCTTACCTTATCTTTAGCTCAGAATGTCATATATACCTCATTTTTACTTTCTGTTTTTAAATTTCTCATGAATACAATTTCTCTGACTCTCTCCTGTATGTGGGACTCCCTTGTGTGTGTATATATATATATATATATATATATATATATATATGCAATTAAGTTTGGTTGTTTTCTCTTGTAATATCTCTCATGTCAATTTAATTACTGGACCAACTAACAGGAACATTGAAGGGTAGAAGAAAGTTTTTTTTTTTCCTCTTCCATACAATCAAAACTTTTTTCCCTACATTTAAATGGGATTAACATTTTTTTCATATAAAATTAAAACACAGCCATGATTTTATTGTAAATGCAATATATTTCTTATATTTAATAGTCTAAACATTCATTTCCTTGCTGTTAGTTTTTTATTTTATTTTTGAAAACATATTTTTATTTTTTAGAAAGAAGGGGAGACATAGAAAGATAGAAACGTCAATAAGGAACATCAATAGGTTGCCTCCTGCACACCTCCTGCTGGGTATCAAGCCTGCAACTCGGGCATGTGCCCTGACAGGAATTGAACCAAAACCTTCTGGTTCATGGGTTGACAATCACTGAGCCACATGGCTGAGCATGCTTGCTGTTAGTTTTATAAAATGGCATGTATAACTGTACTTATGGAACAAGCATAAGTAAATGACACACATTAATTTATGTGCTAATTTTATTTAACTTTTACATGTAAATTAAACATGTACTTTGTGTTTTTTATCTATTTTTAAATGATAAATGTTGGAGGAAATATTAGTGTTAAAAATTGGCCTCTATTGCCAGATATTGGTAACTGGTAGGCTATATTTTATAATTTAAATGGAACACCTTTTGGAGTAAAGGGAGTACTACCCTGAGGATGACAGGTGTACACTGGGAATGCCAGGCCAGCAGGCATAAATGTCCCGGAGGAAGTACAAAACTGTTTAGACTACAAAGTCTACATATCTATCCCAACACTTCTCATATTTTGGGGGGTATGAATTCCTTTCTTTGGGCTACATACTTGATATCAATAATGTTCCCATCATTGCTTCGATAAACAATAAAGTGAAGCCACCATTTCATATCCAAAGATTATTTGAACTATTTTTCTATAGGGCCTAAATGGGTTAATTCAGAGCCAATGGCAAGGAAAGCACTTATTTAAGGGAACTTATATATGTGAGGATGGGTTCAGACCTTCTACCCTGCATGCCTTACTGCTTCATCTCCAAGTTATCTTTTTTTAGTAGTGCAGCACAAACCAGAGAGGCCCCAGCAGAAATCAAACCTCTGACTTCCAGCCTCCAGACTTGTACGAAAATACATTTCGGTTGTTGAAATTATCCAGTCTGTGATATTTTCTAATGGTGGCCTGAACAGAGTAATAAACCTTCCCTCCTCTTTACTCGGCATCCACAATCAGTTATTACAATCATTTCATGGTAATTCCTCACTTTCCTTAACCTTTTCCTATTTCATATCCTTGATGAGTAATTGCATGACCAACTTTACCTTTCCACCTGTTCCCCACTGCAAAGTGAAGATGATTAGAGAAAAAGACACAAACTATGCTGACTTTCAATTCAGATGACAAACGGCAAATGAGCTTAATAGAGCTGCCCATGAATCACTATTTTCCTAATTTGTTTATTCTCCTACTCTTTTCAATATTACAATATTTCTCATTAAATTCCTGCATCTCCTCTCCCTCATTCAATATCATCTAATGATCCTGCTTCCTAAACTGTTAAGCAATCAGAAGTCATCAGGAAAGGACTTTCAACAGCTTGCCCCGTCTCATGTACCTTACTTATTCTGTATGGCAATATTTGCCTTCCTTCCCCAAACTGTAGACAAACTGCTTATGTCCTTCACTTGGAAACTTCAACCCATCTCCTTATTACATAGTCAAGGGACTCTCTCCAGCAGTTCTCCTCTACATCACCCATTTCCTATCTTCATTTAACTATCCCCTTCATTTAACTTATTTCTTCCATCTCATAATCTTCTCTTGAAGATTACCCTTAACTACTACTTACCCTCTTGCTACTTACCCTCCTGCTACTTACCCTCCTGCTACTATTTCATTATTATGTATTCTACACATCATTTTATTGTAGTGTCTATAATTAGCATATAATTCAAAAAGTAAGGGGATTATCATATTATTAATCTTACATGTCTGTAAGTTTCATGTATATGTTTTCATCTGTATACACATGAAAGTTATGTAATCATAATTACAACATAAATACATAATTAAACAAAAGTACATTATTTATTAAATATAATAATTTCATGTAATCAAGATGCAAAATAAGCAAAACAAGGTGCTATTTTCCCAATAATATTGTCAAAAATGAGAATATGACCATGTTTGTGGAATTGCAAGTGGCAAAGCTACGTTGTAAAGCAGTGTGACAATATCTAGCAGACCTGCAAATGTGCATACCCAGGTATACAACAATTTTATGCCTGAAACACTCTCCATAGGAAACAAAGGCACCTAAGAAAGTGTTTGTATTATAGAAATAAATATAATCTTGGAAAACCTGAGTCAGCATAAGTATCCATTAATAAGGGAATGCTTAAAATATTAATGCCGGTTCCTGATAGATCAGCATCAGAGATGTTAAAAGTAATGTTGAATGAAAATGAAAAAATGGAGGATGACCTATACAACACATAACTGTGCATTGTTTAAGAACATGTAAGATAGTATGAATGGGAGGGGGGGAATGGTAAGATATGTACACAGATAATAATTTAATAAATAAAAAAAGAACACGTAAGATAATGATAATATAGTAAATAGATTACAAGGATTTTTATGAAAGTCAAATGGTAATTGCTCTGGGGAGTTCAAAGAAGAGTAGTGCTGAGGGGATTCATTACAGAAGACTAGCTAAATCTCTAAAGCTTTATTTAAATAAAAATAATAAATAAATATGAAAAATGTCAGTTGTAGATGTTCTAAGTTATGGAAATGTTTATTTTATATACATTTTCCATTTATTTAAAAATTATTTTAAAAATATGAGGAAAGAAGGACAACAAACATGTGAAATTGAAAATACATGCTTCATAAAGTTTGGTATGTAAATAATCTTAAGAGATCTCATTTACAGATTCTAAGATAAGAATTATTTTAATTTAAAAGTTTCACAACTTTATACTTTTTCAGATCATTATTTCTTAAATGACATGAGCAGAAACTTTTTTTTTTTCAATCAAGGGCACCAATAACTCCAAGAATTAGAACTATTCTGAAAGGCAGCAAAATTTGTCACCCCCAAATAGGAATGAATTCAAAAAGAGCCTACAGGCTTTGCTAGAAAAACATAAGGACTTACTCAAAAATCTTGGGGTTTGCAAACCTGAAACACAAGTTGGCAATACCAGGGATGCTCAAAAAAAAGAAGGAAAAGCTGAGGGTTCTTATAGAAGTACATTCTTGAGAAGAACCATCCTATATTCTTATCCTCTGGATTGGCCCACGATGGTAATTCTCTAGATGACTGGTAGTCTGGATGGATGCAAGGTCTGGATCTGTAAATATTCTTTCCTCAGTCCTTTAGGGAGTTATCTGGAGGTTTGGTATATATTTCAGCATTAATTCAGGACTGGGAAGTTTAAAAGTTTAAGGTCCCAGACTAGTAAAACAAGAATAGAATAATTTCTTCATTCTTCAACCTACTTGGTTTTAGTAACTTAGCAGCTTGAATATCCTAACTCCATTTTATTTCTTCATTTTATTCCTCAATTCTTCTTTGGCATAAATATTATTTTAGTCTGATAAATTTTAGGAAATAGCTGAAAATATCTGAAAACTGAGTAGAAGTTACCCTTTTATAAGAGACATTTATCTTTATGAGGAAAATCTCCATTTGAAAGGGTGTCTCCCTCTAGGAGGAGAAGGATGACTAAATCTCTCAAAACGCTTATCAATCGAGAAGGCAAGACTGAAATCTGCCTAACAGCCTAATCCTCCTTTACTGTGCTTTGTTTGAAAATTTTTCATAAATGTCTTCTCACCCTTCAATATCTTGTGTTTTTAGCTGGAGATGGTATTTAAGATGAAAGCTTGGATCATTTTAGGAGTTACTCGTTTTTTTTTCTGGGTGTCTCCCATGTACACAGGAGTTATACATGTTATTAAACTTCTGTTGGTTTGTCTTCTGTTAATCTTTTATTCCAGAATAGAGGGTGGGGAAATGTTCTTTTTAAATGATAGAAAGAGTTAAAGATTATATGTGTTCTTAAAAGGGTAGAAGAAAAATTACTTCCTCACATTGTGCGGAAGAATTTAAATATATTTTAAATATACATTTTTAAATATCTTTTTCTTTCAGGGAGGAAGGGAGGAGGAGAGAGATATAGAAACACCAATGACGAGAGAGATTCATGGATCGGCTGCCTTCTGCATGGCCCATGCTGGGAAATGGAGCCTGCAACCCTGGCGTGCCCTGACCAGCAATCAACCCAAAACCTCCTGGTTCATAGGTTCACACTCAACCACTCAGCAACACCAGCCAAGCAAAAATTGCTTTTATTGTTAAAATATTATCAACAAATGAAAGTGAATCATTCATTGTATGTTAGAGATTCATTATTTGTGATCCTTAAAGCACCATTTAAATTAACTGAATCTAAGCTTATATTATAAGTATATTTCTGGGTTTTACTAGCCCTTATATCCAATTAAAAATCTGTAACCACTATTTTTAAATGATAAAAGAGTTAAGGATTATGTGTGTTCTTAAATTCCATAGACTTAATTATTTTTTCATGTTTGTGTCAATACTTAATTGTTTCTAGAAGTTCAAATAATGAATGAAGCCTGAATAGAACTTATTAAACACACATTTAACATTTTCTTGTCTAAACACACTAGGAATATTCATAACTTGGGGCAGTAATCTTGTATTTATATTTCCTCAACACTTAAGTATTTATTTGCTTAGAGCCAGACAATAGCTATCTGCACATAATTTGAATAACTAAAACACAGAAATTAGTAGCTTTATTCACAGCAAAATAAAATTGTTATAAAGCCCTATCTTGAGAAAAATTGGATGTATGAAGTGTATACAACCATAACCTGAATATTCTGAGAAGTGAAACTTTGGTAAAAACAAGGAAAAAGGGTTTTCATACTATCATTACCCCACTGTGAATTTAGTATATTTTATTTACCTAAAAATTACAAAATGATATTAGGAAGATATATGAGATTATACTATTGGACTATACTTGGAATATTATCTCACAAAAAATGAAGATATATTGTTTTAACCTTTTTCCTATACTCCAAATTTGGTCTACTAATTAAATGATGTCTTCATATTAGAAGGACTACTAATTTCTAAATTGCATATATATTTTTAATGCTAAAGGAAGATATTGTTTTCCTGTATGATCTGTTTATTTCTCCTGAGTAATCATACCTATAAGAAGCATTATTATAGATACAAGCATCATTGGCATCTTGAATATGTTTGCTATAATTAACTGACCATACTGGCTCTGAATTCTTGCACTTTCACTGAAAATAAGTTGAAAATGAACTTTACATAGGCAACCTTTAAGTTCTGTAGCAAAGCTTTAATAATTCTGAGCTATATTTTTTATTGTTATTGCTGATTTTTTTTATATATTGCTTTAATAATGTAAGTGAAGCATCCCAAAGCATGCAACATTTCATGGCAGCTTACTATGGGATATTTTAATATATTTTCTTCAGAAAAATCATTGCACTCTTTATTAGATTGACCAATTATAATTAAAATTTAAAACTAAATGCTTATAAGTGGACATGAATATGAATAGGACATATTTTGCCTTTCTGGGAGAATTATACTTCTTTTACCTGTCATTAGTAGAACCAAATCTCCCTTGATAGTACACATTTCAGATTCATGTTTAGTAAAGCAAACATAAATGAATTAAAAACCTATTCAACCCTCATTAAATATGTTCTTCTCAGGTCTAATCCTGGACCACCTACATCTACAATAAATCAGTCCTCAATTCTGACTGTGTATACGAATCACTTAAAATTTTGCAAAGATTGACTAGTCCTTAGTCAATTCTGGAGTTTTTAAAGTGGGTTCCCGGATTGTATTTTCATTTAGAAAATAACTTTTATCTCTACTCCACTTTATCCACTTGTGATCATTGGGGGAGTGAAGGGGAAGGAAGAGGGAGGGAATTCCAATGTTTTTATGAAATTGAAAACAAATGGCCCAATGTTTTGTTTCAACTTTGGGCAGTGTCAAAAAAAAAAAAAATGATCTTAGTAAATCCTCACTCCTCATTCTCAAATAGTATTTATGTAATGACCACAAGAAGCTATCACATCAGGAAATTATTGTGTAATCAAATTAATCCATCCACATAAACAACTTTTTGAGCTTTAGTTTGTTTTCATGCCATTCCAGAGGCATTGAGAAGGAGAAAAAAACACATTTTAAAAGGAATAATTCTTTAATGGGTCTTGGTAACTTGTAATCTAATAAGAATATTTTCAGCATTAGCTTTCACAATTTGGCAATGGTCGTGTAAAAATAGAAGATTTAAACAAACTCTACTGTTATAAAGTATTTATGGAGCCATCTCTGGAGCTGTATTTGGTCATATTTACTCTGCAGATAAGCAGGTAAAAACATTTTTATTTTTACAAGTAGATTCAATAAAAAAAAAAATGTGCCATGGGGGCAGAGAGAAACACTGTTTTATAGATATATCAGTAAATTAGATCAAAATACCTTTCAAGCAGGCTTACTTTTAAAATGTTTTACTTGTTCTTCCAAACTTCATGTTATTGGCCCACCTCTTTCTTGACATTTGACAAAACTGTTTTGAGAACACCATTTCATGGTGAAATAATACTTTGAAAGGTATTGATCGAAGTCCATAGCATTCAAAACAGGCTGTGTCTGTCCACATGGGTATATTGTATACCTCTACTAGTATTCACCACTTCATTCTTTTCCTCTGGTCCCACCAAGAGGTTTAAGAATATCCTACCCAGCATGACAGCTCAGACAAAGTATATTCTCTGAAAGAACTGTTGCACTCAACTGGGTTGCAACTTCAGTGATCTGTAGTTGTGCATCTAGAACAAAACATTAGCCGGGACCAGTTTGGCTCAATGGATAGAGCGTCGGCTTGGGGACTGAGGGGTCCCGGGTTCGATTCCGGTCAAGGGCATGTACCTTGGTTGCGGGCATATCCCCAGTGGGGAGTGTGCAAGAGGCAGCTGATCGATGACACTCTCTCATCGATGTTTCTAACTCTCTGTCTCTCTCCCTTTCTCTCTGTATAAAAATCAATAAAATATATTTTAAAATAAAAATAAAATAGAACAAAACATTAAATAAAAAATAATTAACAAAATAAAATTAAATATGCCAGTGTAATTTTGAGGGAATATTTTGAAATATGAGTGTGTAATAAATAGGTTCAACTTTTTTTTATGTGATGAGGATAAAACATTTAGAATTTTTTCACGATTAATATCCATATTTGCTGTTTGTAAACTTTTATATTCCACCTATACAATACCGGTAGATATAATTTCTTTACTTCTTTTACAGTGATGTTCAAAGAATGAGAGGAAATACATATGAATCATAGCATATTTTAAAAAGCATGAAATATAAAATAAGGCATCATTTGGACTTTGCCATAGAATGAGGTGTTTGCCAAAGACAGTGAATGTTATAATAAATGAACTTACTTTTTCTATTTTCATAGGAATATTTAAAAACTTTATTGTATTCTATCCATGATAAATGAATTATAGAAATCTTTGCACACTTTTAAGTATCGATGCCATCGTTAAATACATGTTTTTATTACTTGTACTGCAATAGAAGTATGTCCAAAAGGAACATTAAACTTTTAGGACATTTTTCCATTAAATTCTAAAATCTGCTTTGTATAGTTTTTCTTTATTTTTTCTCACATTTATGCAATTAACAGTCTTTTTTTTTAACTACTACATGTGTATCTGATATTTACTTTTAAAATTCTCTCATCCATTAGCACCTTTGTAATAGCTCAGAAAAGAGACAGCTAATTTTGTTAAACACATGACCAAATAAAAGGGAATAAGTAGTGATCAAGAATAAATAAGCTGAATATCATGTTAAGCAAAATAAGCTAGTTGGATAAAGATAAATATCACATGATCTCACTCATTTGTGGAATATAATGAACAATATAAACTGATGAGCAAAAATAGGCCAGAGGGGAAAAATATTCTGGGATATGATAGAAACAATCCAGTTATTAGCAGATTTTTAATATTTCCTACAACTTTTGCGATATCATACTATTTTAGTACAGTTTTGGTAATATTATTATACTTAAAATTCTTTTCTTCTTAAAAGATTAATGTTTATTGCATTTAATATTACTATATGTAAGAACATTTTTCTTGAACAATTGGTGTTTATTGCATGTAACATCATATTTTTAAAATTTTTTGAAATATTAATGTTTATTGCATGTAACATTACTATATTTAAGATCCTTTTTCTTAAAATATTAAGGTTTACTGCATGTAACATTAAAAATATATAAAATTTTTTAAAAAGAATAAATAAGCTGCCTATAAGCAGAATAGGTGAGATTTAGAGGTCAATATGCATGAATTTTTTTCTTACCCTTGTGATGTCTCATTTTCTAGTTTATGTTTCTCAACAGTATTTTCTATAGCTGAAAATGTTCTTTAAAACATATTGTGTATATTAGATTCAATTTTATTCAATCACCCCTGAGGTCACATTCTTTTCAGCAGAACATAATGTTACACCCTATGAATGATGGAAATGTAAAAAAAGCGATCACCAAAGATAGATCACTAAAATGTCAAAGACATGGGGGCTAGCATTTCGATTCTTACCAAATATTAGGAGATATGGTTATTTTACATGAATTGATGGTATTAAAGATTCAAGCTCTCCTAAGAGTTTGTTTTATTGATGACATACCTGTATTTTATTGTTGTGTATTCTCAGCCAAGACTACTGTCAAGTGTCAAGTCCCTCATTACCCAAACAATTTTATAGGCAATCTTTGATGATTATTTAATGATTATAGTTTCTCAATTTCATCCATCCTGCTTATTGACTGGTTTAGTTTTAATGTCATATTAGAGATCTAATTTCACAAAGAGTTTATAGTTCATCTGAATCACTATATTCTTTGCATGCCCAATATAAATTTCCATTAAAAATCAAAAATCAAAATGAAATAAAGCAAAATCTCTGAAAATATAAGTAACCTTTCAAAGGAATTCCAAAAAATATAAAAGCTTTATGCTACCTACCTATGAAAAGTGCCAAAAGAGAACAATTGAAAAAAATCTGTTTTGTCCATTACTAAATAGTATTAGAGCTGTTAAAACAATAAGCCAAACATTTTTTGAAAAGGAACATCCATTGGCATTAGCTAACCTGAATCTATCCTTGAAACTTCAAATCAAGCAAGTGAAAATAATAATCCAGATGAATTGGCCATAAAAATTAGGCTGTATGTCTGTTTTTGACATTGACAGCTCCTAATATTTCCAATTTTCTAAATAACTTCCATCACAAATGTGTTAAAAAAGTAAGAATAAAAACACCAAAAAATGCTATATTTGTGGAAAAATTGTTTTACAAAAAAGTGGTATTTTGTGCACCATTTTTGGTGCAATACTTGAGTTCAGTAAACTCAGAATACTCCATTTTGAACATATATTTTTGTTTCTTTTTAGATATCTCTGAATAGTTATTTTTTAGTCTTTCACATTTTAATATGTAATTATCATAAAGTAGCAAAATATATTGATATAAATATAATATTTAATGCACATTAGTATCAACTGGGGAGATTTAAGAATTCCAGTATCCTTAGTGCACTTTACACTAATTAAATTAGAATGTGTGGGGGACAATGCATAAGGCATCCATAGTTTCTAATAATTCTCCTAAGTGATTCCAACATGCAGTAACAAAGTACTCAGCAACATCTTCCAAGCCTACTCAATAACTAGATGCAACTAAATGATCATATAAAACTTATTTGTAAATAATATTACTAGAGGCCTGTGCATAAAATCCATGCACTGGGGAGTTCCCTCAGCCTAGTCTGCCCACTCTCACAGTCGGGGAGCCCTCAGGGGATGGAGCGGGCCTAAGCCACAGTCTGGCCTCCCTCTGCAGGAGGCAACCTGGCTAATCATTAGAAGGCGCTGCCCCCATCATCCCACTGCTGCTGCCAATGCAGCCGCCAAGGTGTTTTCATCAACACAGACTCCAATCCCTTCACCACAAAAATATGACAACTTTCTTTAGGCATTTTCAAGATGTATTTTTCATAGGATATGACATTTCTTTCTTTTTTTTTATCCTCACCTGAGGATATTTTTCTATTGATTTTTAGAGAGCATGGGAGAGAGAGGGAAAGACAGAGAGAAACATCAATGTGAGAGGGACACTTCGATTGGTTGCCTCCTGCATGAGCCCTGACCTGGGCCCCAGCTGGGGAGGAGACTGCTACCTAGGTGCATGCCCTTGACAAGAATCGAACCCGGACCCTGCAGTCTGCAGGCTGAGGCTCTATCCACTGAGCCAAACCAGCTAGGGCAGGATATGACATTTCTTAGGCCTTCCAGCAGCAACCTTCATTTTTTCCTCCACATGAGTGAGGTGGAAAACCCCTAGATAACCTTCTTGGATTCTTATTACTCAAGTTACCAAGAACATTGCCAGTGGTGTACTGGGAGCTCAGCCAATGAGCTGTGAGAAAAGGCTTCCTCTGCAGTTCACGTGCAGAAGCAGGACTGCTGGCAAGGGCCTGCCATTGGTCACCGACTGGGAGTGGGTGCTCTCCCCTCTCCCCACTCCCCTTTGTTCTCTCCTCTCTCCCCTCTGGCCTGCACTCAGATGCGGCTGCTACAGGTGAGCCCACCCTCTCCTCTCTGGGCCTGCCTTCAACTGGGGCAGCTTAGGCAGGCCTCCCTGTCTCTGTCTCTGTGTCTGCTCTGGGCCTCACCTGTGCAGTCGCACAGGTGACTGTTACAGCATCCTGGCTAATTTGCATATTCTCTCTCTCTCTCTCTCTCTCTCTCTCTCTCTCTCTCTCTCTATATATATATATATATATATGGTATATATCTCCAATATACTAAATTATTTTTTAATATTTGTTTCCTCAGGAGTGTGTCTTGCAATTGTATTTATACTTTGGTTCCAAAAAATTAGAACTTTGAAGTCTTTGAAAGGCATTAAGGAACTTATTCTAATTTTGGCACCCAATCATAAAGAACAGCATCTCTTTCAGAACAGAAATGCTGTGCAACCAGAACACACCTAGTCAACCAGATTGACTTTTTATGTCAGTGACTTCTTATGTGGCTTTCTGGGAACTAGTTAAGAAACTCAAGACAATTTGTTATTGCTCTTGCCTTACCACTTATTAAATATTTTGTATACCACTCTTGCTGAAAAATCTATTAAAGAGTACACAGTTCAAAAATGATCTATGAAGACATATATTGCATTAATAAAGACAAAATATTGACACCACTGAAATAGTATAATTGTATTATAAGAAATTGCTACATCGCATTGAAACAAATATGTGATACTGGTTAATAGGCTTTGAAATGTGTGAAATATTTTAAGCAAAAAAGAGAAATATAAATTACCAGCCACTTCATTATTTTTATTATGGGGCTAAATAGCAATCTTATTTGAACACACACAGTGCTAGAACAACAGTTTCAAGCTTTTGCATATCAACATACACTATTAATGATTTCTGAAGACTCATAAAACATAATAAACTGTTTTGACCCTGAGAAAATTACACTTGCAAATGTACTATATAAATAGAACATTTATGTGCTTATAATGTGTTTTGTTTTATTACAAAGCTAGCTCACTCTGTGTATCATTTAAAAACCTATTTTGACTGTACAGCCTTAAAATATCTGATTGATTATCCTACACAATGGATGGTTGATAGGACATTCATAGGCCAACATAATTTAAAACAATAATTTATTATTGCTAAACCAAGTCTCAAGGTAACCAAGAATAAATGAGAGTCACCTAACTTGACTTCTTTCTATACTGTGGCATTATTACATGTCATAAAATAATTATATAGCATTAGTATTGCACTTAGAACAGTGTGAGATTCCAACTGGTACTGATAAATGGCTACAGGTATTAAAAATAAAAGAGCAGCCCGGTAATCTGATTGATAAGAACTTTTGAACTGTGGTGCTGTTATATATTTTACAACTTAATTTCTCACTGTTTCCTTTTTTTGTTAGGTCAATAAGTGTCTTAAAAACACTGAACAAAACCAGACAATATTTGTTGCCTTCAATGTCCAAGGTAATATACATGAAATGCTTCTTGTTTCCAATACTCTTCTAGTTAGTGACTTAAGGACATCCAGGAGTCTAGTCTTCTATTCACTGTTTATTAGACGGCTCATTCTTAATTTGTGAAGTTCTATTTGTTTAAACTAAAATGAAAAGAGAATTATACTTGTGGTGAGAATACTGCTTATAAATATAGAGATGGTGATGGTGAATGGTAAGATTAAACAAGGATAGTCTTCAAGTTCCAAAAAGAATTGTAAATACTTGCTGAAACTACTCACAGTGTTGGATTTTCCAGAAGCAAAAGTGAAATGTTTCAGCAGATTTGTGATTTTACCTGCTAATCGGCAAGAAATACAAGAAGTCAAAAGCTCAGAATTTCTCCAAATGATGTGTTTCCCAAATTCTCAAACATCGCTACATACTTCAAAATCCACAGTAGCATTCCAAGCAAGGTCAAGGTAGGATTTCATCTCTCATAGGAAGAATGACACAAACAAAATCTCAAAAAGAGCTAAGTGGAAAGTACTTTTGGAAAATGGAGCATAATTCAGTGTGCCCAAAGGTTAGGGTTCTGTGGTTGGACATAGATATAGGAAAGCAGTTTTTACACTGACAGTCAAAGCCTCACATGCTTGGCTTTATTTTGTGGGAGATGAGAGTCACTAAAGGTTTTTGAATACAGTGAGGAAACAACTGAACAAAGTTGGATTCTCCAGAGAGATCACAATGGCTTTCATGTGGATGAAAAAAAATCAAAGAGGAAATCTTATATTTTAGTCTTATCAGATTTTTTGTAAAGATTAAAGTACTGAATAAAGATGTAGCAAGAGCCTTATCCCCCAAAGGAAGGATATGGTCCAGTTGGCTCAATCTTTTACATTTAGAGTAGCTAGGTAAAGGAAGGAGCTCTAGCAAGAGTGATGAAATCAAAAGGGTATATCCTTACTCGAAAACATTTTTTGTTCCAACTTAGTATTAGTGCAAGATCAATCCTAATATTAAGCAAAATTGTGTTTTTTTCAGACTTGTGATTCTAACAGCAGACCCCACTGAGAAAACATGATATATCAAACCAGTGTTGTACAGAGACACTTTTAAACATGTACTCTTCCTTTCATCATATAGGAAAGTGTCATTTCTGGCAGGGCTATAATAAAAAAAAAAAATACCAAGCATCTTTGACCTTTGAAAGTTGGGAATAAAGAGTTCACATCTTGAAAATAAATAAACTCTCATACAATTTGCATACAAATACATTTCTTATTCAATGCACTTTTAAAAAATTTTTCTAGCCTAAACCGGTTTGGCTCAGTGGATAGAGCATCGGCCTGCAGACTAAAGGTCCTGGGTTCAATTCCAGTCAAGGGCATGTACCTTGGTTGCAGGCACATCCCCAGTGGGGGCCGTGCAAGAGGCAGTGATTGATGATTCTCATCGATGTTTCTAACTCTCTATCCCTCTCTCTTCCTCTCTGTGAAAAATCAATAGAATATATTTTAAAAAAATAAAAATTTTTCTAAAGAAGAATTCAAATATTAATGATGCCTAATAGACATGTGTTTAAGCTTTAGGAGTAGGTAGTATTCCTGTGATCTCTGATAAGTCTGTGGAATGCAAATATGGTAATGTTGGTTTTATTTCAAATAAATTGATCACTCAAAAAAGGTAAAGTCTCAGCATATAATGGCCCTTTTCTGATATTTAGCCTGAAAAGAAGGTATGATGCCATTGTTTTCATATTTAACATATGGGTAAAACAAGTTTGTGCATTTTTTTAGGACAGTAACTTACCAAATAAATGACTGCCTCAAATATGGCACAGAGAGTTTCCAGCATTAGGATGCCTACAGTTCCTGTCACTTTGTAATGATGAAGCTATGTTAAAAAGATGCAAATTTTTACAATCCTGTTGCTCTCCAGCTCTATCATTCTTATATGTATGCATACAAATAAGAAATTGGAAAAGCACTTAGTTACAAATGTGTTAACAGTAAATTCAATATAGGTGATCCATATATTAGACCAGCCAAAACCTGGATTACTCCTCTCCTCAAAAAATCTCACTGCTTAAATGTGTATTCTTTGTGTCATGATACTCAGAAGTCATCACAATGGGAGCACAATTTTTAATAGTTTTATTATTTGCTTATATCACTAGCCTAAGTTCATGCCAATATATTCCCAACAGGTTATACTTTTCATTCTATTTTCTTTCCTTTTGCTAATCCCTCAGCCTGAAGGTATATTTTTTTCCAACTCTACTTTAAAATACTTCTCCTTTTTCAAGGCCTAATTTAAAAATCTAGTTACCTTTTGTTTTGTGAAAAAATGACAAAAGAATAAGAAGACAAGCCACAGACTACAAGAAAATAATGTAAAAAAACACATCTATTAAAGAACTATTATCCAAAATATACAAAGAACTTTTAAAAGTCAACAATAGGAAAACAACTGAACTAAAAGATGGGCAGTAGATCTTAACAGGCATCTCACTGAAAAAGAGAATACAGATGGCAAATAACCATATGAAAAGATGCTTCACATTATGTCATCACAGAAATGCAAATTAAAATGAAAATTAGATACCACAAAATACTTATTAGTTTGACCAAAATTGTAAACACTGACAGTACCCAATGCTGGTGAAGATGTGGAGCATCAGAAATTTTCATTCATTGCTAGTGGGAATGTAAAATGGTACTGGGGCACTGTTTGACATAACAGACTCAGAAAATTTCATAAGTTAAATAACAAACTGTGATAGGTTTTTATAACTATTGCTTTTAAGCTTTTACAGGCTACTACAAAAGCTGACAATTGAAAGTAAATTTAGTTTGTTTAAGTCAGGAAATGAGTTTTTTGACATATAGTATCTGTGATTAGTGATATCTTTCTGGATACATTTTAATTATTTCCGCATACATTTATTTTAATTAAATTAAATTAAATTAAATTATATATACACTTAAATTATATTTAATTACTATGGTGAAGCTTTATAATCCTTTCCCCAACTTATTTTTAAAAGCTATTGAAAAAGTGCTATATAAGTAATATCTCAGATGTGTTTAAAGAGACTTAATAAAAGTTTTATGAAAAGTTTACATAATTGAGTTTGACAGGCCTCTTTTATTTTTTTTTAAGCATGTCAGTGTTTCACAATGTATTATCATTACTGTTGTGACAGAGCCCCATTTTTAAAGAACAAGCAAACAATCGGGCATCTTTTAACAAGTGGATTTGGGTTTCTTTTGGTATTTAATATGGATAATTTTAATTTAAATGATGAAAAATATCAATTATTCATATTTCCTTGGGCCTAAATAGTTCTCAGAACAAACAGAGAAAGGCACATAGTTTCTAAAAATGATGCTTGTACTTATTATTAGCTTCCATTATATTAAAGTAAGAATGTTTATAAATATACCTAAATAATTATATCATGCACTTTTAAACATTTCCTTATGAAAATTCATGTGGCAGTACATTTAAAACATTTAACACCATTAGATGAATAACTTTTTATGTGTAATGCAAATATATTAATCTATATACTTAATATTCACAACTATATCAGTATTGACTAACACCAATCATTTATATAACCTAAAGCATAATTTTTAAAAAATGGGTTCAAAATATATTATATATAGGTTCTAGGTATATAACATAACTTCTTGACACCCAGCCCCCATGTGCTCTGTAATTAAACTAAATGATTTAAAAGGGGCCTTTTGAGAATTTTAAACTAATATTTATTGAGCTTTCAAACCCTATATTAAACAATTTAACACACTTAAATCATAATTGTTTTTTACTCACTCATGGAAATTTTTGCCATTGTATCTCCTCTCCCTGGATCCTGAATTCTTGAAGCAATCTAAGAAAGTAGTAATGGTATAAAGGGAAAAAAAAAAAGTGAACAAAGTTGTTACAGGGATAGGAGTGAAGGTTTTTCAAGTATTAAATATAGCAGACTACTTTTTTCCTGTACAAATTTCCTCTAATAGTTCAGATTAGAAGGATTGGAGAATTTTCCAATTTCCTCTTTCCTCCCTCAAAACACACTTTAGTCATCACATACTCTTAGTTTTAATGTTATTTTGCCAGAGTTACGATTCAAAGAAGAATAAATACTTCAGATAAAAATCACAGTTAAACTCTGATGCTTACAAGATCTAAATGAAAACCACATCTCAAGTGCCTTATTAATCATGTGAAGTTAGAAAATTTTGAACAAGTGAAAATCATTGTTCTAATAACATGAAATTGTGCATGTACACTCCACAATTGATTAAATCACAGACAGAAGTGTCTTACTGTGTCTTGCAATTAACACAGGATAGACAAAATAAATGCTTTACCAACGGAGTTTATAATGTAAAGAAGCACAATGTGCATTTGGGAAATCAATTTCCATTCAGATCAGTAGTAGATAGTGGTCATTTTAAGCCTAAAGAAACAAGTATTTAAAACTATTCCTTTCTTCCCATTCACACCCTAAGAAGCCATAGTAGTATCCGGCATTTACTGGTATGTAATTTCTGGACTGCCACATAAAGTTATGTGCATTCAAAATTAGGTTGTATTAGAGCTCATGTGCCAAGAACCTTAGGGGACTGAAAGTAGATGTTCTATTCAGAAGGTGGAATGCAATTTTAGATCTTCCATTCCTGCTGCATGAGGACCAGGGTTGTACCAACCTAGTATAATTTAAAGTCATTATTGAAATTTCATAGCATGAAATGATTCCTTTTGCATTTTTGAAAGCCTTTGTATAAAATGGCTTATTTGCAAGGATTTTCCCAGAATGATAGTAGTTCATATAATGTGTAACCCAGAAAATATGTTCCATTGTTATTGAACACTTATTGAATATTTAAAATGGCAAATTTTGAGTATCTATCAATATTTTATAGGACTATTGAAATTTATCATAAAACATAAAATAAACCTAATCTGGTGGTAGTTTGCTACACATCATAATAGCTTCTCTTTTTAATAAAGAGGACTTTATTATCACTCAAAGACTATTACCCAATTTTATAATGCAATAATAGTTTTAAAAATTTATGAAAAGCTTGTTTTAGTAATAATGAGTTGAAACTCTATTGGAAGCTACCAAATTCACATTTTTGTCCTACTGCATTTGTTATGAAGGTCCATTGCATAATGAAGAAATACCTCATTCTAAACGCTCTAATAAAGTGATCCATTTATACAGGATAGGCCACAAAATAGTTTGGTTAATACTATTTTATCTGATTTGAATCACACATCCTATTAGTCAGGGATTCAAAGAGAAATAGAGGATGCAGTTAAAGTGAGAAAATTTGAAGAGAACTCACAAATGATTCATTTACAAATATGTAAGGTTTGTAAAACACAAGAAGTGCAGTAACCCAGTGAAATAGTATCTAAGCTCTTACTACTGCTAGGCCAAGGGCAGGGTGCAGTTCCTGGATCTCTGAGAAAACAGTTAATGTGATCTGGAAGGAAACCACAATAAGGAGAGCATTAAACAAAAAACTTTTTTTTTCAGAACACAAAATGAAACATATTTTCTATATAAAAATTAGAAAATAAGTAAAATATATCATGGTGAAACTACTGCTTTTTATCAGCTGTTATTATTATTATTATTCTATTGATAGTGGAAAAGCAATAGCAAACACAAACAAACAAAATACCCGCCTTAAGCACATTTTAAAAAATAAATGAATCCGGGCCATCTTTGGGATGGTTTTATTTTGTGACACATATGATGATACCAAAGACCCCGTTTCTCTTTGTCTCTCCTCCTGCCGTGGTATCTATATTAACCTAAAGCTGATGCCTCAAGGTGGCAGAATGGCTGTTGCACTTCCAGGCTTCACATCAGGAGGAAAAATACAACGAGAAAATTGGCCCTTGCAAATTTTTTTTTCCGCTCAAGAGTTTCCAGAAATTTTCCACCTAAGTCTATTGGTTCTAAATGGAATCAACACAACCAGTCTCTGTGGTAAGAGAACCAAATGCAGACTAGTTTAGGATGAGGTTATAGAAAATAGTAACTGACAGAGAAATAGGATTACCATCCTCAAACTGAAGGCTGAGTCAGCATCACCTCCAAGCGCATAGTAGTGACACTTAGGAACAGGCAAAATTAATATTATGAAGACACCTCAGTGTCTAGTTTTGCCTCTTTATTCTCTATAACCCCTGTAATGCATGAGGATACAGGCTTAGACAGGTCTATAACATTTTCTGATGTCATTTAGCTACTAAATAACAAGGCTGGCATTCCTTTTTTTTAGAAATTGATTGGTTGATTGATTGATTTTACAATATATTTTTATAGATTTCAGAGAGGAGGAAGAGGGACCTAGAAACGTTAATGAAGAGAGAGAAACATTGGTTGTCTGTCTCCTGCACACCCCCCTATTGGGAATCAAGCCTTCAACCCGGGAATATGCTTTAGCAGGGAGTCAAACCATGACCTCCTGTTTCATAGGTTAACACTCAACCACTGAACCACACCGGCTGGGCTACATTTTTAATTTTCTAGTTTAAAATTTTAGAAGTAATTATCTTTTTCAAAATATATTTTTAATGATTTCAGAGAGGAAGGAAGAGGGAGAGAGATATAAACATCAATGATGAGAGAGAATCATTGATCAGCTGCCTCCTGCACACCCTGGTGGGGGGATCGAGCCCACAACCTAGGCATATGACCTTGATCAGAATCGAACCTGTGACTTGTCAGTCTGCAGGCCACACTCTACCCACCGAGACAAAATAGTTATCTGATCTATAAAATGCCCCATAGTCTAAGGGCTTTTAAAATAGAAAGCATAGGATCAAAAATATAGATAAAACTGACAATTCAAGTAAATCCACTTGAAAATGTAATTTTTAAAATTATAAGCATTAATAATCTATTTTATAATAAATTAAGGAATAAAGTTCACTAATATATTTTGGAAGTTAAATGTGGAACATTAATTTGAAACAAGAATTATGGCTACTCAAATAGTACAACATATACAAATATTTGACTATTCAAAACAAAAATTAGGACTATATGAATTTGAAAAAATCACATTATAAAAATAATGAGGAAGGAAAGAAGTAGTCATTGTGCAACTATTGCTTCTATGGATAAAATACTAAGTATTCAAAATATACTTAAATATTCATGTACATTTTTTATATTCTGCATTGTATGCATTGCTTAACTTATAATTTTATATTTATTTACAAAATACTTCTTAAGATATTTAAATGTATCTTTTTCTATTCATATCCTGATACTATTAGACAAAATCATGAACCTAGCCAGTGGTCGGCAATCTCATTAGTCAACAGAGCCAAATATCGACAGTACAACGATTGAAATTTCTTTTGAGAACCAAAATTTTTAAACTTAAACTTCTTCTAACACCACTTCTTCAAAATAGACTCGCCCAGGCCATAGTATTTTGTGGAAGAGCCACACTCAAGGGGCCAAAGAGCTGCTTGAGGCTCAGGAGCCGCAGTTTGCCGACCACAGACCTAGCCTTTCAAACGAGATAAGTATTAAGTCCTAAGCAAAAAAACTGACTCCCATTCCCCAAGTATTAATACACTATTTCTTCTGCAAAAAGCAAAGATCAAAGAAACAGTTGGAAGCAAAAAGTAAGATCTTACAAGTTCAGAGAGATAGTGTCATTGAGACAAATTTTATCCTTTGTATGCACTGCATACTGCTAAATAAAGTTGAAAAAACATCATAGATAAAATGTTAGTCTTTCTATATATGCTCACTGGGAGTTAATAAAGGTTTATAACCTACTTCTAAGCTCCAGATATTGAACACAATATTGGGCTCATTTTTGAAATATAGAATGAATTCAATATTTGGAAAAGGTGGAGCACATTTCAGTGATACAATGTTAAATATTCTTATGTCAGACTTTTCTTTGTTTTTAGTTCATTTTTATATAACACGAGAGGCCCAGTGCACGAATTCATGCACCAGTGGGGTCCCTCAATCCGGCCTGTGGGATCAGGCCAAAACCAGCTCTCTGAGATCCCCTGAGTGGTCCCAGATTGCAAGAGGGTCAGGCCAGGCTGAGGGATCTCCCTGGTGCATGATCAGGGCCGGGGAGAAATGTGGGAGGTTGTTCAGCTTGGGGGGAACTGTGGGAAGGCTCCAAGGTATGTCCAGCCTGTCTCACTTAGTCCTGATCAGCTGGACCCCAGCAGCAAGCTAACCTACTGGTTGAAGCATCTGCCCCCTGGTGGTCAGTGCACAACATAGCGAGTGGCTGAGCAGCCTTAGAATAACATTAGCATATTACAGTTTGGTTGAATGGCTGACCAGTCTACTGGACACTTAACATATTAGGCTTTTATTGTATAGGATGGTCCAAAACTTTATAATATAGCCTAAAGTAATTCCTGCCCTTTCTAGCAGCTGAAAAAAAATAACTTAGATTTGGAAACTGAGGAAGCATGGGGTAAAAAATATAGGGAAGAAACATGTATGATGCTTCCCAAAAAGCTATTTAATATGACCAAATTATAGTGACAAAGCACTTATTTTATTAATATTTCATTTCTAGGATGTTTGCTCATAACTATCAGGGAGATATTTTAGCTGTGTTGATATACTGACATTAAATTTGGTATTATATAGTGTGAAACAACCAAAAATCTACTAATCTAAACCATATTTAGATAATACAATTTAAACTTTAAATTAACTGTCTCTTTATCTATCTATCTATCTATCCATCTATCTATCTATTATATCTATTTACAAAAGGCTAAGTGACCATCCAACCAACCATCTGTCTGTCTGACCAATCAGTAGGTATGATATTCACTGATCACTAGGAGGCAGATATTCAACACAGGAGCTGCCAAATTGCGGTGACTTGGCAGTTCTTGGGTGATGCACCCCAGAACCAGAGAGGAGGAAGCCTGATTCCTCTCAGAGCTGCATGAACCCACCTTTGGCCATGGGTTATGTTGTTGTTGATGCACTGTCACCTCAAATCTGGTTTACTGCTGAGCTAGGGTGACCTCAAATGCCCTTTGAGCCATGGCACTGCCCCAGGTGTGGCTGGCCAGGGAGGGACAGCAGGAGGTTGACTCCAGAGCATGTCCAGCCCATCTCGCGCAGTCCTGCCCCTCCAACCACCTTCTAATTAATTTTGTTTCAATGTGCACGAATCCATGCACCAAGGCACTAGTGTATTCATATTTACTGAACGTGGAATATGTACTACCTCTTTAATAAATCTTTTTTGAGTAGGCAAAATACAATACACATATAAAATCACACAGACTGGATTTATCCCCTCATGGATGAAAGTCTTATTAGGTTAAATTTGAGATGGTCCACAGACCCCCTCCCCACCATCTGCTCTTTATTTAGACCAGCAGTGCCAGGCCTGTAGAGAATTAGTGCTGTGCCCCAGTGAGATAGAAATGGTAGAAAGTATTGGCAGAGTCAGCATCGGGTTGTTTCTTTTACAGTTTTTGATTCAGTTGGCAATGCTTCCCTAGGTAGTTGACCTTTGTGTTGCCTTCAGACAACAACCAAGTTGACTCTCCTCATAAATGCCACGTTCCTGCCAAGAAATAGAGCAGTTCCCTGAAGCTTTGTTATACAGAAATCTGTGGAGAAAACAAAGACAATAATTAATAACATAAATATGGTTTGTCTCTGAGAGTTTTCATAATAGATGGAAATAACTCTTTGGGATTGGAAAGTACCAGATACATTTTATCCTCAGGCTCATTTTAAAACTCCCAGTGGCTTCTCAGAAATTCACTGTCCTGTGTTTTTTTTTGTTGTTGTTGTTATTGTTGTTTTGTTTTTTAGTCACTTTATCTTTTAGCAAAACACATTTTTTACTAGAACAATCAAAATACCATGATTTAACCTGAAGCATGATTAATTTAACCTTTTGTGTTTATCTGCATAACTACTCAGAGGTAGGAAAGGATTAAAAGAATAAACACTTGTTGAATTATTGTCCCATGTTGACAAAATGCTAAATACTTGATTCATGGAGGAGATGATCAGAAAATTAATTAAAATTCGCCCCATATTTATTTCTAGAAGATAGAGTGGAAAAAACAATTGAAATAGGAAAATATTTGATGTAGCTAAAATTATACAAAACAATATATTGTTTATATTATATCTAGAGGCTCAGTGCACAAAATTCGTGCATTGGTAGGGTCCCTAGTAGCTGCTGGCTACCAGCTGGGTACTCTCTCCCTTCCCCCAGCTGGCCCTGCCCCCTAGTTGAACTCCTGGAAGACCTCCCAGTCAATGGGACAATTTGCATATCACATTTTTATTATATAGGATATTTTCTAATAATTTAAATAATTCCTTACCAGGCACATAGTAAAAGGGCCTCTCTCATTTACCATTGCATGTCTGTCTGCTCAAAATTCCTCAGTATATATGCATACATATTCATCTCTTTTTGCTTTCAAAACAGATTAAAACACACATGTTTATAGGCTTTTCATTGATTGTTCCATTCTCAGACTTTGAACTAAGATATGCTCATCTCTGAGCTACCTCTCAAGATATTCAGAATGGATTATTGTTAGGAATGTTTACTATAGATGAGTAAATTAATTTCAGTTCATGGTTATGTGTTAAAAGTCTGTCTCAGATAATAAATTTTCTGACTAAGATTCTTTCCACAAACTTAATGTCTTAAATTATCTCTTGCTTTAAACCTTAGAGTTGTGTTCTTTTGCACTTGTAAACCAGGCTTCTAACAACTGATTATTATTTTAATTACTAATTTAGTTTAATAAACAGCTCATAGTGATAAGCAATCCACAGAAAAGAAACATTATTTTTAATGTAGTCTTGTACATTTAACAACTCTGCTTTGTTTGACAAATTTAATATCAGTAAAATCATAGTAAATATATTAAACATAAATCTGTAAGAAACTGCCAGCATGATAAATTGTTTTGCTTGAAAATGAGAACATGATATGCAAGACTGTTTTCAGTGATCTTTTAAAATGTTAAAACTAAAGTTAAGTCACAAATTTTTTCTATAATATGCTGGACATTTATTTCAATACATATAGAGTTTTTTCAGAGTTGAAATATATTTGAGTACCATGGTCATTCATTATTCTTATTTTTTAGAGTAACAGTTCATTTTAGTAAAACTCACTATTTCTCACAAAATGTTACCATGTGATACAAATTGTAGTGCTCAGTACATTATTACAATTTAAAACATTGCAATACTTACTCTCTGGGCTGCCTTAGTTTCATTAGCTACTCTAGTACCAAGGATATCTCAACTTTTTATGTATATTCAATTGGAAGATATGTATGGATAACTTATAAAATCCTATTTTCTCCTGCTCAGGTCTCTCTTCTTAAGTTCTAGGCTGCAGGTATTTTGATCGAAATCTTCACATGGGTGTTTTCCAGATACATTAAACTTGACTGTCCAAAGCTAAACCCTCCTAATGTTTCCTTCTTGGTATTCCTCTCTTGAATGAATGGCATCCATTCCACCCTGTTCTAATACCAAGAACACGAAGAGCTAATTTTGACTCTTCTTTTTACCTTACTCTTCTATACCTAAATGATAATAGAATCCTTTTGACTGTGCCTCCAAGAGCATCATTATTAACATAGTCTTTTTATCACATCTCCCGCCTATCATTCCTGCTCCTTCTAATTCACTCCAGAATGCTGGCAGCATGTTATTTCTTCCTGAAATACAAATATGCCCATAAGACCTTTCTGTCTCAAATTCCAGATGCTGCTGAACATCGGAAGTGTATTCTTGGGATTTATGAGCTCTTTCAGCACTGAACCCATGGCTTCCTCTTCATACTGTTTGTTCTCTCTGCAGTCTCCTGCCCAGGCTGCAGCCAAAGAAAACTCATTCAGCTCTTCGGCTGTGCCAGGCTCTGTCTGCCTGCCATGTCTTCCAGCAGGCAGTCCCCATGTATGCCCAGAATACTTTCACCTTTCCTCTCCCTTCTTCCCATTTACTGGCCTAACTCTAGATCAGGTATCTGTCTCAGTCTCAATGTCCATTCCTCTTAAAGGCTTCTCATGGCCCTCCATTAAATCTCATCTTCAGACTTAAAAAGGGATCTCTTAAATGTGCTCCTATCACACACTGCATCTTCCTCTCATATTACTGATCACATTTTACTGAAATTGACTCTGTGGTTGCCTATAAAATTGTTATTTTGTTGTATTTCTCTCACCATATTATAATCTTCACTCAAAAGCTTCCCAATCTTTTCTTGATATAATATCTCCTTTGTTTAGGATGATATATTAATGTCTATGAATATTTATTGAATATATGAATAATAGAATATTGGTATGAAGAATAAAATTGAGCCTAATGTTATTGATAACTGTGTTGCTAGAAGCTTTTTTATGTATTCTGACATATGCTTTTCAATACTAACCAAAGTCTATTAAGTTAAAATTAATTCAGATATATTACAAATATATATATATAGATATATATAGATATATATAGATATATATAGATATATATCTATATCTATATCTATATATATATCTATATATATATCTATATATATATCTATCTATCTATATATATATATATATATATATATATATATATATATATATATTTATTTATTTCTAGGACCAAGCTAAAATTCTTAATATACAAATGTTGACAGATATCTTGTCAAATTGACCTAATAATATTATATAGTTTCATTTATAAGAAAATTAGTTCAACATATGGAGATACTCTTTCTTTTATAAATTTAGGATGTATTGCTCAATGTTTGTGTTTATTCCAAAGATGATAATTATTTTTCTATAAAGTTTATTTGAGCAGGACAGTCTTACCATTAACAGTATCATAAACAAAGAAAAAAGTTAGTTAATTGGCAATTTTTCATGAAGTTCTAGTTATAGAAGATTTTGGATTTTCTGTCATTGAAAATTGCCAAAACTGGTTTGGCTCAGTGGTAGAGCGTCGATCTGTGGACTGAAAGGTCCCAGGTTCGATTCCGATCAGGGGCATGTATGTTGGTTGCAGGCACATCCCCGGTGGGAGGTGTGCAAGAGGCAGCTGGTCGGTGTTTCTCTGTCATCGACGTTTCTAGCTCTTTATCTCTCTTTCTTCCTCTCTGTAAAAAATCAATAAAAATATATTTAAAAAATATATATATATTTTATCTCTTATAAATTTGCTGAGTAATTTGATTTTTTATGGGATGATTCAAACATGTATCACCTACATTACTTAGTTTCCCTTTACAGATGAAAACAAACCCTTGTTTTGGGGAGATGTCCAATTCCATCTTAGAAAAGGACTAATCTGTCTTCATAAACTAAGTTTTAAGAAGGCAATGACAGTTTGAAAAACTGACATGGGAATTGTCCAAATGGAATTATTAGATGTTGGAAGTGTTGCATACATGTGTTAAACAATGATAGACAAGTTTCCATAATTTAATTTTTTGCACATGTTTAAAGATATAGTCACCAAAGAGCTTTTACATCTTCAATGCATTAGGACCCTTATAGACTAGAACAGTAAACAAGTGTAGAAGTTCACTGGTGGCATGATGATGTTTATTTTTTCATGACCTAAATAAGAAAGAAGATACAAAGAAAAATACAGAGTATTGTGACTATTTTGACATGATAAAATCCCAAACCTGAACTCAACCCTAATATTTATTCTGTTAATTTTGTTTGTTTAATTAAATCTTTTTTTCCAGAATTCTTTTTTACCACTGACCATTACCAACCCACTGTCATAAATTTTTTAAACAACTAACTACTTTACTTATACCTATATTGCTTATAAAGTCTATTTTGAAGATGATATGATCATTTTTATTGAAAATCCAGAAAAATGCACACACTATTAAAATAATATATTTGGTAAAATTAACAAAGCATAATCAACATTTGTAACATAAAGAATTTTTCTTTATACTAACAATAATCAACTAGGATCGTAACAGAAAGTATATAACTATTTCAATAGGAGTCAAAAAATAAGTCTACCTAACATTTGCTGTTTCAAAATTACCAATATATAGCAGTTTACATAAATTTAAGAAAGAAATTTGCAAAAATCTATTTTAGTGAAAAATTTTAACATCACTCTCGCAGTTATTGACAGTTCAAATAGTTAGCAAAGTAAAAAGTGTATACGTTTTTACTTAAAGACATTAGAGCCCCGTTGCACGAAATTCATGCATGGGAGTGGGTGTCCCTCAGAACAGTCCCTCTCCGATCTGGAACCCCTTGAGAGATGTCCAATTGCCTCCTGGATCAGGCCTAAATAGGCAATTAGACATCCCTTTCACAATCCAGGACTGCTGGCTCCCAATTGCTTGCCTGTCTGCCTGCCTGATTGCCCCTAACCACTTCTGCCTGCCAGCTTGATCACCCCTAACCATTCTCTGTGAGCCGGATCAACATCTAACTGCTACCCTGCCAGCCTGATTGCCCCTAACTGCCTTCCCTTTCTGGCCTGGTCACCTCTAAATGCCCTCCCTTGCCAGCCTGGACACCCCTAACTGCCCTCCTCTGCTGTCCTGGTTGCTCCCCCACCAACTGCCCTCCCCTGTAGGCCTTGTCCCTCCCAACTGTCCTCCCCTGCTGGCCTGGTCACCCACAACTGCTCTCCCCTGCCAGCCATCTTGTGGCAGCCATCTTATGTCCACATGAGGGTGGCCATCTTTGACCACATGGAGTGGTCATCTTGTGTGTTGGAGTGATGGTCAATTTGCATATTATTATTTTATTAGATGGGATTATAAATAATGTCTTCATGGATAAGAGGTCATATTATAAATTTATCATTTTCTCCAAATTGATCAATAGGTTTTATGTAATTCCAGTGGTGTTGAGGACTAAAAATAATATAGATACTCTCAGAAAAAAATAAGAATAGGTTGTAAAGGTAATTAAGTCCATGTGACATTGGCAAAGGAATAGAAAAAAAACGATGGAATAAAGTTAAAAACAGAACCAAATTTGACGTGCAAGATAACTGGCTTTGAGGAACACTTGGAAATGACTGGACCAGTAAATAAATGGAGTTTATTTATTGTGTATTGTTAAAAATAAGCAAAATTGACTTCTTTATACCATACATCAAATTATTTCTTCATGAATAAATAGCTCTAATGTTTATGTTAAAATGAAAAATAATAAAAAGGAGCAAATGATATGAAATAATATTTCACAGAAGAGGCAATAGAAATGATCCATGCACATAGAAAATATTACCCTAGGTTAAAAATTAGTGAAATAGTAAAGACAACATTATAATATTATTTAATACACACTAGTTAGATAAAACTTAAGAAGTTTCTTAATTTCCACTGTTGAATCAATGGAGACCTTTAACCAATTTGATGGCAGTATAATTTGATAAAATGAATCTTCATATAATCTACAGCAATTTCACTATGATGTTTGTACAACAAATTCTAGGAAATGCATTCAGAAAGATATACAAGAATGTTTATTGCATTATTGTTCATAACAAAATCTGAAAATAGTTCAGTTCCTCAATAGGAGATGAACAAGTAAAATTGTGCTCTTGAAAAGTAAAGTATAAAACAGTGAAAGAAGATATATGCACTTATATTAAAACTATTAAAGAAGAAAGAGGAGAATTATAGAGGTCAGGAGAAAAAAGGGTGTGAAAAAGACAAATCCAAATAGTAGATATCTCTTCTAGAGGAAGCAGAAGCAGTGGATAAGGAATGAATGCATAGATTTTAATAATTTTAATGGGATTCTGGTTTTGGGATTGAGTGGTTGGTTCATACCGTGTTTCCCCGAAAATAAGACATCCTCCAAAAATAAGACCTACTTACAGGTTTCCTTCAGAGTGAAATATAAGGCATCCCCCAAAAATAAGGCCCCCCTAGGCTAAACATGAGAGATTTGGTCCACTGATTCTGAAAGAAATGTGGAGTCACAAGAAATTCATCAGAAAATTCAGGAATTGGATTGTTATGATGATGTTCCAGAAGATGATGACATGATTGTCACTGAATAAATGAGTAAATTCTTGATACTGTAGGATTCACAGTTCCTCTGGTTTGTGTTGACAACTACCGTACTACCATACTGTATACAGGTAATAAATTTCCTTTAATTTTTAAAAAATATATTTTATTGATTTTTTTTACAGAGAGGAAGGGAGAGAGATAGAGAGCTAGAAATGTCAATGAGAGAGAAACATCAACCAGCTGCCTTTTGCACACCCCCTACCAGGGATGTGCCCGCAACCAAATACATGCCCTTGACCGGAATCGAACCCAGGACCTTTCAGTCCGCAGACTGACGCTCTACTACTGAGCCAAACCGGTTTCGGCAAATTTCCTTTAATTTCATTTAACAATAAATGTGTACCGTATTTTTCTTCATGGAAAAATAAGATATCCCCTGAAAATAAGACCTAGCGCATCTTTGGGAGCAAAAATTAATATAAGACACTGTCTTATTTTCGGGAAAACAGGGTAGGTTAGCATTTTGTTGTGAACTTTATAGCTTATACATATATAGTGCACATTTTCCTTTGTATAAATTTAATATCATTATGCAATATAAATAATCTAAAAATAGCACAACATGTAATTCACTTTCATATTTCCAACCCACAAATAGTACCAGTACACAATAGAACTTTCATACATATTTAATAAACCAAAGCATGAACAATTAAAAACACATTTGAAGTATTTAGAGTGGAAGGCGAGAAAGACTTCAAAAATACTTATAAAAAGAAAGAGGGTTAAAATAATGTAGAACAATAAAGCATTTTGATAAAGAACAAAACCCAAGTTAGGACACAAAAGAAAGTCTAAGGCTGAGAGGCATTACTTAAGCCACTGAATCCACTTAAGCAGATGTCATTTCACTTACAGGTAAAGAGAGCTGCAGAGCTCTTTGTATTTATAATCTTAAAATCTTCTTTGGGCCAGAAGACTAAGGGCAAACAGAAATAAGCATCACCAAAACCTAAGACGCAGAATTTATTTGTAAAGCATGTAACAGGAAATTTAATTCATAAAACCACCTTTTCAGACAAAGGCCATACGAATTTTAAGATTCGTAACAATTATCAAATACCCTTTCAATGCTAAACTTGTTTTTAGGTAGCTTGAAGTTCTCAGTACCAAGATATCAGTGACCCCCGCTTTTATTTTAGGTTAACAAAGGGAAATTAAAACTAATTACTGTGTTTGTGTGAGTGCTACAATTTGCTGAAGGCTTGCAAATGAATAATGTTCAACTGATAATTCAGAGAAAAAGCCTTTATCAACTGGATATATTTCTTTGGGGTGGTTTTGCAAATATGTGATTGTTTTACTTAAAACTCTTGGTTAAGCCACAGAAAGAGCTATATTACAGTCTAAAAATATACTTCTCACACAAATCAAATAACATAGCAAGACTTTCTTATCACTACCCAGCAAGCCTTTACTATATAATTTAGTGTTTAAGAGCCCTTGTGCAGAGCCAGGTGGCCTCAGTTCAAATCTTGGCCCTGGAAGAATTATCTGCATGACTTTGGGAAAATTATTTAATTCCTCTGAGCCTTAATTTCCTCACCTGAAAATGAGAAATGAAAATAACATTGAATCCTTAAAGGTATTGTGAGAATTGATATCCAATACATGGTAGAAAAATCAGTAAATAATTGTTTCTTAAATATTTTCATGGTGTTATAATAGACAAAATTATTTTCAAATAGCATCAAATAATTATCTTTGAGTCTTTATTAATATTCCCAGTCACATTGCTTGGCATATGGATAATGCAAAGGAGACTTAGTAAACAATTCTATATAATAAAAGGGTAATATGCAAATTGATCAAACAGTGGAATGACCAGTCACTATGACATGCACTGACCACCAGGGGGCAGACGTTCAATGCAGGAGCTGCCTCCTGGTGCTCAGTGCGCTCCCACAGGAGGAGCTCCACTCAGCCAGAAGCCAGGCAACTGCAGCGGTAGTGGCAAGAGCCTCTCCCAGATCTAAGGCAGCGCTGGGGAGCAGCAAGCCAAGCAGTAAGGAGCAGCGAGCTGGCAGGCTGTAAGGAGCAAGGGCTCTGGACTGTGAGAGGGATGTCTGAGCAGGCCTAAGCCTTCATGCAGACATCCCCCAAAGGGTCCCAGGCCAGGCTGAGGGACAACCCCCACACACACACCGAGTGCACAAATTTTCGTGCACTGGGCCTCGAGTTTCAGAATAAATATACTTGGGGATATTGTTCATTCATTTTCTAACAAAAGTCTTGAAGATGCAGCAGTGAGAAGTGGTTGGGGCATGGGTAGGGCAGAAGTCTGAGGTGAGGTATATAACATAAATGTTGCAGGTATTCTCTCCTCTCTTCTTATTGTCATCTGTGTACTTCACACTGATAAAAGCTAATAGGCTATTGAGAAATTCACTGAAGTCTTGGTTCAATCAAACATTTATTGAGAAGGTTCTGGACAACAGTCACTATACTGTTGTCAGTAAACACAATGTTCCAGTTTCCATGAACCTGTTGCAAACACAGGTGGGGGCAACAAGGAATCAGAAGAGCATCATTTATTTATTTATTTATTTTCGTAATTTTCCTTTAAAAATCCAACTTTTAAACAATACACTGAAATTGGGGAAGGAGGCTGAGTACTTTCTATTACCTGTAGCTTTAGCAGGGAAGCAAATTACCTTATCCCAAAACTTATTTGTGTGAAAGTGATTTGTGGTTAGTGAGTCAAATTAGAAGTTATTCTCCACTGTTAGGACCAGAGACACTACTTGCTAAGCGTTAGTGTTTCTAGAAAAATGACATCAAATATGTTATCATAAAGACTGACTTATGGAGGAAGTCTTGGTGCGAATTGGAAGTTACATAAATTCACTTTTACTCCCACATATCTACGTGGTATTAAAAGTGAGCATGTGCATACTCGTTTACACTGTATGACTATTCATGGTACTCTTGGCTGGATCAAATTTTAGTACAACGTGAATTTAATCACTGTAATTGCTTATACTGTTCCTGAGGCTAAGCTAGTTCCTTTTGAAAGGGTCTGGCCACTGAAGATATTGAATTCAGTGTTTGTTCCCTTTAATCAAGGTTTCATTACTCAGTCTTTTTAAAGCTATTCCACATGAAAATATCATTCCCTTCTCCCTGCCTTCTCTGCAGCCACCAACCCAGGAAAAGGGGGATTTAAAGCCGTTTCCAGAAAACACACACAATATTATGATACAGCATGATCTGGCTTTCCCATCTTAAAAGCTGAAACGTGCCTTTGCTAACTTGCAGTAGGCCATGAAATAACTATGTTGTTGCGCTAAATGGCACTTTTCAATTTTCATTTGTGCTTCAACACTCAGTTTTCAGTAGATCATTTAGAGAGGATCAGCATTCTTTGGAAAGTAAAAACACACCACAGGTCAGGGCAGCACGGCCTGATGGGAAAAGAATGCGGCCCACAAAGGTGGTCTTTGTGAGACGTGAAGACATGCCGGTGTCTGTTACAGAATTGGCAGGCTCACCGCTTCCCCTAGTGTCTGCTCCTGAAATACTAAACTCATCTGTGTTGCAAGGCACGACTCAAGGAAACAAGCAAGCTTTCAAGGCACCCAGCCCTGTGTTTCAGAATGAGGATTAATTTCACACATTTTGGTGAAATCCTTCCCTAAAGGAACTTGATGTGCAGTGGAGTTTTGGGGAAGGACCATTTGGTTTGTTGACTTTTTAAGTGGGGTTTATAACTTCTAAGGTTCAAAGTGATAACTGGAATAATAGGAACATTAACGATTTCCAGAAATGTATTGAGCACCTTTATTACATTATTCTTTTCGGCCTGTCTTGAGCTGTTCTATCAACAGAGTCAACTATAGCGTTTTATACTTGGCGTTCATTTCTTCAGGTCTATTTTGAAAATGAGGAACTTAGAAGTCTATAAACTACATGCAAAGTGACTTTATTAGTGCTTGAAAATAGTTTCTATGTGAAAAAAAAAATCTTAGGGATTTGTACTTTATCTAATTAGCACATCAACTTCTCTTCTTTACATCTACCTCACAGAATAGGCAGTCTGCCAGCTTTAGTATTGGAGTGGAGTGATCTAAACCGCTACATCTAAATAAGGCCTAATTCCAATGGCTTAACAACTCTGCATTCTAGTTTCATTTTTAATTCAATGTTTATAGTGTCATTTTAAAATATTTCTCTCTGCATTTATAGTTACCATTTTCTTCAACTATGGTGCAGTATGTAAGTGTTCTGTGTTGGAATTATGAGGTGGCAAATATCTTTAACACCTTATTTTTGAGGCAATTTAAAATATTTTAAAGTGCTGCATTACTCTTTTTCACGATAATGGCAGAAATAATGCAGCGCTTTAAAAAAACATGCAAATTCATTTTGTAAATAAAAGTGATAATGAAGACTACTCTTTTTCATGGTAATGGCAGAAAAGTGCATGGTTGATTGGAAACAATGTATATCACTCTGTTCCACAATTTCAAAAAAAAGAAACTTAGGAATTTTCTGAAAGAATCATAATATATTATTTATTTTTCCCTTCTCTTTGTTATCATTAGATGTGAATTTTTTCTTGGTTTTTATTTTAATGTACTAGTGGCCTAGTGCATGAAATTTGTGCACGGAGGGGAGTGTCCCTCAGCCTGGCCTGTATCCTCTCCAATCTGGGACCTCTTGGAGAATTGGGCCTAAACAGTCAGTAGGACATTACTCTCACAATCTGAGACCACTGGCTCCTAAACGCTCGCCTGCCTGCCTGCCTGATCTCCCCTAACCACTCTGCCTGCCAGCCTGCTTGCCCCCAACTGCCCCCCCTGCTGGCTTGATCACCGCCAGCTGCCCTCTCCTCCTTGCCTGATCTTCCCTAACAGCCCTGCCTCATCCCGGCCACCATGGCTTGATCTAGAATAGGGGTGTTGAACTCAATCAGAGAAGGGGCCAAAATCTAAAATCCAGCCTAAATCGCGGGCCGAATGGTTTACTGAACAGTCATAAACTGTTATTGTGATGGAAACGCAGCGGAGTGCAGTAATGACAGCGCGGTGCGGGCCACATTGCAAGGGCTGGCGGGACGGATTTGGCCCGCGGGCCTTGTGTTTGACACATGTGGTCTAGAAGGATGTCCGGAAGGTCTCTAGTCTAATTAACATATTACCCTTTTATTAGTATAGATGTTAATGCTGTTATACTCATCTCACTCTATATTTTCTTTATGTTTTTATAATAATGATGTGCTCTACAGTCAACATACAAATAAGATTTTCCACATTACAAATACTTTCAAGTATATTGTCACATTTGTTCTTTATTCTCACCATAGGTGGTAAATGACTTACCCAAAGTCATACCACTTCTGCATGGCAGCAAGGAGACACAAAGTCAGGACTTGTGATTCTAAAAATCTCTACTGTTACCTTGTTTCACTGCTTTCTTTTGTATTACATGACAAAGAATTGCTTTTCATGTACATATTTTTCCATATTTAAAATATAGTGCATATTATATGAGATGTGCACTGAAGAAATATCCAAAATGTCCTGCCTGGTGGCATATTTGCTCACAAAGGAAAAAAATAAATATATAAATAAATAACTTCTGCTCTTCTTAGTCATGAAGCCATTGATTTCCAAGTCAATTATAAATAGATGTATATCAATCCATATAAAGGAAATATATTTTCAGGTAGAATAAGGCAAATAAAAATCCCAAAGGTGAGAAAAATCAGTGTGAATATAAGCTAATAACAAAGTAAAAAAAAAAAAGGATTAAAATAAAAAGAAATATTACCTCATAATTGACTGAAAGCTTTCTTTAATACTAATATCTTATTTTTATCTCTTTATGGGTAGATTATATACCATTTTTCTGTGATTTTCTTCTCTTGTTTTCCACAATGAATAATATAATTACAGACAATTATAAATGAATATTATTTCAGCCTCTAATTCTAAAGTCCTAGTACTATTTCTGTTTTTCTAAACTAACATTCTACAGTTATATTTGTGTTTACAATTAAAACCATTAAGTATATATACCCCATTTGACATCCTACCACTACCATTATTATTATATGGAAAAGATTATTCTGGTAAACTACAATACAAGTGGCTCTATTTAATTACCTGATGCCATGTACAATCATTTTTTTAACATAGAATTTTTTTCATTTATTGTTTGATGTATAGTTAGATTAAAAGAAAAAAAACCCTCAACATTTTAGAAACTGGTAGGTCACCATTGCTTTTGCAGGGAGCTGCACTTTATGGTTACTCTTTTATTTTACCTGGCTTAAGGGTAAAATGGATACTGCTCATCTGTGGGAGGCGAAAGGTTTCAAGTTTGGGATTATATAATTTATTCTCCACGTATGAATACTTGTGATAGTGAAAGAAATCACTAGAAATACTTTGAGTAAATAAATTAAAACTGTTATTTACTTGGAAAAACTGAGATATATGGTCGCTTTAGTTTGAAGTACTGGTAAGTCCATAATATTTTGTGTTTTTCTTAGTAAAAAAAAAAAAAATCACTAGAAATCCTCTTGTTTACATATTTATGGTCCAAATGCCACATTATCAGTGCCATTAGAGAGGAGGTTGCTGACCATTTGGTAAGGAATGTGCCTAGCTTGGCCTTGGTAAGCTCATATAAGCTTAAAAGAATGCAAAATACAAAGTCTGTGTGAGACTTTTCAGTTCTCCTTTTAAGGTAAAAGTTAAAGCAATAACTTTTATAAAAGTGTAATATGCTAATTAGATCAGACAGCCAAATGACCTTCCTGACATCTTTCTGTATGTCCTTCCAGATGAAGCCACCATGGCAGGGGCCCAAGGCAGAGGCAGTCAGGGGTGATCAGGCAGGTAGGCAGAATGGATAGGGGCAATCAGGTAGGTAGTCTAGTAGTTAGAGGCGATCAGGCAGGCAGGCAGAGGTGGTTAGGGGCAATCAGGCAGGCAGGCAGGTGAGAAATAAGGAACCAGCAGTCCCATATTGCAAGAGTGATGTCTGAGGGGTCCCAGATTGTGAGAGGGTGCAAGCCTGGTTGAGGGCCCCCGCCATTCATGAATTTCATGCCCTGGGCCTCTAGTTATATAATAAATGTAGACATCATCCATACCTTGGTCTTTACAATAGAAATCGTAAGGTCTATCAATACTACTCACTGGATGCTGAGATCAGAAAGACTCTCTTAGGATTAACCTGCTTATTTGGATGGGGTTAGAAGGACAAATGAATCCTGCAACAGCTGTTCTTTAGGAAGCTCGGTCGTTTTCAAATGGTACTATACATTCATAAAATGCAACACATGCACATGAATATTCTAAAAGAAATATTCTGAGATTTTCTCACTTTACATATACCATCACAATTATAATGTATCTATTGCATTTCCCCCCAAACCTCCCTCAGTGGTGTGGTGACTCTGGCTCACAGGAAAGACCTTGCAGTAGAAGAGTCTTTCACTTACAGCTAGAGTGCGTAAGTTGGTGAGCAAATTTAAATTTTGTTTCCTGAGAAACATGGCAAAATTCAGAAGAGCACAAAGTAGCTGGTAGTAGGAAATTGGAAATAAGGAATGAAGCTTAAGTGTCATAAAGTATTTAAAGATGAGAGAGAGAGAGAGAGAGAGAGAGAGAGAGAGAGAGAGAGAGAGAGAGAGAGAGAGAGAGAGAGAGAGCGCCCAAGTGCGCCCTGGAAAGTTCAGATGAGATGTTTGAAACAATATAAAAGACTCAAGCCTAAAATACATCAGCATATTTTATGTGTTCCTAAGACAGAATTTGTGAATATTGCAAAATGTTTAAAAGAAATGAACCCACACTATGGGTTGAAAAATGCATACATTTTGCTTATATAATAATTTAAGTATAAATATATTATTCATCAACTTTTAGTTACTATGAAGTGGAATTCAGATATGACATGGTAGTTCCCCTCATCAAAGAATTTGTGGTTGCCTTTGGTTAGTCTGGCAAAATAATTGGAAGCCTCCTTCTTTTAAGCCCCTGTTTTCATTCACAAGCCTACTCATTTGGTTTTTCAAAGTGCTTTTTAAGAATAACCTAAGAAAAGTAGTATCATCGAGTGCTTTGCTTCCCTCAGCAAGCATGGCAGATTCTCATCTACTGTTCCACAGGCCACAGCTGTGGCCCACAGATGGTCACCACAAACAGTGTAGAGTTCAAAGGCAAGGCCAGGCTCAAGGCTCTTGCCTTCCTTTATTTCCTGCCTTTCTGGCTCAATACCCACTCTACCTCCAGCTTTGTTTACCAAGTTTCCAGATTAAAAAGAAAAAAATCCAAATTCTCCAATTGCCTTAATCTGCGAGAATCTGGAGGTTCCTCACCTCTGGTTTGTTCCTTTTTTATTCCATTGTTATTTTTCTCTTTTCCTTAGAGAAAGTACTAAAACAATTCAGACCATTGATAGCATCATTACTCTCTTTTTCTAATACTACTATTGATTTTTGTTTTTATATCCAGATATGGCATGTTCTTTCAAATAGTTTTTTGGGTACAAAGTGATAATCAGATTGTGGACTTTATTGGCCATGGAACATGATATGGAAATTCTAAAATATAGAAATATTTTAATCCTTAATGGTTCAAAAGAAATTATCTTAGGCATTTATTGTGGCATTTTTTAAGGGAGTTTTATAATTTGTTTCTTTGTGGTTTTTTTTATAATTTGTTTTAATATTTAACATTTCAGTTGGTTTAGTTCAATTTTTTTCATTCTCAAGATAATGTATTTTTAATTTTTCTGAAATATAAACATTTTAAAAGGAATTGACATAGTTATATATACTATTCTCTTAAATGTTTAACCTTTTATTTAAAGAAATACTTATTATTTTTAATTTTATTATGGGACATGAAAACTTATACAAAAGTAGAGAGATAGTCTAATGAGCTCTTCCAGTACCTGTCACCCAGCATCAGAAATTATTAACTCATGGCAATCTTAATTCATCCCTACCAGCATCCATTCCTTTTCTCCTCTGAATTATGTTGAAGAAAATCCAAGACATTTTATCACTTTATATGTAAATACTTCAGAATATAACTTCAGAAGATAAGAACTTTAAAAAAATGCTTTCACTTAGCATTATCACATATTAAAAAATTAATTGTTAATATCAAATATCTAGTACGTGTTCACATTTGTCAAAATAGCTTTTGTTTTTTAGTTTCAAATGTTGATTTTTTTTTAATCTAAAGGTTTTCCCTCCACTTTAATTTTTATTGTATTCCCTGAGATAAACGTGTTGCTTTGTCCCTTGTTATAGGCAAATTGTGTACTCCTGAAATTCATATGTTAAAACCCTAATCCAAAAATGACAGTATTTGAAGATAGGAGCTACAAAAAGATAATAAAGATTAAATGATGACATAAGGCGAGTCTCTAATCTGATAGGACTAATGCCCTTAGAAGAGGAAGAGCTACCAGAGACGTCTCCCTCCCTCTCCGTCTGCACACAGAGAAAGGCCACTTGGTAATGCAGGAAGAAGGCAGCTCTCTGCAAGACAGGAAGAGATTCACTAATCCCAATCCTGATGGCACCTCCATCTTGAACTTTTAGCCTCCAGAACTGTGAGAAAATAAAGGTCTGTTGTTTAAGGTACTTGATCTACAATATTTTGTTAGCATAGCCCGAGCCAACTAAAACACCTCTTATATTTCAATGTATTGGGAGTTCAAGTTAGAAATTTATCATTCTTTCAACCTATTATCCCTTAGTTCCAAATTCACCCTCCATTATGTTGCTTGGTATACCGGAATATATTTTTCTTTGCAAGCTGGCATGATGTCAAGCTTTATCATAGAAGGTGCCAAGGGGGTCCTAGAGAACGAAAGGAACTCTGCCTCCTGGTTCTGGTGTGTTGTTTTGGCAGTTTTCTGCGGCACGAAGTGGCCAGCCACACAAGGCACCGCCCTGTGGGTGATTTCCTTGGCTCTTTTTTAGCAGATGAGCAACAAGTTCCAGGACACAGCTCCTCCCCTTGGGTAGTTTCTCAACCAAACACCCCAGCGAGTCGTTTTCCAGTGAGTTTCTCCGGTGAGGAGTCTACTGTTGGACCCCTTACCCTGCCACCCCGAGAGGCAGAGTCTCTGCAGACCCCTTGGCGTGGCACTCCCGTGAATCTGCCATGCAGTGTGCCTTGGACCCAGCCTCTCCAATGGGATCTAGACCTCATCCTTGGTTGGGAGTCTTCTCCTGATTTGTTCTTTTTTTTTTTTTTAGTGTTTTCACACCCATAGGTGTGGTGGCTGTTCCCTCTCTCTGCCACTCCTGTATTATTTAGAATTATTTTTATCCTAAAGTATCCAATCCCTCATTACACCAATCCTGAGTTAGAGTTAATAATTATTTACATAGCTCCTGTCCAAACTATATGATTTCTGTCTTTTGGTTAGATGCAAACTGAAATAAAGACTTAATCAGACTCAAATTCAGCTTTTCTTTTATTTTTCCAAGGCAACTTTATAGGTATTTGTGTGTGTGTGTGTGTGTGTGTGTGTGTGTGTGTGTGTATATATATATATCTATCACTGGATACAGGATGTCTTAATTTCTGCCTGTGATATAACCAGTCATTCCCCATTTTGTCAATTCACTAAGGTTTGCAAAAGGTTTGAAAATTAATACTCTCTTTTCCAGCTTTATTAAGGTAAATTGACAAAATTATAAGATATTAATGGTGTATAATATAATGAGTTAATATATGTATAAGTTATGAAAAGATCCCCCATTGAATTAATTAAAATGTCCATCACCTCACAAATGTACCTTTATTTTGGTGGGAACATTTAATTTTCACTCTCTTAGCAAATTTTAATTATATATACAGCATTATCATGAGATTCTAATTTTACCATTCCATTTTCTAATGAGTATCTGGAATGTTTCTATAAGATAAAAGTATCCCTAAAAGAAAAAAAAATATATTTTTTTCACTGTTTGCTCCTGATAAGAGCCTGTAAAAGGTAATTTACTAAGAAAACAAAAATTCTGTATTTTATCAAAACAATGTTTTGTGTTTTCTGTCATCTTAATCGGATCTTTGATTACTTAAGAAAATGCAGTGTTGTCAAAAGCAAGAGCTAACCTTCTGTAGTTATCTTTGAAATATTTTATTTCACAATATTGTTATTTTGGTTAAATAGATAAGTATTGTTTTGTAATAATAAAAGAAATAGAAGTATCCCTTTATCAACAGGGAAGGTACTCTGAGATTAGATGATACAGAAAAGATATAATAAATGCAGAATTATGTCTGACTTTCCCCGTGCTCCTTCTTAAATCATGTGTAAATTCATTTCCAAAATAAAAGTTTTCACTTGTTCAGGCCCTTCAAAGTTTCTTTTTGTTTTGTATCATTGTGAAACTACGAAAATTAATATATTTAATAAGTGCAATGAGTTTTAGTTATCTTTATTAGTGTTCTAATTATCTCAACTTTGGCCATTTTTTTAAGGTAGTTTCAGAATCTTTATTTTCTACAAATGATAAAATATCTCACGTTTATTGTGTATATTTTCTTCTTTAAATCCAGAATATATTATTTCTCTAAAGAACACAGTTATCGCCGGAACCGGTTTGGCTCAGTAGATAGAATGTTGGCCTGCGGACTGAAAGGTCCCAGGTTCGATTCCGGTCAAGGACATGTACAATACCTTGGTTGCAGGCACATCCCCAGTAGCGGGTGTGCAAGAGGCAGCTGATCAATGTTTCTCTATCATAGATGTTTATAACTCTCTATCCCTCTCTGTAAAAAATCAATAAAATACAATAATAATAATAATAATAATAATAATATAATAAAAGAACACAGTTATCTTTAGGAGGGAATGATATTGAGATTTCCAAATCTAGACACTTGGAATGCTTATTGCTATGGTATTATTTTAGGTAGTTCAGTATTCAGAACTAGGAAATAGGTTGTTTGTTTGTTTTTGAAAAGAAAACATATCTTGAATTTATGCTGATATTTCAAATTGAAATTTAGGATTAGAATGCTTATTTTTTTTTTTTATGCCCCTCTTTCTCTCTCTCTCTCTCTCTCTCTCTCTCTCTCTCTCTCTCTCTCTCTCTCTCAGTCTCTCTCTCTTTTACCCTAAAATCTTGGATCCCAAGTGACATTAGCAAGCTTGTTCTACTTCTATAAATTCTCCTCACTCATTTCTAATTTTTTATGGTTGTACTTAATCTACTTTGCCAAGACTTTTAACAATTTTTGCTTGCCAGAGGGTTTTTATTATGAACAAGTCTTGCATTTTAGCCAAGTTGTTTTCAGAATCTATGGAGATATGCATATAATTTGTCTCCCTATAATTTTTATTATTATATGTTAAATTAATGGATTTCCTAACAGTGAACTAATTGTGCATCCTTGAAATGTATGGTTTATTATTTTGTTAATGAGCTGTTAGATTCTACTCCCTATCATTTCAGTTGTTACTTTTTGCATTTATACTCATAAGTGTTACTAGGTTTTAATTTAGTTTGTTATACTATTCTTATCAAATTTATATAAAAATGTTACACTTGCTTCTTAAAAAGAATTTGCAAGTTTTCCTTCATTTCCTATGCTTTGGAAATTTTTATGTAACAATGATCACTATAATGTTTTGTTAGAAGTCTGCTGGGCCTAGTTTTGTTTTTGGAGCATCAGATACAGTTGTGTGCTGAAACTTTCTCAAACCAGTGTTTAAGAGCAGATTGTTATATTTCCAGGAATTTAATGAGCTCATTGTTGAATACAGAAACCATTGCATAAAATAGAATCAAATAATTGCTCCACTTTGCAACTATATAAAAAAAAGGATAAGAGCTAGTAAGAATGCACTTAGTAGTGAACATATCAACCCAAAGATATATATATATATATATATATATATATATATATATATATATATATATATATTATTGATTTTTTTTACAGAGAGGAAGAGAGAGGGATAGAGAGTTAGAAACATCAATGAGAAAGAATCATAGACCAGCTGCCTCCTGCACACCTCCTACTGGGGATATGTCCACAACCCAGGTACATGCCCTTGACTGGAATCGAACCTGGGACCTTTCAGTCCGCAGGCTGATGCTCAAAATTTTTTTTTGTGTCCCTTAGTTATTCCTCCCTCTTATGCCCCCTCCTCCAATCTCTAGGCAACCATGATAACAAATTATTTTATTATCTTTATTCAGCATTTTTTTTTTAGATATTTTTGTTCATGTTCCTCCATGCACCAATAGTCTATTAATATTTATTGCTGAGTGGTAATTCATTTTATGAATATTCTGCAGTGTATTTATCCATTTATCTATTGACCAGGGACCCAGTGCATGAATTCATGCACCTTGAAAGGAATTGTGGGTCGGGAGGCTGCAGTGGGCACAGGGGCAGGTCTTGGCCCATCCTCCATGTCCCATCCCGGCCCCTCTTGCCATGGTCCCCAGTACACTGGGTCCCCTATCTGCTGGCAGCCCCACTCCAGCCATGGCTGCTCCCACTCACTGATGGTGCTGGCCTTGCTCGCATCTGCTGATGGTGATTGGGGCTGGTGCCAGCAGTGTGTGCAAGCAGCTGCTGCTGCTTTGATTGCCCCTCAAAAGCAGGGGGAGGTGTAGAAGCACTCAGGGGCGATTGGGATCAGCAGCTGCTGCTTGTACCCTCTGACCGCGCCAAGTGATCGGGACTGGCACCAAGTGCCAGCAGTGGGTGCGAGTGGCAGTTCCAGTGCCAACAACAGGTGTGAGTGGGGCCAGCGCTGGCAGCAGATGCAAGTGCCAGGTGGGACTGTGGTGTGTGGGAGAAAGAATTTTCAGTAATCACCAAGGCTCACCCCAATGACAGCGACCTGCGACCCTGCTCACCTGCTCCACCATCCCACTGCAGCTGACACTCTCCATGTCCCGCGCTCTGCTGACTGCTGCCGATGCTCGCCATATTTCATGTGCGCCCCCTGGTGGTTAGCACATGTCATAGTGACCGGTTGTTTGGTTGTTCAGTTGTTCCACTGTTTGGTCTATTTGCATATTAGGATTTTATATATATAGATAAACATTTGGGTTGTTTCTAGTTTTTAGTTATTGCTGAATATCTTTCCATAAAATTATTGACAACTTATATATCTTCTTTGTTGAAGTGTCTTTTTAAAAATATATATATTTTATTGATTTTTCACAGAGAGGAGGAGAAAGTAATAGAAAGTTAGAAACATTGATCAGCTGCCTCCTGCGCACCCTCCACTGGGAATGTGCCCACAACCAAGGTACATGCCCTCGACCAGAATCGAACCTGGGACCTTTTAGTTCACAGGCCGATACTCTATCCACTGAGCCAAACCAGTTTCAGCATGTTGAAGTGTCTTTTTAGATCTTTAACCCCCTGTCTATTGCATTCTTTGCTTTTGTATTATACAGTTTGAGAATTTTTTATATATTTTGGATATACATCATTTATGAGACATGCTTTGCAAAATTTTTTATATTCTATAGTTTGTCTTTTCATTATTATGGCAGTATAATTTAAATAGGAAACATGTTTAATGTTGAATTAATTTATCAGTTTGATTTGATCAACTAGTTGTCTATATTTATGCCAATACTATGCTGTCTTGACTATACTTAACCTTCCAGTTTGTTCTTTTTCAAAATTATTTTAGCTATTTTAAATCCTTTGCATTTACAGATGAGTTTTAGACATGATATATAAATTTCTATGAAAATTTTCTTGGATTTTTATCACAATTGTTTTGAATATGCTAACTATTTGGTTTATAATTGACATTTTAACGATGAGTCTCCCAACTCATACACAAGATATCAATCTTAATTAGTGCATTTTTAAATTTTTCCTCAATGTTTTCTATTTTTTATTTTTAAATAATTCTTTATTGTGAAAGGTTTATGTATGTCCCCAATGTTTTTTGTTTTTTAATGTCAATATATTGTATTTCTTTTACCAGATTTATCCCTAAGTACTTTCTATTTTTGATGCAATTGGAATAATAGTGTTTTATTTTAATTTTTGGTTTTCAGTTATTATATAGAATCACACTTGATATATATTTCTACAACCTGATAAACTTCTCTTAGTAATTCTAATAGCTTTTTTTGTAGATTGCATTGATGTTCTACATAGATGAGCATGTCATCTGTGATATAAACACTTTTCCTCTCCTTCTCTAGTATGAACAAATCTTATTTTCCTTTTCCTTAAATCTCTTCAACCATATTATATGTAAATTGTTAGAGCAAATATCCTTCTATTTATTGAACTTAGGAGGGGAAAAAAAAGCTTGTTTTCTTATCATTATGCATGATGGTAGCTCTATATTTTTCATGACTGTTTTTTATCAGGTTAAGAAAATTCCCTCTTACCCATATTTTGCTGAGAATTTTAGGTTTCTCAAATGCTTCTTCTGTATATATTAAAATTGTCATATGGCTTTTCATTCTTAATTTATTAATATGGTAAATTACATTGATTGATTCAAAATGTTAAAACTTGAAAAATAAATCTTTTTTTCTGTGTTGTTGAGTTCAATTTGGCTAAAGTTTTGTATAGAATTTTTGCATCTTCTGAAGAATGTTGATCTATAGTAATTTTTTTAAATAATGTTTTTGTATAATTTTGGCTTCAAAGTAATTCTGACCTCATTAAATGAGTTGGGAAGTATTCCCTACTCTTGGTATTTCTGAAAGATTTTCTGTAGAATTGGTAACATTTATTCCTAAAATGTTTGTTATAATTCAAAAGGTTTCTTCTCTTAAGCTGTTCTTATTTTTTTTAAAAAACAAATTTAACATCTTTATTAGACACAGAGCCTTTCACGCTATTTTATCTTGATTTTGCTTTTGCAGTTTCGATAATCATGGAATTTTTCCATTTCAAGTAATTTTTTAAAAATATGTTCAGACACCATTTAACAATTTTTCAGTCAATGACTGACCACATATATGATGGTGGTCCCATAAGATTAAAATGGAGCTGAATTTCCTATAAGAAATGGATGGATATGTGGTTCAGGAGGATTTTTTTTTCCTCTGACCAGGGCAATATATGTGGATCTTGGCAATAGATTCTCTTTCACTCACAGCACCTCATATTTGAGTGCACAGTCAGTCAGCCACTGATATATCTTAGCACAAAGGAGCCTGTCCCACAGGGCTACATTTTTAAGGGCATTGCAGCCCTCCCAGATCCAGCCTGACGGTCTTCAGGGGACATTGTACAAATTTATTTTAATTTAAATTATTTATTCTTTAAATTATTACATGAGTCTCCTTTTTCCCCATTGACCTCTGTTCTGCCGCTCCCATCCCCAGTAGGGGTGTCGAACTCAATCAGAGAAGGGGCCAAAATCTAAAATCCAACCTAAATCGCGGGCCGAATGGTTTACTGAACAGTCATAAACTGTCATTGTGATGGAAACGCAGCGGAGTGCGGTGATGACAGCACGGTGCGGGCCACATTGCAAGGCCTGGCGGGACGGATTTGGCCCGCGGGCCTTGTGTTTGACACATGTGCCCCAGAGCATGCCCTCAACCCCCTACTGTCTGTGTCCATTGATTATGCTTATATGCATGCATACAAATCCTTTGGCTGATCTCTTACCCCCCTTCACCCTGCACCTTCCCTCATAGATTGAACAGTCTGTTCGATGCCTCTATGTATCTGGTTCTATTTTTGTTCATCAGCTTATATTGTTTATTATACTCCACAAATGAGTGAGATCCAGTGATAGTTCTCTTTCTCTGACTGGCTTATTTCATTTAGCATAATGCTCTCCCATTCCATCAATGTTGTTGCAAATGGTAGGAATTCCTTCTTTTTTAGCACAGCATAGTTTTCAATTGTATAGATGTACCACAGTTTTCTAATCTGCTGATTGACACTTAGGCTGTTTCCAAATCTTAGCTATTGTAAATTGTGCTGCTATGTACATAGGGGTACATATATCCTTTCTGATTGGTGTTTCTGTTTTCTTGGGATTATATTCCTAGAAGTGGGATCACTGGGCTAAATGGAAGTTCCATTTTTAGTTTTTTGAGAAAACTCCAAACTGTTTTCCATAGTGGCTGCACCAGTCTGTATTCCCACCAGCAATGAAGGAGGGTTCCTTTTTCTCTGCATCCTGGCCAGCAATTGTGGTTTGTTGATTTGTTGATGATAGCCATTCTGACAGGTAGTGAGATGATACCTCATTGTTGTTTTGATTTGCATCTCTCACATGTGTCAAACACAAGGCCCGCGGGCCAAATCCGTCCCGCCAGGCCTTGCAATGTGGCCCGCACCGCGCTGTCATCACTGCACTCCGCTGCGTTTCCATCACAATGACAGTTTATGACTGTTCAGTAAACCATTCGGCCCGCGATTTAGGCTGGATTTTAGATTTTGGCCCCTTCTCTGATTGAGTTCGACACCCCTATCTCAGATGATTGGTGACTTTGAGCATGATTTCATATGTCTCTTGGCTTTCTGTATGTCCTCTTTTGAAAGTGTCTATTTAGGTTCTTTGCCCATTTTTTTTTTTAATTGAGTTGTTTATCTTCCTTTTGTTAAGTTGTATGAGTTCCCTATAAATTTTGGAGAGTAAACCCTTATCAGAGATAACATTGGCAAATATGTTCTCCCATTCAGTGGGCTTTTTTTGTTTTGTTTATGGTTTCCTTTGCTGTGCAGAAGTTGAGGATCTAAGATCCTGTACAAGGGCACAGGTCCACAGGAACTACCTTAGAAAGTTTGTTGCCACTGCAACTTGAGTAAAAGATTTCTGTGGTAGTGTGGAGCCAGCCTTTATCTCTCCTTTTGATGTATTTTCAGGTTTTAATGATGTAAGTATAGATAATTTTTATTCCATCAATTCAATGACAGAAAGAGCCCTTTGTGCCAAATAGGACAAGCAAAACCGAAAACAAATTTCCAAAATTAAAATATTAAAAGTCTTCAGCCTACAGTCTCTCCAACTATTTTTTTAAATATAAATACAACTAAATTCCTTAATCTGAACAATGCTCCAACATGCAGGAGCCAAAACCACTCGCCGTGACAATCTCCCACTTTCCGTTATCGCTCCATCTTGATTTCTTACTCCTGGTGATGGTCAGCATGTTTGTTCCATTCAGGCTTTCTAATGAATGAATGAGCTGCACACACACGAAGGAGGACAATCTGCTTTACTCGGTCTACTGGTCTAAATGTTCATCTCACCCCAAAACAACCTCTCAGTTACACTCAGAATAATATTTGACCAAATATTTGGGCACTCCATGGTAGTTGAATTGACATATAGAATTAACCATCACAGGGACTGTGACTATTTTTTAAATTCATTTCACTCAGCCCAATTGAACACTAAAAAATAATCAGCTAGCAGAAACCAGTTTGGCTCATGGATAGAGTGTCGGCCTGCGGACCGAAAGGTCCCAGGTTCGATTCCGGTTAAGGGCAGGTACCTTGGTTGTGGGCACATCCCCAGTAGGGGGTGTGCAAGAGGCAGCTGATCGATGATTCTCTCTCATCGATGTTTCTAACTCTCTATCCCTCTCTCTTCCTCTCTGTAAAATATCAATAAAATATATTTTTAAAAAATAAATAAAAATATAAATAATAATCAGCTAGTTCTTCTGAGCTCTCCTTGTACCCTACCTCAATGCTTGCAAGACCCCCTCCCAGTTTTGAATGCTCTTCTCTTGTTGATCCACCAGACTTGGCACACAGTTGTCTTCTTTATGACAATAAGCATTTGTTAGCAATGTTTGGGGTCTCTGGCTCTCAGGACTACAGAAAGCCCTTAGCCTTCCCTGTGCTTCTTTCCACAATTGCTGATAATACTACACAGGTCTTGTGGCAACATGTGGCTGTTCATATGCTGGAGTTTGCAGGTGAGTCACCTTTTAACCTATGTGAGGAAGAGATGCTGCGTCTGAGTTGATGTACTCTTATCTTAGTAGCTGTGTCACTTATATAGATTGAAATGGAAATTCAGAGATTATACTATTGCTTCTGCCCTATTTCTTCTTCTGCAAGCAAATATATTGAGTACCAGCTCTCTGCTGCTCTTAGTATTGGTAGCAAAAGTGAAAAAGACCAAGACTGTCTCATGGGCCTTATGTACTTGTGGGAAAGAGAGAATAATTTAGTAGAAAATTAAATGAATCAGAGTATTTCAGATATTGCTGAGTGGTTTGTGAAAAAGTAAAGTAAATTAGAGAAATCTAGAGAGAGGAATCTAAAGAGAGGTTATTATGGATAGGCTAGTCATTGAGGGCTTCTCTGAGACCATGATTTTCAACTGAGACCAGTATTCAGAATTGGAAATCTGTGGACAAAAAGAAGGTGCTGTAATAAATTACAAATTTTTAACTGGGAAGGTCATGGTGAGTAGTCACAACCTAGGACAATATACTTCTTCAATGAAAAGTTTTTAAGCTAAGTCCTGTCCATTGTGTTTGTGCATATAGGTTAGCACAAACCTTTGAGATGCCAGAAGTAATACCCCTGTAAGGCATAACCATCCTAAGAAAACATATAATCTTGTTAACTATCCTGTAATCCAATCCTGGCCTTGCTTTTTTCTCCACCTCTATATAATCTTCTTTATCTCACCTCCTTCATTTTAAATGCATAAGTGAAGCTTCAAAAACAGTTATTCTCTGGAGCATTTGAGGTCTTGCTCCATGCCCTATGTCATCAGTTTGGCTCAAATAAACTCTTATAAAAATTGTCTACAAGTTTGGACATTTCTTACTTCAACACATTTGAAGATAGAGCATTTTAGACACAAGTTAGATCTAATTTAAAAGCTGTCCTGTGGGATTATATTGGCAGGAAGAAGTCCTGTGGGCCTAGAACAGAGAGGAGACTAAATATAACTCAACTCATAAACTCTCATATTAATTGGATTTACATGGACCAGTCTCAGGGAGATTGATTATCTCATAATGTACTTATTGTACCGAGATTCTAAATGTCTTAAGTGGAGGCCTAGACTTTGGTTGTTAATACCCAATTAAAGTATTACCCTTAGAAGACCCAGACTGAGCAGCAAGCCAAACATCTGTAAATACATTCTTTCCTTGAGTTCATTAAATGTACCCTGAAAACAACCATAATGTTTTATGAGTTCTAAATTGTACATGTAAACATGTAGCTATCTTATAAAACATGAGGTCTGTTGTATCTTAAACATCCCTTGGAAGGAAATCTTGACTTTCAGGCAAAGAAAGCCTGAAGTCAAAATCCAATATAATATTTTCTTTATATATTATAACTTGGCTCTGATTTCTTGTGATAAGATGCTTGATTCTCAGAACAAATGATTATTAGACATCTTAAACTTACTATCCCACCCCCAAGAATCAGTGCTACTTCAAACCAAGTTTAAGTCTATTTTTCAAATGCAGAATAGGGTAAAATACCAATGTTTTTGGATAACATTTCTTTGAAAAATAATTTGTCTGTATTATCTACTTTTCCCATTCTTTTTAAAAGATGTTTTTCTTTATGGATTAAGGTATCTATATCCCCCCATGGCGCCCCTCCCCCACTCATGCCCTCACCCACCCTAGTGTCTGTATCCATTGGTTAGGCTTATATGCCTGCATACAAGTCCTTTGGTTGATCTCTTCCCCTTACCTCTACCCTACCCTACATTCCCTCTGAGGTTTGACAGTCTGATCAATGCTTCTCTGTCTCTGGATCTGTTTTTGTTCATCAGTTTATGTTGTTCATTATATTCTATAAATGAGTGAGATCATGTGATATTTATCTTTCTTTGGGTTATTTCACTTACCATAATGCTCTCCAGTTCCATCCATTCTGTTGCCAATGGTAAAAATTTCTTTTTTTTTTCTTAACCACAGTATAGTACTCCATTGTGTAGATGTACCACTGTTTTTTCATCCACTCATCTGCTAATAGGCACTATTTCCAAATATTAGCTATGGTATATTGTGCCACTATAAACATAGGGATGAATATATCCTTTCTGATTGATGTTTCTGTTTTCTTGGGGTATATTCCTAGAAGTGGGATCACTAGGTCAAATGGAAGTTTCATTTTTAATTTTTTGAGGAAACTCCATACTGTTCTCCACAGTGGCTGCACCAGTCTGCATTCCCACCAGCAGTGAAAGAGGGCTCCTTTTTCTCCCCAGACTCACCAGCACTTGTGGTTTGTTGATTTGTTGAAGATAGCCATTCTGACAGGTGTAAGATGATACCTCATTGTCGTTTTGATTTGCATCTCTCAGATGCTTAGTGACTTTGAGCATGTTTTCATATGTCTCTTGGTCTTTCTTATGTCCTCTTTCAAAAAGTATCTATTTAGGTCCTTTGCACATTTTTTGATTGGCCAATTCAAACATGCTTTCCTCCCTGACTGTGGATTGTAACAAAGGGCTTAGAAATGGAAGAAGTTTTGAGCTATTTGTTTCAAGAGCCTCTGCTAAAGAAATTTGTATTTTAATTTATTTATGAATTCCACCACTGCTTTGGTAAAAGTAAATCACAATGAATGCAGAACACCTTTAATTTTATTTCTTAATAACAACACTTTATCCTGGAACAGAAGCTAGTTTTAAAAAATTGATTAAGGAAAAATTGTTAAGACTGAAATGAAAATTCCATTGACCTGTCAGGTAATCCAGGGTAATAAATAACTTTACAGAGGTCGGCTGCTCTTGTTCTGCTTAGGATATTTGAATTATACGTCAGAATTATGTTTGTGGTCTCAGACCTAGGAAAATTGCACAAGGTCAGTCTCATGCCTCCCTTCTTTTTCAATTCCCTTGCCCCTATTTGTTCTTTTAGAACTTTTTGTTCCCATCAAGTGAGTCAGACCAGATGGGAACGCTAATTTATTTTTAATGAATGAGTGTCAATCTGAAACTGAAGGTGTTTGTCATTCTGGAGAGCACAGCTTAGTTTTGGCAGGAAGGCTTCTGCCTTCAGATACTTCTCCTACCTAGCTTGTTATTTATTACATTATTTTATTTCAGGAACAATATCTTTTAATTAACTATTGGAAATAAAATCTCAAATCCAAATTTCCCCATGTTATATTTAGATAGCCAATGTAAGTAACCAACATAACCAAAGTTTATGTTTTCCTTTAATAATATGTTTTATTTATCTTTATTGCTGAAAGTATTAATGATGTCCCCAATTGACCCCTTCTAGCCCACACTTGCCCCCTGCCCCAGGCCTTCACCACACTATTTGTCTGTGTCCATGGATTATACATATATGTATATAAATTCTTTGGTTAATTTCTTCCCATCCACCCACCCGCCCCTGCCTTCTCTCTGAGATTCGACCTTATTTATTTATTTATTTTTTTAATATATTTTATTGATTTTTTATTGGCTGCAAACAAAAAGATTCAAAATAATATGACTATCGTAATTTTTGTATTGTAATTAAGAAAAATGAACCATAAGGAAGAGAGAGGGATAGAGAGTTAGAAACATCGATGAGAGAGAATCATTGATCAGCTGCCTCTTGCACAGCCCCTACTGGGGATGTGCCCGCAACCAAGGTACATGCCCTTGACCAGAATCGAACCCGGGACCTTTCAGTCCGCAGGCCGACGCTCTATCCACTGAGCCAAACCGGTTTCGGCAACCTTATTTATTTTTTAATCTTTGCCTATGAACATGCTTTTATTGACCTTGGAGAGTGAAGAAGGGGGAGGGAGAGAGACAGAGAGAAACATGTATGTGAGAGTGAAACATTGATCTGTTGCTTCCTGCACTTATGAGAATGAAACCCACCTGAGACCTTTTGGTGCATGGGACAATGCTCCAGCCAGCTGAGCCACACTGGCCAGGACCAGCTCAGATCTTAAAATTGAGAGAGGGGCACTGGGAGTTCTACTGATACTTTCAGAATGCTAAACAAGAATATTTCCTATGCAGAAACTGGTTTGGCTCAGTGGTAGAGCATCGGTCTGTGGACTGAAGGGTCCCAGGTTCGATTCCAGTCAAGGGCATGTACATTGGTTGCGGGCACATCCCCGGTGGGGGGTGTGCAAGAGGCAGCTGGTCGATGTTTCTCTCTCATCAACGTTTCTAGCTCTCTATCTCTCTCCCTTCCTCCACTCTGTAAAATATCAATAAAATATATATATATTTTTTAAAAAGAATATTTCCTCCCTAATAAACTTGAGACTTGCTCAAACATGGATATTTTGGCAGGAAAGAAGTGAATTTGCCCTCCTGTATGATCTAAAAAAAATTGCAGTATGTAGAGTTTTATCGAAGGTCCATGTTGAGGTCAAAGAAATAGAGAGTCTGTATTCCAGACCCACTGCCCCATTCCCCCTGCCCCAATACCGTTGATGGTTTTTTAAGATATTGATGTTCCTCATCTATAAAATAAGTTCAATTCTAACCTTTGGGCTTGTAAAGAGTGAAACAAAACAGGGTCAACTTGCAGTCAGCATTTGAAAGTGCGGTACAGCTTGCTGTTTATCAGATCTATGAGACAATCCCAGTGAGCTGCTTTCCAGATGAATTATGTCACTCAGATTAGATGCCCCATCTCCAGGTCTGAGGCAGCAAATTTATTTACTATTTGCTTAAGAGTGAATAAGAAAGTATTAGGACATTCTGTATCATAATTAAGAAAAATGAACCATAATTGAAAAAATATTTTGTTCTCTCCCCCCCCCCCATTGCCTCTGTTTGTTTCTGTTATAAAATAAATTTTCTTATAATTGATTTTCCCTTTATTTTTAACTAAGCATGAGCTGAATCCATGCACTATTCTGTCTCTGTGTGTGCTATATAAATGTCCTCTAGATAAAGATAGGAAGTTAGTAGGAAGTTTGGGCGAAGCAATCAGTTTTTAAAAACACAATTATTGAGACATTTTAAATGCACAAGAGTGGTTGGAAAAATTTTCCCTTGGAAAGATCCTCTAACACTGAGAGGTTAAGCTTGGATTCCTCTTGAAAAACAGAATCCAAGCTTAGTGCTGTATACAGGATGTAAAAAAGTCCATCTGGCCACACTGGGAGGAAAAAAAAGTCTGAAAGGGAGTGAAGGAGAGGCGGAACTTCACGCTCCATCACATTTTGGAAAGACAGGGCCTTCATCTGACCGTAGGGCTTGAGCCTGCCAAGCAGTAATGCTGAGGAAGAGGGCCAGATTTACTTAGACCTGTTTCAGTTAGAGAAAACCTGACCTATTGTTCGTGTTAAAGCAAAGAAAAAAGCTGAGGGCCATTCTAAAGTGCTTCGGTCTGTATATAGTTTTCAAAGATTATTTAAATATACTGTATGTCATTGATTTTAAATATTTGGGATATAATTTATAAGGAAACAATTTTCTGGAAGAAGAAAATGAAATGGAAATGTTAGACTTTTTAAAACATATATTATACTTGTGATGATAAAGATAAAGCATCACTGAGTCTGTAGCCTAGCAGATTGTCAGGGGTTCTTTATTTCGTGTGTTTTTAGTGGGATCATTTGAATATGTTTTCTATTCATAGGAAGGGGAAAAAGATTCAAAATAATATGACTGCCTCTGGAGAAATGTGGTTTGAGTACTTGAGAAATGAGTATATATTTCTCAAGTATAAAAACAGCTGGGGGGGGAAAAATAACTGTATTGATTGATTCGAAAGCCTAATATTTTAAATGTTCCCCCTCTTAGCTGTTTATGCCTGATAGGTAGTCACATTTTGTACCATGTAAACAGGTCTGGGACCAGTCCTTGAGGCATCAATTATAGGGTAAATAGGAAATAGGAAATAGCCTGGTGAGAACTCTACCCAAAGGGTGTACTTTGCTCTGAGTAGTGACCAGTCGAGTTAATGGGATTACCTATCTCAAGATATGTTATTGATGAACAAATAAAGACAAATGGCTGTGTTCTATAAGCCTCAAGACACAGAAATCAATAAGAAGAGGCTATAAGAAATTGGATGATGACAGGAAAAATTAGTAAGGAGAAATGAAGCAGAGCAGAGAAAGCAGGAAGCTGATAACAGTAGAAATATTCTGCTGAAACATATGTAATATTTGTTTTTTGTGGGGACAAATAAATAAAATATACAAAATTTTAACGGATTCAACCTTGAAAAATTGCTTTTAATTAGAAATAGTTGGATTAATATAGCAGTTGAAAGTATGTACTGGGAAGATAGCTTCTAGAGTTGCTGAGGCATCTTAAAAACTCCCCAAACTGGGTTGTACCTGGTATTTTTGTCCAAGAAAGAGTAAAAGATATTCTATAACTCTCTGTTTGATATGGCAGTGAATGTCTTTGCTCTCCAAGATCTGAAAGTCTCTAACAAAGTCATCTGAAGTAAATATGGAATCAGTAACATTGACATGCCTCCATCACAAGAACAGAAAATAATCAACTACATGGAAGAATATGTCACTCTTTGAAGATGTTCGGTAGCCCTCATGCCTTTTTTTAATGTGTTGTGCATATTTTACTTTAAATTTCTTTATTAATTAAGGTATTACCTGTGTCCTTATTCCCCTGTTACCCCCCCCCCCCATAGCCCTTATATCTTGATTATGGCATAGGTAGTATCCTAGACTTAACAAGATTTTGAGAACCCAAGAATAATCAGAAGAGAGTTGAGTTACTAAGTATATAAATCTTTCAGAAATGAAAGAAAAGTGAACTGTATGAGGTAGTTTAAAGTTCTCACAGGCAAAATTTATTTGCCTTGACAAAGTTCAAATTCTGCAACAAAGATCACACGAGATGATATCCTTTAGCCAAAGCAAGCCCTATAGTAAAAACCTATAAAGCCATGGGGAATAGTGTTCCTGAAGGAGAATAGCTATAGAAATGAAAAGGTGAGTTATAGGGTAAAAGGAAACACCAGGAATCAAGAGACAAATGAGGATATATATATATATATATATATATATATATATATATATATATATATATATATATGTGTGTGTGTGTGTGTGTGTGTGTGTGTGTGTGTGTGTAATATATATATACAATATATATATATATACACATATATATATTGTATATTACACTTATAAGTATTATATCTTCACAATACAATGCTATAACTTTGGCTGCAAACAATAATGTACATTTTAAATAAATTAAGATACTATATTAGTATTATTTATATTAATCCATTTCTAAAACTCTTCATTTATTTCTCAAAAATTAAAGTTCTGCCCAATGAGTGTGGTTCAGTGGTTGAGCATCAACCCAAGAACCAAGACGTCACAGGTTTGATTCCATGTGAGGGCAATGCTTACATCACAGGTTTGATTGCTAGTAGGAGCCTTGCATCAATGTTTCACTCTCATCAATGTTTCCATCTCCCTTAACTTATTCTGACTTTTATATACCTATTTGCTTTTGTATCAAGTTCCAGTTTGAAGGCTGCTGTTGTTATAGCAATTGTTAATACTATGTCATAGTCATTGGGCTGCAAATGCTTTCTATGCGTAAGCCTTCTGTGTGCAAATTTTCACAAAAATCCTATATTTATATGATTCTTATACTTTACAAATGAGTAAATCAAGACTTAGAGAGAATACACAACCCATTCAAGTTTATGTAGGCAGTAAAAGGTACAAGTAGAGCCAAATTCAGTAGTAATCTCCAGAGCCACAGTATTAATCAGCTGCTACCTAAGATGATTAACACCTGTGTTTTTCCCATTTTCTGCAGTTAAAAAAATTACATGTATGTGTGTGAATGTATGTTTACACATATGTATATATTAAATAGAATATACATACAAAAATTTTCCACTGAGAATCAGTCATTATAATATACTAGAAGCCTGATGCATGAAGATTCATGCTAGAATGGGCCTACCTTTCTCTGGCTGCTGGCACTGCCTTTTCACTCCAGCCCAGGCCCAGAGGTGCCTCTTTCGGCTGCAGCCCCGCCTTCCCATGCTGCCCAGAGGCCTTGGGATGGGGAGGTGGTGGTGGGGGACAGAATGCCTGCCCCATCACTTGGTGCCTTTGTATGCAAATTAATCACCATCTTCGTTGGGTTAATTTGTATATAACTTCTGATTGGTTGCTGTGCATAGTGGAGGTACAATTTATATGTTTGTCTGTTATTAGGTAATACTTAATATATATAAATTTTTGTTTCTGTTCTTACTAGTTTGGTATGCTTATTTTATATGGACATAATTTCAATTTATAGAAATCAGGTCATGTTTAATACTCATTCTACTATTTTGTCAGTCAGCACTATATTTTAAAAATTATATATGCATATTTTTATGATTTTAAGGATCACAATTATTTCAACTGATTCATAATTCTCCATGTTGCATCCATGGCATGATACTTAGATAGCTCTCTGGTGATAGCAGAAGGTTGGTGGCTTCCACATCCCTGACATAAAATATGTTGGAACAGTGAACACTCTGCCAAATGTCTCCTGTGGAACTTCTTTGAGAATTTGTTTGAGTCTATACTCAGAAGGATATCTGTGCCCCATGGAACATATATATTTACTTTGACAAAGTTCCACAAGATTGCTGTCCAGAATGGTTACACAAGTCTATATGGTCAACAGCAGTGCCTCGTGGCTCCTATATTCCACATCTCCACCAACAATAGTCATTATTCTAGGAAATGACTAAACAAGAGGGAACTATTTAAAAGCAATAGCAGTATATGAATAAGAAATGTAGATTGTATTTAAGTCACAATTTCTTCTTTTAATTTGGGGCAATAAATATTTGAAAATATCTTGTAAACAATAAATTCAAAGTAACTGCAAGTTAACGTGTTTTATCAGTTCAAAATATAGTCTTTATTCTAGTTATTGAGAGCAAACTTAATTGTTTATGTTTGAATGTTTGATGTAGAGGAATGGGAAGATGTGAAGATGGCAGAGAAAAGAGCTTAGAGTTATAAAACAGCAATATTTTTACAATAATGATTATTCAAAGTTATATTGTTAAACTGCACTGCCCTTTGTGACCAAATTGTCTTATCTTTGTCTTTAAGAATGTTATTTTTTTCTGAGAATCTTCATTACCACATTTGATAGTCATTTGCTTGTTCTCTTGGGCAAATTTAGGTTTGTGTGAGTTTCTAATTTATTCTTGGAAATTATCTAGTAATATCTGGAGAGCTATTAAAATAGTGACTATAAATCAAAAAGTGTTTTAATGGAATAAAATAATTTTAAGAAATATTTAGTATTATAAGTTAAGTCAAATCGCACACAAATTGATTGAAAACATTGAACTATAAAACAAGTAGACATTGGCTTGATGAAATTAGTTTAAATTTATTAACTCTGGTTCTAAACAAATCAGCTCAGAAAAAGTCTGTCTATAAGTTAAAAGATATTGTTTTCAGAATTACAATGTTTGTTTATTTGTTTTGTTTGTTTAATTAAAAGTTTCTTAGGTAAGATGGAGGAGTCAGACAACTGCATCAACTACTCCATTCTCATAGCATCATGTTTTCAGCAGAGCCATGCAGTAAATGTATTTTGTTCCATGAACAGCTTCTGAAGTTATATGTGATAGTTTTGCAATCATTGTTTTACCCATTGAGGGACTCTATAATGTTCATCTTTAGTAGATTTCAATAGTACAAAAAAAAAAAAAAAGCTGTAGGAAGAGGAGATGCTTACTTCCCTTACTATAAGTTCTCAGAACCCTCTTCCCACTGTATACACACACACACACTCACATGTATACACAATAATCCCCCAAGATGTTTTTTTCAATTGAGGTCAATTTATCATGTTCTTAATTATTTCTGTACTCTTCACAAGAATGTTTCTTGATTATTTTCAGTCTTTAAAAATATATAAGTCTATAAAATATTATACACCTCAGTGTTGTTTATAATAGTAATACAACAATAAAAAATACAACTTTATATATAATTGTAGGAATCATTTAAAAAATGATACTTCTTTACAAAGGGACACTATATAGTCATTAATATTTTTAAATGTTTAAATCACCATTTTTAACATGGAAATTCACAGTATGCTGAAGTCATAAACAGTCTGTGGTCATTTGATATGATTTTATATACATAAATTTCTATGCATAGATAAAACCTTTCAAAATATATAACAAAAGTATCAACAGTGATTACTTCTGGATTGACCACATCATGATTTTTTTTACTTCCCCTTTATACTTTCTAACGTGTTTGAATTTTTTACAATTATATTACTGTTATAATAAAAAAATTAAATCTTTTTCAAATATTAAAATAGAAATCTTTTACATGAAATTTGACATAAAACTCTATAATGAGACCTGAATAAGCAAAATTTAGAGAAAAAATGCTTCAGATCTTAAAACACATAAACATCTCATTGCTTTCTCACCAAACATACATTTTTTAAAAACTTAGAATGTTTTTATTTATTTATATATTTATTTATTGGACATTTTTAGAGCATGTCATATGTAAAAAGCAAATGATATAGAATTTATTCCCAGGCAATGAGAAAAAATTAGACTGATTTAATTAGTAAAAACCTAGTGATGTTGAAATTCTATGTATTTTTACCATGATTCATATGGTTTGTGTTTTTTAATGTTCTAAAGTATATTCCAGCCTACCTGGTGTTGCTCAACAGTTGAGCATTGATTCATGAATCAGGGAGTCATGTCTTGAATTCCAGACAAGGCACATGCCCAGATTTCAGACTGAATTCCCAGTAGAGGGCCTGCAGGAGGCAGCAGATGGATTATTCTCTTTTATCATTGATGTTTCTATCTCTCTCCCTTTCCATATCTCTCTCTGAAATCAGTAAAAACACATTTTGAAAAATAAATAAATGAAGTAATTCAATAATATGTGTACATTTTAATTTAATCATCTTTTAAATTTTAATATATAGTTTTCAAATTATCTCTAGGAATTAATGCATCAAATTATTCTCCCATCCATCAGCATTTGCCTATGGTGGCTATATTATATCTTTCAGAGCTGAGTTTATCTTCTTAAAACCTTTCAACTTGATAGGTGAAAATGGCATTTACTTTTTCCTTAACTATGTTTTTAAGAAAACTTTGAGAAAAATATTTCCAAGAAAACTGTTTCTTTTTGTCAAAATAGGGATAACAGCATGATTTAGTCAAAATACTTACTAAAAATGTCAATTCAAGTGAGAGCTCATTCCGATAGGTGTAGAATATTAACTTGCTACTGTTGTGCCCAAAGGTTTCGTGATCCCCAAAGACTACCAGGGAGCGAGTCCGATGCAATTGCAGAAAGCCTGTATTTCAGACTAGTCGGAACTCGGTCCCACTTACAGGACAATGGCTTGGTGGGAGAGAGAGAATTTAACATATCAATGGGTGCAGTGGGCATTTTCTCTGTTTTTTGCATCTCGCACGGAAAACAACAGGTTCCTGAGTGGAGGAGCTGGGGATTAAAAAATTAGAGAAAGAAAGAAGAGACATGGAGGCAGAAATAGATTCATCAAGCTGGGCACCAGGTGGGTGCCACCTCTCCGATGGAGAGGCAGTCACATCCACCACAGACAACACAGCACATTTATTGATTTCCAAAGGGGAAGTTTAAGGTCAAAAGAAGTTTCGGGTGTGCCCAGGTCCTACTCATCAAGAACTGGGTAAGTTCCTCATTTTTTGGTACAAGATTTAGCATATCAAGATCTGGGTAAGTCAAGGTCCTATTTGTTCCTCATTCCAAGCACAAGAATAAAGATAAGAAATCAGTATTGATAACAGGACTCTACCAGTGCCCTTGTGCTCAGCTGATAAGAATTAAAGAATGTCCACGTGCCTTCTCAGGCCGCTCTCTACAAATGGGTTTTATAGGGGTGGTGATGTCACTGCTTTGGCTGACCCTGATTGGCTGGCTTAGGGCTACGGTCCAGTTACACAAAATGGAGGATAGCTCTGCCCTGCCCCACAGTACAACATGGAGTCAGGAGTTGGCTCCACCCTGCCTTCTCACTATGCCTGTTTTATTGACAGTAACTTTATTTTTTATAAAAATAGTTTGGGCTTAAAGACCTGGGTATTTGGCAGATTTATTCTCTTATTTCTTCTTCTTCTTCTTTTTTTTTTTTAATCCTCACCCGAGGATATTTTTTCTACTGATTTCTAGAGAGAGACTGAAAAGGAAGGGGAGCTGAGGATCAATGTGAGAAAGGCACATCAATCGATTGCCTCCCATATAGGACATGTGTGTGTGTGTGTGTGTGTGTGTGTGTGTGTGTGTGTGTTCTCTCTATCCAGCAACCTGCAACCCAATACATCTTGACAATGGTCTTAACCTGGAATGGAGTTTCCTGAATACTTTAGTGTTAAATATAATCCATAAAAGTTTGGGTCTGCTACTTTTTAGTGTTGAGACTAAACTCTATAAACTCCACTAAGTTATAAGTGATGAAATTCAAATATGACGACCAATATTAACTGGAAAGAAATATAAATTTTACCTAAAATCTGTTCAATAATGTTTAACAGATTCTTCTTGAGAATCTTCTTAAGAATCACTTTCTTGTGACTGTTCTTTCTCTAATGATAATTAGCTACAAAATACTTCTCCAACTTTGTTCTTCTCTTAAATTTTCTCAAACTTAAGTGTTCAATGTTCAAGCTGTGTATCAGTTACCTATTTATAATAATAAAAGCTTAATATGCTAGTTAGACGGACAGCTGGAGGACCTTCTGGATGTCATTCCTGATGTCCTTCTGGATGAAGCCACAATGCTGGAGGCCGAGGCAGAGGCAGTTAGGGACAATCAGGCAGGCAGGCGAACTGTTAGGGATGATCAGGCAGGCAGGCAGAGTGGTTAGGGGTGATCAGGCAGGCAGGCAAGTGCCTAGGACAATCAGGCAGGCAGAAGGGTTAAAAGTGATGAGACAGACAGGCATAGTGGTTAGGGGTGATCAGGCAGTTAGACAGATAAACAGTTAGGAACCAGCGGTCCCAGATTGCATAGGGATTGGTCCTAAAACTGCAGTCAGACATCCCCCGAGGGGTCCCAGATTGCGAGAGGTTGCAGACTGAGCTGAGAGACCTCTAACCCTGGTGCACGAATTTTTTTGCATGAGGCCTCTAGTTGTTTTAATAATGTTGCAAAGCAGCAACCTTTAAACCTCAGGCATATAAACAATATTTTTAGCTCACTAAACTGAAGGCTTTATTTGCTTTGGACTGTGCTGGCACATGCATCTGTGGTTTACCATAGGTTTGCTAAGCAGCTCTGCTGATCTTGGTGGGACTTGTTCACAAGCTGGAATCAGCTGCCTATTGATTGATTTAGAGTGATCTTAGCAGTGTCATCTAGGCATGTTATTTTTGTGGTAATGGCATAGGGCAAGAAAACAAGCCAATTACACATATGCTTTTCAAGTTTTTGTTTTATCACATATGCTAACACCTTATTGGCTAAAACATGCCACATGACAGAACCAAAAGGCAGAGAGGAAGTTAGTGCTAAATGCAATGGTCTAAAGAATCAGGCCATTAATGTAAGCAATATACCAAAGGCAGTTTTTATTTTTTCTCATTAGTTTTGTGTGTGTGTATTTGTGTGTGTGTGTGTGTGTGTGTGTGTGTGTGTGTGTGTGTGTGTTCTCTCTATCCATTTGCAATATGCCCTTTTCTAATACAGTGTTGGATAGCCCCTGAGGCTATCTCAACTTTGCCCTTTAAGCCTACTGTGGTTTGTATCATTAGAATGGAGAATCAGCCCTGGCCAGTGAGGTTCAGTTGATTGGAACATTGTCCTGTACACGAAAGGGGGTGAATTCAATTCTTAGTCAGGGCACATACCCAGGTTGGAGGTTTGACCTCCAGTTGTGGTGTGTATGGAAGGCAACTGATGGGTGTTTCTCTTTCACACGGATGTTTCTCTCTTCCTTCCTCTCTCTCTAAAACTAATAAAAACATATTAAAATTAAAAAAATGCAGAAGTAGTTAAGACAAAACTAACGTTCATGTAGATATAGGAATTAAAAGAATACTCAAAAGAGAACAATAAATAAAACTTATTTTGTTTGGGGAGAGAGGAAAAGACTGAATTTTTCATTTATTAATGTTTTATATCTTGTCACCAACAGCAATGTTGGAAAATAATATATCCTAAGAGCATATTCTTCCACTGCAGAAGCTACCCCCAGAGAAAAGAATAGACTTTGCTCTGAATTATTAGGGATTCATTACTCCTTGGCCAGCCCATCTGCATGCAATATTATTCAAAATCAGATATCCCACTGGAGCAATACTATAGCCCAGATGGTCAATTATAACATCTATTCTTCCATTTTCTCCAGGCTGAAATAATGTTTCCCATACTTAATGGTGAATAACTGTGGGGAGAAAACTAGTATATTATCTGGTGCTTGAATAGATCCAAAGTTTTCCTCATGGTACTTCAGTGTCCATGACCTTGTAAAATTGGCATGTGGGGAATAAGACAAGTCAAATCTTCAATTTTTATAATAAAATATGCCCCCATGACCACCTGATCTTCAAAGTATGAATTGCAAACTATGGATTATAGAATCAGATAGGAATGATTTTGTTTTCTGCCTCCACCTCTGATTAATTTCAATCATGTTCTTTGGGATTTTAATTAATAGCATGTGCATCAATTTCCTCCTCAATATAGTGGATACAATGAGATTTTTTCCCCCCAGGAATAATGTGCTAAAATGGAAATACCTAATGCTCCTTATGACAGGAGTATTAATACTCTTGTTTCCTTAGTTCCTCTCAAAAGTCTGGCCAATGTATACTCTGGAAAAAATTACTACAAGGAATGATATTTATTCTTTCCATTATGGCAGCATTTCTCAACCTTGGCTGCATATTACAATCATGTGGGAAATTCTTTTTGTTTTTTGTTTTAATCCTCACCCAAGGATATGTTTTTATTGATTTTTAGAGAGATAGTATGGGGAGAGATGTAAAAGAGAAATATAGATCAGTTGCACCCTGACGAGGGATGGAACCTATAACATTTTGTACAAGATTATGCTCCAACCAACTGAGCCACTTGGCCAGGGCACATAGGGAGTTGTTGAAAAACTGTATGTCTGGTATCTATTATAGAGCAAGTAAGTAATTTTCTCTAAAGCGATGGAGCCTAGGTATTTCCTTCCTTCCTTCCTTCCTTCCTCCTTCCTTCCTTCCTTCCTTCCTTCCTTCCTTCCTTCCTCCCTCCCTCCCTCCCTCCCTCCTCCCTCCCTCCCTCCCTCCCTCCCTTCCTCCCTTCCTTCTTCTTTCTTCCTTATATTCTCTCTCTCTCTCTCTCTCTCTCTCTCTCTCTCTCTCTCTCTCTCTCTCTCTCTCTCTCTCTCTCTCTCTCTCTCAATTCCCAAGGTGATTGTGATGCACAAGTAAAGGTTGAAAACTATTGCTCTAGTCCCCTGGTTCTCAGTGTGCCTTCCGGACCAGCAGCAGCAACAGCACCTGTAACATGTCAGAAACAGAAATTCTCAAGCATTCCACAGATCTGCTAAATCAAAGATGTTAGGGGCGAAGTGTTCTAAAGTGTGTTTAGAAAGGTCCTCTATGTGATTCTGATGCACAATAAAGTTTGACACAATAAAGTAATGTAATCAATGATAAGCAAATGTAGTAGATAAAAGTAACTTGAAATTTTTGCTTAACATGTGGATTTGTGTGTAAATATTCACAAAATTTTACACTAAAAGTGTTAATCTTGTTGTATTAATTTTTTTTAAATATATTTTATTGATTTTATACAGAGAGGAAGGGAGAGAGATAGAGAGTTAGAAACATCGATGAGAGAGTCATCGATCAGTTGCCTCTTGCACACCCCCTATTGGGGATATGCCCGCAACCAAGGTACATGCCCTTGACCGGAATCGAACCCGGGTCCCCCCAGTCCCCAAGCCGACGCTCTATCCATTGTGCTAAACCGGTCTCGGCTGTTGTATTAATTTTTTAATCTAAAAAAAAAATAACCCAAAAATATCAATTGAGGATCTTACCATCAAAAATTCTGAAGCAATTTTTCTGGTTTGGAGCTCAGCAACTACATTTTTAAAGCATCCAAAAGATCTTCTAGATGTGGCTAAAGTGGTCTGTAGTCCTCTAACTATAGATCAAAGAATGGACATGTCAGTACATTGAACCAATAACCTGTATGCTCTTTCTCCATATCCTCACAAAAATGCCTAATGGTAAAAAGCTTTCATGCTACCTTTGATATAATTTATTCTTAAAGGGACTCCATGGATGTGATTAAGTCAAGGATATTTTTTATTTTTATTGATTTCAGAGAGGAAGGGGGGGGGGGATAGGGAGAAACATGAATGATGAGAGTGAATCATTGATCAGCTGTCCAGCATGCCCTCCAATGGGGATCCAGCCCACAACCTGGTCATGTGCTCTTTACTGGAATCAAACCTGTGACCCTTCAGTCCACAGGCAGACACTCTATCCACTGAGCCAAACTGGCCAGGGCTGATATAATATTCTTAAAGACCAAATTACAAAATGGTTTCATGAGAAAATAATTTTGCATGTCCTCTATAAATGTTGTTCTTATTTTGTAATCCTCTTTAAGAAACCACTAGGAGCCCATTTGCAGGAAGATTTCTGCAAATGGCCACTGTGGCCGCTGAGGCTGCACTTGTGTGCCACCACCCGCCCTGCCCATGCTTTCACTCTGGCAACCACCTTGCTTTCACCTTTTCCTCTCTCTTCCTTCTATGCTGTCTTCAGCCTTCACTCCTCCCTTCCTCAGCATATGCAAATTAACCACCATCTTTGTTGGGTTAATTTGCATAGTCTGATTGACTGTGGGCATAGTGAAAGTACAGTCAATTAGCATTTTTCTCTTTATTAGTGTAGATTATAATCATCTGTACTAATAAAAAGGTAACAGGTTAATTAGACCGTAGACCTTCCGGACGTCCTTCTGGACAAAGCCATGGTGGCAGAGCTGAGGCAGAGTCGGTTAGGAATGATCCAGAAGGTTGTTCGGCAGTCAGGTCTAATTAGCATATTATACTTTTATTATTATAGATAGTAATCTCCAAGGTAATGCAAGCGCTTTTTAAGACATTCAGTTATCCCGTGATAATGAATATAGGCCATTGATTTAAGGAATTCTAAGAAGAGAAATATTTAATTAAATACCGTCTAATTAAATACTGGGTGGGTTTGGGGAAAAAAAAAACCTAGAAATCATTTTTAATACAAAAATATGATGTGTTTTGGTGTTTAGATAAGCTTGCAGTCAGCACTTTGTCAACTGAATACATTAGGCAATACAGATAGCAAGATTGTTACAACAACTTGATTTCTAGTTTCTTGTGAGGGGAAAATGTATTTTCTAAATTATATAAATCTATGTAAAAAATGCATGTCCTGTTGACATGAATGTTCTGGAAACTAAACCTATGGCTCTAATAAACTCTGCTTCATGGATCACATTCATACACTTTGCAAGTCTCTGATGTTTTTCTTTGCCTTTGAGTGGAATTGTTCTCAATCCATCTCTGTGGGCTGAGTCATGTTTAACATCTCCATACAAAGAGGCTTAAGGACTTGCAACATAAATGTCAGAATGACCACAGGTTCTTTTCAATGGGCCTCATAATAAGTGAGTTAGGCTCACAGCCACAGTGCGTACAAAATAAAAATAATAATAATAAAACATTAACTTAGAAATACAACAAACTATAGACCTATAGAAGGATTTCATTTTGTTTTTAAAGGCAATCAAATTTATAAGTGCTTCTTTAGAAAATTTGAGAGAGATAGAAAATCAACATATTTTACATATTTTCCACAATTCACTAAGCTTTTATTAAATGAGGGATTTCAATAGTTCACGTAAAAATTCATATTTTTATATTCATAGAAGTCCCTGGACTACTCCCTTCATTTATTATGGTGAAGAAAATACCACTGAAAAGCCAGATGTTTATGATTATCTTTTTTCTGGAGAACATGTGCCTTTCTGAGTGTTCCATATGCAGGGAAAATCTCAGAATACAAAGTGGCTTGATTTATATATTTGTACAAAGAATTTAATTTGAAAATATTAAAAATATTTTACATTAAAAATTACAAATTTTGTTTGAAAAAGAATTAACTATATTTTATCAGGAAGATGCTTTTATTGAATACTAGCCACTATGAAAATTTGCTGAATTTTCAGCTGAACTTACCCATTTTTAAGTAGTTATGTATACATTTTATATTTCAAAACCTTTAAATGTGACACATAACTTCAAGTGCAGAACAGATAAACATTTAGCTTAATTAATTAGCTACACTTCCATGCTATATAATAAAGAGGTAATATGCAAATTGACCATCACTCCAACACACAAGATGGCTGCCCTCATATGGACACAAGATGGCCACCACAAGATGATCAGTAGGGGAGGGCAGTTGGGAGGAACTAGGCCTGCAAGGAGGTCTATTGTGGGGGATCAGGCCTTCAGGTGAGGGCAGTTAGAGGTGACCAGTCCACCAGAGGAGGGCAGTTGGGGGTGACCAGACCTGCAGGGAAGGGCAGTTAGGGGCAATCAGGCCAGCAGGAGAGCAGTTAGGTGTCAACCAAGCTAACAGGGGAGTGGTAAGGGGGTGATCAGGCAGGCAGGCAGAAGTGGTTAGAGGCAATCAGGCAGGCAGGCAGGTGAGCGGTTGGGAGCTAGCAGTCCTGGATTGTGAGAGGGATGTCCGATTACCCATTTAGGCCTGATTCCACTGAGATCGGACATCTCTCGAGGGGTCCCAGATTAGAGAAAGTGCAGGCTGGGCTGAGGAACCTACCCCCCTCCCTCATGCATGAATTTTGTGCACCAGGTCACTAGTTTTTAATAAAAATGTATGAAGTGAATAAATCATTATTAGGCTGCTATATGGCCTGAGGGTTCACTCTATGAATGAATTTCAATCCTTCAGGAAGAGCAATCTAAAGATATCTGGGTAAGGCAGTGATGAAGAGAAGTCTCTGATTTGCTGGTTTGTAATAAAGTGTCTGACTTCTTTTTTGATGTTTGACTGCTGAAAGCTTTAAAAATAAAACGACTATGTGCCCATCACTGAAAATATCTCTCCTGAACTCATTCTTAGAAATCTCATCGGAAAAAAAGTTCTATTTAGTTTTGTATTATCTAACCAAATAAAATAGTTTATATTTCATAAAATTGGCATGTGTGCTGTTCAATAGGATTTGCTTTACTACTCCTAATAATATGAAATATGGCTCTTCCATCACTCATATATTATCTTTCAAAATTTTTCAACTTTTGTGTTATATGAATTAAGATATCCAACTTGTATTTATTAAATTCTTCCTATGTGCCATAAGTTATATAGGCTTGTGGGGTATCTACACAGTGCAATTTCTGTGGTCTAAGTTCATGTGGTTTAACAGAGAAGAACAAGCCCTAAAAGATTATGTGCATAATGAGGGTATGCAGGGAAGGTACAGAAGTATTTTATGGACAGGAGACTTTTTATTATTAATTCATTAGAAAAGAATTGTTTTCTCTTTTAACAGATAAGGAGACTGAGTGTCAAAGAGGTCATTTCACTTGACAAAGGTCACAGCGATTCGAGAGATATTCAGGTTAGTTCAACTGTTGCCAGTGTACTTTCCTTTTTATTTAGTTTCTTAGGAGGAATATCAATTTAAAAACAAATCAAAACAAACAAACAAAAGGTAACAATGAATTCTTTTCCTATCAATTTTTATTTTTATTAGTGATTTTTTTTAATTTGCTCTTCTAAAGGGAGGAAGTTACTCTGTAAATGAAAATATATGTCTTTCAAGTTATATCTAAAGCCCTGTGAGCTTGAAATTTCTAAGAATCTCCCACCATAAATATTAGCTTATACTTTTGCAACATTTAGTTAAACTTGCTTACTTGTAAAACTGAGAAGTTACCCTCTATTTCTTTTTCTTTTTTCATTGATGCTAAGGGGGAAAGAAAGAGAGATAAAAACATCAATGATAGAATCATTGATCAGCTGCCTCCTACCTGCCCAACACTTGGAAGCAAGCCAGCAACCCTCACATATGTCCTGACTGGGAATTGAACCAATACCTCCTGGTTCATAGGTCAATACTCAACCACTGAGCCACACTGTCCAGGTTACCCTCTGTTTCTTGATTTTATACACACAATTCCACTCTCATCACTTGATAGTAATCTACTCTAGAACAATGGTTATATAATTATTTAATTTAGTCTTCCCATTTGGGAGATGAGTCAAATGTTAATATACTATGTTAATATATTACATATGTTATTTGAAATACATGGTATTTAATGGTATGTAATGACCATTTGAATTAAATGGTCAGGATTCTAAAATACATTTTCTCTAAATACTCTATTGTATTCCCAGGTGTTGGGAAGAAAGTAGTAACTAGTTTATTTTTCCTTTTCAAATCCATGCCTCCCATGAACCTTCCTATTGTATATATAAAATAAGAAAACAGAATTAGAAAATTACCAATTACTCCTAAGAGTGCTAAACTTGCCATCAGTAATGACAAGTTTTATAAAAGGGTGACTCTAACTTTTAATATAACTTTTCAAATTTAAATTTGTAATCTTGTCATTTATTAAGACAAGCTGTTATGACTGTATTATTTTGGAATGATGCACTAAGCCACAACAATTTCATATTAAAACAAAACCACCCAACAGATTATTTATGTATAATAATGGAGAGTTAATTTGTTTTCCTTAGAATTTACGGGTCATGAAATATTTTCATATGTGTGAGAATGTGGGTTTACAACAATCTCAGAAACGTCATCAAGACAGGTGTGTCTTGTCAAAATTTGTATTAGAAAACAAATGAACTAAACAGTTGAATGTTAGCTATTCTTAAACTGCAATAGTGACTGTTCTCAGGAAAATTCTAAGTAGTCATTTTACAGCATGTTGCAGTGTGGGAGGGTGGGGTTTGGAGCTAGAAAGGAAGACATTGACCTGGCCAGGACACCATCTAATGACCTATACCCTTCTTTAGGTTCCATGGGTCAGAACTAAAATAGGAGTTCCTGTTTGATTCATTATGGACCAGCAAGAAGCAGTAAACCAGGCAAGTCAAATAAGTGCCTTTGGGGGAAATTTGAAGGTTAAGAGAACATTTGCTGTTATGGCTGAGAACTGGGGATGAGGATAGAACAGATCGGAAACAAATGTGGCAGCTTTTGAGCACTGATTATACATGACACTTCTGCACTTTGGGCTAGGTGCCCCATGGCTGTTAATTGGTTTGTAATGGCTTGAAGTATAAATGATACGTGTTGTAATAGTGTTGCCTTTGGATAGGGCTACCTAAATCCATCTGTGTCTTCTGCTACCAGGGGTACTTGACCCCATTGCATGTTGCCAGGAGACCACCTGAACCTTCCCTTACTTCTTTCATCACCCCTCTATTGAAATGCAAGGTTCCAGACAAGGGCTAAGAGAAACCTGTGCACAGTGTTCGGCCGTTGCTGTGCCTAAGGATGATAAGCACTGCGTTCATCCTTTAAGCATGTATATTCTCTAACTCATTCATAATGTGTATTTGTATTAGTTGATTAACAACCTCTTTTCTCTCACTAAATGCTGTCATTTGAGAATTCATATGAAAAGCTGATAATAATTGAATATGCTGCTTAAATGGTTAATTTTTGCTCCTCCTTGTGCATTTTTTGTTTCTCTTTCATGCTAGAGACCTCACATTAACCTACAGAATATTACAAAAGTTTAATGATATCATCTCCACATTTAAATCATAATATGGTTATGAAATTGGTCTATAATGCTTCAATGCAGAAATAAATTAAAATAGAATCTTTTGTTCAAATTAGTTGTCTAGAAACACGTAAACTTTTAAGTAGCCTATCTTAATCAAGTAAAATAAAATTTGAATAATTAAATACATTCTTACAAAATTTTCTGTCAAAGTCAAATTTCCATGATTCAAAAATGGCTGAGTAAATATTGACGTTTTTGTTACTTTGAAGTTTTCCATACAATGTATGAAATATTGTTACTAAGTAATTAAAAACACCTGCTTTATATAGAAAAAAAAAATCCTAAACCATTGTGACATAGGGGTAAAGCTAGAGAAACTATAATTGGGCATCATAGAATCTCTGAAAATATTCAAGGATTCCTTTGGCTCTATTTGTCAGGAAGTGCCAGAATGCTCCCAGGACCTTTGGGAACCTCAGAGGAATGGTACTCAGAAGAAGAAACACAGGAAACACCAAGCATAGTCTCAAGGCAGCCTGTGGTCCAAAATGACTATTGTAGGTGTATACAGTCCCAGATGACTATTGTAAGTCAATACAGTCATCAACAGCAGGGGCCTGACTGCAAAAGGAGGAAAAACCCAGGAACCACCAGGCATAGTCTCAAGGACGCTTGAGAGGTAGGGCAGAATAAATGCGGTCAAGCAGCAGTGGAGTCCTCATGGAAGCCAGGTTTTAGGTGAGGCAGAGATGGACTGTTTGGTATAGATGGTTATTGTAGGTCTATATAGTCAGCAGCAAGGGCCTGACTGCAAAAGGAAGAAACAGAAAAAGATGTGCAGGACACTTACTAGACATTACATATAACCAACACACATACTATTGGCTGGAATCAAATCACATGGCCACAAAAAACTGAAGAGTAGCTAGGCGATCATTTTAGAAAGAAATATGCTGTCAATTATAAATGAAGAAATGAAGGAATTAGCCTAAATCTGGTTACCCATGCATGAAATCCCAATTTAATTATAAGGTGGATAAATCATATTATGCCTCACGTATATGTTAGATTTCATTCACAGTATTGACTGCGTATTTGCTACTGTCCTTGTATTTGACCATGATCTGCCCTTTTTCTTTAGACCACCACACCTACTTTCCATACTTCTGCAATCTAAACAGTTGGATGCAGAGCAAACCTTTATTTTGTCTTAGGAAAAAATTACAATAGGGAAAGTACTGTGGTCAGGAATAAATTACTTAACTTACTAAACCACATGCTCATTCCACAGAATTGAACTTCAGATGAAGGAATCTGCCCTTGTTTTTTCCTCCAAGTATGTAAGATTCTGACTTAAACTAAAGTTTTCAGGTTGTCAAGCACAAAGCCTTTTGGAAACTGATCTCAAAGGAACTGTTTAGTACTCACGAAGATAAGCCCTGGCTGAGTTGTTATATGACAAATGGAACCTATCCACTCCAGACTTAGACTTTGGCAGAAGTGCCTTTCCACTTCCCGCTTATAGTTTATTACCAAGACTTCCAGCCTAGACTGGTTCACATTGAATCTGGATCTGCTAATATAATACATGTTAATTTCTGTTTGGAGAAAGACCTTCTTCTAAAATTTAGGAATGAAAAGAAGAGCAATGAAATCACAAGCTATCCATTATTTGGTCAATCAATTTGTTTGCAGGATTTATACTCAGACTACTTCCAAAACGCTTTGAGGTAGTTGAGTCTTCAGAGAACTATTCTATCACTGCCAAGGGTGGTTTCTGGCTGGATCTCAGGGACAGTTTCACAGCTCAGAAAGAGTTCGTTGTGGACACCCTGAAAGTATTACCCGAGCAATGTGACCTCTCTCTATGTCAAAATGAAAACATCCTACTATTCCCAGGACATGAGGGCTCTTCCACCACACTAACCTGCCAGGGAAGGTAATTACAGCCCACCAGCAAAGGACCCTCTGATAGTAAAGAATATGTAAGTATTTTATGCACAAATGCTCCATGCATGGGACAGTGAATGAATCTCACTTAAGTATTTTTATAGTGAATAGCTAGCTATTTGTCCTAGTTCCCTAAGGATGGGATATCTATCTTATTCACTTTGATGTCTTCTAAATGTCTCTCTCTCACAAATCATCATATACATTCTATGTCACATTTTATGAATTATTGTAATCATCTATACCAAACAGTCCATCTCTGCCTCACCTAAAACCTGGCTTCCTTGAGGGTTCCACTGTTGCTTGACTTCCTGTTTATCTGCCCCACCCATCTTACTTCAGAATTCAGTCTTAAGATCAGCAATGCTGATCATTTACAGACTAATATGCCCCCAACTTCCTTGAACAACCCTTGTGCCTTGATCTATAATATACTGAAGCTTCAGTTTTTGCTATTAATTTCTTACCCCTCATCAACTAATTCTATGTTTTAGCAATTGTATCTTGTCATTTTTCTACCTAAAGCTATACTACCATGCTTAGTGATGTCAATATCCATCACTGCTAGCCTTCCTCTGGCTTCTCAATCCATGACCTTCTTATCCTCAATATCTTTCATTTCTATGCAATCTTAGCAGCCCGCTACTCCAGAAATGCTCCATGTAATAGTTAGAAAATTCAAATATGCCATTGATATAACTCCAATCTTTATTAATTAATTATTTTCACACTATATGTTCAGTAGATTTTCAAGATATGCTTGGTAACCTCTCCACATTCTCCCTGTTAGCATGTTTCCCTTCTATTCTTTTCCACCCAGCTTATTTTTTCCATATATTATCTCTCTAACTCTCATTTTGCAATTCTGAGTCATATTTTATTGCTTCCTTTTCCTCACCTTTCCCATCCAAACATTTAGCAGGTCTATTAGCTCAGCAACAAGCTATATCTTGACTTCATTCAGTACTCATTTCTACCCATAGTCCATGTCACCATATCTCCCTTCTAGATTACTACAGCTACCCTCTGATGGATCTTATTTCTTTCTTTTCTCCTTTTTGCATACTATAGTCCATTCTTCATTCAGCAGCCAGAATTATTTTAAATTTTAAATTATATGTTTTATTTTAAGATAATTGTAGATTTACATAAAATTGTAAGACATAATATAGACAGATTTTGTGTTCCTTTTACACAATTTCTTCTAATGATGACATCACAAAAATCTTCAACACAATATCACAACCAGAATATTGACATTGATACAGTAGAGACAAAATATTTTGATCACCATAAGGACTCTTTCTATTGTTTTTTTTAGCCACATATATTTCCCCTAGGCAACTGCTAATCTGGTAACCATTTCTATAACTTCATCATTTAAAGAATGATATGTAAATGTAATAATATAGTAAATGATTTGGGGGGATTTGTTTTATACAACATTATTCTTTGAAGATTCATTAAGGTTTTGTGTTTATCAATAATTCATTCCTTTTTTATTGCTGAAAACTGCTCCATGATATGTATGTACCACATTTTGTTTAGTCATTTGTTCTGCAAAAAATTTTTTCTAGGCTTTGGCTATTATGAATAAAGATACTATAAACATTCATGTACAAGTTTTTATATGCTCACAAATCTTTATTTCACTAGGGTAAATATGCAGTAGTATAATTGCTGGGTTGTAAGGTCATGCATGTTCAGTTTTTAAAGAATTTGGCAAGTCGTTTTCCAGAGTAGCTGTACCAAGTTACATTTCCATCAGCAATGTATGAGTGATCCAGTTTCTCAGCAATATTTTCAGCATATAGCATTGTCACTACTTTTACTTTAGCCATTTTGATGGGTATTACCTAGTGATATCTCATTGTGGTTTACCTTACCTTTTTCTAAATGACTATGATGTTGAGAATTTTTAAAAAAATATATGTTTTTATTGATTTTAGAAAAAGAGATAGAAACAAAGATGCAAGAGGAACATTCATCAGCTGCCTCCTGCATTCCCCCTACTGGGGATCGAGCCCATAACCTGGAATGTGCCCTGATCTGCCTGGAATCAAACCAGTACCTCTTGGTGCATGGTCAATGCTCAATCCACTGAGCCAAACCAACCAGGCTATGTTGGGTATTTTAATGTGTTTATTTGCCACTGTATGTCTTTGGTGAAATGTCTGGTCATACATATCTTTGCCAATTTTCTACTTGGATTTTTTATTTGTTTTACTATTGCATCTTGAGAGTTCTTACGTATTTATTCTAAACTAGAGGCCCAGTGCACAAAATTTGTGCACAGGGGTGAGTGTCCCTCAGCCCAACCTGCACCCTCTCCAATATGGGACCCCTCAGGGGATGTTCAACTGCCGGGCCTAAACAGGCAGTCGGACATCCCTCTCACAATCTTCGACTGCTGACTCCCAACTGCTTGTCTGCCTGCCTGATTGTCCCTAACTTCTTCTGCCTGCCAGCATGATCACTCCCTAACCACTCCTCTGCCAGCCTAATCTATGCCTACCTGCTCTCATTCAGGCCTGATTGTCTATAACTGCCCTCCCCTGACAGCTCAGTCACCCCCAAATGCCCTCCCCTGCATATTCCCTCTTTATTAGATAGGGTTTTTTTTCTTTAACATATTGGACTGCCCTAACTGGTTTAGATCAGTGGATGGAGCAAGGCCTGCAGACTCAAGGGTCTCTGGTTTGATTCCAGTCAAGGCCATGTACCTTGATTGGGTGCACATACCCAGTGGGGACTTTGCAGAAGGCAGCTGATTGATGTTTCTAGCTCTCTATCCCTTTCCCTTTTTCTCTGTAAAACATCAATGAAATATATATATATAAAAAAAGAAACATTTAAGATTCCTCCATATCCGCCTGGCTGGTGTGACTCAGTGGCTGAGCACCCAGGCTGGGCTGGGAGGGGGTCTCTGGTGGATTCTCGTGCCTCTGTCAGCCTGAGACAACAGGCTGGGAATGCAGCCCAATCACCACGTGGGTGCGGGCGCCTCAGCCCTGAGACTTCAGGCTGGGGACATGGACCCAAACCACCACTTGGTGCTGGAGCATTCCCAAGTGGCTGCAGGCTTGGCAGAACATTCCCACCCCAACCCAAGCCCCTTAGCGCCTGCACTCAAAGGCTCAGAGTGTCCAGGGGGTATTATGGGACCCCTGCCACTCAGGGCCTATGGGCCTACAGGCTAGGAGCAGCCTGGATCCAGAGGATGTTCCTGTTGCCTGGGAAACCCAAGCCTCCCTCCTGCTCTCTATGGCTGCTGTAGCCATCTTGATTGGGTTTATTTGCATACTTGCTCTGATTGACTGATGGGCGTGGCTTGATAGTATAGCAGAGTGATGGTTAATTTGCATATTACTCTTTTATTAGGTAGGATACTAGTCTTTGAATATTTCTATTAAGGTGAGTATTCTAATTAATTTACATGATAGATCTCTCCATTTATTTAGATAGTTGATTTATCTCATCAGCATGCTCTTATGTTTATCATACAAGTCTTGTGTATGTTTTATTACACTAACATTTGGGTATTTCTTTTTATATTTTGAATAATTATATATGGCAGTTCAGTTTTAATTTTGGTATTAATGTGTTCATTGTTAGTCTGTATAAACACAATTGGTTTTTGTATGTTTATGTTCTGTCCTATAACTTTTATGTACTCATGTATCAGTTCTAGGATTTTTCTGTAGATTTCTTGGGATTATCTCCATACAATCATGGCATTATATATAGATACAGTGTTATTTACTTCTTTCATTATATATGCTTTCAATTTTCTTGTATTGCTTGATTGCACAGACTAGAATTTCCATCGCTGTGTTGAATAATTGTGATGAGTGCAGATATCCTTATCTTATTTCTTTTTCAGAGAAATATTCACTCTTTCATTATTAAATAAAATGTTTAATTGTATATTTTTGTAGTGCTCTTTATCAAATTGAGGAAGTCTCTCTCTATTTTTCTGAAGGTTTTTATCATAAGTGAATATTGGGAACTCCTAGTTTCTGCTCTGACATGTAAAAACCTTAGAAGTCATCACTCCCATGTTGCAATAAGAAAACAAATGATGGGGAGTGTGAGGGAGAGAAAGTCAATTACTTTTCTTGGATCCCTAAGAGAATTGAGGTATCAGGGCAAAACACCACTCCAAATCTGAAGAGAAAGCCAAATGTCCAAATTATAGCTGAGATTAGCTTATCAGGAGCAGAAGCTTCTGAAACCATAAATTAATACATAGACTTCAGTGATAATTTGGGCAAATTTTTGGAAGCAGAGTATACATTAATATGAGAGTGAGATATTTTTATGAGCTGGTCCCAACACTTTCATGAGTTATGCCTTCCAGAAACATCACTAAGTTCTCACAGTAGAAAACAAGAAAAATATCTATGTGCTTCTTGCAAGGGAGAGAAAAAAAAAAACCTGACCATTTTGAAATATGTCCAGAGCATTTGCTGTAGGAAAGCCAATAGTCTCAGAGAAATAACTTTTCTATAGCCATATCCAACATGGGGGAAAATAAATTGCCCTTTTCTAGCTCTCTCCTGCCTTCTTGTCTCACATGATGAGGGGAAGAAGCTTAGAAACAATTATGAAGATAACAGGACAGGGACAAGGCTCACTAAAGACTGAAATTCAATCATAGATTTATAGAATGTTTCACTTCCAATCACACACTTTCCCATTACATCAGAAAGGCTTAAGTATAATAATGGTGAACTATTGCTAAAAGAATTGCAAGGACCCATCTCTATTTAAGAAATAATTTGTAGGGAAAGCCCATTATAGAAAGCAAGACAAAATCAAGAATACCAGCGGGACTTGAAGCCCCTGGTACCTACAGCTACAGCAAAAATTAAATACAGCTGAGTCCTAGTTAGATTAACATTAAAGCTTCATTCACACTAAACTATTTATCTCTAGTCCTGTTATTCAATACATCATGTATGGCTTTCAACAAAAAAAAAAATACAAGCCATGATTAAAGTCAAGAAAAAACAAAGGCTGGTAAAGCAAAGTGAGTATCAGAATCTGATTTAAATATGGCAAAAATGTTGAGTTATCAAACCAGGAATCTAAAATAGCTCTGTTTAATATGTTAACAGCTCCAATGGAAAAAGGTATAAACTCTAAGAAAGTATCAAAGGAAATGTTAGAAATCAAAAACAGAGCAGAAATTTTAAAATGCCTTTGATGGGATCATCAACAGACTGAAATAAGGTTAAGGAAAGAATCAGTGAACTTAAAGATATATCAATATAAACTTCAATAATGAAATGCAAAGAGAAAAAGAATGAAAACTCTCTCTCTCTCTCTCTCTCTCTCTCTCTCTCTTCTCTCTCTCTCTTTCACTAACTGTGGGGTAATTTTAAAACTTTGTTACCTGCCTTTTACTAAAGAGTCAAAAGCCCAATACAATTTAGTTTTTCTAACATTTAAATTCTATTGGATGAAAGTTTATTACTTTTTTTAAATAGAGTAAAGTTTTCATTGCATAGAGCATTACAGAATTTATTTTTGATGTGTTAACTTTATTAAGATTTTGGGGTAAAACTAGGGAATTTTTCTTATTAAACTTCAATTAATTTTCATTTTACTTGGAAATGAGTAATTACTTTTGGCTAAATAAGTACTATTTTTATTGGTATATAATAAGAAGTTGTAGACAACCCATGACAAATAAGACTTCATATATATCTAGGTATATAAAAGCCTAAATGACCATTCGACCATTTGACCATTGCCCAATAGCTATTACATGTACTGACCACTAGGGGGCAAATGCTCAATGCACAGATATGGAAACATGGAACAGACTGATGAATCTCATAGGGAAGGGAGGAGAAAGAAGATTGGGAAGAGATTAACCAAAGATCTTATATGCCTACTACCCTGTTTCCACGAAAATAAGACAGTGTCTTATATTAATTTTTCTCCCAAAGTTGTGCTAGGTCTTATTTTCAAGGGATATCTTATCTTCCCACTTACCCCCTTCTCCCCCTACTTGCCCCTCCTAAGCCTTTGCCACACTATTGTCTGTGTCCATGGAATACTGTTTTATTCTAAATATTTTATTATATGTAAAAAATTAAAAGGGTAAGTATAATTAATTATACAGTAAATGCCCAGCTGGATATAATTTTTTATTATCCTTATTTAGTTATATATATGCCTATTAATCCATCTCTGAAAAGATTTTGAGTTGGAGGAAATTCAACAAATACTGGTGTTGGGTGTGTGAGGTAATCTGCTATCAGTAGCAGATATCATAAAAATTACCAGTGGCCAGTAGTGATAATTAAAACCTATGTGTGGTTTTTTCAGAGATTTAATTAAGAAATTGAATTTCATTCCTGTTCTATCCAAAATAATGAATATTTAAAAGTATTTATGATATAGGTCTATCTATCTATTATCACATATTTTTTTGTATTTAAATTCTAGTTATGTATGATTATTCTAACTTTATATATGACAAAATAGAAAATCAGAGACATAAGTAGATTTCCTTACATCACATACCCAGTAATTGGCAAAGACTTGATTCTAGCCCCTATGAGTCTGACCCTGTATCCTCCTATTCCCGTCATTAACAAAAGCACTTCTCAAGCAGAGTCCAAAAGCTATGATAATGGCCTAATACTATCAAAATGTAAAGAGCTAAGCATAGTTTATAAAACAACAAAAGCCAATGAGAAAACATTTTCTTATTCAAGAAGTCAACATTTGTGACTTTAAAAATAGAGACAGTGATCCCAAAGGAAGTTGTTTGTCAAGTTATTTTCTCATGTTATCTGGTTGGCTTTCAAAGGCGTGGGGTACCTCAGAGGCTCCGCTTCATGGATATGTGTTGGTTGATGGGAGCAGGCTGAGGCCAGATGGTAGGGTCTATCGGCAGAAACAAGAAAGGGGTTTGCAGATTTCAGTTATGAAGTTACTTCCCCATTTGGAGGAATTGTAGGGAGATTTTTGAGGACAGAGATTAAAGATGACAAGATGTTACCAATAGAGAATACCAAGAAGGTTCCAAAAATAGGGAGACTTGTTCTCAACTAAATCATGAAAGAAGTAGTTTTTCTGGGAATCTAGCAGATTTTCATGTGGTCTCGGTCATCTGACATGAATTTAAAATTGATGAACTTGGCCACTTAAATGCTTTTAATTATTCTCCATTGGTTTAAGGATTTATTCAGAGCCTATAAACAAATAAGCAGCTTTCAGCATTTCTGAAATATGAAATCTCAAGTAAATATGGCTCACATATGCAAGAAACTATTTGTTTAACTTTTTACAAAAGTATTATTCTGTTTTTCCAAAAAAGCATTAAAGTTCAGAACAGTAGAGATTGTATTTGAATCAACATGTGATTTAAATCAGGATTAAATTATTAAAAATGTTTTCCTGGAAAGCATGAGTTCTCTTCTACTAAGAGAATATGTTAAATTAAAAGCTATGAAGAAGTATAACATAAGGAAGTATTATTTATCAGAAATTTTCCAAAATAGACGAGATAAAAATCTAATAGATCAGATAAAATTAAGTGACAATACACATAAGACAATATCAAAATAAAGAGCAAGATATTACAGCTTAAGTCATTATTTCATTAGTATTCCATATAAAATTATTATTTAAAAAGACAATACAAACAAGATGCCAAGGGCATTTCTGAGAGATTTAGAATGATTTTGAAACAGTATTTGTTCTGCTCCTTTCCTAACTTTAGTTCTTTATTGACTTTTGAAATTTATTTCTGTGACTAATTCATACCATCAATTTGATTAGGAAACATCATTATACTATGAAATTGAAAGCATTTATTTGGAAAGTTAAATGATAACACAATCAGGAAAACTAGAACAGTTTGGCATGAAGGACCTTTCTGGGGTTATGGAAATGTTCTATATCTTCACTGAAGTGTGGGATTCATTTGTGAAAACCCACCTAATTGTACCCTTAAGACCCATAGCCTATTATTAACCTGATCTATAAAAATTAAATTTAATCCTTTTCATTGGTTTATGCTTGGTGTTCCTAAGGGGATTAAGTTTAGGAAAGAAAGAAGAAATCTTCAATATTGTGTATAAAATGCATCTGAAGAAAAATTAAATTCTCTTTCTTATCAAATATCTTGGCTGAATGGGTTCAAGAAGTGCGATGTTAAATAGCATAAAAATAAAGCATAAAAATGGGACTTTGAAAAGGATAAATAAGGAACTACAGTAAAGAAGAAAAATATGATTTTAGCAAAGGATGGTATGAGTGAGTAGGAGGAACAGCAAAAAAAGACCTTTGTTTAATTCTTAGTATAATTTATAAAATGTGACCTCAGAAATACATTTCCTTCTTTTTTCTTTGCTTTCCTCATCTTTCAGACTTCCGTAGCTTTTTCACAGAATTTGTATGTTAAACTATTCTAACAATGAAAGCAAGATTTCATAAAAGGTTGTTTTTTTTTTAGTTTGATTTAGATAGGACTCATATCACCAATATTAAGATTAAATGACTTATGCATGACATAAAGATGCTTGTAAAGTTTTGCTGAAGATTTTAAATTTGGAAGGAAAGCAAAGCATAGACTATGGTTAAGAAAATAGAAACAAGAAAAGTATTTTAAGGTTTGCTTATTTTTGCTTGGTTTTTAAATTTGTTCTCCTATATAAACAATATAACCTCTAAAGATTTGTGACTGGTAGTTTCATGAAAGAAAGAAGGCATAGAAGAGTGATTGAGAAAAATATTTTTCTGAATAGATAAGTGTAACCCTTGCCAATTATTAATAAAATTCATTTTGCTATAGATTTTAATAAAAGTATGCATGCACAGGTGATACAAAGTTTTATGCATGTATATATCACAGACTATGTGAGAATCTGATAAAAATACCAAATGTCAGAACTGAATATTACTTATAAACATACTAGAAGCCTGATGTACGAAGATTCATGCTAGAATGGGCTTTCCTTTCCCTGGATGCGGGCATTGCCTTTCCACTCTGGCCCAGCCCCTTTCTGCTCAGGCCCAAGAGCCACCTTTCTGCTCTGACTCCACCTTCCCACGATGTCCAAGGGCCCTGAGGGACCAGGGGTGGGGCAGAATGCCTGCATCATCGCCATGGCGACAACAAAAGCATCCCACCCCTGTCACTTGGCACCTGTGTATGCAAATAAACCACCATATTTGTTGGGTTAATTTGCATATCACTCCTGATTGGCTGGTGGCATAGCAGAGGTATGGTCAATTCACATGTTTGTCTATTATTAGGTAAGAAGATACCTGTGTATATTGTATATATAAAATTATAGATTCAGATGTTCACAAACCCACCAAAACTCATTTAATGAAGGGGCACAAGTATCTGTAGTTGAATCCCTAGTGTAGTTCCTGGTGATAGGTGTATTTTTCCATGAACACAAAAGTAACTGTTACATTCTTCTGGTTGCATCAGAATATTTGAATTAAAGTTATATGACACACACAAATTTCTCTTTGAAAAAAAGAAAAAAAGAAAAGAAAGAAAGAAAGAAGGAAGGAAGGAAGGAAGGAAGGAAGGAAGGAAGGAAGGAAGGAAGGAAGGAAGGAAGGAAGGAAGAGTCATGTCAAATATTTTTAAAGGCTGTCCTATTTTGGTTGTACTGGATTAGAGAGAGAGATTTGATATTGAATACAGAGTAGAGCAAGGCAGACATAGAGAGCTAAATGTAGAGTTTTAGAACAATGAAGTGGTTGATTGCATGGACAAGTGAAAAATGAAGGAATACCTAAGTGAATGTGTGAGTGAACAAATGTGTGAATGAAATAAAAAGCCTCACCGAGGAAAATGGTAATAACACCGAGGTGGCCAGGGGGTTGCTGGACATTTATGTCCAGGCAGCTGCGAATCCAAGGACAACAGCCATGAATGAGGTGTAGCCCATCTTTTAGCTTCAGAAATAAACTGAAAATATCTTTGCCTTTATGCCTTTTTTGCAGCTGATGACACTCTATTATTATTACTTTTTTTTTTAATAAAACATACCTTCTCCTCATCAAACAACTCCCCCACTTCATTCCACCTCCCCGCCAATGCTACCTTCCTAATCAGACTCAACCAATGAAGGATTTAAAACTTGGCTGCATGTGAGGGGAAAAAGTCTCTCTTCTAAGAAACTGTGTCTGTAAAGGCTGGCATTGGCCCAAGCCACAGGAACTTTAAACAGTCTGCTAGCTCAGTCTGTACAGACAGGTTCAAGCAGAGTGGGATGAAAGCTGCTACCAGACTTTTAATCTCTCAGGTGGCAGAAATCCTTGATGTTTAATGTCTTATTCTCTTGAAGATGGCTCGTAAATGTATGACAGAAAAATGAAATATTGTTAACATTTATTTGAATGGTATATCAAAGGGGAGAAAGTGGAAGAAAACCAGATGATTCTGAACACAGGTGCTTATTCAGATTCAGATGACTATTCAGATTATCAGACAGGTTAAGAGTCACAATCGTGATTTCAAATTTAATTTAACTCCCAACACTTTTCAAAATAGCACTTATTTTCAGTTTGACAGTATCAAACAGCATGAGACCAGCTCTGTCTCTGGCTCTGCCACATGTTGCCTATATGACTTGTGAGTTCTTTAGTGTCTTTGAGCATCCATATCTTTATCTATAAAATAGGAATAATTGTTATACTAGTACTATATTTGGCCACACAAAGAAGCTGTTTAATCATCAGTCACTTTATTAGTATTATAAATAACACTAATATTTATATATTGTTAGCACTGTGTCACTTTATTTTGTTAAATATGTTTTTATTGATTTTAGAGAGAGAGGAAGGGACATGGATAGAGAGAAACATTGATCAGCTGCCTCCTGCATGCCCTCTACTTAGGATCAAGCATGCATCCTGGGCATGTGCCCTGACCAGGATTCAAACTGGGGACCTCTTGGTCGATGCTCAATCACTGAGCCACAAATGGAGCTCTATAAGCATTGTGTCATTTTAATTTGCTTTTTTACACATACTGACAATTGAGTTTTCCTTATAAAATGTTCAATTTATTATGTAAAATACAACATAGTTTATATTAGAACCTATACTCAGTACACGGTTTTCAAAAGTATTAATCATTTATCACACTGGTGAAGTTTCTAGCTCAAACATTAACTTCACTAACTACACCTAAAATGTCCTGGTCATTTCTGGGCTTAGTATTTATAAAGATCGGGTATCAGGAGTCTAAGTGTTGCATTTTAAATAGACTAAAGATTTTCCCTTCTCTTGAATCTTAAAACAAGACACTGAAAACCCCCACAATGTGATATTTGGGACTCTGATTCATTCTGATAAGTAAAGTATATGACTTTTAATAAAGGCCTCCATTACACATTCTTTCAAAACACTTCTTTTCCAAGATAAGAATATTTTACTTTTCTTGCATGTATACTATCTATCATCTTTCTCTCAATTCATCTCATCCCATTGTTGAGACAAATACAGTGGCCAAACGACTTCCAAATTGTACTGATGTCCATGATGCTCTCTTAGGCCTGGCCACAAGCAGGTTGACCCATCATATCAGGCTATGTAAAAGACTTACCCCACTTTCATTTTTTTTAATTCTAAAAAAATTGTAATAAAACAAATCACAGAAGTTCTGTCTAAGCATAGATATAGTTTTACAAAATATCAATAAATAGAAATGGAATTCTAGCACAATAAATCATCTCCTAGGCAGTTTTTAAAATGGATAATTAGGTAGCATCATTCATATGTAGTATCTGATCATGAGTAGACTAAATTGTTTCAAATATACAATTGGGACAAACTTGTCAGGAAAAAGTGTATAAAAATAGATTTATATAAAACAGAGGTCAGAAGGTAATTGGTAAATTATCTAGCAATAATAAAGATGACTTTAAAATAGTCTGGAGACAGCCCTAACAATAACTTTATCATCGATGTGTTCCTTCTTTTTTGTTTGTTTCAGGTTCTGCACTTTTCCTTTCCATTCCCTCTCTAGCTCAGAGTCTTTAAAGGTTGTATTCACATTTCTTCTTTGTGCTGAGTCTGAGTGTATTGGTTATAGAGTAAAATGGCATTTGTTTCCTTAGGTTGCTCCAAGCAGTGGTGGGTGCAGTCAAAAGATGCACTTACGAGATGTCGGTGAGTTTGAACTGAGCTTGTGCCTATTTTATGCAAGGGCAAATCTTTGCACATTCAGAGTTCTGTGAATTTCTACCATTTACTTTGAACTCCCCAAACTGAATCACATCAAAAGTATTTGTCAGAGGTTGGAAAATACATTTTAAAAAATAGCGCAACTAGTAGAAATTTACTTTAATGGCAAAGAGTTTTGCCTTCTTCTCATTGATTGCAATTTAATTCCATAGGTTCATGAGACAGTTGACCAGATGTGTTGGAAACTAGCCATAGGCTATCTCTTAAAAACCCCAAGTGTGCATCAGTTTATGCTTTGCCTCCTTGTTTTGCCCTACAACATCCTCCTAATCATAACTACTAATAGAAACAACTTAGAAAAAAATCATCTTCTTATCCACTGCTCCTATAAATCTTCCTCTCACACAGCTGTCCCTGCTTTGCAGGATGAACTCGTTCTCTGATTGTGGTCCAGCCCTGGCAGGCTGCAGTGGTTTGCAATGAAAGTGACTGAAGGCTCCGGAAGAGGAGTTGAAGACTTGAGAACCACACTGTTTACCAAGAGAAAAAAGAAAGAAAAGTTGGCCACTGTTCACACTTATTCAGTTAGTTTTATGATGTCTTTAGGACAAGGAAAATGATGCTCACAACTACATTCCAGCGTGTGTGGGGTGGATAGGAAGACGGGAGAGGAAAGAAGGAAGGCAGGGTGCTCCAGTGACCTGGATACAGCGACTGGATTACTGCACTTTCATTTTTCCTAAATCACAGGCAAGGAAAAAAATGATCTAGAGGAGGGTAAAGGGATGGGGAAGCTTCATAGTTTAGGATTCCATGATTGTGAAATATAAGCTTATAAGGAAAGGGGGTTATTATTAGCTTTAAAGTGATCCTTATCATTCTTACTTTTTAAATTTTGCTTGTAATTTAAAAGTACAAATGGACTTTGAAACATTTATTTGAATATTCCTTTGACAATTCTTGCTGCACACTCTCTATTGAATTGTGCACAATTTCTTTCATGAAGTTTAAACTATGAAGAAGTATTTAGCACGTGAGATGATTAACTTTCTACACACAAAGCAAACACCAACATTCAACACAAAGGTAGTAAGTAGCCCACATTAATAATCCAAGATTATTACGCACAGGGCAGAAAAAAATCTAAAATAGTATTTTTGTTTTTCAAATGTGTTGTGCTTTTTTTTCTCTGAGTTTCCCATCTCATGATTGAACAGGGTGGGGGCAGAAGGAGAGGATCAGTGTCTACAGAAAACACCACAGGAGTATGTAATTGGAATTTAAAAAGGGTTTATATAAGCACTTTCATGCTTTTATAAGGGAAATAGTATTGACTTGTCTTGCATCCTATGGCCGATAGTGTGAAAAGAACTCGGTTATGATGTTAAAGGAATTGAAAAATCCAAAACTTTTCATAGAAAATAAAGTTTCTTTCTGAGGTAAATGTTGGCTTTGTTTTAAAATATGCTTCCTTTAAACTGAGTTTAGTAGAGGAGCTAAGTCATGATAATAAGGCAAGGAAGCTTAAAAGGAGTTAGAAGTTTGAATGCGTGACTCACCCTTTAGGTTGTCATTACATTATGCTTGATGTGCTGTCCTCCTAGAGCACATGTGTCAAACACAAGGCCCGCGGGCCAAATCCGTCCCGCCAGGCCTTGCAATGTGGCCCGCACCGCGCTGTCATCACTGCACTCCGCTGCGTTTCCATCACAATGACAGTTTATGACTGTTCAGTAAATCATTCCGCCCGCGATTTAGGCTGGATTTTAGATTTTGGCCCCTTCTCTGATTGAGTTCGACACCCCTATCCTAGAGGAAGGAAGAGTTAAATACATGATAAACCCTGGATTAGAGGTTGAATGTAAATATATTCAATTAGCTGAATATCAATTCCTATAAATTACTCAATATTTAAATGTGTCCTTATCAACTAAAATAATTACCTTAACCCCTTTTTTCCTAAGATCTCAAAATAGTTACATATAATTTATCTTATGTATTATAGTAAAAATATTATGGTAAAGTAAAATAGAACTTTTGATATTAGTTTTACTTTTAAAAATCAAAGATCACAAATTAATGGCTAAGTTCCCTGAATTAAAGCCGATGCATGAAAACAGTGAATTGAGGTATAATCTTCCATTGGGGTAGAGGCATATAGAGCAGAGGCTCTATCTTTTTTCCCCCCGCAAAATGAACTTTACTCTGATTTAACTTTTGCCTTCCTTTATTATTTATTTTCCTTCTATCTTTGAAGTTAGAGTTGAAAGAACAGTAATTAATTTGTTCCTTTCATTTACTAGTGTAATAAAACAACCTGAAAAATACTCTGTGCTCACACTCTGTGACTTGGTTATACCAGCACCAATTCTTCGATGTTTTTATAGCCAGTCCCTAAGACCTTCCAAACCAAGTGAGTAAATCCTCAATAAATTGTTTGACATTTTCCAGTGCTAAAATAGTTCAAATAGTTTCCTATATCCTGTGTCCCTCCTTATTTTATTTTACATCTGTGTTTGCCACTAATTAATGCCATCACTTTTTTATTATTATTCAACTATAGAGGCTTTAAAAATATTTTTCTCTAAGAAATACATTTTTATAGCAATGAAGATTAATTTGACAGCCTTGTTATTATATTTTTTCCTAGAGTAAAAACAGTTTGAGGTCTTTAGGAAATGAGTATGAAGTGAAGTTATATTTATATTTAGAGCAAGGTAACAGACATTTGTCCTATTTACTTATATAAATATAGATTTTAATGAATATAATTTCCTTTGTGAATTTTGTACACATTTGATCCAAGATGCTAAATCAAAAATCAAGGAATAAAGTTTAACTTAAAAATTGTTTTAAAGAATTATATTGTGAATATTCATGATGCCATTTATTCTGCTTGTCTTCTTTATCATTCAATTTATTTTCACATTCATACTAAAGCTTGCTTTTCACAGGAGCCCTATAATAATCCCCTCATTACTCTTATATAATATATTCTACATATAATGTTACACTCACAGACAATATCCATCCTAAAAAATTCCTGATTCCCTGGAAACTATAGAATCCTAAAGAGAGGTGATGGATACCTTATACCAAAGATAAAAAGAGATCAACACTAAAAGGATTAAGATTATGAATCAACATTTTAGAACTATATAAGAAATATATAATTCTTCATCAAAGATGAAGGCAAAAAAAAATGAAAAGAACCAGTAAATTTCAATAGTTTTCTTTTATATTTACATAGTGCCAACTTTTAAAATGTGCACAAATTAGGGCACAAAAGCAATATCTCTTCCTTCTGTTTTCCTTCTACCCTCAAACATTTTGGAAGTCTGAGTCAGCCAACAATTGGACATGAAAAGTCATACAAGAACTCTAATAGTAATAGGAAAAAGAGTATATATTTTTGCAAAACATTACTTTTCATTCCAGCAGGAGAAAATATGCATGGCTATTTATCTTGGTTTTGCTGCTCCCTTGCACTGTTCAATATGGGCTGGCTGTCTGGACTGCTTTCCACAGTCGCTTACAAGAGCTTCACTATTCGTTAGGGCAATAAGGAGATGCTTTTGAGTGTGTTGAGTTAAAAGCTCCATTTAGTCTTTCACTCAATCTGCTTATGTAACTTAAATATTTTTAGTGCCCAGGAGTTCAAAGCAGCTAATATGTTGTGTTTCAGAATGACAAATAGAACACACTAAAAACAGCATTAGAATGTTTTCCTAAGCAAGTTTCAGGGAAATGTGTGGTGCTCTGAATGGAACTCCACATAACATTTTGGCCATCGAGCATTTCCTTCCTTGTGCTCGGGCCTGAATGAGTCATTGTGCCCGGCCTTCCCTGCTCCCCAATAGGCCTGGGCCTGACCATGAACAAGCAGCAAGCACAGGCCGAATTCATATGTGGCTCCCAAGTGACAGAAAGGAAATATTCCTTCTGGTAATTTATTGATGAGCTAAGTCCAGATGCAGATGCCCGTTTACTGAATAGAGCATCTTGGCAGCTTGGTGCTCATCCTGAATGGCAGCCAAGGAATTCCCACCAGTAGTCACCAAGAGAACACCCTCTTTCTTCCTGAGGTCTGAGATGTGAATAGCCGTGTAGAGGTCATCTATTCCAGGGAATATATTAAGATGCATTTCTACTTTATGCTGACTGTTACCAGGAAACTATTTGAGATATTGTACTATCTTGATAGCATTCTAGCTTTATTTCATTTCCAGGGGCATTTGATTTATGAAAATCTTATTAGTGGAAAATATCACCATCTTGACTCACTTGCTAATGTGATCAGTTGTGACATAAGAAGCCCTATCTGGAAAAAATTTTTTATTAGTTCAGCAGATGCTGCCTTAAAAATCAGAACGTTTTTTAATATTGAATTTTATTCAAAATGTTAATATCTTACTTAGAATAAAAGAGTACCAAAACATAATCACAAAGCTGTTTTTATCACCCAAAATGCAAAGGAGACCTGTCATTCACTTGATCTTCACATAAAATTTGGAATACATGGGAGGTTATTGAGTACAACTGTCATTTAGAGAGCACTAAAAGACCCCAGTGGTCATGTTTTATGACATTTTTCTCACAACAGTAACCTAAAATACAGATAATTTTCAAATCTTGAATAAATTTCTATAAACTTTAATTTTAAAAAGTTCCAGGCTAGCCTGGCCCAAGTGGCTCAGTGGTTGAGTGTTGCCCCATGGACTAGGAAATCTCTGTTCAGTTTTTGTTCAGGGCACATGCTGGGTTGCAGGCTTGATCCCCAGTGTGGGGTGTGCAGGAGGCAGCTGATCAGTGATTCTCTCTCATGATGTTTCAGGCTATAAACCATTACATAAGTTTGATTTTGTTAAACAATTAATGTATGTTGGGGAAATGTAACTTTATTCCATAAGAATATATGAATATATGTGACTATGAAGTATTTAAAGCTAATCAATTTTAGGACCAGTTTTATTTTATTTTTTTAAATAATATTTGTTGTTGAAAATATTACATATGTCTCCCTTTCTCCCCCACAGACACCTCTCCCCAGCCCGTCCCTGCCTTCCCTCCCAGGCCTTCACCACCCTATTGCTGTGTCCAGGGGTTATGCATATATGTATATAAGGTCTTTGGTTGATTACCTTCCAACCACCGCTACTCCACCCCCCTTTCCCTCTGAGATTCCACACTCCATTCTGTTTCCATGTCTCTGGATCTACTCCATTCATCAGTTTATTTTGTTCATTAGATTCCACATATAAGTGAGATTATGTGACATTTGTCTTTCTCTGACTGACTTATTTCACTTGGCATGATACTCTCCAGGTAGAACCATTTTTGAAAGCACATTTCTGTTCTCAAGAAATGTATGCTTTCTGTATTTTAATTATTTGATACATTCAATTTTATTTTTCTTTATTTCTGTTCTTTAAACTGTCTTCCTCTTTCTCCTGCTTTTATAACTTCCTATATAAGACCATTCTACACTCCAACATAATGAGATAACACTTTTCTCTTTCCATATTTTCCTCCAAATTCAGACATACAAATTAGCTTGTATAAGGAAGGTTTTGGTCATTAATTACAAGATGGGATTATTTAAAATACCTTTCTTCATCTTATCTTCTCATAGATACATTGTAAAAGCTTTTCACATTAGCTTGTATAGCTCATTTGTTTTTTAATAAATGCAAAATATTTCATGGGTTAGCTGTGCCTTAATTTATTTTCCATTTCTATATTGATTTGCATTCACTTTTTTTCCAATTTCTCTTTATTCATTATGAGGTAAGTATATTTATGTAAAGGAATTTTTACTTATTGGTGCTTTTATTTCCATGTAATTAATTCCTGGGAATGAAATTTCTTGGTCAAAGATCTAATATATTTTTAATATTAAGAGAGATTGTCAGATGGCTTTCAAAAACAGGCTGTAACATTTATATTTCTATCAGCCATATGTGAAAACTACCCTTCTCCCACAAGCCATGAGAAGAACATAAGAAGGCAATAGAGCAATATATGTGAAATACTGAGAAATATAATTAACACAAATCTATATTCATCAGACTATCACTTAAAGATCAAGGGTAAAGTAAAGATATGTTCAATATATTAGTATTTAGAAGATATAATTTGTCTACAATATTACCAGAAAGTATACTGTAGCAGGAAGAAAAACAAATCCAAGATATATAATGGGATACAACAAGCAATGAAAAGCTATTAACAGTTTGAAAAAATTAAGGCAGAAGGATTTATAATAGAAGGTTATCATTTTTAATTGTAATATATATATTCATTACAGAATCATTCATATATATATATATATATATAAAATATATATATATACATATTCTATCAATTACCTAAGTGAAAGTTCACTCTTAAAATTTTTAAATGTTATTTTTACTTGAAATCTAACAAGAAGATAAAATGTTTTCATTGGAAAACTCTTAATGAAGACTATCAATAAATTAAAGATAATTGCTAATGGAAACATATCCAATTTATAGAATGAAGAATTCTATGTAATCTCTTCTAAATGAGATTTGATGTTAAGATATTCATTTAAAATGAATGTTAAGACAATTTTACAGAAGCTTTTCACATATGTGAAAATAAATCAAATGTTTAATGTCTGGTGTATGGGAGCCACACAGAAATTCTTTTAAAGTTTGTGTAGTATTAGGGAGGCAATATAAATAAATGAAACAAAAAATCAAGTTAAATAAAAAATAAGAATGTCAATGATGTCTCAAAGCAATATCAAAATAATGCCACATGCATAAAAGTTAGGGCAACTTGTCTCTAAGAATGATTAACTATATACAAATGTAAGATCCTTGGCACAAATCTTATGCAATAAAAAAATTAAACTATTCGCCATATATTATTAAATACAACATCTAAAAAAAATAAAGTAAATGATGCCTGGGCAGAGCCACAAAGTAGTGATTCATTGTTAAAATTCCATGCATGCATAGCTATGGCCATTTGTTCTCTTGGCAGGTAAGTGAGAGTTCTATGATGTTTTCTTCATTGTATCTTTAGTAGGTACTGTTCCATCATTTACACCAAGTTTTCTAAATCTATCCTTCCTATTTACTTCCTACATAATTTCTGTTTGCTTTAAATGCATTATTCCTCGATTTTTCTTCATGAATCACACCCTGAGCATGTCAAAAAACAAACCAACAACCTTAACAGTTATTTGTTCTTTAGAACTTTAGGCCAAATTCCTCAGTGAATATTTCAATACCCTAAAAATCTTTGTCTTTTAATTACCTTCTATACTACTAATATAATGTATAGTATGTTTCTTATAAATTAAAGCACATGTGTACTTCTTAGATATATTTTACTTTCAACACTTTAAATTATAGTGTTTCCTTTTCTAGAAATATCTTTTCCTTCACTTTCACAACTCCAACCTGTCCTTTTCCAAGCTTCAGAATAAGTAAACTATGCCTTGATTCACCAAATGGAAGTTTTATCTCTCTCCTCTGGAATATAATTTTATTCATGGAGAGCAAAAGAAAAGCTATTTATGCTTGTTGAATCCCTAATATGTGTTAGAATTGTATTGGGGCTTCATCTATAATATCCCATTAAAAAACAGCAACAAATAAAGGTAATAATTTTCTTATTGTAGAGCTGAAGAAACTGAGTCTGATAGAGGGTAAGAACCCTATCCAACTTTTTCTATCTCATAAATTGTGAAAGTGATCAAGCTTGACAAACAGTAGGATCTTGCATTATCTATTAAACTCAAGAGATGTATATGATTTGTTAAGCATAAAAAAGGGTTAGGAATAGATGTCCTAGGGTTAGAGAAAACATTAATGTGGTTTAATATCATAAAAAGAAATATGCAGAATATAACGACTTATTTTATGCTGAGTAATAAGGAAGGTCAGCAAGAAGTGAGAATATGAGGTGTGTGGCAGAGGAGAAGCCATAGAGGTCCATGCTGCCCTCTCCCTTCTCTCCTCTCTTTCCCCTACGTAGGGATGATTTTAACAATGAAGCTGCAGGCTTGGCTCCATGGCACTTCTTTGAAGTCCCAAATCTCACATCCAAGCCAATGTCTGCCAAAACTATTTTCATTACATTACTTTGAACTTTCTCTTATTACAGGAAAAAAATGTCCAACAACCAATTTATAGGTACCTTTAAAACAGTATCCTTACCTGCCATGAATCCTTTATCTCATAGTAAGAACTTCCAAAATGCTTGAACCACTCTGGTGTTGCCAGGAATTTCTATCCAGGATTAGAAACAGTGATAATAATCTCCAAGTGATTGTGGCCCAAATGTGATAGTAACATAATGTTCTTTAGAAGAACAGGCAGATGCTGACTGTTTATCTTTCCATAAACGTCAGTCAAGGAGAAAGACTGGCAGGAAGCCAATCTTTCATTTATGCTCAGGATAACATTTAGCTTAGTGGACATTTAGGGATGCACAATTGAACTAAATCCCATTAAAATAATTTTGAATGGATTTCACATGAAGACTTTAAAAGCCACATTATCTGACTTTTCTATAATACCTTCTAATTACAAAAATAAAAATGTGTTCTTTCATTTTATATATCTACTAGAGGTCTGGTGCATGAAATTTATGCATGGTGGGGGGGGGGGGGTGGTCCCTTAGCCTGGCTTGCACCCTCTTGCAATCCAGGACTGCTGGCTCTTAACCACTTGTCTGCCTGCCTGCCTGACTGCCTCTAACTCTTCTGCCTGCCTGCATAATTGCCCCTAACCACTCTACCTGAGTGTCTGATTCCCCTAACCACTCATCTGCCTGCCTGATCACCCCTAACCATTCACCTACCTGCCTGATCACCCCTAACTATCTCAGCCTGCTTGCCTGATCATCCATAACTATCTCTGCCTCAGACCCCACCATGGTGGCTTCATCCAGAAGGAGTCCGAAATGATGTTCAGAAGGCTGTTTGGCTGTCTGGTCTAAGTAGCAGATTAGGCTTTTATTATTATAGATTTATCTTGTAACATTAAAATAGTTATATAAAATATTTTATAATTAATTTATTCTCAGTAGATAAATCATAACATACAGATATTCCTATAAAATATGTCACTAATATCTGAAATTATAGTGGAGTACAATGTCTTCTCAATGTCACCCTGTGAAATTATAGTAATGGACTAAAATCAGACTCCTGTGCATTTGATTTGTAAGAACCTATGCTTAGAAAAACTAACAGGCTATAGGAATGAAACTATTATTGCCTCATTTCAATAAATATCACAATTGAAAGGAAGAGCATTGTGCAAGACTTGGAAAAGAGATGGAAGACAACTAGTTATGTGATACTTTGCTGACCACCACCTTCAGGTTTGGAGAAAATGAGAACAAAAGTGGAGATTAGGAGAAGTTTAAGAGGGAGTTGGTAGCATTTTGGTACCATCACTCACCCCCTCTTCTCTAAGAGATAACCTAGGATATATTCTCATTGGCCCAGAAAGAGGGACTTCAATGGGACTTAGTGCAACCAACTGGAGAACATCACACATGGCCTGACAATTTTGTAGACATGGTGAACACAGTCTAACTCACCTGGCATGTGGAAAGGGCCAGAGACTGGATCCTCTGATGGCAAACAGAGAAAGGGTACTGCTTTGGGGAGCTTCCAGAATTTGGGGAGCAAAATTGAGAATTTCTCAATGTCTATACATGGGCTAGATACAACAGTATGCTGGCATAGCTTATTTTTAGATGCTATCCAGAGGTTCTCCACAGGGAAACACACACTGATGTTGGAAGAAGAGATCTGGGTTCTCAGAGGCTAAGAACGAAACTATAAATAATCAGCTGAGAAAGATCCATTTGTCCACACCAAAGGAAAAACCCACAGATAAAAGATGCCCAATAAGAAGCAATATTGTCAAGAATAGATAAATATATTCATGATAACCTGCCAAGTGCTAGGTGGGTTAGCCAATGACATCTTGGATGATGCTGTCAATTAAGGGCTCTCCTGATAACATTCCTCCTCTATTTCTAAGCCCCCCCACTGCCCCCCCCCCCCCGGTCCCAACACACACACACAATTAAGATGGAAACCAGATAGAAACCCAAGAAGGGAAAACAAATATGTTTCTTTTTCACTTCAGGTATCTATAAATTGGAGAGAAAAAGGATATATGAAAGTGAATTTTTCAACTTTTGATTATTAATGAAACTAAGCACCTGGATTTTTTGAACCAAAGCTATATTGTACTTAAGGACATTTTATGAACTAAAAGAAATTAAAGGCCATGGAATGTGTCCAAATTTTCATTCAGGGGATAAACAAATACCATAGATTATATTAAAATTAAAGTTGACTTATATTACAAGAATGAACTCCTTTAGTACATTATTGTAATTTCAAAAACACATTAGAAGAAAAATGTTAAATGCTTTCCACAGTTTGTCCACACTAACAAAGGATTTTCAACCAATTTTTTAGTATTATTTTACAATAGTAATTCCTCTTTTTCATTGTAATAATTGGGAGACTCACCACTTATATGCATTTTGAAATCCTTTCAAAAATATAATAAAATGGCTTAGGAGGTTTATAATTATTTTCAGTTGATATGAACATCCTTTCTAATGAATATTAACAAGGTAAACCCTAATGTGTCAGGAACAATAGAACATATCTACAATCTAAAACCCATTTGAAATTCATTTTGTCCCAAATTAGCACGAAATGTTACATTGATATTGTGGTTGTACTAGCTAACAAATAGAACGCTTTTTGGTTATTTTAGAATCATCATTATCAACACAATATAAATGAACTTAAAAAGAAATAACTTGATTCTCCTGTTATTTTGTCAACAAAATTCAACTTCTATTTTCAAGATTTCTGTTATAATTTTTTTTAGTTTAGTAAGGGTAAATGTGCTACCCCGTGTTTCCCTGAAAATAAGACATCGTCCAAAAATAAGACCTAGCGCATGGAAAGATAAGACATCCCCTGAAAATAAGACCTACCGCAACTTTGGGAGAAAAAATTAATAGAAGACACTGTCTTATTTTTCAGGGAAACAGGGTATTAAATGGTGCTGAAATGCCTAAAGCACACTTTGAATATTTCTGTTGTACTTAATATGCTTTGGTAACACACGGAAACCTTATAGCACCATGTATCATGAATCAGGATTTGGCATAAGGAGGCTATCTTCTTGGTATCACCTAAAGAAATTTAGTTATTAGAGAACAAAAGGGCCTTGTTAATAAGGCCTGTAGAGTAGGCCCACAACCTAGACCCTGGCCACAGGGATATTCGAAGTCTATTATGAGTGTACAATTGATTCTGAGTTTCTTCTTTTCTTCTGAATCACTGGCCTTCAGTAAATCAATTTCAACTTAACTGATATTCCTGCACTTAATTTGCCTGTTTCCCAAAATATTTGTTCATATATATATAGATAAATTTTTCTATTTTAGTTGGAAAATTCTGTTGAAGATAGTAATAGTCTGTGTTATACATTTAAAAGTAACACGTGGTCATTTGAACATAAAATAGTTCAAATAGGAAAGTATAACTAGAGAAGAGATATCATTTTTTCTATAAAATCCATTCAACAACTTTGGTTAATCTTGTGCATGAGCACACTACTTCCATCACACTGAGTCAATAATAAATGAGATAGGTTCATCATTAAGCTTCATTAGGAGGTTAAAAATATTGGGAGGTTTTTAAAAGGGGAATGGCATATTAAAAGAAAGGAGGGGAAGAATTATGACAAGAAAATTGTGCTCTTGATATAATATAGCAAGGATTCTAAACAATAGAATTTAGTGGGAAGATAATGAACAGGAAAAAATAAGAGGGGAAAAAACAGCAAGGTTAGCTTGCCTGATGACTTTGAAAGGTGAAAAAAGGTAATTTTGAGGAACCAAACATTCTGAAGTTCAGAGTGAAGGATAATTGTGTATACCATTAAGAAAGAATAATAAATTTGAAAATATATGTGAGATGTTGATGAGATATTCATATACTGACATTGCAGAAGATCATCTAAGATTGTGTATATGCAGATGCCATCTGAAACCTGGAATTGTCATCATGCTCCATGGAAAATGATGAATTTGCTCATGCTCAAGAGGGTATGGATATCTTCCATATGTTCATTTACCTTTCACTGGAAATGGAAGATGGGCATTCACTTTTTAATGAGAGTCCATGCACTGGCTGCCTATTAAATAATCTCTGTGGCTTCATGATAAAATATGTACCATTCCTCTACTTTCCTTCAGTGACCTTGGCATTTAAACCACTCAAACCGGAAAAAGTTGTTTGCATCTTAAATCTCTCATTCTTAATTTTGTACCATGACAAATTATATTCTGAATATTTTGACCTCTCTTTGTTTATATAATCATTTGATATACAATAGTTTTAATTAACCTTTTAAATTTTAAGCTAATTTAATTTTGAATAAGCAATATTAGCCCATAATTAATAACCACAAAATATAAAGTAAAATATCTCCCTTCTATTCCAAAACCCTAGCCAACCAGCCCTGTCTTCAATACTGCCCAAAGTAACACTGTTATTAGTATCTCCCACCCTTTTTTTATTACAGAGTTCCTTTGTGAATATACATGTAAATATAGGTTATTGACCATTGTTCTAAAAAAGGACAGTCTATTATACACTTTATTTTGTATCTTTCTTTTCATTGCTTAATAAAATAATAGAAATTGTCCTAATTCTTTTGTATAGCTGTCTTCCCTACCCCCAACCTAGTAATTTTAACTAACTCTCAAATGATGGACATTTGGGTTATGTCCAAATGTTGCCATTACAAACTATGCTGCAATGAGAAAATTTATATATGAACATTTTATATTTCTGCAAATAAATCTGAAGATTAAACTCTAAGAATAGAGATGGTTCTTATTTTTTATTTCTACATAATGAAAACAGGACCAATCTAAAATGCTTTACATTTATAAAGCTTTTATATAAGTTATATTAATATATTACTCTGATAATATAATATTCAAAAATCCTCCAGACTGCCTGCAACCAAGAATAGCTTGTTTGTGGCCTTTGAAAAATTACTTCAAATCTTTGTGTCTCAGTTTAATCATCAACTAAAAGATAGATAATAATTATAACTACTATATAGAGTTGTTTTAAAGGCCAAATAAAATAATATATGTTATGTATTCAAATATCCCCTTGAACATACTGTGTTCAAAATGTTATTATCATTACTATTCTAAAATTTAATAAAGCTATTAATATTTAATAATATAAAGTACTTGGATTAAGCATTGACTTACTAAACATTTTTGGAAAACAATTGGAAGTATTTATTTTTTAATTTTAATTATCTTGCTAATAAGGATAGTTGATACCTTAAATAGTTAATATAGATTCCTAGATCAAGGTTTAAAATTAATGATAATGGATATAAATTCATATTTCAAGAAATCTTCTTAATAATTTCTATAACAGTTTTCTTCACAGCTTTCATGATATAATGGATCTGAAAAATAGCTGTAGGATTTTTAGGGTTGAAATTATCCCTTCTGTTATTTTCTGGTTGTTTCTGCTTGCTTACCTTACAATAATAAATATAATCTATAGATCATTTGCAGTAATATTTTTCAGACACTTTCTATGTTTGAAGTATAGTTAATAGTAATGTGTAATTAAAATAATTAAATGAGAAATAGCGATTGAGTGGATCCTTCCAGATTGTCAAACTCCCACTGTTCATCAGGGTATCTACTAGTCCACACTAATAAAAGAGAATTATGCAAATTGACCATACCTCCATGATGCTCACCAGCCAATCAGGAGTTAGTATATAAATTAACCCAACGAAGCTGGCAGGTTAATTTGCATATGTAGGCAAGGAGCAGCCAGGTGGTGCAGGATGCCTGCTATGAGGAGGAAGGCAAGGGGTGGAGGCAGTTGCAGGACCAGCGCTCTGGCCAGAATTGAGAAGACTGAAGACTCTGGCCAGAGTGAACACTGAAGACTGCGGCGGGAGTGAAAACACAAGGCAGCAGCCAGAACAAAGGCCTGGGTCCCAGGTGACAGAGGAAAACTGGTGGTAGCACCCAGGGAAAGGAAGGCCTATTGCACAAACCTTCATGCAATGGGCCTCTAGTATATATATGAAAGCCCAGCAACTGAACAGCAGAGCGACCGTGACATAGCTGAACTATGACATGTACTGACCACCAGGGGGAAGAAGTCAATAAGGGAGCTGCCTGGGAAGAGTGGTGCTCCCACAGCGGGCCGACCCCTGCAGGCCACGATCCCTTCCAGTGCACCAATTTGTGCACTGGGACTCTAGTGTTTACATATGCATATATACAAGTCATATATGGACCATATAATTATTGTCCAAACTGAACCAATTTTGAAAGTGAAATGAAATTGATTGCTCAGATTACTCTGTTTGAAAAATGTTGTTTGAGAACTTTAGTTTTTTATTATGATAAAAGTAAATGTAAGGGGAAGTTCTGAGCTTTATTCACCTTGGCTGGGAGATAATTGGCACAGATGACTTTAAGAAGTTTTGCTGTATATTGAAGGAAATGGCTTTGTGGATAGGAAAGATGTTTAAAATTTATATAAAAAGAACAGATGGATAGAAGTATTTGTTTTAGTTTGGCAATGGAGGAATGCAAAGACAGACAAGCTTGAACATACAGGTTCTATTCCCAGATCAGGCAATAACTAACTCACTGGATGATCTGCATGACTTCAATTAACCCCACTGGTCTGTTTGATCATCTATAAAATAAGAGAGTTGAACTGATGATCTTTAAATTTATTGATTTTTTTTCCCCCACACAGCAATTACTTTTAACACTGCAACATTTTAAAAGTTCCAACAAATTAGAAATTTGCTTTGTACAATTTTTACTTGCTATTTGGAAAAACTCACTATTTCCCAAAGCTTATCACTGTTGACATTGACCTTGATCACCTGGCTAAGGTAGTGTTTTCCCACAATAAGGTTACTCTTTATTTTCCTCTCCATACTATTCTTTTAAAAAGTAAGTTATTACGTGTAGGCACACTGGAGTGTAGTTGCCAGGTCTCCTTATTGCTACCAAAATACCATTTCCCAACTGACAGAGCAAATAAATATATGGATATATATTGATCTGTGTAATAAAATATGTGTAAATGTTTCTTTGTGCCACCATCATATCTATTTTAAGTTAAGCATGGCTTCATACTCATATCTTTAACTCTATCGCTGAATGAATCACTGTAGCCTTCTCACCTTGCTAATCTAAACCCTCACAGCATCAGTGAGAAAACCTAGCTCTCTTATTCATTTACTTAAATGTTCAGTTCCAGTATTCATAATCAGTGGTTTCATATATTGTTAACATGTTCCCCCAAGGGAAACACATTTATAAACTACAGTAAAATTGTTTATGTAGATATCCCTCTGTCTTCAGTCGTGTACTCTAGACTCCTTGTCAAAGTTACTTAGGTCAAAGCTTCACTTCCCCCCATCTCCTTCAATGAGGCTATTTCATTAAAATTAGATTATTTTTGTCAGAGTCTGCATTCCATGCTAGAATTTCCTGACCACCTATATGATTATTTTTTTTTTTTTTACTTTTGCATATGTTGAGGTTCACTTCATGCTATACAGCTCTCTGGATTTTGACAAATGCCTAGTGTTATGTGCTACTACAACCACACAGAGTATTTTTATAGTTCTTATAAAAAGATCCCTTGTACTTTACTTATTCAACACTACTCCTAACACTGAACCCCTTGGCAACCACTGATCTGTTACTATCTACAGAGTTTACCTTTCCCAATATGTCATGTAACGTGAATCGTGTAGCAGACTGGCTTCTTTCACTTCGCAATATGCATTGAAGGTATATCTAGCCCTGGCTGGTTGGCTCAGTTGGTTGGAGCATAGTCTTATGCAGCAAAAGGTTGTAGGTTTGATTCTCATTCAGGGCACATACCTAGGTTGTGGGTTCCATCCCAGTAAGGGAAAATGTGGGAGGTAATGATCACATTGTTTTATCTCACATTGATGTCACTCTCTCTCTCTCTTCTTTCCTTTATCTCTAAAATCAATGAAAACATAAGATTGATCTATATTGGTACATGGCTTGATAGCTCATTCTTTTTTATCATTGCATAGTATTCCATTGTGTGAAAGTATCACAGGTTATTTATATATCTGACTATTGAAGGTATGATCATTCATTCTATTACCAGTATCTTTCACAGAGTGGAAATTTCCAATTCTACAAAGCTCCAGTATATGTTGTTTCTTTCATGAATTGTACTTTGGGGGTTGTAGTTAACTCATCACCAAAACCAAGGTAATATGGGCTTTGTTTCATTTTTTTCCCCCTAAATTTTATTAGTTTTGCATTTAGATATATGATCGATTTTGTGTTAATTTTTGTGTAAGGTATAAATTCTATGTTTAGATTCAATTTTTCACATGTGAATTTCCAGACATTCTAGTACCATTTATTGAAAAGATGATTCTCTATTTATCTTTGTGCTTTTTGGGAAAATAAAAAAACAGTTGACTATGTTTGTATGGGTCTATTTCTGGACTTTTAGCTCTTTTCTATATATCTATGTGTTTATTCTTTTATCAATGCCACACAATCTTATTTATCATAGCTATTCCAAGTGCCTATTTATCTTTGTGTCTTTTTAAGGTAGAGAGTTGTTGATAGTATTCCTTTATTATCATTTTAATGTTCATGGAATCAGGAGTAATGACCCTTCTTTCATTTCTGATATGGATAATTTGTGCCCTTTCTTTTTTTCCTCAGTTAGCTTGGCTAGAGATATATTAATGTTATTGATCTTTTCAAATAACTAACTTTTAGTTTTATTTGTTGTTTTCCTGGTTTTTATTTTCTTGTTTTTCACCTAACTTTTATTTTTTTTCCTTCTTTAGTCTTAATTTTCTCTTCATTTTTTAACTTCTTAAAGTGTAAACTTAGTTTATCAATTTTTAGACCTTTTTATATTTTCTAATACTCCATATTATACATTTTCTTCTAAAAACTGAATTAACTGCATCCCACACATTTTGATAAGCTGTGCTTTCATTAATTCAAAATATTTTTCAAAACTTTTAGTAGTTTCTTCTTTGACTTGTGAGTTATATAAAAATATATTGCTTATTTGCTAAACAATGGAGACCTTCCAGCTATCCTTATAGACATGAGCAGAGCAAGGACAATGGGCCAGGTAGAGGAACTCACCAGAGCAGAAAGCCCTGGATGCCTAGCAAGAGGCAAAACTGTGAAAATGAGAACCTCATCTCCAGGGTTGCCTATCCTCCTCTAGCATATCACTAGTCATATGATTTGGACCCCTGATCTTTCATATCGCTGGTAAGGCAGTTTAGATCCCCTGACCTTTTCCTCCCTTAAGATAACAACTAGGCCGAAACCGGTTTGGCTCAGTGGTAGAGCGTCGGTCTGCGGACTGAAAGGTCCCAGGTTCGATTCCGGTCAAGGGCATGTACAGTGGCTGCGGGCACATCCCCGGTAGGGGGTGTGCAAGAGACAGCTGGTCGATGTTTCTCTCTCAGTGACGTTTCTAGCTCTCTCTCTCTCCCTTCCTCTCTGTAAAAAAATCAATAAAATATATTAAAAAAAAAAAAAAAAGATAACAACTAGGCCTCAGTTGTATTTCAACTCCAGGCCCAGAAAAACAGCAAAACCAGACAAGTGATTCTGTGACTGCCTCAGGACCAATTACATTGACTAATGACCCCCTGCCCTGGCACCAAACAATCATTGGAGAGCAGGACCCTGAAAGAGCAAACCTGGAAAGCTGATGGACATTCTATTGAGACACGCCCCTGAGATCTCCCCTAAGGTTTCCACCTTCAAGAGGGAGATGAGTACTCTCAGAATGAAGGACGCAGTGCACACTCTCCCCCAGAGGAGCACACCAGCCCCATTCCCTTCCCCTTCTTTTCCCGAAGGGACCCCACAAGACTTGCAACTGGAGGAGCAATGGGCAGTGGTAAGTTGTCCCAGGCTAACCCCCTGAACTTGTCTCCAAGGCCCCCCTTTTCTCTGACTTCTCAGTGAGCCAAAGAAGCTCAGCCTAGACTTTCCTGTTGCTGCTTCTATGCCCTTCCTTATTCTACTGTTCTGAGTATAATTTTGCTGCCATAGTGAATCAAATATTCTTTGGCTCATTGCTATATAGTCCTTCCCTTTGGATATTCCTATCTCCCAACTCCTTTCCTTAAATAAATTCAATTTTTTTAAATAATTGTCTGAAGTGGCTATTTAGCTTGCCTATGAGCACCACAGACTTCCATCTTTCACCTTCTATAACATATTTCTAATTTAATTCTCTTGAGATCTCATAACATACTTCAATTATTTTTATTCTTAAAAATTTTTAAGGTATGTTTTATGTTCCATAATGTGATCTTTCCTATTGATTATTCCATGACAACTTGGTAAGGATTCATATTCTATGCTATTGCTGGATAGAATATTCTAAAGGTCAATTAGATCAAGTTAATTGATGGTGCAGGCCATTGGTGTCCTTAACTGATATCACTCCGCTGTATCTATCAATTACTAACAGGGAGGTTTTGAAGGTCCAAGTAATATAGTGGATTTGTGAACTCCTTGAAATTTCATAATTTGTTTGTTGTTGTTTTTATGTGTCACATAGGTTAATTATGTAAAATATTTCAAATTATCAAAATATTAAAACATATCAATATTTTATAAAAGCCTTTATCTGGTATCATCTTATAAATAGGGTTTTAAGTATTCTACTACTATAACTACAAATAACAAATTTAATTCATAGTTTTGTTACTTTAAAGACCACAATATGAAAATATAATTTCTTAAAGTTATCTTATAGATTGAAAAAAAAAAATCTGAACACAGTTTATGGGTTTTCTTTATTGTAAAGTCTTCACATTTTTTAAAATTCAGAATGTTTTGTTAAAAATGGTATATTACATATCAAAAAGAAAACGTGATTGCCCAGTTGGTGTGGCATAGTAATAGAGCATCGTCCTATGAGCCAGGAGGTCACAGTTCGATTCTCAGCCAGAACACATGCCCCAGGTGTGGGCTCCGTCCCCGACAGGGAATGTGCAAAAGGCAGCCAATGGATGCTTCTCTCTCCCCCTCTCCTTTCCTCTCTCTGAAATCAATAGAAAGATATTTTTTAAAAGAAAAAAAACCACATAATAGTATATCCTTTAAGCAAGAAGTTTGAGATCCAACACATCTATTTAAAAACAAATTCCTTTCAGAAGATAGATAAATGCACAAAGAATAGATATTGTGGAAGAACAGATTTATACCTTTTGTGTTGAGATATAATGATTAGAAATATAAAATGACAGCTTATGAGAACTGAAGGATAATTAAAATATTCCAACTGAAGATGTAAATGTCAATCTGACATTTTCTTTCCCATTTCTATATCTTTTTAGATTTGTGAAGATGTTTTTATTAATCTACTGTCTTTTTATCACCTGCATAGGTGGTAGTTCACCAGTTCAAATGCAAATGTATTTCATGATCTGCTCCATGTCCTGCAAATGTGACCTTCAAATATCACTAATCTTCTAATGAAGGAGATAACAGGGAAATAGAATATCACCAGAAAGGATATTTTGAGAAAAACCTAATTTGCAAGTTAGTATTTTAAAATGAAATGTCATCAATGTTAAAATGAGCTCTAACTTTCAAGGATGATTGATTTACAGTTAAAAGAAAGAACAAACCTTCAATAACACTTCTAGTGAATTGCACATTTTCAAAACAAAATGTAGCCCAGCCAATGTGGCTCAGTGGTTGAGCATTGATCTATGAACCAGGAGGTCATGGTTCAATTTTCGGTTAGGTCACATCCATTCCAAGTTGCAAACTCCATCCCCAGTGTGGGGTGTGCAGGAGGGAGCCAATCAATGATTCTCTTCAAAACAAAATGTAAATCTAAGCGATCTGAGAGATTTATAAAAATCACTCTTTTTCTCTCCTATTTGATATGTATCATTCTCTAACTAGAAAGTGATTCCTTGTACTAATCTTTTTTCAATGTTGGTCCTGTTTTGCATCTTACTTCTTTATACCTAAGAAAATAGAGTTACATTTCTTTTATGAAGCAGAATTAGTACAAAACTTTCTCAAAGATATCTTAAGTATAATTTATTAATGTTATTCATATTACAAGGGGTTAATACCCAAAATATATAAAGAGGTCATATAATCAATAGCAAAAACAAAACCCCAAAAAAGTCCAATTAATAAAAAAGAGAAGTATTCATCTTAATGAGTTCCATTGTGTTATTTTCTTTTTCTTTATCTAACATTCCTTGATTTTGTATCTAAGAAATCCTTGTATGGTTATAATGCTTTATTATTAAAGTTTTTAAAAAATATATGTTTTATTCATTTTTTACAGAGAGGAAGAGAGAAGGATAGAGAGTTAGAAACATCGATGAGAGAGTATCATCGATCAGCTACCAAGGTACGTGCCATTGACTGGAATCGAACCTGGAACCTTTCAGCCCACAGGCCAATGCTCTATCCACTCAGCGAAACCAGGTTCAGCTTATTGAAGTTTTATATTGTAGTTTGAGGTTTTACATTTAGATCTATAACCAATTTTGATTTAATTTTTATATATGGTGCAAATTATGGTCAATATTTGAGTTTTGCAAATGGATGACCAGCCGATCTGGTGCCATTTGTTGAAAAGACTATCCTTTCTCAATTGACTTGTCTTTGACAAAAATCAAATGACCATACATGTGTTTGTGTATTTCTAGAATCTAAAATCTGTTCCTGTAATTTTTGTCTCTCTTTCACCAATACTATACAACCTTGATTACTGTGGTTTTATGGCTTAAAATCGGTTAAAATGAGTTCTCTAATTTCTGTTTTAAAAAATTGTGTAGATAATTCTAGTTCTTTCTCCTTCCTCATTAGAATCACTGTGTCAGTTTCTATTTTTTTTAAAATAAGATTTTGGTTGAAATTGCATTCTATCTATAATGTAATTTGGGGATAATTGGCATCTTGAAGATAGAGTCTTCCAATAATTAAACATGATATATCTCTTTTGAATTAGTTCTTTGATCTTTCATCAGTGTTTTGCAATTTTCAGCATACAGATCTCACACAGCTTTTTACATGTATATCTAAGTATTTTATGTTCTTTGGCAATTTATAAATTATACTGTTTTAATTTTAATTTTTAATAACTTATCAAATAAAGACAGAATATGCAAATTGACCGTCACTTCATGACAAAGATGGTGGAGCCCACAGACAATAAGGAGGGAATATGCAAATCAATGCTACAAAGATGGTGGTGGCCTGCCTGGAGCGAAGTCAGGAGGTGGCTCCCAGCCCTGGAGCGAAGGCAGGAAGCAGCAGCCAGAGCAAAGGCCCTGATTCTGGGTGCCGGAGGGAAACTAGTGCTGGTAGCCAGGGAAGGAAGGCCTGTTCTTGCATTAATCTTTGTGCATAGGACCTCTAGTTGACATATAAAGAAATATAATGGATTGTTTTACATTAACCTTGTATCCTGTGACCCTAATAAAAAAAAAAAAGCTGTTTTATTCTGAGATCTGAAAAAAAGCTTTTCTCTAGAGAATTTTTAATTGACAGATTTCCCAGGATCTTCTTGACCAAGAGAAGTAGATTTTACTTCTTTCTAAAGAAGAGTAGCTTTTCCTTGCCTGAATGTCCTGCAAAGGACTTTCCTAAGGAATAATCCTTGCCCTCCTCAAAATACATTTCTGTCATCCCTCATTGACTCCAGTTCAAAAACAAGAGTCATATCTTAATTCAATCCAAGTATAGAAATAGTCTTTTCCCAGGAGAAATAGATTACATATTAAAGGGTTTTCATAATTAATCTCATACTGCCTGAGTCCAGTCTATCCTATATTTATTTCCCTCATCCCTAAGTTCATATATTTTTTCAACTGACAGAAAACTCATGCTTATTCTTTTTCCTGTATTATAAGAGCCTCACAACCCTTGGTTAAAATAAAATAAAATTGCAGAAGGAGTTACCAAAATCTTAACAAATGCACAGATGATGGATCGCCACCATTTCTCAGTTAAAGTCACCCACACAACTTCTGCAAAAACTAGATTGTTTATAATGAATGATGGTAGATTACCATAAACCTATAAAATGCTAGCCAATGGCAATTGGCATACTAGATATAACTACTGGAATGATCCACACAGCTTCTGACACATTGTATGCAGCAATTGATTTGGGAAATGAGTTCTCAAAATATATCAACAGGGAAATATATCACTTTTACATGGGAATATAAAAATCATACACTCATTGTCTTAACACGGGACCATGTAAAATCTCAGGTTCTCTGTAAAAACTGTTCTTGAGGAATTTTGTTTTAACCTTCTGCAGAATGCTATAATGGTTCACTATATGGAATCATTTTGTGTTTATGAAGTTATAGTGAATAAACACTGAAATAAATAGATATATTATTAGGTATAATAACTTTCTTCCATGATAATGCATTTCATAGTAAATTCAGACATTTAAATGAAATCTAAAAATAATTTACCTTCAGCCCAGTTGGAGTCTAGACATTTCTTAAATCTTTAGAAATCCTTTATGGTTTCTTTAAGTTGGAATTCAAGTACATAAATAGTTTTACTGGGGAATCTTTAGGAAAAAGTAATGGCTTCATGAGTAAAAAATACATTTAATGTTTAAACACTCATAATTTCATTTTTTTCTTGTTTTTACTGGCAAGTGACTACATATGCTAACACATAACATAAAGTGTTCTTCTTGCCCAAATCTCAATATTTTGTCTGTTAAAATCCAGTATATTTAACAATTTGTTTAAAACATATTGGGGAGAACAACCTGACATATTAGTCTATATTTTTTCATGAATAAAAATTTATCACTGATTACAATGACCCTTCCATTTGTGAATTTTGAATTGCATGTAATCATAAGGTTTGCGTCACAACTATGACCTTTCTGTCATCTGGCAGGAAAGAACTGACTATTTTTAGCAGTTTCAAATATCAAGAGCTTCATGGTTTCTTTTCAAACCCAAACAACAATAACATAACTTAAAAATAAAAAAACAGTAAATTTATATATATTTGACCAATAATAACATAAGATGGCTCCACTGTGTCTTTTATTGCATTAAGTTTTTCTTTTTTGTTGTTTTTTTGTTTTGTTTTAAATATATGTTAACCAAAGACGGGCAAGTTACTTGGAATTTCTATTTGACACTCTGCCAGGTAAAACAAATAGTTTACTTTGAGTTCCCTTCCTTCAATATCATGCCATCTCAGTGAAAATTCTTTCTCTCAAATCACAGAAAGATCAAAAAGCAAAGGGCTTTTAAGGACATACATAAGGTAATGAGCTTGTTGGCGGCTCCTTACCCTTTGTCTACTTTCTCCATTAGAGCACTCAGAGTTGGGACATCTTTCTTGGCAGCCCTAAGGGACATGTCTACTTCATTGACCACAGGTTTATTTCTATTAGTTTTCCACTTGGATAGATTTCTACTGGTGGTTAACCCTACCGTGTCACTTGGATCCACCCTTCATCTCCACTCTATTAATTCAACCCAGTTTTTAAATCAAGAGGAATTATTAACTGAATAATACATGTTAGAAATTCCCTCATGGAGAACATAATCTAATAGTTCATTATTTTCTGGTGGTTCCTTTATTTTATTGCTTGAATTTTTGTGTTTTCCCCTGTAAGTTTCTAGGAAGACATATCGTGCAGGGTGAAGGAGCAGAGGTGTGGCTGTGAATCTTGCTCTCCTATTCAGTCGGTTACACATTTTATGCCTCACTTCACTTATTTACCAACACGGGCATCAATAATACTTATTTTACAATGTTGTATAAATAAACCAATAAATTTCAGTAAGCTAAGCCTAGCATATTGACCAGTTTACTAGTTTCTCAAAAAGTACCAATTTCTATTATTATAATTATTGTAATTATCGTAAATATTAACTTTGGCTTTCCAGTTATTAAGGTTCCCAGACCTCATTTGGTAGAACACTGAGCATTAAACTCTTGGAAGAACCCAGTGACCCAAACACAATCATGGAAGTATTTGTTCCTTTCTGGAATCACTGATGTTGGACATTAGGTGGCAATGATGGAAGCTAAGGTCAAGGTATTATAGATCTGAGCTTATCCACCAAGTTCCTCATAGTCAATAGTTGAATGAGAATTTACTATGAATTTTATAGACTATTCATTTTTAAATAAAAAAAATGGATTCCAAAGATGCACATATTTAATTGCATCTAACCTATAATACCATTGAATTTAAAATGAATCATTATTTTGCCATAGCCAGTTTGGCTCAGTGGATAGAGCATCAACCTGTGAACTGAAGCATCCAGGTTTGATTCTGGTCAAGGGTTGTGAGCTTCATCCCCAATAGGTGGTGTGCAAGAGACAGCCAATCAATGATTCCCTCTCACTATTGATGTTTCTATCTCTTCCTCTTCCTTTCTCTCTGAAATCAATAAAAAAATATTTTAAAAAAGAATTATTTTATGTGACACCAAGGAGAGATGAAGTACAGCCAAATAAACTATGACACTGTACTAAGACTTCATTTATTGTTTCGACTATTTTGATTTTAGGGATGTTAATTGTGAAAAAAATATGTCTCTTAATAAATGATTTGCCAATGTTAATAAAAATTACAAAGATTAGGCCAGGTAATATATACATTGAAGAATAATAATGTTTCAGTTTTTCTCTTTAGATTTTTGAGATGCTTGAGGATATAAATTAAGTCTCATAATGTTAACGACATCCAAAATCAATGCTTGGCATGCATAAGCACCCAACAATTTGTTGACTCAATTAATTCACTGATAAATAAATAGAGAATGTATTAGACAGACACAATTTGACATTGTTAATCTCTGGACCAACTGCCTTTTCCAGACAACATTCTATCATTGATACTTTAAGAATCAGGCCAGTTTACATAAAAAACCTTGTGTGTTTGTTTTTGCCAATAACTTTTCACTGCACCCCTTTGTCTTGGTAAGTAAAGCCATAGTTGACCTCTTAATCACCCCTAGTTTTATTTCATCTTTGCTCAAAGGCTGTCAATATTCAAAACCTAAGGTAAAGAAAGTCACTAGAACATTTTTTGCCCCAGTACTAGAATCAGCCTTTTTTATAATAAGCCTTGGCTCATGTATTGGAGAATGGTAGTAGAAACCAATATCTGGGTGCTATGTGTGCTTGTTGCTAAGAGTGTGTGATTGCCTCTAGGTCCTCTCTGCTAATATAGCAAAGAATTATCTATGTGTATACTGATCAGTGTATATTCACATATTTATATATGTTTGTATTTGTAACCATCTGTGTCTACATATTAAGCCAACCATAGCTTCATGCTCATGTGTCCAATCCTTTACCACACAGATCAGCTAGCTTCCTTGCTTTACTTCTTGCATATCTATTTAATGGCTGGCTTAATAGAAGTAAGCTTGATTCTCAAACTGTTCTACATTCAGTTCACTGAAATTATCACATACTATGAAGTCTCTGAAAAACTCTGTACTTGTGAGGGAATGATCTGAAAAATAAACACTGTGTTAGCATTATAATGAAGAGTGCTTGAACCCTGTAAAGGTTTTGTGGACCACCAGGGTTTTCCAGACACTTTGAAATGTGCTGCCTTATACTGTTCAAACTTTTGTCACTAGATTTAAGGTTGGGCGAATCTTGCATACTTTCTCATTTCACAAGGAATAAATGCAAAGGCGCCCTATAAAAAGATAGAATGATATTAGATACTTGCTGTTAATGAATACAATCTATTTGTTACATATTTGAATCAGCATGATTTCAGTTACTTTCCAAAAGTCTAGTCCAGCTTGTCCATTGCCAAAATATAGATAAATCTGGAATACATTGTTGGAGGTGATCATTTTGTATAAAAAACTTGAGTTTTCCTGACTGCAGCCTTTTCCTGACCACAGCCTTTGACTATCTTTATAAATTTTCATAACAAAACTTACTCGAAAAATAAAAGAACATTTGATTTGTTTTTTTTGTCTGTTTTTTTATTTTTATTTTTGTTATTGTCAAAAATGTTCTTTACACAGATTATTACTGTGTGAGATCTTGTTTGTTCCATCGATGGAAAGGAGGTACATACAGGTTTTTTAATCTGATCATATTTTAGTGAGTGCCAGATATTTTCCCCCAAATTATGTGGAAGAATATTTGCCCGTTATAGCATTTAAGCTTTATGGTGTGTTATTCAGAAAGTCAATTGATTGATGGTAACTCATTATTGTCCATTTTCCTCACTTCTAAAGTCTGATGATAACAGTGACATTTAAAAAGAGAAGCTGCCTCATTAACCACCTAAGTGCATCATAATTCTGTGAGCATTTTGCAGAATTTAGACACACTAGACTTTAAGACTGGAATATATTTTACCACAAATTTGACATATTTTACCAAAATCCAGTGTCTATATTAGAGATGAAATACACTTAATAATTGTAGGGTATAAAATAGCCAGAGACAATGAATTTGGGCTCATAGGCCTATATTGGAAGATCTCATAAAGACTTATACTACAATACATGAAGACATTTCAGAAAGCTTTAGTTATTATAATAGTTTGGAAAGAATGCATTAAAAGGTTGATTTAAAAAAACAAAAAAATACAGAAACATTCTTGCAATAAATTCTTGCTATAAATATTTGTGTGACTAGAATTATTCACATACCAAAACCAGAAAAATATTACAAGGAAATAGTGTTACATCATGAAAAAATATCCTAACAGAGTATGTGTGTATATTGAAATGAATGTATTTTGCATGTGAAAAGGACATGAATTTTGTGGGCCAATACTAGAATGATATAGACCTAATGTTTGTGTTGAACCTAATCCTCAGTATGATATTATTGGGAGGTGGGGACTTTGGCAAATAATTAAATTATGAGGATAGAGCCATCGCTAATGGGTTTAATGCTCCCCTCTTTTTTCTTTTTAATCCCCACCCTAGGATATAATTTTATTAATTTTTAGAGAACAAGGGAGCGAGAAGGAGAGAGAGAGATGTGAGAGAGAAACACTGATTGGTTACCTAATATACATACTCCTATGCATAGTCCACACAGGGATCAAACACAAAATCTAAGTATGTGACCTGACCAGGAATCAAACATGCATCCTTTTGGTGTACAGAATGACACTCCAACCAACTGAGCCAAGGGATTAATGCCCTTTTAAAAGAGATGCTAGAATGTAATCTATTTTCCTTTCTGCCATGTGAGGACTCAGTAAGAAGATGGCCATCTATAAAATAGGAAATAGGCCCTTACCAGATACCATGCTGGCATCTTGACCTTGGACTTCCCACCCTCCAGAACTATGAGAAACAAATTTTTCTTGCACATGAGATACTTAGTCTATGGCATTCTTTTATAACAGCCAGGATAGAATAAGATAGCCACTGTTCTCACTATGGTTTTAGACAATATGTCTCATAAATGATAATTACATTAACATGCAATGAGCTTTTACTTTTACTATTAGTGAAAAAATAAATTAATTATATTAAATATTTCTTGCCCTCCTAAATCAACAGATTGAGATGCATTCCAAATACATTTGCTTTAAGTATCTGCCCATCTCTAGCACCTGAAACAATGCCTAGCATTTAATAGAGTCATTGAAAGCAGAGAAACCCTGATAATATAGAGTCAGTATTGTGCTTGGATAACAAAACTTACTTCTAAGAAACAATAAAGTTTTAGGCAGCAATTATACAGTTGGGGAAAAGAAAAGGTCAGTCCAATCCAAACCACAGGTATTTAACAAAGAAAGAGTTGATACTTTAGTCTAAAGAAAAATAACCTGATTTGAAAATGTTAAACTTGAATATAATTCTAGTCTACATGAAAATTAATAAATTATGGAAATAGACCTGAAAAATGATAAGACAAACTTAATAAGAACAAATAGAAGTGACAAGAAAAGAAGAATGAAAAAAAACTATGGTCTTGGCTTTGAGATAAAGAGATTAGGGGAAATTGGGAGGACTTTGAAGAGACTGTTAATGAAACAGAATTTTTGAACTGGAAACTGGATTCTTTGTCTGCCAGAGTTAAAGAATGAATTCACAGACAGAGGGTAGTATAACAAAGGTGGAGATTTATTGAAGAACAAGTACAGATTCTCACTTGGGGAGAGGAAAAGAGTCTCATAGAATAGACTCCAACTTAGGGAGAGGGGAAGGGTCCCACTAACTTCCTGTTTCCATGGTTTAAAAGGCTGCAGTTCCTGTGCCCTGATTTCCCTCAAATTGATCAATATCCATTTTGACTTGTTTGCTATAATAACTCCTGAGGGCCTCCTGCCACATTGTCCTCTACCTTCTCTCAGTCTCTAGCTCTGTGTTTTTCCATGGACCCCAATTCTAAAAATTCCCTAAGCCTGCCTATGTTCCCCTAAAATTCCTGTTTCATTTAGAAAGCCTAAAAGTCTTTAAGGAGAGTTTTAATAAAGAGACTTGAGGAGACTGATGGTGAGATATTAAAGGAAAGCAAGGGAAATGTTATTTAGAACCAGCGGGAAAGGGCACCTTGTTATGTGGAGGTGGAAAGTTTGGCAACACTATTTTTACAATAAGGTGGAAAAGGGAAATCAACTCAGTGATCTAGCCAGGGAGAATCCCCAGCAGAACATTGAAAGTGACATCTGGCTTCCTGTTACTATCTCTGATTAAAGTACAAGAGAGATGAACTGAGTAATGAACTGTTAAATATAGAGACTGGGAGCTCTTTAGTTCAAAAATAAAACTGTTTCTCATTCTCAGCTACTCAATATGACAATCAATCTTCAAATTAAGAAATGGTTTCAGAGCAAAGATCAAATCCAGAATTGGACTATGAAATTATCTAATACATCAGAAATCTCTAAGGCATATCTCATAGAAATTCCAGTCACATAAAACTCTAAGAACTTCAATATGTCTCACAGACTCACAGATTTTTTTTACTTTTTTATTTTATTTTATTGATTTTTTACAGAGACTCTTTCCCCCTCCACACGTGGGAGTCTACACTTGTTCTTCAATAAATCTCCACCTTTGCTATACTACCCTCTGTCCATGGATTTAATCTTCGACTCAGGTGGACAAAGAATCCGGGTTCCAGTCCAAAAATTCCATTTCACTTGAGAGAAGAATGAGTATATTTTGCATATACACTGAGTGGTCAGATTATTATAACCACCTCATCAGTACTTTGTTGGGCCACCTTTTGCCTTTCATACTGTGGCGATTCTTCTTGGCATTGACCCCAGGAGATGTTGAAAGGTGATGCGAGGAATCGGACACCATGCCTGATGAATAGCACTGTGCAATTCTGTGAGATTTGATGGTTGTGAAACCAGCTGCCTGATGGCTCTTTTAACTTTGTCCCACAAATGCTTAATTGAATTGGGATCTGGTGATTGTGGGGGCCACCTAAGCAAGGTAAAGTCTCCCTCATATTCTTGAAACCACTCCTACACAATTTGAGCACTGTGGCATGGTGCATAGTCTTGTTGGAAGAAGCCATCTCCATTGGGATACACCATCAACATGATAGGATGAACTTGATCAGCAACGATACTTAAGTATGTTGTGCTGTTCACAACTTGAAACATACACAGCAGCTCCTAAGGAGTAAATGTTACCAAATTGAAGGGGTCTTTTTGACTGCATGCATCAAAGCCCAGTAAGACAGGAACAGGAGTCTGCAGCAAAGAAAGTAAGTGTTTATTTTTAGGAAGGGCCTTATGCCCAGAGACAGGTGAGCTAATGCTCAAAGGCCTGGCTCCCGATGGCTTGTGGGGGATGGCTAATATAAGGGAAAATCATTAATCATGGTCACTATAGGAGTTATGGTGTGGTCAGGGTCCTGGTCTCTACCAACTGGTCAGCGCTAGGGTAGGGGGTGATATTCATTACAGCCGGTCATGACACCAGCTATGGCTTCACTTTATTTGGTTTTGTCACTTTCTGGGTCTGGAGTTGAAACACAACTGAGGCCTAGATGTTGTCTCTAGTTTAACGGGAAACTCTTTTGTGGAGTCAACAGACCTGGGGTTATGTTCCTAAGATTATTTGTTGCTGACCTGAACCTCATTGTTCTGAGGGCTAAATGATTAAGGAAGTGGTTCTGCAAGAGCTAAGGAGGCAGGTGAGTCAGGGTGCTAGATGAGGCCAGTTTGGATCCAAAAAAAGAAAGGAGAAAAGTTCATATTAAAGAAATGAAGTTTCTTCATAATTATATCAAAGGAAAACTGCCTAGAAGAAAAACAACCTCCAAGCTGAAAGATGAGCAGACCTTTGAGGCATGCAAGCTGTAGCTGATAGGATCAGCAGAGATGGCCTGCCTGACCAAGTCCTGAGGCTAGAGGGAGCATTGCATGTTCTAGGATCTGAAAGAAGCCCATTGTGGCTGAAGTGCAAAGAGCAGGCAGACCATGGAGTGAGCTGGAAAGGGGTCCATCCAAAGGGCTCATGATGCTGAAAGATTATCATTCTCCAGATACAAATGGATAAGGGAAGTGATGGAAAGATGTAGGTGTAATTGAGTAAAAGCTCATTATGCTCGCTCATTCTGACAGCCAATAAGTTGAGTGACAAGGATTGGAGAAAGGAAAGTTACTTTATCTGGAAAGCCAGTAAGTTGAGAAGATGGCTGACTAGCAACCTAAAAACCACCTTGAGAAATTACAGAATCCAGCCTTCTTTTATGTCATGAGAAGGGGGAGGGAGGGCTTTGAGGTCAGCAAGTGATTGAAGACCATAGACATCTGGATGTCAGCAAGGAATCAAGGGAGAACTGGAAAGAACATTTTCTTGGGAACTAATTTAATAGTTTATTCACTAAATCAAATATGTTCATGAAATAATAAATTATGTTTCACAGCCTTATATCTCTATTATTGCAAGCACTCTAATAATTTATACCCAGCTAATGAGTGCTCACTGTACTATTCTACATATTTAGTTATTATGCAATGCCTCTTTCTCCAATTAAATTGAAAACATCTGTTCTGATTTCCTAAGTAAAGAATACATACCAAACATGTATTTTTATAAATCTCAGCAACTAGTACAATATCTTATGATAGTATACTGCACACATACTGTGTCCTCCTTTTTCTCTGTTTTATCATTAAGGCCTCTCTATTTATTTGCTTCAGCCTAGAGTCTCTTTTTCTTTTGCTCTTTATTCCCTTGTTACATTTTATTTTCTTCAACAGACTTTTAACTACCTCAAATTGTATTTATTTATTGTATTGCACTTATATATTGTCATCCTTCTAGGATTATAAACTCATCTTCCACATGGACTGTAATCTCCATGAAAGCAGGACTTTTTTTTTTTAACCAGCATATCCTCAATATTTGTTGAATAAATAAATGAATATAGTACTTTCTCAATAATTAGTTCATGAATAAATGATAATGCATATTTATATTTATTATAATGCTTGGGTGCATTAAACCTAAAAAAAGTCACTAAGTGAAAATATTTCAACTATATCTTAAAATATAGTCTCACTTTTACTACCACTAAATGACCATTCTTCAGAAATGGAATTTAAAGAAAGATAAAGATGAGTAAACTACCAAAGATGTCCTGGGTAACAAAAGTATGCTCATAATTCCTTCAAGAATAACTAAAAAAGATTTAGAACAGTAAACATTACCATAGACAACAAATTATAAAATCCTTCATCTATAAAAGTCTTTTTCCTTGAGCTAAAAGTAAGTTTCATTCTCTTCTGATTTGCAATTGTCCATATCTCTCCATGTATCCTTTTTGGCAAAAGTTTCTACTTTTTAAAATTATATCTATTGACGATTGTGTTTCACTGTCCCTAAATTACTATATACTCCTTACGTAAGGAATTTGAGGTATTTGAGTATACCTGATTTCCTCCAACTTAGTTATTTCCCATTAATAAGGTACTCAGAAATACTTGCACAATTATAAATGAGTAGATGTTGAATTGATGTTCCAGAAAAAGAAGTATTGAGTTTGTTCATGACTAATATATATATATATATATATATATATATTTTTTTTGTAGAAAGGAACTTTGCAAAGCATGATTCATCATATTGAATTTTGTTTTAAAATCTGTTCTTTCTCCAATTATTTTATTCTTTCTTGCATGTTTATTTTCAAGTTTGTTTGTTTTCATAGATAATGACTACCAGAAGACAAAAAATGTGAAAACAGTTTATATGTTTTTTCTAAAATTCTTTGGTATTTACACTAACATGCACTATTTTACTTTGTGCTAATATCACTCAATAAACAGCAAATCAACAGATTTTGCCCTTAAGGATACATTTGTCCTTAAGCAACTCTGCTACCTTAGCTATTTTTTTTTCCATATAAAAATAAGAAAATCATTGAGGATTATTTTTACACTTTGAACAGATGCAATTTTGATGTGTTAACACTCATACAGACTGTTGACAGTTTTGTCTGCCCAGTTCTCTTTCTTCTCATAGCAACAGCATCTCCTTCTGTTTGGAAATTATTTTTCCCTGTCCCAGTCCTAGTTTTCTGACCTAATGTTTGGATAGTTATGAGCCAATTTGAGATTAACAATGCCTTTTCTTGGAATATTTCTAAATGAAGCTGGGAATTGGTCTTTTTCTACCCATGTACCAAATTTCAGCCAGCTTAGAGATGCCAGGCTGAGTGACCAAGCTGAAACACAAAGGAAAATAGAAATAAGGGACTAAAAAAGAATCCTGAAGGCATATACTAGTATATTCCTGGTTTCTACTTATCCAAGATCAGCCACTCTTTGTTCTTGTAATGGTTTGGTAAAGTGAATCATAAATTACTTTATTAATTATGTGAGTTCCTTTGAATTGTATTGCTATTGTTGCAATCAAAGTGGTGTTAAATCAGATCTTGTATATTTGCCTTGTATATTTTGGTTTTAGCTTTGGTAAATATAATCAAAGCTATGAACTGATTATTGGATTAATTTGCCTATAAAGAATGTATTTTACAAACTAAGTATGAATAGCCATTATACATGTCTGCACAGTGAGAATTTGAAGTATTTTCTCGTTTATGTCCATTTGGCATAAAAGTAATAAAAGCCAGCCGAAACCGGTTTGGCTCAGTGGATAGAGCGTCGGCCTGTGGACTGAAGGGTCCCAGGTTCTATTCCGGTCAAGGGCATGTACCTTGATTGTGGGCATATCCTTAGTGGGGGTGTGCAAGAGGCAGCAGATCGATGACTCATCAGTGTTTCTGGCTTTCTGTCTCTCTCCCTTCCTCTCTGTACAAAAACAATAAAATATATATATTTTTTTTAATTAAAAAAAGTAATAAAAACAAAAAAGGGGGGATATTTTCATGTAGGACATTAAAGGTAGTAACAGTATAATAAAATAACAAAATTATATTATTTTTCTGGAAATATTATACAGGCACGTTTTAATAGTGCTACAAATTCAGAAAAGCATTAGTTTGTACTCATGAACTATATACATGCATTTCTCATTTGGTTTAAATGTCATAGCGTTTAATTGACTTCCTCCTGTGGTATTTTGAGTGCAAAAGATAACAAAGGTCATGGCTATCTATGGTCAATAGACAGCTCTGTTCCCGTCTCTTAAAGCAAGATGATTCAGGCTGGTTATTAATTCAGGTGGCCTGGCTAAGCTCCATCTTCAGTAATTACATTTTTGTCTACAAAAAATCGATAATGCAGTTACAGCGAAAGAACTTATTCATTGTTGTCATCAGTTTAAAAAAAGAACAGAGATGCAAAATCAACATTCTGATATGCCTTTAGAAGAACAAAGATTTCATTTTGATCCAATGTGAATGCTCTTGAAGACTAAAATAAGCAGATCATCAGCTAGTGAACTTTAAGTAACAAAAAATCTCTCTGACTTTTAAACTTCTTGGTATTTATATCAAAGTATCTGAGAATGCCCAATCATGTCTACTCTTTTTTACTTTTCTGCTTCCAGGCCGTGTTCAACTTTCACTTTCTCTCTGAAGCTTTTAGTGACCCACCTCCCACCTGTTAAGCTACATTGGGCACCTTTTCCATGCCTTGGAACACCTCTATTTATAGTATTACTAGGCACCTGTTGCAGGAATATTCCTGCAAGACTTCCAGCACCCTTCCCTCCCACCTCTCCCGCTGTGGCGGGCGGGGTGGGCGGGTGCTGCTGCCTACAGAGCTGCACGCACTGCAGCGGTGCCCACTGCCACCGCCTCTGGGGCCACAGCGTTGCTGCTGCTGCACACTTCGCCCCACCTCGTACGCACTGCCAGTGCTTTCCCTGCAGCAGCCGCAGCTGCCTTACTTTCCACTTTCCCTCCCTTTTCCTTCTATGCTGTCTTCAGTCTTTACTCCTCCCTCCCTCCGCGTATGCAAATTAACCACAAACCTTGTTGGGTTAATTTGCATATCTGCTCCGATTTGGCTGGTGGGTGTGGCTTGTGTAGCAGAGTGATGGTTAATTTGCATATTACTCTATTATTAGGTTAGATAGTGTCCTCTCTGCTCCCTGTTGGACTGCTATTTCATTGAGAGGGTAGCCTATATATTATTATTTTTTTGTATTCCCCAATTTAGCACCATAGTATGGTATATATACTAATATGCAATAGATGTTTATTGAACAAGTGAATATAAAATCAGCATTTTCCTGCACATTGAAATGGGAGGTAAAATAATCCTCTCAAAGAAAAAAATCTGGCTCCATATGATATATGTAAAGTGATTAACATTTTGCATCCAGAGGAAAAATTAAAATGGAGATTTATGATGTTCAGTGTCTTAAACATACACCATAGTCCTTAGCCCTCTTTGTTAAGTGATGAGCCTTGGATAGAGGTTGCAGCTGGGACACTATTTCAGATTGGTGTGCATGCTTCCCATGGAGGTGGCTTTAATTTAGGAGACAATCACCTTCTGAGGAAGAGAAATAGACAGAATATCAAGGTGAACAGGGTTACAGTAGCAGGAAATCAGGGGGCTAATGAGGAAAAAACCAGAATGGGGTAAGATGAGTATGCAGCCTTAGTGTCCAAACCAACACCATGGACAGGCATTCTTTAAGGTTACAAAGCAGTAGGTATACCTCCCATAGTATGCTTACACAGTCATTCACCCACAAGACTCCTACTGATTAGACTACCTCTATTGTTTTTCTATTGTTGCCATGAGAAATTTATGTACACTTCATTTCAAATGTGCATGTGGATATGTTTCCTATAAATTCCTAGAGGAGAACTGCTGGGTCAAAGTATCAATGAATTTGTAATTTTGATAGCTATTTTAACATTATCTTCCATACAGTTTGTACCTATGTATATCCACATCAGCAGTATACAAATGCTTTTTTCATACATCATTATCCCTTTTTTGTATTTGCCAATATAAGTGAGAAAAAAAGTGTGTACTTTTTATTTGAATTTCTTTTATTGAGAGTGATGTTCGTATCTTTCATATATTTAAGAACTAATTATATTTCTTTTCTATGTATTATCTACTTATATTCATTGCCTATTTTCTGTTGTACATTTGATCTTTCTCTGATTGACTTGTAAGTACTTTTTATATAGTAGAGAAATATACCCTTCATTGCAAGCTGTAAATAGTTGTTCACAATTTACTGGCTTGTTTTTAATTCTACTGACTTTATTGTTGTTCTTCATACAAACTTTTTAATCTTACATAAGCAAATGTACTGCCTTCTCTTTTCTAGCATTAAGTTTCTGTGTATAATTTGGTAAAAACTTCTCCAATCTAAAATGATAAAAGTTTGCTTGGGTTTAAAGCCTACCTTCTCCTCTTATTAGTTGCTACCTGGAAAAATTATTTAATTGCTCTAAGCCTATTCCTTTCTCTGTAAAATGGAGTAGCTACTACCTAATTCACTGGGTTGTTAACTAAATAAGATAATAAATATAATGTATTTAGCATGATGTTTGTCTTATATTAACAAAAAAATAATAAGAGTAAAAATAATGAATAGATTTGTTGTTGTTAAATAAAATGAGTGCTCAACCAATTACCTTTTGTTGTATGAAACCCATTTTCTTTCCCTATTTTTTACATTGGTAAATGAAAACACTATTGAGACAGTCTTTCCACTTGGAAAATTAACCTCATTGCTACTCTTTTTAAAGTCCTTATTAAACATGAACAAAGTCAAATCTAAAATGATAGCTTTAGGAGTTGACATAGGAACTAAATGTTACTCAACAACTTAGTCTGTTATTGTAAACAAGCATTCCAAGAACCAAACTACTGATGTACACTAAAACTCTCCAGATTTTGCTGAACATTATGTTTGTCTGTGCAGCTGCCGTGTTGATTTCAGACCAGTTAGATTTATTTATGATTGCCATAGAAACAACATGAAGATGCATTTTCCATCAAACACACATAGCAAGTCTGTGGATGTCTGTATGTTCAATTTATCCATGGTTACCCTGGGGATTGCTCATGATATGAATGTCCCTACTATTTCTTTAAGATCACAATTGTAAACTAGCATCTTGGTGTCTTTGTTCTTTTGCCAACAAGAGAAAGTGCTTCCCATGGTTACCTCCTTCTACTGGAATAGACTATAAATCAAATATCTACCTAAAATAAATGCAATAATTTATTTTTGCATTTAATCCAGAATTCCCATATTGTTCTCTATGAGAACAGAGGTGTTTTTTTTTTTATTTTTTTCCAAATTAAATTCTAATATTTACTAAAAATTTCAACATTTCATATGTATTGCATATAAAAAGTTCAGTACTTGATTTTTTCTGCTTTTAAATGTGGTAGTTAAATTGTTCGCCAACATCACAAAATCACACAAGTTTATTATTATCAATAATTCAGTATAAATCATTATCACCATCATCATCATCATCATCATCATCTTTCAACACAACCTACTCCATATCACAAAGATTAATTTTAGTAAAAAAAAGTAGGTTAATCTTTGGTTAAATTATAATAGTTTAATTTCACTATAACACTTGTTTGATGAACAATTCTCCACTGGTGCTGTACAAGCAGAGAGAATCTTAAACTGGAATGCAGGAAAGACCTTATTGTAGAAAGTTAACATAATGGAATTCTAGACTTTGGAACTTTAAAGGACTTTAAAAATGAATTGATGTTCCTTTCATTTGAAAGGTGGCTTTACTAGGATCACACAACCAGGTGGTGATAAAAGTAGGTCTAGCCCTAGCCAGTTAGGCTCGGTGGAAAGAGCACTGGCTTGTGCTCTGAAGAGTCCCAGGTTCGATTCCGGTCAGGGGTAGATGCCTGGGTTCCAGGCTCAGTCCCCATTGTGGGATATGTGAGAGGCAGCCTATTAATGATTCTCTCTCATCGTTGATGTTTCTATCTTTCTCTCCTTCTTCCTTTCTCTCTGAAATAAATAAAAATATATTTTTTAAAGTAGGTCTAAATTCAAAGACACTTAGCTGATATTCACTCAACAAACATTTATTTAACACACCATAGGTCTGACAAGCTGTGAGTGCTGAGGTTTATAAAAACATAGCATTTGTCTTCAAGAAATTCACAATAATGTAAAGAAATTCTCAGCGTTTGTAGGGTCTCAGCTTTCTTTTCTTCATGTTTCTCTGGGTACTTTATTTTCTATTCATTTAAATCAAGAGTTGAACTTGGATATAGGCAAATTAGCAAAAGCATAAAAAACTCATTTTATCGATAATAAAATTTTGAGTTAATTAATGGATATAATTGAGAAAGAAAGAGCCTAGAAAAGAGGAAAGTAGATACATTTGCTTGCACAGATTTTGACATGAGAAAATATACTGTGGTTACAGGGAAGAAAAGGAGATGAGGCATCTGGCAGAATTTATGATGGGTAAGAAGAAACATGTGGCCCTAACCTGAAGTGAGGATAATATTCCTAGAAAATAAAAATAAAAAAAGAGTTGGACTCAGAGTTGGACTAAAAAAATAACCTTCAATAAGCATTCATTCACTAAGCATATATTGAATATGTAATATATACATTTAAACTAAAAAATGTAGTATTATAGAAAAAAATCAGACAGGTTAGATTCTATTTTACAAGTGTTTATCCAGTGAGTTTCTCTGTCAAACACTCTGCTAGGTGCTAGAAATATGTGGTGAAACAAGTTTTCCCCCAGCTGCTGTCCCAAGAATGTTAAACAGGCAAGAAAACAGGCAACAGGCAACTTACAGTGCAATCCAGGTTGAAAACACTAATTCAATATCCGTGACCATTTCATCTTGGTTCATTAATATCCAAAGCATCTGGCATTATGTCTCACATTATCTTTACCTAAAATATTACATATTTATTCATTTGTACATTTATTTTCTATTCCTGCCCAATGGAATATGGAATCTATAAGTAAAAGCCCCTGTCTGCTCATTTCTATATCCCCATTGCCTAGGACAGTGAATGGCACATGGTAGGTACTAAATAAATATTTGATGAACAAGTGAATAAGAAAATAAACCTCGTAGATATTAATATTTGAGAAATATGTAACTGAATAAATAAATATTTCTCTTGTCACTCAATTAACTCACACTCTGTAATCCTACTACTTTAAATTTCTTTCTCTACTACTGTTCTTTGTCCTAAAATCCTACTACTTAAAATTTCTTTACTACTGTTCTTTGTCACTATTTTTTCCCTCAAGGTGGTATTTTATAAGTAGTATTTATTTTAAAATATCTATCATTGTTTGTTTCACAAACCATCAGCCTACCATCTTGAATGTAATTTCATATATGACTTACTGATATCTTCCCAAATGAATTTAGAAGCTAATATATTTCTAACTCTTACAGATAAGTAATAAAGATAGCAGTGAAAAAAAAATATTATCATATTACATCTGAATAGATTAAAATAAGTGTACTTGGGAAGTCTAATATTCTATTAAGACATTTTAAGAAAAAAAACTGAAAAAGAGTGGCTTTGCATTATTGTATAATGCAATATTATTGGATTTAGGATCAGGATTGATGATACCTCTTTAAGAGGTACGTTGTTTCATTTTAGAGACAATGCAAAACTCTTGAAAGCCTTAGGTGACAGAGCCCTGGATTGATAGAAGCATGGGACTTGTGAAAACAGAATGACCACCCTGGCCAGGTGGTTCAGTGGTTGGAGAGTCATCCCCTACACCAAAAGGTTTCAGGCTCCATTCCCAGTCAGGGCATGTGCCTAGATTGTGGGTGTGATTCCTGGTCAGGGTGCATACAAGAGGCAACCAATTGATGTTTCTTTCTCACATAGGTGTTTCTTTCTCTCTCTTCCTTCTTCTTTCTCTCAATAAAAGCATGTCCTCAGTGGGGATGGAAATAAAATAAAAATAGGCCAGTCAGTGTTGCTCAGTGGTTGAGTATCGACCAGGAGGTCATGGTTTGATTCCCAGTCAGTGAGGGAGCCTGTGGGAGGCAGCCAATCAATGATTCGCTCTCATCATTAGTGTTTCTCTCTCTCCCTTCCAAGCTAAAATCAATAAAAAAAAAATTTAAATAAAAGAGAAAAATAAAAAATAAACAGAATGACCATGAGAATATCACTCAATCTTAATCCATCCCAGTATCCTGAATTGTTTGTCTCATGAAATTTTGGAGAGAATAATATGAATTAATATATGCATGCAAAAAAGCATATAATGGCTGGTTTTGAACTGTGAGTGGAACAGCGATAAATAGTAAAGTTGTATTTTAAACCTTCAATAATATATTTATGATTTTTTTCAGATGTAGCTTTACTTCAAGAATATAAAGAAATATCAATATCTAAAAGTAATGTGCGTTATACATATTGCTAAACAAGCAACACATATTATCTAATTTCATTCTCTCAATCCCTGTGATGTAGGTCATATCTATATATAAAAGCCCAGCGACCATTAAGGTGGAATGCCCTGGACAACCAGAATGACTGGTTGCTATGACCCTCACTGACCACCAGGGTTAGGTCAGACACTCAAAGTAGGAGGTACCCCTGGTGGACAGTGTGCTCCCATAGTGAGAGCACCACTCAGCCAGAAGCAGGGCTCATGGCTGCTAAGCACAGCTGTGGTGGGAGCTTCTCCCACCTCTGCAGCAGCACCAAGGAGCAGTGAGCCAAGTGGTAAGGAGTGAGCAGGTGGGCCCTGGATGGCGAGAGTGATGTCTGACTGCCGGTTTAGACCTGGCAGTTAGACATTTCCTGAGGGGTCCTGAATTGCGAGAGGGCTCAGGCTGGGCTGAGGGATCCTCCCTCATGCAGCAATTTTGTGCATTGGGCCTCTAGTATAGTTTATAATCATGGGTCATATGTTATAGAAAATGAAACCCAGGTTTAGAAACCTTTAATGATTTAACCAAAGGTACTCGGCTGGGACTTGATTCTGGGTCTGCCAGCAAGTCTATAAGCCATAGGCAAAACCCAAAAGAGAGTTTAGAAGACAAATTTTAAAGCAGAACTCACTAGCATTTGATGCCATTGCTTCAATAAGAACACTTTCACCTGGCCGGATGGCTCAGTGGTTGAGCATTGACCTCTGAACCTGTAAGTCACAATCATACTGGGGTTGTAGATTCAATCCCCAGTATGGGCATGCAGGAGGCAGCTGATCAATGGTTCTCTCTCTCATCATTGATATTTCTCTCTCTCTCTTTCCGTCTCCCTTCCTCTCTGAGGTCAAGAAAATATATATTTTTTTAAAAATAAGAACACTTTCAATTGATATGTGTTTTACAAAGATATTTTAAGGAACAATGATAAACTAGAAGTCATCACAGGTATCACCATTATAAAACTCTCTAAAAATACAAATTAAACTCAATGACCAAGAATAATTTGTTTATTCATTATGAGTCATCTTAGGTATTCTATTTTATTAGATAAATTTATACAAATTATGTTCTGTACTGCCCTGTATTCAGATTATTATGGCAAAACCCAACCAAATCTGACAGCTCTGACTCATTAATGGTCCCAGGGTTTGCTCTCAATCCTTTGTACAGGCTGCAGAGGACCTGGCGAGGTCAGGTGTCATCCTCCTGGTGGCATCTTCCAGGCACAGTAGCCTGTGATGACAGGTTGGTTAAAAGCAACTCAATTATTTATCCACTGTCAGGTCAAGCAGTATTTAATATTATTTTACATTTATGTAAACAAAAGTAGTCTACATAAAGCTCAGTATTCCTTTTTTTTTTGTAAATTACCTTTCATTGGGGAGAGTAATCACAAGGATAATATTGATGCCTGATTACAGCCCTGTGATTCATAAAAATCAGATTTTTCAGAGACTATATAGCATGCCTTCTATTTTATTACATGTTTTCTGTAATAAAATTTTTCTCATTTAAAGAAACAGTGATAAATATCCTATATAATAAGAATATGCTAATTAGCGATTACTGTTATGTTATGCTGTGAGGCATAACAACCGAACACATAATGACTGGATCACAGATCTGCAGGAGGGTGGGGCAACGAACTACAAGCAGGTGGTGGAGAGCTACAGGAGGGCGGCAGCAAGCTACTGGCTACAAGTGGGCGGTGGAGAGCTACCGGAGGGGGCAGGGCAGCAAGCTATCAGGGTGGGTGGAGAGCTACAGAGGGTGGCAGAGAGCTACTGGTGCACGGATTCATGCACAGGGCTAGTACTATGAAATAAATGAAAGAAAATGTACGATATAGATTAATTTATAGTATTATAATAGATTTAACCTAACCTTGCAATTATCTTGAGGCTTGTGCTGAGTTAGCAGAGTCTTATATTCAAGAGAGAAACTTTCCCTACATAACCATGGTTCTAGGATCCCAGACCATTTTGTTGACTTAAGAACAGCTCTGCTCCTTTCTTATCACCCACATGACTCTCCTTAAGTTGGTATCATGTGACAAGAAATAATGATCTATTTGGTATAGACATTCAGTGGTGTACCTAACATCTCTTTAATATGGGCATCGTTGTTCTCTCACTACTGCTGTACTCCAGTCCCTCTGAGCACGGCCAGTGCCCATCCTGAGGTTGTGTGGAGAGAGCCCGTTTGAAACAAAGCCGTCGGTGGAAAGCAGAATCCAGAAATAGAGAAGGAGATTACATAACGTTAAAAGTGTTTTTTGGCAGATGTGAGCTGTGTTTCCATCATTGTTGAAGGGAAGAAGTCTAATGAGTATATGTTCCTAACATTTTTCATCAGCTCTGAATTTGTTTGAATCCTTTGAATATCATTCTCTCTTAGAGTAAAACAAAAAAAGAAACAATTGCTGAGTTGAATGATCATGGTCCCCTGTGGGTAAGTTCGCTCAAAGCCTGTTTCTTTGAGCGAACTTACTTTACTGTCAGCTAATCAGGTTTGTAGCATAGACTGATGAGCCAAATATGTGTTAACAGAGGTGCTGATATAAAGGATGCAACTGGTTAGAACCTGGAGCTCCTAGAAGTGCCCAGCTCTTTATCCAAGTATAATGACTTTTCATGTAAGATATATATATATATATAGTTGTGTACATGGAGCTAGGCCTTAGGTCATCATTTCTAACTTATTGAGAAGGCTGAACAAATTTTACAAATTACAAATTAAACAGTTTCCTGGATATTTTGACTCAGAGATTGGATAATCTGTATTTTAAAAGAGGTCCCCAGATGACTGATTATCTTTCAGGTTTAAGAAACCTTAAACTAAATAACCCTTCCAAATTGTAAAATTAAATTATTTTAGCCTGTTCAATTGTGTTATGGTATTATACTACATGGGGACATTATATTTCAGAAACAGTTCATTGGAAACGTTTGCAGTGATTCCTCCTTAGTTAACACCCACCACAGAGGAGTTAGTCACTGTGCTGAAATATGCCCATTGGGCATGGCACTGTACCTGGTGGTGAGACATGGGTGGCTTACAAGAAGCCTGTGGCAGTGAGTGGCTTTCTCCTGGAGCCTCACTTAATACTCCTCCTTCACTGAGGAAGATTAGCAAGTCAGAGAATGGAAACAAGAAAAAAAAATCAATTTACTGGCAATTTTTACTTAGAAACCTTAAGAAAAGGCATTCCAAATATGGTAATTTTTTGGTCAAATCATAAAGTCATATTTTATTGACAAATGAGTCTTTTTTTTAGAGTTCCAGCCTTTATTAAAAGAGAAAGATAACTCTGAAAAAAAATGAATTTCTTATTGTTTCTGGAAATCTTGATCAATTTTTGAGATCAAGAGAAATGTGTCAGCATTGAAGAGGAGGATTCAGCCTGACACTTGGAATGTACAATGACAAGCAGCCTGAAGGAAAGACAGCCATCTTGATGAGAGATTAGTGTGATGCAAGATAAACACCAAAGCTCTCACAGACGTCATCTTTTTTTTGGATTAACTTCCTTTTGGCAAAATGGCGCTGGGTTCTCCTAATCAAACACTGGCAAGCAAGGTTATCCAAGGTAACAAACATGGTATTGGAATGAAGTTACAAGTACTATCAGGTGCTACTTTTATCAAAACTTCGTTATCAGAGTTAAGTGAATGTAATTCAGGTAGACTAAATACAGGTCAACATATAACACTGGTGAGAGATAATTAATTACCCATGGCAAATACTTCAGAAGATGTCCAAGTGTTTATGTTTGCATTCTGTAAAAAGAAGTCAGTAATTCTTGGTAATTCAATGCTGTGCTAATTGGTAATTGGAATCACATAGTTTAACAAAATGCTATTAATTAATCACTGATGTTTAACGCAACATTAAAAGAATACAACTTATTGTGCACATTGTACACATTCTGTTGTATTAAATTTATGAAAATATATTATCAGTGGACTAAAAAGCCTTACATGTCATTACTACAGCCATGGTCAAAATATTTTCCTGCTGTTAAGTTGTATGAATTCCAAGAAGATTAAAGAGAAATGATAACAAGCAATTTTGATCCTTGACTGGATCCTGAATTAGGAAGGAAAATAAGTAGCTACAATAGGATAGATTCTGAGATACAAGTGGTTTTTGAAAATAAACTGTATATTAGATAATAGTATTATACCAATTTAAATGTATTGCATGTAATAATTGTATTATGGTAAGGGAGATTTTAGAAAGATAAGGAGGTCAAAATGCATAATGAAGCACTTAGGGATGAATTTTCATGATGTCTGAAACATTTTATCAGTGTCAGAGAAAATAAATAATATATACATACTTATGAATACATATGTATATGTCTACATATGTTTGTTTTTACGTTAACTGTATGTATTGATATATAGGTTCTTATATATATATATGTATTAGTATGTGTGTATATATATAGAGGGGTAGGAGAGAAGGGTTGGAGGGAGAAAGAAGGAAAGAATGAAAGAAGTAAAGGGAAGGAAGAAAATATGGGAAAATATTAAGAATTTATATCCCCGCCGAAACCGGTTTGGCTCAGTGGTAGAGCATTGGTCTGCGGACTGGAAGGTTCCAGGTTTGATTCCGGTCAGGGGCATGTACTTGGTTGCGGGCGCATCCCCGGTAGGGGGTGTGCAAGAGGCAGCTGGTTGATGTTTCTCTCTCATCGATGTTTCTTGCTCTATCTCTCTCCCTACCTCTCTGTGAAAAATCAATAAAAATAAAAAAATAAAAAGTAAAAGAATTAATATCCCAAGAAAGACATATGTATTTTCATTGTATACTTCTTACAACTTTGCTGTAAGTTTGAAATTTTTTAAAAACTTGGAAGCAAAATAAATTATTTTCTGGTTTACCGAATTCATACATGCAATAATAAACCTTTGTGACATAACAGACTTACTTGATAGTGAGAACATGACCTGAGCTGCAAAAAGGGAAGGAGTATAGAAAGAGAAGTGTAACATGATCCCAGGTTCAAATTCCAGGTGAGCACTAACCAGCTGAGAGGCTATGGTCAATTGGTTCATCTTTGCATCCATTTAATTGCTCTTCTCTTCTCTAAAAGGATGGAATTGGACCAAGTGAATTCAGAAGTCACAAAGAATTCAGATTCAGTGATTTTCAGAGTTAGACTGATAGGAAAGAGACAGCCCAATAAATAACTCAAAAGTAATCGGAAAACCATGTAAGATACTTAAAAATGATAGAAGCCAAGGCAATGGAGGGGACTATTCAGTTCTTAAAGAGGCTAGAAAACTATGACATTTCTATTTTTTGTTATGACTCCTCAAAGAAAAGCAAACACTGGACTTGGAGCATCACCAACTTCATTACATTATTGCTGCTAGCCTTTGGTAGGGTACCTGGTTCTAATGGAATTTTTACAGAAATCTGAAGCCAAACAAACTATAGATAACTTAATGATTGATGTGTTCAACCATCCACATATGGAAAAAGGAACACATTTTATTGAATTGGAAAAGCGCATTGGTTGTACATTCATACAAACAAATGATGAACTGTGCTACTGTGAAGGGCATTGAGACAGGTTTTTTTTTGTTTGTTTGTTTTGTTTTTTTATTTTTTTGTGGGGGGAGGATTTAAATACATTGTGGGAAAGAGTTTTAACATAGTATTAATTGTGTTTAAGATATCACAATCTAAATCACTGGCTGAGGATTCTTAATTGAATAATATGGTGACTTCTTTATGTTCATTTCTTTCTGTTTATCAAATCCATTCTGGGGAAATTTGAAGACTGGTTGTTTTAAGACATTCTGAAATGCTGTATTTACCATAAAGAAATGTGGTTACAAGATCTAAACAAAGGGGAAATACTCGTTTATTTAAAATCATCAAAAAGGTAATTTGAGTACTGTTATTTCCATATGAAAGGAGACTCAATGCACAAAGTCAAGTCCAAGCTTCTTTCCTGGGATTTGAAGCTCTGCCAGCCTCGCCTTATGTTTTATAATATATATAAAGCAATACATTATATTCTTGCTCAAGATCATACACTTGATACTCTGAGTCTATATTATCATTAACATTTCCTGAGCAAATACTGTCCTCTCTCATATTTGCGACTTTCAGAATGCTTTCTTATCTTCATCTTTACCTCATGTAAAGTGAGGTTACTAGTATAATCTCCATGAAACTTTCCCCTAGGAGGCAGTATAGTGCAGTGTTTAAGAGGAACTTTTAAAGTCAGGAATTCTGAGTGTGTGAGCTTTTTGGTTGTAGGAGTTTGTTACTTAATCCTACTGAGCCTCAGGTTCTTCATTTAAAGACTTTTTTTTTTTTTGAAATAACAATAGTGCTTATAGTATAAAGTTATTAATAAGATTAAATGAGTTAATGTACATACAATGTTTAGCACTGAGCCTGCTGTCTGTGAGAGGTGCCTGTAACACAACTATTTTACTATGGTTTGTAATCCCATAATATTTTATGTGTTCTCTATGGCACTTACCACATTTTGCTTATCTTACAATAAGCTATGCATACTGTCCCCATCATTAGACTGTAAAGTCACTGAGTACAGGAAATATATATTGCCCATCTTTGTGTATCTGCAAAACAAAAACAGTAGGTCATACAATAGGTTCTTAATAAATATTCATTTAAGTGGCTTAAATCATTGGATATTTTCAATAGAAACACTTTATCTTCTCTTTTGATAGTAATGCTTCATCTACTAAATCTTTCATATTAATGATGAATATTCTAGGAAGAATATTCAAGTTAGAGTAAACTGACATAAAAGCAACTTGTTTTTTAGATTATTTTAAAACTTTTATAGGCCCTTGATAGTGAGTGTCTTAGTTCAAGTTACAACAAATTATAGCTTTGTTGGCTCTGTGCCTCATAGTTGGAGTCATCTTAAATCTGAAGAGCTATCTTTAAACGACTTTTGAGACATCTATGTTTTCATCTTACATTCTGTCAAAATAAAAAAATAAAAAAAACACCTATTAAGAAATCCCTGCCTGCCCATCATTTACTGATTTCTGTGAGTTAACTTAAGCGGTTCTGATGGATTGGATACATTTTGTGAAGCATCCTGTGTGATCTGTACTGTGAAGTAAATTCCCGGTGTTCCAGAACTGACTCCATTGAAAATGACAATCAACAGAGAAGCCCACACAAAGTCACCTCAGGTGCAGCTTAGTCATTCAAAGGTGTTTGCTCAGAGATGATATAGTTTAAATTCATTTTCTAATAGGATCACTCCTACATCTTCCAGTTTTTCAAAATAGAAACTTTTAACATAGTCAATATGATAGGAGTTACCTCTTTGTCTTTATGAGCTGCTTTTTATTTCCTGACAAAAATTTTGTGAAATGTACAGTCCAGCTGCATCCTATATATCAATCATATTAGTATTGCCCTCTTCTTCCCTCGGTGGCCCCCTACACTCAGCCAGAATTACCCACTCATTTTGTTTTCCCTAAACACATCTTTCTTTTTCTACTCTCTACTTTTGCTCAGGCTGTACTCCCCCAACTGAAAACTTGTTTCCTATTTATTTATCATACATATTTTTAATCTTTCTTGTTTAAAGTATTACATATGTCCCATTTCCCCCCCATTGACCTCTTCTAGCTTTCTGCCATCCCCTGCCTTTACCACCTATTGTCTGTGTCCATGGTTATGCATATCTATCTATCAATATATATAAAACCCTAATATGCAAATAGACCAAATAACAGAACAACTGAATAACTTATGATGTGAACTGACCACCAAGGGGCATTTGCGGAATATGGTGGGTATAGGCAGCAGGTGGTAGAGCAAGGAGCATGACAGGCATTGGCCAAGGCGAGATGGTGGAGCAGGTGAGCAGGGGGTGCCAGACCAATGCAGGGTGCTGGTTGCTGTCAGTTGGGCAAGCTTCCAGTGGTTACTGAAAATTCTTTGCTCCCGTGTGCAGCTGTCCTGCTGGGTGCTTGCACCTGCTGCTGGCTCCAGCCCTTCTTGCACCCGCTGCTGGTGCCTGGCGCTGGCCCCAATCACTCTGCACCGTCAGTGGGCACATGGGGCTGGCGCCATCAGCACATGGGATTGGTGGTGGGGGAGCGGGGCTGCCAGCAGACAAGGGATGGGGGCCACCGTGGGAGGCGCCCAGCAGGGATGCAGAGGATGGGCTGAGACCTGCCTTCGTGATTTCCAAAACAGCCTTCCAAAGCTTCAAAAGCATGAAAGTTGAATTTTACAGGTTTTCTTCCTTCTGCATATGAGAATAGAAACTATTCCCTGTAAGGAGGCTTCTATACATACATCAAAGGATTTTGATGACATAGGAGCCAATAGAATGAAGCTGGGGCAGTTTGTGATGATTCTGGGATATCAAAACATTTACTTTCTGTTGTAAAATATTAATGAAACAACTGACTGACAAGCCACAGGAAAATTCTAAATGTCCACAGGAAGGACATTTGTTGGCATTGATTTGACTTTGAAGTGGGTTTTATGAATTCATAGATAAGAGTGTACCTACTACTACATGGGAATTAGACAATGACCTCATGGAAAAAGAAATAGGTAAGTTTTTTTTTTTTAATTCTATCTATCTATCTATCTGTCTATCTATCTATCTATCTATCTATCTATCTAGTTAATTGTTGACAGTATTATGGATGTCCTCCCTTTTCCTCCCTTTTGCCCTCCTCCACCCAGCCCACGCCCCACCCCAAGCCTTTCCCACCCTATTGGCTGTGCCCATAGGTTATGTATATATGTATATTCTTTGGTTAACCTCTTTATGTACCCTCTACCTCCTTCCCTTCTGACAGTGTCAGTCTGTTCCATACACCCATGCCTCTGCACATATTTTATTCGTCAGTTTATTTTGTTCATTAAATTCTACGTATAAGTGAGATCATGTAATATTTGTCTTTCTCTACGTGGCTTGCTTCACTTATCATAATAATTTCCAGGTCCATCCATGCTATCAAAGGGTAAAAGCTCCATTTTTACAGGTGCATAGTATTCCATTATGTAAATGTACTGCAGCTTTCCTATTCACTCGTTTACTGATGAGCCCTTGGGCTGTTTCTAGATTTTAGCTATTACACTTAACTCTGCTAAGAACAAAGGGATGCATAAATTCTTTCTGATTGGTATATGGAGTTTCCTCAAAAACATTAAAAATGGAACTGTCATTTGGCCTAGTGATCCTACTTCTGGGAATACATCCTGAAACACCATTCAAAAATAGGTAAGTTTATAACATTTCTCCTCAATCTGACCTCACAAGAAATGTGTTCCCTGATACTTGTAAAATTATAGCACAACCGGAAGCCTAAATGAATTGGGTTCTAGCTGTGCAGATACAGAAATCAGGATCCATCCAACATGCAGCACATGATCTTTGTTGTTACATTTTGTTGTGTTGTGTTTGATTTTTGTTGCCAACTATGTTTCAGGCAAATGGCTAAGCTTTTAAGATACAGCAGTGAACTTAGAGTTCACACTCTAGTAGTTATTACTTTTCGGTAAAAGATAAGCATTGAACTCACAATCTTTGTCTAGCAATTATTATAACTATTTAGCATTTAGTAGAATATTTATTTTGTGCTAGGCCTTCATACATATTTACTTATTTTTAACCATTTCCTGAGGGTTATTTATATTTTTTAGACAATGAGAACTCAGGCTCATACAAGTTCAAATTCAAAACGTAAGAGTTAGCAGGACTCTGAAAAGAGAATCAATAAATCAGTAAGGAAAATGTCCCTGCAAGCACACATTAGTGTGTTTCTAACCTTAACTGGATAGATAAATGATGTACCTGTATTTCAGCTTACTCTGTGCACATTTTACACAGAGACTGAATAGAAAACTGGCTGGGGATTTTGCTACACTTTATACATTAAGGGTGTGGTGACATATTTATTTAAAAAAACAAACAAAACAGCCCTGATCGGTTTGGCTCAGTGGATAGAGCATCAGCCTGTGGACTGAAAGGTCCCAGGTTCAATTCCTTGGTTGCAGGTACATCCCCAGTAGGGGGTGTGCAGGAGGCAGCTGATCATTGTTTCTCTCTCGTCGATGTTTCTAACTCTCTATCCCTCTCCCTTTCTCTCTGTAAAAAAATCAGTAAAATATTAAAATATATTAAAAAAACACACAAACAAAACAATGGGAGAGCCCTTTATATTAGTACTAGAGACCCGGTGCACAAGATTCGTGTACTCGTGGGGGTTGAGGAGTCTCCCTCAGCCTGACCTGCACTTGGTCAGTTTGGATGCCTTCGGGGATGTCCAACTGCCAGCCTAGGCCCTCTGCCCACAGGAAGTGGGCCTAAACACATCCTTAGCACTGCCGCTGAGTGGCACTCCTCCCGTGGGAGTGCACTGACCACCAGGAAGCTCCTGCATTGAGCATCTGCCCCATCATTTCTTTTACATTTTATTTAGTGCATGTCATAGCTCCTGGACACAGGGTCTGCTGTTAAGTTGATTTGCATATTAGCCTTTTATTATATAGGATATTCTTTTTAAATGAGGTCTCTTTGAATTGAGGATGAGAGCCCAATCTGGGCCCTAATAATAAAAATAATAAAAACAAAGTAGTCATTTTAATAGGACAGACACTTAGTTTTATCCAGAACCATGTTGATTTTATCGATGCATATTTGAGGGCAGAGGCTCTGTAGCATACAAATGAGAAAAGCCAGCTAGATGGGCCAGCCAGCGTGGGAGAACTGTTTAAAGCAGAGGACTTTCGCTGTCACTAGTGGCCACACCAGCAAGAGAGCTCTTCCAAGAAGTGACAGGACTTCAGGAGTCGTCTACATACTTTGCTGAGGGACGTACAATATTAAAGTGTCCCTTATCTCCCATGTGAAAGCACCAGTAACTTGTACATTGCTTGAAATTGATAGTGTGAGATTGGATTCTTAGAGCAGCTTGAAAGGTGCTGAGTTCTGATGCAAGCGATTTTAGCATCAATGCAGGGATAGCATTTACAGATGCAGGGGTTGTTGGGCTAATGGAATTCCTGATTAAAACCTAAAGGACTCTTATGTTGAGATTTATCCTAAGCAGAAATTGAAATATCAAGCAACAGCTCACAGAACTGGTGTTTTTGATATAAAATATTCTTTAATATGAGTCAGCTGATTTTCATGGTTTCCCAGAATAATATTTTCTCCATGAACATCCAAAACATACATTTACAGGAATATTTTCAAATTTTACATTTTATTTTCAAATCTGGATCTTATGAAGAACTTATATCTTAATTTCCTGTGATAGTTTCCCTGACATTTGAAAATATAAGTATTTTAGACATTTTAATATATTTTTCTGAATATGAAATCAACTTTGAGACTAATTTAAACAGTGTATGATTTGGATCACACTAAACTTTTTATCATACTCAAGTAGTTTTCTTTTACATATGTTCTAGAATATTACAGTCCTAGGTGAATTCATTAAGTGTCTGCAGCATCTTGCATTGTGATTTATGGGATTTATGCTTTATTTACTTTTTTACTTAAGTTATGCTGCTAATGAGTGAACTACTGGAATTAACACTATTTAAAATTTTATTTCACTATATTGCCATTTGGTAGTATTTTATTTTAAAGATTGCCCTTATAATGGGCTCAATGGAATCAATATGTAATTTTATTTTGTACATTTGTCAGATATAAAGTTTGGTATTAAAAAATTATGCTGATTTCATAAATTGAATGCAGAGTCAGCACAGATGAACTTATACTGCATAAACAAACAGGAACAATTAGGGGATCATAACCAAGATCTACAAATCTATCAATGTTGACCCGAAATTTTACTACATTTTAGTATTATCTATGCTCTTGAAGTTTGTGTGTGTGTGTGATTTGAGCATCTTAATTTGGTCTGTGAACTTTCTGTTGCATGGCTTCTGGGATAGTTTGCCTCATTTTGTAGAGAAACATCTTTTCTTTCCTTTTTCTACAACACAACTGTAGGACATCTCCTTGCACAGGATGACTGATTTACCCATCTGGGAAAAAATAAGTTTTTTGTCAAAAAATATCATTTTTGCTCCTTATATAATTAATATGTTATGCCTATGGATCTTTTCTCATTTCACAAAGATAATGTGTCTACTTGATTGAGATTGAACTCTTGATACCATCTAACAGGGATATCTGATGGCAGACTGGCTGGGTACAATTCAGACATCACCAACTATCTGCTATGTGTCTTTGAGAAAGTCTTAATGAGACTTGGACTTACTAGTAATTCTAGTATATGAAAATAGTAAAAATATCTCACTTTATGTGTTAGGTCTCACAAATCAGGAACATATTTATCTCATAAAACCTTTAAGTCTATAACACATAGACATATATTTGTTGAAAATGAATGCTTCTCAGAGTTGTCTAAGCCCTAGCCTTCTCAGAGAATTTTTTTTTAACATACTAAAGAAGTTACAGCTTGGATTCACATAGAAGATAAATAGAAATAAAATCCAATTAGCTATAGTCTGCTCATGAATTTATTGATTCAAAAATACATATTTGGAGCCTATACACTGGTTTTAACTAGTCCCCTCAACACTTACCCATGTAATGCATTACTGCTTGTATCTAATGGCGAGAAAAATAAACACCTCTTTAGATAGAAAGCACAATACAATTGAGTTTCATTTGTATCTTTCTTGTAGAAAATTTGGAACCAAGCCAGTACTTTCAAGAATTAATCTTTTCAGATTACAAAGTGACATTCATAATTTTGCCTAATAAATTTACTTTTATTGTATTTTCAATTTTCTGTTTTAATTAATTGTATATTCTATCACAATTATAGTATGAAGAATATTAGTAAAAATAAATCATTAACGTAATTCAACTAAAAGGTGTAGTGGTATCAAAATGAACATACAAAAATGATGGACAACTGATAAAATTGCTGATAGAGCCCCACCAGCATTGCTCAGTGGATTGAGCAACCTCCCATGCACCAAGTGATTACCAGTTCAATTCTTGGTCAGAGCACATGCCCGGCTGTAGACTCTATCTGCAATAGTGGGCACGAAGGAGGCAGCCAATCAATGTTTTCCTCTCACATCAATGTTTTCCTCTCACATCAATGTTTCTCTCCCTCTCCCTTTCTCTCTCTGGGATTAATATACACACAACTATATATATACACAAATATATACATATATATATATACACACAAATACATATATATATATATATATATATATATATATATATATATATAATTGCTGAGAGATATTCAATGTCTCTTCCTTACACATATGTTTTTGGGTTGTTGTTTTATTTAATACAGTTACGTTAAAGTTTGGTATGAGAATAAATGCATAACAACCAGTTTTTTTTTTTTTATGTGAAGAGCCCTGGTTTGTACCATTTGCTGATTTCAAGCTGTCAGAATGAAGTCTCTGAACATGTGTCGGGAAGAGATGCTTAAATAGCCCATTAGTTTATAGTATTTTTGGATGTAAATAATCTCAAGAGGCAATAACAGATGTAAATCCCAAGAGCACTGATAACACTATTTTACATGTAGTAAAATAATTAAGAAATGATAAATTTCTAGACTTTATTTGCTTTGCCTTGATATAATTTATTTCTTAATTTATATGTATTAATATTAATCATGAGTGTTTTTAACCAGCTCATGAAATTCCTGAAAATGTAAGAATCTGCACTCCTGGGCAGGTTATGAACCAGCCCTCGCACACAGGCCTGTATATCACAGAGGTGTTTTAAACACCTCCGGAATAAGTATGTTTACACTTTTGCAAATGTTGTCCCAAATTTCCAAAACTGCCTTTCAGTTCGCTTTCAGAATAACCATCTCAGTTGTCAATTAGAGTGAAACTTAAGGACATACCACTCTCAAAGTGTAACTCCTCCCCTGTTTTGCTCTGCTCTTGAAGCAAGTTAGAGGCGGTAAATTAGCTATGGGTAATGCCCAGCATGGCACCTTGAATCAATTCTAAAGGAACTCAGTAATGGAGTCCCTGCTTTCCACACAAGGCTGTGAAAACATACCTAACAATAATTTTTTTTAAATCCCTAATTAATAATGAATGTAATTTTAAACTCCCATAGCCTTCTCTCAGGGGACCTGGCAGGTGAAAGAGAGGAAGAGGCAGGACAATTTTAAGTATGAAGGGCAGCACTTCATTGTTGGTGTGGAAGCTCAGAGAGGGAGCAGGCCAGATACGGCCACTTTTACAATTTTCCTTCAGGTTGGCTCCATCCGATTCAAATGCTTAAAAAAAGGAAGAAGGCTGTTGGAGATGGGCACCTGGCAGGGAACCTGGTGGAATCATGTTAAGAAAAAAACAACTTCCTGCTGCTTTGAAGCTCAACTAGATTAATAGCTTTTTAAGGATGTGGTGAAAAGTGTTATCACGTGAAGCTTTCCAAACCAGGCTCAGTGTTAGAAAATATGCTGTAGGGACCTGTTCAAACTCAGCAGGGGAAATACTAAATGACCTAATAGGCCATTTCCTTCTCCGAATTCAATGGTGCTATAATTTATGTATTTTGGCTCAATTAGAGCAGAAGGTCACATAAGGTTTTTAAATCCTGTAATTTTTTTTCTAGGTTCACATCATGTCTGCTCTTAAGCACTAAATATTTTTTAATGCTACAACTTTCAGCACTACCAAAACAAAACGACTATTTACTATAAGGTTTGAAGCATTCTTACAGTTTACTGTTACTTTAATTGAGCCTTAAAACGAGGAGACTCCAGCTAGAAGATTTATGGTTTGTAATGAAAGTTCTTTAAGAAATTATATAAGAAAGATGTCCAGTTTTTGCTTGATTGTTTTATTTTTAAAACAATTTATTTTTTTTTTCAAGAAAAGTTCTACATGAATGTCAGGTCAATAAGAGCAAAGTAAGCCCTAACCAGTTTGATTCAGGGGATAGAGCATCGGCCTGCAGACTGAAGGGTCCCAGGTTTGATTCCCGTCAAGGGCATGTACCTTGGTTGCAGGTACATCCCCAGTAGGGGGTGTGCAGGAGGCAGCTGATTGTTATTTCTCAGTCATGGATGTTTCTCTCTATTCCTCTCCTTTCCTCTCTGTAAAAAAATCAATAATATATACATATATATATTTTAAAGCAAAGTAAAATGTAGAAATGAGGCAATTATAAAATCATTCCAAAATGTACTTTTCTGCCAGGGCTGATTGACAGACCCTGAGCAATGGTTGAATGGATTACTCCAACACATTGTTTGCTGTGAAAGAGAAGGCTAAGGGACTGCCTAGCTAAAGGAAGCAGGCAGCCTCAATTGCCTCTCTCATTAAGTTTTTATTGTAGCTGCAGTTTGAGATAAAGTTTATCTTTTCGATACAATTAGTAGTGTAAGTAATATTGGGAGGACACATGTGTTTGCAGTGTCCTTCAAGCAAAGGCACCCAAAGATTTAAGCATAAGGATTCCAGGAAACACCTGGGGGTCTGCACCTGCACAGACTTGTTTGGAAACGTCAAGAAATAATTAGGGGCGCCGCCTTGGGCACTCCTCTAAGTCAGAATTCCAATAAACCAGGCAGGCAGCCTTCTACACACTTCCTTTTCTCAGAATGTCCTCCTTACAAACTTTCCAACCAAGTCTGATGTCTCCCCAACACTTTCCCCTTAATTACATGGCTTCATATACGACTGTAAAAAGTATGGTGTTATAGTTTTACCTTACATTATCTGGATAACAGTTTTAATGGTATACTTTATTTAGAATGAATATTATTAGGAGGATAGTTCTAATTTTGGGATGCAAAAAGGAAAGAAGGAATGGAGGGAGGGAATTCCTAAATAGTCACTGCATGTTTGATTCCCTCATATTAAACAGATAATGTCTGCTGGCATGGCTTTTAAAATTAGTGACTAGGAAAATAAAAACTTCTAGGTACTCAGTTTCTTCATCTACAAAATGTGAAAAGTGTATTGAATGATCTCGAGGGTCTTTTCTAAGTATAAATTATTGTTACTCTGCTAACATAAGTAAATCAAATAACCTACCAAAAGATGCCATCAATTTGAATTACTACTTTCCTTGAAACAAACACCAAACCCATCTGAGCCCTATATCCCCTCTAGCTTCTGCCCAATTTTTCTCCTTTCCTTTCAACCACCCACCACTTTCTAATTCCAAATCCAATGGGTACTATGTGAATGCTCTTTGAATAAATGAAGTGTTTAAAATAACTTTAAAACACCCCTTCCCTCAATATAGTTTTGGTCACATCATCAAAGATATGCTCTTCCTAAACATTGCTTCCGAATCTCACGATTATGTCCATAAAGTAAAGGGTAAGGGGTACCTAAGTGACCTCTCTGGTGTTGCTTTTTATAACTCAGAATTTGGGTATTTTTTCTTACCAGCCCGGCTTCACTTTGGCTTCCCCTCTCTCCAGACTGTCCCAGACCTGGCGGTGGATGTGGCTGCTCAGCTTTCATCATCTGTCCTGGCCAGCGGAATGTTCCCTCTGATGCTCCTCCCTTGGCTGGCCGTGGCTCCCTACTTTCATTTTCACCATGGCACAGCCATTCACCAGCTCCCCTGGAAACACTTTTCCAGACATTCCTTCAGGATAAGTGCCATTTCCATAACTGGCCACTGGATCCATCACTGTTTTTTATGCCTCACTATCCTAGCTTTGTCTTTTTCAGCTTAGCAAACACAGTAAAGAGGTTTCATTTTCATTGCTTTGCTTTTCTCCTATGCAAAGCGATTGTATTTTATTTACTCTTATGTAACCTCCTTCCTCTCCTAATTTTCTTTCTCTTCATATTTCTTTCTCTTGTGATTCTTCATAGGGATGTGTCTTGATTTGACAAGACTAAATCATGGACTTTAAATTTAGAAAAATAAATGTATTTAGTTCCCAACTATAATACAATGATTAGATTTTCCTAATTGAAATCTTTAATTTTAAAAAAGGGTATAATTCTAAGATTGTTGTGTAATTAGATATTGCACCCTGACCATAATGTATAAAATAAATTTGAACTTGGTGTTGTCCTTTGATAAACTTCTCATCGTATTCCACACTTTTCTTTCCACCCAGAATAAAACTAGGTGGGGAATAAGGGTTGGTTGCTCCTTAGCCCCATCTCATTTGAAGTGTTTATAACTCCCATCTCTTATTTAGAAATATATCCATTTTTCTTTGAATAAATTGTCTACTGAAGAGTCCTTCAGAAAACCAAAGGGATTAATTGTCATAAAGCAGAGTATTGTGAAAAGGATTAGAAGAAGATAGTGAGATTTGCTTTGAAGTGGGTGTTGTATGAGTTCGTAATGCAACGAATCCACTGGCTTTAACTGACTGTTTCTCTTGGTAGAAATGGGAAAGAGTGTGAGGACTCTCTAAATGGTACTTGTTTTGATAAATATCTAATTTCCCTGATGACATTCTGAAAGAGGTTTCCAATGACAAGACATTTTAAAGTCAGCCATTTTAGATATATAAAAAGAGATGTTTGGTTTTTGAGGACATAATACATCTTAAACCTCACAGAGGAAAGCAATTGCAGTTTCAGATCACAGTGGTATATAATCACGTTTTTGAGTTCCACTGTTATCTATTCTTAGGGAGAACGCTGCCATGGAAAGTCTGAAAGTATTCTGAAAGTAAAAAATTCCTTCTAGTGCTCTTTTCATAATGTTGGTTAGAGTAGTACTTTACTTATGAATATTGGATTATGTTCTTACTAAAATCTGTTCCTTTAACTTACTTTGCCCTACCAAAGTAAATTTTATCCTTAAAATTCAGTCCATTTCAATAAGGTAATTGTTTGGGGATGTCTTTCTTCAAAATGGTAAATGTCTCAAACAACCTTCATAAAGAATTTAAATAGTCCTATGAAAATGAGGTCAAATAATTTGCTGAAAATTCCACTTTGCTGTGTGTGTATTTTTTTTTTAAAGGTGTTACCTTAAGAAGTTTTTTGTTTTTTTTCTTCTTGGCATCGGTGGAAGTCCATGACTCATATAATGAGCAGACGTCTGTGCACCGTAGGGATTTGAAGGGGTCATGCTCAGTTGAAGTAGCTAGTTGGGGGAAAGGGAGCTGTCCTCCTGTGGAGAAAGTAAAATAAGGCTCATATATTTCTCAGGAGCCAACTTTCCCTGCGTAACATTTGGCTCTACTTGTGGTCTTCCAGTAAGAGAGAACATCTTCATACATGCAATTTTTACATAGAAGTTTGGATAACATGCCACATTTTTATATTTCTGTGTATGTGCATTGCTGAAACCATCGATAAGTGGTAGAGGTAGTCAGAGCAAGATGGAAAATTAATAATGGTCTGTGTGCCATATCTATCCCAGACTTCAGGCAAGTGAGGGTATCCAGACATAGCAGTGAGTACAGGACCTAACATGGGCTGGGGATTTTTGCCGAAAACTCCAAGTCATAGTGAAAGATAGCCAATGCATCACAGATTGGGAGATCTAGACTTGAGGAAACTGCTGTCCTACCTCTGGGGAACTGTGAGTAGAGACATTTGGCAGTATGACCTGAAACATGGGTAGATTCTGAAAATAAAAGAACTGATAGTATTATATGGCTCACAGCATAAAATTCTTGAAACTTATCTACATTAAAAAATAGTATTTATTTCACCATATGAAAAGCTGTTAAATTATGTGGCGGTAAAGAGTGAGATTAAAATTAGTATTGTATGAAACCAGAACATTCCTCATGTTCATATTTGAGGGCTTTATGAGATAATAACTAATATTAATGCTATCCTCTAAAGCTATCAAAACATTTTGCTACCACTTTCACATGGTATTATTATTTTCCACACTTACTAATAAGAAAAAGGCCAAATAGGGTAAAAAGACTTGTCCAAGATCTCACAGCCAAACGGTGACAACATTTTTACTGAAATCAAGATTTTTGGGTTCCAGGGCTCCTGTTTTTTCCACCATCCATCTTGCTTCCAGGACACTAGATGACTTTAAGAAATGCTGAGGGAGCATCACATGTCTGTTCTTAATTTCATTAAAATAAAAAGCATACAAAGTATATGTTTTCCTTACTTGGAAATAGCTGAAGTAGTTTTGTTTTTCCTCCCTTATTTTCCCCGAAGATGGTTTACACTTGGTCAGACCACACAAGCAAAGTTTCAAGAAAAACAGGCATTTTTAAAGAAAGATCTAAGTAACTGAAAACAGGGATAAGAATGGAAACTATTTTTAAAAATGAGTATATCATTTACCCTTTGGTAAACTAGAATATAAATACCCATCTCCATCACAATTTAGTTTTCAGGCTTAACAGAATTGGTTGTAAAGCAATGCTGAGATTCAAGGGCAGGTTGGCACACACAAGTATATGATAATATGTAAGTTTTACTTAAATCTTTTCATTTTATTATTTTTGTAAAATGTTGGGCCCATAATCAAACATAAAATAATGAAAAGGGCCATTCATTTTTGTCTTGTGGTTTCCTTAGAGAACTGTGCTGCTCTCTAAAAAGACAGTTTCAAATGACTGTTGATTGAAACTGCATGTTCTAAACCAAGCATATGGTACAGGAAGTTACAGGCTGCAAAGTGACAAAAGCATATTATAAAGCATATTATATATAGCATCTATATTTTCAAACACTTTCACATTCTTTTAATTCTCTCCTGTTCAGTGAGTCACTTCTGGATCACAGATATTTACCGAGAACTGATTATGTGCCAGGCACTTTTTGTAGGCAATGTGGACTTGATTATGAATGATGTAGATGAGGTCTTTGCATACATTACCTAAAGTTCACATAGTAGATGAGAAAATGTTTGGTAAGCCAGAGCTTACTAGACACATATTAACTGCAGTTGAAGCTTTTTCAACTGACTTCCTGATTTACCCGCCCTCTTGATTCTGTAAAATTATGGTGGTAGATGTCTGTGGCGCCCAGACACTCTTGGTAATAGCATGTTCTAGACATACTCACTCACACACCCCTGCTTCTAAGAGCTAAGCTACTTATCAAGACTTAGTTGTGTTTATTTCCTGAACTATTTATTCTTGTCACATGTCTCTATATGTTGCTAATATATATATACTAATATGTAATTATTTTAATAAAACTTTATGCAAACAAATACAATAAAAGTGCAACAAGAGCATGTTGTTTCTATTAAAAACGAATTTAAATTAGTAAGTTTCCAATTTGGTCAAACAATGTGTGAGCAAAACAACTAAAAAAGGTGGGTGGAAAGTAAACATACAGAATTATTTATCAAGGTGCTTGCCAGTTTGTCTATCTTTTCTCTTTATGTTATAAAACACACAGCTACCAAGTTGAAAGTGATGCATTGTGGATTTTTTTTTTTACTTTATTTTTCTTGTGGTAAAAAATACACATAACATTTTAATTTACATTTTAATGATTTTTAAATGTACAATGTAATGGCAATAAGTATACTTGCAATATTGTGAAATCCTCACCAATATTTATTTTCAGAACTTTTTCACCACCCCAAATGGGAATTGTATGCCCTTTAAGAAGTCACTCCCATTCTCCTCTTCCCACAAGCAACCACTAATCTGTTTTTTATCACCATGGATTTGCCTATTCTGCATATTTTATATAAATAGAATCATATAATATGTCATCTTTTATGTGTGACTTCTTTCACTTACCATAATGTTGTCAAGACTCTCCCATGTATAGCATGTATCAGTACTTTATTCCATTTTATAACTGAATGATATCTATTTTATGGCTATATCACATTTTGCTAATGCATTCATTTGTTTATGGACATTTGAGTTGTTTCCACATTTGGTTACTTTGAATATTGTTGTTATGAACATTTTTGTACAAATTACTTGTTTGAGTACCTGTTTTGTCCTTTTGAGAAGATTTCTAGGAGAGTGATTCTGCCTTTAACATATTGAGGAAACATTACTTGTATTTTAGTGTCATACTTAAGAAACCATTGTCAATCCAAGGTCATATTTTTTTTCTTTGGTTTCAGATTAATACTGGTCCCATGAAATGTCTTGAATAGTATTCCCTTCTAATTTTTGGAAGAGCTTAAGAATGATTGAAATTATTTTTTTTGTTTAAATGCTTGATAGACTTCACCAGTGAAACCCTCTGGTTCTGGACTTTTCTTTGTTGGGAGAGTGTTTTTTATTATGGTTTCAATTTCTTTACTTGTTATAGTATTTTCAGATTTTGTATTTCTTCTTGAGTCAGTTGAAGTAGTTTGAGTAGTTCTAAAAATTTGTCCATTTCATCTAGGTTACTAAATTGTTGGCAAGCAATTGTTCATAGTATTGTCTTGTAACCTTTTTAGTTCTAAAAGGTGGGTAGTAATGTCCATACTTTTTGAATAGTTATTTGTGTGTTTACTCTTTTTGTCTTAGTCAGTCTAGCTAAAGATTTGTCAATTTTATTTATTCCTAAAAAAAAGAAGCATGGAACAGACTGTCAAACTATAGTGGGAAGGTTGGGAAGGGTTGGGGGCCGGGGGGAGGGTTATGAGATCAACCGAAGGACTTGTATGCATGCATGTAAGCATAACCAATGGATACAAAACATTGCGGGGGGGGTGGGGGGGTGGAAGATGTGCTAGGGGGTTAGGGGAAGCCACTGGGAGGAAAAAGGAGATATATGTACTACTATTTGTAATACTTTAAAAATGAAATTAGATTAAAAAAAATATGCTTGGGGCATACCCGCCACGACCTGCTTAGTTAGGAATTTGTGATCAGATCACCCTGTGAGGTTACTTTCATTAGAACCCCATTTTTTTATTTATTTTTTTATTTATTTTTTGTCCATACTATTGTAAAACACCCCATATATTTTAAGCACACACAAGATAAATGTATTGAAATATCAATGGGTGTCCTTGTCAATCAGGATCCAGCACTGATGCTGGTACACTATGACCCACAACCCTCAATGTCTAATCTTGTGACTAGCTATATTCAGGCTACCAACTGTCTCAAAGAGCTGGAAGTGTGATAGGCAGACAGACATGAGCTGAGCAAGGACCCTGGGCCAGGTATAGAAGGTCACCAAGGCAAAAAGCCCCGAGTGCTTAGTAAAGGACAGTTACAGGATGGGGCATTGCTCCCAGGGTGACCTTTCTCCCTAGCATATCTCTAGTCATGGGGTTTAGACTTTTCCTCCCTAGAGATAACATCTAGGCCTCAGGTGTATTTCAGTTCCAGGCCCAGAAAAGTAAATAAACCTCACCAGGGCTGACCTCAGGACCAGCTGCATTGAATAATGACCTTCTGCCCTGGAGCCAACCAATCAGTGGAGACCTAGACCCTGAAAGAACACAGCTGGAAAGCTGCTAAATATTGTATTAAGATCTTCCCCTGAGTTCTCCCCTAAAATCTCCACCCTTAAAACCCCTATAACTGAAGATCCAGGTACTCTCCTCTGGGAGCATGCTCTTGACATTTCCTTTCTCTTTCCCTTCCACTTCCTCCTTCCCTCCAAGCACGTTACCATTATGTCCCCAATCCCAAGCCTCCTAGGCCCTTCCTTTAACAACTCTATAAGTTGTGCCGGGACCGGTTTGGCTCAGTGGATAGAGCGTCGGCTTACAAACTGGAAGGTCCCGGGTTCGATTCCGGGCAAGGGCATGTACCTTGGTTGTGGGCACATCCCCGGTGGAGGGTGTGCAAGAGGCAGCAGATCATCGATGTTTCTAACTCTCTATCCCTCTCTTTTCCTCTCTGTGAAAAATCAATAAAATATATTTAAAAAAACAAAACAAAAAACAACTCTATAAGTTGTTCCTAAGCCCATTTCTTTTACAAATTGCTTCTTCTACCTCTGTGATTTTATAAATAAACTAGAGGTCTGATGCACAAAATTCATGCAAGGGGCTCAGCTCCCATGGCCGTGGTTACTGGGGGCCTCTGGCTCAGCCCCCACCACCATGGCTTCATCCAGAAGGTCATCTGGAAGGACATCCAGTCTAATTAGCATATTACACTTTTATTATTATAGAAGTTCTCTTCTCTTACAGTTTTGAGTCTTGGCTATGAATTCTTTACTAGCCAAGTACCAGAACTAAAGTACAGAGGTTGCTGAACCTAGGTCTTATCTGACCCCAGTCTAATACCTGGTACCATTCCAGCCATCTACAACAGAGGTTTATGGGTTGTGTCACTGCAAACTTCAATACTGGTGCTGTGTCAGAGTTGGAGGAAGAATTTGGAATAGCACTCAAATACTAATTAGCATGATTTTTCAAATGGCTGCAAAGAAATAGTCTGCAATATTAAATAATTTGTATTACTCTAAAATTGCATATAGATATTTGAACACAATATCTAAAATTCTTGTTCAAATTCAAGTATCACTTTAAGAATTTCATTGACAAGTCTAGTCTTTCCTGTACCAAAAGAGCAGTTTCACCTGGCTGCATGGCTCAGTGGTTGTGCATTCACCCATTATTCAGATCACTGTTCGATTCCCGGTCAGGGCACATGCTCAATTCTCAATGTGGTTGGAGGGAACATGCAAGAGGCAGGTGCTTCTCTCTCTCTCTCTCTCTCTCTCTCTCTCTCTCTCTCTCTCTCTCTCTCTCTCTCTCTCTCTCTCTCTCTCTCTCTCTCTCTCTCTCTCTCTCTCTCTCTCTCTCTCTCTTTCTCTCTCTCAAAAAACAAACAAACAAACAAACAATGCAAACGTATTTTATCCTAATATGAGGTGACAGGAGAAGATTTGACTTTGGGTTGTGGGCGCATGGTACAATATAACTATCTTGAAACATAGAAACCCATACATACCTGAAACCTATATGTTCATGTTGACCAATGTCACTCTAATCAATTTAATAAATATTTTAAAAAAACATACTTAAAAAAATAAAAAAAACTTCTCCAAACTGAAGATCATTAAAAACAAAACAAAACAAAACAAACAAAAAAAACAACACCAAAAACTTAAAATGATTGCCCTGGCCAGGTTTGCTCAGTGGTTGGAGTATCCATTTGTGGCCTGAAGGTTTTAGCTTCAATTTTCAGTCAAGTGCATGTACCTGGATTGCAGGTTCAATTCCTAGCCCTGATCCTGGTTTCTGCATGAGGCAACCAATCAATGTGTTCTCTCACATTGATCTTTCTCTCTCTCTCTCTCTCTCTCTCTCTCTCTCTCTCTCTCTCTCTCTCTCTCTCTCATCTTCTTTTCCTCCCTTCCACTCTAAGAAAAAAAGAAGTCAATGGAAAAAATATCTTCAGGTGAGGATTAAGTAAATAAATAAAAATTTTAATGACTTAGTGATGGTTACCTAATTAGGCATAACTATCAATAGAACAGAAATTATATAGAATTTTTAATTTTTGTCAACACAATAATTTTATTAAAATGAAAGGAAAAAAATAATTTTTATGGAAACTGTATAAGGAACGACTTATGTATTTTTTTAAAAATTACTCATCCAAACCTCAGTACCTTATCAACAAAACGTTCAGAGATGCAATGAAAATTAAATTTAGTAGTTTTTAGTATTTTGTTTAGTTTTAATCACGTAAAAAATAATTGCTTAAAGCATTAAAAATTTTATTATGAAGATATTTTATAAAGGCCAGATGATAAAGCATAATCCATATAGGAGGTTGCCTGCTGTTTGTGAATGTTTAAATATTTAGATATAAGGTATGTGAGCTTCTTTTGGACCTTTTTACTGGCCTTGCAGAAAAGAGAGACTAGAACTTGTACTTCTTATATATTTACATTTTCTTCCTAAGCATCTTGAAGGATATGGATGTATGTGAGGTCTTGAGAGGGACTCATCCAGAGAGGCAGTAAATTATCTGTCTGTATTTCCTTTGAAAGAGAAAGTCACATGACTCCATTAGAACCCAAGCTTTAAAATAAGCAAATGTCACCACTACAGATAAACAAATAAAAAAATAACAATTATGAAAGGGAACTAATATTGTACTTACCAAATGCCCCAAGCATAATTCAAGTAGAAATCTATATGAAATAGAAACAATTATAGGTGCATGCTTATGTTATCTAACTTAACATCAAGAAACACTGGAGAAAAAAATAAATATTTATAAAGACCCTACCAATGTCGTGGAGCAAGCACAAGTGAATGACCACTGGAGTCCAGACCAAATTAAAATTTAGGGAGCCTTTATAAGCTGGCCGGCCAACCGGCTGGTAACTGCTCTGCCTTTCTCCATGCCTGGAACCCAGAGAGCAGCAGAGACCCGGTAGGACCACTTTTAAGCCCATTTACCACATCTGTTTTTTGCAGAACAAGCAACCCAAGACAAAACAGTTTTCCCTAAGCTACTTCAGGATCATGCCATTGATGACATGTTATTCACAGGGCCATCCTGTTCTTCAGAAAGCCGACAGTGTTCTAAGAAAGAAGGCCTACATGCTGGGAAGGGGCCATGAGACCCTATCTCAAGGCCTGGCCTGGTGTCAGCACTGACAACTCTGTCTGGGGCATAGTCCACGGCCTCTCTGGAAACATGCTCAAAAGTTCCCGCTCTCCAACACCATGATCTAAGCACCGGAGTTCTAAAGATGAAAAGCTTTGTAAGCAGTTAGACAGATCTGAGCAGAGCAAAGACGCTAGGCCAGGTACAGGTTACCAGGAAAAGAAAAAACCAACTATGGACAATCATAGCCACAGGGTGACTTTTCCTCCCCTAGCATATCTCCGGTCATGGCCATGCAGTTTGGACCTCCCGACCTTTCCTCCCTAGAAACAACATTTAGGCCTCAAGCTGTATTTTAGCTCCAAGCCCCGATAAGCAACAAAACCAGCCTCGGGACCAGCTGCATTGAGTAATGACCCTCTGTCCAGTCAATCAGTGGAAACCACAACCCTGAAAGGACACACCTGGAAAACTGCTGAATATTCGATTAAGATCTTCCCCTGGGACCTCTCCTAAAATCTCCACCCTTAAAACCCTTAGGCTGGAGGACCCAGTGTGCTCTCCCTCCCTGACCCAGGCATGTTACCATGAGCTCCCTCACTCCCAAGCTCCAGGGGCCCTTCTTTTACTTCTATAATTTATTTCCTAAGCCCATTTCTTTTAGAAATTACTTCTTCTTCTACCTCTCTGATTTACTAAGTAAATGTTCTCTTACAGTTTAAGTCTTGGCTCTGAATTCTTTCCTAGCCAGAACCCAAGTACCAAAGTTCTGAACCCAGGTTTGGTCTGATACCACCGGTCAGACACCTAGTGCCATTCCCACCGCCTACAACAGCTGTTTAATATTTTGAAACCCATCATAGTTTATGTTGTAAACCATTAATTATAAAATAGAAATATATGTTTAAGTTATATTAAGATTATCTTTATCCTAGGGCTGTCATCCATCAGAAGACCCTTCCTCATGAGGTCTTTGATAGAAATATGCAATGCACCAGACAAAATTAATTAAGGATAAGTAAGTTTTATTAACTATAGCACCCTAGGGAGTCTGATTGGACTTCATGGAGCATTACTGAGAGACAAGTCTAGATAGCTTCTCCAATCTCATACTTAAATCTTGGATCCCCACCCACCCTCCACCCCCAAGTTTAAGGAAACACAATTCTGTATACACTAACTAACAGAAAGTAAGGAAGGGTTTTCCCCATGTGTGAAGAAGCAGTTCTGACTAAGGTCACAAACCTGGAGGTCAGGAAGAAGGAGCTTTCGAGTGGAAAGACAGACAAGCCAGAAGGAGCATGAAATATAGAGGTTTGCAGGCAAAATATAGGGAACCATGGTCTCATTTTTGGAAATGTAAATAGTTCAATATTCCTAGAGCACATGTTTCAGGTAAGAAACTGTAATTGCATAGAAAATCCATTCCTTTAGCATGACCTTTTCTAAAACTAGCCATTTCCAGGTTCATGGTTTATAACCTGTTCTCACATTCTTTCTGTCCACACAATCCCTTTTTAAGTCTTTTAGCCCTTAGGACATCTGATTTTTGTCAGCCTTAAGCTGTCTTAAAAACAAGCCTGGAGAGTCTGTTGACCACAGAAACAGAGCTTGAGTGTAGCTAAAGATAACATCTTGACTTCAAGAAGTGGAAAGACCCTATGGACCACACCCTCATGAAACCAGACAGAACAATGCCATTGCTGACATCAGGACCTGAAACAATGATCAACTACTCCCTCCCTTGGCCCCCAACCAATCAGTAGAGCCCACAATCCCAATTCCTTTAGCCATCATGATTAATCGATTTTGCTCTATGTAACCTGTCCCCCGAAGCCACCCAGGACCCAGGTCTTTGAACAGTAGATTATCTGTGACTCAGGACTGGATAATATTTCCTCAATTAATAAACCTCTACTTTCTTGTCTGAAAACTCCTGTTTGTATTTGAATGAATTTTGATGGACACTGGCAAAGAGACAGGTAAAATTCCGTAATGGATTGTCAAGAGATAAAACTATGGAAATAGGGGCCAGCCCATGGAAGCTTTGTGTGCCTTGTCAAATAATTTAGACTGTCCAATGGAAAATATGGACTTTATCAAAGATGATTATGTGATATAAGCAAATATGTATTTTATAAAGACGTGCTTGATAAGAATGAGAGAGACTGGAGGGAGCTGAAATGAAGGAAAAAATAAAAAGTTATTGCAATAGTCAAAGTTGACAATCTTGAGGATTCTGAATAATAGTTAACATTTTTAAGGTTATAAAAGTAGCGATTTGTATCTTCACGGTTTATATTCAATTCTTACATATTTCATGGTCAAAGAAATTTTAGCTTACCATAAAGCTTGTAAGGATGAATCAACACCACTATGGATCCAACTGTGGCAGACCAAGGAGAGAAGGAAAAGGCAAATTACTGACAGAAGCACCCAGAGCCGTGGAAATGTAGAAGGCATAATCGCCTTCTTCCTCTGCTTCACTGAATCACAACCCAATCAGTTAACCCCTTTTTTTTTTTTTTAAGGTCTGACACATTTATTACTGAACCAACCCACTATTGCAGGAGAAAAAAATCAACAGAACAAAATCATGAGTCCATTAGTTTTCCAATTAAAACGTCCAGACAGTAGCATCTTTTCAATCATTTAAAACTGTAGGCAACCTGGATACAGCATAAATATGTGTCATCTCTCATGTGTAATTCCTCACTCATATTAAGTTTACGTGAGTAGTGCCATGCCATATTTTCAGAGAGAGGGTGGTGGTTATCGGTTCTGCAGCAGAGAAATGCTATTTTATCAGATCCAATGGAGACGGGGCAGTAGCTGGCCTTCACAGGGATCCAAGCAATTGCCCACACCATGTTGACTCCTCAATCAGCCAGTAAAGCTAAACTATGCTTAATGATATACAACTTCAAAGTGTTAGTACCTTATAAAAGTAAAGTTTTTTCTCTCAGTTGTGTCTTTTTGGGGTCATCTTCTGCTCAGTTCCCCATTTTTTTCATGCTGGGATCCAGACTGAAGGAGTTGAGTTACTCCTATCTGTGCGTGCTAGCCATGAAACAAAGGGAAAACAGAACTAACTTTTCAAACTTCTGCGTCAAAATGACACATAAAAATTCCTGTTAAATTTCACTGACCAAAACTGGTCACCTGAGGAAGCCTGACATCAAAGGACAGGAAGTATGATTCTCTTGCAGGCACAAACCTCATAGAGAGGCCCACATGGAGTGGCAACACATATTTTCTAATATTCAGTCTTTGAGAATTATTCACATAAAGGCCTGCCTGGGTATTTCTGGGGATTCTAAGATGGCTTAGTCAGGTTTACCAAGAATCTATTTTCCTGGAAGACTGAAAGAAAGCATTGTAAGAGGAGAGAGATCTCTTCAGAGAGGAGAAGCTGAATTCAGTAACAGGTCATCTGGAACAAAGCAGCATAATTGTTCAAGCACAAGCACTAAACTCAGATTGCTAGCTATAAATTGTATCTCTATCACTTTCAAACTATGTGACCATCGATAACTTACTCAGATTCCTCACTTTTCATCTATAAAATGGAACTTATTTTTTTAAAAGGAAGGAACCTTTTAGCATTAAATTTTTAAAAGCTACAGGGTCCATAGACAATCTTCCAATGACCCCAGAACAAGAACACTTAACAAAGTTGCTGTTACAAGCTCGGTGGTGGCAGAGGGTGGTAGTATGGCTTTGTGGCATAGTGTCGCTCCAGGAAACAGCCATGCTCCCTCCTATTGACTCACTGTTATGCCCCCTCCTCCACCCCCCACCATTCCCCACACTTTCCAGCTTTTAGCAGAGTTGCCCTGTTTGGCAGAGCAGCATTGTGGTCACTCTAGTCATCACATCAATGGAGGCTATTATGCCTGCAGAAAAATGTAGTAAATGTGGCAGAGCTGACATAGCAGATGGGCCTTGTTGTTGACCCTATAAAATACATCCTACATACTCCAGAAATAAATAAGTGTCGGGCAGGTGCACAACTTTTAGAGAGATCTGGAGGTCCAAATATTTCACTAATTAAAACTCCTGTGAGAAAGTCATGTTCCTAAACACTTGAAATCCAATGTTCATCTAAAATAGTTTAAACTCAAACTCATTTATTTTCACCGTGACCAGTGTGGCTCAATTGGTTGGAGTATATCCTGTGCACCAAAGGGTCAAGGGTTGGAGGTGGAGCAATAACCCAGGTTGCAGGTTAGATGGTTGAGACACATTCTGGAGGCATCTGATTGATGTTTCTCTCTTCCTTCCATTCTCTCTGTGAAATCAATGGAAACAACGACAACAACAATAAACAAACAAACAAACAAACATATCCTGTGATGAGGATATGAAAAAATAAATAAGTAAACTCATTTATTTTCTATTTGAGAAAGATGATGCCTGCCACCTTTATAAGAGAAAAAGTATTGAGCTGATAATTAGTTGAAAGTACAGGGAGTTTTAATGTTTTGAAGTTGATCCTCACCATCAAGGAAGCAACCATCAGCCATCTCCCAAAGGGCATTCAAAGAACAGATTGTTTTGAAATTGCGTTATACAATTTCATAAATTGTCAGCTTCCCAGCTGTCTAACCTGGCTCTCCTGATCAGGGCCCCTAGGGTCAGGCCACTTTGAGAACAAGAAAGACGAGTTCTGAGAAGCTGACCTTCAGAGCCCTAATCTCTCCATCTGATTTAGCAACCCTTGCAGGAACTTCAGTCCTGAGTTTGGAGTTCACACCCCTTGATAATATCCCTCCTTACATGGAAATTATCCTAGTTTAATTCCTCTCCCTTCTAACCTGTTCCTAAACAACCCCCTAGACACCTACTCCGGCCTGTTTCCCCCTATTGGCTGGCCAGCAGAGTGTCTTGATCCCATAACAGAAATCCTGCTTGGAAAGCCCTCAGCTCCCATCTCCTGAATCTTGGCTGCCAAGCATCCAGCTCATTATAGGTTAACCTTTTGAGTGGTGACCACCCCTGAAAAGTGCCTGCAGAGAAACTATAAAGATCTTGTCTATTATTTGTTAGAATCTTCAGTTATATCCCCACTTACACACACACACACACACACACACACACACACACTCTACTCTCTCTCTCTCTCTCTCTCTCTCTCTACATACATATATATATATATATATATATATATATATATGTGTGTGTGTGTGTGTGTGTGTGTGTGTGTGTGTGTGTGTTTTCAGGAAAAAGATGGGGGTATTTAGGGTGAATATAGAAAACATGAAAGGTAATTTTACTAGCAACATCTATCAGGTGCCAAACTTGATGGTCCTCAGTCCACCTGAAGACATAGGATGTAGAGAGGTTAATGCTTACAACGATTCTATTTTACTAGAGAGGACTGACTTAATTGTATAGTTAAAGCATGTGTCACTGAAGGGCTCAGTAAACACTAAGTGGCTATTATGTTTAAGATAGTCTTTAGTACTTTATGAGGCAGTAAAGAGAGAACATGAGGTTCATTTCATGACCAGCTTCCAATTTTAATGTGATTATATATATCCTTTACAAGATGAATCTCATTACATTTATTTGTAAGCATTTAAAATTGTTTATATTTAATAGTGTATCTTGCTTTAATTAAAATATAAATAAAAAACTTCAGCTGATATTATGAATTCATTTTGCAATGCCAGTAGAGTTTAATTTATTTGGTCATCATCCCAGAACAATAAATTCATAAACCTAAGGCAGCCATTTTCCCTCCATTAATTAAGTTCATTATAAATAGGAAAGTGCTCTGGGCTTAAGTTAGTCAAATAAGTCACTTAGAGAAAACATCCAAAGAAATAAAAAGGCTGACAAAAGGCCAACATAACTATATTTGAGTTTTGTTGTACATCTAATGTCTGTATTTTAATGATATGAACTTTCATTTGAAATTAAACATTAAATATAGAAATTTGACTGGTGACATGTGTTATTCATTTAAGCCTAGAAAATGACCTTTTTCTTGCAAAAGTAGAGCCAAGCTTACTATTCCATTTCCATGTTTGTCTTTGCTTATTTTGCCACAGAATAGTAAAAGTTAACAGCACTCTTTATTGGGGAACTCTAGAGTCCTGTACTTTAAACTACATTCAATGCAACAGTGCTTTTAGCGCCCAGTGATGTTCAGTGTGGAAAATGTCTTATTTGATAATCTCAGGAAAATACATTCAGTGTATCTGGTACATAGATACTTTAAAAATATATTAGTTCTGATGAAGCAAAGAGAAGATAAAGTGTATCCCATGCATAAAACTTCAAATCATATAAAGATAATTAAAATGTACTCATTTATTTAGGAAATATAGAATAAGTCTCTACCATATGTATTGTGGTATATTATGAAATAAAAGTAATCATAATCTAGTTGAAGAGATAGAAAATAATTAAGAAAGAATTCTGAGGTGCTCTCTAAAAGTTATACTGGTCTATGATTAAAAAAAATTTTCTCTCCTATCCTGGAAGGTAGGAGAATAAGTCTGTCATATATATTAATACACCATGGTTTTCTTACTAATCAGAAATGGTCCTTTAAGACAAATAGTATGTATCTGCAATCACTAGCAAAAAGAAGAGATAAATAAGACTCAGAAATTAAAAAGAAAGGAAAAAGCTAAAATCCTGCTTACAGTGAACATTCCATATAACAGCTTTCCAAAGAGCAGTACCACAGAAAGAAGGAAAACAGTGGAAGGCATATTGTTGGGGTCACAGGTAACAAAGGTGATGCAATGGAAGTCAGATTAGGGAAAGAACTAGAAAAACTAGTGCTGGTTATCAGTTACCAAATATTACTCTCCTTGGAACTACTTATCATGGGCCTGTGTATATTACATACATTGAAATATTTGATAATTATAACATTCCTTTGAGGCAGGTGCCATAATATATCTATCTTTCAGAGCAGGAAACGGAGACATGGAGCACTTAGATACCTTATTCACCATTACCTAACTGTAAAGTGACAGGGCTGGAATTCAAATCATGTTAGCCTGGTGCCAAAAGTCATGCTGTTAACCACTACACTCCAATGCCTCTTGACATCATAGCAAGCACCACAATCACCTTTCTTCTCTCCCTCATCTCTCTAGAGTCACCAAAAGCATGCTGATATGCATCTCTGCATTTCTCAAGAGCTATTCTAATTTTAAATCTGGGTGTTTTGACAATATTGCAACCTGGTAGCATTTATGGAATATTTTGTTGGCACCATAGTATTGTTATAATGCAACCATAATAGGGGTTTAGCATTGGTCTCATTTAAAAAATTTAAGTTGAATCTCAAAACACTATAGTTTAAATTGTTAATTTCTGAGCTTTTAAAAAAAATCAATGTAATAAAATGAAAAATCTTTAATTTATTTTGGTAAAAATATTACAAAGATTCATTCTACTATTCATTTTTATTAACATTTGCATTACATTGTTTTCTCATTTTTGTGAATTTTAAGTAATTTCCCTTCAATATAAATAAGAAATATCAAGCAAAAAATATTTCTGTATAAATACCCATAATTAAGAAAATATAGTTTTGGAATTTTTACCTCAGCATTCATAATTATTATTAAAATCATTATTCTGTGTGAAAGTGTCCAGCATCAACTTTTAACCAGAGGCATGTTTCATGTAGGTTTGTACATTGTAAAATAAAATATAAGCCCTCTAAATCAAAGGTTAAACTTTAGGATACAATGTTATATAATAAAAGGCTAATATGCAAATAGACTGAACGGTGGGACAACCAAATAACAGGTTGCTATGATATTGTGCTGACCATGCAGAACATGGCAGGCATCATCAGAAGGCAGCAGAGCATGGAGCATGGCAGGCATTGGCCACGGTGGGATGGTGGAGCAGGTCACCATCATCAAGGCGAGCCTCTGATGGTTACTGAAAATTCTTTGCTCTCGTGTACCACAATGCCACCCATAGACTATTAACTATCTATCCAATCCCAGCTTCTGGTGTTGGCCCCGCTTACACCCACTGCTCTTGCCTGGCACTGGTCCCAGTTGCTTGGAGCCATCAGCAGGTGTGAGCAGCAGCTTCCAGCTCTGAGAGCTTCTCCACCTCCCCCTGTTTCTGAAGGGCAATGGGGCAGCAGCTGCTGCTCCTACATGCTGATAGCACTGGCCCCACTTGAACCTGCTGCTGGTGCCGAACACAATCTCTCTGTGCCATCAGGTCAGCTAATGCAAATGGGACCAGCACAATCAGCATGTGGGGCTGCTGGGAGACACAGGGCTGTGGTGGGAGGGGCCAGGCAGGGTCATGGCAGATGGCCCACAGTTCCTTTCAAGGTGCACAAATTAGTACACTGGGCCCCTAGTGTAATACAATATAATGAACATGTAACTTTTATATAATTTTCTTTTTTATTAAATTTTTATAATGACATTCTATCTAATAAAAGAGTAATATGCAAATTGACCATCACTCCAAACACACAAGATGGCTGCCCCCATGTGGTCAAAGATGGCTGCCCCCATGTGGACACCAGATGGCCACCACAAGATGGCCAGCAGGGGAGGGCAGTGGGGAGGGACCAGGCCTGCAAAGAAGGGAAGTTGTGGGTGATCAGGACAGTAGGGGAGGGATCAGGCCTGCAAGGGAGGACAGTTGGGAGCAATCAAGCCTGCAGGGAAAGGCAGTTGGGGGGACTAGGCCAGTAGGTGAGTGAAGTTGTGGGGGGGACTAGGCCTGCAGGGTAGGGCAGTTAGAGGTGACCAGGCCTGCAGGGGAAGGCAGTTAGGGGCAAACAGGCTGGCAGGGTAGCAGTTAGGCATCAATCAGGCTGGCAGGGGAATGATCAGGCTGGCAGGTAGAAGAAGTTAGGGGCAATCAGGATGGCAGGCAGACGAGCAGTTGGGAGCCAGCAATCCTGGGTTGTAAGGGGGATGTCCAACTGCCCATTTAGGCCCGATCCCACTTGGGCCTAAATGGGGAGTTAAACATTCCTCAAGGTGTCCCAGATTGGAGAGGGTGCAGGCTGGGCTGAGGGACACCTCCCCATGCGTAAATTTCATGCACTGGGCCTCTAGTTGGTTAATAAAATTACATATGTTTTAGGTGTACAATTTTATAATACATTATCTGTATTTTGTATATGAGCATGTCATTTTAATTAACAATTATTGAGTATAATTTTACCAAAAACATCAGAAGAAGAAAAGAAATATCAAGTATCTAATGTTTTTCAGAATGTAATATATGCCTTTTGATTGAATTTTCATCAAAATTCTGAGAAGTACAGATTATACTCATTTTGTAAAGAAAAGAACTGAAGGAAAAAGCTGAGACTATTAACTATCTATCCAATCCCAACAAGCAGTTGGCAAAGATAGAAGTCTACATAAAACTCCTAGATGTGAATCCAAAATCCACGTTCTTTAAGTTTCATTTTTAAGTTTTTTCATTTGCTCAGCACTCTGATACATTCCCATGTGTGAGTTTCCCTGATCTACCTCAGCACCGCACAAGAAAAAACTTATCAAGAAGAGACTAGTAATACCAACCACATTAAAGATTCCATGTGGAAGAATTCCATAAATTCTACCCTAAAAACAGACACTTTCTTAAAGAGAATATTATTATTTTGCTCCTATCAATCTTTAAGTCAATGACATGGCCAACAGTCAGCAGACATCTACCCACAAATTCTTTTCCTATTTGCCCTATTCCTGATCTCATTCTCCTGTAGTGCCCCTCATTCTAACTATTTGAATCATAAATATGAGGGGAAATGAGATGAAGATAATAGACACAAGAGAGAAGAAAAAATCATTATTGACAATATAGTACTGCTTATATTATAGTACTGAAAATATTATAGTGTTCCAGACCATTTAGTTTAATATCCCTGTATAGTTTGGAAATGAGAACCAGGCATCAGTATTGGCACTTTTATGTAAACAGCTGGTAAACTATCTAAGTGCCAATATGCCTCCAAGGGCCTCAACACAAAGTGGAATCTTTGCAGACCTGACACATGAATGTCCTATGTCATGTTCCTGCCCTCCGCGCCCCCCCCCCCCACCCACTGGTTAATGATGATTAAGACTGTATTTTGCTTTATCTGTCATCACAGCATCAACATTTGAAATGAAACTATTCCAATGTATCAATTTAAGAAAAGTTATTAGTTATCAAATAGGTAAGCAAAGGAGAGCATATCAATGCACCCCTATTAATTGTATTCCCCAAATCAGTGATGAACAAAATGATACTTATGCATACTATCATTTTGAGTTTTGGAATTTTCCAAGTATCAACTTGGTTTTTAGATTACCTATTGTAGATTGGGGGGAGGGGGGGAAGGAGGAAGGAAGGCAAAAACTGTTCTGGTTCTTTCTTCTAAGTTTCAAAATCAAGTGGAAAAGAAGAGGAGAGAGCACAAAATCAGCACCTCCTGGGACACCCAAGGAAGAAGCTGCACCTGCCAACTGAGCCTCACCTCTGCCAGCCTCTGCCATAGTCTGAATTCACACGACTGGATGAATGTATCAGTTGTTAGTTTTGACTCTGAGAAATCTGCCGTTACAGTTAATCCAAGAACTTTGGAGTTGATAACATTAGTGAAATAAATGAATTAAGGAAACAGTTCCTTTCTTAGGAGAACTTAAAACCATGTATGATGACCTCCCCATGTGCCTTCCATTTTGTACACTTTCTACATTCAGTATCTCAGGGTATAAAAAAAAGGAGACACAAGCAAAATAATAATTGTAATATAGTATTAAAAAAAAAGGCTCAAATAACTCAGGCGATTTTGAGCTGTTTGGCAGGACACACGAGAGGGTCTAAACAAAGCTTGGGGTACCAAAAATGACATTGCAGAGAAGATACTGTTTGAGCTAATGCTTTTTTTTTTAAGCTTCTATTTTCTCATTGTGTATTGTTGATTCTATTATAGATGGCCCTCATTACCCATCCCACTTTTGCCCACTTCTACTAGTCTCTGCCTCCTCTTCTCTAGCCTTCACCACACTGTTGCCAGTGTCCAAAGGCTATGCATATGTGTTCCTTGGCTGATCTCCTAATCTTCTTTTATCCAGTACCTCCAACTCCCCTCCCCTCTGACAACTGTCAGTCTGTTCCATGTAGCCATGCCTCTGGTTCTATTTGTTCATCCGTTTATTTTGTACATTAGATTCCACATATTAGTGAGATCATATGGTATTTGTCTTTCTCTGACTGGCTTATGTCTTGAAGGGTGAGTAAACCTTAGCCAGAAGGGAAGTGGCCAAGAGGTGTGTGCTACAGAGGAGGCAGTATGATAAAGTTCCATCAGCAAGAAACTGAAAAGGCATGCTTGGGACTCAGCGTTTGAAGATTTGTTAGATGAGTTTAGTGAGTTGAACCATTTAGGTTGCTTAAAGTCATTAGAATCTAATTTGGGGAAATGGTGAAGAATCACTAAAGGGTTTGAAGCAGAGAATATTTTGCCTTAGGAATATCATTTTGGCCAATACATTTAGCATTCATGTATCATTGTTTTTTAGTAGCTATATATCTATAAAATGCATTTTGCATAAGAATATATGCAATAATTAATAAGAAGTAATTGTAAAGTTAAAAATTAAGCAAAAATCCCAGCAAATGTCAACATTTGAACCAGTATGTCATGGTTTGATTCCTGGCCCGGTCACATGCCCAGGTTGCAGGCTCAATCCCCAGTGTGGGATGTGCAGGAGGCAGCCAATAAATGATTCTCCCCCATCATTGATGTTTTTATCTCTCTCTCCCTCTTCCTCATCTCTGAAATCAATATACATATATTTTTTAATTAAGCAAAAAATTATATTCCATATCTGGCCTCTACGTCAATTATCTTTCACTTTGATTTTGTAATGCCAGGCCCTGGGATTTTCTCAAAAAAAAAGCATTGTGAAATTCTTCTAAGATAATAAAAACAAAAGTATATTTTATTTTCTAAACTTCAAAAACTAGACAAAATATGGCATCTAGAATATTGCGGAGATGGGGAGAAAGTGCTAGAGTATCAAAGCAGTTGGATGTGACATCGGGGCCTTCGGTTGGCTGTTCCTGCTCCAAAACAGACCTCAGACGAGTGGGCCCCATGGTTCTTCAGGCTGCTTCTAATCTGGAAAAATGGAAGAAAACCCAAATCCTGACCACTCAAAGTAATTGCTTTAATGATACAATCATTCTTTTTAAAGTGTAAAAGAAACATTTAACACAAACTCAAAATAAAACAGTGATGTTTGCTTGTAATTACAGGTCACTTTTGGCTTTCCTCAAAGACATAAACTACACAGGGCTACACTGTGGGTGCATAAGGGAAATTATGTGGAGCTCTTTGTGGGTGGTATCACAACTGAGTTTGAGTTGAATAACAGAGTCTTCTACATTCGCTCTTCTTTTTTAAAAGGTAAATATACATGATGGCAGAGAAAGTGGTTGCTTATGTGGTAAGATTTGAAAGACATCTACCGACCTACCCAAAAATATTTCTGCCACCAGCCTGCGGTGCTACCAGAAAATTTCTCACCATTCCTTTGGGACATTATCTCCAAAAGTCCGTTGAAATGCAAACATATTACCTCACAACTTTTTCATATGAATCTATTATCACATTAGCAAGAGTTTATTCTTTATCCAAGACAATTTAGGCCAGAGTGAGAAAACTGGCAAAATCAGCAACAAAGAAAAGCAGAATGAGCAAAACACAGTTGCTCTTCGCAGAAGAGCCTGGGAGTCAGTGAGAGCCTAGATCAGAGAATACTGGGAGGGACTAGGGCAAGTGAACAGGGGAGGAAAATAAGGTACAAGTTATGCTACTGAAGATGTCCTCCTATATCCACCTCTTCATCCCTAAATTACAAAATAATTTCTTTATATCCAAAGCACATTGTATTTTACCACCCATGTGATAGGCATCCTATACTTTCTTGTCTTGGGTGGCGGTCACACATGTTTGTCCCTTGTCTATTTTTAATTCTTCTTAAGATCTTGATATTCTCACAGTTCCTAACTGAGACTTTGTACATAAGTGCTGTACTAATACTTATTAAATAAACAAATAAAACTAATACATTGGTGATGGTTACACTGGAAGTTTAGCAAATGTGAAATCAGATTTTCTCATTTTCACACAATCCAAGCAAGAGTCTTAAAAAAAATTGGTGATCGAGTTGTTTACCTGACTGGCGGTCACAGTGCATTATATGCATTCACAGGATACCATTACTTTGTCCACTTGTAGGGTTTTATTGTTGTTGTATATCAGTTTCCCTGATTGAACTTTGAATTATGGGCTGAATAAGACCAAAATGTACTCATCCCTTTAATACCTTTTATATCATTTTAATATCTTGTTTCCATTTCTCTACATTCCCAGCAGATCCTCCCCCCTCCTCCCCCCCCCACCTCACCATCTCTGACCATATGTAACATGAGAAGGAACGAGAAGAGAAAAAAAGAAAGGATGAAAAAGAAAGGGAGGGAAATAAGTATATTTACAACCACCCTGTTTTTCTTCCGAGGGAAGCTGTGACTGTTAGCAAGCGCACATGCTAACAGTGTTTTAGTTGCTTGGACATTTCCTGAGGAAGGGTTACTCACCTGAGGGCTGTAGTGTGTTAGACAGGTTGGGGGAGGGAGCTGCAGTGGCAAGGGGTTAGTTTCAGGGTCCTGACAGCAGTTTTATGTCTCTTTCATCTCATTACCACTCTTCCAGAATGGAATTCTTTATGTGATTGTATCATGCCAACTAATTCTCTTATTGTGTAGGTTAAACAGGCTTGGATGTCAATATGCCCTTCTGCAGTGCTCCACAAAGATTACTGAGGAATTGGAGCTGTATTTCAAGAAGGTCTTAATTCATACCATTCAGATAACATTGTACCACCTCAAATTCTGCTTTCAGTTACAGAAGTTGAACAAGTCCGTCTATTCTTTTAGAGATATTGAGGAACTGTTTATTGTGTCAAGGTCCATGATTTCATGGGTCATTAGCCATACACTCATGCAGCTTCTGTACAAAAACGGCTCAGGCAGCACCTTTCCTAAACAGGTCTCTAGACCAGCCCCATTATCCTTTCGTCTTTTATGGCAATGCTGTTTCACTTGATTTTTAATGGATGTCCTGGAAGCTTATGTTTCGATGAGAGAGGACATCAAGCTTCTGTACACATGGCCAAATTTATCCAAGGTCTTTTTGTGCAGCCTACAAGGGCATGCAATGGTCTCTGTATTATGTAAGGTTTTCATGCTATTCAGTTTTCTATTCTCCAGTAAATAAAGCCTAATCATAATAGGTATTCAATACATGCTGAGTTAGTGTAATCATGAATGTGAGTAGAATAAGTGTGCAGACTTTCCCCCCAGCAATCTCACAGTAGCATGGACTTTCCAGTTATATTTGTAAAAGGCTCACAAAGAGGAAACTGATTATCTGTGTGTCAGTACCAATAGTTTCTCAATTTAGGAGGTGCAAGGCAAGATTCAGAGAGACCAGACAATTTTAAAATCATGAGGTGAACTGACTGTCCTTAATTTTGGTGAAGTATATTAAAAAATGTGGGGGCGATCATGTGAGATCTACAGAGCCAATAATGCTTTCAGAGTCATATATGGGAGTAGTTCCTGAGAAATAAAATTTTATCACTTATAAGACCTCTGTTACTTCATCCCTACATCCCAAGAAACCTGAGGGATATAACATTATAATTCTAAAACAATCAAATGTAAAAAGACTAAGTTTCTCAGGATAAAAAAGTTTAACTCTGGTACACTTTTACAAATGTGCCTCTGAAATTTTTAAAGATTTATGCAAGTGTAGAAAGAATGTTCTCACCTTAGCAACAAATATTCAAGTGATGATTCAGCAGTTTTTGGCTCCAGAAGATATAACACTTCATAAAATTCTGTGATGCTTATGATTTTAAAGCATCAGAAAGATGAAAATAAATATGCTATGGTATAACTATAAAGCATTGAGAAAACTTTCTTTTATTCCCTAAAGTTTTAGAAGTTTCTTGGATTTAAATACAATAGAAATCTGTTGTAGGAATTAGGCTTCTCAGAAACTCTTGTAAGTAATTGAGTGAAGTTGTTTTTTGGTTTACAAACTCTGAAACTTTGGTCACTTTCTATTGCTTAGTTACTTTTCCAACAAATGAAGTAAAATCTACTAAAAACATAACTAAAGAAGATAGTCTTATTTTGTGTTTCCTCATGAGAGACAATGGTTGTCATACAGCAAAGTGCCCTAAGGTTTCATATGGCCTTGATGGGCACACACACAAAAAGAGTGTGAGTCCTAAAGCAGCAATCATCTGGTTCTCTGAAGGAAGATCCAAGGAGTCTCTATGGTAATGAATTTGGTAAAAAGCCTATCAGAGTAAGAGTAAGCAAAAAATTTTGGATAGTTCACACAATTATACTTGCAAAAATACTATATCACTAATTTTGAGTAAGACTTTGGGATTTGTGGCATAATTTCTAAGATATTTAAAAGAAAGCAATGTCTTTTCTTCCATGGAAGTTAGTTATACTAAATCTACAGAAACTACTTTTTTATACATATAATTTTAAAATATCAAAATAATGTAATAATATAGGTACACAACACATACATAGTAGGTAAAATTATTTAGTAAAAATATCTGAGCCCAGAGAACTCTCTGTGTTTATTTTTATAACTGTAAGAGTAAAATAATCTCAATAGAAATTCCAATGTAAAAATTAAACTTGGAAGTTAAAATGTAAAGGAACATTGAGAGCATTTTGTCTTTAAAAGGAGTAAAATATAAATTTTAACATAAGTGAAAGTAAGTAAAGAGAAAAAGAAGCAACAATCCTAAGATTCAAATAATAGGTTATAAGTCAAAGAAGAAATAAGAAAATAACAGCAAGAAGCATGCTTCAGGGCAAAAGAAATTCCAAAACAATGCCAAGGTATTTATTGACAACATAAGTTTCCTCCACAATAAAATAAAAACCTCAGTTACATTTGTACATGATGTCTCACATTTGGCATTAAAACAGGAGAGAGTTTGCAAAGGTTTTAAGACACTCCCCCTGTTTATCCACACTCCTGCACCTTATCAGGGTAATTGCCTGTCATAAACAGGCTGCTATTAGACAAGACCAGAATACTTAGCCAAAAATAAACCAAGGGGATAACAAACAGACCTCATGTGTTTTTCAAGTTCACATCTTCAGTCTTGACCTATATTCTGAATTCCAGACCTGTATACTCATTTGCCTAATCAACTCTTGTACCTTTATCCTACAGCTGTTCTACATTTAACATGTCCACAGATAAACCTTCTCTTATTTCTCCTTCAAACTGTTTATAAGTGCTCTGACCTGTAGTGCACTACCAGTCAGAGCACTTACAATCTTTTAAATTGGAAAACTGGGTGGCATCCTTGATCCTTTTCTTTCCATTATTCCTCACATACAAACATTTACAAAATCTAATTTATCCCACCTCTTTCTTCCCCCTCAGCCCTGGCATTGGTTTAGGTCACCATATTTGTTTATGACTTACTAAAGCCTTCTAACTAAGAGTAAGTAAAAATTTTTGGAGAATTCACACAATTGTACTTGGGAAAAGAATATATCATTGGTTTATAACCTTTGATGTATAACCTACTAGAGGCCCAGTGCATGAATTCATGCATGGGTGGGGTCCCTATGGGTGGCCTGCAGGGATTGGGCCAAAACCTTCAGTCCAATTCCTCCTGCAGCTCCTACCTGCCACTCCCACTCATCCTGGCCCCACTGTGCATGCCGCAGACTTGTGCCCAACAGTACCCATCTGGAGAGGCTCATGCTGCTGCAGCAGTGCTCACCAGCCATGAGCCCTGCATCTGGCACCCTCCCAAGGGGAGTGGCCTTCGGGATTGGGTTGAAACTGGCTCTCCGACATCCCCTGAGGGGTCCCGGATTGTGAGAGGGTGCAAGCCAGGCCAAGGGAGGGATGCAGGAGGTTGGTCAGCTGGGAAGGGACTGAGAGAGAGCTCCAGTGTGTGTCCAGCCCATCTCACTCAGTCCCAATCAGCTGGACCCCAGCAGCAAGCTAACCTACTGGTCAGAGCATCTTCCCCCTGGTGGTCAGTGCAAATCATAGCGAACAGTTGAGCAACCTTAGCATATCATTAGCATATTATGCTTTGATTGCTCTATTTATTATATAGGGATATTTTAATCTTATGAGCTGTTCCCCTCATACTTATTTTTCACAACAAAATCAATGAAGTATTCTTGAAAAATATATATCCTCCAAACATCACTACTTAAGAAATATCTACTGGTTTCTTTATACAGCACAGGGTGGCCAGATAATATATGTTCAAATTAGGACACTGTAGAGCACATGTGTCAAACACAAGGCCCGCGGGCCAAATCCGTCCCGCCAGGCCTTGCAATGTGGCCCGCACCGCGCTGTCATCACTGCACTCCGCTGCGTTTCCATCACAATGACAGTTTATGACTGTTCAGTAAACCATTCGGCCCGCGATTTAGGCTGGATTTTAGATTTTGGCCCCTTCTCTGATTGAGTTCGACACCCCTACTGTAGAGTAACAGCGGACTCCAGTAAAAAAAATAGGATTAAACAGGTATAAGGTGGGCCAGTCTAGGAGTACCTGTAATATGTGATCTTCCTTAATTTGTCTACTGGTATGTTCTAAGCCCTTCAGAATCAGACCCCAACATCTTCTCCTGATAGCCACCTTCACTCAGGACTGGCTATAATTTGTAGGTCTCAATGCAAAATAAAAGTGTGATGCTAAGATTAAGAATTTTATCTTGGCCACAGTCAAGCTTTAAACCAAACACAGGATCCTTCAGAGGATAAGGCTGTGTGTAAATGGATAGTTCACACATTCATAAAACTGCCTTGATCCCACCCTAGAATGATATAGTTTTACCAGTTGGAATACTATTCATGCTATTTCATAGCACAATATACTTTCATAACTACTTATATCAGTATTCTGTATTCCATCTTCTTGGAAATCCTTTTTCTGTTTCTTCTTCTGTTTCTTTTTAAAAAATATATTTTATTGATTTTTTACAGAGAAGAAGGGAGCGGGACAGAGAGCTAGAAACATCGATGAGAGAGAAACATCAACCAGCTGCCTCCTGCACACTTCCCACCGGGAATGTGCCTGCAACCAATGTACATGCCCTTGACTGGAATCGAACCAGGGAACCTTCATTCTACAGACTGACGCTTGATCCACTGAGCTAAACTGGTTTCCGCTCTTCTTCTGTTTCTAAATATAGGGCAAAATGTGGCTGAAATAAAACCTCTTGAATCAAATTTTATCTTTGTTTCTCTACCAATTCAACAATTCTGTCCCATATGTTGTGATATTACCTATGACTATTATAACATTTACATATTTTAAATATAATGAATTTCATTTCATGGTATCTTTTTCAACATATTTCTAGCAGTATTGTCCTAGCTACTTTAAATTCCTTGTCTGATAGTTCAAGATCTGGGCCATTTCTGTGTCTACTTCTATTGAGTTTTTCTTTTATTGACCATGGGCTTGATCATCTTGCTTTTAAATGTCTCATGATTTTTTATTGTATGCAAGACATTTTGTATAAAAAATAATGAAGCTGAAAGTAAATATTAACGTTTAGAAAAGGTTATTCCCCTCCTTTTGATTGAATGCTAGAGTGGAAGACAGACATTGTATGATATTCAATTAAAATGGACTGACTTTCACCACTGGCTTCATTCATGTTTTGACAAAGAATCTACTGATAATCCAGGCAATTACTTTCCTTTTAGTATGGATTAGGATCTGAGCATTGATGAGATTCAGAAGTTCTATTTGTGCTTTAGAGCTGAGCCACCAACTCTATACCATGAATGATAACCCTCTGGTTTATAGCTCAGCTGCCAACTTTTTGATTCATTGGAAAGAAATTTTTGCTCTCTAGTGTTATGCCTGGTTTTCAACTGTGGAGATCTCTTCCCACCCTGATTCCCATTCCTCAGCCTTATTAGAGCACCTATTTACATGTCATGCAAAACTGAAGTGTCTCAAGATTTCCCTGCTGTCCTGCTCTAGCCTGTGCACCTCAGAGGCCTGTCTGTCTTAGCTCTCCTACCCCTCATTCTCCTCCCCTCCAATGGGTGTTTTACTAGTACACTTAGTGGAAGCTCTGCATACCTCAGGGGTATCTCCCTTAGCAATCCTGGCTTATCCCCAGTTTTTTGACATAGTACACTGAAGCACTAGGTGGAGACTTGTGGAAAATATTTGGTGGGTGGTTGCAGATTTGCTCTGTGGTTTAGGCTCCTTAAAAATTGAATCTCTCCTGCCAGCCTACGCTCAGCCATTAAAAGTTCATTAAAAGTTAATCTGGTTCCCCTTATCCCCCTTCTATGATGGGCACTCCTCCTCCACTACTTACCCTGAAATGAGAACAGCTGTGAAATACTTATCTCCTGAGAAGAGCTTGTCCTTTTTCTGGAAATTCATTTATTTAGATTTTATTGCATCCTCAGATCTCTGAAGGATTAAAAAAAAAAACACTATATGTTTTTGAAGGTTATCCAGCTTCTTTTATTAGGATGAAAGCAAGTATTGCCTTTGCTTTTCTATATCATAACGAGAAATAGAAGTCCCATATAATCTTTTTATATTTCCTTAATGATATATTTAAATCCTGAGATATAATTAGCATACAATAAAGTTTTCATCCTTATTAAATGCTTCCTTGCACAATCATTTTCTTAGCAAATTGATTTTCTTTTAACTTAAAAGATTAATGATGATAGAATATTAGATTAGGTGAAGTGACTATAAAATTCTTTTACTTATTTAATGCATGATTGAGCCTCAAGTGAATACCCGCATCATCATAGTTCTCAGAGCATAAGATGACCTGTATAACTTAAGATTTTTTAAGAAGAAAGTTATGAATCTTTCTTTTGGGGGTTAACTATTTTGATGATCACCGTGTTTTTTAGAGCCAGAAGGGCTGACATTTGAAGTGGATACTAAAAGTGCAATAACTTTTAACAAATTCATATCCAAACAAAGGCATCTGGATTTCTGCTGTAGACCCTGGCTAGGCTAGGTGCTTTCATATACTTTGTCTCATTGGTACCTCACATCTGCCCTCTGAGGTACACAGAATAATACAGGCCATTACTATTCCTCTCTATTCATAGGTGAATAAAAGAAAGCTAAAAGACTCACCAAAGGTTAAAACATTGTTGCAGGTCTGTTAGCTCTGAGTCCATACTCACTCTATTGCCTCTCTCACTGCACTGTGTCTGAGATTATAGCTATTGGACCACGTTTTTCCAAGTGTCCTGGCTTTTAGAAGTGGAACTTCTAAGGAGAGCTAGATGGAGAAATAAATCGGTTTTAATAATGTATTTTTGTTTCCTTCTCCAAATGCTTTATGTTATTTATTTCTGGAGAGTATAATCTCCCTATATACGTCCCGTGGGCTTCTTTAGCCATAGTACCAGACATTATGCAAAAAGGTGAATTTACTCTAGTGTAGGGTATGAAATAGGTGGCAGATTGTTTCCTGAGCTTCGTGAGCAGTGCATAAAAGTATAGGTTAAGATTGTCCTATGGGCTCTTGATAGAACTTTAATATAGATCTCATGCTGTTTCCAGTGGATGCCTAATAAATAAAGCCCCCAACTACTCAGCCTATCATTAAAGAATCTTCACAATGTTATACTTTTTGCCTTTATAGCCTTATTATATCCCACATGTCCTTTATATTCTGGTCATATTAATACTAGTTACTAAACATGGGAATGACCCTTGATGTGGTGAACCAATAGACTCAGAGTAGAAAATATATTGATATTTGATATTAACATAGTCCAAATAAAAGGAACTGACATTTTAATTACCCCATACTGTTACCTTTGTAAAGAATTGCCTTAGCCAATATCATTTGATAAATGTCTTGAAATATAAAACTCAATGCTTTCACATGAATCTAATTGTTTATTATTATTTTTAAAATATGTTTGTATTGATTTTTGTAGTGAGAGAGAAAGGGAGAGGGAGAGAGAAGCATTGAAGTGAGAGAAAAACATCGATTGGTGGCCTTCCTTAGGCATCCCAACCAGGGATCAAACTGAAATCTGGGTATGTGTCCTAACCAGGAAATGAGCTGGCAACCTTTTGGTCCATGGGGCGATGCGCAACCAACTGAGCCACACCAGCTAGAGCTAAATTTATTTTAATAAAAATGCCATAGGAGATTTGTTTCTTATTGGCTTTGATATTAATACATTTCATAAAAAGCATTTTTTAAAATGTATGTTCTCAAGCTTAGTTATGCTTTTAAAGAAAAGACCTGAAGAGAAGCATTGACTTTGTTTATAAGAACATTTGGTGCATGATTCACCTGGATTAGAGAACTTTTCAGCATATTTCCATATTTAGGGACTTAATACAACTATGTTTCCAGAAGTTTCTCATCCTCAGTCTCACTAAGAAAGTAGCTAGACCATTTGTCAACAAAGGAGAGCATTTTCTGCTGAGGTAATTTACTAACCAGATGCTGAGATGGTCATCTCATGCCAGGGTGCGTTCTGTAGCCAGAGACTACACCATCTATTTTAGGTTTTATGACAAATCTTCTATGTTTTTAGAGGATTTAGGAAAGAGGCGCAGAAGCACTCAACTCCTTCTCCAGGTTATTCTGTCAGGTCTGTTTGTCTCTAAAGTCTGTGCTTTTTTCAAGACACCTCATTGACATCCACCAAAGTCATTTTTGCCCCTTAAAAAGTTCATTTTGTCCCCCAAAAGCCCAAAATTTTATCAGAGTGTTAGGAGAAGAGGTTGAGATGACTCAAAAACATCAGTAGAAAAACATTGTTTTCTTCCAGGATTTCAAAGTCTCTCCTTGAAACTGGTTAACTTTAAACATGATTTTAGGCAAACAACTACTTCAGTGTTTTAAAAAAGAAAGTGAAAGAAAAAAAATTTTTTTTTCATTTAAATAAACAACAAAGGTACAAGAAAGTTACAGGAGAGAGGGGTTTGTTCACTCTTATGTTTTGCATGCCTCTCTTTTTAAAAAGCTTTTATTTTCAGCAAAGAAATGAAGCCAAAGGTTAAATATGCACATATAGATAAAATTGGTAGGGTCTGAGAATGGAATTTAAATGTTCTCATGACATTAAGGTAAAAATAAATTGAGCTTATACTCTTTTGAGCTATATACAATTACACTAAATAAATTTTGGTGAAGATATATTTATGTATTTTTCTATTAAATTCACTTTCATTTCTCTGTCTTGGTATATAGAGATAGGTTATAATAAAATTAAAAGTTTGATGAGATTATAAATAGTTTCATTTATTAAGAATTTAGGCCAATTCATGATTGACATGTGGACTTATTTTCTTCTAGAGGCCTGGTGCACAAATTCATACACCAGTGGGGTCCCTTGGCCTGGCCTGTGGGATAAGGGTAAAACTGGCTCTCTCTCCTGAGGGGTCCCAGATTGTGAGAGGGCACAGGCCAAGCCAAGGAACCCCACCAATGCACAATTGGGGCCAAGGAGGGATGCAGGGGGTTGGTCAGCTTGGGAGGGACTGAAGGGGGCTCCAGGGTGTGTCTAGCCCATCTCGCTCAGTCCTGATTGGTCGGACCCCAGCAGCAAGCTAACCTACTGGTCAGAGCTTCTGTCCCTTGGTGGTTAGTGCACATCATAGCAACTGGTTGACTGGTCAACTGTCTACCCACTGGTGGTCAGTGCATGTTATAGTGAGTGGTTGAGAGGCCTTAGCATATTATTAGCATATTACGCTTTGATTGGTTGAATGGCCAACTGGATGACCAAATACTTAGCACATTAGACTTTTATTATATAGGATGAGAGTTATAATCAGACATTGAGGTGAGAAGAACAAGAAAAGTCTTCTAGTCCACCCGAAGGCAATAAGAACTCATCTCCTACAAGTCAGAGCCAAAATGATCTGAAGATAATAGACTGAGAGGAGTAGATTAAACACAGATCATAGAACCTCTTAAACATGCCAAACTCATTTTTCTTGGTAATGGTATAGAGCAATATAATACTTCAGGTTATTTTCAACCTGGATGTACTCTAGTTTCAGGTTTGCTGTACAATTGGAAATTCCCCAGCAGTTGTGGGCACATAGCTTCACTGGGCAGTGAAGAGGGCATGATGATGGATGGTATTCCTTCAGGTACAAGTAATATTAACACCATTGTTATCATTATCCACTGAATGATAAGTAGGAAGAGTCATTTTTCCTCCAACTCATTCCACATAATCTGGCATTGGGAACATTTCATTTTCAGTGGGGAAGCAAAGGCCCAGGTGTTATTCAAAATGCAAACAGTGTAACTGTAAAAACAACTTCAGTTTCCTCTATAAGTTTCTTCAATTACTCATTACTTAAAGGGGAAAAAAATGCCATTCTATGAGCCACAGCGACTGTAAATTGTAGGTAAAACATTATTAGTCAAAAATTGTTACTTTTTATTGAAAGGTTTTATATACGTACTAGTGGCCCGGTATATGACATTTGTACACTGGGGGAGGGGGTCCATAAGCCCAGCCTGTGCCCTCTTCGCAGTCCAAGACCTCTAGGTGGACATCCTCCTAGGATCCTAGGGCTCCTTAACACTGCCACAGAGGCGGGAGAGGCTCCCTACATTGCTGCTGTGCTTGCCAGATGTGAGTCTGGCTTCTGGCTGAGTGGCGCCATGCCCCTTCCCCCCCTACACACCCCCCCCCCCGCCCCCCGTCATGGGAGTGCATTGACCACCAGGAGACAACTCCTGCATTGAACATCTGCCCCCTGGTGGTCAGTGCACATCATAGTGACTGGGCATTCTGCCATTTGGTTGATTTGCATATTAGGGTTTTATTATATAGGGTTTGTGTGTATTTGTGTGTGTGTGTGTGTGTGTGTGTGTGTGTGTGTGTGTGTGTGTGATATACAACTAATTCTGTTAAGGAATATATAAGTTGAAGTATTTGTGTAAAATATATTTTATATTTGCTCTACATACATAGTAAATTATAACTAATTGCCTAATTTCTGAGAGAGACAAATTTAAATCACTAAACATAGAAATGGGGTTATTTTATGTTAGTTAAGAAACCATTACCATTGATTCTTACTGTTCTATTGAAAAGGAATAAGTAATAGATGAAAAATTCTTTCTAATATCATTTAATACCCATTCTGAAAACTTATAGTTTCTCTCTTAACTTGACTCTAGTTTTAATGATAAACAAATCCATAGAACTATGATTTACATGTGGAAGCAAACTTTCTATAAGACTTATAAAGGAAAATCATGAATTTGTCAATTTGGATGCCATTTTTCTCCTTTATTTACACATATTTAATAGCTAAGAAAAAAAGAGGCATTTTACATATGATACAGCAGTAAGCTCACTAAAATAAGTTTAAAATGCACAAAGCAATCTATCATTTACATCAGAAAATAGCCAGATGTTTTGCATTATTAAAAAATCACTAAACATATGCCTTTTCTGATTTCTTTAAAGTTTGTGTAAAAGTTTATGAGTCATAGTGAGAGCTGGTGATATGTGGTAGCCATTGAGACCTGACCAGTTAGACCAAGATCCAACCATTCTTAACTATGGTTCCTAATCCTAGCTCCTCATTCCCATTTCTTTGGGACTTTTTAAAACTACCAGTGTTTAGGCTATTCCCCAACTAGGTGAATCAGAATTTCTGGTTCTGTATATCAGGCATCAGAATTTCCTATAATGTTCCAGTGTTCTGTCTTAATGCCAGCACTGAGAAGTAGCATTGCCTTTCAACAATATAAGAGTATGAAATTATTAAAGGATAAAATACAAAGAAACAAAAAAATAATAATATTACCTACTAGTATAGTGGATTGAGTCCCAATACTCTTTCAGATAAATGAGGAAATTTTTCTTTGCTAGCCAATATAGCAGTTGCCTATTTTTCCACAGAACTTAAGAAACTATTTAAACAATTATATAATATTTAGATGGAAGAAATCCAGCAAATAAACTGCTGCATGTTCAAGTAGCTTCTCCAATTTTATATCCAAGGGTTGGCAAATATAATCACTTATCCAACAAAAATTTCTGTGGGTTTATTGATAATGGTCCAGGAATTGTTCCCAGATGGAATCATGGAATTGAGTCAAACATGACTTCTCCATTAAAGTAATGTATAGCTTGAATGTGTGTGTTTATTCAACATATATAATTTAGTCCTTTTATCTACCTAAAATAGTTCTAACCTTGATGGATGCCTCAGAAAATAAAATGGGAGATGGGGGGACTCTTTGTCTGTGGAGCTTATTTTCCAGGGAGAGTAACAGAAAATAAAGTTGAAAATATTACATGTGAAGAAAATGAAAGCAATAAAGCAGGATAATAGATGAGGTAGATTCAAGTACAGTGCCAAATAGTAGAAAAGTGAGAAGACACATTGAGAATGTGTCATTTAAGTAAACACCTGAAGGAGAGAAAGTGCAAGACATATGATTATTTGGAGAAGAGGGTTTCAGGGAAAGAAAAATGCAAGTGCAAATGCCCAGAGCCTGGAATTTGTCTGGAAAGTTCAAGGAAGAGCAGGAAGCCAGACAGAGAGGCTGGGGTGGAGGTTATATGAGACTAGGGTGAAGTGAAGTCAGAAAAGTGACAGAGGCTATTTGACATGGGGCCTTGTCAGGATTGAATGAGCTGGGGAGCCAGTGAAGGGTTTTGAATGGAGGATTAATAAGATCTGACTTTCCTTTGAAATGAATCACTGTGGGCACTGTGATGAGGATTGACTAAAAAAGAACAAATATGGAAGGAGGAGATCAGGTAGGCTATTGAAAGATTCCAGCTGAGACATGGCTGTTTGCAGAAGATGTTCAGGAAGTAGGAGAAAAAGCATGTATGACTTTCTGAAAGAGTGCAGGGAAAGCTTTGTACAGATTTTGTGTCCTCTGAGCCTTCAAATAATGAGTCTGAATGAACTACCTGGAAAGGAGAAAAAGAACATTCACAAATCAAGAAAAATGAACAGAATATGAACTATCAGATGCATTCAAGAGTGATTGGCTGTGTATGAGGATACAGGACATATGGCATGGATAATGGAATTGGGGCTCAGGATAGAGAATGAAGGACCTCATATATCATGCTGAGTAGCTGGACTTCATCATAAAAGCAATATCAAAGGATTTTAGATAATTTGAAAACAATGTGGAAGACAGGTGAGGATGAGCAGAAATTGGAAACAGACACAAATTAGTTCTTGCCAGTCACCATCTAATGAACATAAATAGATATTTGCAATTATGGCAAGAGCTATAACAATAGTGGGTACAGAATACAATGGAGTGGGGGGAAGAAGAAAAATTTTAAGATAAATAGAAGCAGCAAGAATGGCTTCATTGAAGAAGTATTAATTAAACTGGATCTTGAGAAATTAGTAAATTGTTTTCATTCATACATGATGAAAAGGAGTTCCAGGCAAGCTGAGCATCAGAGACACAGAGACCTGAAAGAACATGAGAAATTAGAGGTTGTAAAAGGTGACTGGTGCATAGGGCATAAGGAGAGGAAGGGAGATGAGAGCAGGAGGCAAGGGCAATAATTCTATGGAATTTGGATATGGTTATAGTTCTGTAGGCAATGGGGATCCAATGAAAGATATTAAGTGTAGTTACACTATGCTTTATAAAACCATGTATCCATGCTCAGGGAGAAATGGAATTTGGTGAGTCTAGAGGGATGGAGACTAGACAGCAGACTACTGAAATAATTTAGGATGGAAATAAAGGATTGTATTACACCAGGAGTCATTGTATAGAGGATGAATTCAAGAAGCATTTCTGAGACTAAATGAATTACATTTGGGGATAAATTATATGTAAGTAATATATAAAAGTAAGGGGAAAGAAGGAATTTAAATGGTACAAAAGTTTCTGTCTTGGGCCACTAGATTGATGAAGTAAAAGGAACAGGTTAGAGGATGGGGGTGGGAAAGAATCTATTTGGTTCTACTAAATTTTATACAAACCTCTTGGATTGAAATGTTTCATAAGCAAATGAAAATATGTATAAAAAAGAGCTCAGTCCTTGGCACAAAACAGGCACTCAGTAAATATTTTCTCAATTTTGAGATGCAACATTTTAAGTAATGAAATTAGGTCAGTTTAATTTGCCTGCTTGCAATGTGTTTCAACTTTTCAAAGAAAACTCTTAAAATTATATGACATACTATTCATGCGTTGGATAATACTTTCAGTCTCCTAGTCTAGTTGCCAAGTGTTAAATTCTATGCTGCACAACATACCTATGACCCAGACTAAAATCCACAGTGTGATGAAAGAAAAAAATGGCTCTGAATTATATCTTCCTGATAGAATCCCTATTATTGCCATTTTCCTTTGGTACAATTTTAAAAGGCTTATTTTTACTTCATTTTGTTAAATGTTTAACTACTATCTTCAAATGAGAGCATCTTTAATTTGGATGTAATCATGAAAAATACCTTACATAAAAGAGAGATGTGGTGATAAAAAAAAAAAAAATCCATTCAACCATTGGCCTCAGAAATAAAGAGGTATAATTTATCTGTTCTTTGTGCCAATACTTTATTGTGGTTTTAATAATGTTGCAGAGTTACTTTGCAAGGTAAATGGAAAAAGGAATTATACATAGCTTTTTATTGGAATAAAATATAATTCTGTTTAGTTCATTCTGTAATCATTTTATAATTGACTAATCCAACAAATTAAACAATTTACAGTGCCTTTTAATGTTATATTAAAAAAAACTCCATGAAAATTTTCAGTATAAAATGAAAGCATTTTCAAATAAGAAGTTCAATACTCTTTGAGCTACAAAAAAACATGTTGGTTTTTCTTGCTTATTATAAAAAAGACTTATAACACTGATGAATTTTGACAATCTTACTTGTCAGATGAGAATTAATGAAAGGATTTCATGAATTCTGTATGAGTTTACATTATAAATTAATAGAATATAATGTGTTCCTCTTCCCATTTACACATTGAATTATTGCTTTGATATCAAAGGTATCATTAAATAATGTAACCATAATTATAGTACAAATAATTACATGTGTAGTATGAGTTCTTTCAAAGGAAAGAAATTGTGCATACTTGAGGATAGTTAAGTCTTTTGTATACAATTTGTGCATCTCTCTTAGTGTGTTTATCTAGAAAGAAAGTTATATTGTTAAATTATGTATGAGATTTTTAGTCTATTGTATTTCTCCCTAATACTAATAAACATGAAACACTTGAGAGAGAAAAGCCTCATTATTAATAGCAGCATAATTTTCTAATATTACATTCAAGATAACCATTTATTTCATTGATTCTGAAAATCCCACATCATGGTAATATCATTGACCCTATTTTATAGTCAAGAAAAATGAGACTTAGGAAAAAAAATACTTTGCCCCAACATCACATATCAATAATTGGCAGGATAATTATCTTGGCTGTAGGCATCTAAATTTATTGAGAGTTTAAATCTTAATATATGTCCTCTAACCCAAATGTACTGAGAAAATAAAATGTTGATGCAGGGTGGTCCTGCTTCTAATCTTGCAACACTAGGCTGTGCTCTTTGTGTTATGCCACAGGAACAAGAATGACCTCTCAGTGACCCATGCACAGTTTCAGCCTAATTCCTGCTGGCCATTAGCCATCCAAGCATCAGATTTGGAGATGGTGTCAGCAACATTGGAACAGCATCATTTGTGACTTATGGAAAATAACAATGAATAAGATGTCAGTCTCTGAGTTCTACTCCTGATTTTGTCACATGACCTTGGTTGGCTTTAGAGGAGTCAGAACAGCTGGCTACTCCAGGTCTCTCCTCAGCTGTGACATGAAGAGTGGACAGAAATCTCTAATGTCTCCTCCCAGCCTTAATGTTTTTCTTTGTACAGATCTAATTAGTCAGTCCAGGATTTGATGCATATCTTTGGCTTTACTCTTGGAATAAGTAGAGAACTTCCACACATTGAGTGGTTGACAGAGTAAAGAAAGACAATGGTATGTTTTATGGGTTATAATAGATGTAAAATGATACCAAAAAGGTCAGTTGGTTTTAAAACTACAACCGTGAGTCAGAATTTAGATGGTGAACAATTGCAAACAAATTTATTTTGTTCATAATATCATCTTGGTTAGTACCCGCATACAGCCTCATATCATCTGTAAAGCCAATGGGCCAAGGGCTATGCCCACCATCACAACCACTGCTAGAAATATCACAGTCATGCAAGAACGAAAGTGATATGTAGTGGCTGTTGATCGAGCCTGGACACAGTATTTTGTGTTAGACTGTGCCCTGGCAGAGAATCTGAGCAAACATTGAAGAAGAGGCCCATTTCTTGAATGTATGGATCACTTAGCTCAGAATCAGAAACTCAGAACTTTTAATTCCACTCTGTGATGTTTGACGTTAGCTAAATATCTTTAAAATGTTCTTATAGCTCTTTACAGAAAACAGGCACTAGTTTAGGTACTATCATAGAGAATTTTTTTTTAGACAATAGGCATATTGTTAATGTATTATAAGAAGTGTCAGTAATTGTAAAATGTTTAATATTAGCTATAAAGTTGTAGTTAGGGTTGTTTATTTGAAACTTTAAAGAAAAATAATACTTTCAAGTTTCAACCAGATGAGCATACCAAAGAAACTATAAGCAGACAGGATTTCTTGACTATAGAGAAACAGAAATTAATCTCTTCAAGAAGAATGTAAGGAATGATATTCAAAAATTGAGCCAGATGCAATTTTAAAAGGACTAGCTCTATATCTTACAAGTAATTCTTAATAACTACTTAGTGAAATGTTCCTTATGCTCTCTGAGGACTGTTTTTAATAGAATATGCACTCCCACCATCTAGATGGCCTCAAAGTTATGACCCTACCATCTTGATTTCCAATTTAGTAGGAAAACTACCAGTTAACTGTTTTGTTCAGCGATTCTAGAAATAGGGTTGACAAAAATAATAGTTTCATATAGAGCTGAACAAAGAGAGCACTATTTCAGAAATGCTATTGTTTTGGGGGGAAAGCTTGAAAAAAATCAATAGTTTTAAGAACATTCTCAAAAGGAATTTATACTATTCATGAAATAGTAAACATTAGAGTGATAAAACAAGAGGTTAATACTTAGTTTTTAAGGACCTACAGGCAAAACATCTTTCTACGATGCTTCCTAATGAATAAAACATGATTCCATTTTAGTGCTTTCACTGTCACTAGTATCAATTCTAAACTTTCAAATTAAAATCATGGCATGTATTCAATTATCGGATTGCTAAAAATCTGTCACCTAAAACCCTTCATACAACTTAATTTTCCCCCTGTTATTGTTAAACAGAGAAGCACAATAGTGATCCAAGCCAATAGTCTCATTTCACATGTCCTTGTCCTTGTGGTTGCCATAGATCTTAACTTCTCTTCCATTTCATTAACCAGGCAGGATTTTTCATAGAAGTGCTGTTGTCACTTCATGCAGGAGCACTCCAAGGCTGCTAAATGCTAATCACAGCCCCACAACCACAAATGCAATTGCCCACACATTGCTCAGCACAGTAGTTGCGAACCACTCTACTTTATTTCTTATAAGGGTCCAAATTAGTTGCAAAATTACTTTCTCTAAATTTTTCTTCTTTTCTTGTTCTATTAATTCCAATAAAATTCACTGTGATTTTGCCACACTCTACAGGTAAGTCAGTTCATTCCTTCCCTATCTTCCTTTTTTTTTCCTCTTCCTCTCTCCCTTTCTCTCTCTCTCCTTTCTTTACACTCCCTCCCTCTCTGTCTCTCTCTTTTTCTCTATTCTCTTTTCTAGTCCCTAAGCCAATTGAGAACAAAACCTGTGTTGTTTACTTTTGTTTCCGTAGCACACACCAACGTGTGTTTAATAAATGTTGTTGAATTAAATTGTTCTGCTTTTACAGAGGACTGCAGACTTTTCCAACCCAGAAGCATTTTAATCATGCCAGTTGGCATCCATCTAATTGTAACTGCTAAGCCAAACCTGGCAGGCAGCATAGTCACTTAGAGAGCTTTTAGAAATACAGGTTCAAGGGCCCCTTTCCAGAACTACTGAATCTGAGTCTGCCTCAGAGAAGCCCGAGACACGGTATTTTAAAGAAGTTCTACAACAATACCAATCTTCTCCTAAGTCACAGCTTTTAGTAGAATTTCTTTGTACTATGAAGAAAATAGGGAGATACTCTTTAGAAATATCTCAGATGCTCTTCTATTTAATTGGACAGCCTATAGGGAAGTGTAAATAACTTGAAAAGCCTGCACAAAATATATGCATTGAACTATCATATATTTTTTACTACATCAAATAACAAAGTATACTAAAAAACTGCCATTAGGAGAGAAGCTTAGCCTTGGCTGGGTTGGATCCTCTATCAGGGCACATGCAAAAAGCAACCAATGAATGCATAAATAAGTGGAACAACAAAAAGGTCTCCCTCTCTCTCTCTCTCTCTCTCTCTCTCTCTCTCTCTCTCTCTCTCTCTCTCCCCTTTCCTTTCTTCTCTTTATAAATCAATCCACCAATAAAAGACAGAAGCTTAAATTATTCAAGAATATGGGGAAATGCTTGGTAAAGATAAAAATTCTAAAATATATTTCTCCTTTTTGTGAAGATGTTTAAAATTAACACATTTCTAATAATTCAGATGCTTGGCAACCATTTCCACTTATGTTTATGTTTAAAATATTACTTTTCACAGCCATTTATATATTTTTCTTCTTATTGTGCCAAATAGATTGAAAATTCCATTGTGGGCCATGGAATTTCAATTTGGGCCTGACTGTTAGAAATCTGAATCATCCTTCTTCTGTTCCTTGTTGGATGATCTATATATTCCTAGGTCAAAATAACTCTCAGGTAATCATCTTTATCCCTAATTATGTTTTATTTTATAATTAAATATTTATTGTTGAAAATATTACATATGTCCCTCTTCTTTCCCCATTGACCCCTTCTAGCCCCCTCTTGTCCCCTGCCCCAGGCCTTCACCACCCTATTGTCTGTGCCCATGGATTATGCATATATGCTTATAACTACTTTGGTTTATCTCTTCCCACCCACCCACTCACCTCTGCCTTCCCTCTAAGACTCCATACTCTGTTCCATACTTCTATGTCTCTGGATCCGTTTTATTCACCAGCTTATTTTGTTCATTAGATTCTACATATGAGTGAGATTATGTGATACTTACCTTTCTCTATTTATGTTTTAAATTATCAGTAGAAAAAGGAATGTGGGATCTGAATGCTATTGGGGGGATGCTAAGCTAAAAAAGCCAAGGATTTCTAAATCATCCCTTGCCCTCTCACTATTCCTCCAAGTATGTTTTCCAAGGGTAAATGGTAGAATAAAGCAAGATGTCACCTGAATTTTGTTGACAAGTGACCCAAATTCAGATACCAGATACTGCCATCCTTAAACCTGAAACAGTATATGATTTAGATTTAAGGAGGTTCTCTCCCTCCCTTTCTTCCAGCTGCAACCTAAATCTGATCTTTTTACCACCTTTGGGCCAGGTCACATGGGACAAGATAATGAAGAGATTAAAATGTTGGGTCTCTAATAAGAAATTATCTTGCCTTCCCCTTGGTGGAAGACATCTTCCACCCACAACCACAGTTGCTAGATGGAAGGAAGAAGAAGTTAATTGGTGATCTGGTGATTGGCTGAGTTTCTTTGCAACTTAACTAAAGGGAGGGAGAGGATTAAGCCAAAAGACAAATATACATCAAAAAGCAAATAGTCAAGCTCCTTCCAATTCAAGAGAATGTATTACCATAAAGGAGAACAAGGCAGGGTGTGCATGAACTATAATGACATCGCCTTTCTGGGGAAGTAGAAGGTGAAAAGTTGAAGGATGAAGACCTCCTCTGAGGTGGGGAGAGAAGCCTCCACTCCACTCTCTTCAAAAAGCCTAAGGTTACAATTTGCTGAAGCCTCACTAAAAAACAGTCACTTTTCATGCTCTGCTTATGTAGAAATAAACAAAGAAAGACCAATGGAATGAGAACAAGCAAAGAGTACTTATCCATAGCTTGTTACAGCAAGGGAGTCAACCACCACCACTTGCACTTTAGGCAAGATTTGAAGGCAGGCAGAGGAGAGGAAGATCTTCATCGTAGAGAACAGGGAAGGCTCAGGTGTGCGAGATTGGAGGGTCTTGGCCTGAGGAAGCTATAGGTGAGCTAACTAACCCCTCTGTGATTGTGTAGTAGTGCATATTTGTTTTTCTCTGGTAGGCCCTAAATTGGAAGTGGGGGGAAAATAGGGAAGATGTTCATTATTAATAAAGTCTTGACCATTGGGGGCTCATTGTTATAGATATTATTGTTTGGCTTCCTGAATTATTACCAGAGATAGCAGGCTGGCTTCCTACAGGTATGACTCAGCAGGCTAGTTCCTGGGCTTCTTTTCAAAGATTAAGGGTGACTTCCTGGGCAGCTTGTTGCAGTTAGTGATTCAGTTCTATTTTATAGATGGTTGGCCATTATTTGTATATTAGTCTTCACTTACAATCTTGCTATCACTTAAAGAGTAATCCATGAACCAAAAGTATTAGGAGCCAATTGTGAGCTTGTTAAAAATGAAGAGTATCAACTCCCTCACCACATCTTCAGGATCAGAATCTAGCAAGTGATTCTTATACAAATAAATACTTGAAAAACTTTAGGCCATAATTCCCCCTCATTGTATCAGAAGCAGGCACTATCCCCCCTTTTTTTCATTTTAAAAATATATTTTATTGATTTTTTTACAGAGAGAAAGGGAGAGGGATAGAGAATTAGAAACATATATGAGAAACACTAAATAGCTGCCTTTGACTGGAATCGAACCTGGGACCCTTCAGTCTACAGGCCAACACTCTATCCACGGAGCTAAACAGATTAGGGCACTATCCCCATTTTAATAACAAGGTAATAAAAGTTTAGAGAGGTTTAGTAACTGACACAGTCATGTATAGGAGGTGACCAAGCTAGGACATGAGCCCAGTTGACTTTCTTCTCAGCCTTTTGTACTAAACCTGAGTGTAATCACCAACTCTTCCCAACAAAGAGACCACGGCTCTAACCCAACTGAGCTACCTGGCCAGGGCCTAATCAAATGTACTTTAAATATTTTTTTTTAAACTTCAGTAGAGGAAAAAAATCTGAGTTTGGATAAATTAAGTTCCAGTTGAACTTAGCTGAATTGTCCATTTAATAAAAACACAACACACAGTCTATTGAATAAACTTTCATAATAAAATTGAAATACAACATAATAAATATACCAGTCTTAAGTAATATTCTATCAGTAAAAGTTAAAACAAAAGCAAAGAGGAATGTTCATATATACATTTTTCCCTTTTGAATAGTTTTAGGCTTTCATTCTTTTTCCCTGGGATATGCTGTCTTACCCTTTATATATAGGAAAAGACATTAAGAGAAAAGGAATCATTTCACTTTCTTTGAGACTCAAGATGTCCCATAGGGCATTATATTTAGGTTCAGTTTTTATCTGTATACTAGGCTCAATGTTGTTAAGTCATGAAAACTTCGGGTTTTTATTTTTCAGCTTATAGAGATAACACATATAAAGGTGAACAGAATAGAAAAAATTCTGTTGGTCATGTCTTTCAAATGTCTACTAGAGCTGGTCAAGGAATCCTAGTCTAAGTGTAACTTAGTTTGAAAGCAACAAATCCATGTGACAGCTAAAAAAAATTGAGTCCCCTTAAGTTCTAACTCATTATCTCACACAAAAATACTTCGTGTTTTTTTTTAAATTGTGAATTCCTCCAAAGCATTACAATCCTTCTTATATGATATACTTTTTTTTGTATTTTACATTTTTTCTAAAAATTAAGCATATGTATGAAAAAGACTATTTTCCCAAAGCAGACAGAGCTGTAATGAAATTGTAATATGGAGAGCCAGAGAGAAAAATACTTAGATTCTGGGATCTCAAATTCGAACAAGCAAAAGTTATGGCCATACTCATTTCCAATTGGAAATGCTTTGTTATTAATGGGAAGGAAAGTGATTATAAATATAGCACAGACATCATTCAACATTAAGATCCCCAAAATGACAGAAAGTATTTTAATTACAAACTCAGAATGCATTGCTTACATTCATTAAAGAAGCCAAAGTACAATTTTATTTTTACTTTATGAATTTTCCTTTTGCTAGTCAAGCCCAGAGAAAGCATCGTATTTCCACTTTGACTGCAAATTCAGTAGTGCTGAGGGATACTTAATAGGTGCTTGTGGTGGTTTCAGGGTAAATTCAAAGAAAGTTGAAGACTTGGATGAGTCACAAAGCCAACATCTTTAAGTACAATGGAAAATGCTTTACATGTGGTGCACATTTTCCTGATTGTGAGGATAGATAGACTAAAGTTTAAGAACATAGAAAATGAATGGATATAATGTTGGCTCATTGTGTTTATCAAGCAATTAACTCACTCATCCAGAATTTTTTTAAAAATATGTTTTTATTGATTTTAGAGAGGGGGAGGGAGGGAGAGAGAGAGAGAGAGAGAGAGAGAGAGAGAGAGAGAGAGAGAGAGAGAGAGAGAGAGAAACATCAATGAGAGAATCATTGATCTGCTGCCTCCTGCACACTCCCTACTGGGGACTGAGCCCATAATCTAGGCATGTGCCCTGACCGGGAATTGAACCATGACCTCCTAGTTCATGGGTCAAGGCTTAACCACTGAGCAACAATGGCTGAGCCACTTGTCCAGCATTTAAAATAATGTGTAGTACTCTAAGTAATAGAGATATAGTAAATTTGGATAAAAAATTATGATAAGAATCTTGGTTTAACTTGGAAAATACATGTTTTACAAAGGAATAAATACAAAAGAATGATGGTATTCCTTTCTAACTCAGAATAAGAGTTAGAAAGTGCTAATGTTTAAGGATCATTATTTCTTTCCTATAATACAATATTAATAAAAATGATATAAATAATTACAATAATAAGATGGGAGAGGCATTGGGGAATCATTGAAAGAAGGCAGCAATGGGTGTCAGTCAATGTAGGTTCTAATTATTTCTCTGTCAGTAGATTGTGGAATGACCTAGAATGAGTCACTTCTCTGGTTCTTATTTTCTTTCTTTTTTTTCAGATTTGGAGGAAAAATAATGCTTTCCAACCAAATTCTACATAACTATAAGATTTCATGTAGGTGTTCTGTACACACACACACACACACACACACACACACACACCTACATATATAATAGCTAAAAAGAAAATCAAAGTAACATGCCTAAGTATGTATTTTCTAGTTGTAATATGCCAGAGCCAGTCATTAATTAGTACTGTTGCATTATCTTTCTTTATATTGATCTCAAAAGAAAGCATGACTTGCCATTTCAATTTGATCAAAAAATATCCTGAGATTTTTAGGAATTTCGCTTTAAATATATGTTCCGACATATACTTTTATAATGAACAAGTGGAAAGGAATTGTGATGATTACAATATTTATTATATCTAACTGTTTTTTCTTGTTTTTATGGACTTTACAATAAATTTTAGACATTGAACTTATAAAATAGTGATACTAATAATGTTACTTTTTGTTTTATACATTAAAATTCTATGGAAAATTTTATGTAATTAAGGATTAATATTTTTTAAGCTTGACTATCTTGAATAAATTATTCTATAAATTCTCTTTTACCACTAATCTTGACTAATTTTTAACAATTGTCCAAAGAAGAAATCTAAAGGTTATCTTAAATTAGACACAGAAAAAACAGCATTTCTAGAGAAATGTCATTGTAATCCTGGGAAAGTCCTGACAAAAATCAAAGTATTTATTGATAAACAACACTTTTGAATCCATCATGACTACAGTTCACTCAGATAAATACTGTTCATTCCAAATGGAGCTAGTCTCTTCTTTTAGTGGAAATAGAGAAGAGCTGACTGAAAGTTAGTCTTTTCTTCAGAAAGAAACATGTCCATAATGCTGAGGATATTAGTGGACTGATTCCTTCAGAACAGCAAAAGGTGACAAAGACTTTCCTAAGCTGTTGTTTCACTGGGGAGAAATGGCATGACCTTTGCCTCCTTTAGCTCAATGAAATATTCATGATTCATTTAACTAAGGTTCTTTGTTTAGTCATATTAATAATTCTGTTTGTTAAGTAGGCAAATTATCGTAAAATAGGAGATGAGATTTAAGGTAGAATGGAATTACAAGTGAGGGGATGGATAATGAAAATAACTTTTCTGTGTTGTTTTGTTTGTTTTTTAAAGAAAAAAAATAGGGAACAAAATAAGAGCAGTGTAAATAACAAGTTACCAGGTTAATACTTAATTCTGTATTGGACTGGTCCAAGAAACGTGTGAATGAAAACAGTGGTTTGTCTCACCTTCCCTAAACAATTCATTTTCTTCTTTTGTTATTTCATCATTTGTGAGTATTTCTCTTGCTAAGCCATTCTGGGTCTGTCCATCTGTTGCTTTTGGAATACCACCTCCTTTCCAAAGCTGAGTTCAAATGTTGCTTCACCTATTAGGGTTCTTTTAATTCTCCCAGTGATCTCCTTTTTACCAAACCAATCTACTTTTATAAAACCAATCAAAACTCTAATAGTGATATTAATATAACTTTAACATTTTATAATATCATCATTTTAAGACAAAAATAGAAGTGCTTTTTAAAAGAAGCTAACACTTTATTTTAAAAGATGAGCAACCATAATATACTGACAGGAGAAGAACTAAAAATTCATCCATCCATTCCAAAGGAAGGAACTTGACAGACAGAATGAAAGAGAATGAACTAAGCCAAAGAATTATCTGCTAAGTTTTAAAAGTTAAGATTCAATAAAGTTGTAAAATGATCACCATACCCAAAAGAATAGATGGCGAGGAATATTTCAGCAGGCCTCCCACAGGGAGTAGGGAACTGTGGGCGCTTGTGGAAAAGTAGTGACTGCAGCTGTAGCCCCATCTACTGCAGGCACTGTGCATGTTTCTCCTCTAAGTAGAATAAGTACTCTTGCAGGGCAATGAGCACTATAGCAGTCCTACTCAATACAGCACAAGGGAGAAATGAATGAATGAGGCAAGGCTGAAGTGCTCATTATTCTTAGTATTTTACTTAGACAGTCTTAAATTTCTAATTCTCACTTTGACTTGTTTAATGAAATAAATACTCTATTTTTATTTTTATTTATTTATTTTGTAAAATAAATCTTTATTGTTCATATTATTTACAAATGTTCCTCATTTCCCCCCACCCCCTAATTGCTCCCCTCCACCAGGTTCCCACTTCACCCTCTGCCCTTTCCCCATCCCCCATTGTCCTCATCCATAGGTGCACAGTTTATGTTCAGTCTCTTCCCACAACCCCCTCTCCCCTTTTCCCCGAGAATCGTCAGTTCACTCCCCTTCCATACTTCTGATTCTATTATATTCATCAGTTAATATTGTTCATCAGATTTTTTTTTAATTCCCTTGGTTTTTAGATTCAGTTGTTGATAGTTACATATTTGTTGTTCATAGTTTTTATCTTTATTTACTTTCTCTTCCTAAAGAACCCCCTTTAGCAATTCATATAATTCTGGTTTGGCGGTGATGACTTCCTTTAGCTTTTTTTTTTATTAGTGAAGCTCTTTATCTGGCCTTCAATTCTGAGTGATAGCTTTGCTGAGTAGATTATTTTTGGCTGTAGGTTCTTGCTATTCATCACCTTGAATATTTCTTGCTATTCCCGTCTGGCCTGCATGGTTTCTGTTGAGAAATCAGCTGACAATTGAATGGGTGCTCCTTTATAGGTAACTACCTGCTTTTTCTCTTGCTGCTTTTAATAGTCTCTCTTTGTCTTTTGCTCTTGGGATTTTAATTATGATGTTTCTTGGTGTGGTCTTCTTTGGATTACTTTTGTTTGGAGTTCTGTGTGCTTCCTGGACTTGTAAGTATGCTATGAACCCCACTTCCAATTTCACTTCCAACTGTACTGAACCCCAGTTCCGGGCTCATTGGGGGAGAGCCTAGACTGTTTGGTAGCAGGCGAAACTCGGGGCACCTTTCTCTCAGAGGTACTTGCAGCAAGTACCAAAGCAGCGTGTACCAAAGGACACTGAGGAACACTGAGACCCAGGAGCCTCATAGGGCATGGCTGACAGAAGCCAAGGCTGTAGGCTCCACCCTGAAACTCTGCCCCATCCAAGCTGAACACAGAGACTTTTAAGGCTGCCAATTCAGGGAAGCTGTGAAAATGCCAACACAAGGAAACAGATCACAAACGAAAGAAATGGAGGACAAAAAGCGACTGGATATAGAGTTCAAAATCACGCTTATAAGGTTTTTCAAGAATTTCCTAGAAAAGGTCGATAAGACCTATGAGGATATGAAAAGGGATCAACTAGAAATAATAAGGTATCTACAAGAAATAATAAAGGATCAACAAGAAATAATAAGGGATCAACAAGAAATAAAGAATACATTGTCTGAAAAAAATATATATTATACAGAGTCCCAAAAACAGAATGGAAGATCGCAAGAATCAAGTCAAAGATTTGGAACATAAAGAGCCAGAAGACACTCCTCTGCAGAAGCAAGAAGACAAGAGAATCCAGAAAGTTGAAGATAATGTAAGAAACCTCTGGGATAACTTCAAGCGAACCAACATCAAAATTATGGGGGTCCCAGAAGATGAGAGAGATCAAGATATCGAAAACATACTGAAAGAAATAGTGATAGAAAACTTCCCCACCTGGTGAAAGAATTAGAAATACTCTATTTTTAAAAGTTATTTATATCTTTTATTTATACCTTCATATCTGTTACCCTATAAACAGCTTTATAAGAAGTTGTTTTTCTGGTTTCCCTGGGATTACAGCCTGAGGATGATTTCTGTCTCTAATCCATTCCTGTAAATATGAAACTGCAGTCAAGCATTGCAAACTTGTCTCTCTGAGAGCAGGTGGAGGCAAAATAAACCCGATGAACTCCAGGCTGCTTTTATTCAGTCTGTTTTGTTTGTTTCTTGGTATCCAGATTACCTTGAGTGACATGATTCAGGCTGAAGTTCTCATATAATTTTCCTCTCAGACTTGAAAGCAAAGCTTAGCAACATGAAGAAAAAAATGGTTATTGACCGTAATTCTATCAACAGCCTTCTCGTTTACATGTAAATGAAAAAAAAAAAAAAGGAGCAAATCACCTTTGTGATCGTGCATTATTAAATGTAGTGATGGCAGTAAAAATTGAGAGGTGAGTAAACACCTCACCAAAATCTACAGAGGCAATCAGTGCAGAAAAGCTGTGTCAAACATTATGTGATCATTTTCCTCTTAATATCATCTGTTTCCTAAGCTCACTGGTAGCAGTGGAGCAGTATGTCACTTGAATAGCAATGTGTGCCCTTGTCTTGGTAAAGTTAGCAGTGCAATAGCAAGAATAATGGCCTGACATTCTGGCTCATAGATGTTAACTCCTAAGCAAACTGTGCAGGCCATTCTGCTGTAAATTATTCCATAAATGTTTGACACTGAGCAAACTCTGTGACCTTATCCTACTGAGTTATTTTTTATTGAAGTTTGGAATGCAACACTATTTTACATTTTTTCCTACTTTCCCCTATTTCCCAGTATTTAATAATTTATTTCACCTATAGTAGTCCACAAAACATATTTCAAATGCTTAAATGAATATCCCACACATGGACACACACACACACACACACACACAAACACACACTAACATTTGCCATATATCCCTTTGCTCTAGTGACTGGTCTCAGTTCCAACCTGAAAAATATAAAGAGAAAGGATCTTTGTCTAAGCCAGTAATTGTTTTCAATGTGAGGGCTGCAAACTGTGTGACTGGGCTTCACCTAGGATGCTTATTAAAAAGACAGATTCCCTATGCCCAATCCTTGACTCACTGAATTAAAATTGTTAGAGATGAGACTGAGAAATCTGCAATTTTCAAATAAGTCAGTTTCTTTCAATGATTCTATGAATTACATTTTGAGAGTCTCTGAAAGATATAAACATAAAATCTTAATTTTCTAAGTTTTCTGTTATGCCTCTTTATTTTTTATAGGTTCATTTCTAGTTTTAAAAAATATTTATTTTTTAAAGTATTACATATGTCCCCTTACCCCTACCCCCATTGACCCCTTCTAACCCACCCCCTGCTCCAGGCCTCAGCTCCCTATTGTCTATGTCCATGTGTTATGCATATATGCATACTGGTTCTTTGGTTGATCTCTTCTCAGGCACCCACAAACCCCTGCCTTCCTTCTAAGATTGACAGTCTGTTCTGTTATGCCTTTTTATGAAACTAACCAAGGTCACCCAAGCATCATCAAACCTCACACCTCAATTCACCCCCACAACCAATTTTGTTCCAACTATTGGAAGTTGACTTTTACCTGACTCTGTAGCCAGAGGCCATTGAGACCGAAAGCCCCACCTAGTCACTGGAACAACAGATTATAAGTGCCTCACAAGCTGTTTGATCAACAGGTATTCATTCACTCTATTACCCCATTTCAGATGATTGGACTGCACTTGCATGACTCCTATCAAGTGAGGAGGAAGTGAAGGCTGGGAAGTCCTGTTAAACAATGGAGAGTATCAACAGCATCTCTCAGGTCAACATGTTACCCTTTTCATTAAAAGTTATGGTTCTACTCTTGTTTAAGTGACAGGCCTTGAGCCTGGCCTGCCCGACTCAGTGGTTGAGTGTGGACCTGTGAACCAGGGTGTCACAGTTTGATTGCCATTCAAGACACATGCTCAGGTTTCCGGCCCCAGTAGAGGGTGTGAAGGAAGCAACCAATTAATGATTCTCTCTCATCATTGATGTTTCTATTTCTCTTTCCCTCTCCCTCCCTCTCTGAAACCAATAAAAGTATATTTAAAAACAAACAAACAAACAAACAAACAAATAAATGATGAGCCTTTTGTAGTCCACAAAACATATTTCAAATGCTTAAATGAATATCCCACACATGGACACACACACACACACACACACACACACACACTAACATTTGCCATATATCCCTTTGCTCTAGTGACTGGTCTCAGTTCCAACCTGAAAAATATAAAGAGAAAGGATCTTTGTCTAAGCCAGTAATTGTTTTCAATGTGAGGGCTGCAAACTGTGTGACTGGGCTTCACCTAGGATGCTTATTAAAAAGACAGATTATTGGTTGTGCTTTCATTAAACTCAGTAAAAGGAAAGATAAACATACTCTAGTTGGTTAAAGAAAATTACCAAAATAATAAGATAAAATGAACAGAACTTAAGGGGGAAAAAGCCATGATTTTTAATAAAAACCACTAAAGGCTCAGTGATTAAGTGTTGACCTATGAACCAGGAGTTCACAGTTTGATTCCTAGTCAGGATACATGCTGGGGTTGTGGACTGGATCCCTAATATTGGGCATACAGGAGGCAGTCAATCAATGATTCTCTCTCATCATTGATGGTTCTGTCTCTCTCTCTCTTCCCTTTCCTCTCTGAAAAAAAAATTTTTTTACAAGGAAGTTTTGGTACAGTTACACAATAGAATATTAGTGGGATATAAAAAGAAGAAAGGAAATCTTATCCTTTGTGACAGCATGGATGGACCTAGAAAGCATTACACTAAATGAAATAAGCCAGTCAGAGAAAGATAAGTACCATATGATATCACTCATATATGGAATTTAATGAACAAAATAAACTAACAAAAAATAAAAACAGAGTCATAGAGAACAGACTGACAGCTGTCAGAGAGGATGGGGTTTGCATGGCTTGGTGAAAAAGGTGAAGGGATTAAGCAAAACAAACAAACAAAAAAACACATCAACAATTCCCAAAAACTGATAGACACAGGCAGCAGTGATTACCAGAGGAAATGGATGGTGGTAGTTGGGGAGGGAAGTGAAAAATGAAAAGGGGGAATAATTAAATGGTGATGGGATAAGATTTGACTTGGGGTGGTGGACACATACTACAATATACAGATGTTGTATTATAGAATTATACACTTGAAGCCTACATAATTTTATTAACCAATGTCACCCCAATTCATTCAATAATAAAAAAACAAACAAAGCTATTTATTATAAAAAATAAATACAATAAGATACTATTTGACAAATAATGTATGACAAATAATGTATGACAAATAGTAATGTATGTATGAATCGTAGAATTTCTGTGAAATATATATGAGGGTGTAGAAATTATTTAGAAGTATCACAGTAATATCACAATGATGTAATGATTATACTAGAGGCCTGGTGCATGAATTCATGAATTCATGCACCAGTGGGGTCTCTCAGCCTGGCCTGTGGAATTGGGTCGAAACCAGCTCTCCAACATCCCCCAAGAGGTTTTGGATTGCGAGAGGGCACAGGCCAGGCTGAGGAGTCCCAATGGTGCACTATTGAGCTGGGAAGGGATGCACGAGGTTGGCCAGCCAGGGAGAAACTGCGGGAGGGCTCAGTTCTATTTTGCTCAGTCCTGATTTGCTGGACCCCAGTAGCAAGGTAACCTACCAGTCGGAACATCTGTCCCCGGTGGTCAGTGCACATGTTAGCGACTGGTTGACTGATTGATTGTCTGCCCCCTGGAGGTCAGGGCATCTCATAGCAAGAGGTTGTGTGACTTTAGCATATCATTAGCATATTATGCTTTGATTGGTTGAACAGATGACTAGATGACCAGACACTTAGCATATTAGGCTTTTATTATATAGAATTCACTTTTTTATACATATATATATATATCCTGAAGGCCCAGTGCATGAAATTCGTGCATGGGTAGAGTTCCTAAACCTGGCTGGTGATCAGGGCCAATAAAGGCTAGTGGCCAGGGACTTCCTTTGTTCTTTGCCATCCTCTTGTGGTCAGCACATATCACAGAGAGCAATCAAACTCCCGGACTCCTGGTTGAACTCCCGAGGGGACAACTTGCATATTAGCCTTTTATATGTATATAGACTAGAGGCCTGGTGCACAAAATTTGTGCTGGGGGGGTGTCCCTCAGCCCAGCCTAAACCCTCTCCAATCTGGGACCTCTCGGGGAATGTCTGACTGCTGGTTTAGGCCTGATCCTTGACTCGCAGAGGTGTGGGACCCCCAGCCTCTCCAGGTAGAGCAGCCACTGGGCCCCAACTCTGCTGAGCATGACCATCTTGTGATGACGTGACACTACTGAGGCTATCATTAGTATATATAATCTACATTTATTTCAATTATCGATAACTATCTCTGAATTATGACTGGAGATCAAGTGTACATAATCCCATTTAAGATTATTACAATGAAATACTTACTGGATGATTATAATATACTATGTTCAAATATATATACAGCACCAAACAATGTGACATGCATAGGTGTTAAGCATACATTGGTAAATAAAATAATCAATGTATTATGAAGCTCATAAGTTACAATCTAGTGATGAAGACATATATATATATATATATATGTACATATATATATATATATATATACACACACACACACACACACACACACACAATTTGATAAATATGATAATGAAAAGGAATAGACAGAGAAAACCAGGATGTATAACCTACTTAAGTAGGGTGGTCTGTATACCTTTTATTACTAACCCCATACAAGGTATTCATTACCAATAAAAAAAATCAATTCAATATCTGTGATAGTTTATAATGGCTAATTGGAACCATACATCTGTTCAAAGGCTTTTGTGGCTATTTGAGTAAGCCTTAAAATACCATTATTATATAGTTTTGAGGAAAAAAAAAGTATTTGGTCTGAAATATGGAAAAAATGATTGCTGAAATTCTGCTTTAAATAGGGTTCTGAGTTTTCAGTTTTTCTGTGGGATTCTAGGAGCAAACCCTTAATTCATAATTGCAACCCTTTTTGGTTTTTCATAAATTCATAGCTATTGCCAAATGATATCAATTTAGGAAATGCATTACAAAGTCTTGTAAAGAGATCTGTGCAATTGTATGTGTGTAGTTGCATCCCTTGGTGGTATTAGGTTTGCTAGGAATTCCCAGGCTGTGAGCAGTAACCATTTTCTGGAATTTCTTAAAGCCATCATTTGGCTGCCTTGTGCAGAGCTTGTTCCCAATAAAACAAAATAACATGAAAGACATAGTATTACATAACTTCATCTGTTTTGATTAATGGAAACAGATGTACTGTGTCTGTTAAATTTTGCTACTATGGAAGAAGGGTATTTACTTTGAGTTTAATTTCACTTGATCATTAGTAGAGTTTTGGAAAACCAATGAGTTAGACTATACCCAAAACTGGTGAACTGGTGGAAGAGAAGTGACTCAGAGTCCAGGGAATTAGGCAAATGACAAAAGCTCAGGGCTCAAACAACAATGCCATGTCAGAGAGCTTGTCTGATTAATGGCACAGAAGATTTAGGAATAATGCTTGATGGTAAGACTGTAGGAATGAATGCAAAGACACCAAGGTTGTCAAATACAAAGAAAATTAATTCTCATCATTCATAGAGTCCCTCAAAAAATGAATGTTGAGAAGTAAATCAGGTCCAACTCACAAAAAAATGGGCCTGACAATAGGCCCAAAGTAATAGGTAGAATTTAGGACTGGTCTTCCCACTTCCTCAATAATTCCCTGTGCTTTGGTACTGACAGAGAAAGTTCTGGTAAGAAAGAGAGCCACTCAGCAGAAGTTAGCCAGGTAAACTGCCTGACCCTGTGCAAAGATTAGGGCAAGGAGATAATAAATTACTCTTTTCCCATTGAAGTTTTCAGTCAAGTGTTGGTATGGACTACACAGCAAAAGAGGATATTTACGCCCTCTGGGAAAGTTTCATTCATGCAGAAATCATTTGGAAAACCCTTGGGTTTTAGGGAAATGGGTTAAACAGTGAAGTGGTGGAAGGGCCAAATTCTGAACAATTTTAAAGAAAGGAATAGCAAAATCAGACCAGGAACTAGCTTTGGGAACAAGTGAAGGGATAGTGAAGTAGGAGCCAGAGTGGCAGAGGAGATATTATCTGGACTAGTTAAAGAATAGACAATTCTAGAAGTATAGGAGGAAATAAATTAAAAAGTAAAATTTAAGTCCACTCACCTCAGGACTTCTCTCCAGGCAGAAAACAGAAATATCAAGACTCATTGGATCCCAGTTCCTGGTGATTAAATACTGAAAAGAAATTAAATGGGTTGCAGTTTAGTCAACTGGTGGAGATGGAGCATTGTTTAAAGCAGGAAGGAGAAGGTCTAGTAGTCAGTGGGGTTCAAAGTGGCTTGGCCATCCACAGGAGTATTGAAAAGAGGCTTCCCACTAAAAGAGCTTATGGCCTTGGGCAGAGGGCAGGCAAAACTGAATCCAAATGCCTTCTGATGTGGAGTTGAGAGAGATCAATGAACTGATGGCTCAGAGGGTTTTGGGATTACAGCAGGCAGTCTACACTTCAACAGATGCACTTTTGCTGGGAGGACTTCTAATTTACTGATCTATGACCTCATCATTGACAACTGGAGAGGGGCAGCAGCCTCAATTAGTTCGGTTACCTAATGTTACCATCTGGAACATGCTGGAACAGGAATCAGCAAAGGCTGATTGTGAAGATAAACCATGAGGTATGATGTGGCTGGATTTTCAGGAACCTGACATTTATGTAGAACTACAAGCTGCATCATTTACCGCACTTTCCTAATATGCTGAATATATGTAACTTGATAACTTGGTGGCAGTGGGAAGTGGTGTCTCCAAAACACAGGGAAAGCAGAGGTTTTAATTGTCATCTTAATGATAACAGGCAGTCAACAAACCATAGGAATTATGAAAAGAGTCACAATTACTTTGGTACTTTGGGCTGAAGAACCACATTCCAATCTATAGGCATATCCTTTTCTAGTGATTTAGGTCCATGGGGAGGTGAGGGAGGAGTGGGAAGCAGCCAAATCAGCAGAATCAATTCAATGCTCAATAACAGGCAAAAACTGCAGTTGAATCACCCTCACAATATAAAAACAATATAACTGTGGAGGCTGAAAGAAATAATATAGAAAAATTCCCCTGCTAGCCCAGACTTCCCGTGAGAATGTGACCTTTAGAACTGCCCCAGGAAAAACAGGGTATGAGCCACACAGCACCTGGCCACCTGACTCAGCCCCTAGAGGTAGTAAACTGGATGTATTATCAACGTCCTGAGGCGGTTCCACCCTGTTCCTTGTGATAATGTCTATCCTCCCCTCAAGGAATTCCTGTCCCTCTTTCTGGAAGACCCCCTCCCCTTGTCCTTTGTTCTAACTTTGTGGTTTTTGCCTTTATAAGCCTGTAAGAAGTTCTGCTCGGGACTTGACTTGGCTGCTCCTGCGTGAGTAACAGGTCAGGTCCCAGCATGCTGGAATAAATCCTCTTGCTATTTGCATCAAGTGCCGTCTCTTGCGTTTGACTGGGTCGTCGCTGATCCTGGGTCAGGGCAGGGGTCTCCTTCGGGGGGTCCAACATTTTGGGGGCTCGTCCGGGATCGGCGGCCACCCCTCAACCGCGGAGCCGACCTTGGAGGTAAGAAGGGGTACCCCATGTTTGTCTGTCTGGTTCTGTGCTGTGTCGTGTTCATTGTCTGTGAAAGTTTCTGTTCAGGTTCTGGGCGCGCACTTTCGGTTTGGCAGCCGTTCGGTGACTCGTAAGAGTGGCCGGACAGTGGTCGGTAGACGTGCCGGAGGGCCACAGGCTGCAACCCTGGGGGACGCCCCAAGGGTGCGGTAATCAGGTGTCGGGTTCGAGCCCCGGCAATCAGGTGTCGGGTTCGAGCCCCGGCAATCAGGTGTCGGGTTAGAGCCCCGGCAATCAGGTGTCGGGTTCGAGTCCCGGCAATCAGGTATTGTTCTGGTCTGAATGAGTGTTGTTGTGTTGAGAGAGTGCGGCCGCAATTGAGTGTGTGGGAATTGGTAAAAGTGTTTTTGTTTTTACTCTTTTGGATTTGTTTTGGAATTATTTGTTGCTTAACTGTTTATAAATTGGGAAGAAAGAGAAAAATGGGACAAGGAAACTCAAAGGAGAGTCACCTAAGTCCCCTTGAATGCATGGTTAAAAATTTTCCGGACTTAAAAACAAGGTGAAGGCTATGGTGTTTCTGTAGATGCCTTCACTCTCCGGAGACTGTGAATTGGAGTGGCCGACATTTGGGGTTGATTGGCCTTCAACAGGGACCCTAGACATGGGGCCCTGCACAGGAGTCCAGCGGATAGTCTATAGGAGCCCTGGGCATCCGGACCAAAATTCCATACATTGATATCTGGATTGATGTTCTTTTTGATAACCCCAAATGGCTGAAGGAGTGTGGTTGTCTCTTATACAAAGGAAAATTGGGAAAGAGACCTCCCAGGTCCATCTTACTCGCCCGGCCACAGGCGAGCAGAGAGAAAGAAAGAAACCTTTAATTTGTTTAAAGCTGAGTGCTCTGATGGCTAGCAAACCGCCCTGAGTGGCCACTGGGATTCCTTTTTCCAGGGGTGCTTTGCTTTCTGTCAGAGGGGTATCAGCCCACCTAACAATATTTATGTCTATGTTTATTGATTTGAAGGTATAAAATTGTAACAATTATGGTACAAAAAAATTAAAAGCAGAAACCAAATTCTAAAGTTAACTATTTACAAGAAAGAAGCTTGAACTGGCAAAGTCGCCAAGTCTGCCCAGCGAGCTCAGAAACTAAATGAATCTTATTTCAGACACCTGCCTCCACCAGTCTTCATCAGTGCTGGAGGAACGGTCTCAGAACTGTTTGTTTCAATTAGCCATTTAAGTTTAATGTAATTAATGATTACAGTACATTGTAAAATCTTTAAAGGAAAAGGAAAATATTTTGTGGGCCATTTGGTCCTTGTGTGTGTGTCAACTCAAGTTATAATTTTAAAATCAGTAAGAGCTTGTCAGAAAGTTCAGGGAGTGTGATTGCAGTGGAGGGGTCACCGGTTCCCCCATTGCACCTTTGCTAGCAAGAGGCAAGCGAGGGACAGTCTGATGAAAAACACCCTGGTGGCAGCACCGCCTTCGCCACCTGGGACCCACTTGCTCCCTGCCTCCATTCACCTCCAAGAGTTGTTTGAGTAGCTGGAGGCAGCAGATAAATTAAAACTGGTTTCCCAAGTCATTGTAAGCAGCTTTTAAAATTCCCCACCATGAGGCAGAAACTATGATCTGCAGGGGGTGGCAGGTGGTTCCATGGCCTTGCTTACAATCTTTAGTTTTTGTCATTGGTATCAGCTAAGCAGAGTCATATAGCTACTTAAGTATGAATTGTGATTGAGAAATGTAATGTTACTTGCCAGCTTTAAAAGTTCAAAGTATAAATTGAATTAGGAAAAGTTAATTGCAGTAACAATGCCTAGAATATGGCAGGCTAAATTGTATTACATGTGATAAGAATAAGCAGTAATGATCAAAGATCTCAAGGATTGGTTTATTCTCATTTGTCAGATGAGGAATCTATATAATGCTTGAGCCCTATCCAGGTTGTTTCATACAGACCTAAGTAAATTTGTTGGGAATTTATAGTGTGCCTCTTGTGAAGAAGTAGGCCAAGTCATATATTTTTCTCTTAATGTAGAAAAAGTGATAGCCATATTAATTTGTTTTGTTTTGCTTTTCTCATATGCCATTGTTGTTATCATTTCTTAAATTGGGCTTGTACCTGCATTTTGTATTTTGTTTAAACTTTGGGAATCATTTTTGGTTTCAGTCATGTGTATCTACTTTATAGATTTAAATAGACTTCATCACAAAGGTTTATAATTTATTTAGAATTGTGTTAAAACAATGTGAAAACATGGTTTAACCCCCCCTTGACTGCTTGGACACTTTTCACCGTGTTCTATTAGGGGACTTAAGGCACAGTTAGAAATTCTCCCATTCCCCTTTCCAGGCTTATCAGAATCTGAGATCTTTATCTGTAGGAAGAATGTGGCAGTTTAAAATTCAAGCGGCTACTGGGAACAGAGTGCTAGACCTGCTCTCTCTTCCCTCTGCCTTTTCTAAATATTCTAAAATAATAGAAGATTTGAGGTATGGTTTTATGAAAGTTATGTATGTGATGAGAAGGAGAAACTGGGAGAGAGGGAAAGAACGAAACAGAGACTTAAGAAAGAGACTCTGGGAGTCTGAGAGGGAAGGATTTAGACAGAAGCAGAAAGAAAGATTGGAAGAGAAAGTGATATGGGTATATAAGTGTAAATGTGTATGTGAGAGAGGGAGAGAGACAGAAGGTGAGGCCAGAAGAGATAGAGACAATCTGAAAGAAAGGGAGACTTAATTTCCTGGTGAGCACTGGGCAGTTTATTCAGTCTTGACAGAGCTGATGGGACCTCTAGGAAGATATCAGTCCAGGGAGCCACCAGACAAACTGACTATTTTCCTTGGACATCAAGAAGGACTGTAGACCTAAGAAGGAACACATACTGGAAGAACACAGCTGCTGAACTGGACTGAAGTAGAACAACAGGCCTTTGAGGAGCTGAAGAAGGCTCTCATCTCAGCACCTGCCCTAGCCTTGCCAGATGTTACGAAGCCCTTCCACCTTTATATGAGTGAGCCATGCGTCCGGTTCCATAAGACACTGGCCATCAACCCTGCCAGCCTGCTTCCAGATGATCCAGAGGAACCCATTCATGACCGTATAGAGGTAACAGACGCAATACTGACCGATGTCCTGCCGTCATCACCAGACAAGGTACTGTTCACAGATGGGAGCAGTTACGTTCGGGATGGGATCTGATATACAGGGGCAGCAGTAGTCACCCTGGACCACACCATTTGGGCACAGTTCCTGAACTTTTGGCCTTAATCCAGGCCCTTCTATGGGGACACAGTGCCGTCCCCCAGGAAAGAGGATTACCAACTTCAGCCGGAAAGAACATTAAAAATAAGGAAGAGATTTTAGCTTATTTGAGTCCATCTGACTCCTGAAAGCAGTTGCAATAGTGCACTGCAAAGGACATCAGAAAGGGGAGACAATTGAAACCAGAGGAAATAGGGCCGCAGACCAAACTGCTAAGGAAGATGCCCAAAGACCAGTAGGGCCTTTACAAGTCTGCAGGACCCCAACCTACAACAAACAAGAGGAAGAATTGGCTGAACAGAAGCAAGTCATTAAAGGACCAGATGGTTGGTGGCCCCTTCCAGATGACAGATCGCTGGTCCCAGAGGCTCTAGGTCGGACATTAGTTGCCCTGCTATCCCAGGTTACCCACTTAGGTGTCACCAAGACTTCTGAACTTCTGTGAGGCAGATATAGGTAAATGCTAAGCAAGAATAGAGGGACCCCCTGGGAATTCGGGCCCCAAAGAAATTCCCTAGGAGAGCATTAGAAGGTGGGTTTCACAGAGATTAAGCCACCAGCATTAAGGTACAAGTACATGCTAGTTTTTATAGACACCTTCTCAGATTAGGTTGAAGCATAGGATAGAAATTACTCCAGGAGATCATACCTAGATTCGAGCTGCCAGTAGTTATAGGATCAGATAACAGCCCAGCCTTTGTAGCAAGGTATCTCAAAGTATAGCTCAAGCCTTAGGACAGGCATGAGTGGAACTCTAAAAAGTTTAATTAAATTTGTCCTAAAAACCGGTGAAAATTGGACCAACCCCCTGCCCTTCACCCTCTTATGGGCCAGGTGTACTCTCTAACGGGAGAGGTTCCCCCCCTTCGTTGAGATCGTGTATGGTAGACCTCCCTCCATTCATCCTGGGGTCAGGGAGAAACTGAAAGCTGGAATTCATAACCATTCCCTTGCTCAAGTCCTTATAAGCTCTGCAGTTAACCCAGAGAGCCACCCGTAAGCTTGTTCCACTGCCAGTGCCCACCGTGGACCCTGTACACCCCTTCCAGCCCGGAGACTCAGTGTGGGTAAAGCTATTAACATCTTTCTTGGAGATACCCCACAGGAAGAAACATCTCCATGGACACTGCGGAGGGTCACTGCCAGTGGAGTTGTAACCCGAAACTTACTCTCTGGGATCTACAAGGACAAGGGATGTGCTTGATGCCTGCAAATTACCCTCTGAAGGACTCTTTTTACGCCTCGTCCTGCGCCTCCACCATCCTGCTACCGGAGGAGCCATCTCGAGGAGAAGCAGCCCTGCTGGCTGCCCCTGAAGGGACTTGGTGGGCTTATACCAACGGAATAACTCCTTGTGCCTTTCCCCGTTTCTCTTAGACAAGGAATCACCTAATCAGCTTCATCAGGGAGAGAATAAGTGCTGTACAGGTAATAATGCTCAGGCAGCACTACCAGTCCCTCAGTCAGGGAGATAGCCTCAGAGAAGGATATGTAGAGACAGAAGTTCCATGATTAGAACTTACCAAAAAGAAAAAGAGGGGAATGTAGAGGCTGAAAGAAATAATATAGAAAAATTCCCCTGCTAGCCCAGACTTCCCGTGAGAATGTGACCTTTAGAACTGCCCCAGGAAAAACAGGGTATGAGCCACACAGCACCTGGCCACCTGACTCAGCCCCTAGAGGTAGTAAACTGGATGTATTATCAACGTCCTGAGGCGGTTCCACCCTGTTCCTTGTGATAATGTCTATCCTCCCCTCAAGGAATTCCTGTCCCTCTTTCTGGAAGACCCCCTCCCCTTGTCCTTTGTTCTAACTTTGTGGTTTTTGCCTTTATAAGCCTGTAAGAAGTTCTGCTCGGGACTTGACTTGGCTGCTCCTGCGTGAGTAACAGGTCAGGTCCCAGCATGCTGGAATAAATCCTCTTGCTATTTGCATCAAGTGCCGTCTCTTGCGTTTGACTGGGTCGTCGCTGATCCTGGGTCAGGGCAGGGGTCTCCTTCGGGGGGTCCAACATAACAATATAAAAACAAGGTTATAATATCAAAATCATAGTGTTTTTACACATTATTTGATAAAGATGTCCACACAATCAAATGAAGAATTTAGGAAACTCTTTGTACTGCTCTAGATATAAAGCTATTCTGTAAATAATCAATTCCATACATTCCAGTTTCAAATCCTTATTACATTGGTTTAACAAAACTATTCAACGTGAGATGTGTCTTCAAAAAAATTGACCCCAGTCAACAGATTGGAAAGTAAAAGAACAAGTCAATTACATATGGATTGAACCAATTAGTTTTTCCCTCCAATGACATTAGTTTCCACTCTTATAAAAAAATTTTTAAAAACACCCAAAGATAATTGGTGAAGAAAGTATCTTATAATCCAGCCTTATTGTCCACTTAATGAAATAAATCTTGGTGTTCATTTTCCTCACGGATTAAATGAGAGGCAGCCATATTTGCCAGATTCAGTTCAACTTGGGAGAAAAACAAAACATATAGCACAATCTGGCTTAGAATCATGAGTAAGAAGAGAAGAAGACTATAATATGAGTGAAGCCCACAGGACATTCTTTAACCAAAAATAAAATCTATTCTGCTTTTACCTTTGGGTTAAAAAGTGGTGCCTCCTAGTAAATATGGATATTTTTATTAAAAAGTTTAGTAATTCTGCTATCATCAGTAATAAATCATAGCTCAAATTATTCCTGTGTAGTTAACTAATTATCAAGCTGTGACTTAAGGGCACCCATCAGAGCCTGCTTGGTTTTTGTCAAGTTATCACATCTATCCCCAAGAATCCAGAGTCACTCCATAAAGATGAGCCATAAAATCACCTCTATTTTGCAGTTCTATTTTATCCTTTTTCCACATGTTCCCTAAACCAGACTCTGGTTTCGATCTGCTATTCATTCTCTAGGAATTATTTGTTTAATTTCCAATGAACTCTGTTACTGATTTTTCAATGCATTACGATAATTCTTACTTACAATTTGTGTTGAATAATATATTTCCATATAAATCTAATTTTACACAAAAACAACTAAAACTAGGAAATGTCACATTAAGTGGTATATGTATAATAATTGCTTGAAAATTAATTCATCTCCAATTAAGAAACTGAAGCATATGGACTATTGTGCTTCATTGGTTCTATGTATGGTTTCAATACTAACATTATGGTTTCCAGACTTTGTAAAATATGTTCAAGATATGTATAAGTCCATTTAAAAAGTTCCTTTTATTAATAAACAGGAACAACCAAAAAGTCTTTAGCTTTCTTCTGTTGAATTGTATAATGATCAAGGCTGTTAAAATGACAATTTAATAGAATTTATGTGACATCTACATCAGTCTATTTTCTAAATAAAATCTTGGCATGTATAGATTCATAGATTTTTAAGTCCTCAAAGAATGCGGAAAATAATCCTTGGTTTTGTGGACCACCCTTCAGGAAAACTGAACTTATTCCCAACAGCTGGTTATCAGGATGCATCACACCCTAATCATTTTGGCAAAAAGAAAAATATCCTCACAATTTGATTATATTTCAGAGGATTTATTTAATGCCACACTATTGTCCTAGTTTATCCAGAGGAATAAATTTTAAGAAGTATAATCAAGGTGTCAAAGGAATTTTTTTTTTTCGTTTTCAACATTAATTCTCTTCTTTAGAATCATGAGTTCATAATGGCCATGTGCCATCTTATCATTCAAAATATAAAATAAAAACAAATATCTATAATAATAAAAGCATAATATGCTAATTAGACCAGACAATCAAATGACCTTCCAGACATCCTTCTGGATGAAGTTGCAGCAGTGGGGGCCAAGGCAGAGGCAGTTAGAGGTGATCAGGCAGGCAGGCAGGCAGAGCGGTCAGGGGCCATCAGGCAGGCAGGCAGGTGAGCAGTTAGGAGCCAGTGGCCCCAGATTGTGAGAGGGTGAAGCCTGGGTTGAGGGCCCCCTCCCCACTCCTCCGTGCATGAGGCCTCTAGTATCTAAATAAAAGCTTAGCATTCTATCTACCCAACTTTGTCTTATCCACCTCCATTCTCTACCTTATTACCTATTATCAGCTGAACTTTACCCCTGTCTCCTGATATTATGTGATAATCATGGGTAAGGGCCATGAGTTAAACTTTCATATGAAGGTAGAAATTTTGACAAAAAGGGTAGAATCACTCACCACAGTGTACTTACAGTGGGTGGGGATCAATTTTTCCAGACTCCTAGTATTTCCTTTCATGTGAAGGGAATGTCAGTAGAGAAGGAAGAGGAACTGAATCTGCAACTGTGCCGAGAGAGAAACTAAACATATGGAGACTTGCTGGACTTCTTCCTGAAATTCAAGCTGCCAATAGAGAGCTCCCCTCCTCTAAGATGTATGACCTTCAAACTGTACCCAGAGAAGCTTATGTTGGTCAGCAATGCTTGACTGATTCACGGAATAAGTTGATGTGTGCTTCATGATAAGAAGCTAATGCTATTGTGAGCTAAGTCAAATTCTCCAATATCACCCTTATCGGTATAAAATTAACTTTGAGCCTCATTTATCAATTGGTGGAAAACTGGAGTGGCACTTATTGAGCCTCCTCAAATTCAGTACATTTCTCTCTCATGAATTTCTCCCTAACCTTGGACCTCACCCAACCTCTCCCTATTCTAGAGTTCAGATCTAGGAGTCAAAGACTATCTTCATTTGTATTTGGAGAATACTAGTTAAAGATTTAATCCTTCAAAGGGAGATTTTGTTACATTTCAGAACCAAATTCTCACTCACTATGCCCCTCCCCTCCCAAACTCAGAAATATCCCAATTAGTCTTTTTAAGGTATATCATAAAATCAGTGGAAATTTAGTTAGTTATGGCATTTCATGAAAGAAAAACAGGGTGCAAAAGATTATTATTGATTGAAACACTTAGCAAACATTTATTTTGCAGTGTTGACCCAGTCAGCATATATATAGGTGACCTTCTGAGGTCTGTAGTTCTACCAGCTGTAGTTCAATACTGAAATAGCACAACACACACACAGGCGAGTTAATCTTTATTCTTTCTTGTGATATTTTTCTTTTACTTATTCTATTTAAACATGCCCTATTCCAGAGATACTACCCAGAATCTGTTAACACAAATAGAGGAAATGGACCACAACCAACATTGAGAGGGTGGGGAAGAATCATTATTGCTTTTATAATGATTTTTAAATATATAAACCTATGGAAACTGGAGAGGCTAATTACAAGTATAGTAGGTCTACTCATTAGCAAGCCAAGATCTGTCTCTCTTCACTGCTCCTCAAGACTTAACAATAATGAGTTTTTGTCAAGAATGTAGAACTTCAAAGTAAGTGATAAGAGAAAATTCTATCCCTCTGGCTTAGGAGGGTTATGGGAAAAGAAGCTCAAAGGATAGTCGGGAATGAGACATTATTTATTGGATTACTTATTCACCCTTATGACTTGGGTCAGACTGAGTGAGGATTAACTATCTTGAGAGAAAAAGGGCAGGGGTAGGGGATTTTGGTCTCCTGTAAATGTGGGACTCTGGGAAGAGGTGGCCTCATAAGCTGCCTCTGATCAGTGTGAGGCCAGGCAGAAGGGAGAGAATTAAAGCACACTCGGAGACACAGCTAATAATGTAGTTGTAGTGTCTGAATGAGCTTTTCTGGGCTCTTTCCAATTCCCTCGTGGCATGCATGGGACATTGGATATTCTTTCTTTGTTTGCTACCCAGATTCACAGTGCCACAAGTGGTCTTTTATAATTGTTATTTGTCAGCTGTGTTTGATTTTTATTTTAGTGTCCACAGTTTGAATAATTATCACAGAATTTCTACCAGAATAGGCAAATATGGGCCCAGTAGTAGTTCAACAATATTTCACCTCTTGCTACTCTACCAACCAGCTGCCTGTCCTTAATTTTGAAGATAATACACTGCATTGGAAGGAGTGTCCAATCTAGAATCCCTCTCATCAGCCCCTTCAATTCTTTAGGATCTATACAAGTGCCTATAGTTTATAAGCTAACCCATAAAACCTAATGACTCACTGAAGGTATGCTGGCATAGTAAGAATTATATCACTTTACATCTGAAGATTTGTAATCTAGCTGAGAACCATTTGCCGAGAAGGGTGTACAAACTGAAGGCTCCTAAGGGGAGAATGAGGGATCCTGTATTTGCCTGTAGGCAAAGACCATGCTGCAAAGGGCTCAGAAATGTTACATTTTCTCTTTGTCATATTTTTTCCTGAGAAGGATTTTTAACAAGCATGTGTAAATGCCACAGTCCTTACAGCACTTGGTTAGTAAATGCTTCAAAAAATCATTGTAAAACCTTGCTATCAACTGATATATGTTGAATTCCCTGTTTTAATTAAAATCTATAGAGATTTTTTTTAAAAAAGCAAGGAATTTCAAAATTGTAAATACTTTAAAAAAGGATTTGGATGATTTAAAACACTAATTTCCACATAATTAATGTTTCAGTTTGGTTAGGTAGAAGTTCATATAATATCATGGTTATTTCAACAGCATCCTAATTACTTTCCATGTTTCCACAATTGTTCTCCTCTGACTGATTTTAATATAGTAGCTGGAGAGTCAGATTAAGTTACTCTCCTACATAAAACTCCCTCATGGTTAAAATCCCCATTACACTTAAAATCTCAGATTTTTACTACAGCCTACATACTTCTACAATTTCATCCACTACAATATTCCTTCCTGCTCACTCTGTTCCAGTCATGTTGTATCTTTGCTGAACCTTTAACACACCAAGCACACTCCTCTCAGAGCATTTGCACCTGGAATTCCTTCTGCTAGGTGCTCTTTCCCTCCAAATATGAACATGCTCTCCCTCTCACTTTTTAAGGATCTCTGCTCAAAATCAACTTCTCACAGATGGAGATCCTGAGCAATGGCCTTAAAAAAACACCATCCCATCAATATTTGTTTATTTGCTGTCTCTCTCATCAGAATAAATGTTTTGAAAGATCAAGAAGTGCATTTGGTTCCCAGTGTCTAGAATAAGGCAACAGTAGCCAATATTCAATTTATTTTAGACAATGTTATAATTAAAATCATTGTATTTATGTGATGTGATCATATTTATTACTTGGTTTTTAAGTTTTCAGGCAGGTGTGTAATAGGTAGACATAGGAGAGTAACATCCAATTCTCATCAAATTAATTTTATTGTGTTATAAGTGGCAAGCCCACTTACTGTTTTCCAGAATTCACACCATGCTGGTCTGTGTGATGAGCTCAACAGAAAGTTGAAATGGTTGATTTATACATAGATTGTTCATTGAGAGAGAATTTAATTATGTCATTTGTTATAAAAATCATGAAGCAGAGGCTGCATTTCATACTTACTGGTAGAACCTAAACCAGATAATACTTGGAAAAGAACATTCCTTTTGACTTTAATATAATTTGTTTGATATCTCTGGGTGGAAGATTTCCTTATTTACATTTTTTCTTGGTTAATATTAAAAAGAATATTTTTCCAACAACTTGACAGTATATATAGATCAAACATTTTGGATGTAGCCTAGACTGTATTAGGTTAACAATTCTAGCACTTATGGATGGTAAGTTTCCTTTTCACTTTCAGATTTAGGTTTTTCAAAATACCTACATTGCAGTGTACATGGGAGGAGTTAATGAATTAAAAATCTATGAAGTACCCATTCTACTATTTGGCATATGACAGATGCTAAACTATATCCTTCCCCTTCCTTTTTATAGCCCTCTTTTTTATCAGTGCCTAAAAGCTTGTTGGGAAATTAGGCCAGAATCATCCAAATTTCCCACCCAGATAATTTAGAAAAGCTATTGCACTTGCATGAATAGTATGAGAGTCATGTATTCCCAACAGTTGAATCATCTGTTCTAATATTTATATTTTTGTAGAGTGAGAAAACTGACAAGTTGACATTACTCTTCCCCCATCTTTATCCTTGCAAAAGCAAGCATTTTCTGTGACTTTAGAGTTGTCAACTGATGTTACAGTAAGAATTGATATATTGAACACACTTAGTAACATCAGCCAGACAAATATAATTTTGATGAACATGTCCTGGCTAGTCTTCCATCTCTGTTTACTGCTAGAACTCTAAATCCAAGCACATGACATTGCATTGTATGCTTCCAAGAGATTCAAGGGATTATATTTAAGTACAGAGTACATAACTTGTCAGTGTTGTTGTTGCTCTTACTCTGTTGAAGTTTTGTCGCATATTTTGGATCAATTGCTTTGTCTATGGATTTGAATGCATCCAAATTTAATCTAAGTTAATACAAATGAAGTCTCTTAAGTATTAATCAGTTGTCTTCCTTGTTCTACAAAAACAACAACTGATTTTTCTTGCAGGCTTTTGCATGGCCACAGAATCGCTCAGCTCCAAAGGGTAATCACAATACACTGGATTCCTGATATTGGATGTGAGACTTGATTTTTCTAAATAATTTTAAAATAAAAGTTCAAATATAATTGCGGCCTTCAAATTGACTATAATTTTAAACATCTTATATCACATCATGAGTTGAAAAATACATTTTAATGGCTAGCAAACACTCTAAATTATAACGACGTCTCATATATATATATATATATATATATATATATATATATATATAGAGAGAGAGAGAGAGAGAGAGAGAGAGAGAGAGAGAGAGATGAGAAATGTCCTTATAATTTAGAGTGTTGGCTAGCCATTAAAATGTATTTTTCAACTCCTGATGTGATATAAGATGTTTAAAATTATAGTCAATTTGAAAGTAGCAATTATATTTGAACTTTTATTTTAAAATTATTTAGAAAAATCAAGTCTCACATCCAATATATATATATATATATATATATATGGCTAATATGCAAAGTGTCCCCTTGGGAGTTCAACCGAGAGAATGGGAGTTTGATCACTAACACATGTGTGCTGACCAGCAGGGGGTGGCATGGAACATTGACAGGCAACCAGAGGCAGCAGGGTGCTGAGAGAGTGAGGGAAGGAGGAGGCAGGCAGGCAGGGAGGCAGGGAACCTGATTGACCCTGATTGGTCCTGATCGCTGGCCAGCCTAGGGATCCTACCTGTGCATAAATTGTGTGTACTGGGCCCCTAGTAGAATTATAAGAGAGAAGTATATACTATTTAATTGATCTTTAAAAAAAATATATTGATGTCATCTATACTAATAAAAGGGTAATATGCTAATTAGGGAGTAAGTCTTCCAGATGTCCATCTGGACAAAGCCATAGCAGCTTCGAGGCCCAGGGCTCAGGCAGCCTTGGGTTCAGGCAGCCGTAAGCCCTGGCGGCTGTGAGGTCCAGGGCTCAGGCAGTTGCCACAGCCAGCAGTGGTGGGATGATGGGAGCAGTGCCTTTCCCTTGATCCCCCCAGTGACCTCCTGCAGAGGAAGGCCAGGCTGTGGCTTAGGCCTGCTCCCTGTGGGGAACGGGCTTAAGCCATCAGTAGGCCATCCCCCGTGGGCTCCCGGATGGTGAGAATGGGCAGACCAGGCTGAAGGACTGCCCCCAGCGCATGAATTTTTGTGCAACGGGCCTCTAGTTACTAATAATAATCAATATTTTTACCAACCCTACATGAAGAAGGTGCTATATACAATCTTTTAAATTATACTAAATCTGGCTCCTTTTATTGCTGTAATTTACATAAAAATAAATACATTTGTGTGTATGCGTGTGTCTGTACATGGGTTTTTCTATATATATATATATACACATATTTTTTAGTTCTGTCTGCTGATAAGGCCTAGAAATAGTGAATTTTTAGGAGAATACCCAGATCCAGATCTTGGTTCTAAATACTATTTTCCACCCAATATAAGAAAGCAGAGCTCCTTGGAGAGTGGCTCATTCTAGGGATAAGGTGAAGGCAATATAAGATATTTCTGGAACATCTTACAGTGCCAGAAATTAAGAAAGTATAAAACAACAACCACAAAAAGGTGGATGTGGATTCTAAACACACAGGAAAAATCTGAAAAAAATCTGCATATGATTCACAGTAATATTTGAGTATCTCATAGAATACAAAAAAAAAAAATTTCTGGCTAGTCCTGAGGATCTCTGCTTCTTTCTGCATGTCTTCTTCATCTCTCTCTTTTTCTAATCATGGCTACCAATAGCACCAATCTTGAGTATGAACCTAGTGTTTCCAATTGCTAGCTTTTTTCCCCCTTGGAAAATTATTTAATCTCTCTGTTTCCATTTGTTAATATCTGAAATGGGAATAAAAATAATAGCACCTACTTCACAAGTTGCTGCAAAGATTGAATGAATTGCTACATGTAAAACACACAGAAAGGTGCTTGGCATAATTAACATTCTACAAATGTTTTAATTTGTATTCTAAGGTCACCATAATATCCTTTTCTGTAGCCGTTAATTACAAAAAATAAAATAAAATAAAGCAAATGCAGACATTTTCCCAAAAGTTGCTCATTAAAGAATGAAAATACTAAAATCAAAATAATCTTTACCATCTAATTTAATTAGAAAGAAAAAATTAAAGCACCATTTAAAAAAATATGTTTTTATTTATTTCAAAGAGGAATGGGGGGGTAGAGAGAAAAAGAGAGAGAGAGAGAGAATTGAGAGAGAGAGAGAGAGAGAGACAGAGAGAGAGAGAGAGAGAGAGAGAATCATTGACCGGCTGCCTCATGGAAATCCTGGGGATCAAGCCCGCAAACTGAGCATGTGCCCTTGACTGGAATGGAACCTGGGACCCTTCAGTCCTCAGGCTGATGCTCTACTCACTGAGCCAGGGCAAGCATCATTTTGTAAAAACAGATTCTATAGAGGCCCTAGGTTCTAGACTTTTTACAGAGCTATTCTATTTTGTTCGGCCATAGTTTTGCAGATAGCAAATGTCTTCCACATAGCTCTCTGGATCACAGCAACCTTTGGAAACATTTGGGAGTCTGGGAAGATTGGGCACAAGGTGTCCACTTGAAATTAACTGCAAGCATAAGAAGGAAATGGAATTAGAAAATACAAATGCAAGCTGGATGCCTTGTTTGCTCTTCTATCTATCCAAGTATTCTCTCGTACTACTTCCAATCCTTAATTTCTCCCATTTACTAGTAAATAATCTTGGAGGAGAGAAAGGTAGAGCTTCTTACCTTATGTTATTTCCATTTTCAAACATTGTATTGCCCCATTTCTTGAGCCTTAGTTTGGAAACTAAGAGTGTGTCAAGTTTAGTGTAAAGAATAAACAAAATTTTTTTTTAAATTAAAGAGGCTGAATCAACAAGTGAAAGAAAGAAGGATTTTAATAATAGATACTGAGAAAATAGCAGAATTAAGAGAATAATTCAAGATTTGAAAAGCAGAAAAATGAAGATTGGGTAGTTGCTGCAGGCTAAGTATGCATTTCAAACATTTTTTTAAAATAAGATTTGGCATGACTAGGCTATAGGCTTTTAAAGGAAAGTTGTAAAATTGGCCACATTTATTGGTATTTACAATGTCAAAGTACTGTTCTATCAGTCTCATGTCTTAATTTATTTCATTATTTCAATAACCTTATGCATAGTACCTTATTCCCATTACATATAAGGAGACTGGGCCAGAACAGTCAAGTAACTTTCTAAAGTCTCACATGTCACATTATCGCTTTGCATTAAAATTTTTAAATGAGATATTGACATGACAAGTTGGCAAGAAGTAGAGCCAGGACTTAAATTCAGATAATTTAGTGAGCTCAATACTTTAAATCCTACACTTTACTATTCTAATTTGAAAAAATAACTAATTTAGAAGCTTAACACTATATAGCAAAACCACAACTTAAACAAATTAAAGTAAATGTCATCAAGATTTTTAACAGTCCTTATGAGAATGAGAACAAGCTCTATATGGTTGTATTTGCCAAGAGAAGAAGAAATATACTTTCATGCAAGTTTCTGAGATTTAAAAACTAAACAAAACACAAGCACAAAAAAAAAGTTCTTGTAAAATCAATAATTATGGACCCCTCTTCCCTAATTTAAAGAATTAGTACAGAATATTTTAGCCTTTGAGAATGAAAATATTCAACTAAACTAAAAACTTCGAGAAAATTAAATCAATGAAACATGATATTTGCATGACTTAATTGAAGGTTCAACCTTGAGTCAAAAGAGTAAAGACTTAAGAAAAATAACAGTCAACCACTGCTAAGTATAATTTATCTACAGTATAATGTTTGGATTAAAATTCAGAAATCTTTTACTGTGATAAAATATATCAATTGGTCAAAGTATATCAGCCTCATGTCTATACACACACACACACACACACACACACACACACACACACAACACAACACAAAAAACCAGGAATGTGTTCAAACACTTAAGATTTAATTAAAATCAGAAATTAAATAAAGGTGCCCATCATGGTATAAAATGCTATTAGAAATTAGTAATGTGCCTGGACCGGTTTGGCTCAATGGATAGAGCGTCGGCCTGGGGACTGAAGGGTGCCGGGTTCGATTCCGGTCAAGGGCATGTACCTTGGTTGCGGGCATATCCCCAGTAGGGGGTGTGCAAGAGGCAGCTGATGGATGACTCTCTCTCATCGATGTTTCTGGCTCTCTATCTCTCTCCCTTCCTCTCTGTACAAAATCAATAAACTATATTAAAAAAAGAAAAGAAATTAGTAATGTAACTTTAAAAACTATATCAAGGTGCTAGAACCCCACCATCACCCACAAAATCAAGTAAAAGTCATTATAATTAATAAAAATAATTTGGCAAATTTATTGGTTATAAACCATACAAACATCAATAGTTATCTCCTATTTTAGCAATGATCAGTATAAGACCCATTTCACAAAAGCAACAGTAATCCTAAAACATCTAAGATTAGCTTTCTTTAGAGGCTTGTCAGAAAAAGCTGTAAAATTCTACTTTAGGAGATATAATCTTTTAATAATTAAGGAATATGCCAAGTTCTTAGAAAGTAAGGTTGAATATTCTGCAGATATCATCTAACCAAATTAATTTTAGGTTTAATATGAACCTAATAAAAATTCCAAAGAGATTGTTTTTGGAACTTGATGAAATGATTTTAAAGTTCACATGCCATGATAATGGGCAAGATGTTCTAAAACATTTTGAAAAGATGAGTAAGTAGGGGAAACTTGCTTGCAGATACTAAAAGATATCGAAGGGTCATACTGCCTTTTATGACTGTTCTGATTTTTACTCTAGTAATAGTTCACATATTTTATAGTTATGTTTAGTTAATAAAATCATATTATCTATAATAGTTTGTCTAAGTTACTCAAAAAATGTTAAAACAAAATGATCAAGGTGCAACACATAGAAAAGGAGTATTTCAAACATTATTGATTCACACAAATTATACATACATGGCATTTAGGGATAGTACTATATAGGGGTGGGTCATGACTATTCTTGCTGCTGCCACAGTTTAGAACTCATCTTCTTTCCCCTGACCATTGCAACATTTTCTAACTGATCCTTTCAGTTCCTCCAAATACATTATCTACATGACTGAGAAAGTCATCTGCAAAACAATAAAACTAAATAATATTGCTCCCAGGCTTAACAACCATCTTTGGTTCCCTGCTGGCTACTCTGCTTACATTTATGATGGCCCACTCCACAGCTCATTCCCTATAATCCAGCTGCACAGAACATCTCATCACACTCTCCTATTTATGTCATGATCATTAATATCACTGCTCTTTGCACATGCTTTTTATTCTGCCGAGGAAAGTTATTGCAATGTCCTCCTCAAACATAGTCTTAATTTAAAAGTTAAGTTGTTTTTGTGTGTGAGTGTGTGTGTTTTTTTTTTGACAAATCATGGCAGGCCCATAAAAGCAGATCCTTGTGATCACTGTGTGCCTTGTACCTACACCAGTGTCTGGAGTAGCAATATGATTAAATATTTTTCAAAGAACTGGTCATTAAAATTTGTTCTGAATTTAAATGAGTCCAAATTATTGGCATTTACTGTATCTACTGAACTCATGGAGTTTAATCAGATTAGTTTTTCAAGTAGCAAGCTATTCTTTAAATGATTTGCAGCTTAATGAATTCAGACTTTTTCTTTTTTCAAAAATTATTTTAAAGAGAAACACAACCTTACCATGAGTTTGAGTTTCAGATTAAGTTGGCTCACACTGAAGGCAAGAGACAGCAAATAAACTTAAGGATGTTTTATATGGGCAGACGTGAGTGTCTTCTTTCCTTTGTCTCAGATTGATATGGATTCGCAGTTAGTTGACTCATCCCTGATAATAAGGTCAATCAGTAAAATGTCCCCAAATCATTACCACTGAGGTGTAGCACTCAGTCTAAGAAGCTAGAGCCTAGAAAAGACAAAAGGAAAAAAAAGACGTTTTGAAAGTAGCTCATGTTTTAAGAAGAGATATAATGAAAGGTAGCATACTATCCAGGAAACCCTTTGAGAATACCAATACCTGGTGTTAATTTTATTTACCTACCGATTTTTTAAAAATTTTCCTTTAGTTATATTAATTCTTTAAAATTTTATGTATGTGCCTTAAACAGCTAAAAGATTTAAACTTACCTATGCCCATTACAATAGGACAGATCATTTTTAGCCCCCTTTTCTAAGTCATATAATTGGATGTAGCTTAGAACACACACACCAAGTGCTGTGAAAAATGCTTATATGAAGTAGAATTGGTTTCAAGCCACCTATTTGCTTTTTAAAAATGCATAATGCCATAGAAATGATCAGCTGTTTCAAATATTGCTAATGATAAAATAAGTAGTGCTTCGTTCTTATTCCCCAATGAGGAGGGCTAAGCCTCCTGTCTTTTGAAACAATGAAATGCCACTCCAACCTTTCCCTGGTGTCTGTGGCTGACCTCCATTTTTGCAGCTATGAGAGACTGCTACCCATCAAGCAATGAGTCAGTTGAGCTACTAGTAAGATTTCATTTCAGATGAATTTATTTACATTGACCTTTGTCCTCTTAGCATAGATGAAAAGCAAAAACCCATGAAGAGTTATCCAAATCAGAAGTTTTGGTAATAAATCAGAAAAATATGCAGTTGTTAATGATCAAAGAGCACCTTCCATCAATATAACAAAAAATGCCCCAAATGTAATTAGCGTTTTATTTGCTTTATATCCCTATTTATCTATAGATAGTAGGCAAATCCTCGGCTATCTGCCTAAAATGAATTGCCCCACAGTGTTAGAATTTGCATGGACTCTGCTTTTCTTGATATTTGCTCAGCAGCTTCATACCAATTTGGAACCAAAACTGGTGAACACAGAAGAATGCAATGCAATATTTGTTGCACTGATGAATTGCACTGCATACAAGTGTTACCAAAGGGGCCAGAAACAAAACAGCAGGTGAAAGCATTGAGATCAAGTCCACAGGATGGATGAACTGCATCTGGGCCTGGGCTGTATATTCATGTCTTGTCTGTGCTGGGATCAGGTAGTCTGCCCCGCTTCTGTTACAGAAGAGCCAAGGCGCAGAGTTTGGGATTAGGTTCTGCTTGAGCCTACAGACCTCATCTCAGTGGCGCAAACCCCCACCGTAGTTTTGAATAGTGGCAAATCAGCAGGTTTCAGAAAGAGGCTAAGAACCCAGTCATCACCACCCCCTGAGTCAGCACATTTACCTCTGAACCAATGTAAAAATCAGATTTAACCTCTTGTGAAGGAGTTTTGAGGACTTAATGATGGCACCTTCTTATATTAGTAAAGGCTAGGGGGAAAAAGGGGGGGTGGGCCTGGACACAGCTTTAGAAGTAGGCAATGAGTGTCAATGTTGCTAACAAACCCCAGCAACTTGGCAGATGACTTTGTTGAGAAAGTGAGCATTGCTGAAAGGGAGTTTGGCTGCTGAATACATTTCTTTCTTTCTTTTTCCCCCCTCCCTCTGCACTTGGTACATTTTGAAAATAGACACAGAAAACCCTGGTTGAACCAAATAAACCTTGTACATATCAGATTATTACAATAGCTTCATCTATGACTTCTGGGTGCATTTTTGAGGATAGTATCCATCTTAAGGCATTTTAAAATTAGGGCTTTCTTGTGAATGTGGTAAGAATGGAATTTATAACAAGGTCACTAATGGAATGTATTTGCATGACTCATTTATCCTTTTATAGGACATACATGGCCAGACACAGGGTGTTATCGACAGTGTTTCTAAAATTACCTCTCTGGGATTTTTCATTTAGCTTTGATAGACTTCAAAGAAAGAATCAATAATACATATTTCTCCTGGATTACTTTAAAAACAGGAAAATGATTTTAAAATGAAAGAAATACAATATTCTGGGACTTGTGTATAGGAATCTTTACTCTGACAAGTATTTAAGGTAGAAATAAAAAAAATTGGGGAAAATCAAATTTACATGAAAACTTTAAACTTATAAGTCTTAAAAAAATGGTCTATATATTAGGAAGTCTTTAAAATGTTTCCTTACATATTCTTTGTCTTAATGGTAATTATAACTAGAAAATAAAACAAACTAAAATCGTGTTTCAATTTTAAGAAGCAATTTGAACTGGCATGGTTTCTTCTTCCTTATAATGGAGTAAGTTTTTTTCTCTTCCTAGTTAGTGAGTGAAGTTAATTCTTCAACCAAACATGTGAACTTTCTACAGGTTACTTGAACATATTATAAGGTCTTAAGGAATATATAATTTTAAATTTATATTAAGAGATAGCCTGCTGGTATTTTAACTCTTTTTTATTTTTAAATAAATCTTTATTGTTCAGATTATTACAGGTGTTCCTCTCCCCCCCCCTCCCCATAGATCTCCTCCACCTGATTCCTCATCCCACCTCATGCCCTTACACCACCACCCCGCCATTGTCTTCACCCACAGGTGTAAGATTTTTGTCCAATCTCTTCCCACACCCCTCAAACCTCCTTCCCCCCCCTGAGAATCGTCAGTCCACTCCCTTTCTAAGTCCCTGATTCCATTATATTCACCAGTCCATTCTGTTCTTCAGACTTTTCATTGACTTGGTTTTTAGATTTACTTGTTGGTAGGTATGTATTTGATGTATTTTTGTTGTTCGTGATTTTTATCTTTACCTTTTTCTTCTTCTTCCTCTTCTTTTCAGCATTTCATGTAATCCTGGTTTGGTGGTGATAAACTCCTTTAGCTTTTTCTTGTCCTTGAAGCTCTTTATCTGGCCTTCAATTCTGAATGATAGCTTTGCTGTGCAGAGTAATCTTGGTTGTAGGTTCTTGCTGTTCATCACTTTGAATATTTCTTGTCACTCCCTTCTAGCCTGCATAGTTTCTGTTGAGAAATCAGCTGACAGTCATATGGGTATCTTTTGCCTTTGACAATTTAATTATGATGTGTCTTGGTGTGGTCCTCTTTGGATTCCTCTTATTTGGGGTTCTGTGTGCTTCCTGAATTTATAATTCTATTTCTTTCACCAGGTAGGGGAAGTTTTCTGTCATTATTTCTTCTAATAGGTTTTCAATATTTTGCTCTCTCTCTCCTGGCATCCCAAAAGTTCGGATGTTGGTATGCTTGAAGTTGTCCCAGAGGCTCCTTACATTATCTTCATATTTTTTTATCCTTTTTTCTTTTTGTTTTTCTGGTTGGGTGTTTTTTGTTTCCTCATATTTCAGATGTTTGGTTTGATTCTTGGGGTACATTGACTTATAGTTGATTTTCTGTATATTCTTTATTTCAGACAGTGTATGCTTTATTTCTGACTGGTCCTTTTCCTTTTTTTTTTTTTTTTTTTTTTTTTTTTTTTTTTTTTTTTTTTTTTTTTTTTTTTGCATTCTTATTAAGGTCCTTAAAGGTCTCATCAAGTTTCTCAGTGGTTTTTAGAAGATTCTTGAGTAACCTTATAAATGTGGTTTTGAACTCTATGTTGTCCCATAGTTTGCTTTCCTCCATTTCTTTCATTTATGACATGTTTCTGTGTCTCTGCATTTAGGCTGCTTCCATGTGTTGATGGAGCGGCTTTGTGTGGTAGGTGACCTATAGGGGCCAGTAGCTCAGCCTCTCCAATCACCTGAGGAGGATGGTCTTGGTACACCCCTTGGTACAAAGTCTTGGTGTAGTTAAGCCTTGATTGCTGTTGGTACATTGGGAGGAATTGTCCTTCAGGAATTGGCTGTGGGGACCCACTGTGTTTAAAATGAAAGAACTGCTGTGCTAGAGACACGCTTATGATGCAGGACTTGTTTCAGTGGGGCTTTGGTGCTCACTGAGTCTGTCTCTTGAATGTGTCCCTTATGGATGTGAGGAGTTGAAATCTGTATCTTACATTAACCACTAGGTACACTGGCTTCTGGATTCTCAATGGGGTGCAGTTCAGCTACTCTCTGAGGCCACCCTGCAGGAGCTACAGAGAGAACTACAGTCCTCTCCTCCCTGCTTGGGATTTGTAGATTATGGAGCTGTCTGAACCGGTTTGCAAGTTTGCTAGGTACCACTTCACTTGGTGATAGTGAAGGCCATTCATATGCAAAAGCTGCTGCTTGGAGCTTGGGTGAGTTTATAGGTTGTGTGGGGCAGGGTCTCAGGGTGTCACAAGGCTAGGGCATGGCAAACAACAATGGCTGGCAGCTAGCCATCTCTTGCCTCTACCAGGACCCCACGTCTTGCACTCCAGTACAGCAAAAAATTATTTCTACACACAGTTTTGCAAGAAGCCACTCTCACTTTCTGACCTGATGGCAGAGTCTAGCTTCTCCTCATAGGAGTTTGGGTCCCAGGTGACCCCCCAGAAACTGGATTTCAGCAAAATCAGGAGCTTGTCTCTCTTCAGGTTGAAGATAGCAGTGCCCACCACCAGCCGGATCTGCTGACAGCCCAGATTGCACACACCTCTGTACCTCAGCTTTTCAGCATTTGTGCACTGAATGCTCTTTTCTCTTTCTGTGTAGTTGCAGAACTTCCACTCAGCCAGCTTTCCCATGGTTCTAGGTGATAGACGTTTTCGTCTTTTAGTTGTAATTTTGAAATTGTCGTGCCTGGCAGCAGTTTAGATGTTTACCTATGCCACCATCTTGGGTTCTCTCTGGTATTTTAATTCTTTAGATATAATACTACTCTCCCTTTACATTAAAATTTTAAAAAGAGATATCATTGACATAAAATTGTATTAGTTTTCAGGGGTATAATGTAATGATATGATATCTGCACATAAAACAAAAGATCACCACATAAATCCAGTCAGCATCTCCCTTGGATGCTCCATTTGCAGCTAGGTAACCCATCATCACCAACACTGATCCTACTATTATGGAGAGAACTAATTCATTGAACAAATTATAGGAGAGTCCAAGCAAACTGCTTATTCCCTTTATCAAAATTCAGGATCATATTTTAATTCCTTCTAAGAGTGAAACTTTTGTTGCCTTCTGGGTTATGAAGCTTGATATAAGAGGCCATAAAGAAAATAAAAAGAAATAAAGTTTATGGTCAAATTCAAGTCCAGCTTTATTTCAACATGAGCTGTCAGGGAGTTTATGGTCAAATTCAAGTCCAGCTTTATTTCAACATGAGCTGTCAGGAATGTGATAAACTCCTATTAAGGAACACAGGTCCTACAAGTTCTTTTTCTCCAGACAAATTCTCAGTTCTGAACAACCTTGACAGAGGGAAGTCAGGACACAGAGAAGCTGCAGTTAGCCTCACCTCCATATCCTGAGAGAACATCAGACCCCTAGGGAACATTTCTAAAAAACAAACAAACAAAAACCTAAACGTCGGAAGTTGAACAGAAGGATAGATAGAGCTACAAAATGGACTGTGACAAAGTCAGGGTTGGGCACTATCTGCATGTCTTTCTTCTATGTAGACTCAAAGACCTCAAATGTTCATGACATCAACTTTGCCATCTGTATTTCTGACACCTAAGATCAACTTTGCCATCGGTATTTCTGAGACCTAAGATCTATAGCACTCCCCCCCCCCCCCCCCCCAATCCATGACAAAGGATTTTGGTATTCTTGACCCTGGGAAAAGAGTTCATAATTGGCTATTTTGTCTTTGCCTGAAACTTGGTTGATATTTGAAAGAGTTGGTTTAAAGGATAAATAGCCATTTCATCGCTGGTTTAAGAATTATATCATGAGAAAGCGATGTTCCTAGATTACCTCAGCTCTTTGCAGAAATGTCTTCTAAAGATTAAAATTTAATGTTATGCTCTCAGCCTTTTTAGAGGTAAAATTAAAACCTTGGACATTGTTCCTTTTGTAAGAATCCCTGTGATAAATTTCTTCTGGGATTCAATCAAGAAAAGTTTTTTTTTCTTCAGATGGATTTTAATACTACTTTATTGGGGCAGGGAGAAATTAAATAAATAAATCTGTGTCTCTTGAAATTTACTTTAAAATTCACTGTGCAGCCAAAGTAACAAAGCCACTTTAAGTTCTTGTTATAATGGACTAGCTCTCCCTTTCCACTCAGTGTTACTCATACTTAAGATCTATAGATTACCTGTTTCACAGTCACCTAGGAAGCTTTTGAAAATTTCAGGTTCCTGAGCCAAACCCCAGAGATTCGCATACAGTGGTTCTTGAAAGGGACGTAGGAATGTGGGTGTACTCTATTCAAGCAAGCCTCATGTTTATTATGCACCTCTGAGTTGGGAACTATTCTAAATGGCTTTGGCTGGTCTTTTACTACTGTTACCAGACTCAGGTTTATTTTTTTCCCCCCTAAATGAACAATATAAGTGATTTGATATATTCACACACATACACACAGTCATCTTCTTTCCAAAGATGTAAGGCGATGAGGGAACAGATGACCAGAGGGAAGGGATAAACATATAAGAAGAACTTTTACTTTAGAAATGTGAAAACTCACATAGAAATATGTTCCTTATCCTTAAAGTCACATGAAGAAAAAAATACATGCATAGAGAAACCGAGGAATTCCGCAAGGAGACCTCACAAGCCTTTTGCAGAAAGGGACAAAACTTCAGACTTCTAGTTTCCAAGTACTTAAGGACAGGATCCCAAATTATTTGTAGGTGCTTTTTTCTTTAAAGCCTTTTCATGCAAAAGGTTTTGTTTGGGTTATAAACTAATTGCTGAGGTTTGATTACTAGATAGTTTCTAGCTTGCCTCTGCAAATGGTTTTTACAAACATGAAAATGAGGGTATAGACAATTTGCAATGGAGGCCATTGGTAGAAATCTGAGACATATTTTTTTTTTCCCCCTAGCACAACTATTGATTCTAACCAGTGTGAACACAATATAAAACTACTAAGGGCCCGATACACGGACATTTATGCCCTGGGAGGGGGGACTGGAGGAAGGCGGAAGGAGGTTCCTTAGCCAGGCCTGTGCCCTCACAGTCAGAACCCCTAAGGGAATGTCTGTCTGCTTTGGAGGTGGGAGGGGCTCCCGTCACCGCCTCTGTGCTCACCAGCTGTGGCCTGGGTTCTGGCTGAACAGCAATCCCCCTGTGGAAGTTCACTGACCACCAGGGGGCAGCTCCTGCACTGAGAGCCTGCACCCTGGTGGTTAGTGCGCTACATAGTGACTGGTCATTCTGCTGTTTACTCAATTTGCATATTAGCATTTTATTATATAGGATATAAAGTTGGCATATAACTTTTAAATTTCTGTTCATTTTTAAACAAATTTAAAAATCATCCCAAACATTATTTTTTTTAAATTATTCTTTATAGTATACTTAAAAGTATAAAATAGAGAATACAGATTAAATGAATTTTAAAAAAACATGTTAAAAAATCTGATATATTCTTTAAAACACTAATCTCTCTTTTTTATAGAACTCACATAGTAAAATATTTCATAAAATTACATAAAAACAAACAACACTAACTGTGGTCACAGCTTGCCCAATAGGTTTGAAAATACATACAATATATATATATATATATATATATATATATATATATATATATATATATATATATGGCAGTTTTTAAATATCCATTAGACTTTTAAATATCCATTAGGTTTTTAAATATCCATTAGACTTTTAAAAAATATGTTAATGAGCACAAATATTCAAACTCATTTGGTTATAACTAACAAAAATAAACAAAATAGTGAAAACATAGCTAGTAATAATTATAATTTAAAACACTCCAATAGCACTGAAAACTGTGTAAAATGCAAGCCATAGGCCATAAAATTCAAGAAATTTCTGCTTTATAGAGTGCAAGTGAAACCGGTTGAATAGAGATATTTAGAAGCAACTTGTTTTCTCTCTCCCCCCTCCCCATATATTTTTTAAATTGATTTCAGAGAGGAAGGGAGAGGGAGAGAGAGATAGAGACATCAATGATTTGAATCACTGATGGGCTGCCTCCTGCATGCTCCCCATTGGGGATTGAGCCTGCAACCCCGACATGTGCCCTTGACCAGAATCAAACCCAGGACCCTTCAAATCACAGGCCTACACTCTATCCACTGAGCAAAACAGCTAGGGCAACAGCTCACTTTCTTAAGAAAGCACTATAGCCTCACAAACAAACAGCAGCGAGATGAGGAAACATCTGACTGATTTTCCCATTTTTGAGAAGCAAAGGTCAGAAAACCCTCTGAAGAATTCCAATCGGTGCTGTAACTCAAAATCAGCTGAGTAAGGAAACATCCAGGCAAACTCAACTGTGCTTAACAGAAAGCTGGCTCCTTCTGGTTTGTCATTGAACTTTATGGTTGAATGAAGCCACTTCCTAAAAACAGAAAGAGCTAAAACCTATAATCAAAGAATATTTTAATAATAACAATAATGAAAAATGTTTCACATAAAAAATTTTGAGATGCAGCCAAAACTACACTCAGGGAAGAAATACTAACTTTCATGATTCAACAAGAAGAAATAAAAATAAATTAGCTAAATATTCAACTCAATAAATTAAGACTAGAAGAAGAAAATAAACACAGGATAAACAGGAGAAATAAATATTACCTACTATTTGAGTTTTCTCTTCTAGTTTCACTCTTCTAGTTTCTTTGTAGGTGGGATTTAATTTAATCTTTTACCACCCAATGTAAAAGATACTACTAATAACTATTTTAAAGATGAAGAAACTAAGATGCAGGGAGTTGAAGTTTAAGAAAGCAAAAGTGAAATAATTGGTAAATAAAAATTCTTAGTTATTCACAAAAATAAACTAAACATATAAACTATAGATATCCATGATTAGAAATGTGAAAGGTTATATGATTTGAGGGGTGAGGGGGAGGAGATGGAAGAGGGTATAGGGGAAATATATGGTTGTGGAAAAAATAAAATTAAAACAAAAGATATTCATAAAGTTTAAAAGGATATTATGTTTGGCTATCTTCCTTGAAACTATTAAAGACTGATGAACTCTGTAGTAAAATGTTATTGCTTAAGAAAAGCTAAAAAAGACTAAAGACCAAGGAATTTTAAGTTTGGTCAATAAATCCCTCAACATAATAGATAGTTTTAAGGTTGGGTGGGTGAAGAATCAATTTTTACATATTCCAAATTTTAATTACCCTCCCTCCAAATAGCTTCACTTCTCACTTCTACCCTCTATTGCCCCTCCCACATTTATTTTCAATGTTAAAAAACAAATAATGTCCAGGCTATAATTCCTGCATTTCCAAGCCAAGCCATAAGACTGAATGTATAGATGTTAGCTCACTCTCTTTCCAGATAGTACATTAAATTAGAATAAAGTAATGCAGAAAGCATGTACCTAAAACTGCACACCAAATGTAGGAAAACTAAAAGCAGATAAGGCTTTTCAACACATTTCTAGAAGAATGACGGTGATTATGTGTTTACCAATGGGGCAAGGGAAGAGTCCACCTGCCTGGAAGAGCAGAGGGGATATAAGTCATGGTTGGAAGGTGTTGTGGGGCTCTTTATAGCCACCCCAATTAACATTTAAAAATATGTACAAATTTTTTCATCCACATCCTTCCTCCATCTCCATTATCTGAACATACAGAAGAGTTCGGAGTCAGGAATTATCATAACCGAAGTTTCAGAAAGAAAGAATGAGAGGAAAGAAAAAGAGAAAGAGGAGAAAAGGGAGAGAGGGAGGAAGGGAGAGAGAGAGAATATGCTAGCACAGTTCTCTGGGAGAGAAAGGGCAGCTAGGATAGATATTCTTGCCTTAAAGCCCTCTTTGTTGAAACACTTGGGAGATCATCCAGTTTAGAGGAACAAGCCCAGCCTGACATGCTGAGGCAAGTGCAACTTGTCAGATACATTAGGCCTCAGTCAGCCTCTCAATTACCTTATTCCTAAAAATATGAATGGATAGCCCACAGTCACCAAATATATGAGGAAAGTCAGCAATATGAAAGAGAAAGACCGAAAGTCACAAACTGAAAAAGTACAACAGAGAAAAGCAGTAGTTTATGGAACAGAAACAAAATAATAATAATAGTTATTTTAAGAGAGAGAGAGAGAGAGAGAGAGAGAGAGAGAGAGAGAGAGAGAGAGAGAGAGAGGAAAAATAAACTAAGAAAAATGAAGGCATGAGATATGGAAATCCAAAGCTATGTTACAAAAGATAGGCAGGGGAAATGCCAGATGTACAGAAGAACAGAGAGAAAGGAAGCCTGAGTTTTCAGGGAAAGATTTGCCTTTAAGAAGTTGAAATCCATGAGATGACTTTGTACGTCTATTTCTTTTGAGAGGGAATTTAGAAAACATGTGGATAATTTGGTTTTTAATTAGTAAGCACACAGAAAACTAAGTAAACAAAGACACTCAGCATCATTAATAACTACAGAGACATAAAAAGCATTTTGGAAAGGATAAGTAATCTTAATTTTCTACATAGTTCTGCCGCTGGTATTTTCATAGCAAAATAGAGTAAATGAATATTAACCTCACAGCCTTGGGAAGATATTATAGATGGGGCATATTTTATGGAGTAAAAGCAGGGGAATTAAAAGGACCTCCATCCCCATTATAATTCATGAACAGTTGAAATGGAAAAATTATGAAGCAGCAAGGTAATTAAGTTATTTGAAGGTTTTGATGAAAATAAATGAATTGGCCAAGATAGCCAAGAGACAGTCAAAAGCAGTGGCTTCCAAAAGGGGAAATTAAGAAGGAGGTAACGGTGAACTGTTAGTTTGCATGACAACTATTATAAAACTAACGTATAACTTGAACAAAAAATTGAAAATATAAATTGAAAAGTAGAAGGCTGGGATGTAGAGAGAAGGGGGAAAGGAAACGCAGGATGAGTACTAACACACTTAGTATAAGGGTAGAGGCCTTGAGCTTGCCTGTGTAGCTCAGAGGTTGAGCATCAACCTATGAATCAGGAGGTCACTGTCCCATTCCAGGTGAGGGCACATGTCTGAGTTGGCGGTTTGATCCCCAGTAGGGGGCGTGCAGGAGGTAGTGATTGATAATTTTTCTCTCTTCATTGATGTTTCTCACTCCCTCTTTCTTCCTCTCTGGAATCAATTTAAAAAATCTTCAAATATTCAAGAGTGGAGGACTTGAGATGCTGTCCATGGCTGACAGAAAATAAACAGAAGTCCATGGATAAAAAATCCATGTGCTCTGGAACAAGACAGATACCACAACACTCTGGGAAGAGGGGGTGTAGGATGATGGAAGGTCATACATGTGGCAAAGTCCTCAACAGTCAATGGATAATATCTCAGTTAACAAATAGAGGACTATTCTTCTGGAATATGGAAGAAACTCTGAGAAACACTGAAACAGAAATGGCTAAAAGGGGATGCACCCAGGAAATAAGACTCAGAGAGAGGAGGGGTAAAAAAGGAGATCTGTGAATTTTACTAAAAGCCCTTCCTCACAATTTGAATGTGTGTCTGTGTACTTGTATTACTTTGCTAAAAATGTAATTTTTAAAAACACATTTAAAAAGCATTAAACAAGGTAGGAAGTTTTGCAATACATTTCAAAGCTATACTAACCTTGATATTGATGACACCATAATATTTAAGTTACCAATACACTTAAGAAAATAGAGGAGAAAAATCTATATAAAAGGCAATATTGTTAAATTGAACTCAATAGAGAGAGTTTTTAAAATACTAGTTTTTAAAATACTATTTTAAATAGTATTTTAAAAATTAATATAGTGTGACCAAGCATGGATTCTCTTTGAAATATATGGTTGATGTAACATTTGCGAAAATAACACAATTTAATTAAAATTAAAAAAAGAGGTCAAGAGCAGATTATCGTGTAAGATTACAAAATGGTATTTGATAATATTAAATAGTTTGCTTATTAAACAAAAAGACCTCATAAAATAATAGAGCAACTTTTGCATCCCTTAATCTCTAGTTAATCATGTGCCCCTACATTTGTTTATTCAAAAAGTGCAATTGAATGTAGTACCATCCTATAGTGGTGATTTACCAGTGAACAAAATAGACTATGTCCTTGAACTTGTGGAACTTTACCTTCTGGTAAGGAAGGTGGCAAATAAATAAAAAATAACATACTTTCTCATACTAAATTTAAAGTACGGAGCGAGAGAGAGAAAGAAAGATTTCTATTTTAGGGAAATTGGTGAAGGTTGGATTTGTTGAAGCCATGGCATTTGAGGAAAGAGTGTGCATGTGATTACTGGGATTCAGGCATTTCAGGCAGAATAATAGCATGGGTTGTTTTGAAAAGAGGGGAAGAGTGGTGATGAAGAGGATTTGAGAAGGAGCTGGGTACCAGATCATGTATGGTCTTAGACACCACACCGAGGACTTGATGAATCGATTGCTCCACATTCCAAACGGCAGAGTATCAGCCTGACACTTTCTCTGGTCTCTTTGTCTTCCAGAAGAGTTTATTTGTAAAAAAGAACTACAATAACAATTTTATCCATGTTCCTGCTTTATTTCTGATCCAGAGGGGTTGTATAATTTTCAACTGGGAAAAGGTGTAACTCTCTCTGTCTCTCTGTCTCTCTGTCTCTCTCTCTGTCTCTCTGTCTCTCTGTCTCTCTGTCTCTCTCTCTCTCTCTCTCTCTCTCTCTCTCTCTCACACACACACACACACACACACACACACAAATAAATAAATAGGGAACAATGGCCCTAGTTTGTTTGGCTCAGTGGATATAGCATCATTCCTTGGACAGAAAGATCCCAGGTTCAATTCCGGTCAAGGGCTTGTACCTACATTGCAGGCTTAATTGCAGGCTTAATTGATCACTTAGCCTGGTTGGGGCACATGCAATAGGCAACCAATCAATGTTTCTCTTGCATCCATGTTTCTCTCTCTTTACCTTTCTCCCTCCTTTCCACTCTCTCTAAAAATCAATGGAATAATATCCTCAAGTGAGGATTAACAATAAAAAAAGGGGGGGTGGGGAATTATAAAATAATTACAAAAAAACAAAAACAAAAACACAACCTTATATATGTTAAAACAACATAAAATTTAAAGGCAAATGATATGTTTGAACATTTACTTGAAAAAAAGATGAAAGAGAATGATGATTTATGTTGTTTAAAGGGGTATTATAACTCAATAACAAAAAAGATAAACATTCCAATAAAAATGGGTAAGAACATGAATATATTGTGAAAGTAGACAGCCAAAGGTCATAAACATGAAAAATGACAAAAATTATCATAATAAAAAATACAAATTAGACTAAGAAGGAATCTTTTTCCTACCAGATTGTCACAATAATATCCAGAGTTGGCAAAGATGTTAAAAATAGAAACTTGCACATATCATTTAAAACTTGTGCCCAAACTAAAACTCCACTTTTTGTTTATAAAAAAATGTGTTGTGAAGGGTAAGTCATGCTAATAGTTTTCTGAGTGAGAGCTAATGACATATCATTGACAAATCTGTTTATAAATAAAACATAATTCTAAAAAGTTAACATAACAATAAATAACATATTTAGTTTGAAAAATAAATAAACCTGAGGTTTCATTAGGTAGAATTAGTGATGAAGACATAAAGGAAGAAAGAATAAAAGTGGCAGAGTTTGGAGAACTGGAAAGTACACTAAGTGGGGGTCTGGCTTCAGTTCTGGAACTAGCAAGTTTCTGGGAATACACCTCTGGGCCCAGTTCCCTCAGCTCTCCTTGCTTAACGTCTGGTTGTCCCATAGTCCCAGCTTTTTGCTATTGTCTTCCCACCAGTCATTCTTCATGTCACTGCTATCTTTCTAGTCTCATCCTACTGCCATAGAGACCACCTACGTTCATTAATACAACAGAAACTTTCTTCCATGATTTTTATCATGCTATTTGCTTCCTGGAATTTCCGCATTAACAATCTACTAAATTCCTACTCATTTGTTCAAAATGCACATCAGGCACCACTATTGCCTCAGCTTAGGAATCTTCCTAGACATTCCCACTGAGTTTTCACTTGGTCCAATTTAGTTGTATTAATACTAGAGGCCTGGTGTATGAATTTGTGCACTGCAGGGGGGATAGTGTCCCACAGCCCAGCCTGCACCCTCTCCAATCTGGTACCCCCTTGGGAAATGTCCAACTGCCTGTATAGGCCCGATCCCCTAAAGCAGTAGTCAGACATCCCTTTCACAATCTAGGACTGCTGGCTCCAAACTACTCACCTGCCTGCCTGATCGCCCCCCAACCACTCCTCTGCCAGCCTAATCTATGCCTAACTGCTCCTCTGCCAGCCTGATTGCCCTCAACTGCCTTTCCCTGCCAGCCCAGTCACTCCCAACTACCCTCCCCTGCCAACCCAGTCACCCCTAACTGCCCTCCCCTGCAGACCTGGTTGCCCCAAACTGCCCTCCTCTGCCAACCTGGCCACCCCCAACTTCCCTCCCCTGCCAGCCCAGTTGCCCCTAACTGCCCTCCCCTAGTGACCATCTTGTGGCTGCCATCTTTTGACCACATGGGGGTGGCCATCTTGTGCGAGGGTGTGATGGTCAATTTACATATTATCTCTTTATTATGTAGGATGCATGCAAAGGATAGAGAGCAACAGAAGCAGAGACAAAGACACACAGAGAAAGACACAGACACAAAGAATATAGATTATGATAAGTGAACCACCTACCATTTACTTGAGTAGAGGCACCATAGTAACAATGACATGGAAGACTGGAATCTGCCCTCTTTGGTAGGTTTCTCCTCCTACTTGGCCCCCATGAAGGGCATCCTGCATTGCTGAATGTGATGCAACTTTTAAAATGTAATTGTATTTCATAAGACTTGGCAGCTGATGCAAAGGGACTACTTCATTTGACAGCCAACTGAGAAACAACAATCCTTTCTGAATGCATGAAGAAAAGCATGCTGGTTTAGATTCACTGAGAAACAGTATGTAAGGCTCCAACCTGACAGCTACTTTAGGAATTTTCAAGGATAATTTTCATAAAATAAACTGTTTTGTCTTAAATATTGTCTTTATATTCTAATCCCACATAATATGTAATTTTAAAACCAATCTTATTGTTTTGTTCCCTCAAGTTCCAAGTTTTTATTTATATGATTATGAGCTCACTGAAGAATATGTCCAGAATACAATAGGAGTTCAATAAATGTTTGTAAAATGAACAAATTATGTGGCTGATACTTTTAAAGATCAGTCCTCTGCTTGAAAACAGCTACCAAATCTTACAAGTATAAACTTCAAGATGTAAAATAATACAACACATTGCTCTTTAGGACTTCACAGATAGCAGAAGATTTTAAAAGATACACCCTCAAGATTGACAGGATGTCACAATTTTAGGGTATGGTGAAAATATTGAGAATATGTGATGGTTTGGGCCCTCCTCAACTCTATCAGACCAAATATTCACTTATTTTTCCTGCTCTTAGACTAAGCTTTACAGAAAATATATTTTCTTAGTTCTGTTAAGCTGCTTATGGCTGATAACAATGAATTTCAGAGCTTTTAACCTATCATTTAATGGAAAGTTAATTTGCAACTATATTGGCAGCATGAGTGTTTGGAATCTTTTAAGGGAAGAGCTGAAAAATTTATTTTATTCTTCTTTTTATATACAGGAGTGAGGAAAAATTTTTGCCCCAACCCTGTATTTAACTGTAAATCCAGGTGAGACTTATGACTATGTAAATGCATGATGAAGCATCTTCAAAATATATACATGTACTCTATATATAGGTTTTTATATGCTGCAAAGAAAATGATAATGAAATTAAGTTGAAAAAGAACAATTCAGTTAACCAAGAAATGTGAGATGAACCTTATTTCTGGACATGTAAAAGTTACGTCTTAGAATAATTCTGAGGGTTTAATTAATGTTTGTGTACAACTTCTCAATAATTGCTTATTGTAAGTAACCAAATATGTTGGATATTTTATTAACATTATTAGTGACAAAAAAGAATTATCTGCTCTATAAATATGGAGAGAACTTAAGATTTGAGTAGTTTTTCTTTTGGGCTCATGTCAGTAAAAGAGTCATTTGCTTCCTGTCTGACAAGGTTTAGTGATGTTCACACAGCATTTGAGACTTTAAATGCCAAGTTATATGTTAGCCTTCACGATGTTTCTTTTAGGATACATGAAAGCTGTGTGTCTTCCAATGCTCCTGTTTATTTTTTCTATTTACATTTTATTAAATTACTTGAGTCTTATTATGTCACCATTTAGTCAAAATTATTGCAGGTAATATCATACACACTAAGGTGAAGTAACGCTAGTAATTTGAGTATCTCTTCTAGAACATCAAGTGTGTATTATAAGCAACAAAGAAAAAAGTCAGACATGAAAGCTAATGTGGCACTGTAGGAGGGGCACATTTCACAACAGAAAACACTGACCTGAATTTAAGGCTTGAATGTCATTCCTGTGTAGAGGGTCACTGTGGTCCAGATTGAGGGGTTCACCTGCTGGGGTTCATGAGAGGACCCGCACCCAGACCGTCCACACTGGCATTCCTTGTGGCCCACTCTGGCCTGCTGATTTTTAATTCCCTGGGTGATTTCAGGTTCAAAGAATTACATGTAAAGTTCTTGTAAGATAGTCCTTATTCTCAGAACAGCAGAAATGGTTTCTCATTGCCCTGTTCTTGTAGGTAAGGAACATCATACTTCTATGGACCTTCCTAGCACAAGACAAATCCTTTTCTGTGCCTGAAGCAGCTGTCAATTTCTCTTACCTAAGAAAAGATAATTGCTAGTTTAGCCGAAACGGGTTTGGCTCAGTGGTAGAGCATCGGTCTGCGGACTGAAAGGTCCCAGGTTTGATTCCGGTCAAGGGCATGTACATTGGTTGCGGGCACATCCCCAGTAGGGGTTGTGCAAGAGGCAGCTGGTTGATGTTTCTCTCTCATCGGCGTTTCTAGCTCTCTATCTCTCTCCCTTTCTCTCTGTAAAAAATCAATAAAAATATATTTATAAAAAAAAAAGAAAAGAAAATTGCTAGTTTAATCTCTGGACGGGTGACCCTCTACTATATTTGTGTAGTGTAAGGTCTTCTCAGAGCTTATCTGAAGTCCTTGGCTCTGTGACTGTTCCGAACCCAAAGAACCAGGTAACAAAATCGGTTGTGGGAATGGGAGATGGTCATTTTAAATGGATGGTGGGGGCAGTTGTGAGATGGCACAGTTTCTCTGTTTCTTAAAAGTTTCTCCCTTAAGGACAAAAACGCTATATTTACTCAGTCACTAAACAAGCTAAGCCAACATTTATATTAATTATAAAGATATTTTATGTGCTATCATACTTCTTACATTATATGACTTACTATATGCCTCCTAAAACATCACAATGTGATGGTACAACAAAGTACCAGGAGGGAATGGTAGTGGTGGTGGTGAGAGGTGGTGTGTGTGTGTGTGTGTGTGTGTGTGTGTGTGTGTAGAGCATTATAATGAAGATGGAAGAAAAATTTTTTTCCCATTATCCATAAAACTATGAATTTAGTGACAACTTTATTTCTCTCTTTTGAATATTAACTCAGTGAAAAAGACATTAATTAAAGGAAGAAAATTTCCAGTTTCTTCTCTAAAGTATTTGGTCCTAATTGCTAGTCACTATAATGATTCCTGTTTCTTTTCTTGCTCACACACTAAGAAAATAATTATCCAGTGAATAGCTTATTTATCGTTGTGGCAACTCAATCATAATGTCACTTTATGTTTACAAAAGCTAAACAAAATTTAAAAGCAACTATTTAAAGGCAGTTAAAAGCACCTAAAAGCAGACAGAACCAGCGGAAGAGTTTACTCTTACGAAACTGCTATTGCAACAGGTAAGAAATGTGTTTGTGGGCCTTTTCCCCTAAAGTGCTCCCACTGGAAAATCACAATCTTACTGTACCAAGGTGGCAGGGGGAAATGTTCAGGCAAAGACTTAAGAGCTAGAACAGAGAAAGCACGAACTATAAAATACTTGATAAACTGGACTTCATTAGTATGTGAAAAAATGCACATTGGTACAGTATTCATTAGGAACATACAAGTCAAAATATCAGATATCACTACACATCCATTAGAATAACTAAAATAAAAATGACTGGCAATACCAAATATTGCCATGGATTTGGAGTTACTACCCTGTTTCCCCGAAAATAAGACAGTGTCTTATATTAATTTTTGCTCCCAAAGATGCGCTAGGTCTTATTTTCAGGGGATGTCTTATTTTTCCATGAAGAAGAATGTGGTACACATTTATTGTTAAATGAAAATAAAGGAAATTTATTACCTGTATACAGTAAGGTAGTACGGTAGTTGTCAACACAAACCAGACAAACTGAATCCTACAGTATCAAGAATTTACTCATTTATTCAGTGACAATCATGTCATCATCTTCTGGAACATCATCATAACAATCCAATTCCTAAATTTCCTGGTGAATTTGTTGTGACTCCATTTCTTTCAGAATCAGTGGACCAAATCTCTCATGTTTAGCGTAGGGGGCCTTATTTTTTGGGGATGCCTTATATTTCACTCAGAAGGAAACCTGTAAGTAGGTCTTATTTTCGGAGGATGTCTTATTTTCAGGGAAACATGGTAGAACTCTCCTATGCTTTTTGTTGGGAATGAAAAATATTATAGCTACTTTGGAGAATAATTTGCGTTTCTGATAAAGTTAAATATAAACTTATCTTATGAACCAGCAATTACACTTTTATGCATTTACCCAACAGAAATGTATATGTATAATGTATGTAGAATATTCATAGTAGCTTTTTCTTTTTAAATCCAGAAACTAGCAAAAAGTCTCAAATGCCCATCCACAGGTCAATGGACACACCAATTGCAATAATCTACATAACTAGATACTGTTCAGCAATAGAAAGGAATGCATTACTGATAAATGCAAAAATGAATACATTTCAAAATTATGCTGAGTAAAGAGGCTATGCACAGAAGAGTGCATATTGTGTGATTCCATTTGTATTAAGTTCTAAAAAGCAAGCTAATCTGTACAAAGTAAATCATTACAAGCCTAGAAAGCTCATTGGGTAGGATGGAGGATTCACAGAAGAGTTTTTGAGGTGATAGAAATCTGTGTCTCCATTGTGGTGATGGTTAAGTGGTTACTTTGGTCAAAGCTCATTGAATTATAAACTTAAAATGGGTGTAGTTTATTGTATGTAAATTATACCTCAATGGGTTTCCTTTTAAAACAGAGAAAGGGGAAATAACATAAAACTTAGAGTAGTTCCAAAGGTATACAGTGTATTATTCTAAAAAATGATCAGCAGATCCTTCTGAAACCTCCCAATGAATACTTTATGCAATCCCAGGAGCTGCGATTCAGGCCTCAGGGCACAATCTTTTGAGCCACAACTGTACACTCACCTCTGCCTGTTCCCCAGCTTGGGGCTTGGTTGGCAGAAGTCAGGGTACAATTCTGTCTGCTGCTGGCCAGATGAATGTTAGCTTTAGTGTCTCCCCTCAGGGGTAAAAAGATTTAGATTTAAGATTAAATGTAAGAATCTAGATTTGGGCCTCAGATTTAAGCTGATTTCCACAAACCAGCTCTACCAGTTTTAAAAATAAGTGTATAGCATCGGTGCCTAACTGAAGCCTAAGTCTACTTACACTGTTTAAAAGTCAAGGAGTGTGATGGCTAACTTTACATCAACTTGACTATGAGGTGCCAGATATTTGGTGAAACATTATTCTAGGTGTTTCTGGATGTCAGGGTGTTTCTGGGTGAGATTTACATTGGAACCCATAGGTTGAGGAAGGCAGATTGTCCTCCAAAATGTCCTTAATGTCTTGATTGAATAAAGACATTCTCTCTTTCTCTCTCTCTCTCTCATCTTTGAACAGAAACGTGGGTCTTCTCTTTCCTGTCAATTTGGACTAGGACTGGAACTATACTATCGCTTCTCCTGGATTTCCAGTTTGCTGACTACCCATCTTGGACTTCTCATTCTCCGTAACTGCATGAGCCAATTTCTTACAATAAATCTCATTATATATAATGCAAACTTATTGTCTCCAGTTCTGTTCCCTAGAAAGCCCTGAGTAATACAGGGAGCATAGGAACCCGAAAGGCCTTCGAAGAGAGACCTGGGAAGCCTGTTAGCATATCACACATTGCACAAACTGTGGCTAGCCTAACGTCACCGAGGCCTCATTCTGCACCAATTTTTTACATTCTGCATTCTATATTCTTTTGTACATACAGTGAGAAAACAGAATCTTGAATAATGTAAACAGAAAGGAATTTGAAGTCCTAAACCCAAACGTGAGCTACCTTCACACATGTGCATATTAGAGATGTTGTATTCCTTGGGAATAAGCCATATAATTGGGATAATGTTTAATTCAGGAATCTAAGGATTTTGAACAGGGAAGTTTTTCCCAAATCAGATTTCCACATAGAGTATTCAGTCACAATTTTAGGCTCCGTAATACTCTGTGATAAACTGAGTATGTTTTCTGTTTCCTGTACCCACACACCCATCCATCGATTTCAAAAAGACTCTGTGAAGTAAAGTTCCCAGTCTCAAATCATTTTGTATATTCTTTCCAAACTTCCTTCATGGATAATCTTACCCTAGAATAGGTTCCAAAAAAGAAGTGAAAGTAAATAAAAAAATACATCCTAAAAGAAAAGTCCTCCTAAAAGAACAAACTTGAGTGTGAGGCATATTTAACTCCAAATGATTAAATAAATGAGAAAGCCTTTATATTGCTCTAATCTGTATTAAAAGTTCATTGCCATAAACTAAAAAGTTATACAATTTTAACACAGACATTTTATATTTTCAAAATATACTAGGTAATACATTTTTAAAACATTTAAATCAAGTATGAATTTTACTAATAATTATAAGCAATTTCTCTATTCTTTTTTAAAAAAAATATATATTTTATTGATTTTTCACAGAGAGGAAGAGAGAGGGATAGAGAGTTAGAAACATCGATGAGAGAGAATCATCGACCAGCTGCCTCTTGCACATTCCCCACTGGGGATGTGCCCGCAACCAAGGTACATGCCCTTGACTGGAATCGAACCCGGGACCTTTTAGTCCGCAGGCCTACGCTCTATCCACTAAGCCAAACCGGTCCCAGCGCAATTTCTCTATTCTTTATTAAACCCTTTCTATAGGAGTAATAACCTTTCTAATGACTGACAGCCAAATGGGAAGGGACCATATGTTAAGATGTGGGGAATTTAGCCAGGCCAGAGTGGCTATGTTGGTTGAATATTGTCCTGTGTACTGAAAGGTTGCTGGCTCTATTCCCAGTCAGAGAGCAAACCTGGGTTTCATGTTCAGTTCCCGGTCAGGGTGCTGAAGAAGGCAATTGACCGATTTCTCTCTCTCTCTCTCTCTCCCTCTTTCTCTCTCTCCCTCTCTCTCTCTGTCCTCAGGTAAGGATTACAATAAAAAGATGTGGGGACTCTGAAAGACCCCCCTAGGCTTTAAGTAAGTCTCTTCTATTAACATTCACAGAACTGCATAATAGCTCCTTCTATAAAGTCCCTTCTTGGTGGCCAAGGTGACTATTTTTATTGGTAAATTCAGAAATAGTAATAAAATAGAAGATTTAAAAATCCTCAAAGAGAACTAGGGTGAACAGTCTGCCCAATTCAGCCACTGTTTGCAAATATTTATTTTTTCATCTCTAAACCTCAGAGTGTGTTTGATTTGAAGCACTAAAACAGCATTTGCTCTGACCCACAGAAAATGTTTATGCCGAATAAACCACCTCACAAGCTGAAGCTTGACTGTTAGTGTGGATGTCTTCACACAACATTCCCCTTGTCAAGCATCCGGAAATCTGGTTTTCGAGTGACTTAATTGTCATGTCATGTCACAGAACTTCCTGGGACCTTAAGGAATGTAGGCCTTACATTTTAAGGTGCAGTTCCTCACTTGTATTTCCTTAAGATGCAACATGAATGTTTGCTCTGCTCTGATCTAATTTTAAAAGGAAATGTAGAATGCTGGTACCTCATAGATAACTACATCTCTGTAGATATAAAAGGCAAGAAAAAAAAGCTAAAAAAAATCTCTCTGCCTCAACTTATTTTCCAAAATTGTATTTTTTATTTATTTTTGAGAAAGCCCATTTTACTCTGCTATCATATCTTCTTCTACAAATTAAAGAATAATAAGTTATTTCTGTTTATATATTAGAGTAAATTGAATCTACATACTAGCTTTAATTTATTTGAAAAATGTAACTTTTAGATGGTACAACATTGAAATAAAGAATTGTGGTGACTTCAGAACAATTTATTCTCTCAACTTTCAACTGTATGACTTATCTTCCACCATCTCCACAAGAGTTTATGGATTCTGTTGATGTGCATCCTTATGACAACAGGCATATTTCACCAAGTAGACTGAAGCTGGATCCAGTGATCAAGTGATCAAAAAATTCTCAACACTGTCAGCATCTACCAGTAGCTAGAAAACCACCAGTGACAGGTTGGGAAGATCAGGTCATATAGCTATTAACAGGCATTACAGAATTCATAAAATCAAAGGCAAATGTTCACATTTCTTTATGTAACCAGGTCATTTTTCCATTGCCTAGAATGCTGTTTTTCCTGTTGACCTCATGGCTCTTGTCTTCTCATCTTCTAGTCCTCATCTTAACTGTTACTTCCTTTATGACACCTCCTTAACCATCCCAGCTCTGTTATTCTCAATCATGGCACCTTGTTTGTTTGTTCATGTTATATCAATGTCACAATTAGTATTACTAATTTTACTTTTTAAAATTATATTTTTATTGATTTCAGAGAAGAAGGGAGAGGGAGAGAGACAGAAACATCAAAGATGAGAAAGAACCATTGATTGGCTGCCTCCTGCACGCCCCATACTGGGGGCTGGGCCCACAACCGGGACATGTGCCCTTGACTGGAATTGAATCTGAAATCTTTCAGCTCACAGGATGACACTCTATCCACTGAGCAAAACCAGCTAGGGCTATTTTTTTTTTCCTTCTTCTTTTTGATCATCTGTGTTCCCATCTGCAAATTCTATTAAGGGAGAAACATTCATTGGATACCTAGTATGATACTTGTCTGGCATACAGTGAACATTTGATAAGTGATTAAACAAATAATGAATGTTCACATGTTCCAAAAAAAATGAAAAGATAGATTATGGCTAGTTGTTGTCAAATTTTAATTTTTATCTTTGTCTATTTTAGAATTTTTTTAGGTTTTTATTTGAAGATGTTATATTTATCATATCATTTTCAAAAACTTTAGGAAGTAATAGAAAAAAAAACAAAACAAATAAAAATAGTTCCATAATATAAACTTTATCTCCCAACAGAGAAGCAAAATTTAAATAAATTATGGTATTTGGAAGGTAATTTTTATATAGCAGTGAACATAAAGTATATAATTGTTGACTAAATGATTAAATCCATTATTAAGCTCAACCAAATGCCTTCTGGAGTAAATCCTTTCTGCACATTTTCTGTATTGCCCTTTTAATATTCTAGAAACAAGAGAATTATTCCCCAGTGTTCCATGTTTATGGAAAAGAACAATTGTCTCAAAATAAAAAGACTGGAATCAAACTGGAACCCTTCAGTCAATGGGCTGATGCTCTATCCACTGAGCCAAATGGCCAGGGCAAAAGTTTATGACTAATACAAAGCTAATATTCTGATGATCTTGTGTCAAGAAAATCAACAGTGACTACTTCGGCTCTGATATTCTATTATATGTTGCCAATATGGTATATGGCTAAGGACTTAGAAGGATCTGGGACAAAGTGCAACTAAATCCCCACCCAACTGCTTTCCTTCACCCACCTCTTATATACTTAGGACCACTTGTTATTTTTCTCTTCTTTAAAAAATATTTTTATTGATTTCGGAGAGGAAGGAGGAAGGGAAAAGAAGAGAGAGAGAAACATCAATGATGACAGAAATCATTGATCAGCTGCTTCCTGCATACACCCTACTGGTGATCGAGCCCACAATCTGGGCATGTGCTCTTGACCAGAATCGAATCAGGGACTCTTCAGTCCATAGGCTGATGCTCTATCCATTGAGCCAAACCTATTAGGGCCACTTGTTATTTTTCTTTACATCATTTGTCTGACTCTCTGAGTGAAGTTCAAATTATTTAAATACTAAGACATAAATGATCAAGTAAATGTGGTTTGAATATTAATTTGGCAAACCACATACCAAGAAAATAGATGGGGCCATTCCAAAAAGCAATCCAGATTTTTGAGTGATAAATAGTACAGTGCCATACTTGCTTTAGTTGATCCAGAGAAATAAAGTTTGAATTTTAAAATCTACAGTGATACAGAACCCATAAATATAGCCAAGAAACATTACCCAGTTGGTAGTTCTTGCTTTACTTATTATTATTGTCCAGGCAAACATTGGTTATTTATTTTTAGTTGAATTCTGCTCATTCGGCAAAAGTCCACAAATTTAATATAAGACAATATACACTGCACTGAGAAAATCGGTGTTTTCAAGTCATTGAGGTCAATGAATATGTTGTAATTAATATTGCTGTTCAGATTACTTTCACTTATTTTTTAAAATACATTTTATTAATTTCAGAGAGTAAGGGAGAGGGAGAGAGAGAGAGACAGAAACAATGGTGAGAATCATTGATTGGCTGCCTCCTGCATGTTCCCTACTGAGGATTGAGCCCACAACCCAGGCATGTGCTCTGACTGAGAATCAAACTGATGACCTCTTGGTTCATTGGTCAATGCTCAATCATTGAGCAACACTTGCCGAACAAACTCACTTATTGAGTCTTTACCATATGTCCTATTTCAAACCAAATAGCATCTTAAGCCAAGATAGAAATATTTAAACATTTTAGGACAGGTGTTTGCCCATGAGACTTTCATTGAGAAACTATAGGCACTGAAAAAAAAAATTCATCTGTGAAATGTCTATATTTTGACATACCTCATGGCAAATACCTGGTATTTTCTCATTAGGTTAAAGTGGTTTTGATAGTCAAGTTTCTTTACATTCTAAGCCAGTTCTTATAATATGCTGCATATTTTCAAAGTAATTAGAGGCCCACTATTCCATGGAGGTCTTGCTCTCCTATAAAATGAGGCAATGGTGCTTCTTCAGGCTTTCATAAGGAAAGCAGCACCGAATCTTTATTTATAACTTGTTTCCAACAAGAGAGGAAATATAAAGCATTGGAAGCTATCAAAGTTCTATAAACCAAATATTCTTATATGCTGGCTTCTATTCAGCATCATTTGAGAGCAAATCATACTAAATACTACCAGGAGTGTTAGGTGGGTTGGCTCAATGGGTAGAGTGTCAGCCCATGGAATAAGGATTCCAGGTTTGATTCCAGTCAAGGGCATGTACCCTGGTTACAGGTTACATCCCCGGTCCTGGTGGGGGCACGTATTGGAACAACTGATGTTTCTCTCTTTCTGTTTCTCTCCTCTCCCTTCCACTCTCTCTAAAAAGCAATGGGGGGGAAATCCTCTGGTAGGATTAACAATAATAAAAAGAAAGACTATCAAGAAAACAAAAAATAAGCACTCTTCTAGGTCTGGAAATGGAGCTTCCCTTTATGTCAGATGTGTGAGGAATGTATTCTCTACCAAGAGGAAAAGAAACTTAAGAATTCCAAGTTTTTAGTATTACCTGTCTACTAGATTTCAATCCTGCCTAAGAGAGCTGTGTTCTTAGTAACTTCATAGGTTCCCATTTTATCTTTAGCAGACAATTCTTGCCTTTTGTACTTCTGTAGAGTCCTATAAGTATATTTCAACTTCCCTAACTGCAAAATTTTATTTTCTAATGCTGGAGTGTTCCCATTTTAGTTCATCAGTAAATTCTCTGTTTACTGATATTGCTTCAAAATGAAAACATATTGCTCTAAAGTATCTGACTGAAGAAGAAATGTCACTAAATATTTGCATCTGATGTCACCAAATTATCAAAGACTAACCTTTGTAGCTTTAGATAAATGCAGTTATCTCTCATTTACATATCCCTACAGGCAAAATATATCAAAGCATAGTTGATCAGAAGATAAATATTTACTTTACTGGGAAAAACCAGAATAAATACTCTTTGAATAGAACACTGGATAAAAACCATCTCTCTTGGAATATGTCCAGATTTTAGAGGAAATGGATTTATCAGAGAGTACCTGTATTTACTTAGGTACAGATTTTCATGAGGAGAAATGTGAGAAATTGTAAGAGCTTTGTCCCCTATCAAGACTTACATGTTTCGGCATCAGTTCTCATGGGCCCTCCTCAACATACAGAGAAAGGCAAACAGTTCTGGGACCCTGTATCACTTAGTTGTTACCCAATCAGGTTAGAGCTTATTGTTCTCTATTCAAAGACTCCATGAAAACCAAAGAGGAGATAAAACCCTTTAGCAGATAAAGAACTGGAATGACAGAAAATCTCTATGTATGACCAATGTTACGCACTCTTAGAGTTTTTTACAGCAATAAGCTTTAATAACACCCCCTCCAAAAAAAGTGTTAGGTTTCTTACCTGCTCAATTTGCTTTGTTTAATGTTGAATTCCCACCATTCGATACAAAATGCTGTAGTTGAAACTCTTTTTCTCTAGTTCCAAACTTCAGTTGTTTCCCAGTAAGAATTTATATGTATGCAAGTACTGATAGCTAAACTGTGATTTTCCTTTACTCCTCCACAAACTACTCTACTTATGTCATAATTCCTCCCTCTTCCTTCTCGTGTGAATGAAAGGCACTGGCAGAGAGCACCTAGACCAGCCGTCCATGCTTCTGGATGGACTCTGAGAACCCTGAGTATTATGGGAGAAATAGTTCTGACATGGTATCAAATATATTAGAGAAAGTTGTTCACTAACTACAATACAAATAGGCCACATACACATGCAGTCACACCTACATTTAAATTATAAGTGAAGCTCTCTTGTGCAAAATGACTTGAAAATTTGGATTTAGGCCCCAGTTTTACCATTTTTTAATCTGTGATTATGAGCAAGTCACCTCTTCCACACTTTCAATTTCTCTATTTTGTGTTTGCAAAGATATGTGTTCTGCCTGAGGACTCACAGACATCCAGCATACTTGGGTCCCTGTATTGACCTCTGGGATATTATTACCTGAAGAAGAGATTATATACCTGAAAGTATTTGGAAAATAATTAAGTACCATACCAATATGTGGGATTGTTTAGCACAAATCATTGTGTTAGATGCTATAGTGGATACAAGGAATTTATAATTTAGTAAGACAGACAAAGCATGTATTCAAGGGTGAAACATATAATTAGCATTGCATGGATACTAACCATTTAGATAATACCAGGATATACCACAAAAAAAATCAGTCCTAAGTGAAAAATCAAAACAATGTATTATAGAGAAAGGTCTTGATTTTCTGTGTGACCTGCTCTTTATACATTGTATTGTCACTCCTATACTATAATCAGTGAATTAAGACTTTCTGATGAAGGTTAAAGAATTATTACTTACAGATATTACATGTTAGTCAATGGTTCAAGTAAACAGCCACATCTTTGTATAGCAATGCCTGTAAGTGCAATTATCATGATATTTAATTACATTTTTTACTTACTATTTCATAAAGAAGTAGCAAAAAATTTAAAAAGTAGAGAAACTAAAATTAAGAACTATGTATCTCACATTTAATAAAATTAAAGAAAGGAATCAAGTGAACCAAAAATTTCAAATTATAATTTATTAACTTAGAAATTATGTGTCATATGAAATTAAGACAATAGACCATGTGTTCAAATGTTAAGTAAAAAAAATAAATGCTTAGACAATATTATCAAAGACTACCTCCTATTAAAGAGTGAGATAAATACTTAGATGTTCTCATGAGTGTAATTTAGATGTTTTCATGAGTGTAAATAACAGATTCAATTGTTTCATTCTCATTAAGAAATGAGAATGAAACAATTGAACCTGTTATTTGACTTCTAGTGCCTTTGGTCTTTTAACAAGTTTTTAGGAATGCATTATGGGTAAAAGTAGTAAAAAATAGATAGAAAAATGTTGTGGCAATTGGCAAAAAGAAAAAGAAAAGAAATTTCTAAATAGGAGAATAAGAGCTATGTCTTAAAAGAAACCTAAAATTTGAATTTGTGACGATTAGAAGGACATTGTAAATATAGAGTAAAATTTGATCAAAAGTCTTGAGGTGGGAAAAATGCAGGCCATATCTGAGGAATGGTCAATCACTGTTTCTGACTAGAAAGGCAATGGAAAATCATGGTTGGATAGCTTCCTTATAGTAAACAAGATTTCAAACACTCAACCTATCTCTTTGCAACCATCCTATTCAATTTTTCCTATGTGTTTTCTTTTCCACAGCTAAAGACACTTGACTATCAAATTTATACTTTAAGCTCCATTCCCCACCTTGATACGCAATTTTAATCTGAGTAAGAGGAATTTAGGACAATCAAGTCCAAAACACTGAGACCAACATCAAGTTATAATTGCTGTTAATATATAAACACTTGTCATTTGTAACAGAGGCAAAATGTGAATCTTAATGTTGGGATCAGAATTGAGACCTTTGTTGAATGGGTCTCAATTATGGTCACATGGACCTGTTTTTGGATTACCTGCTTATTATAATCTGACTAGAGGCTCAGTCCACAAATTAATGCACAGGGGAGGGGGGGGGTGTCCCTCAGCCCAGCCTGCACCCTCTCCAATCTTGGACCCCTTGTGGGATATCTGACTGCTGGTTTAGGCCATAGGGATTGGGCTTAAACTGGCAGTCAGTCATCTCTCTCACAGTCTGGGACTGCTGGCTCCTAACTGCTCTCCTGCCTGCCTGATTACCCCTAACCACTTCTGCCTGCCAGCCTCATTACTCCCTAAACACTCCCCTGCCAACCTAACCGATGCCTAACTGCTCCCCTGCTGTCCTGATTGCTCCCAACTTCCCTCTCCTGCTGGCCCAGTCACCCCTAACTGCCCTCCCTCTCCTGCTTGCCTGGTTACCCACAATTGCCCTTCCCTGCAGGCCATCTTGTGGTGGCCATCTTGTGCAAGGGTATGATGGTCAATTTGCATATTCTCTCTTTAATATATAGGATCAGTGTTCCAAACCATTTGGAATAGCATTGTTTTCCCCTTTTCCCAGCCCAGTGGAGTAAGATCCTCCCATGTAATACAAGTTATTCCCAGCACCCACTGTCTTTTTGTACCCAAGAATGTCTGAAATCACCAGCCACTGCCCCATAGCTTCCCATAGCTTTCCTCTGCCTATTTGTTAAACCCCAATTGTCCTCACTAGCTTTGTCATTGTGAATATTGCCTGAACTTGAGGGTACCATGTTCTTCCTATTGATCTGACGTTTTTCCTGGTGATCACAGTTCATTGACTCTAGTACTAAGTTCAACCTCCTTAACCTGTTACAATTAATAGTATCATCCCGAGCCATGAAATGACAGATGATATATTTCTTCCTTCCTCATTCTAAATTTTTGTATTTTATAAAATAAAGCCAATGCATTATATTTTTGTTTAAGGCTTTCTCATGAACCATTAACCTCTTGTCATTTGTATTATAGGAACTAAAATAACTCCTTACCTTAAAAAAATAAAAAGCATGGTTGGTATATGCAATCACTTGTATATGATTCCCCAGTAAAGAATAGGAAGCTTGCCCGGCTGGTGTGGCTCAGTGATTGAGCATTGACCCATGAACAAAGAGGTCATGGTTTGATTCCTGTGCACAGGTTCAGGTTCTGGGCTCTATCCCTAGTAAGGGGTTGCAGAAAGCAGCCAATTGATGATTCTCTCTCATCATTGATGTTTCTGGCTCTTTCTTCCTATCTCTGAAATCAATTAAAAACATACTAAAAAAAAAAAAAAAAAGAATTGGAAGTTTAGGTATTCAGATCGCTGCCATTGGGTGGCACACTGCTTCTGTCAGTGACAGATGGTTAATGCACTGTGTTTCTGGGGTCAGTCCTTAGAATCAGAGGTGGATAATAATTGATCACATGCATTTTATAAGTATGGGAATCAACAGCAGGAAGTGAGGGTGGATCTGTTGCTCAACCAGATTCCTGAACCTACACTAGCTGCAGAACTGGTAGTAAACACTAAAGGAGAGGTGAAGAAAGGACAACATACTGCCTACCATACACTGCCTACTTCCACAAACATCCAAAAACAGTGGCTGATAACTCTGCCTGGGCTCAGGGTCAGCTGGGAAGCTGTGAAAAGCAGCAGATGCCAGAGTGTTGGGGTTGGAGGTTGGGTTCTGATGAGAAGCGAGGGTTGGAATTCCCTAATCTATGGTCAAAATGGAGAGTAAGCAAAGATTTATGTAATCAACACCCAAAGATGGGTTACTATCCACAACCAGTAATGTTTGCTTTGAACAAAGATAAAGCATGTGGAGATTTGAGAAATTCTATTAAGTTACAGTGTGCCATTTGTCCATTTCCTGGTCTTCATTATCATTTCAGAGTTACCCAGACATTGTAAAATTCGATAAATCTCAAAAAATCCTGATGATAAAAAATATCAGAAGTATCTAAGGCTTTAAAAATACAAATTTCAGGGCCCCATCCCAGTGTCTTTGAATCAGAATATCCAAAGAGCCTGGGAAGCTGGATTTCAGCAAGTATCCCAGGTGATTCTTAACCTCAGGGAAGTTTGAAAACATGGATCTGGCAGCTGAAAACATTAGGTGAACTTTGAAATTGTTTGTGATATGGGGCCTGTGAGCTCATGACAAGGCTTTATGACAGGCGTACACCAGTGCAAGCCAGTTCTCCCATGGCCTGGGTTGCAATCACCCAGACTCCTCACAGTTCCTTGACTATTCCAATCCTGTTCCCACATCAGGTACTTTGCATCTGCTGCTTACAAGTCCAGTACTTTGTCCTCAACTCTTCAACAGATGAAATCTTATTTATATTTTTCAAAAAAAACTTCTCAATCCTTCTCAACTAAATTAAGTGCCCTGTAAGAACCTCTTTGCATCCTTTCCTTCCGAAGAATCTTTATTGTTTCCTGATAATGTTTTTGTGTTTGTCTCCTGCACTAGAAAATAAACCCCGGGGGAGTGGGGCATGGATTACCTGTTCACAGCTTCATCTCCAGTATTTTACAAAAGCAATGCATATATAAATAAATGAGTACATGAATGAATAAAAATGCTGAGAGGTAGCATGTAAAGAGGAAGCAGATAGTGAGGAGAGATTTGCTGGAATGACTAAGATAAACACAAGGGCAAAGCAAGAAAGCCTTTCAGGGAGAGGTGAGGACTGTGCTGGGCTCTGAGGCCATCAGCAAGGGGACTGGCAGAGCAGACAGGGGCGGAAACATGCCAGGTGGGCGGAAGGCATTGTGAATGCCCTGGAGGAGAGAGAGAGAGAGAGAGAGAGAGAGAGAGAGAGAGAGAGAGAGAGAGAGAGAGAGAGAGAGAGACAGCGTGCGTGTGCTCTGAATGAGGAGCCAGGCAGCTTGAATTAAGCAGGGAGAACAATCAGGCTATGATGAAAGTGGAGGACAGTTAGATAAAGAGTGACTCATGATCAGTTTGATTTGACGTAAGCAGAAACTCAGAGATCCTGCAGGGTTCAGAGAAGGAGAGAGATGATCAAAACAACTTCCAGGGGATGACTCACACTCTTTGTGTAGGACTGAATGAAGGGACAGGCCTAAAGACATGTGAAACCAGCTAGGAGGCTGTGGCAATCAAATTGCAGTGCAATTAGGAATCAAGATGGGTGTTTTATTTTATTGGGGTATTTTCTACCCAGTGCCACAAGAAGTTGGGCGCTCCTGGGTAGAAATATGGTAACAGGTATAGACTAGAGGAAGGGAAGGGGCTCTCCTATGTGCTCAAACAGCCGAGTATAGTTTGCCTCCAGCAGAGAACTATAACTTGGGTGCTTACTTTTTTTTCTAACTAAAATATTATCTTCCTTAAAGCAAGGCCATTGCCTATGCCTGGCACATTGTAAAAACTGAAATACTCTTTGAGTTTAAAAAGGAAGGATAGAACTAAAGAAGGAAGGAAGGAAAAAAAGAATGAAGGAAAGAAGGAAGGAAGAAAGGAAGGAAGGAAGGAAGGAAGGAAGGAAGGAAGGAAGGAAGGAAGGAAGGAAAAAAGAAACATCTTTTCTTCTCTCCAAATAAGTTCTTCCAAATGGATAGGAAGAAAGAGGGAGAGAGAGAGAGAGAGAGAGAGAGAGAGAGAGAGAGAGAGAGAGAGAGAGAAAGAGAGAGCAAAAGCCAAGGTATAATTAAAATTGAAAATTATTTAGTGAATTAAGTGAGTTTGGCAGTCATTAAACATTATGGATTTTTAAAATAATTTATCATCATTTAAATAATTCCATGTGGAGCACTGTGTTTAATCATGAATGCCAGGCACGGTGCTGGTGAAGGGAGGTGGTATAAAAGTGAATAATGTTCTATCTCTGTCCCTAAGGCCCTCCCAGCCCATCTGACATACATTGCATTGATGCCCACAAAGTACAAAAGAGGGAACAGCCATACATAACGGAGAGTAGTGTGGTTCACAGAGGTTTCAAAAGGCCAGTGAGTCAGAAAGGATGAATGAAAGTGTGCCAGGGATGAAAAGGGAGGGAAAGCATTCCAGAGGACCTGGGCATTTTGGATAATGGCAAAGAATTTTGAATGAATGCATTTGGCCAAATACTCTCCCTTTGTTATTTTTAGGAACGTGTGGGTAGAGAGATATTAAAATGTAGTGTTATCTCCTTTCTCAGATACCTTCAAATATGTCCTGTCACTTTCCCCTCTTTTGTAAAATTACGTGCTGCCCTACTTCTTGTCTTTTTCTCACATCATGTTTGTCCAATAAACTAAGCTATTCTGCGCTCCTCACTCTTCCGTGATCCCCCTACCTGCAGTGCCCAGTGCACAGAATCATACCTGTACTTCAAGGACAATCTATTCCCATTAGAACATGTCAAGGGAATGAACAATGGTCTCACTATTCATTAAAACTTCCTAGTTATATTCAACCCGAGAGACATTCTGGTAAATAAGTTCTATTGTCATTTTATACTATTCGTCCTAACTCATCATTGTCACTAAAGGGCTTTTCTGGTCATTCTGAAAAGAAAAATGAATGCCAGTTTAAGAGATGGCCATCCTATTCAGGTGCTGCTAATAGTTTTTTTCTCGCCATCCAAGTGGCACGTTTGTAAAGGAAAGAATACTGCCACAGCACATCCCCAGCTCTCTTACTGCTTATTCCCCACGTCCCTCTTGGCTGCAGAACTAAGTCTTGGCTGGACCACTGTCTGAGCCAGCCAAGGATGCTCATATTGGAAGGCTCCGTGTGAACCTGCAAGCTCCTTTGTGCGGTTTGATGGACCTAGCAGGAGCTGAGAAACTAGTATTCTCCAAGCTCTGTGCTTGATACCCTTGTTATTTTAATCATCCTCATAATCAAGGAAGAAATGTATGGTAATCACTCCAGTGTTCTAGATGAGTTATCACAAGGGTAGTTTTCTTAAATATTTCACTCAAAGTAACAAGTGCCTCATAAATAAATGGAGAAGCTACCATTCAAATGATACCAAAGATGCCATTTTCCTGATATATCTGTGGCACCTGCTCTTTTCTATCCAGCAAACATCACTGGTAAATCATGAGTGCGTCACCCTATTCACAGCTGAATGCAGCCTCAGAAGGGCTGTAAGAAGTGCTCCAGGTTCCCCCCACCAAACCGGTGGTAGCATCTGGGCTCAGTGAAATTGCTTTGGCTTTACCAACATATATTTATATATATTAGTCATTGCTTTGGCTTTACCAACATATATATATATATATATATATATATATATATATATATATATATATATGTATATATTAGTGGCCCAGTGCATGAAATTTGTGCATGGGGGGGGGGGGGAATCCCCTCAGCCCAGCCTGCACCTTTCCCAATCTGGGACCCCTCAGGGGATGTCCAACTGGTTGGACATTCCTCTCGCAATCTGGGACTGCTGACTCCTAACCACTCACCTGCCTACCTGCCTAATCTGCCCTAACCACTCTGCCTGCCGGCCTGCTCACCCCTAATTGCCCCCCTTCTAGCCTGATCACCCCCAACTCCCCTTCCCTCCTTGCCTGATTGCCCCTAACCACCTCTGCCTCAGTCCTGCCACCATGGCTTTGTCCAGAAGTTTGTCTGAAAGGTCTTCTGGACTCATTAGCATATTAACCTTTTGTGTGTGTGTGTGTGTGTGTGTGTGTGTCTGTGTGTGTGTGTGTGTCTGTGTGTGTCTGTGTGTAAAAGTCCAAGTGACCATTTCAACCAAACAATTGGAACAGCCAGAATGACCAGTCAGCCAGTCACTATGATGGGCACTAACCACCAGGGGGCAGATGCTCAATGCAGGAGCTGCCCCCTGGTGGTCAGTGTGCTCCCACAGCCAACCTCTCAGAGCCAGCCAACCTCCCCAATCCCTTCCCCTGGCTGGCAAACCTCCTGTGGTCCCTCCCCCCATGACTCTCTGCATCCAACAGGCCCTAGCCAGCCCAGACCCAATTGGGACTGAATGAGACAGCCGCTATAGGCCCTGATCACTGGCCAGGCCTGGGGACCCCACCTGTGCATGAGTCCCATGCACTGGGCCTCTAATTTATAATAGAGAAATAAGGAGTTCAAGAGAGCCAGAAAGTAGATTTACAGAAGTTATAGGGGCTTTTCAGTTTAAGAGCTGAAACAGATCCAAGTAATCACATTCTTCAGAGAAGTGCCCCTCCTTCCCAGTAACCTGATCCTGCTCTGCCCACATTTTCCATCTTGTCTCTTTCAGATTAATCCAAAATTTAGGAGCGGCTTATGTGTCAGCACCAAATTGTCAGTCATTAGTTCTACTCAACTTGTTCCCTAAGCCCATATCTTCTGCAACTCACTTTGTCTACCTCTGTGACTTTCTAAATAAACTTTCTCTTGTAGTTTGAAAAAAAAAGTCACTTTACTTCAGAAACCATTTATTCAGACATACTAATGTTATGTTTGAGAATAATTGGACCTTTTACAACCTAACTATTGCTGATTACATTTTTGCCATTTCATTTTATTAAGGAGAATCATACTACTATATGAGAATAAAATAAGCGGTAAGTTATAAGATTTGTCATCTATTTTGGAAGTGATTTCTTTTACTGAGAGAATCCCAGACCAGATGCCTGAGAGTTTAACATACAAAAAGCTGCCCGGCTGTGAGTTAAATGCTCACATGTAGCTATGCTTATTTAATTTTCAAAACAACATTGTAAGGTTGGTGCTGTTAGTACCCCCATTATACAGATGAGAAAACTGAAGCTTTTAATATACAAAGTAATGTGCCTAAAATCCCCAAACTAGCCAAGGAATGGTGTCAGTAATTGAACCTGGAAGTCTGTCCCCAAGCTTGTTAAGCAGCACATTATACTGTCTCCCTCCATTCACCACACACAGCCCTCTCTGCTTCTTATTGGGGTCCCTACTGCCTAGCACACAAGATGGCCACAGACAATCAAGAAGACTGCAACCAGGACGTAATTAATTAGGAAGCCATTCAGAATCATTGGAAGTTTCCACCACAGCTGTAGTGCCTCCCTATCATGTTCTGTGGAGATTATGCTCTGCAATCAAAGAATATATGAGTCTGCATCACGTGGCTCTTTTGGTCCTTTGGCAACCAAATTCCATTTCAGGCCCAAGAAATGCAGGATGTGCCTGTTTCTTCCCCTTTCTTGGATTGGATGCCTGCTTATAGTGTAGCCCATGGTATATTCTCAACCAGCCCTATCCAGAGCTGGGTTTTAAGGTGCTTTTTCCCCCAGCCTGAGACATGCTGTTGGTTTATACCAGGACTGAAGTCTGGGATTGTCCTCGTATTCTCCGTTAGATCTGAACATTTCCTCATAGCAGACAATCCAATAGTGGTAGGTCTGAGTAACATCTACATGTCAGGTCTGTAACTCGTTTATTTGTCAGTTTAATTCCATTGCTACACATCTGTAAGAGCAGAAAAGAAAATAATCTAAGCTTAAGTAATTAGATTTTGATATTATAGTGAAATTGACCAAGAGTTTTTGTCATCTTACATCAGTGCTTCTTCATTCTTAATAATCTTTCAGAATTAAACACTTAAATACTAAAATATCAGACAATGACAAGACTGGGCTCAGATATTATCATGCGACTGTAGTAATACAACTTGTAATGAGAGGTGCAGTAAGCAGCAAGATAATTTATCATTTATGTAATATTAATTATATTATATTTGAGTTATTTTAGCTTTATAGTGTGTATGACCTCTAAGTCCATCTGACTTTCATCATTAAAAATTTCCCATTCCACTATCTAGGTAACAAAATAAAAAGTTTAATAGTTATTTGAATCACTATGGAGAAACCCATAAAGTATAAGAATCTCAACATTTTAGCACCTTTCACCTGTGGTGGGAAGTTTTCATTCATAGATTGCTTTACTATGGCATCAGCTCTGTGAGGGAAGTGATATACTGATAATTGGAGGATGCTGATCTACTCCCCCATATAGGTGATTCAGGATCCAATCCAGGAGTCTAAGACAGTACAGACTGAACAGACTCCCTTAACAAGTAACCCTTAGTAGTATCTAGCATCTTAATTATCAGCATCTTCAGTGAATACTTTAGAATTCTTAAAAAAAAAAAAAAAAGTTTGCAGGATTGGGCCTAGATGAGGCTAAAGAATAAAGACATGCTATTATAAAATGTAGGACAGAATCAAGGCCTACTTCAATTGCTTTATGAAGTTGCCTGGGGCTGCCCCATCTATGGGACTCCAATTCATCTTTGGCATGAATGATTTTTGTCGCCAATCACCTGACTTTAGATAAAGAGGCAGAGAATGGTTCCAAACTTGTGTCATCTGGTATTATTGTTCCTTTTCTGAGGACTGAAGTTAAAATGTAAGAAGGAAAACAATGAAGATTGTAGTTGGGGAAAATGAAAAACACATTTTGATGTTTATTTCACTGGTCTCCCGAGGATAACTTTGAAGCAAACCAAGGGAATGCGGTAGATTAAAAACTAGCATTAAAATAAAGAAATTCAGAAAGGAATCAAGTAATAGACATAGGAGTATACAGACCTTCAATTTTAGTTTGGACAGCTGTTTATTTTTAAAGCATATAATTGTTCATCTAAAATAGGGTTATACACCAAAATCATCTTAGAGACCCATGAAATTCTTCTCAAAGGCCCTCAAAATTTTGATTGAGGCTTAAATTATTCTGATCACATTAGTTTTTCTTGGATAATTTCAGTTTAGTTGGATTAGCAGATCATTTTTGCTATTTCACTCATAGACTATCATTTTCCCAGAATCTAGAAGACTTTTTTAATGCCCATGGATTTATTTATAAAACTAAAGGTCAAATTTCTTTTTACAGCTGCTTATCCAAAGATTTTCTAGGCTTAGAGTTATGGGTTCTAATCCTGGAAAATCTACAAAAAAAAAATTCTGGTAATTCAGGACAGTCTTTTTGTCCTTTTCCCTTCTTTGTAGAATATTGTTATAAATAAGGAACACAGGTTGGCACTTATTTTACCTATAGAAATGAAAATGACACATTCAAAATAATAAAATGTGAATAATGCAATACTCAACTAAGTTCTATATGATGATTTGGAGAATCTGATGCAAGTATAAGCTGGAAGTGGCATTTCTCTGAATACTTCTACATAAAAAACTATAATAAAGAAGGAGAATATTTTTTTTTCAACATAAGAATAGTTTTAAAAAAATCTTAGGCAGCTAATTCCGCTCCCTGCTAATTTTAAAGGAGGATCAGGATGATTCTTGAAGGTCCTTTAGAAAGTGAAAATAAAACTCTTTATTTGATTCAATCATAGTTAATATCAAGTATAACATGTGCAACTATTGGCCAAAATCAGTAAATTATTTGGAAACATGGGCAGATAATCTATAAATGAATGAGCAATATAAACTTTTTAATCATTGACCATAAGCTTGAACAATTTTAGGGGGTTTTGACAGGAATATATTCCACATTCAAATCTTATTTGTGATTTCTAAGGCTCATTCCCAATGAAGGGAATGCACACATCTAGTTGGCATGAGGACCCCTTTTATTAATAATGATTTCTGAATTTCCTTGCAAGTTTTTAAAAGGTTTGATGTGTTACTAGTATACAGACTAAATGCAAAATTTCATGAATATAAAGTTTAAAATAAAAGGATGGCGTAGACTTAATGCTTTTGTCCCCCCAGTTTCATATATTGGAACCTAATCCCCAGAGTGATGGCATGAAGTAGGGCCTTTGGGAGACAATTAGATAATGAGAGCAATGATTGGGTCATTAGGATCCTTATATTTAAAAAAAAAAAAAAAAAAAAAAAAAGATCCCAGAGAAATTATTTGCCCCTTGCACCAGGTAAGGACTTCCCATCCTCCAGAATCGTGAGAAATAAATGTCTGTTGTTTATAAACCACCCAGTCTGGGGTATTTTGTTATACCATCTAGAACAGACCTAGGGGAGTGAGGGAGGAAGGAGGTAAGGTTTTCATTTCTTTTTTTTTTTTTAATATATTTTATTGATTTTATACAGAGAGGAAGGGAGAGAGATAGAGAGTTAGAAACATCGATGAGAGAGAGTCATCGATCAGCTGCCTCTTGCACACCCCCTACTGGGTATATGCCCGCAACCAAGGTACATGCCCTTGACCGGAATCGAACCCCGGTCCCTTCAGTCCCCAAGCCGACGCTCTATCCATTGAGCCAAACCGGTTTCGGCAAGGTTTTCATTTCTATGATAATCCAAGAAAAGGCACATGATTTGTTAATAAGGATGCCCTATATTTATGAAATATGAAAAAGAAAAAGATTACAAGTTAAGTATATATTTTGTTCTTTTTTAAAAATGCCAAACAAAAAGATAGGAAAAGATAAACTAGGTTTCTGAGTTGTAGACTGTAGTTGGGTAATTAAAATAATTGCATATGATAATTGAATGTGTGTGTTGGTGTGTGTATCCGGTATTATTGAAAACTATTCTTTGCCGAAGCTGGTTTGGCTCAGTGGTAGAGCGTCGGTCTGCAGACTGAAAGGTCCCAGGTTCAATTCCGGGCAAGGGCATGTACGTTGGTTGCAGGCACATCTCTGGTGTTTCTAGCTCTCTATCACTCTCCCTTCCTCCTCTCTGTAAAAAACCAATAAAATATATTAATAAAAAAAAAGAAAACTATTCTTTAACTTTTTAATGAGTATATCAAAAACAAAATTGATAACTAGGTTGGATACATTCGAAGGCTATTATATTGATGTTATTATCAAGCTTAACATTGAAAATTCTTAACTTTGCTATAGCTAAAATCAAACAGAGTTTTCCACTAAAAACAACAGAACACTTTAGACATTTTACAAAGCCTTAGTGTTAACAGAGACCAAAGCAAACATAAACCGAGGCGACAGCCAACATCAAAGTTTCAAACCTATTACAAAGAATGCAATGGAATTGAAAATCTCACAGCTTGAGATATAATGATGCATCGGTTTATTTCATAATTTGTAATTAAATTGGAATTTGTTTTCTAAACTATCTGATAAATATTAAAAAAGACTTTGAAATTTTAATCTTTGGGACTAAAATTAGTTAAGTGGTGATTATTTCCAGAAAAAAAAAATCACATGATAGTTTTACTTACACTCAACCCTTCTTGGAAGGCCTGACTTAAATGGCAACCATCCTCTCAACCTTCCTGCCTTTCATTTACAAAACAGAATTCAGTCACTTGATTGTTTGGGCTTTTAAATCTGGCTCTGAGTCCTTTGGAATATAATCCCTTTGCTGGAAATTAAGTGAAAGTAATTCCTTCAGTCTCCAAACACTAGCTAGATAAATCACATTTCCAACTTCACTCCCTTTCACCGCCACTCTGCAGATTTGGTACTGATGACAGCGAAGATCACAGCTTTCGACAGTAGGGCAGGTTGCTAAAAAACAATCTCTGTCAGTTGGCATCTATTTTCCTCTCTTTACTTTGTTCATCTACATTGTCAACCCTGGCTGCCCTTTAGACACCTGGAAGGCTCTTAAAACTTCTGCCTTCACCCAACAGGTTTTTATCTAATAGGACTGGGGTATATTTTAAAGAAACTTTAAAATATATAAATATTTTAAAGAAACAAATATTTTATTTTATTTTTATATATATTTTTTTTATATTTTATTGATTTTGTACAGAGAGGAAGGGAGAGAGATAGAGAGTTAGAAACATCGATGAGAGAGAGTCATCGATCAGCTGCCTCTTGCACACCTCCTACTGGGGATATGCCCACAACCAAGGTACATGCCCTTGACCAGAATCGAACCCAGGACCTTTCAGTCCCCAAGCCAACGTTCTATCCATTGAGCCAAACCGGTTTCGGCTAAAGAAACAAATATTTTAAAGAAACTTCCCAGGTAAACTGAATGTGTAAATAAAATTGAGAAGTTCCTGTTTACAGGAAATTAGGATGCAAAGCTCAAACAGAGCAGGGTGGCCTCCTGCTAACCAATCAGGATGCTCTGAGCCTACTCTCAGTGAGCCCATCAGAATAATCTAGGCTTCTCCATGAATCAAGGCATGAAATAGACTGTAAAGATAGTGTTCCCTCATCTTGAATGTGCATAGGACTCACCTGGTCATTTTATTAAAATGTAGATTCTGAGGACTAACCTGCTTTAAGGGGGGACTATAGTTGTTGATCCACAGACTTCACTCTAATGTTTCTCTAGGGATGTAATTTTTGTAATGCATTATTTTGGCTGTGGAGAGGGCGGAGGTGGGAGGTAAACCTGTTTCAAAGCTTCCATTTAGCCTTCTATGTTAGCTTTTACCCTTCAGGACAAGGAACCAACGGTGGCATTCTGCCAAGTAGCAAGTGTACCCATTCCAATTGTATACATACCGGTAGGTGGAGACTGGAAAAATAACTACCAGATGGATATGGCGATCCAATGAGACAGAGCTGGGCCGGGATTCCATTTTTAATCCACATATGCTCCTCTCTTTAAGAGAAATAGTCTTGGTGATATTTTGGATCCCAAAGTATCAACCTAAACCTCATGTCTACATTCCTCAAAATATCTGAATTACCATTCCCTTCCTTGTATAAATGGCTGTTTTAGGGGGATTATGATATACATCTGCTATCATATAACAACATGCTCCCTCATGAGGATCCAGCTTTTCCTTCATTCGGTGATTCAGGACATAAAATGAGGATAAGGTCCAAGATTGCACAAGGGTTATCATAATGTTTTATTTGGGGAGATTATCTGATACATCTTTGATTTACTTAAGCATATAAATTTTATAAATGAAACAATACTCTTATTGGCTGCCCATTTATTTTGCACCTCAGAATATAGTGTTCTATAATACCTCCATGGTTCTCTGTTGCTCAGATCCCCCTGACAGCCCTTCAGACCTTGTTGCCAATTATGAGGATGACACTTACACAGCTTCTAAAGTTTAAGTTCTGCCACCTGGTCAGGAACCATCATCTATTGCTATTCTGAAAACCATCACCCCCATTGCTATCAGGAAACCCAGTTCTGTAACACCGTAACACCATCTCCTATGCCACTCCTCCCTACAAGAGGCATTAACTGAACTACTCAGGAGTGCTGCAGCCTGTGGCCCCTCCCCCTCATTAAAGAATCTCTAATCAGTTTGGTAGGTGGAGTCTCCTCCAAGTTCTCCTACAGTGAGCCAAGATTTCCAGCCTTACTTGGTATCCCTTTTCCAGCATCCCCACCTTTCTCCCAAACACATCCTCTCTTGCTCTATTGTCCACCACATAGTTTTAGTGTCTCTAATTTATTTATTGAGGGCTGCCACTTTTTCAAACTTCCAAGGATGTGAGCAGATTAGCATTAAAGTCCTCATCAGGGTAACATAATTTAGTGCTCCCAAATTGATGAACTCTCTCTTATCCAAAGTCTTTTCACCTCCCCACATTGATTCTGCGGCCTCAGATTCCAGTCCCATCCACATTCTCCAGGTTCCTGCTGGTACACATTGGTTAGCCTTGAAGCATCCTCTACTTAGTGCTAATTTATCTCTGGCAGGGCAATGTTGTAACTTGATCCTAGTTATTTTTTCTGATATATAGTAGGAAAGGTGGGAATAAATACTGAAAGGATGTGTATTATCTTGTAAGCTAGAGACCTCTGCATTGTATTAAAGCAGGGAAGCCCAGCCAGCATGGCTCAGTGGTTGAGTGTTGACCTATGAACCAAGAGGTCACAGTTTCATTCCTGGTTAGGGCACATGCCCAGGTTGTGAGCTTGATCCCCAGTAAGAAGTATGCAGGAGGCAACCTACCAATGATTCTCTGTCATGGATGTTTCTATCTCTCTCTCTCCCTTCTCTCTGAAATCAATAAAAAAAAATATTTAAAATAAAAATATTTAAAATAGAAATACTAGACTTTAACAGGAAAACATGGTCTATTTCTACAGGTCCAATCTCCAAAGGGAAGCTGAAGATTCAAGATTTCCAAGTGCATTGATTCAGCTGTCTCTACCTCAAGTCTTAGGGTCAAACACCTTTGCAAATAAGGTTTTGAACATAGTATTCTTGGTAGAGTTAAGGATTAGCATTCTCTGGAATTTTTCTGCCATTATGATTAGGTCCTGGGCTTTATCCTTAGCTATTTTTATTTTTTTTGTCCTCTAGCTATTGGAGATGAGAGTCTAATTATATGCTATTTAAGAGCCACTCTTGCTTTCACATAGCACCTTAAAATAGTGACTCATCACCTTGTGCCTTTCATTGTCTTTTCCCAGTAGCATCCAGCAAGAATCAGGTTTCATAGACCCTCTATTTATTACTTTTTTGAAACTTCTTCAAATTTTCTAATTAAAAAAATATCTTTATAATGTGTTTAAATTGTACTTAAATTTTGTAATAATGTTACAACTAAGCTTGCTTCAACTTTTCCTCACCATAAATAACTCAATTGAGCAATTGTACATTGTTCTTTCCCACCTATTTGCTGGAGTTAAATTACTAGAAGAGGAATTTTGCAGTCACAAGGTGCATGCCTTAAAAGCGTTTGGTATGTACTATTAAATAATGTTTCAAAAAGGTTAGATGAGTTTACATTCCCACCAACAGTGAATGAGAGAACCTGCGTTCTCAGCTTTTGTAATATCACTCATGGTAATGTTTGCTAGGCAAGATAAAAAGGCATTCTCTTTTTTATTCTAAATAGTTTGAGTTTTAAATGTGCTGATGACTATATATGTTTTTATTTTGTAAGTGGCCTGTCAAAATTCTTCAGAAAGGTCAACAACAGTACTCAGAAGAACAGCAAAGGTACAGTGTTTGCAAAACCATTCTCTGCAGATAATGCTATGCTTTTGTACTGAGAAACTTTATGGGTTGGAAGAAGGGAAGAGAAGCCATGCTGTGGAGGAAGGGAAGGTAAGTAGGACTATGGTTGCACACACTGTATTTCAAAAAGTATTTGCATTGATTTTTGTTTTATTTCATTGACTTCTTAAAGGTTTCATTTTAAGTAAAGGGTCAAGTAAAGCCACTTTGAAAACCACTATTTCTTGCCTAACTCTCAGTGCTTTAGATGAGAAGGAAACTGAATCTCAGAAGTTCTAGAGACCGCTGGGCAGTCGAGGGATCACCTGCACCTCAGACTTATGCCATCAAAGCAGGTGATCACCTACACTCCATTGTCCTAAGGTATTTTATTTTTTCTGATTACCCAGCCAGAAAATAGTTCAAGGTGATTCAAGTGTAAAAAGTACAAAAACTTCCCCCTCAAAACCAGATACTTCCTTTGAGGTATGTATGACTGTTTTAACAAGCCCTTTACCACTAGTCACTGTCGCTGGCCTTCTGTGGCTCTCCAGACACAAAGCAGCCTCATCGTATGGATGTCTATACACACATTATGTTAAATGGAAGATCAAGGATTAAGCAAACTGCCTCCATTTTCTACCTATTGTGTACTGGGATTCACATTTCCTTTATCTCTTCTAAATATCTAGTTGATAATGTTTTCTAAATGGTGATTTGTACATAAGTTACCAAATCATAACTTATTGATTCATCTTGGATTTGAGAAACATCGTCTTAGTTATTCAACGAATCTTACCAGGGCTGAAGATATATTTCTACTTCAGGTTTGACATATTTTTAGCAATTGTTTTCAGTTCATGTGCTTTTGCCCTAAAGCAGTTTTAAGAGAGTACAATTTTAAACATCAAAAAGAATAATGGTAAATACTTTACTTGAACTTTAGAACAACCAGCATGTTTTGCACTCTAAAAATAATCTTAATCATTTCCTGTTTTCTACTTTTTCAATTATTAACTCTTTATCTTCTTATTCAATATTTCATATACAATTATCTATATCTACCATTTATTTTTTACCTTCCATGTGCTAAGCAATGTATCTGTAATCACCTCATTTACTTCTCAAAGTAACAAATATTTAAGTGAGTTAGGGACTACTATTAGCTATAATTCATGGATGCAGAAATGAAATCTTAAAGAGGGTAAGTGCTAAGTCAGGCTTTAAAATCATGGTTCATCTGTTTCTGAAATTCAGACTTTTAGCAGTGCATTTTATGCTCCTCAGGATACAGAAAAAAAAAAATCTGCAATTGTTTGGATTGTTGCTTTGATTGAACTTTAGTTTCTATGGACTCTCTAAACACTCCAACTTATATTTCAATTAGATATTTTATTATACATATAGTGAAATATGCTTTATAATCGCAGTTGAATCTGTCAAAACTCAGCATTCTGAAGACATCCTATTACAGATAGAAACACTAAATTGTTATAAAACCATTTAATACTCAGTAATTCTTCTATGCATTAAAATAAAGTATATGATCAAAATGGCCTTGCTTATAAAATCATGAAACTTTTGATGGCAGGTTTTATCTAGCCCAAATTATAATATAATCTAGAGGCCCAGTGCACAGATTCATGCTCATTGAAAGGAAATTAATTAGAGTAAATATTTTAATATTGCTATCGACCTTTCTCTATAATGTGTCAACAAAATTTGCAATAGACAATGACAGATGGAAACACATCCATGCAATTGGTGCCAGAAGGAGCTTTATATATATAGATAAGCTTGCTTAATTAGACCTGCTTTCTGATTTAGCTAAACTTTTTAAAAATATGTTTTATTGATTTTTTACAGAGAGGAAGGGAGAGGGATAGAGAATTAGAAACATTGATAAAAGACAAAGATCAACCAGCTGCCTCTTGCACACCCCTACTAGGAATGTGCCTGCAACCAAGGTACATGCCCTTGACCAGAATCAAACCTATCAGTCTGCAGGCCGATGCTCTATCCACTGAGCCAAACTGGTTTTGGCTGGTTTAGCTAAACTTTTTCCACCCAGTGAAGCACTCTAACTTCTCTTTCAGGTAATTGTTAGCAACATAGCAGTAAATATCAACATGAAGCAGATTATTATTGTAGATCACACAGGGAGAACAAAGGGTAAAATATTTAATTAAAGCAGTATTTGACTATATTCTGTGTAGTGAGACAACCTGAAGTCATTTTCAAGATTCACCATTGTTACTTCTTTTCAGTTGGGTCAAGTTTCTAAGCTTTCTTAATCTCCATTTTCTGGCTAATGAAAAGGAAATAGGAATCCACCAAGTCTTCTATCCAGGACTACTGTGAGGATCAAATGAGATGAGGCACTGGAAAATGCTTCACAGACATTTGGTTAAAGTGTGAAATGTTTTCACCTGGCTATAAAGCAAGTTGTGTACCTGGGCTGAAGTAACTGCAAAGAGGCTAGTCATCGCTAGGGAGAGGAAGCTGGGTGTTGCTACATGACATTATTACCCAGCGCCCACAGCCACCATTTCCAGGCTGGGCTGGGCTGTGGGCCTAATTTCATTCCATGGGCTCTCAGAGGTGTTGGCTGTATTTTGATGGGCTGTTGCTCTGGGGTGGTGGCAGGGCCTGTGTCCCACTTAGGGGAAGCAGGTCCAAGGTGCTGTTTTTCTGTAAATAGCCAGTGCACATCATGGCAGCTCCTGTGTTGAGTGTCTACTTCCTGTTGGTCAGTGCACATCATGGCAACTGGTAGGACAGTTAGACACTTAGCATATTAACCATATGCGTGTGTGTGTGTGTGTGTGTGTGTGTGTGTGTGTGTGTATGAGCTTAAAACCTTGAATTCAAAAAGATCAGGAACACATTTGCTAGACTTATCTCCTTTCAGTAAATATAACTTTTAACTTTCTAATTCTGCTCAGAAATAGATTTCAGTTCTTAGATGTAAAGTGAGAGAACTGGTAAGTACTATACTCGAATTAATCAAGAAATCACCTACTAAATCTCATTTTAAAATTGAAAAAATCATTAAATAATGAGGAATCATTTTGGCTCAATGACTATGGTTTGATCAGTTTCAAAGTCGGAAAAGAAAGAGTGAGGGCTGTTGACAAGGTTGTTATCATCACATATGGACAATAAAAATTATTTAGAATTCAGTTTCATATTTTATGTCTGACAACACTGGAGACATGAAACTATGAAGTATTCTACTTTTCTTGCAGTTTTATATAATTGACAAAGAATTTGTACTTCTCTTCAAATATATCCCACTGAGGAAATTTTTATAAGATGACAAATACATTTCTTTGTATATTAGTTTGGAAAATAAACCCTATGGAGCTAAACAAATTCACTTAAAGTCAACACAGAACATAAATCAGGTCACAGAAAATAACTGAGATTACATTTCACTATGGCATTAAAATCCATGAGTCTATTGTTATGATAGTTGTTTTTAATACTGGCTTTGTGTCACTTGTTACCATCCTGCTATTGATTAACACAGTTTCTCCTGTGTCTTAGTTTAAATTTTTGAGAGTTGGATCTAGTGACCCAGTTCACCCTTTGATGCTAGGGCATAGATCTCCTATGACAAATATGACTTGCACTGACATCATACCACATGACCAGCAGGGGTAGATGATTCCATGGAAAAGTGGAGGCCCAAGAACTGTTCTTTGAAGCCAACACAGCAACCCTGGGCCCAGCTATCTTAAGGTCTAGTGTCTGCTTATTTCTAGAATTTTTTTGAGATTTCACTGGAAACTTATCATAAAGCTCAAATTTTCTTTGAGCTAGCTTGAGAAGGTTTCTCTTCTTCCTAAACAAAGAACCTATTCCAGAACAGATTCTAACAACCTGGTCAAACATTTTTACTTCCATTTTTTTGTCTTAAATTATACAGTTTACCTAATATACATCACTCTTATCTTGAAAATAATGTCTTTTAAAAGAGAAAATAAAACATCAAAATAAAATATACTATACTTACATGAAAATAGACAGCAATATCAATATCCAGGAAATAAACAAACTTGGGAAAATTAGGAAATAGAAAAAGGGAGGGAAGAAAAAAAAGGAGAACAATTTTTCTTTGATTTTTGCCTTTAGGTGTTGGATGGGAAAGTTGCTCTAAAGTGAAATACAATAGGACAGTTAAATAGGTATCTATGAAGCTATACTGCTAGGTGCAAATGTGGCTTTGCTCAATTTAGCTGGATAGCTTAGAAACCAAGTTTCTCTGAGCTTCAAATTTCTCTGAGTTTCTTTTCCTCAAATTTGGTGGAATAACTTTCAGTTTTTATTTAGTTATCTTAGGTTCTATAAAAACAAACTAAAATCAATTTGTGTAACCATAGTCACTAAACAAATACATAGCTCCAAAGGGCATTTATTTAATCCTTCTGTCTATTATATCCTTTTGGACAAGGATAGGACAATAACCCTAAGATAACATTGTGATCTGCCTAGACAGTCTCATGGCAAGAAGACTGAAGCTTCTTTCTCAGTTACCCAAGAGAGTTGAGACCCTCTACAGCTCATTTTAGGGACCTGCAGCAGTCCTAGACCATAACACAGGTATCTTTTCTCAATCAAAAAGTACTACAAACTCAAATAGTTTATTTCCTTCCCACCGAGGGACAGCCACTTAAGTGTCCAATGTGCTGTGGAATTGAATAGTATCTAGACAAAAAGTGTTTGCAATGAGCCATGCCAGATAGCAACTAGACCTGTATCCTAAGATCTCCTTTATGCAGGTGCTACAAACCTATATTCTAGGTTTGCCTAGGTTCCTGACCCTCCTTTGCAAATCTTGCCAGCTAGTTGGGTTCTGAGCTCTAAATTCTTGCTAATAGCCTCACCACCTCCATTGGTAAATAGGTGACTCTTTGTTCTTTCTTGGCTGCTTAAGTTCAATCCTATTACTTTGATGGCCTAAAGGGAGGTACTTGGTGTACTCTAACTCAAGACTGGTTTCAAACATCCGGAGTTTGCTGTCTGAATTTCAGCTATGTCTCTGTCAGCTGTGTTTTCTTCCCTAACCTTTGGGTCAAGTTTACTTGGTTCTGGGCTCTTAGTTCCTGCCACCCACGGTCCTGGTATTATCATACCCAACACTTGCCTCTTTTTGAAACAACAAATCAGGTGAGTTTTAGGGCAGGGGCATGTCTGTACTTTTAATATTTAATGAAAACTGTGATATAGAGATTATTAGCCCCATCTTGCAAATGAGAAAATTGAGGCTCAACCATCATATGTATCTTGCTAGAAAAAATATAAAGTTGGCACACAGTGGGATGTCTGGATTCTCCTCACCACTGAACATAGCAGAACTGCACACCATTAGTAGTTAGATGTTTGCCTTCATCCTTGGCTTGCTTTCCTTTGCTTCTTTGTGGGGAAAACTGTCCATGTGGTTATTTTTATTTTCTAAATAAATCTTGGCTACTAAAATGAATCAGAGTTTCCTGGAACCCAACATTCACTGGGACCTGTATTATTCAGATTCTTCCTGAACTTTTTAACTTTTAGTTGAGCCAGAAGGGAAAGCAGTATAGTGGTTAATACACAGGCATTAGGGCTAGAAAAATATGGATTCAAGTTTTGGCATCAGCCCTAAGTAGTGAGTAACTTAGGTCTAATTACTTAACATCTCTCTGTGAGTTAGTGCACGTAAAACTTTCAACAGGACCCTGGAAGTGATGAAAAGGTAGTGTTCAGTAAACACCAAGTAGTGTTATGCTACTATTTCATAATTATTATCCACTAGTACAATGTTCTTCCAATGCACCCTCCCAATTCTATGTTCTGAATTGAGGTCACGCATGGAGTAGGGCAAGTAAAAGTTAAGTAAAAGTTAAGAAGGTGGAATGAAAACCAAAGACTTGAAACAATAGTTCTCTCTTTTCTTCAGCATCCGTTCTGAACTGCCTGTTAAGAGAAGAAAACATATGGGAATGAGAGGTTCAAAGATTACAATAGATGGTCATACTCCAGTTCTTTTCTAAGAATTCAATTGATCTATTACAGCAAGTGATCATTTTGAAACTAGGGATAGAGAATGGTTAATGGAGTTTCAACATAGAAGTACACAGAACCAGATTAATGAATGGAAGTTGAATCAGAATTTACTAATGAAATGCAGAACCTTTCCCCCTGCATCTCTGATCCAAACCTGGCTGGACTGTCATTATGTTTTATATCATAATAACTGAAGCCACAGTGCTGGGGGCACCTTGCACTCCATGATTTTCCGGTGGACTCTAGTCCAAAAATACTTGTAAAAAACTGAGTGCATATTCTTTTAAAGGCTAACTGAGTAACTCCAAATGAGCTTCTTGAAGTGCTTTAGCCCTGTATTTGTTGATCCATAAAACTAGTCCCTTTCTTATATCAACTGCCTACAGCTTCACCAGTGAATGGTGAGTATAAAACCCAGATAAACAATTTTAAGTGCAAGTCAGTTGACCTGCAACCCATCATCCCAGTGTTATGTGATCTGAAGCAGATTGTTTTTAGTGTCTCTGGCCTCCATTTTCTCATCCATAAAACAAGCATTTTAATGGTATAATTTGTATGGTTTTGCCATTAGCAAATCACTCACCCATGCATTATCTCAGTTCATATAAAAATCCCTCTTTGCCTGCCTCCTTAGGTTGCTGTGGAGATAAAGCAAGTCAATAGATATGAAAGTTTTAGGAAATTAAAGAGGTCAGTCAAATGCATGCATAAATAACTTGTTTATCATATAATTAGAAAATACTACAGAGAGAAACCATGTATCCATTGTTTAGGCAGACACTGTTCTGAACCATTAACACAGACTTTCTGGGTGTTTTAACTAGTGAGCATTTAATTTGTGTTGCTGAGTTCATAAACCAGCCAGTGCCTCCTAACCCAGAGGGCAGGGCAGCCAATGGGGGAGAGCCTCATCAGCCTCAGGCCAAGGGCAGCCTCTCATTGGCTCATTCTGAACAAGGACATATTGTAGCTGTTATTCCAAGAAACCCACAAAATGTGCAACTGCTTTTCCTTCTACACTTCCCACGGGTGTAGTAAATATTAACTTTTTTGCCAACCATTCATAGACTATTATGCCACACACATCTGAAGTACCTATTTTGAGATATTCTAAGAAATATGCAATCTTTAAAACAGCTCAACATTTTTCAATTCTCACTTTGCTCTGTAAGTTCATAATTTAAAAGAATTTACATAATGAAAAAGGCATTGAAAAGCACATAATTATGTGGGGTTTTTGGAAAAAAAATATGGCATAAAAATGCAATTTCAAAAGTGCTAGACTCAGGAAAACAGCAATCTATTTTTGCTCTAATTTAGAAACTTGCTGTTCTAAAAAAAAAAAAAAATATTTCAAAGACACCTTGGAGCAGTCTTAACCAGTCAGTGACAATTTTTGGCAGGCATTAAATGAGTTAATGGTATATCTTCTACTTATTGTCATTTTAAGTATCTTTTTCAATTATGAATGCAAACTGTTACAATGAAGAAATACATACACATTTATTAAATTAGACAATTGTCATGCTCCATCTAAAAAATAAATGACTTTATATTGTTAAAAGTTAATGACAATGTATACTATATGTCATATAATAATTTTAAAAATTAAATACAACATTTCACAGACACCAATGGTGATAAAGTTAAAAACTAAACTGTCAACTCCTAAAAGTTTTACCGATCTACTCAATCGGTAAATAGGAATTTGTTGAAGACTTTTAAAAATGTTTTTTCAAGTGCCTACGATACTTTCACTGCGTGTGTCATAGAGAGCTATAAAGGTACAAGTGTGTGTGTGTGTGTGTGTGTGTGTGTGTGTGTGTGTGTAAGTTCTGAAAAAAAAACAAAAACACAAACAAAAGGCAAGTTAGTGATCAACCCCTCTGCTTAGTCTCCTTTTATATATTTTTTTGATTTTTTTACAGAGAGGAAGGGAGAGGAATAGAGAGTTAGAAACATCGATGAGAAATATCGATCAGCTGCCTCCTACAACCCCCCACCACTGGGGATGTGCCTGCAACCAAGGTACATGCCCTTGACCAGAATCAAACCTGAGACCTTTCAGTCTGTTTGGCTCAGCTCTGTCCACTGAACCAAACCGGTTTTGGCCAGAATATTTTTTAAAGGAGAGCTACATGCTATGAAAATAATAGTAGAAAGTATTACAATAAGGCACAGTCAGCAAAGGGTAGTTTAAAAATGCCTATCTGTTGATTTTGCCTATATCTGTTTATAATATTGATGAGAATAGTTTCCAGAAAGTTCTTCAAGTGGAAGCCAGAGAACTGTAAACTGAATAGCAAATTGGGCCAGGGGGAGGGAGGGGGTTATAAAGGGGGAAGAAGGGGGAGGGAGGGAGAAAGGGAGGAAATAGATCTGAACAACTCCTTCAAAGAGTCTGCCTATGAAAAGGAAGAGAGATGGAGCAGGTAGAGCTAGGAGGGACTGTCAGATCCAGAAAGTGCTTTAGATTTTGTTTTAAATATATTAAATACTTACATATGCTTAAATAATGCTGACACAGAACCAGTAAACAGTCATCAATTACAGATTTAGGAGACAAAAGAGGAAATAGATAAAGATCTCTCACTTTTTAAAAAAAAAATATATATTTTATTGATTTTTTACAGAGAGGAAGGGAGAGAGATAGACAGCTAAAACGACGATGAGAGAGAAACATCGACCAGCTGCCTCTTGCACACCCCCTACCGGAGATGTGCCCGCAACCAAGGTACATGCCCTTGCCCAGAATCGAACCTGGGACCTTTCAGTCCGCAGACCTAAGCTCTACCACTGAGCCAAACTGGCTTCAGCGATAAAGATCTCTTATCAGCCACATGGATCAGGATCCAAAACCCTGGAGAAAGCTCAGGTTTAGGCAGCAAAGGGAGCATCTCTGTGTAACAAGAGGAGTGAAGAAAGAGTAGATACAGAAAAGATAGAAGGTGGCTTCTCTATTTTCTTGAGAATTCATATGATCAGTTTGGGGATTGAGGCAAGAAAAGAAACGGTTTGCAGAAAGTAAGAAAAGTTTGAAATTGCTGTTGTGAGAAGGGGAGGGAAAGTGAGAGAGCAGCTTTGAAAGTGCCTTTTGGTACTGCAGCCTTACTGAGGTTGGGTCCACGAATCTTATAAGGCAAATTTGGGTATTGTGTAATTTTTATTCCAGTAGGATTATCAGCATGAACATGAACCAGGGAAGACATCCAGCTTGGTTTATCTAGTATTGTGATTTTTCCAGGTAGTCTGAAAGAAGGAAAGTGGACAAGAATGCTGAAGATGATAACAGGAATAGAGTTTCAGATTCTAAACAAAGGACCAGGAAATTTGTTTTTTAAGGAACAGATGATAAATGATGCAAAGGGGTTTTTACATTATTTTCCTCATGAGCCTCAACAAAACTATTTTGTGGACTGCAATGTTATTTCCCTTTTACAAATGCAAACTTTGAAAATTCCCTGCTCATACTAATGGGACTTAGTGAACGCTAGGACCCAAGCCAAATCACAACTAAGGCCTAGCTGACTTCAAGGACCAGAAGTAAACATATGCCTCAATGAAAGTAGTGTGTGGAAAGATCCTTTTCTTGTAAAATGTTGTCTTTATGAAATGAACAATTTGAGAATGCAATGAAGAATTAGAATGACTGAAATGCACAGGTTGAGATTGAGGATGTTATAAACTCCAAATGGGATATTATCAAATATAATATTTGACAGATGTTAAAGCTGAGAGGATCCAAACAATTTTCACAAATTTCATCTCAATAATTGAAACAATTGTATGAAATAGACATTTTATCATTTCTATTCCATGGGTTCTAAGAAGCTTAGTGATTTACACACCTTACTAACCAATGGATTTTGTGAAAGCCAATGAAAAACTTAAAATTATGACAGATACGTCATTAGTAAGTTTATGCTCCAGATATAAGTTAAAAGGTAGAATAACTCTTCATTCTTTTTATTATTTCAATTTTAATACTATCAGGAAAAGACATTCAGTATTAGAATCAAACTTTTTAAACTCTGGGAGAGTAAAATCAGCTTACTTCACATAAATCAGATGGGTTGACACTGGAAAATAATCCAACATGTCTATGATGTGAAGATTTGGCTACTCTTCCTTCTCTTTCTGTGTAGAGGTCACAACTTAACATTTTTACAGATTGTTTCTATTCTGAAAGCATTTAACAAAAGCTTCACTTACTTCCCCCAGAATCAGGACATTTCTATTGTCTTTTTAACTGAGCAAATAGAAAAATATAGAAGTAAATAGAGAAAAATAAATACATAAATGCAGGCCAATAAAAAGAATAGGCTATTATATATATATATATATATATATATATATATATGAAGGAACTAAGAGGAAAACTAAGAGAGCTGCCTGAGTGAAAAAAAGATGTGGGAGTGTGTTGAAAATGTATAGAACAAATATGATGTATATTAAGGAGGCAGAAATATTGGGCTTGGTTATTGATGGGTTTGAGGATGGGAGAAAATTAAGAAATCAAAAATGATTCTTAGGTTTGTAATCTGAGCTGAATGTGTTTGTAAAGAAGGGGAAGTTATGTAAGTTAGGCTTAGAATATTTTGAGCTTCAGGCACTAATGGGATAAAGTATAAATGCCCAATAAGCATTCAGATGTAAGTTGTAAACAAGAGGGGTTTAGAAGATAGAAACTAGAGAGTTATATACAAGAGGATGGTTGTTGAACTTAAAGTTATCTATGGAGTCCAGCAAGAGTCTGAATAGGGGGCTAAGGCTGTAAACTTTGAGAAAAAATAAGATAGTTTAGTCCATAAAAATTTCAATAAAAAATAGAAAGAAAAACATAAGTTTTAGAGGAGAAAGGAGGGATTTGGTTCAATATTAACAGATTTTCCGGGACTCAGACCAAGATTTCCATCTTAGTCTGAAACATGAGTAAGATGGACACAGATATTTATAGATATAGTGATGTGAAGTTGAGGGAGGTAGGATGGCCTGCTTTGTTTCATGCTCTATAAGTTGTAATTTTTTTGGAAAGTTATGACATATGAATTGAATGATTATGCTGATAATACAGTAAAGTTTTGAAATAATTACTGTGAAAAGAGATAGGAAACTTATTAATGAGTAGAGTAACCTCCATGGAAATAAAAACTCCACCCTCCCCTACCTTCCCTCGAAGGTTTGATAGTATTATATGAACGATGCTTCCCTGTCTCTGGATCTGTTTTTGATCATTAGTTTATGTTGTTAATTATTTCCCATAGATGAGTGAGATCATGTGGTATTTATCTTTTTCTCACTGGCTTATTTCCAGTTCCATCAATGTTATTGCAAACAGTAGGAATTCCTTCTTTTTTAGCGGTTAGTATTCCATTGTGTAGACCACATGTGTCAAACACAAGGCCCGCGGGCCAAATCCGTCCCGCCAGGCCTTGCAATGTGGCCTGCACCGCGCTGTCATCACTGCACTCCGCTGCATTTCCATCACAATGACGGTTTATAACTGTTCAGTAAACCATTCGGCCCGCGATTTAGGCTGGATTTTAGATTTTGGCCCCTTCTCTGATTGAGTTCGACACCCCTAGTGTAGACATACCACATTTTTTAATGCCCTCATCTATTGATGAACACTTAGGCTGTTTCCAAATCTTAGCTATGGTAAATTTTGCTGCTATGAACATAGGGGTGCATATATCCTTTATGATTGGTGTTTCTGTTTTCTTGGGATATATTTCTAAAAGTAGTATTACTGGGTCAAATGGCAGTTCCATTTTTAAATTTTTTAGGAAATGCCATACTGTTTTCCACAATTGCTGCACCAGTCTGTATTCCCACCAGCAGTGCACAAGGGTTCCTTTTTCTCTGCATCCTCGCCAGCACTTGTCATTTGTTGATTTGTTGATGATTGCCATTCTGACAGGTATGAGGTAGAACCTCAGTGTTGGTTTGATTTCCATCTCTCAGATGATTAGTGACTTTGAGCATGTTTGCATGTGTCTCTTGGCTTTTTGAATGTCCTCTTTTGAAAAGTATCTATTTAGATCCTTTGCCCATTTTTTGATTGGGTTGTTTATCTTCCTTTTAGTAAGTTGTATGGGTTCCTTGTAAATTGAACCCTAAACAGAGATAACATTGGCAAATATGTTCTCCCATGCAGTGGGCTTTCTTGTTGTTTTGTTGATGGTTTCTTTTGATGTGCAGAAACATTCATTTCTTGTAGCAATCTTAATCTCATAAGAACTTAAGATATGTGATTGTAATATAAATAAAAGGTATTGAAAATGAGTCCCTTAGGATACTTACATTTGGGACACTCTCTCTCGGAACCAGGCTTCTATGCTGTGACAATCTGAAGTCATATGTAAAGCCCATGTGTACATGCACCAGATGACAATTAGTATCAATTGCCAGCCATGTCAGTGAGCCATTTTGCATGTCAAGCCCCAATAAGACTTCAGACAATTGCAGCCCTAGCTGACATCTGATTGCAACTGCATTAGATCCTCTAAGCAAATAATCACCCCTCTCAGCCCAGCCAACCCACACAACCATGGGACAAAGAAAGTTGTGATATTTTAAGTTAGTAAATGTTGTGGTGGTTTATTATGTGGCAATAGATGACTGTAACAATATATGTCATATTGAACTCTTCTTTCTGAATAAAGCTTTAGTAATTACCTAATACTAAGATTCTACTACAATGAATGTTTTTTTATTGCCTATGTAATTCTTTATAAGAAGATTTAAACTTTAAATAAAAAATATTTTCCTAACTTAGATACAACTCTTATGTCTTAAAATTAGTATAAAACTAGCCAGCAGAAACAATATGAGGACAATCATTGATTATTCAAAACCACTGGTAAAACACACACACACACACACACACACACACACACACACACACACACTTAATTGGATTACAATAAACCAGGAGGGATCTCTTAGTATTTGCTTGGCAAGCCATATTGTCCCTTTGAGAATGGGGTATTTAATTACTGTTTAATTATTACACTAAATTTAAGAGGTAACTGCACTGCAAAGGAATGTTCATATTTAAATTGAACATTCCTTTGCAGTGCAGTTACCTCTTAAATTTAAATTTAAATTTACTGTCAGTATCTGAATCACAAGAAATTCAAGGAATTTAAATTTCTAGGAAAATCTTTTTTATTTTAAATATATTTTTATTGATTTTTTACAGAGAGGAAAGGAGAGGGATAGAGAGTTAGAAACATCGATGAGAAAGAAACATTGATCAGCTGCCTCCTGCACGCTCCTCACAGGGGATGTGTCCACAACCAATGTACATAGCCTTGACCGGAATCGAACCTGGGACCTTTCAGCCCACAGACCGACGCTCTATTCTCTGAGCCAAACCGGTTTCAGCTCTAGGAGAATCTTAAGTCTCTTTCTAGTAAACTGTTTCTCATTTATATTAAGAAAGTTTATTCACAAAAAAAAGAAAAAATGATTACAATAAGTATATTTTCAGTATCAAAAAACATTTGTTAGTAAAAGCATATTTTTCATGTAAAGGAAGAAAAAAGATAGACCAGAATATAATATATTAATTTTAGGTTGGTCTGTAAATGTTATATTTCTGTACAAATTAAGAAAAATGTTTACGTGAATTGATATTAATATTGACACTTGAAACTCAATTGTTGAAAGATTTGACAGCTCATTCATGACTAGAGATTGGATAGAAAACTCAAAACTGACACAAACAAGAACAAATGTCCAGGAATCTTTCTTCAAAGAATACCTCTGAGAAATAGAATTCATAGGCTTCCTAACCTTGCTAGATCAAATGTGTCTGCAGTTTAGTGTCACTAATGTTCACATTATTAAGGTAATATAGAGAAAATTATATTAGTAAATATTTTCCCACTTTGTCAATGAAAAAGAGATATATGATATTATTTTGTTTATATATATCAATAAACTGAATACTTAACAGATTTTTTATTTTATTGGCAGTCTTCTTTTTTTATAGTTCCTATAACAACTGTTGTATATTTGTAAAGAAATAGCTCAAGTGGAAGCACACCCAATTACTCACAAAATGTGAATTGCAGGGATGCAGTTATTAACTCAAATGATGTGCAGTCAAAATAACATTTCAACAGCATCCAAGTTTTTTAAACTAATAAAATGTGTTGATGTAGATCAATTTCACTCTTCATTCTTTGAAAATATTTTAAATGATCATCATTTTTCATTTCTTTCTCAAACTTTTCACCCTACGTCACTGATCAATATCTCTTATATCAAAAGGAAAATCATTTTGACCTAACCCAAATTTATATGAAAGCATCAGAACATAATTAAACCATATGTGCAGTAGATAAATAGGCTAGCATCTTATGCTCACAGACACACACAGAGACAAAAATACTAGAGATTGGATTTAATTTAGCATCTTTAAAAATTGTTTTCTGGAAACCACAGGCAGCAAATCTCAGACATCTTTCCGTAGCACTATGTTTAAGGATACATCTCCTAGGGCAAAAGAAACAAAGTAGAAAATAAACAAATGGGACTACATCAAAATAAAAAGCTCCTGCATATCAAAAGAAGTAATCAACAAAATGAAAAGGAAGTCCATTGCATGGGAGAACATATTTGACAATGACATATCTACCTGATAAGGATTTAATATACAAAATATATAAGGAACTCATACAACTTAACAAAAGGAAGATAAACAATCCAATTTAAAAATGGGCAAAGGACCTAAATAGACACTTCTCTAAAGCAGACATACAGATGATCAAGAGACATATGAAAAAATGCTCATAGTCTCTGATCATTAGAGAAATGTCAATTAAAGCAACAATGAGGTATCACCTCACACCTGTCAGAATGTCTACCATAAATAAGTCAACAAATGACAGGTGCTGGTGAGGATTTGGAGAAAAGGGAAAATTAGTACACTGCTGGTGGGAATACAGACTGGTGTAGCCATTATGGAAAACAGTTTGGAGTTTTCTGAAAAAATTAAATATGGTATGACCATTTTACCCAGTGAATCTACTTCTAGGAATCCTGTATAATAAAGAGGTAATATGCAAATTAACCCTCACACCCTCACAAGATGCTGCCTATGACCAGGCAGTGGGGTTAGTGAGGGACAACCAAACAGCTGAACAACAGGCTGCATGGGGTAAACCAGGCTGGCAGAGGAGGCAGTTAGGGGCGACTAGACCAGCAGGGAGGGCAGTTGGAGGTGACCAGGCTTGCAGGGGAGAGGGCAGTAAGAGGTGACCAGACCAATGGGGGGGGGGCAGTTGGGGGTGACCTGGCTGGCAGTGGAAGGAAATTAGAGATGACCAGGCAGGCAGGCAGGTGAGCGATTAGGAGCAAGTGGTCCAGGATTGTGAGAGGGATGTCTAACTGCTAGTTTATGCCCAATCCCTGGGATCAGGCCTAAACTCATAGTCAGACATCCCCCAAGGGGTCCTAGATTGGAGAAGGTGCAGGCTGGGCTGAGGGGAACCCCTCCTCCCCCCACGATGCATGAATTTTGTGTACTGGGCCTCTCCTATATCATAAGAGGCCCAAAACACCAATCAGAAAGAATGTATGCACCCTATGTTCAAAGCAGCTCAATTTATAAAAGCTAAGATCTGGAATCAGTCCAAGTGCCGATCAACAGATGAATGGATAAAAAGCTGTGGTACATTTATATTCTGGAATACTATGCAGCAGTAAAAATGGATCTCTTACCCTTTGAAACAGCATGGAGTAGAGGGACCTGGAGAGTATCATGCTAAGTGAAATAAGTCAGTCAGAGAAAGACAAGTATCGCATGATCTCACTCATACGTGGAATCTAATTAATAAAATAAACTGATGAACAAAATATATTCAGAGACATTGAATCATGGAACAGACTGTGGGATCTCAGAGAGGAGGCAGAGGTGGAAATTGTGGGTAGAAAGAGATTAACCAAAGAAATTGTATGCATAAGTGCATAACTCCTGGGCACAGACACTAGGGTGTGAAGGCCTGGGGCAGGAGACAAGGCAGTCTAGAAGGGGTCAATGGGGGGGGTGAGGAGAGCAGGAAAGGGGACCTATATAATACTTTCAACAAAAAGGTTTATTTTAATCTTTTTTGTTGAAAGTATTACATAGATCTTCCTTTCCCCCTCTTTAACCTCTTCGAGTCTGCTCCCATCCTCCCCAACTCACCATCCCATTGTCTGTGCCCAGGGGTTATGTGGTGAGGGCCTGGGGCCAGTGTGGGGTTGAGCTGGAGGGGATCAATGGCAGGGGAGATGGAAGGGGACATATGTAAGACTTTCAACAATAAAGAATTATTTTAAAAAATAACCTTTATTTATATCCACATGTACTACTTCTTTCAGAGAAACTCCATCAGTGCAGAGAACTATTTCTAATGTCTTTTTCAACAGCAAGCAGTCTACTGTGGGCTGAAGAGATTGATCCTAAGGTCCCAGAATTTGGCTCTGGTGAGGTAAGAGCCACATTTAGCCATTAATTAGCCTGGGAATTTGGCTAACTCTATTATCTGGCTTTTCTGAGAAAGACTGCATAATATTCATGAATTCATCTGTACACCAAAAAAATGCTATAAAAGCAAATTATATAATTAAGAAGGAATTTATTTGCATGTGTCTAAGGAACACAATGACCCAAAAGATGAAAATGGCATGAATATTTTAAAGAAGTTCACTTAGCTTGTGCCAAACCAATGTGATTTGAATCCAATGGTGACGTAAGTTAACAGGCAGCATGTCAGCCCAAACACACAATTCCCTGGTGAGGGAAATGTTATCACACTTTCTGCAGATGCTTCTAATAACATGTACTCAGAAGTAAGCATGCCACTTTGTAAATGTCACCTCAGACATCAATGCTTTGACACTCTGGGTAAAACACACCGTTTGGAGGCTTTTTCTAAGAAAAATGTCATCCTTGCAGTGACACCTAAAATCTGACATGCAATTATTAACAATTTCTATAGTTTCTTGCATAATACATGTTGTAAAATAGAACCTAGCAGGGAGAGAGAAACAAGATGCTTTTCCAAAAGATGTATTTCAACTAAAGGCAGAATTGAGACTAGCACAAAAGTAAATAGATCATAAAACAAAATGATCTTTCTTATGGCATAAAGACAATGCTCATTCATTAAAGGGGAAAAAATGAAGTAAAGAATTAGAAAAAAGAAAAACTATCAGGAGAAAAATAAGAGCTATATTTTGAAGTTTGATTTTTATATTTTTAAAAGTTCAAGTAAACCATTTCCATATCTAGAGCTGTACTTAAAAGCAGTTACTAGATTTAGAATAATTTTGGCAATCAGTTGGCCTACACATACCAGATAGTCTATAAATGAAGAAGGGAGTTCTGTGGTAAGACCAAAACATGCCTTCATCCACACATCACCCTGACTCTGACTTTAACCATATCCACTCATACATTATTCCAAAAACAGACTTAGTTTTATATTTATACTAGAGGCCCAGTGCACAAAATTTGTGCACTGGGGGTGTGTGTGACCCTCAGCCCAGCCTGCACCCTCTCCAATCTGGGACCCCTCGAGGGATGTCCGACTGCCCGTTTAGGCCCAATCCCACACCAGCAGTTGGACATCCCTCTCACAATCTGAGACTGCTGACTCTCAACCACTTGCCTGCCTGTCAGCCTGGTCACCCCCTAATCACTCCTCTGCCAGCCTGATCAATGCCTAACTGTTCCCCTGCCAGCCTGATTTCCCCCAACTTCCTTCTTCTGCTGGCCTGATTGCCCCCAACTGCCCTCCCCTGCAGGCCTAGTCATTCCCAACTGCCCTTCCCTGCTGGCCTGGTCACCCCTAACTTCCCTCCCTGCCAGCCTGGTTGCCCCCAATTGCCCTCCCCTGCAGTCTCCCCAGACACCAATGCTTTGACACTCTGGATCACCCACAACTACCCTCCCCTGTCAGCCATCTTGAGGCAGTCATCTTTGACCACATGGGGCAGCCATCGTGGGTGATGGTGTGAGGGTCAATTTGCATATTACCTCTTTATTATATAGGATCATTTCTCTCAATAAACGTTTACTTCTTTGTCCTTGAAAAATGCCCATTAATTTTATTCTAAGGAAAGGAATAGATGCCCTTAAATGATATGAACAACAGGTATTCAAAGTAACACTTTAAATTCTACAAATACATGAAACGTTTTAAATAAAAAATGCAAAAAGTCATCTTCTTAAAGAAAAAAAATCATTTTATGAATCTCAGACTTAAATTAGCCCATTGGATCCTTTCAGAACATAAAATTCACCACCTTAGATAACAGGATTTTCTTACCAGGGAGATGTAGAGGGAGGGATGCATGTTAAATTTTTTCTGGGGCTTTGCCCTAATGTATGCCAGAGAACCTCAGCCATAAGAAGGAGAAAGAGATGTTTATTTTTAGAAAGCTCTCCAATGTTTGTGGTATATCTACTTCAGCTTATGTCATCCACATTTAAAAACCACAGTGTTGAGATTTCCTCAATTGCTAAAAGATGTTCTTACTATACTTTACTATATATTTGTGGGCATTTAAAAGGTCTGAAATTCTCTTTAAATTCTCAGCTCAAGGAAGCCTTCACTGACTCTCACCTCTCTCCTATACACCTTTCCTCCCATACATCTTACCTGATTTTGATGTCTTTATACTCTGCTCACAAAGCCCTGTTTGCACCCTTCTAAAGAGCAGCTACCACATACCCATGCCCTGTAATGATTTGTTTTAGTGCATAAATTCTTTACACAGCTAGGAGTTAGAAAGTGTCTAGTATAAAGAAGAGGCTTAAATAGTGTTTGATAGGTAAAAAAGCGAATCAATAAATGTATCAACAAATTCAATAAATACTTGTGAGTGCCAGTTATGTGGCTCAGGCACTGTTCTAAGTGCTGGGAATACTGTCACATACACACATGAAAGAACAAGTAAATGAACAAAAATGGAGGGAGAGATGGAGAGAGGGATGGTTAAATGACAGTGAACAAGGAACAATCTCTCTTCCCAAGGCACATATAGTCTAATAGTGAACACAATCACCCTTCTTATTCCTCCCATCAGCATCAGTCAGTCCACAAGGATTCACTGAGCTCTCTGTTATGCTAGGCAGAACTGGAGACACAGTAGTGCACCAGGAGCCACCTCAGGGATCTTAGGATCGAGGGCAGTGAATAGTCAATGGACAAATGCACATATTGATGTGTGATATAATATGCTGAAGGCTGATAGGGTTAGGGAGAAAAAAAAGAGAATGAAACAGGTGAGGCAGAATCTAATTTCCACAGGATACCCAGGGAAGGTATCTCTGTAATGTTACCTTTAAAAGACTCTAGAGCAAGCATGTCAAACTTGCAGTCCACAGACCACACGCCTCATTTATTTGGCCTGTGTTAGTCTTTGAATACCACAATTTAAATGTTTTGAAATTCTTTATTACATTTGTTTTGTGTACAAAATTTTGTAACAGAAGTTGTTATAAAGAAAATTTAAGATAACAGATGCACTCTCATTCTTTACAAAGCCACATCATACTACCTATTAATTTCACTATAAAAACCCAAGTCTGTTTTGCTTGCCAAAATGATGCCTCCAGTTCCACTGTAAAGCCACCAAATCAAACAGAAGACATATAATATTAAACATTTCTCTTTAGTAATGACTTTTCTATTCACCCCACCCTAACCCCCATCTGCTTTCCAGCTGGTAAGCCCCTCCCAATTCCCATTTTTAGAACTCATCAGTTAATTTTTTAAAGAAACTAAAATTCCCATAATATTTAATATACAAGTAATTTTATACCTAAATATACCAGATGGCCTCAAGTATAGCATACTGTAGTAAAAAAGTTATACATATAGTTATTCCTAATAAATTTCCTTTAAAATAACTGCTGTCTCTTTCCCAGGCTTATTTCCAGGATCCAGATTTGCAATCAGAACTCAGGGTTTTTGTTTTGTTTTGTTTTTGAAATCTTTTTTAAAAAATTGATTTCAGAGAGAAAGGGAGAGAGGGAGAGAGACAGGAACAACAATGATGAGAGAGAATCATTGATCACTAATCATCTGCCTCTTTTTTTTTAAATTGATTTCAAAGAAGAAGGGAGATACAGAGGGAGAGAGAAACATCAATGATGAGAGAGAATCATGGATCATTGCCTCCTGTATGCCCCACCCTAGGGATCGAACTGCAACTCCCTGACTGAGAACTGTGACCTCCTGGATTATAGGTCAATACTCAACCACTGAGCCATGCTGGTTGGGCTGTAATCAGTACTCTTAACACCAATATGTATTTGCAAAAATCTCTGGCCTTTGTCATAGGCTCCATCCATTCATATTCTTTTCTCCTGTGACACAATCAATCTCTCATAAGACAGTCTCTCATAAGATGTCAATTTTTAGAACTGTTTAGAAAAAAAAAAGGGGGGGTGGGAATAAATGAAACACTGAGTTTTTGCTTATGAAATTCTTTTATAAAAATTCTTACTCTCTCCAACTGTGTAAATCCTCATAATGCTCATTCTTCCATAGTTTCATCTCTCACCTTTATACCAATGTTTCCAAATTCATAATCTCTAGCCCCACCCTTCCTGCCAAAATGTCAACTCCCCGCCAGATGCTGACACCAGAAACTCTGCAGGCTCAGAATGAACCTTGTCATCCTGCTGACCCTGCAATGAGCTCTTCTGACTTTCTTATCGCCATTTCACCAACCTCCCAGCCACTCAAATTCAAAACGTTTGAATAACCTTTCATCTGTTCTTCACTTGCCAGGTCTTGAAATTTTTTTTCATGCTGTGGTGTGGCTGTCTATTTTCTCTATTTTCTCTATTTTCTCATTCCCACTGTTAAGCCAATGCCTCCGACCTGGTTTTCTGCTGTAGGAAGCCTAACTGCTTCCCTAATTCCTCCATCCATTCCCTTCATTTATGTTACCTGTCAGCACAATGAGGCATCCTAAAACACAAAGCCGAATACAGAATGTTCTTTCTCTGGTCCTACAGAAATAGATTAAAATTCTTCAGTTGGGCATTCAAAATAAAATCTACTTTTCCAGGCCTGAGCCGCCACACTGTTATTTCTCCAACTGCTCACTATTCTTAATATATGTTACTCTTTCCTTGTTGACTTTGACACAATGTTCTTTCAGCCTGAAAATGTCTTTCCTTCCCCAGCTCTTCTTCCACTTGGTAACATTTAAGTCCTATGTAATAAAACCCTAATATGCAAATATACAGAACCCTGGAAGGAACAGTGGCTATGACGCGCTCTGACCACCAAGGGGCAGACACTCAATGCAGGAGCTGCCCCCTGGTGGTCAGTGTGCTCCCACCAGGGGAAAGCCACTCAGCCAGAAGCTGGGCTCATAGCTGGTGAGTGCAGGGTGGTGGTGGGAGCCTCTCCTGGCTCTGCTGCAGGCTGGCAGTAAGGAGCAAGAGGCCCTGGATTGTGAGACCTTGGACTTGGAGAGGAATGTCTGACTGCTGGCTTAGGAGGACATCCCCTGAGGCTTCCTGGACTGGGAGAGGGCAAAGGCCAGGCTGAGGGACCTCCCACACCTCAAGTGCACCAATTTTGTGCACTGGACCTCTAGTAATTTTATCAAATGAAATTGTATGTTCCTTTATATGATTTTTTCTCCATGCTACAATTAATCCACCATAAGATTTCACTACTAATTAAGTTTCAAATATATTTTTCAAGTTTTATTGAGTCAATTTAGGCTTATCTCAAAGTGTTTTTTTTTTTTTTCTCTTTCATTAAAAATATTGTATTCTCCCTCTTAGAGATTTAAAAAATTGCATAATTCTTAAAAACTTACTATGGTGTGTGTAAGTTGTTTTTTGTTTGTTTGCTTGTTTGTTTGTTTGTTTTTTGCCTTATGTCATGGTTCTTGCTGTTATCTATTCCCTCATTCCAAAGTACAATTCCTACTTAATCAAAATTAAGTACATCTCTCGCCAGTTTGACTCAGTGGATAGTGTTTGCATGCAGATCAAAGGATCCTGGGTTCGACTCTGATAAAGGGCACAACTTTATTCTTTCAGCATTTCTTCTCTCTGACACAACATCAATCTCTCCCTTTTCTACTGCATACTTTCATCAGTACAAAGCAATCTCTTATACCTACCATATTTGAAACAAAACAAAACAAAACAACACTATTTCCTGTCTCTGAAAACCTTTCTAATTATTGTTCTCATTCATAAAACTATTCATCATACCATTATCAGTCTCCACATCTTACTTCCCACTCTCCCTCCATAATCTTCTTTCTGGTCACTGAAACTGCTCTTATCAGAATTACCAAAAGTTTCTTGTTTCCAAGTCCAATGGAACTTTTTTTCTTCATACCATTATCAGTCTTTTTTCTTCTTCAGACCATTATCAGTCTCCACATCTTACTTCCCACTCTCCCATCATAATTTTGCTTCTGGTCACTGAAACTGCTCTTATCAGCATCGCCAAAACCTTCTTGTTTCCAAGTCCAATGGAACTTTTTTAAAACAGAGCAATGAACAACATTCCACATCACTCCCTTCTTCTTCTTTAAAAACCACTATCTTTCTGTCCACTCCTAAGTCTAATTTTTGAGTTTCTGCTCCTTAACTCCTCCTAAAATATAGAATTTCTACAGGGCTTAATCCTTGGCCCTCTCTTTTTCTCACTCTATACTCTTTCTCTTAATAATTAATATCATTCAATTCCACTGTTTGAATATGCTATATTAAGCATTCAAATGTGAATCTCCAACCTAGACTTCTCCACTGAGCTGAAGACTCACATATAAAAGTGCCCATCAATGTCTCTTGTGTGTCTAAAATGCATCATAAACATAGAATATCCCAAAGTGATCCTCATCCCAAAACTTCTCCCAGGTCTTTAGTAAGTTGGATCACCATTTACCCAAAAGGTCAACCCCTATTGCTGGTAGACAATCAGCAAATACTATCAGTTCTGCCTCTAGAACTGTTCTTCTTTATTTCTCTAGTATATTGTCCTAGTGCAAGCCACAGGACAAGCCATTATCACCCTTTGAGTGAACTCTCTTCTCAGTCTCCTAAATGCACTCCCTGCTAGTTTTTGTAATCGCCCACAGCAGCTAGATAGCTAAAGTAAAAGTAGATCTGATCTCTCTCTCTCTCTCTCTCTCTCTCTCTCTCTCTCTCTCTCACACACACACACACACACACACACACACAACTGTGCATGCTCTCCCACTCTTTTTCTCTCTCTTTAAAATTATTGACTCCTTATCTTGACCTGCAATGTCCTACATCATCTTACATTGTAGCCCACCCGCTCTCTACTCCAATCACAGTAGCCTCTTTCAGGGTTTGAAAAACTCTAGGCTCTTCCGTGTTCGAACTATTTTGTTTATGCTATTTTTTTCTGCCCAGAATGCTCTTCACTTAATTCTTTACATGGCTGAATCTCTCTTCCTTTAGGTGTCGGTTTAAGTGTTACCTCAGAGAGGAATTCACTCAATCTAGCAGTATTGATTTTTTTTTTAAAGAATTTAACATTTTTATTATTAATTTATTTACTTAGTTCTATCTCTCTCAGTAATCTATAAGCTCCTTGTGGCAAAGCATCTCTTTCAGTTTCATGCACTTCTGAATGAATCCCATATCAAAATGCCTCGTATCTATCTATGTATATATATATATTTTTTTTTTAAGTGAATGAATTATTATAATGGATATAAATTGATCTTCTAATTTTTGATCCAGTTGTCTATTAAACTCTGAAGAAAGTGATAATTTTGTTTTTTTAATCCTCACCTGAAGATATCTTTCCCTTGATTTACAGAGAGAGTAGAAAAGAGAAGGAAAAGACAGAGAGAAATATTGATGTGAGAGAAACACATTGATTGGTTGCCTCCTGCATATGCCCTGACCAGGGCTCAGGCCAGGGAGGAGCCTGCAACGGAGGTATTTTATTTTTTATTTTTTATTTTTTTAGTTTGTGAGCATCTGAGAAGATTTAATTTTTCATAGGATTATGGTGTATTCATTGTTTCTTTAAAGATTGTAATAGCATGATTAAATAGGCTATATGATAAGGATCTCCGATGACAGAATTCACACTTTTTGCTTTTATATTTTGTAGTCTAGCTGTGAGTCTCTTCAGCCAAAATTATGAATCATTTATTACAACCCAGCAAAGGGCCAAACGCAGCTCAACAAGGGCTGGTCTCTGGCTTTAGTCTAACTTGTAATGTTATCACTCTTTAGCATGAAGCAGTAAATCTGAAAGACAGCAAAACAGAAAAAATAAATAAGCAAGAAATCTTTTCTTCTCCCTTAAAAAACAAAAAAAAACTTTGGATTTGCTTTTCATAAGTTTATATATTCTTATTCCAATAGTCAAACATCAGTGAAAATACTTATATAAACACTAATCAACTAAGTCATAGTTAAATGATTTTTGAACAATTTGTATCAGGAACCTCTATGAATAGCATGAAGAATCAAATACTGATTATTCCATAGTATTTGAAAACATATTAATAAACAGGAAGTGTTATACAATAAGTTTAAAATTAAAGATGAAAAGTATTTGCTAAAAGTTGACTTTGAATGATAAATATTAATATTCACCAAACATTATGCATTAAGCATCAGTCCAATTCTCTCCTTTTTTGCTCAGGAAGAAGATGGAAAATTTCCTCAGAAATTTCAAAATTCAGATACTAATTTCCCATGTTCCTGCAACTGTTGGCAACATAGCTTTCCCAAGAAGCAGCGTCATAGAGTGGAAAGAGAATTCTGAGTTCGCTACACGTAAGTCTGAATATAAACCTGGCTCTCTAACTTTATCACTTCCTTATGAATCAATTGATTTTTTTTTTTAAATTAGGAAGATAATGTATTCCTCACTGACTTTTGGGGGCCATTATTATAAATAAGATATGATAGGTAAAGTAGTAGGCACCCAACACATACTACTTCCTATGATGCTAGAGAAAAATAAAGAAATTAAATTTTATGAAAGGTTTGCTAGTGTTTTACAAAAATTCTCATATGTGGTAGGCAAAGCTTATATATTCCTTGCAGAGCTGATAGTACTATCATTATCTCTACACATTTGATACTCATGTGAATAACTTACATCTTGCACAATTGGTACACTGGGATGACAAGGGTTTCAACTTAGATCTTAAAAAAATTATCTCGCCGTTTGCTTGACACCTAAAGGCAAATCTTCTGTGATGTTAGATACTGTCTGCCAGGAAGAGCTCACATTGGTTTGAGTCATGGGGTCAAATCCATGAGTTGAGATAGAAGATTGCTTAAAAGAAAGTAAGAGTAAATTAAGAGAACAGTTATCAAGTAAAACAATTCATAGTTTAAATGTGTCTTCATAGGACTAGATCAGCAAGCCCCCAAGAAGCAAATGACTTTGTAAAGGAGCCCAACCAAGTACCAGTAAGATATATTTCTAAAGAATATGGAGTAAGGAGAAACTTGGATTTATCACTATTGCTACCAATAGGTTGTTTACTTTTCCCTGTTTTTAAATCTAATATATTAATGATAGTGAAAAATGATAAAAGCTCTGGATAGACCACAAAATAAACTATTTTAGTAATTCCCTCTAAATCAATACCCAAATCTGACATAACCTTAGTATCAGAGGATGAAACGAAGGTTGTATTAATTATTACTTTTAAAAATGGGTCCCACCCAACTGCTACACCTAAAATCAAGGTTACATGTATAATCACCTACAGAGAGTTTGTCTTGCTTCCTCTCCATAGCTTAAGAAGAATAGTTGTAGAAGAGCCTGCTGACCCTTTGCTCCCAATGTGGTGGTCAAAACTAATTGACTAGGATCACATCTTTTAAAATATTGAAATCTCTTCTTCAAAAGTAGACATTATTTCTCAAAAACAACATCCCACGTTCCAGAAGCTATCTGTTCTGAGCATTAAAATTTAGCTCATGAAGATCTTAAAACACTTGAGAGTATTTTATTTAATTTTACTCTCAAAATACTTTTTTCCAATCAATATTTGGCTAGCTTTAAGAAATCTGGCAATCATGTCATGTATTATTTGGTAATGATGATGACTGTCCCACTCACTCTCTCTCTGCCTTTGAAACCAAATCTGGAAAATATTTCTATTCAAAGTTTATTCCTTCTTAAAACATCTGGCTACTCCATTTTTACCTCCCTTCTCAATTAAGTTCAAAATTGGTATAACCTATAGTTATATGGTAACCATACTCATAAAATAAACCAATGCATTTACTATAAGTATGAGATACCTAGTGGTACAGTAGAATAAAACAGCTAAAACATAAACTGAATCAGAGAATGTAGGACCTGTGGTCAAAGTATATACAGTGAATGCTGATAATTCTTCATTTTTTTTCTAAAGCTTTCATTATTGTTTGATGTTTGAATAAAGTACTCAATAGGATAAAAAAAAATAGATTTATTTTACAAATGTTTTCTGGTAGCTAAGATGCTGGATCTCAAAGTAATGAAAATTGGGACATTTCCAGGAGAGGTGTTCATAGGAGTACAGAAGAGAATTCTAGAGCTCCTATAGATATCTGGGTATCTATAATATCCTCGCTATCTGGGAAAGAACTCATTTTAGGGAGGAAACAGTCATCCAGCACAGAGAACAGCACCATGTAGGGACTCACAGGAGAACTCAGGGAGCTAGAGGGAAAGGTAACATTATGGTAAGATAACATCAAGCTTGAGTCTTAGCCAATGTTTAAACTGAGTAGATAATTCAATGATGGAAAAAGCAAATGTACCAGCAGAGATCCCTTAGATGTCAACATGAAAGCACACACACATCAAACATCAGGGAATTTTGAGTGAGTTTGGGGAGCACCATTATGACACTTAAAACTGGACTTTGTGAGGTGGCATGATGCAATATGTCTGTATCTTAAACAGAGTGTTTGTTATTTTTTTAAACTTTAATTTTTTAAAATATATTTTATTGATTTTACACAGAGAGGAATTGAGAGGGACAGAGAGTTAGAAACGTCGATGAGAGAGAAACATCGACCAGCTGCCTCTTGCACACCCCTCACTGGGGATGTGCCTGCAACCAAGGTACATGCACTTGACCAGAATCGAACCTGGGACCTTTCAGTCTGCAGGCCGACGCTCTATCCACTGAGCCAAACTGGTCCTGGCTAAACTTTAATTTTTAAGAGCAGTTTAGCTTAACAGGATAGTTGAAATTAAGAAACAGAGATTTTCTACTCCTACACATTCATAGCCTTCCTGTTACCAACATTTCCCACCAAGTTGTACATTTGCTAGAATTAACGAACCTACTTTGACATATCATAATCACCCAAAGTTCATAATTTACCGTAGGATTCATGCTAAGCGTTGTGCATTCTATTGGATTTGGAAATTTGTTGTTTTTCAGTTGTAACCACATTTTATTCTAATGAGAGAATCTTTATAAATGGGAATTGTATTTCTGTAAGTAAATTTCCCAGTTATCTTGATAGGATTTGAGTCAACAAAATAGTGTAAAAAAACAAACAAAACAAAGCACTCTAGAGTATAATTTTTAAGGATATCCCAGTACAAGGGTTACATCAAATTAGGTCACAGAGGTAACCTATAGAATTTGATCATTCATCTGGGCTGTTATTTTCCCCCAAATATTGAGCAACCCCATATGAATGCCCTGGAACCATGGGCAGATGATAAGTCCTTAGTGAACACCCCATGCTGTGCTCTCAAGAAGCTTACTGATGGACAAAGAGATAATACTAATAAGAAATATGTAAATTGAAGTTGTTACAATGACTCAATTGCCAAGTGACTGGCAGTTGTTCTAGACTGGGGGAGGGGACCATAGAAAGGAGGATAGAAGAAAACTTTTTATAGATAGCATGTCTCCCAATGTAAGATTTGAAAGCATCTGATGATAACAATAAAAGGCAGTCATCTGAGTTAGCATTCAAATGAGACAATTATCTGACTTGCCAAATGTATCATTAACACAATTATAATTATATTAGAAGCCTGGTGCATGAAATTTGTTCAGGGGAGGGGGTCCCTTAGCCCAACTTGCACCCTCTCACAATCTGGAACCCCTCAGAGGATGTCCAACTGCTGGTTTAAGCCTGATCCCACATGAGATTGGGTCTAAACTGGCAGCCAGACATCCCTCTCGCAATCTGGGACCAATGGCTCCCAACTACTTGCCTGCCTGCTTGATCACCCCTAACTACTTACCTGCCTGCTGGATCACCCCTAACTACTTACCTGCCTGCTTGATCACCCCTAACTACTTACCTGCCTGCTTGATCACCCCTAACTACTTACCTGCCTGCTTGATCACCCCTAACTACTTGCCTGCCTGCTTGATCACCCCTAACTACTTGCCTGCCTGCTTGATCACCCCTAACTACTTGCCTGCCTGCTTGATCGCCCCTAACTACTTGCCTGCCTGCTTGATCGCCCCTAACTACTTGCCTGCCTGCTTGATCGCCCCTAACTACTTACCTGCCTGCTTGATCGCCCCTAACTACTTACCTGCCTGCTTGATCACCCCTAACTACTTACCTGCCTGCTTGATCACCCCTAACTACTTGATTGCCCCTAACCACTTGCCTACCTACCTTCCTCAGCGGCTTTGTCCAGAAGGACATCCTGAATGACATCTGGAAGATTGTTTGGCTGTTCAGTCTAATTAGTATATTATGCTTTTATTATTATAGATTAACCATCTATCATGGTGATAGATGGTATAGCAAGAAATTATACAACTGAGAAATGAACTAAACCTGAACCTTTAACATTTTATCTTACCTAACTAGAGGCCCGAAGCATGAAATTCATGCACAGGGATGTGTGTCCCTCAACCCATCCTGCACCCTCTCCAATCTGATCCTGTAAGGATCAGGCCTAAACAGGCAGTTGAACATCCCTCTCACAATCCAGGAATGCTGGCTCCCAATTGCTCGCCTGCCTGCATTCCTGATTGCCCCTAACCACTTTTGCCTGTCAGCATAATCACCCTTTAACCACTCCCCTGCCAGTCTGATTGATGTCTAACTGTTCCTCTGCCAGCCTGTTTGCCCCTAACTTCCATCCCTTACAGGCTTGGTCACCCCTAACTGCCCTCCCCTGCAGGCTTGGTCCCCCCAAGCTGTCCTTCCCTGCAGGCCTGGTCACCCCCAACTTCCCTCTTCTGCCAGCCTGGTCACCCCTAACTGCCGTCCCCTGCAGGCCTGGTCACCCCTAACTGCCCTCCCTTGCAGGCCTGTTCCCTCCCAACTTCCCTCTCTGCTGACCATCTTGTGTCCACATGGGGGCAGGATCTTTGACCACATTAGGGGTTGTCTTCTTGTGTGTTGGAGTGATAGTCAGTTTGCATATTACTATTTTGTTAGATAGGATAGAGGCCTGGTGTGTGGGTGGGGGCCAGCTGGTTTGCCCTGAAGGGTGTCCAGGATCAGGATGCCAGTTCCCTTGGGGCATGGGATGGCCTAGGCGAGGGGCCTGTGGTGGTTTTCAGGCTGGCCACATTCCCGGTGACTCAAGCAGAGGCCCTGGTATCTGGGATTTATTTATCTTCTATAATTGAAACTTTGTAGCCTTGAGTGGAAGCTGGGTCGGCCAGAGTGGGCAGAAAGCTTGGCTTCCTCCATTGCCAGGGAAATCCAATCCTCCTGTTCGCTCTGTGGCCGGCTGCAATCTTAGTTGGGTTAAAAAGTATTCTCGCTCCTGATTAGCTGGTGGACATAACTTGAGGGTATAGTGGAGTGATGGTTAATTTGCATGTTTCTCATTTATTAGTGTAGATAATAGACAAACATGTAAATTGACCATACCTCCACTATTCCCACAGCCAATCAGAGTGAGTATGCAAATTAGAAGGCCAAAGATGGCGGCTGCCCAGTTCCTCCAGGCGTAGAGACGCCAGGAGTGGCAGAACACCTGCTATGAGAGGGAGGGCAGGGAGCAAAGGGATCTACAGGTGCAGAGTGCTACAGTGAAGACAAGACTGTAGACTCCGGAGTCTGCAGCGAAGATGAAGATGGTAGACTCCAGCCTGAGTCTGCAGCAAAGACAAAGAAGGCAGACTCTGGCCAGAGCAAAGGCCTGGGTCCCGGGTGCCGAAGGAAAACCGGTCCTGGAAGCCAAGGGAAGGAAGGCCCACTGCACAAATCTTTTCGTGCAATGGACCTCTAATTATATACTATTCAGCCCAACAGTTGTGATACACACCTCTAAGCACAGAGCTAACTCAAGAATTTTTAATCTAACTCAGTTGCTACAATGATAATTCCTCAAAATATTTTGTAAACTAAGACTAGAATTCTACATTCTTTTGTTTTTATGGAATTGTGAATGGACATATTCTCAATTTAAGGCATTCGCTATATCCCTATTTAATTGTTTTTCTAGGAAAAAGTGGACAGAACTCGGAGAAAACATGTAGCAGGGCCATCTGTCTCTTCAGTCACTGACTAATGGCTCTCCCCTTGGAAATTTTCAACCTTTTTGGAAAAACTGCAATGACATCAATCTAGAATATGCTAGTAGGTACAAGATTTATGCTGTGCTTCCTTTTCTTTGTCATATTTGGATAAAACGTCAAGACACTGTAAAAGAAGAAAATGGAAATCTTGATTTAAAATAAGTGTCCTCTCTTTCCTCATTCTCCATTTCAGTTTTCTTCTAGTCACTCTCCCATAACAAAATTTATATATATTGTGACTATGAACTTGAAAAATGTATCATCAGTTTATAAAGACACACAATTTAGTGGTTTTTGTACAACACATTTCAATGGATTGGGTGCTGGAATCAAACAAATAAGAACCTTTTGCTTCCCTAGAAATTCTAGTATACATTAGACAATAGGAACACAACAGGCATTCTAATCGCTGCATAAACACTGACTAATGAATAATGTATATCTGTTTTAAAATGTTAGTAAGCATGGATTATGTGGGGGGGAAATAAAAAGTGAACTGAAAAACCTTTTAACTATTAGAGCTGAAAGAGACTTTGAGACCATCAAAACTGGCAGTCTCATTGTAGAGAAGGGAAAACTAGAGCACAGTTTCAGAGGTGGGTGTAGAGGAAGAAAAGCATAGCATTGCTTCCCATTGGCGGAGTAAGGCTGTTTATAGGTCAGATTTCTGAAAACTCGGAGCAGAAAAGATTGAGCTCTCTATTCAAAGGATCAGATAAATTATCACCCTGAAAACAACAAGGATTTTTCAAATGGGAACAAATTTCCTTTGCAAACACAGAAAAGAGCCTCAGGAATGGATTCTAAGCTTTCCTTATGGTTATACTAATGCGGTTAGGTTTCAAAAAAGTTATTCTTGATTTCTGGGCTAAAAGATGCAGCTACACAGCAACCTTACCTCCAAACACCAGGGTTTTTTTCCTTTTTTGAATGGTCATAAGCCATCAAATGTAAAGACCATTAAAGTCAGTTTTAAAAAGTCCAACTCAATGTAACTGGGGGCAGATGATCCCCAAATGTCCTATTTTATTCTAAATGTTATGTGTAGCCAAACAAGGAGTAATATAAAGTTAACACATTTATTCTGACCCAAAGGTAAAGTGCATTATTAAAATATAAACTATAATTTCCAAATATTGTAAATAAAAAGGGGACATCTGTAATACTTTCAACAATAAATATACTTTTTTTAAAATCTGAAGAGAATGTGTAACATGGAAATGTTGAAAAAAGGTTTGGATTTATCTTGGAAACTCTGTCAACAATTTATTCACACAGGTAGTCATCAGCATTGTTATTGACAATGCCTTCCCTAAAATATCCAACGTGGAGTTCTGCATACTGGGTGTATTCAATAAAGCTTGCTCATCAAGTCACTGACTCACTAACAGATCTGCCACTGCTTTGTGTCATCAATTTAAAACATCTTTATTTGAAAGTAATTTATGGATATCCATGGTCCTTGAAAATGAAAATCATACCATATTGTTTTCAGGTTTCATCATCTTGATTTCCTTTCTCATAAACATACAATACAAATGATAAGATAGACTACCAGGACTGCCACAGCTACATTGCAGTCTCCTTTCATCTCTCTCACACAAGATGTCCCTTCCTTATTTATTGCTGCTGTTTTGACATAAGGAGAAAGCCCTATAATTTCAATGTTTAATCTATAATAGAAACAATTTCATTCCTTGTTGAAGAGCCTTGGTTGATAAAGATACGTCAGTAATAATATCAGTGCATCTACATAATTAAATCATTAATGTCATGTGCTAAAGGCTATGGGACAACAGGAAGCATCCTGTCCCATTAAAATGTAAGAATCACATATAATTAGTTTTATTTAGTTCTCTGCAAAATATAAAATGTTCAACCTACCTGTGTTTTATATTTAAGAAACTAAATGTTTTTATTTGTGTAAGCTATGTAGTCTGTTTTTACTATAAGAAGTTTACAGTTGCCGAAACCGGTTTGGCTCAGCAGTAGAGTATCGGTCTGTGGACTGAAAGGTCCCGGGTTCGATTCCGGGCAAGGGCATGTACCTTGGTTGTGGGCATATCCCCGGTAGGGGGTGTGCAAGAGGCAGCTGGTCAATGTTTCTCTCTCATCGTCGTTTCTAGCTCTCTATCTCTACCCCTTCCTCTCTGTAAAAAAATCAATAAAATATATATTTTTTTTTAAAAAAAAAAAGAAGTTTACAGTAGAGAGAACACTGTGTAAATATGCCAATGAGAATGAAATAGGAAACTTGGATATAGAAGCAATAGACGTGAAGAATCTCGTCAAAGCTGGTTTGGCTCAGCGGTAGAGTGTCAGACTGTGGACTGAAAGGTCCCAGGTTCGATTTCGGTCAAGGGCATGTACCTTGGTTGCGGCACAACCCCAGTAGGGGGTGTGCAAGAGGCAGCTGGTCGATGTTTCTCTCTCATGGTCGTTTCTAGCTCTCTATCTCTCTCCCTTTCTCTCTGTTAAAAAAATCAATAAAATATATTTTTAAAAAAAAAGAAATGAAGAATCTCAGTTACCTAAAATGAACCAATTATTGAATTCATTTCTGATTCTTTGGCATTTAAGGCAAACTCTCACTTGTGCTTCAAGAGCCAGGTCAGATGGCACCCACTCAGTGAAACCTCTCCTAAGGGCCAGCAGCTCTTTTCTACTCTAGAGCTCTCCTAGCCTTTTATACTTATGCTACTGTGAGTACTTATCATGGTGTTGCAATACTTGGCTTATAAATCCTCCTTTAGACATATGGTCAACCCTTAACTTGTCAAAGTCAGTAACACCTGCCTTTCTTTCATTCCGGATTTAGTATTTGTTGTTAAATCCGTATTTAGCTCCCTCTGGTGAACTGTTTCTCCTGCTCTATGGAAAGGTTGGCAACTGTCTCATTATCTTTATAGAGTTTTGTAATATCACAGATAGGTTGATTCTTACAATCTGAAGACTTACACTGCCTTTCTTTGATTAAGATACATTTTCTTTTTCTAATATTAAATCATTTATGCAATTCAATTTTCCTATACTCTTTTTCTAAAACTTCTAGAAATATATTAGAGCTCCTGAATTGGATTCCAATGACTCTTTTCAATGACTCAGTATTTCACTCACTTTTTTTAAACTTTTTTATTCTATATTTTGTCCATTTATCAACTTTTCCAGAATAGATAATTAATTTGGTATGTTTGATTTTCTTTATAAATTTCCAGAAAATGTTTTTTATTCTAAAATTTTTGTTTGTTTTTAATAGTAGTGTGTCTTCCCTTTCCTTTTTTTTCTTTTTAAATTAACCAAATAAAACCTTACTGCGAATGTGATTAGAATTTTTCAAGTTCTCTTATGCTCATTAAACTATTTCTTTCTCCTCTGTAGTCAATTGTTCTGTTTCCTTAGCTTGTCTTTTCGCTTTTAGGTTGTTGGTTTTCTTAAACTCTGATGATCTTTAGTGGGAGATTTATAGTTATGAGTAAAGTACTTGACTGATGATTAAAGGTAGATTTACACTCTCTCTGAGTACAAATGGATCTATTTCCCCAAAAGATCTTTCCATGGAATGAGCAGGCTGCTTCCCTGTCTGTGTAAATAGGTGAGAACATGTCAACTGGTATGCTATGTGGCAATAGAAATGAAGATTCTGTCACTTTAGGAGGTTTGGCCAGGGGTAAGTAGGCCAGGCTGTCCAAATGCCAAATTTATAAGAATATTACTCTGAGAATTACTTCAAAATGTTTTCCTGCTGGTCTGAGAGATCTTTCCTTTTATATGCCCTCAGTATGATTGTAGAGTTTTGATGCACTTTGAAAGTCATCTTTGCTTCTATCTCAGATCACAAATGTCACACTGAATTGCTAGCCCATCCTATGAAATCTATTTAATTTCTTTAGAAAATAAGTCTCTGTCTTAAGCTAGAGAAGAAATGTCACTTTTGGCAGTCACTCTGTAGGGAGGTGGTGAAGGTTATCTTACACACAGATTTTTCAATAAATATCCTGACTACTTTTTCATAACTCTCCCAGACCCCACATCCTACTGACTGAACTTGGAGCTTTTCCCAACATAGTCTAGGCGTTCCCTATAACTGTATTGGATTCCCTATGCTTTCTTCTAGTCTGGAATATTTGTAATAGGATCCTATTCTGCAGAAATCATTCACAATTTCAGTTGTGCTGATCACTTCTTATTTGCAATGCACTTATGGACACCCACCCACCCTTCCCATGAAACAGCTTTGTTGTTTCAAAGGAACTGTTTCAAAGGTAAACCCTCTTCCTATGTCCACTGTCATTGAACAAAGGGCTCTGTGAGTTTGGATTGCCAGTTAAATTTAGATTAATTTCTTCATTTGGACTATGGACTTCCAAAGATAACAAGCATTTGCTATCTGTTTGTTTAACTGATTTTCTATTATTTAGAATGCTTCGCATGTCTAATTATTAATCTTTAGATAGGTTCTCCTCTTGTTCAGAAAATTACAAAAGCCAGACTCAAGAAATTATCTTTTGGCTTGCAATAGCCTTCAAAAATGTGAAGGTCTGTTAAATTCAGGCTCAGGGCTGAATCTGATATCTGAGTCCCAGTTTACAATATAGCTGTGAATATTAAAAAGGTAAAAATGTCCTCGATACTTATCTTTCAATAACAACAAATGCAGGCTTCCTAAAAGTTTTTTTTTTAAATCTTCTAATCAGTTTCAAAAGTATATTTAAAGTCCAAGTAAAACCTAAATAATTGAAATTATGTATAATATCTCATAATATAATATGTAAGTGTGATATATTTTTAAATTATATTATGTTTATATAACACTTTTTCTAAGTAAAAATCAAAAGTAGTTCTCAATTTTGTTTTTGAATCCTTTATCACCTTTGATAAAAAATTTATCCAAGAATTTGGTTTAACTCATCTTCCTCTAAAATCACTGGCCATATGTTCATTTAATCTCACAATTACAAGCAATCTTCTATTACTTTTCATTCAGGGAGAATGAGAGGCATTGACCTTCTCAGATTGCACTGAAATTGTAAGAAGTGCCCTTTGAAAAGATAGTAGCTCTAGCTTTCCTCTCTTATCAGTTATTTAGCTTAAATATTTTTTAGAAATTCTAATGATAAATTACATTTTCTATTTCCATTGTGTCATTTCACCTTGAGTCAGAATAGAATGGAGGGAATTTTTATTGATGATTTTTATTTCATTAAAGTTTTTTTTTGTTTTTTGTTTTTTAATACTGGAATATCATTTTTCAGAATTTTCCAATATTTTTTCCTTTTGTTCCTAACATTTATTAAACCATATTTGATATACCTCAAAATATACTTTAAATATTATCTAAATACACTAGATGTCTGGTGCACAAAATTCATGCATGGGGGTTGGGGGAGTGTCCCTCAGCCCAGCCTGCACCCTCTACAATCTGGGACCCCACCAGGATTGGACCTAAATGGGCAGTTGGACATCCCTCTCACAATCCAGGAATGCTGGCTCCCAACTGCTCACCTGCCTGTCTGATTGCCCCTAACTGCTTCCGTCTGCCAGCCTGATCACCCCCTAACTATTCCTCTGCCAGCCTGATTGATGCCTAAGTGCTCCCTTGCTGGCCTGATTGCCCCTAACTGTTCTCCCCTGCAGGCTTGGTTGCTCTTAACTGCCCTCCCATGCTGGCCTGGTTACCCCTAACTTCTCTCCCTGCTGACCTGGTTCCCCTGCAACTTCCCACTGGGTCACCCCCAACTGCCTTCCTTGCAGGCCTGGTCCCTCCCTACCATTCTCCCTTGCAGGCCTGGTCACCCCTAATTTCCCTCCCTTGCAGACCTGGTTGCCCCCAACTGCCTCCCCTCCCTTTGAGGGCCATCTTGTGGCAGCCATCTTGTGTCCACATGGGAGTGGCCATCTTTGACCACATGGGGGCGGCCATCTTGTGTGTTGGAATGATGGTCAATTTGCATATTACCTCTTTATTATATAGGATATTCACTGTGAAACCAGATCTAATCTGCTACAATCAACTAGTAAAAAAATTAAATGTGTGTTATTAACATGAAAAAGGCAATATACAGATCAGATAATATACTTATTTCTCAATTAATCTATTTCACTGAATAAATTAAGGCAAAATGCAAGTGAATGCAAAGAATAATACTAAATGTAAAAGTATTTGCATGTAAAATGTGGGATTAAGAGATTAGGTGGATTAATTTGGGCTGAAATATACTTAGCATCAATACTGGAATATCAATTCTAAAACACGAAAACACTTTTTCTTTAATAGGTAATTTTTAGTTTTGGGGAACTTAATTTTATTTTTGTTTGAATAATCAAGCTAAGGATAGTGCACAAAATCAAATTTAGAGGGTTGTGAGTAAAAGCTAACAGTATGAGAACATAATTATTTATTCTGAAAATATATATTATTGCTGAATAGATCATGGTACGCCTGTAAATTTAGCATGTTCTCTTCCCAAAAGTGAAAAGGAAAGTTAAACAATTACTACATGAATATAGATTCAAATTAAAGCAATAGTGTAATATTAATAATGCTTTGCAAGGTCTTAATAAATATTGAATAAATTGTTGTTAAAAATAACTAATTAAATAAATTATTAATGGATGATATCATCATATTACAAAGCCTTATGTAGTCACTTTAACTATACTATTGTCCCTCCTAAGGGAATTAGAACTAACATTGTATTTATTTATTTATTTATGTATCTAATTACTGATTTATTTACATAGTTTCTTCTCTTATTAATCTGTGAGATCCCTGAGAGCACGGACTTTATAGTATTTATTTCTATATTACCTCTGTACAACAAAGGGCCTGACATTATTAGATGCTCAGTATTTCTAAATTTAATTAAAATGAAACATTTATGTTGGTCAATAGCCTCTTCTATCTAAGAAGTTTAGGCAAATTCCTAGCTCTAAGGGACATAGAGTTTTAAAAGTGAGATTTACTGGGAGAAGAGCCTCGATATGCTAACTTCGTAAAGCTCCCCATTATAAAAATGACACCTCTCAGAACACATCTACCTGAGTCTTATGCACAATTATTAGTGCCTGGTAGACCCAACCATATTCTCTGTTATGTGAGTTGTATTTATTTTCCTCTGTAAAAATTCTTACTCAATTCCTTCCCTGTTCTTGCCATGTTTTTACTGTAACATGTGACCTTGATTTTGCATTTCTCTAGACTAGGGGTGTCGAACTCAATCAGAGAAGGGGCCAAAATCTAAAATCCAGCCTAAATCGTGGGCCGAATGGTTTACTGAACAGTCATAAACTGTCATTGTGATGGAAACGCAGCGGAGTGCAGTGATGACAGCATGGTGCGGGCCACATTGCAAGGCCTGGCGGGACGGATTTGGCCCGCGGGCCTTGTGTTTGACACATGTGCTCTAGACCATCATCCAACCACTGAAAACAGCTGCTATCTGCTTCAACTTTATTCTCATTCCAGAATTTCTATTTAATTAATTAATTATTTATGTATTTACATGGTCCCACCATTCAATGCATGTGCTTCACTATACCAACTTGACTCTCAATCTCCAAACAAAAAAGTGGGTCAATAAGCTTTCCAGCAGCTCTCTGCTATTCCCATTTATGGCATCCATTTATGGGCCTTATCAGCAATATTAATATTTAAAATAGCTAACATTCACTGAGCACATATACATTTATTCCTTCCTGCCTTTTAAGATGCCAGTCTCTCCAACAAAACTCCATATAAAAATACCTTGTTATTTGATGAATAATTCACTAAAACAATTAATACATTTTCCAAATAAAATAAGTCAATAAATTAAGCAACTTGTAAATTATTGGTTGAGCCTCTCACTTGGACAAAATTGCCTTGTTTTCTATCTCCTATTTTCACAGCACTGAGAAAACCAACTTATCTTTTATTTTTCTAGGTTTCAAACAAGACTACTTTTTTTTCTGCTTTGATATATTTAATGTACTGATAGATCTTCTTGTAGTGGGCATCCCAATAGCATTGGGAAAAGCACTTAGTTTCACCGGCAACACTTTTGTATTTTGTAGATTTTTTTTCTGATTTTGATATTAGTGTCACAAAGAACTTTTGTCTTTGGTATGACAGCCAGAGCAAGCTGAATAAGCTATTAAATTACCATTATTGTTGTTTTTAATCCACTAGAGAGCTGAGGAGGCAAAAAGCCCTAGCTGAACTACATTTCAAAAGTGACAAGCCTTTTATAGGAGAGAAGAGACACATGCCTGCTCTCATTTTTGGTGAGGAGCAGAAATCTGCCATTAAAGGATATAAAAAAGAAGAAACTGAACTTGAATGAACCTCTAGGACTATGGGCTGGCTGGCATGACAAATACCATTCCCAGAAGACCCAGTCAGAAAGCAAATCTGCACTCACCCAAAAACTCTTGCCTGTGGGTCTTCATATGAACTATATTAAAGGCTGACAGTAGGGCTGATAGCTCCTCTAATGTGTGCGGGCCATCCTGAAACTCAGCTAGGCACTTTCAAAAAGCTGGAGGTATGAGATGCTGAGAGAAATCTTTCCAAGGTGTTCCAGTCTTGACAGCTTGCAGTTACCCTCCCAAAGCTAACAGCACACTGGGAGGGCAGAGACAAATTATCTATAATGCAATTGAACTGTAAACTAAAGACAAAATTCCCAGGCTTCAGAAAGCAGTGACTTTTCTAAAACACAAAGATATCTTTGGCATGCCAATATTCAGATGTTAGAATTATCAAAGAGGGATTATAAAATAATTATAACAAAAGTGGAAAAATAAACCATATGTATGAAGAGATGAGGAATTTTAGTGGAGAAATGAACTCTGAAAAGAAACTAAAAGAAAATGATATAAATATAAAATGTAATCAGAAATGATTGCATTAGGTGAGCTTAACAATTGAGCACAGATGAAAAGATCAGTTTCCTGGAAGTCAAGACAACAGAAAATACCCATACTGGAACATAAAGAGAAAAAAATAGCAGGAAAGTCACTCTCTGTGGTCAATAGTAATCAATCAATATTCATGTAAAAGTAGTTCCAAGAGAAGGGAAAATGGAAGAAATATTTTTAAAAGCATTGGATGAAAACTTTCCATATTTTAAGTAAAGCATCCTCCCAAAGATAGCAGAAGCTCAATAAAACCAACAGAGAACACATCCCAAGAAAAATCACATCTAGACACATCATAAATGCAATGCTGAAAGTCAAAGATAAAGAACAAATCTTAAAAGCAGCCTGAAGAAAAAAAAAATATATTACATGAACAACAACATGGTTAATTTCTGACTTTTAATCAGAAAATAGAGGCAAAAAAAAAAATGCAATTGCACTTTTAAACTTCTGAAAGAAAAAAAATTAACCTAGAACTTTATATTCAATATATCTTTAATAATACAAGAGAAATAGATTTTTAGACTGACAAAAATCTTATATAAATTGTCTGTAGCATACCTGAACTGTAAAAAGTACTAAAAAAGAGAAAGAAAATAATATATGGAACCTGATATGCAGGAAGAAATGATGAGCTTCAGAAACAGAAAATACTGTGGTAAAATATAAGATATTTTTCTTTAAAATATATTATTAAATATTTATATAAAATATATACAGACATATATTTTTTAATAAATATTTGGTATTTATGACATATGTGAAGCAAAAACAATGCAATTAGAATACAAAATTGGGGTTATACTGTTTAAGATTCACAAAAAATTATATAACTATTTGAAGGTAGACTGTGTTAAATTAAAGATACATATTACTAACACACACACACTCTCTCTCTCTCTCTCTCTCTCTCTCTCTCACACACACTCTCACACACACAAAGAAGTATATATAAAAGCCAAAAAAAATTAAATGTCACCGAAACCGGTTTGGCTCAGTGGTAGAGCGTCGGTCTGTGGACTGAAAGGTCCCAGGTTCGATTCCGGTCAAGGGCATGTACACTGGTTGCGGGCACATCCCTGGTAGGGGGTGTGCAAGAGGCAGCTGGTCGATGTTTCTCTCTCATCAACATTTCTAGCTCTCTATCCCTCTCTCCTCCTCTCTGTAAAAAAAATCAATAAAATATATTTAACAAAAAAAAACTACAATAAATGTGAAAAATACTTAATTTACCCAAAGCTAGACAAGAAAGAAGAAACACAAAATATAAGTTATATAAATAGAAAACAAATCACAGTGTTATATATTTAAACCCTATAAGATCAGTACTTGTCAGACTGAAAATAAAAGCAAGCCCCAGTAGGTGTTATTTATAAGAAACATTATTAACATAAAGATACAGTAAGGGGTTGAAAGTAAAGGAGTAGAAAAAGATATACATTTAAATATCAAGCATGTTACATCTGCTATGGCTTTATTATTATTAGACAAGGAAGACTTCAAGACAAAGAAAAGTAAGTGAAAATAAAGAGAAATATTCCAAAATGATAAAAGAATAACCTCATCAAGAATATATCAATATTAAAGGTGTCTGCAATTAATAGAACATTTGAGCAATACTAAATACCAATTCAAACTCAATGACACTTATAGAACATTACACTTAAAGTGCACATAAAACTTTGATAATAGATTATATTATTCTGAGTCATAAACATATCTCAAATATTAAAAAAATAAAACACCACTAAAATTATGTATAGTTTTCAGCCACACAAGCATTAAATTCACAAGTTTTCTTGATTTGGAAAAATTCCAAAAAATTTAAAATTAAACCATATACATTAAATATGCATCAAAGAAACACAAGAAAATTAGACAATCCTTTCAAGTAAAAACAATATTTTGAACTAAAAGAATGAAAACATAACATATCAAAATATTTGAGATTCAGTCAATGTAGTATTTAGAGGATAATTTATAACTTTACTAAGCAGTCATTAAAGAAATGAAAAGTTTGTGAATTCTTTGAAATAAGTTTACATTTAAAAATTTAGGAAAAGAAGAGAAAATTAGACCTCAAGTAAGTAGATGAAAGAAAAATAACAAAAATAAAACAAGCAATCAATGAAATAGAAAACATACAAATATCAAAGAAAATTCACAAAACCAAAGCTTACTTTATTGAAAAGAATTCTTAAATAGACTAATCTTTTGACTGATCAAGAAAATATAATATAGATAGCACAAACTGTCTAGGAAAATAGGAAGGATTATTGCTACAGATTCTAGTAGATACATTTGCCATTCTGAATAAACTGTACAAATTATTTAAAGACACAAATTATCACACCTATAATGAAAAGAAATTTTTAAAAATCTAAAAAAATCTATATCCACTAAAGAAGTTAAATTTATAATTAAAAACTTTTTCATAATGAACAACACTATAGGCCCAGAGACTTCACTGAAAAATTTTATCACACATTTTAAAAAGAAATAATACAAATCCAATGTAAATTCTTTCACACACAAAAAAAAATAGGAAAGAATATTTCCCAGCCCCTTTTAAAATATTAGTATTATCCTAATTTTAAAAGTTATCAAAAGAACTATAGACTAATATTCCTCATAAAAATTGATGAAAAATTCTTAAGTATTATTAGCACATCAAAATCAGCAGCACATATAAAGAACAATACCTCTTTATCTAGTGGGGAATATTCCATGAATGCAAAATTGGTTTAACATTTAAAATTCAATCAGTATAAATTACTACTTTACATACAATAAAAGAAAAATTAGAATTACCTTTATAGATAACAGAGATAATAGGATTATTTTAATAGCCATACAAAAGAATATGACAAAACTCAAGACTCATCTTTGATAAAAATTTTAACAAACTAGAAAAAAAAGGAATTTTTTAAATCTGATACAGGTTATCTATAAAAAGCCTACAGTTAACAGCATACTCAGTGGTGAAGTATTATGTTAGATTCTTATTCTCTAAAATTGGGACAGGACAAAGATTCTCCATTCCTGTCCATGTGTAAGAAAAAGAAATAAAAGTCAAATCTGTGAGATAAGGAAAAGTTAAACTCTCATTATTTACTGATGACTTGATTCTGTATGTTGAAAATTTTATGTAATTACTAAAATACTAGGTAAATTGTACCTTTATATGCTAACAACAAACATTTGGAAAAGAAAACTCCTTTAAATACTATTTATTATACTATGAAAACCCTTACATATATAAAAATAAATTGAATAATGTACAATACTTCTACTTTTAAAACTATAAAATAATACTAAAATAAATTAAAGAATAGTTCAATAAGTAAAGAGCTAATTGGTCAGTGAAATACAATAAATAATGATAAAACTAGATTCATATATGTGTGGTCAAATGACTTTCAACCAAGGTATCAAGTAAATTCAATGGAAATAGAAAGCTATCTTTTACCCAGCTTTATCAAGGTGCTAGAAGCCTGATGCATGAATTCTTGCATGGTTGGGGTCCCTCTGGGTTGCCTGCAGGTATCAGGCCAAAATCCACAGTCCAACGCTGCCTGAAGTTCTTACCTGCTGCTCCCGCTCATCCTGGCCCCACTGTGCCTGCCATAGGCTCACGCACAATTAGTCCTGATCAGGAATGCTCACCAGCCATGAGACCTGCATCTGGTGCCCTCCCAAGGGATGTGGGCTGAAGGATTGGGCTGAAACTGGCTCTCCAACAACCTCCAAGGGGTCCTAGGTTGCGAAAGGACACAGGCCATGCTGAGGGACACCACTGGTGCACGATTTGTCCAGGGAGGGACCACAGAAGGGCTCCAGGGCATGTCTGGCCCATCTCACTTAGTCCAGATTAACCGGACCCCAGCAACAAGCTAAACTACCAGTCGGAGCATCTGCCCCCTGGTGGTCAGTGCACATCATAGTGAGTGGTTGAGCAGCCATATCACTATGTCATGTTATTAACATATTATGCTTTGATTGGTTGTTTTGCCTAGTGGTCTATTTGCTTATTACATTTTTATTAGATAGGATAATTGATAAACAAAATTCCAAGCTATTTAAAATGTACAATAATATGTAAAAAGATTCCCACATCCTTTACAGTGAATACATTCATTACCTTGCATATTTACCTTTTTGTGGTAAAGTTCATTTGAGTTCTGTTCTCTTAGCAAGTTTCAATTATACAATTGTACAACAATAGTCAACATGTTGTACATTAAATCCTCATACCTTGTTCATTTTATAACTGCACCCTTTACCAATCTTTCCCTAGTCCCCAATTCACCAGCCCTCAGCAATCACATTCCTCCTTTCTTTTGCTAGAAGTGAAACTTATTTTTTTTTTTTTAGATTTCACATATAAGTGCAACCATGCACTATTTGTCTACAAATAATGCTAAACAACTAGAAATAAGAAAAAGAAAACGAGTCTCAATCCCTATCTCATTCCAAACACAAAAAAAAATTCAAAATGTGTCATACTGGCAGCTGACTGAGAATTGGTGCAAATCAAGGAATCCAACTATTTAATTAAAATAAAACAAGATGTCTACTTCTAACCGACATGAAGTGGGAGGAACAAAATTTACTCTCCTAACTGAATCACCCCCCAAAAAAGACACACACACAAAAAATATATGAAACAGCACTTTTGAAGGGAAGAATAGCAGTTCCTGAGAAAATAAAATGAACCAGCTGCACCCCAGAGCTGCTGCCTTGAGACAGTGTCCAAGGTACAGCACAGAGTAGGGAAACTATACAGGCTTCCCGTGAGGAAGCCACGGAGGCTGCAGTTCACAGGACGGAGTGCAGGAAAGTAGGAATGTAAGAATAAGTATGATGAAAGTTGTGAAACATTCACCAGGACTTGTTATTCTCCTCATCCAACAAATCCTGTTTATGGTCTTTTCTTCATAAGGGTTATTGACCAATTAATTCTTGGGTTATTTGTTACTCTTTGAAATTTTAATAAGGCTCAAAATTGCTTGGTTGAGGATGGTTAATGTTTGGGTTACTCGGTGTAAGTTATTTTTACTTTATGATAGCAAATGACTGAATGAGCGTTGGTCATCTCAAATACTGGTGATAATCTTCAGAGTCCTGGCCCTTCCCTGTGTTCTGTCCTCAACCACAGAGTAAGAGAAATCACATGGTGTTCATCACAGCTGCTTTGTTTCACCCACAAACAGACTGAATTTCAGCAATGGATGAAATAATTTTTACTGACAAAATACTTTTTTTTACTACTTGGGCTGGACACTTCAGACAGAATATGATAAACACCCACCCACTGTTTCCAGGCTACTTGAAGATTAAAGTGTCACATACGTTTGAGAGTTAAAAAGACTCACCTGGTGGCTTTTGCTTTTTATCTTCATATTTCCTACTCTTGTAAATAATGCACACATGATTCAGCTAAATTGTACATTAAATTGAGATTATTATATCTATACCATTATGTCTTTATAAAATGAATACTACATTGTTTATACACATCTTTTTAGATCACATGGGGGAAACTATATGGTGTGAGAATTCACTGCTTTTTATTTATGGAAATCATGACTTTAACTATACAAGAACATTTTTAAAATCCTAACCCCAAAGATATGGGTGTTGTTGGTTTTTGTTTGTTTGTTTGTTTTTTGGTATTTTTTAATTGATTTGAAAGAGAAGAAAAAGAAGGAGAAGGAGGAGGAAGAAAAGGAGGAAGAAGAAGAGGAAGAGGAAGAATAAGAAGAATAAGAAGAGGAGGAGGAGGAGAAGAAGGAAAAGGGGGAGAAAAATGAAAGAAATATCAATGTGAAGCAAACATTGTTGGGTTGCCTCCTGTTTGCACCCTGACTTGGGATGGAACCTACAACCCAGCATATGCTCTGACTGGGAATTGAAGCCACAGACTTTTTTTGTTTGTACAGGAGGAGACTCTAACCAACTAAGCCACCTGGCCAGGGCTACAAGAGCATTTGTATCCAGTGGACTTTCTAAGTGATTGAGCAGAAAATAGAGAACATTACGTCCGTCCTCCTCAAACACATTCTCTTAGTTTTAAATGTGTCATTAGGAGATTTGTGATTTAAGAAACCAGGATACAAATCAAAACTAAAAGCCAAGGTGAAGTGTAACAGACAACAGAAAGAATTTATCAACTTTAGGTCAGCATTTAACCAGAAGGATACAGAGAGCCCACAGAAAAAGAGGCTTAGGAGCTGAAAATGGGACAAATATTAAAGGAGAAGAAACCATGCTGGAATCTGAGATACAGGCGGAAGCTTCATGAGGACTATTAATACAATCCAGTGGGAAAGCAGTATAAGGGTTTGTCCTGTTTTCTCTAAACCAGAAGTATCTGCCTGACCCTTGAACTTGCCCTTTATTCAAGGAGTAAGGCCTCCAAAAGCCCTTTGTGTTTAAGCCTACAGAGTCTAAGAGGGGTTTCGCCTTATGGACCCCATTTGCATTGTCACAAAAATAGGTGTGTACTCATTTGAGTCCTTTAAAGTTTTAAAACATGGCACACTTTTTTCCTTCTTGTTGATATATTGTCTTTGGCCACAGTTTTTCTCAAAATAAACTACATCATCTGTATGAAAGGTAATGTCTCTTGATGAGGATCACAGGAAAACTGGCCTTGATCCTGACGCAACTTAGTTTTCCAGAAAAAAAAATCATCAGCTCTTTCATCTCTACCTCCTCAAACAGTCTTATCTTCTGTTGGGATAGCCTTAGTCAATAAGCACTCCATATTGATGCTGATCTTCCTAGCCACATTAAACATTTTTTAAAAAGGAATGTGTTCTTTATTTCATCTATAACTATTCCTTATCTTTTGCCGAGTATCATTGATTGTACAGATAATATTCATCATATATTGAATGACTTGCTCTTTGTTCTTTTGAATTTCTCCTACAGTCCAATAACTTCTTACTTCCAGTTGGCTCATTTGTTGTTCCTATCAGAATCATAATGTCTTTTTCTAAAACTCTCCTTGTTTTAGTACTAGTTGATCTTGATGGAACTAATAATGGCCAACATCTCAAAACAAAGGGCAAACCTGACAAAAGCATAGTAATCACTGTGGTCTACATGTTTGTGTCCCCAAAATTCATAGGTTGAATTCCTAATGGCCAAGGTAATGGAGTTCGGAGGTGGGGCTTTTAAAGGTGACTAGGTCATGAGGGCAGAGCCTTCATGAATGGAATTAATAAAAGAGGTTTCAGAGAGATCTCATGCCCTTCCCACCATGTGAAGACACAGCAAGAAGTTAGCAATCTGCAAGCTGGAAGAGGGCCTTCACCAGAACCTGACCATGCTGGGGCCTTATCTTGTTCTTCAAGCCTCCAGAACGGTGAAAAATAAATGTGTTGTTTATAAGATATCCCGCCTGCGGTTTTGTCACAGTAACTTTAATAAACTAATACAGTGATCTAGTCAAAACGTGAGGACAAGGATTAAAATGTTCATACTTCACTGCTCATGCTAACCATCAGGGTTGCCAGCATTGAATGACTATTTTTTTGAGCTATGAGTTGAAAGATATTATACAGAAATCACAAAACTATAGACAGTTGTATTTTTTTTCATTGTTTTCATCAGATTGTGTGTCACATAGAGACAAATGTTTAATGTCTCTAACATGTCTCTTAATAATTGTTCCATAATAATAATTCCTATGGTGTATTTTTTTTTAACTCGACAAAACAAATTCATAAAAATCTTTGATTTCAAGAAAGGAATGAAAACATTCTTTAAAGCTACATTTACCTACCTGGGATTGAACAATGTAATTATCTGGGAAAATTTGTTTACATATTTGTTACATATTCCATCTTCTCCACACTAAATATGTATTATTTGAAAAAATTCTGATGTTTGTTTCTGACTTAGAATCATAGCAATGAAAGATTAAGTTTGATATTTTTGTTATTTTTTACAGTGTTACAATTTCAAAGGCAACAAAGAAATAACTACACATATATCCATATATTTATACACATAATATGCACAGATATGTATTTATAGATAGATAGATGATAGATAGATAGATAGATAGATAGATAGGTGAGACATTTGATCTGGCCTTAAATTCAAGAAACACAAATGTAAAATAGCAAATGGAAAATAATATTAAACATTTTTGATTGTATAAAAAGATTATTTAATTATAATAAAAAGAAAAACAAAAATAAAAAAGACTATTTGAAAGGCTAATGATCCAATAAAGATTTTATGCTTATGTTCTTATCATTGAGACACTTCTATGTGTTGCCCTTCAACATTTTTAAATGAATATAAGGCAGGTAATTGACTATATTTTTCAAGAAAAATTTTGGAGAATAAAGACATGTTTTTATCTAAAAACATTTTAACAACAAAGCACTAAAACTGAAACTCATATCTATGTTGTTTTAATTCTGTAGCCCCAAAGATGGCGTTAGGTACAATAAAAGAAAATGAGAGAATGAGAGTCCCTATAATTATTTTTAGATTAGCAAAAAAATTAGAAGCCATACCTCTCAAACATATGAAATTGAATCCTGTATAATAAAAGGCTAATATGCAAATTACCTGAACAGAGGAACGACCAGTCGCTATGATGTGCACTGACCACCAGGGGAAAGATGCTCAATGCAGAAGCTGCCCTTTCGTGGTCAGTGTGCTCCCACACAGGGAGCAGAGGATGTCCTACTGCTGGCTTAGGCCTGTTCCCCATGGGGATATTCCCGAGGGGTCCCAGACTACGAAAGGGTGTAAGCCAAGTTGAGGGACCTCCCAGTGCATGTGTGTCATACACCGGGCCTCTACTAAAAGAATAAGTTATTTATACTTAGTAGTATCAATCTTCATTAAAAAAGATAATAGCTGGCCGAGACCAGTTTGGCTCAGTGGATAGAGCGTTGGCCTGCGGACTGAAGGGTCCCAGGTTCGATTCCGGCCAAGGGCATGTACCTTGGTTGTGGGCACATCCCCAGTGGGGGGTGTGCAGGAGGCAGCTGATCGATGATTCTCTCTCATCGATGTTTCTAACTCTCTATCCTTCTCTTTTCCTCTCTGTAAAAAATCAATAAAATATATTTTTTTAAAAAGATAATAGCTATAGAAATACACTCAGAATTAAGTAAATGTATGTATTTGGTTAAAATACTCCCCTGCCCATCTCAACAGTGTTCGTTCTCAATTGCTGCATAGTAAATTACCCCAAATTCAGCAACTTAAAAATAATAGGCATTTATTACTTAGTTTAAGTGGATCAGAAATCCAGGAATAGATGGCAGAGGCTCAGGTTTCTCATGGCCTGTGGTTACAAATGAATTTGGTAAGGAGGTGTTGGGAAGCATCAACCTTAAAGCTTACTCAAGTGGTTGTCATGGGCTTTGGTTCCTCCCCAGAAGGTTTTTCCATAGGGCTGCCTCATGACTTACAGCTATGGTTCAGGAGTGAATGAGAGAGCCCAAGCATCTGCAAGATGGAAGCCACAATCTTTTGTAACTCAATCTTGGAAGGGGCATACCCTCACTTCTGCTATAGTCTATTCACTAGAAACAAGTCACTAAATTGAACCTACATTAATCCCTGAGAATTACACAAATGGACATTGAGTAGATGTCATTATTAGATGTCACCTCAGAGGCTGCCTACCATATCATCCTTAAAACAAACATTGAGAGCAATTTTATTATTTCTATTTCACAACCTTGATGATATAAAAAGGATCATTGAAAACTCCATCAAAGATACAACAAATTAGGTCTACAAATCATGATAGAAAAATCCCCACAATTTATGTCCATTTCCTCTGACTGCCTTCTCAAAACTCCACTGAGAAAGAAGATTGCTTCTCCATTCAGTAGGTCACATGCCCCAGGGAACTGTGGAAGCAGTCCCATCTAGTAGGCTTCAAGGTGTAGCTGAAGCCATTACAGCCCAACAGCCAGAAGGACGGCACTGTGGTTTCAGGTCTGATACATTTTCTGGGTATCAAGTTCTCTATGTATAATTTTAATCCTTTAAAGATCTTCTTTTGTCCTGCCAAAATTTAATGAATAACAATTGGGGAAAAACTGAGTGCTATTACTTTTATGTATCACTCACCCACCATTGTTTTCCTACATATATAAGATAAATCTAAAGTAATTTTAGGGCTGCTTAAATTTTTAATACAACTAAAATATCAAAGAAACTCCAATACCAAGAGTTAAACATCAAGATACTAGTAAAATGATATTAAGTTTATCCATGAAACAAAAGGATTCTGTTGCTGTAATAAGCCAAACCTCAGAGGAAAGGTAAGGGAGGGTGGGATTAGGTGGAGAGTTCAACCAAAGGAGTTGTATGTATGCATATAAGCCTAACCAATGGACACAGACACCTGTGGGGTGAAGGCATGACTGGGGAGTTGGTGGTGGTGGTGGTGGTGGGGGCAATGGGGCAATAAGGACACATGTGTAATACTTTAATCAATAAAGAAAAGTAAATAAATAAATAAATAAATAAAATTGTAATTAAGCCCTGATTTGTGTGTGTGTGTGTGTGTGTGTGTGTGTGTGTGTGTGTGTGTGTTTAATAAATTTTTTATTTGGGGATAATTTTGGATTTACAGAAAGGTTGCTAAGATAGTACAGAGAGTTTCCATGTACCTTTTACCTAGTTTTCCCTAAGATTGGCATTTATGTAACCGGAGTACATTTGTCAAAACTAAAAATAACATTGGTACATTACTATTAAATAAACTACAGACTTTATTCAGATCCTACCAGTTTTTCCATTAATGTTCTGTTTCTGTTCCAGGATCCAATCCAGAATACAACATTGCATTCAGTCTTCTGGTCTCCTACTCTCCTTCAGTCTGTGAGGGTTTCTCAGTCTTTCCTTGTTTTTTTTATGACCTTAAAATTTTTAAGAAGTAGTGCTCATGAATTTTGTAGAATGCTCTTTCGATTAGGCTGTATGATGTTTTTATCACTATTAGACTGAGGATATAGTTTGAGGAAAGAGATGAGGTGACCTTGTCCTCACATTATATCATGTTAGCAGCATGAGTTATTACTGAGGATGTTAACCTATACCGCTTGGTTAAGGTGTTGTTTGCCAGATTTCTCCACTGTAAAGTCACTTATTCCCCTTTTTATAAAGAAGATGCAAGTCACTATACCCAATCCACCCTCAAGGTGATTCAGGGCACATTTTATCTTTGTAAAACTCATTTTGGAAATTTCAATATAAACATGCCTCCTTTCTAAATTTCTGTAACTTGTTATAGAAATTCATTTCTCAATAAATGGTTCTTTACTCATACTTGTCTCTCATTACACTTACCTAGAATAACAGTTTAAACATATATAGAGAAGAAACATTTAATGATAATTGAAAGATAAAGCAGAATATAAAATTCCATCAAAATTGAATTAAATGACTTTAGTAATTTATCCTTAAGTCAGTGAGTGATGGCTCTGATTATGCTGTTTGAGGGAAAAAATAATTTAAAAAATGAATTTTTACGCAAATTTTGCTTTATTGCAGAAATATAAACCATCCCATATCCATAGGCTTATCATAAAAGCGTATTTTACATTATTGTTTTTAAATGACATGTATTTAAATGAAAGATTCGAAAGACAGATTTTACAAAGTATCTGTCCTTGCTTGGGTTATAACTTCTTGGATTTTAATCTTTCTAATTAGGCTGCATGAACCCTGACCATATCGCTGACGGTGACCTAGAAACAATATGAAGGGCTACAAAGTAGTAGTCTACTTCACAGAGCATCCTCTTGCCTGAAAATTTAAAATAACAACATTCTTGTTCATTTTCTTCATTATTTAAGAAGTTTGGATGTGATTCTCTATGACTTGTGCTACAGAATTTTGAAACTGGAAGAAAAATCTCTCTGAAAAGAGATCCTACAGCTGCGAAATGTTCTCTCGCTGACACAGTTTCAGTCCGGAGGCATTTAGAGTATGAAGTAAGAGTCTTCATTTTTATTGGCTATGTGTGGGTTGTTTGGTTTCTTGGCAGGCGTGTTTTGCATGTTGAATATTTCCCATGAATACTTTCTTTTTGTTTAGTGTTTTGGGGCCTCTGGTTCTAGTAGGTAACCAATAAATTAACCAAAACAAATTAAATATCCCCTTTTTCATGCTTTGGTTATACACCTTTATGAGGGAAGTGTTTAGGGTCTAAATTTTCTACTTAATTGACTAAATTCTAGATTTCTGTTTTGCTTATTTGTAATTTTCTTCGAGGATAGGGATTATCTTCTATTTATTTATTTCTACATGGCTCCATTCAGTGCTCCACAGAAAATATGTCTTCAAAGTAGAAAGAAAAAACAACAACAACAAAAAACTCTTTAGTTTAGATTTTACTCATTCCTAAAAGTTTGATAAAAGCTTGATATCAAGTTAATGCTACAAAATTAACTTGGAAGATAGTTTAAATAGCTAATGACTAAAAGATACTCCTATGTTTTAGTAGTATTCTTTTATACAGCTCCTATGTTACACACAAGTTGTTATTTATTTGCACACCAGTCTTCTGCACATTTACTTTTCACTTCTCTATTAACTCCTCATATTAACTTATTAAAAAATTTTAAAAGACTCTATGTTCTTTGTATCCTTTCATTTTCCATTGTGAATATTATGTCCAGAAAGTAGCCTGATAAGATGAATCATAACAGTTCAGGTGTACTCATGTAAAATCTTATCTCACATGTGTTATCTCATTTCCTTTTCTACTATGGAGGCTAAAATCCTCCTTACCATTGCAGTATCCACTGACTATAACCAGTTCTTCCCTTCTGTAGTTCATTTTACAAATATTTCTATATTCATTCTGATGACTTATATCCTGGTCTTATTCCTTACTTATTAAAATAAATCCAATAGTTTCCTTTGTCACACAAAATATAATAATTTACATAATATATATATATGGCTCCTAACAAATATTTAAAGAAAAATACAACAGCAGGATGACGTGGCTCAATGTTTGAGTATCGACCTATGAATCAGGAGGTCACAGTTCAATTCCCCAGTCATGGCACATGCCCAGGTTGTGGGCTCAATCCCCAGTGTGGGGTGTGCAGGAGGCAGTTGATCAATGATTCTCTCTCATCATTGATGTTTCTATAGCTTTCTCCCCCTCCTTTCCTTTCTCTGAAATGGATAAAAATATATTATTAAAAATAAAATTTTAGAAGTACAACGTAGCACAAGCCAAGTGTTCATAGAAAATAATGTATATGATGAAAATGGAAAGATTAGATAGGCAGATAGCTAAGTGAATAGAATAGATGTGAAGGCATCTATAATTTGAGAAACTTAATTCCCTGTTTGGTAATGAGGAGTAACTGCAGGATTTTTAGAAAGTGATGTAGTGATGTAAGATTTGTGTTTTAGGGACATCATTCAGACTACAGTGAACATAAAAGGAAGAGAAGGGGGGGGAGGCTGATGGGAAAGTTGGACAGAAGCTTATCTGAGCAAGGCCAGGTGAGAGATGATAAGGGAGTGGGGAGAAGGAGATATAATCAGGAGCTGATTACAGAAGTAGAGTGAGAAAGCTGAAAGAGCAGAGGTTTCTAATTTGGATGACTACGTAAATGGGTCTTGCCAATAACCAAATAGGAGATATTGGTGGAAGAACAGGTTCAGTAGGAGGTGGGATGGGAGACTAGTGATAGGAGTGTGGCGTGAAGAATATGCTGAATTTAGTTTTGTATTTATTGACGTTGCCAGTCCTGTGGAACACTCAGAGAAGGTATTTCATATGGAAGCATTTAGGCAAGTTTCTGCAGATAGCTTGTCTTCTACTTCTTGTGGTGCCCAGCGTATTGCCTTTGGTTTTCAATAAATATTTCCTTAAATAAATAAATAAATAAATAAATAAATAAATCAATAAATAAATAAATAAATATTAATGAGGGAATGAATAAGCGAGTGATTGCATTCAGGTTCCCAAATAGCAGAGAGGTATTTATAATTTTCTCTACCCTATCCTCTAGGCTGGCTCAGAGGTCTCTCTATAGGAGTGCACCCTGTATTCTAAATGTCATCACTCAGCCCCATGGCTCACATGACACTCACCTGGCCCACAGACAGGATCAGCAAGATCGGAGCTTCCACTGATCAGCCTCCGAGGTACAGATCGACAGATCATGCTAGGAGAGGCAAGAAAAGGGCCTCATGAGATTAGAACTCTATCTTTACTTTGTTTCATCTTTACTCCCCTTGCCTTTAAGTTGTTTGTTTGTTTCCTTGGGCATTTTTTCTTCTTTCTTTGTTTTCCTGTTTATTAGCTTTATTTATACTTCATGTCATTCTTCTTATAAGTATCATTTATCATATTTTAGAGATTGAGGGGAATTGGATGGTCCAAGTAGAAAAATGCAAAAGCAATTTGACAACATTCAAGTAAAATGCAGCGTAATATAACTACTGTGGAAATTTCAGAAACAGTGAAAATTAAAACCAGAGCAATCAAAAAAGTACTTAGCAAAAGTTTACTGTGCATGTAAGAACAGTTCACAATCAGGAAATCTTCAAATCAACTGTGCACTGAAGCTCAGACATGACATTTGAGGATGGCTTCTAAAATGAAAATGAGGAGGTTATTTAACCTTAAAAATGATTGTTTATTAAAATAATGATTTCCAGACAGCAGAAAATTGGTTAAAAATTATGATCTTATACCATTTTAGAAAGAGGACTTAATTTCTTTTATCAGAAGAATTTACTATAAAAAGAAATAACTTGTTTCATTTATATTAACCAAATAAGTTAGATTTAGTTTTGTTTATTCAACTTAAATAATTTTATCTGCTTGAAAGATTTTCAAGTCTGGTCTTCAATGTATTTTGGGGGGATTTCCAAGTCTGGTCTCCAATATTTATTTTACTTTATTTTATTTTATTTTATTTTATTTATTTTAATAATTTTGCCCTTCTGGTCTTCAATATTTATTTTATTTTATTTTATCATCATTATTATTTTTTAACAATTAGTATAGTGCTAATCTCGAGTACCATTGCTGATATTGGGATGGGTTTAGTTATATAGTCATTCTTACCATCAGTTGCATCATTGTCACAGACATGTATGATTGGATCATTACATTCTTTGAGTTTTCTAACCTTGGTGGAAATCATTTGATGTTTCAGTGGTTGCTGAAAGGAATTTAAAAGCCTTGAAACAATGTGCTAGGGAGAAAAATAATACTTAATACTCAAACTCAAGCCTAAAAAAGAAAACTGAATGTACAATGATTTCTAATAGTCTCAATGCTAATCCCAATAGATGGGATTACTGTCTTTGATTTCTAGTTGAGAAATGAGTATTATCTTCTCAAATGTGTCTACATTATTAAAATTTACAAATATTTGCAGAGCCCAGAAAAGAGGAATTACTTGGTACATAATTCTCACACAGTAAATATTTGTTAACAAATTTATTCTTAGAGCTCTTGGTGTATGATTGTCCTGACTTAATTATCACAAATTTTGTTAAGCTTCTAAGTGGAAAAGAATACAGACTTTGGAGAATAAACGTCCTCAATTCAATTTATTCCTCCAGTTCTGATTAGCTGCATGATGATACATTATTTAATCTCTTTAAACCTCAGTTTCTGCTTCTGAAAAATGGAAATTGTAACACCTTCTTCCCTTGGATGAGACAAAAGAAGACCTGGAATTAAAGCATTAAATACCGTAGTGAACATGTAGTGCATGACTGCTAAGTTCTCCAAGACACTATTGCTACATTCTCCAAGAGTTTGTAATGGTTTTCAAAGAAACAAAATAAACATGTAAACTTATCACAATATTGAACTACTATTAAACAATAATAGAAGAAATTCAAATTTCCTCTTGACAAAAAATAAATGATACTGCGAGATGAAGCCTTTTCTATTCCTAGCAAACCAAATGCGGTTTGCTTTACACGTATTGAATTCCAGGGCTCCTTCTAGGGCACTTGGGGTCAGTATCATGTGCCTGAATTACTCAGGGGAGTTTAAGTCAGGTAAGAAGATCCTTGCTCAGAGGCAGCCCAGGTCTAGTGATTTCTAGGACCTGGATGGGGAAAAAGTGTCAGGTATAATTAACTTTACGTTTGCTACCGGCGAATACACACAGCTAGAAAGTCCTTGAAGAGGACTGGGCAGCATGAGTCATTCTTAGTAAGTGACCTTTCTAGCCAAGGTGGACAACAGGTGTGATACTCATGCAAATGATAAAGATGACTCACTGAATTTTAACTAACATTTACTTTTAGTGGGTAGGGATGTTCGAATTCAGGAGGGAGACAAAAGCCTCTATTATTTCTTTGGCAGGTATCTTGGCTTGTTTTTGACACTGCTTATCTCCCAAATTAGATAAAGTAACAAAAATAGAGGTAAGATTCATGGAGAGGCTCAGATAAGAGCAAGGCCTGTGAAAATTCTGCCTGAAGTAGGCCAGAAGAGCAGCCCACACTGAAAGCAGTGGGATCCACCCTGTCACACATTGGAAAGAAGAAGAAATAAGATATGTAATAGCTATTTTTCTTTTTATTTCAGAAAGATATGGCTACAAATTTTTAGTTTTCAACTTAAAGACTATTAATGTAGGAGTTTTTTCAAAATATTTGAGATTTTTCTATCAGCTAGACAATTAATTACTAAAGATTTTTTAGTCTTATCTTAGGCAAGTAAAACTTGAGACATTATCCTTTTGCGTTTTCAAATTGTTACTTTATTTTTGTTAAAGAAGCTTAAAGACCGCATTAGCTAAAAATGAGGACGCACCCAAACGGTGACAAAGAATGGTGAGCAATAATCGGACACAGTGATCTAATAAAACTGCCCGGTACCATTGTGTGACAGGACAGAGTAGAGCAGACTAACATCAGTAACTACATAGCAAAGGGTCACTCTGTCTTTGACTGAAAATATATTTAGTGTTTTGAATCAGCTCACATAATATTCTTACCACTCCTTGGAAATCTATATATACAGGGTGTCCCTCCTTCCCACATTTTAATAGCTAATAGCTCAATTTTGAAAATGCAATGTATTTTAATAAGCACTGCCTTTATAATTATTCAAAGTGTGTGTATACATTTTGGGGGACACCCTTTAAAGTGCTATCCTTAAAAATAAATAGATGATAGATAGATGATAGATAGATAAATAGATAGATGACAGATAAATGATAGATAGGTAAAATAAATAAATACCTGATTTAATTATGACTGTCTAGTTCTCCCTGATATACCTTTTCTCCCAGCAGTCTGTAGTCAGTTGCAATTAAAACAATTTTAAGATGTTGTTCCCATTGTCATGTTTTGAACCTTGTATCTACACTTAGCCTAGCAGGAGACCATAAATTAGAGTTCCAGGAGCTCTTCATTGGCGTTTTTAAAGAAACTGCTTAAGGAGTGAGTCTAGACCAGCAACTTGGAATGTTATGACTCAATATATAGGCACTGCTTATCCCCATGTGGTTTCAAAAGGAGCTCAGAGCGCATGTGAAGAAGCTTTCTGTGCTGAAGAATGGGGAGATTCCCAACATGCAGGGGAAAACACACAGACCTACAAATAAAAATTGGTCTCGAATTTCAAGGAATAGCCCTGGCCAGGTGGCTCAGTTAGTTGGAGTGTCATCCAGTACACCAAAGGGTTGTGGGCTCAATTCCCAGTTAGGGCATATGCTCAGGTTGTGGATTTGATCCCAGGTTGGGGTGCATAGGGAGGCAATGGATCAATGTTTCTCTCACATTGATGCTTCTCTCTCATTTCCTCTCTCTATAAAAATCAATAAAACATATCCTTGGGTGAGAATTAAAAAAAATTTTTTTAAGAGCATATTTTCTTATTGTTTGAGGAAGTACTACAGCATAGTTTCCTTCCAACTACCCACCACATAAATGTGTTTCTAAAAGTTTTCTGAGAATACAATCCCAACAAGTGGAAGTTCATTTTAAAGCAAAGCTACCAGCTTATATATTCTTCCAGTTTCTGTGCTATATTCACCAAATCTCCATCTCTAAGATAGCATGCTGCCCCTACCCATTATACTAAGGGACATGAATAGACTTATATTATAGAATAAAGCAAGTGATTTGTAATAATTTATAATAATATATCATGTTTTGACTACATATATATTTAATATATCAAGTTTTGACTATATATATCTCAAATGTATGAAAATTACTAAACGCTTCATGGAATTAATAAGTGGAATTTAATTACTTTAAATATATTAAATTCTACTAGCAGTCCTCATCAAGTTTTGTGTCAGCTTTTAAGTCCCAGGTGAGGGGGATAGTGAATGGAGTGAATTATACCTTGGTGAATTTAGAAATGAGCCAGCCAAATAAAGGAAAAGAAAACTACAATTAGAATATAAACAATTCTATCTTTCTTTTATCTTTCAACTTACATTGACTACTTTAATAATTCCCAAATAAAAAGTGCATTGAAATTTACCACCCAAACCTGAAATAAATGTTTAATTAAAATCGAAAAGTGTCAGCCAAGGAATCAAAATCAATAGTGCTCAGAAGATCATGATTCTAGGAAGGGGACAAAAGAAAAATGGTTTCTTATAGGTACAACATAAAAGCCTCCAGGTGTTTGCTGGAGAGAAAAAAACAAAACTGATAGTAAGGACTATTTTAGGTTGCTTATATGGGAAATTATGCCATCATGAAAACTGCACTAATTTACTGCACATCCATGAATACCCCTTTTTCTGAAATCATTAATTAGTGGTATAAGTGTTTAATTGTTTGGGATTTTTGAGCAACCTTATTTTGAAGTTATTTGAAAACTGGGATCCCATCTGTTGTTAGGACTTCCCATGACACCTTTTAAGTCTTTCCTGCACAAATCCCACTCTAATGTGTTTCAGTTACATTTTTATGTCCCCAAAGAGGATTCTCATTCAAATAAAAATGAAGTCAACCCCAAAAGTAAAAAAAATAAAATAAAAAAATAGCTTTCTTATTCTTATTATTCAGGAATAATTCATATGAGATTGAAGCATTAGAGATATATTGTTTGAAAAAGAATTAAAGCTATGTTTTAAAGTGGCATTTTTTTCGTTAAGTTTTTCCATAGGAAATTAAATGTATGACTTCAAGAATGGAACAGTTTGCTAAATTCAGAGTGAATGTGACAATGAGCTACTTTCATTTTCCTAGAAAAACTGATGACAATTAAATCTAATAAAACTTTTGTTATTGTTTTATAATTAAATTTTTATATCGATATAAATATAGATTCACTTCTAAGTATAAAAATGTAATACAGAGATTTCCTTTACCCTATTTTCCCCATTGATTTGCATCTTGCAAATCTATAGAAAATTATATCATAACCAGAATATTATCAATAAAATCATTTAGCAATGGAACACATAGAGTGCCTAGAAACGAGCCCATGCATATATGGCCTCCCAATATTTGACAATACTTAATAGAAAAGGATAGTTTCTTCAATAAATGGTGTAGGGCAGTGGTCAGCAAACTGCGGCTCGAGAGCCACATGAGGCTCACTAGCCATGATTTGCCCCTCTGTTGACTAATGAGTTTGCTGACCATGTCATATACTACCCTTTACCTCTTTGCACACAATATACCACAGTTGCTCAATCCTCACAGTTTCCAACTACACAATAACATTTAGTCTACGTACTAGTAGTTGGCAAACTCAGTCAACAGAGTGGCAAACAGAGGCTCACGAGCCAAAGTTGATGACCACTGGTGTAGGGAATCTGGACAGTCATATGAAAAGAATGAAACTGGACCCTTATCTTGCAATATACACAAAATCAACTCAAAATGGCTTAAAGACGTGAACATAAGAGCTGAAACTCTAAAACTCCTACTAGAAAACGTGGGAGGTAATTTCCTTGATATCAGCACTGCAATAATTTTTGGGTTTGACACCCAAATGCAAAGATAACAAAATAAAAAATAAACAAGTGGGCCAAAATCAAATTTTAATGCTTTGGGGAGAGTAGGGATAAGGGGGAGAGATCAAGCAAAGGACTTGTATGCATGCATCTAGGCCTAACCAATGGACACAGACAATAGGGGGCTGAGGGCATAAGTGTATGTGAGTGTGTGTGTGTGTGTGTGTGTGTGTGTGTCCGGGGGTAGGGGGGGAAAAGGGGGTTGGGAGGAGTAATGGGGGGATAAGGACACATATGTAATCACTTAATCAATAAATAAATTAAAAATAAATAAATAAATAATTTAAAAAACTTAAAAGCTTCTCACAGCAAAGAAAATCATTAGCAGAATAATAGGCAACCTATGGAATGAGAAAAAATAATTGCAAAATATTTATCTTATAAGAAGTTAATACCCAAACTATAGAATGAAAACAAACAAAGAAAAAAACCCTCATACAACTCAATGGCAAAAGAAAAACACTGATTTAAAAATGGGCAGAGTAACTAAATAAACATTTTCCCAAAGAAGACATACAATGGCCAACAAGTACATGAAGAGGTCTTCAGCTTCTGGAATCATCAGGGAAATGCAAATCAAAACCACTGTGAGATATCATCTTATACTTGTTAGAATGGTAATGATTTAAAAAAACACACAAAAAAACACACAAAAAAACAAACAAACAAGAGATAAGTTGGCAAGGTTGTAAAGAAAAAAAGGGGGGGGGAATACTGTTGGTTTGAATGTAAATTGGTGAAACCATTATGAAAACTGTATGGAGATTCCCTCCCAAAATAAAAATACAATATGCCTGGCACTTTATTAATTTGCTTTTATACAATGTGCTATGGTTTACAAAGATTTTTATGTATACCTTTCCTTTTTTAGCCTCAAAACAATCACAGAAATATAAGGAAATATAAGGAAATATAAGTCGTGCAGATAACATTCTTCCCCATTTTTACAGATGAAAAACTCAAGCTGACAAGTATTATGCCCAAAAGTCACATGTTTGGAAAGGGGGAGCATAACTAGACTCTGACCCATGACTTTCTAATCCCCAGCTAGGCCAGTCCTCTTCCCGTTAATAGTTGATGTGAATATTTAGTACTGACTTGGGGAAGAACTGAGAACAGCTTATTTCACTGAGAAGGAGGAACTTAATGTCCAGGGAGCTGAGTAATAGGGTCCGGATGAAAGATTTCACTAGCAATAAAATAAAAATGATAACAGAGAATTTACTCAGAAAGAAGCAGCAAATTTATTGAGGAGATTTATCTAATACATGACAGCCAGGAATAAAATAGACTTTGTTATTCTCATTTGGAAAAGAATCACTCTATGTGGAATAAATAGAGCAATTTTCCCTGATGATATGAAAAAAAACTTCACACATATCAAGATGATGAGCTATGTCAGGATGGCATTCCCTTGGAGAAGAAAATCAGTGGTGAAAAATATCCTGCTTAATTTTAACATCCTTGGAGAAGGCACCCTATTGGATTACTAAAGAGTTGCTTCATTGCAGATACTCTTCTTTGCATCACATAAGAGTTGGAATTGGAATTAGAGACCAAATGAAATTGCCAGGTCAATGCCATGGTCTCCTTAGCCAAGTTAATTCCTCATTAGGAAATATGCCCAGGCTTCCCCCTATGAGGGTAAGGCATGGAAATAATGAGAATTGAAGAAAAAAAATTGACTAAGTATTTTATTTATTTATTTTTTTTTTGGCAGCAAAGAAAATAATTATTTTACCATGCTTCCTAGATTTTGTTTTCAGGCAATTCTATTATGTTACCTCTATATACAGTGTATGTTTAGTCTACAATGAAGAGATAATTTTAGCAAGACAGAATACTATCACCCTCATAGCTTCTTGATGCTATGAGATGAAGGACAGTGTTTTGCCTTCATATTTATCAAATCTAAATATTGAGACTTTAAAATTTAATCCATTTTTCACCAAATTGATGTTACAGTTGGGTTCCAAAAATGTCAGCTAGCTGAATTGTCAGAAGTGTGGGCATTGCCATCACCCTCAGTGATAAATGTTGGGTTGATTTAATTATATGAGCTCACTCTCTCATTAGTGAAAGAAAAACTTTCCTGTTTATGTGATGCTAAAGGTCCTTTCATACCTCCGAGATATGGACGGGGGCAAGCAAGTTGCAGAACAATGTTTCACATTCACGGGTGTGTCCTCCAGTGTCTAGCACAGAGGACTAGATGGAGGAACACCGAACAGTTGAGAATTGTTACATCTGGGGAAAGGAGGAGAAAGCAGGAGGAGTGGCGGATGGGAGAAGGGGGACTTTCACGTTTTTGTTTTTGTTTTGTTTTGTTTTTTTTCTCTAAATATTTCTGTGGTTTGAATCTTTTACAACAATAACACATTCATGTATGATTTGTGTGATTTTAAAAGTACAATAAAAGCTTCATTTAGTCAGGGAGAAATGGAGCCTCTTATTCACAATGCTGCTCAAAGGTTAATTTTTGTGAAGTCAATTAGTGGTCTTAGTTTCTAAAGCAAATTTTTGTTTCGGTCTGTTACCTGGTAGTCTATTTCTTTAGGAAATTTTAATTTTAAAAAATTGTTTATTTTAAAAAGATTAGAAAAATTAAAATATGTTAAATGTGCTTAAGATTTTATTTTTTGCAGCGTTGCATGGAATCTTTCCAGAAATGAGAATATACTACCAAAAATGTGAAGATAGACTCATAACTTTTCTTCTAATAACTTTTCCAGAGTGGAGATACTTAAAATAATGTTTTTTAAGTTGCAAGTTAATTACAAGCTATCATCCCTTCCCCACAGCCATTTACCAACCTCTCAAGTTTTTAATCCTGGCATTGGGTCCCTAAACCATTTCTGCATTGCTTATTTTTCCTCTGTAGTTAAGTAGTTATCATTAAAAGGATTATGCAAGTATACATTTGTTGAAAAGCACAGAGGAAAGAGAGAAGGAAGACACTCACTCAGGCTGTTCTTGCCATTTTGACAAGTTCAGTGTCTTCAGTTTCCATTAGCTCCACATGCTGGGAATTCTAGGTCTTGTTTTGGAGCTTCCATTCTTTTTAAAGTTTTAGTGAGCAATCTTGCCTTTACCCATGTCTCAATTATCACATGTACATTTAATATTCTCGAATTTGTATGTACAGTCAAGATCTTTCAAGTGAGCCTCAGATGCTTCCTCCAGCTCATATTAAATAGCTCAAATTAGATGCTCCACAGGCATAACAAACTTAAAAAGTATAATTGAACTCATTTCTGAACCAGCTGCAATTTCTTCCTCTCACACACCCCCCTCCCCCCAAGAGATATTTGCAAGATCTAAAGACAAGTGAGGTAGAGGCATATGATAGATAGATCCAGAGAGGCTGCCAAACTGCCAACAATTTATCGTGCACTCCCTCACACAGCAAATAATTTTCTGACCCAAACTGTCAATACGGGCAACTTTGAGGAAAGGTTAATTTCCCAAATGCTTGAGAAATGGTTAATTTAATGTCTTATTAAAGGTTAATGGGTTAATATCTCGAAGAACAAAAACACTATTGTCCATTGTTGAAATTATCCCTATTTTCTTTCTCTCTCTCGCTTTCCACATCTACATGTTCATCAATCTCTTTGACTCTAGATATAATCAATCCCCATGTTGCCATTGTCTCAGCCATGACTTTAGTTTATACTGTCACTTGGACTACATCACTCTTTTTATTATTCTCCTCTCTTCTAATCACCCACCACATCAGCTTCTTCATTGCTTCTTAAGGGATTGTTCCAAAACACAAATATATTTTACTCCCATGTGAAAACCATCATATGACTCTCATGTTCTATGGATAAAATTCAAGTTATTTACCCTCTTCTAGTCTGATCCCTTTAGATCTCTTTAGTTCCTTGTTTTCCAAATCCCTTATGCTGGCCACCATCTCCCCATATCCTCTACACAAAGCATGTCAAACTCAAAGGCTAACACAGGCCAAATAAAAGGCATGCAGCCCGTGAGCTGCAAGTTTGACATGCTTGCTCTACACACATTAATTACTTGAAGATTTAGAGAAGTTATTGCTATCCCTCAGCCTCTGAGCTTTTCTCTCAGCATGGAATGCCATTCTCATACTCTATCTTTTCTAGTTCATTTATACTTATTATTCAAGATACAGCTCAGATATAAGTTGTCTTAGAATACCTTTTCCCCTAACCAAGCCAAGTCTACAGAGAATGTCAATACTTGTCATGGTTCATGGTTGAAAAGAATAGAACAAAATTCTGGATAACTTAAGAGAGAAAATTTATTTAAAGGGGATTACTAGCTGTCCTGGGTTGAATAGTAGCTTACAAAAATTAATGTTCCCCCAGAGCCTGTAAATGTGACTTTATTTAAAAAATAAGGTCTTTGCAGATGTAATCAAGTTAAGATGAGATCATAGTTGGTTAGGATGGGCCCTAAATCCATGATGATTTGTGTCCTTATTGGAAAATTTGGACACAGAGATGCATACCCACAGAAGAACATCATATATATGTAGATACAGAAGAAGAGAATGAAGTGATACATCTCTCAAGGAACTCCAAGGATTCTTGACAATGGCCAGTAGCCAAGGAGAGATACATGGAACAAATTCTCCTTCAGAGACCCCAGATATAACACCTTGATTTCATACTTCTGGTCTCCAGAACTAGAATATAATAGATTTCTGTTGTTTAAGGCACCCATTTTGTGTGTATTTGTTGTAGCAGCTCTAAGAAACTACTATAGTAGCCCAGATAATCAATAAAAAGGATAAAAATATGTGTTGCTGCTAGGCAGTCATGGTACAGTTAAAATACTGCCCTCGAATGATTTTCTTAGAAAAAAATTTATTTTGACAACTACCATTATTCTGGTATTACTGGGCTCTACCACTGTTAGACATTTGTGATTGCACCCTGAATCTTCAGCTTATCCCCAGGCACCATCAACCCTTTCCAACTTCCCATGTGACTTTGTTTCACTCTTTCAAGTTGGGTGAAAAGTGCTCCTAGCAAAACCAGCTATTTAATCTATGAGGCCCAGAACAAAATGAAAATGAAAGGTCCTTATTCAAAAATTATTAATATTTTCATGACAATAACAGCAGCACTTTAAACTAAGTGCTGAATCCTTCTAAACACAGGTCACATATCCATGATGCTAGCCTTGGCTTTTACTAGTAGTAACCATACTTGTGTGATATACCCACAGTCTTCACTGAGAGAATTCAGAATACCTATCTACCCTTTGCAGTTTTTATAACGAAGAACAAGGCCTTCCCTCCCACTATGTTTGCATTCTTCTAAAATAGGAAGGTGATCTGATGTTTGGTAACAAAAAGACAAATGTTCCAAGGTAGAGCTTATGTATATTTCATAGCATTGCCTTATGATTGACTACTTCCTATTTGTCTCCTTTGCTAGACTGTTAGGAGACAAATGCTTAGTTTGACAATCACAGTCTTCTCTTCTAGTGGCCAACACTTAAATCAGATATGACTCACATAAATGGTATATGAAATTTTCATTTCCTGATGTTTTTCTCCTGTGTAGATAATTTTATTCTAATCATATGAAATACGTGCAGGAAATGTTGATGCTTTGTGCTTATTTTATATCTATTAAGTTGGAATTAAGAGCATTTTTCTAAGCATCGGTTATACTGAAGAAGCAGTAGATGAACTAAAATGGAAACTATTGTCCAGGCTCAGTCTTTTAAAATATCAGCCATTTTTAGGCAATTTGATTTCCATGTGTCCTATTTCTTTCCTACCAACTAGTAATGGACTATCTTTTCTGACAGCCCCCAAATGACTTCATGTGCTCATCCAGTTTCTGTTCCAACTTCACTAGGCAGTCCAACCTCCGGAAAGATTGGATCTCAAAACTGAATGAACTCTCCACATTCTCTTTTGAAAGATAAACATGCACTCTATAAACTTCATTGGCCTAAACAACAGAAACATCTGTTTAGAATCATGTGCAGCTTGTTGGCTGAATTCAGAAACAAGGAGGCTTAGGAAGTATGTTCATCAGCTGTGTTCTGCAGCACCCAAACATCATCGCTGGTCAAAATGATGCACTGTAGAGATTACCAAGCATGGGAATAACTAAACTGGATAGCTATCCATAAACAATCTTTGGTAATCTATGACACTGTCCTCACATCCCACGGTTTTGTCTTCCATGAGAAATAAATTTAGGGCATAAATAAGCATGAAATATAATAGACTGTTAGAACTAGACAAGGTTGTTAGATCATATAAATGAACATAAATATAGAGTTATAGAACAAAGCGTAGAAGAGCCTTCCAAAGGCTATTTACCTTACCGGCCAATTCCTGTAGTTAATCATTCTCACCAGATTAAGAGCACAAAATATTCTTTTCTGCTGGTTACAAGTCAGATCAGAAATGCTATTCTTCAAAACTACAGTCCTGTGAGTTCAGTAACTCAATAGTGAGTGGAGAAATATTTATCAAGTACCTACTATACAACAGGCTCTGTGAAAAACCATGTAGATTATTATTGGTCATAATAGCTCTACCAGATAGATTGTACTATCTTAATTTAATGAAAGAAATAACTAAAGCTTAGAGAGTTTAAGTGAATTACTCAAAGTCAAAAAGTTAATGAACAAAAAGATCAAACTATAAATTTAGAACTCTTGAATCTATATTCCTTTATTATTGGTATTGTTCTTTTCTATTAAGTTATATAGTAGTAAAGTACTCCTTTAAATTTAAAGTGTGTCAGGCATTCTGTATATGTTTTTTATTGATTTTTTTTTTTTAGAAAGAGATGAAGGGAGGGGGAGAAAGGAAAGCATTGATATGGTGAGAGAGAAATATCGATCAATTATCTCCTGTATATATCCAGACTGGGATACAACAGAAAACCTGACTGGGAATCAAAATGGTGACCTTTTGGTGCCTGGAAGGATGCTCAACCACTGAGCCACACCAGCCAGGGCTTATATCTGATCTTTTAAGTCAACTTTAGTAGCAATTAAGTTACCAGATAATTTCAAATATTACAGATAGTGAAAAGCAGATATTGAGAGAATAGATATAGAACTGTCTCCCTGGAATATGCTAGGAGTAAATAATAAAGATCAATTGACAGAGAAGTATGAGAGAGTTAAGCAAATCCATCCATTATACATTTTTACCAGGTTCATTCTTGTGTTTGTGTATCTTTGCTGGGGAAAAAGTGGCAGAAGTAAATGATGAAGTGAAAGAATAAGTACCCAACTTTATATTGTACAAATATTATGAAGATTAAGGTATTTTATGATTACTTAATTTTAAGTTTTTACAAGATATCTCTTTAATAAAAAGCCAGGCTGTAACTAGCAATCACGAGCCAAGGCTGACCATCCAGAAGTCAGCGCTGGGTTGCCACGATGACCCAGCGCTGACTACTGTGGCTGCAAGTCCGGTGACTCAGCAGTGACTGCGGAGGGGGCTTTGAATCAGGGCCAGAAAGAGACCTGAAGAGAGAAGCAAAAGCTGATCTGTAGCATTTGTGGCCATTTTTTTATTTTTTTTCCCACCAGCACTTGCCTCCCTCCTTCCCTCTGGGCCTGACCAGCAGCCCTGCCTCCATTTCTCTTCATTCACTAGGGCTGCTGATCAACCCTGCCTTTCTGATCAGGCCCTGTTGATAGCCAAGAGATGCTGACTGGCATAGAAACTAGCCAATCAGAACCAAATCTGGGTCAACTTTGAGGAGCCAATAGCTGCCTAGGAGGTGGAGCTTTTGACACTGACTGGCATAGAAGCTGACCAATTAGATTGTCAGTTTCAAATGGCCAGCAGAGGAGGGCAGTTGGGGGCAACCTGGCCGGCAAAGGGAGGACAGTTGAGTATGAGATCAGACCAGCAGGGGAGAGCCATTGGGGGCAAGATCAGGCCGGCAAGGGAGGGCCTTTGGTGGCGAGATCAGGCCAGCAGGAGAGGACAGTTGGGGGCAACCAGGCTGGCAGGGGAGGGCATTTGGGGGTGAGATCATGCCATCAGGAGAGGGCAGTTAGGGGTGATCAGGCAGGCAGGTAGGTGAGTGGTTAGGAGCCAGCAGTTCTCAGATTGCAAGAGGGATGTCCGACTGCCAGTTTAGGACCAATCCCGATCAAGTCTAAACTGCCAGTTGGACAGCCCCTAAGGGGTCCCCGATTGGAGAAGGTGCAGGCTGGGTTGAGGGAACTGCCCCCTCCATGCCCGAATTTCATGCACCAGGCCACTACTATAAATGTGTGTTTGTGTGTGTGTAAATAAATATTTTAACTAAAATTTCTATTGCTTCTTTTATTAACAACTTTATAAATATACTATAGGCCCAGTGCACGAAATTCGTGAATGGGGAGGGTTGTCCCTCAACCCAGCCAGCACTCTCTCCAATCTGTAACACCTCAAAGGATATCCAACTGCCTGTTTGGCCTAAACAGGCAGTCGGACATTCCTCTCACAATTCAGGACTGCTGGTTTCCAACCATTCGCCTACCTGCCTGCCTGATTGGCCCTAACCGTTTCTGTTTGCCAGCCTGATCACCTCCTAACTATTCCCCTGCCAACCCCATCGAAGCCTAACTGCTCCCCTTCTGGCCCAATTGACCCTAACTGCCCTATCTGCCAGCCTGGTTACCCCTAACTGTCCTCCTCTGAAGGCCTGGTTGCCCCCAACTGCCCTCCCTTGCAGGCCTGGTCACCCCCAACTGCCCTCCTCTGCCAGCCTGGTCATACTTAACTGCTCTCCTCTACCAGCCTGATCATCCCTAACTGCCCTCCTTTGCAGTTCTGGTCCCTCCCAACTGCCTTCCCCCGTTTGATTGGTCGCCCACAACTGCCCTCCCTGCTGGACATCTTGTGGTGGCCATCTTGTGTCCACATGGGAGTGGCCATCTTGTGTGTTGGGGTGGTGGTTAATTTGCATATTACCTCTTTATTATATAGGATATTTATATTATATATAAGATTATTTATATAGACCATACACATGACTTGTTTTATAATTTTTTTACTTTATGATGTTGCAAAAGCAATGTGTCTTTCTACCATGCCTTGAATTTTGATACTTTCCAGGGCTAGCAACATGCAGTAAAATGCTCTCTTCTGATGCTAGGCAGTGACAGTGAGTCTCAGCTCCCCATCAGCCATGCAATCACAACTGTAAACAACTGATTCTCAGTGTACTGCTTTGCCAGCATGTTTTGGATATTGTGTTTTGTGTTTTCACATCCCATCATGTCTACAAAATCCCCATCTGTGTCTGCTACTTCTGGTGAGAAAAAAGAGGAAAGCAATTACTCTTGAGATGAAACTCAAATGTAAGCTAATCTAAATGTTCTGAACACATTTATGCTAGGCTAGGCTAAGCTAAGATGGTTAGGTGTATTATCAGAAGTAATCCCATATAAGCTGAATAGCATCTGTATATATGTATGTGTGTGTATGTGTATAGCAGTACATTAATAAATCTGCAGAGAATTTATTTGGCTTTTTTTCACATTAAAATTCTGGCAACAAAAACAAGCACTCAAAGTCCTAAATTCACTACTTTCTACATGAACTGTTGCTGTGTCATTTGGATTCAAGTTAAAATACAGCTGACCGAATATAAAGGTTGAAATTTAATCACCAGCTCCTTTGACCTCAAGCAAAAAAAAAAAAAAAAAAAAAAAAAAAAGCAGACTATTTAAACAAATGGTTTTCATACTTCATTTTCCAGATCCAGAAATGTTACTTTTCTATTGAATGCCAAGGGGTGAGCCCTGGGAAGCTAAAAATCACAGGTCCATTTCCTAATTAAGTAATAAAAATAAATTCTGAAGTTGGAGGTCCTTATGTGTTGCTTTGAGCCAAGACTTTATCAATGCTCAGGTACAGAACAGTCCAATGGCCTTTATTTTTGTTGTTGTTTTTTAAAATACATTTTATTGATTTTTCACAGAGAGGAAGAGAGAGGGATAGAGAGGTAGAAACATCGATGAGAGAGAAACATGGATCAGGCGCTTCTTGCACACCCCCTATTGGGGATGTGCCCACAACCAAGGTACATGCCCTTGAACAGAATCGAACCTGGGACCATTCAATCCACAGGCCAATGCTCTATCCACTGAGCCAAACCGGTTAGGGCAGTCCAATGGCCTTTTAAAGATATTGTTATGAATTGAAAAGTAATGTATGCTTGTTTTTATTCTTTTCTTTCAAATGTTTCTATTAAATTTAGAGAGACAGAGGGAGAGATAGAAACATCAGAGAGGAACATTGATTGGCTGCCTCCTACAAACTCCCTCCTAGGCACGTGTTCTGACTGGGAATGGAACCAGACCAGAGACACTCAACCAACTGAGCTGTACTAGCCAGAGCAAAAAATAAAGTAATGCATGTTTATTGAAACAATTAAAAACATAGAAGAACACATTGCCTGTTATTCCAATATTCATAACCATCCTTAATGTGTGAATATGTATGAATAGCCATTCGGTAATTTAAATAGCATGATAGAAAGAACAAAATTGTCATCCTGGTAAAATAGTATAGCACTTTTAAAAATTCAATTAATTGCCGAAATGGGTTTGGTGGGTTTGGCTTAGTGGATAGAGCATCAGCCTGTGGACTGAAAGGTCCCAGGTTCGATTCCAGTCAAGGGCATGTACCTTGGCTAAGGGCATATCCGCAGTAGGGTGCAGGAGGTGTGCAGGAGGCAGCTGTTTCTCTCTCATCAATGTTTCTAACTCTCAGTCCTTTTTTCTTCCTCTCTGTTAAAAATCAATAAAATACATTTTTTTTAAAAAGCAAAACAAATCATTTTTTAAATTCAATTAATTATTATATAAAAATAATCTCATCATAGACAACTTAGTGAATATAGGAAAAGTCACCCATACCCAACACCCTTATAAAGATATTATTTTATATTACTGTATTTTCATGTCGTTTTGCTCTGAATGCTGCTGATGATAACTACAGTCACTGATTTTTTAGGCAAATACTCAGATACAAGAGAAAAGATAATATAAAGAGATGCTTGATGACAGATAATATCTACAATGGCTGGTTTATTAATCTTTTCCAATTTAAAATACAGCCCACAAAAACTCAGGTCTTTCAATAAGAGCTTTAAAGATCCAGGAAAGCATAACTGAAATTCTTTGGCATTAAGAATGACATTTCTTTTCTACTCCTGTGGATAGAAGCAAAAGCACTGTAACCAACTGCCCAATTTAAAAAAAAAAATAGTTTAACATTGTTAACAAGGGGCAAGCAGAGAATTACAGCCATCTATGTTATAGGAATAACAGAAATGAAAGACTTTTCCTACTATTATCAGGCAAATGGAAAAAGATACAAAATAGTTGAAGGAAACATACAGGCCCAATTTCCACCCTGGTCTACAGAATTCACCTAAAAAACGAATGATCTGACTGGATCCCTGAGGTTGGATTTCGATTAACAGATAATCCATAAGTAATCCATAAATCCTTTTATACCAAAAATTTTCCTTTTGATATATCTTTTGTTTGACCCAAATCAGTCTTTAAGTAATTTATTTTTAAGACAGCATGATCTTTTCTAAATCCTTGAATATCTTGCGTAAAAAGGAAATGAGCTAAGCATACTTTTGGGGTCACTATCTTCTTTTAAAATTCTATCAGGGAATCTCCCTTGTTTACTATCATTTTGTTGTGCAAAAGCCAACCTGACTTTTATTGCCTTGCTGATGAACAGTTTAACCTGATGTAGTGGATCTGGTAAGCCAATACCAAAACCTACTACAGCCTTTTTATTATGCACCCTTCTCCGCTGCAAAGGCTAGAAATCTACAAAGGACACCCTTCCTTCATCACCAACCCCTTTGTAGTTGATCTTGATTTGAGTTACATTTCACCAATTAGGTGCAATCACATGATATTTAGATGGTGGAGGTAAGGCAGGCCATCTTCCTACTGTTTTGTTTATTGCTGCGGTATTTACAGATAGACTGGGTTTCTTTGTAGCAGGATTCCCGAATTCAGTTGCCAGCTATCAAAGTACTTAGCAGCAGACAACTTCAAATATTGACCCACTGATTCTTCTTCCCCTTCCTAATTGCAATACCAGTACCGGATCCCTTTATAGGCAATTTAGCTGTGTTGTTCAGAGAGTTTTCACATAAAAGGCTAGCTTTTAAGAATTTCTAATAGTAATTCCTTTAGCTTCAATATTTTGTTTCCTGCAACTGGATCCTAAATTGATAAACCTTTTAGATATTTCTAGAAGTTTGTTTTGTTGGTGGTGGTGTTATCCTTTTAATGTTATGTAATCTGAGAATAGATTTTATTAGTTTATGGTTATAGACATGATCCCGTTAACATTAACACTAATATCTCAACTGTAACAATCTCAACCTGTTTGATCACAATTTTTACAGTCTCTCATAGGATTCTTGTCTCTTAAGTATTTCCAGAAACTTTCAGTGTGCTTATGTGTATCCCAAGAATCATTTCTTGTGTTTACCACAGGATTTGCTGAGCCCCAAATTCTCAACTCTGGGACTCATTCATACAACAGAGACATCGGTCTGAACTGGAATTCTGTTTATAGTGCTCCAGCCATATTGCATTGCCTAAGTGCTGGAAAAAATTAAAAAGTAATAACAAAAATATTTTTGCCTTGGTGTCCTTTGAGCTAAAACTTTGTCACTTTAAAGTGTGAGTAATATTGCAACTTGATGCCATGAATTCAGAATTCTACTATACTATAATGGTAGAGTGGGAATTCAACTTGTCCTGATTAATAATAATAATAATAATAATAATAAAAAGATTCCTGATTCTTGCAAAGTAGATTATGCTAAAATGGAGAGGGGTTTGTGTGTGCTGAAATCTTAGAAAATTTCATGACACTATTCTAACAACTCTTTGTTGGACACACACACACAACTCCTGGTTGATTAACTTGAGATGATTTCCAGTAGGGCTTTTATAAGGGAGTGGGAATCCCTTATAAAAGCCCTACTGGGGTTGTAAGAGTTTGGCTAGTAATGGAAGACATCCATTGGCTTCTGTTATATCTGCTTTGTCTAACAGAAAGGATTACTGTGTAATCCTATGTTGTAAGAGTTTGGCTAGTAATGGAAGACGTCCATTGGCTTCTGTTATATCTGCTTTGTCTAACAGAAAGGATTACTGTGTCTCCTTGTCTTCATAAGCCCCTGGAAGTGCCTTATCCATACAAATATTTTTAACAGGCACTTATAAAGAAGTATGCTGACTATCTGAGCTCACGGAAAAGTTTTAAGATGTACCTTCAGTCCAGTGAGAACACAGTGTTCCAGTTTTAGTTCAAAAAGATGTCACCTGTTTTCTTCCAGCCCTGGTTTCTTTACAATGATTTTACTTGGAACACAGATCAAAAGTTTTTTATATCTGATTTTGCTTCTGTTCTATTTTTGTTTCTACTTCAGAAATAAAAGTTATTTAAAAGTTAGATAATTATTGTTTCTCATATTCATTACCCTACCCCATTACTTTATCTCATTTGTCTTTTCTTTCACTTCTAAGAAAGCTTTTAAAATGTCCTCCATCTCATTCATTTATTTTCCTGCACAGTTTTATTCTTTACCTCCTCCAGTGTGAATTTTAATTCTGCCATTACAATTTTAGTTTCCTGATACCAATTATCTCAATTATCTACTTTTCATTTCATCCAGTTATCTTTACAGCTCAGTTTTTCAACATTTCTTTAAATCATTATGCTTCTTTTTTATTATTTTTATTTTTAATATATTTTATTGCTTTTTTTACAGAATGATAGGGAGAGAGAGTTAGAAATACCGATGAGAGGGAAACAATGATCAGCTGCCTCCTGAAACACCCCCTCCTGGGGATGTGCCTGCAACCAAGATACATACCCTTGACTGGAATCAAACCTGGGACCCTTGAGTCCATAGGTCAATGCTCTATCCACTGAGCCAAATCTGTTTGGGCAGTGGTTGGCAAACTCATTAGTCAACAGAGACAAAAATCAACAGTACAGCAATTGAAATTTCTTTTGAGAGCCAAATTTTAAAACAAACTTTTTCAAACACCATTTCTTCAAAAAAGACTCACCCAGGTTGTAGTACTTTGTGGAAAAGCCTCACTCAAGGGGCCAAAGAGCCACATGTGGCTCTCGAGCCACAGTTTGCTGATCATGGAGTTAGGGCATTATTATGCTTCTTTTTGATAGAAACTAAGTCTTCTGAAAAAAATTCTTCATGCCTTAAAAATAACTGTTGCATTAGTACACCAACTGGTATACCACCTTTTTTTTTGCTTAATGTTTGCATACTCTTTTTTTTTTGGTTACTATCATTCTATGTTCTCTAATTTGAGTTATCTTGTAAGTGTTAAAAATTATTATTTACTAGAGGCCAGGTGCAAAAAATTCATGCATGGGTGGGTGCTCCTCAGCCCAGCTTGCACCCTCTCCAATCTGGAACCCCTCGGGGGATGTCCAATTACTGGTTTAGGCCCAATCCAAACAGGCTACAATGTTTCAATTATAGAAGATAAATAAATCCCAACAAAAATGGATTGGGCCTAAATGGACAATCAGACATCCCTCTCACAATCCAGGAGTGCTGGCTCCCAATTGCTTGCCTGCCTGCCTTCTTGTTTGTCCCTAACTGCTTCTGCCTACAAGCCTGAGCATCCCCTAATCACTCCCCTGCCAGCCTGATTGCCCCTAACTAACCTCCCCTGCAGGCCTGGTCACCCCCAACTTCCCTCCCTTGAACATCATATGATCCTCCCAATTGCCCTCTCCTGCTGGCCATCTTGTGGTGGCCATCTTGTGTCCACATGGAGTCAGTCATCTTTGGTCACATTGGGGCAGCCATCTTGTGTCTTTGAGTGATGGTCAATTTGCATATTATTCTTTTATTACCGTATTTTTTGGACCATAAGACGCACTTTTTTTCCCCCAGAAGTGGGGGGGGAAAGTCCCTGCGTCTTATGGTCCAAATATAGCCTACACATATACTTTAAAAAAAAAGTTTTTTTACTTGCCCGGCTCTGTGTGGTCTCTGTGTGCTTGCCCGGCTCTAAAATGGTTCTAAATGCTGCTGTTGACTTTACAGGGTTGATTACATGTGTTTATGACTGTGATGTTGGGTTTTAATGCACATAAAATATTTTAGGACACTATTTGTTTCAGAATCTTTTTTTCTTCATTTCCCTTCTCTAAAAACTGGCGCGTCTTATGGTCCGGAGTGTCTTATTGTCTGAAAAATACGGTAGATAGGATTAGATAGTAGAGAGGCCTGGTGCACATGTTGGAGCCATCTGGTTTGCCCTGAAGGATGTCTAAGATCAGGTAGGAGTCCCCTTGGAAGATGAGGCAGCCTAAGCTAGGGGCCTATGGTGGTTTTCAGGTTGCCCATACCACCTGGCCACACAAGAGGAGGTCCTGGTATCTGGGATTTATTTACCTTCTATAATTGAAGATAAATTAATTGTAGCCTTGAGTGGAGCCAAGCCTCCTGCTCCCTCTGTGGCCCAGCCATTTTTGTTAGGATTTATTTATCTTCTATAATTAAAATTTTGTAGCCTTAAGTGGAGTCCAAGGCAGGCCAGGGCTGCAGAAAATTGGCTTCTTCCATCACTGGGGGCAACGCAAGTCTCCTGCTCTCTCCAGCTCCGTGGCTATACCAATGTTGTTGGGATTTATGTATCTTCTATAATTGAAACTTTGCAGCCTTTAGCAGAGGCCAAGGCAGGCAGAAAACTTGGTTTCTTTCATTTCCAGGGAAACCCAAGCCTCCTGTTGTATCCGTGGCCACAGCCATCTTGGTTGGGTTAATTTGCATACTCACTCCTGATAGGCTGGTGGGCATGGTTTGTGGGTGTAGTGTAGGTATGGTCAATTTGCATATTACTCTTCTATTAGATAGAATGTCTTTTAATGAAAATACACAGTTCAGTTTTATATAATGTTATTGATGAATTATTTAATATTTATAATTCTACTATTTGTTTTTATAATTTCCCACCTAATCTATATTACATTTTCTCTCCTTTTGCATTTATAAGATATCTTTTTTTAAGCCATTATTGATTTTTTAGAGAGAGAAAGGGGGAGACAGACAGAAACATCAATGTGAAAGAGAAACATCAATGGGTTGCCTCCCATAGAAGCCTTAACCAGGGATCGAACCTGCCACCTTTTGGTAAAAGGGACAAAGTTCCAACCATTTGAGCCATACCAGCCAGGGCTCTTTTATCTTGTATTATGCCATATTTGTTCCCTATTATCTTATTATTTATAACATTGCATATTGTATATGCATATGCATTATATATTGCAAATGTACATGTACACTTGTATCCTATATAATAAAAACCTAATATGTAAATTGTTTACCGAGTTTGACTGCTGGCTATGACGTGCACTGATCACCAGGAGTGGTGTGGAACATGGCACTGACAGCAGTTGGCAGTGCAGATATTGCCAGCCCCAATGAGAACAGGACCATGGTGGGATGGTGGAGCAGGTGAGTGGGCGGCCAGGCCATGGCAGGTGCAAGTAGGGGCCCAATCACCCCAGCAATTTCCCCACAGATGGAGATGGAGGCAGGGCCACCATTCAGCTCCCAGGTGCTGAGGGAGCCAGGCAGGGGCCAGGCCCTAACCAATATCCCTACAGATAGCGACCAGCAGCAGCGGTGGGTGGTGGGGTCACCTCCCAGCTCCCAGGCACTGAGGGAGCTGGGTGGGAAGCCCAGACCCAATTGATTGTCCCACAGGCATGATGGTGGAGCAGGTGAGGGGGTGGTGCCAGGCCAAGGCAGGATGCCAGGCAGGACTGCGAGGCTGCACGGCTGGGGCTTGACCTGAGGCTGTGAGCCTGGGGCATGAGCTGGGACCCAATCCCCGCAGGCCACCCAGAGAGACCCCATCCGTGCACAAATTTGTGTACTGGGCCTCTAGTATGTTTATAAGTATACATTCTAATATATAAACAATAGGATGATAGGGGAAAAACAGTTTTTTTCCCCCTTCTCTTTAAATATCATGTTTCTCTTTGATAAAAACTACAACCTCTCTCATGCTACTGAATATGTCCTTCAAGGTCATAAAGGGACTTACAGTACAAAAACATCCTGGTACTTTCTTCTATTTTTGGAATAAGTGAATGTTCTTAGATCATTAGATTTTTCAGAATAAGTAAATGTTCTTAGATCATTAGATTTTTCAGGAAGAGGTAGAGGTACTAATATACATAAGACTTCTTTTGTTTGACATACTAAGGATTATGGCATGCTACTAGTACATTGAATTATTAAAGAAAGTCAATTAAAAGGGTTCATGCAACAGAATGGTATAATTCTAAATATATATACATCTTATGACTAAAAATAATTAAAGATGGCATGGTAGACTATACTAAACTTAATAACTTCAATTCTTATTAAACTGTTCTTTCATTTCTAATAGCTCTTTAAATACTGAGTGACACATGTTTTGATAGAATTGGAATTCTTTAAAAATATAAACATAAATCTAAATGATAGGTCTTCTTTAGAAATTTCTAAATCATTTTTTAATTATTTGTATTAAAATGATACAGAGAATTGTATTAACTGTGAAACAATTTCATATTTAAGTTGAATTATTCCTCTAGACTCAGCAAACATTATTTATTTCTATTGCGTCAACATAGATATGAGGCAAAGGAAAAATAAATAAATTACCTGAATTTTGTAGTGATCAAGTGTCTCAATCAAAATTAAACTCCCTTAATCTTGATTCCCTATCCTCATGAGGCCAACATTTGGAAATTAGGAATTAATGCAGAAAAATGAGCTTGACTTACTCTAGGTGAAATCTATTTCCCTTAGAATAACATCTTGGGTCAGTGTGTCAATCACCCAACTCTAGAAGGTCAATATCTTTTGATGATTTCATTGTTTTTTGTTGCTGTTGTTCTTTTTTTTTGTGAGTGTTATTTTATTTTGTTTAGTTATGCAAATAAGACTCCTCAAACTAGCTGAAGCTAAAAGAAACTTTATGTAAGGGCATCTGGGCTCTCTTATACCTCTTACCTGTATTCTCTGTTGCTTGTTGATTTCTTTCTTTTACATGCCCCACATTTTACATGCCTTTTCTTATTAGGAAAAGCTGAATCTTTCTCTTAGATCCAATTTTTAAAACCCTAGGAAATCGTCCTGAAGAATCATATTCCAACCTTTTTGACAACTAGCTATAACTGAGTACTAAGTACTGAGCACCAGTACTTAGGCAGAATGCACATACTAGGAGTAGATAATTAAAATAAAGAGTAATTTTCCATAAGGAGAAAGTTGTTGCTCTCAGAAAAAAAGAAAAAAAAAAAAGAAAAGAAAAAAAAAAAAAAAAGGTTCTGTTACAATTAAATTGTGTCTCCCCTCCTCCTCCAAAAAAAGAAAAGTTATGTAAAGCCCTAACCCCTAGTACCTCAGAATGTGATCTTATTTGGAAATGAGGTCATACAAAAGTAGTGTGGCCCCCAATCCAGTATGACGAGTGTCTTATAAAAGAATGACCATCTTGGGACAGAGAGACACACAAGGAGAATGCCATGTGATGGCAAAGGCAGGAATTAGAGTCATGCAGCTACAAGCAAAGTGACACCAAAGATGACCAGCAAACCATCAGAAGGTATGAAGAGGCAGAAAGGACTCTCCCTTACAGGTTTAAAGGGAGCATGGCCCTACTAACACCTCGATTTCAGACTTCTAACCTCCAGAACTGAGACAACAAATGTATGTTGCTTTAAGCCACCAATTTGTGGTATTTGCGTATAGCACTTTTAGTAAACTAATGCAGATGCCAAATAAATAAATTTCTATATTCTCATATCACTGATATCTTGGGGGGGGGAGCATGTAAAGGCAAGTGAATCTATTTCATCATTTCCAAACAGTGCATCACTTGGGAGCAATGTGTTGAATGTGTTCAGAAGCCTACACTATAGCTAGAAACCACTAGGAAGATTATGGGATATTCAAACAAAACAAGAAGAATAATCAGGAAACATCAATAGGATATATCTAATTAAAACATAATGCCAGGGTTTTACTAGAGGGTCCAAAATATTTTTCTATTTCAAATATTGACTTCAATTTTAGTTTTTACTTCCAGGAACTGACTTTATTATGTATGGAATAAAAATAGGTTTAGAATGTTATAGCATTTTTATGTGCATGATTAACTTCTACATGAAACTGTTCCTTTTAAAGCTTAGCAAAAATTCTGTGTAATATTAGAATAGCCTGTTTACCCCTTATGGACCATATCTCCCTTAACAACTTATCCTAGTTTCAGGAAGGATCATTGCACTTCTTTGCTCTACTTAAAAAGCAGTAAGACCATTTTTTAAAAGGCAGATGTTGTCTGACTGGTTGCATATTTGGTGAGATTGGTCATTACAACATCCTCTAATGAGCAAAATAACCACCATTAGTTGTTCTTTTGGGTTACAGCATTAGAAACACAACTTTCCATGTTTTCTGGAAGAGCCGCATGTCGGCCAAGCAGCCAATTACATTTCCAGTTTGAATTGGGAGAAGTAGCTGGTTTATTTGTATGTTTATTTTATTTGCATTCTTTCTTGTTCCAGGGGAAATTTAAAATACTTGAAGAATGTCCACTACTAACCCACTCTATGAATTTTGGCCAAATTTCAGTTTCCTCATCTTCAAGTTGGGAAAAACAAGCCCTTTATTAGAGGTATGTTTGTTAAGACTAAAAGGAAAATTTCATGTGGAAATTAACTGTCAACAGTAAGTGCTACCTGAATGCTCATTGGTATTACCGGTTTTTCTAGCTAATATCAGAACTCTAAAGAAGTGAAACCAGTAAGTGCTTTTTGAAAAGGGATATGAGGTGGGTAGTGTGTACTTTTCAATTTAGTGAAGGCCATATGGACAACCCTGGTAACTTGGAAAACAAATAAAAAGGTGAGGAGAGACACAGAGACAACTAAGGAGGAAATTTTTTTTGAAAGTGAACTTTAAATGGTGCAGCCACTTTCCCTGGCCCCATAGCTCAGTGGTTGAACATCAACCTGTAAACCAGGAGGTCACCCTTCAATTCCTGCCTGAATTGCAGGCTCCAACCCTCACTGGGGGACAGGAAGCAGCTGATGGATGATTCTTTCTTGTCATCTCTCTCTCTCTCTCTCTCTCTCTCTCTCTCTCTCTCTCTCTCTTTCTCTCTCTCTCTCTCTCCTTCTCTCTCTCTCTCTGAAATCAATAAAAACATTTTTTTTTAATTTTAATGGTATAGCCAACTTGAAAGACAATTTGGTATGTCTTATAAAGCTAAAACGTAGTCTAACCATATGTTTCAGCAATCATGCTTCTATAATAGGTAAGTAAATGAATATCTATATGAGATGATGGATGTTAACTAAACTTATTTGGTAATCATTTCAGAATATATGTAAGTCAAAGTCTGTGCACATTAACCTGACACAGTGCTATATGCCAATTATATCTCAATAAAACTAAAATAAAAATAAAATGTATGTTCACACAAAAACCTACAAGTGAATATTTATAGAAGTTTTATTCATACGTGCCAAAACTGAAAGCAACCAAAATATCCTTCAACAGACAAATGGATAGATTAATTGCACAAGACCTAGACCTGGTCAGCCCCACCCGCATTGGGCTAGGTCCAGACCCGGCAGGCCCCACCCCCATCAAGTCCCCCCAGGTGGGGGTCACAGCCTCAGGTCACCTAGCCTGGCGCTGGGGTAGGGGGGTGTGGCCTGAGGTCCCCTATCAAGCCCCATCAGGTTGGGGGGCACAGCCTCAGGTCCCTCGAGCTGGTGCTGGGGTGGGGTGCACAGCCTGCAGTCCCCCAGCCCAGGCTATGGCAGGGGGCATGCCTTGAGGTCCCCTGCCAGGTGGGGGGTGCAGCATCAGGTCCCCCGGTCCAGTGCTGGAGCAGGGGGCATGGCCTGAGGTCCCCTGTCAAGCCCTACCATGCAGGGGGCACAGCCTCAGGTCCCCTGCCCCAGCCTAGCACCAAGCAACCTCAGGTCCCTGCTGATTGCTTGATAAAGCTTGTTACAGGAACTTGGCCTCTGCTGTGGGCACAGCCATCTTGTGTTACAGAATTCCTGCATCCACTGTGGGATCAGCCATTTTGTTACAGTGTGATGGTCAATTTGCATATCCCCTCTTTATTAGATAGGATACCACTATTGGAATGAGAACATTTGATGTGATGCATGAATAACAGTAGTACATGTCAGTAATACATGAATAATATTGTAGTAATACATGAATAAAATAAATGACAGCATTTATTTTATATGCAGTATAAAAATATAACTAGCACACAAAAACTATAGTTTTATGGGTATCATTGCTTGGGGACAATAAAAAAGTATTTTTAAAGAGAAGTAGTGTAGGTGGTAAATGGCTAAGACAAAATCATAGAGAGTCAAAACTACTGTAATTTTTATTACTGTAAAAATTATGGTAATGACTGACTCTGGCTTCCTTAAAAAATAAAGCTAACTTAAAATAATAAATCCAACCAAGGGAAATGAAAGCCTGGAGAGTATTATGCTAAGTGAAATAAGCCAGTCAGAGAAAGACAAATGTCACATGACCTCACTTATGTGTGGAATCTAATGAACAAAATAAACTGATGAATAAAATAAAACCAGTGGCATGGAAACATGGAATAGACTGAGGAATCTCAGAGAGAAGGAGCGGTGGGAAGGGGGGAGGGAGGGAGAAATTGACCAAATAATTCATGTGCATATGTGCCTTGCCCAGGAACATAGACAATAGGGTGGTGAAGTCCTGGGATAAGGTAGAGCAGGGCAATGGAGTAAAAAGGGAAGGACATCTATAATACTCTCTACAATAAAGTTATTTTTTAAAAAAAGAGAAACTGAATAGCAACGGGATTATGCCTAGTTAATTGATTAAGTCAGTTTCCATAACCAAAAATTTTATTTCAAAGGTAATGGCTAGAAGTTTAGTTATTTTTAAGATATCCACTTTTATACCTCAGTCTTCTAAAAGAGAATACAAATATATGTGTATGCCTCGACATTTCCTGTTTAGGATTGCAAAGACAAGCTAGTGTAGACTCCCAAATCTATGTTTTATATTTTTTGCCCTGGCTAATGGTATCTCTAGTGAACCAAGTAGAAAAGCTTTTATATTCAGTCATTATAGCTTATCATTTCTACTTATTTAATACCTTGCAAGTAAATTCATTTCTGTTCATTGGTATAACAGTTTTCTGAGTCATATTGCCTTTCCCCTCTTTCAGGATTTAATTTTCACATCACTTTCTCTGGAGAATCTGCTCTTACACTCAGGTGCAGATTGAGTGCCTTCAAATGTTTCCTTAAAGCACATGTTTCTCATCACACCCAATTATAATTTTTTGTCAATTTGTACCGTTGTCTCTATTAGACAAAATATCTGCTAAGGCTATAATACCTTCTTAGCATTAGCATTATTTTATCCCTATTGATCAGTACACATAGATGCCTAATAATTATTTCTGAATAAATAAAAATAATTAGTTAATGAATTATTTCAATAGTCTCCTAACCAGTTTAACCTCAAACTTGATACCTCTTCCATCTATTCTCTGCATTATAGGCAGAGCGCTTGTTGTAAAGCCCAACCTAATAAAATCATGATTCTATTTAAGACTTTTTAGTTGAAAGTTACATAAAATAAAATTCAGCTAGCTGAAAACAACTTAAAGGGGTATTTTTTAAAAAAATAATTTGTTTTAAATGACTTCAGAGAGGAAGGGAGAGAGAGAAAGATAGAAACATCAATGATCAGAGAGAATCATTGATCAGCTACCCCCTGCATGCCCCACACTGGCATGTGCCCTGACTGGTAATTGAACCGTGACCTCCTCATTCATAGGTCAATGCTCAACCACTGAGCCACATTGGCTGGGCTTAAAGGGTCTTAACTTTAAGAATTGCCCATACCTCCTTGGAATTGTATTCATTGTTCAGCACATGGCTGTTGTTGTGTCGCATTCTGAACTGCCAGTACTAGAACGTATGCTCAAGAGCTTCTCTCAGCTATAGGAAGAGAAAACTGAAATTCTCTCAGAACTTGAGTCATCTCAAGGGCAGTTCCACAGCCTGGTTCCCTGCACCCCTGATTGTACAAAACACTCAAAGATGTGACCAACACTAACCTCTAGAATTCCCCTGTGATATTGAGCCAGAGTTATCCTCCATTGGGTTGGGCTTCACCCTCCATCCTTTCCTGATCCCATTTACCCCACTTCCTCATTTGCCTCGAACCATTTCCTAAATAAATACTTTTCTCATGAATCTGTCTTAAGGTTTCACTTGGGAAACCCAAACTAAGACAAGAATGCATAGTGTCCACAGGACCCAAAGCTAGTAAATCACTCAGGTATAGATTAGAAATATAAAAGAAGATATGAATAAATTCAGAAAAGTGGTTTGACTTTGTCTTAGACCTCTCTCTCTCTCTCTCTCTCTCTCTCTCTCTCTCTCTCATCCTCACCCAAGTATATTTTTCCATTGATTTTTATTTATTTTATTTTTTTCCTATATTTTATTGATTTTTTACAGAGAAGAAGGGAAAGGGATAGAGAGTTAGAAACATCGATGAACTGCCTCTTGCACACCCCCAACTAGGGATGTGCCCACAACCAAGGTACATTCCCTTGACCAGAATCAAACCTGGGACCCTTGAGTCCTCAGGCCGATGCTCTATCCACTGAGCCAAACCGGTTTCGGCTTTCCATTGATTTTTAGAGAGAGTGGAAGGGAGAGGGAAAGACAGAGAGAAACATCTATTTGAGAGACACATTGATTGGTTGCCTTCTGCACCCAAGGTACATGCCCCTGACAGGAATTGAACCTGGGACCCTTCAGTCTGAGGGCTGATGCTCTCTATCCACCGAGCCAAACCGGCTAGGGCAGACCTCTGCTTTTCTCTTGATAATTGCTCTATATTAACTTATCTGCTTCCAAAACTGCTTGGCAGAATATAGAATTCCAGAGCCCCAAAATTAACATTTCCATCTCTACATTTTGGTGGTCCTTAAATCAAATTAAAAGGAAACAGCATCTGTTTGAGCTAATCTGATTAGGACATCTATCTACAATTTAGCCAATCATCCATAGTCAGAGAGACAGGGTCCTAAAGTATACCAGATGGATTAGGCAGAGACTCACCAGAGCAAGAGAGAATAATTTGTTAACTAACACAATGATTTGGCATTTAACATCTTTAACTTATCTTTATTTTTATTTTATTTTTAATTTTTTTATTGATTTTATACAGAAAGGAATTGAGAGGGATAGAGAGTTAGAAACGTCGATGAGAGAGAAACACCGACCAGCTGCCCCCTGCACACCCCCCACTGGGGATGTGCCAGCAACCAATGTACATGCCCTTGACCGGAATCGAACCCGGGACCCTTCAGTCCCCAGGCCGACGCTCTTCCACTGAGCCAAACTGGCTTTGGCTATCCCTAATAATTTTTAGAATAAAGTCCAAGAAACTTACCAAGGCATGAAGGGCCTTTTTTATGTAGCCTCAGCTCTTACCTCTACCAATTCAGATGCCATGTAAAATGTTCACAACATACGTGCCCTTTCTTATCTCTGATACTTAGACTTTGTTACTCCCCCCTTAATGAATTTTCTTTCATCTTCCCTACATACATCCTTCATCTCACCAACTTCCATTAGTACTTCTGAATATATTCAAGTATCACATACTGCAAAACCTCTGCTAATTCCCTGAGCCTATGTGAGGGACCCATACTTTATGACTCTCTATATTTTATCACACTGTAAGTATTTGTCTGCTCAGGTGCCTCTGGGTAAAAATAGAAAATCCTTAAAGTGCTTGATAGCATATGGATACACAGTAATTTTCTGGTCTTGTTGCTGTTGTTTTTTTATAAGTAAGAGAAGGAGGAAAGGAAGAACAAAGCTTGAAGAAAGCTCCAGATAGACTAGAAGTGGGTTCTCTTGAAATGTTATTTATCTCAATCTAAGGAAGAACAGTGTACAAGGAAGAATACTGAACAATCATTACTGGTATTGAGGATTTTTTTTTCCCCAAAACAAACATACCAAGAAATGGTGCTCAGACCTTCATTTGAAGTCTTTGTGGGAATGTAAACATGGAACTATATTTTAAAAGGTTTAGGTGTTCTTTCCTACTTCTTTCTCAAGTGCTCTTCCTGTTATGAAATTTTTTCCTTTTCCCATAATCTACTTAAACAAGACTTTTTGACTAATAAAAAGATTCAAACTGTCCCTTAGGGAATGTTTTGTCTGCAAGATCGATCTATGCTGAATTACCTGTCACTACAAGCTGATCCTGATTTCAGGAAGATTGGCTTTACTCTTGGAAATTGGCTTTTGTTTAATTATCTCACCTTCTGTTTAAATGGACTGAATTGGAAAAACCATAAATACATCCCTTTACAAAATACTTGTAGATCTGAGATAATGTAAGACACTACTGATGGAACATATCAGCCATTGTAGAATCCAAGACCTAAAATAGGCATAGGTGTCTTTTTTGTCTCTGACCTTAGAAGAAGTAATTCAGGACTAAAATAATTTTATTAAAATGTGGTAGATAGGAAATGAAAAAGCAAAAATTCTGACATTCTAAGCTTCCTTTAAGGATCCTATTTATGAAAACCTGGCTTTTAGAAAATGAATTGTCCAAATATGGATCCCATATGACAAAGTAATCAAAGGTTAGTCACACCTCAGTCATTTACTCAACAAAAATTTTTGAAGTGTAAATGTATACAACAAATTGTCATGGGCAATAGCAGTAAAGCAGCAAGCCAAACTCCTGCCTTCTTAAGTTTATAGTCTAGTGGGAGAGACTGACCATGAGACAGAGAAAAACTATATTTTGTAAGCCACATTACATACTTGGAAGAAAAAAATGCAGTGCCATGAAAATCCATAACATGAGAGACTCACTTTATCTTGGGGATTAGGGAGAGTTTACTTAAGGAATAGTAATGATGCTAGGGATGGTAATAATGCTTACTTAGTTTACAAGTAAGTATTGATGAGAATTTTACATACACTATATTCCTTATACCAACAACTACCCCACAAGATAGGTGGTTTATTAACCTTACATGAGAAAACAACTTTAAAAAGTTTCAGTGACTTGCCCAAAATAACAAATCTCAGGAGGGAATTGTTAGCTGAGATCTGAAAATAAATAAGGTTTTGGCCAGGAAGTGGGGAGTGTAGGGAAAAGCATTTCAATTCAGGGAAGTGGTCTTCGAGGCCTGAGGCTGGGGTGAATATGGCAAGGATGAACTGAGAGCAAACCCACGTGACTCCTCTTTAGAGCCTCGTTAGCATAAAGGTAAGAGAATAGAGATAGGGGTTAGCTAACCCAAAGAGGGATTAAAGATTTGTTTCTTTCTCCTAAATACATTGGAAGCCAATGAAAGATTAAAGTAGATGAATGACATAATCAGATTTGTATTTTTAAAAGATTACTCTGACACCATTGTGAACAATTGGAGAAAGCAATGCATTTGAAAAACTTTTGTTTAACATTGGAGGGCTTAGTTGCTGGAACAGAAAATTACATACTCCTCCCTATCTTAATCCTGTTCTCTGATAAGACCCACTTGGCATGCCTCTGAGGGGTGACATTACAAACCCATCCCTTCTATTTCTTGTAAAAATATATTCAAGATCATATACTATCTACCAGATCATATAATTGGCCCTTGTAGAGTATCCATGTATGAAATTTCTCCCAAAATCTAGGGTAAGAAAAGTCCCTGTTGTACACTATAGGTGTGCACTTATACCCACAATCTGATACTGTGTAATACACAGCCTGGAATATCTCTGGAGTAATGACTTTTAATTTTCTTGTGTTCATAATAACACCTAACAGAAGGCTAAAGTACACATTAGTATTAGAGACATGGTGCACAAAATTCGTGCATGGGCGTGTGTGTCCCTTAGCCCAGCTTGCACCCTCTATAATCTAGGACCCCTCGAGGGATGTCCGACTGCCCATTTAGGCCTGATCCTGGTAAGATTGGGCCTAAATAGGCAGTTGGACATCCCTCTCATAATCCAGGACTGCTGGCTCCCAACTGCTTACCTGCCTTGTCTGCCTGATTGCCCCTAACCACTTCTGCCTTCCAGCCAGATCACCACCTAACCACTCCCCTGCCAGCCCAATTAATTCTTAACTGCTCCCCTGTAGGCCTGGTCACCCCTACCTGCCCTCCCATATAGGCCTGGTCTCCCAACTGCTCTCCCCTGCAGGCCTGGGTCCACCCCAACTGCACTTTCCTGCTCCTGGTTGTCCCCAACTTCCCTCTTCTGCCTGCCTGGTCACCTTTAACTGCCCTCTCCTACAGGTTTGATTGCCCCCAACTGCCCTCTCTTGTTGGCCTGGTTCCTCCCAAATGCCCTCCCCTGCTGGCCATCTTGTAGCAGACATCTTGTGTTCACATGGGGGCAGCCATCTTTGATCACATGGGGAAAGCCATTTTGTGTGTTGTAGTGATGGTCAATTTGCATATTACTTTCTTATTAGATAGGATAGAAGCCTGGCGCATGGGTGGGGGCCAGCTGGTTTGCCCTGAAGGGTGTTCCGGATCAGGGTGGGGGTTCCCTTTGGGCATGGGGCAGCCTGAGCGAGATACCTGTGGTGTTTGCAAGCCAGCCATGTCCTCTGGCAACCCAAGCAGAGGCCCTGATATCTGGGATTAATTTATCTTCTTTAATTGAAACTTTGTAGCCTTGAGTGGAGGCCATGGCTGGCCAGGAAGTTTGGCTTCCTCCATCACCAGGGAAACCCAAGAATCCTGCTCACTCTGTGGCCATTTGTTTGGGTTAATTTGTGTACTCACTCCTGATTGGTTTGTGGGTGTGGCTTGTGGGTGTAGTAGAGGTATGGTCAATTTGCATGTTTCTCTTTTATTTATATATGTATATTTCAGAGGCCTAGTGCACAAAATTTGTGTCTGGGATTGGGGAGGCTCCCCTCAGCCTGGCCTGCACCTCTCCAATCCAGGACCCTTCAGGGGATGTCCAAATGCCAGTTTAGGCCCGATCCCTGTGGCCTGATGCCTCTAACTGCTCCCTGCTGGACTGATTGCCCCATAATTGCTCCCTTGCCAGCCTGGTCACACCTAACTGCCCTCCCCTTGCCTAGTCACCCCTAACTGCGCTCCTCTGCCAGCCTGTTTGTCCCTAACTGCCTCTGCCCTCCTCTGCCAGCCAATTTGGTGTTGATTGGTTTGTTTCTATGCCAGTCAGTGTCAAAAGCTCCATCTCCTAGGCAGCCATTGGCTCCTCACACTTCACCCAGATTTTGTTCTGATTGGTCAGTTTCTATGCCAATCAGCATCTCTGGGCCTATCAATAGGGCCTGATCAAAAGGCGGGGCTGATAGCAGCCCTGGTGGAGGCCTGGAGAGAAATGGAGGCTTGGCTGCTGGCCAGGCCTGGAGTGAAACAGAGAGGCCAGTGCTGAAGTAATAGCTGCCACAGAGGCTATGGATGAGACCCTGTTTCTCTCTTCAGGCCTCTCTCTGGGCCTGATTCACAGCCCCCTCAGCAGACAGTGCTGGGTCACCACAACAATCCAGCACTGACTGACTGCAGGACTGACTTCTGGTTGGTCGAGCCTCTGGTCGTGACAGACCCAGGGTTTTTATATATTAGAATATATATATATTTGTGAACTGGAAGACAAATAATCATATACTATAAAAGCAAATCTAGAACTATAAAATAAATCAACTAGGCTATTTGAACAGAGATGAAAAACAAATGGTCATGCTAGAAAAGGATTATTTGAAATTATTCACACTACTAATCCCAGTCTCTGGAGACTGAGAGCTCATCTTTTGGCAGCACAAATAAGTTGAAAAAATTGTAACGAACACATATCTCATTAATTAATTACAGTTGCATAAGTTCTTACTGGTCCAGCCATCTCCTATTTGATTTTCCAACAAATTCTTTGCAATACAGAAAAATGATGCTTTACCTAACAATGTGTTTCTTTGAGATAATTCCAATTGTTCTCACTTTACATATAAGAATTAGGTCTAAAACTGTCAAAGAAATACATATTAAAGTAAGTGACAGAGCATAGCACAACCTGCTTAAAAAGTTTCCTAGCCATAGTAGTGGTATTAACAGAAATAAAAATGGTGGTTACATTTTACTAACAATAGCTAATGTTGAGTGACCACTTCCAATTAGAAATTTTAAGAGCCAGTATATGATATACTATGTTCCATTTTCTCCTGTGATAACCCAGTGGCGATGGAGCCTCCAGGAGCCTGGGCCCTAGACTCATGATGAGCAGAGTCCCCTATAGGCATGCAGCACCACCAGAAATAAACATGCCATTATAAGCCACTAAGATTTGAGGTTGTTTGTTACCATAGTAGGACCTAGCCCAGTGGTTCTCAAACTATAGTACCAAATCAGCAGCACCAGCATAATTTGGACACTTGTTAGAATGCAACTTTTAGGATTTCATCCCAGACCCATGGAATCAAAAACTCTGGGGATGAAGCCAGATTGTTTTAACCTCCAGGTGATTCTTAGCATGTTTAAGTTTGAAAGTACTGACCTAATATATCTCCCCTGTTAGGAACTTCCTAGCAAAGAGGCCAGTATGACTAGAGAGGTATGTGTAAAGGCAGATATATGAGGTGAGACCAGAGATGTAAAGGTGTCAGATTGTATAGATATAGATTGTTAATAGTTTATTATGAAATGTTTTATATTTTTATTTTTTTACTCTACTTGAATATTAATGGGTGCTCTATGGAAAGAAAAAAAGATTCAGTGTTAGAAAACTATGGATTAAGTGAAGTTCAATCAGTTTCTATAAAACTTTTTTATAGTGTTTGCTAATGAACATGTTTGTCCAAGATATTGAAAAAAGAAGTATGTGGCTGTGTTACTGAGTGAATGGTGACACTGTTAAATATAGATGAGAATATAGAAGGCAGATTAGTTTTTATCAGATGGAAAATAGCAAATAGAGTTGACATGTACAATTTAAAGTGCCTATGAGGAATAACCAGGTAGAGCTACTCAAAAGAGAGTTGAGAAATAAGAATTTAGATCTCAGGCAAGACATCAGAGATCAATACATAGATTTGAGAATAAAATCTAAATATTTGTGAAATCTATGGTTATGCTATCTAAGCAAAGAAGGAAGTAAGGTATAATCTACCCTACCTACAGAAGGAGGATTAGGGGTAAATTTCTTATTTGAATTATTTGTATTGTGTATATTCTTTGGAAAGTGTCTATTCTCTAGTTAGTTTTGTCCTATAAATATGGAGTTTTATTCTAATATTCACTTCTTGACCTATTTTCTTTTATTATGCAATACTTGGGCTTACTAAAGTTCACTAACAAATGTAAGAAAGGGGAATGGAGGGAGAGAGGTAAGGGAATGAGTGGATAGAAAAGGGAGGAGGGGGAAGGAGAGGGGAAAAAGGAAGGAAGGAAGGAAGGAAGGAAGGAAGGAAGGAAGGAAGGAAGGAAGGAAGGAAGGAAGGGAGGGAGGGAGGGAGGGAGGGAGGGAGGGAGGGAGGGAGGGAGGGAGGGAGAGAGGGAGAAAGGGGAGAAAGAAAACGTATCTATTCATTCATTTTTCTTCTTTGAAGATTGCTGTGCTTCTGTTTTATGTCATCACTGGTTTTTTCCAAACCAAATGATGTGACAAAAGCTGTATATCCAAGAGATGACTCACCTTTCCAAAATATTGAGAGATAATTTGACTCACATCTCAAGAATCACCTTTATTTTTCCCTTGCTTTCTTTTTCTGGAAACAAAAAGCTGGATATTTTGGTAATTGAGTAACTTGGATCTTTGTTTGGTTTAATGGTAAATTTGAGCTAATGTACCAAATTAGCAAAATGAATCATAGCGAACATTCTCTGGCCAGGCTTATTAAATTTCTAGTCACCCAAAGTCTCTTTCATGGGAAATGTGTCCACCTTCCAAAGGCCTTATGCCATACTCTTAAAAGTACTGCAGTTCCAGGAGAAATGATTTATTCATTGAACTTGATTGTCAAATTTCACCATATCTAATTCTAGGGCATTGATTATAAATGTGAATACTTGAACTTGATTCAGAACTATCAAGCATGCTTAGAACTTCAGTCAGTTAATCCTTTTGGAATCTTAAACTCTAAAGACCAAAGTCACGGAAATATGTTTTGGCTTTAATGTGCAGACATTTTTCCATTGGCATAGTCCTTTGTTTTAAAATCATTTCCTTGAGAACTGTTAAAAAGTCTAAGGGATTTTTTTAATTTGCATCTCTTTAACTAATGTTTCAATTCAATTACTAATAAAGCCATGAGATAGTTACTTTAGATGAAGAAGGCAGATGCCAGTTTACATTTTGTTATTTAACACAGAATGATATTTTCATATTTAATTATTTCATTGAACTTATTCCAAAGTTTAGTTAATGATATCACCATTAATTAATATATTACCCCATTCTTCTTTGAGCCTAACAAAGCTTAAGAGAAATATTTGTTAGCAGATAGCAAGCAGGTTTCCTTTTAAGCTATAAAGCTAATTTTTGAAAAGCATTAATTTTATTTTCCTAATTATAAAAAAAAATTGTGTTATACTACTAAACATGAGTAAATTAGTCTGATTGGGAGCTTTATGAAGAGGAGAAATAATAGCAACAGTTAATAGTCATTGAGTGCTTATCTACGTGCCTCACCATCTCACAATTGGTGAGGTAAGTACTTCTTAAATCTCCATTGTTATTCAGAATTGCAAATGATGGAGTTAAAATATATGAAGATGAATTATTGTTGATGGTCACAAATGATAGAACCAATATTCGAACCAAGGCTTTTGGAATCCCAGCATCTGTAATCCTTACACTACCTCTCAAAGAGAAGAAAGTGAAAAACAAAAAGAGGTTGTTCCACATGAAACGAGCTAAGCAGAATGGGTTTATGGCAGTAGGCAAGAGAACAGGAGAAATAAAGTCAGAATATGTAACAGATGCCATGATTAAAAAATATTGAAGCATAATTGACAAATAAAATTTTAAGTTATTGATAACTTACAGTGTGATGATTCAATAAATGTGTATATTACAATATAAAAGGATTGCCTCATTGAGTTAATCCAACCATAACTTCACATAGCTACCTAGTGTGTGTGTGTGTGTGTGTGTGAGATAGAAAGATTATTTAATTCTATTCTCTTGGCAAATTTCAATTATACAACACATACAGTGTTATAGTCTAACAAAGCACCTAAAATAAGAGCACAGAACACTAGTTTCCTAAGTTGAAATTTAAATTGATTTAGGATAATCTATGACATTCTATTAGGTTAAAGTGTTTTTTAATTTTTTTTGTGTGTGTGTATGTGTATCAGCCACAATTATAAATAACAAAAGTTCAAAGAACACCAAATTAACATAAGGAGAGCACTGTATCTATTATCTATTGTAGAAGGTGCTCTATAACAGAAGTGAGGAAAAAGCCTGCTTTGCCAAGAGTCCTGACACCCTCCTATTGTCCCAGATTCATCTTAAATTATTCCTCCTTTCATTTTCATTTTCATTGTGTCCCTGCTGGATGATTAATTTTATGGTCCCTAAATACAACTATGCTCTTAATTTTTCCCAAAAAGTATAAAATCAATGCTATCAAAAGAAGATTTCATTTTTTTTTAAGATCCTTTTCATTGAAGAGTGATAGTCCCCATGAAATGGTCTAATATGCAGTGTGGTCATAAAACATCTGGTATCTAAAGCACTGTTGCTCAATTAGTAAGTACTATAACTATATGAAGGATTATATTTTAGAGTTTAAAAAGGCCTATACCATAAGCAGTGAGGAATTAAACTAAAACCTTCAATATCCTCTGGCTCAATTGAAAATATTTCATATTTTCAAGGATAATTCCAGTAAAAGCAAGAAGACCGCTTTACATATAGAAACTCTTGATGTTTATGAAATGAGGATGAATCAATAGCTATTTTAGTTTTTTTTATAAAACAAAATTATTTCATGAAACAATCAGCTTTCAAAATGCACTCATATAATATTTTTATCCACATCTTTTTTTTCTTCGCAGAGCTTGATAAACACAACAGATTATTTAACATATTTTTCTTTTGATCTATATTCTAATTTATTAAATGGCTGTGTTACTTTCTAATTTGTTCTCTTTCTATTTATATTATTTTAAGTTAAAGTTGGGGCACAAGAATAGCTTAGAGAATGATGTAATGGTAGTGCATTAGATTTTTTTGCTGTGTAACAATTTGCCACAAACTTAAAACATCAGCTAACAAGTTTCATGGATTCAGAATCCAAGTAGAGCTTAATTATGTTTTTGTGTTCAGAGTCTCACAAAAATATAATCAGGGAGTGGGCTAGGCTGTGCTCCTTTATGGATCTTGAAGGTCCTCTTCTAATAGCTCATGTATTGATAGTTGTTAGCAGAATTCAGCTCCTAGTAGATATGGAACTGAGGTTGCTATTTTCTTGTAGTCAATCATAGCCCAGGAAAAGTCTCATAACCCATCATTTAAGGGCTTTCATTTGAATATATCAGGCCCATACAGGATAATTTCCTTTATGATTAAGACATAATAAACTGTACCCACAACTGCAAAATCCCTCCATATTTGTCATGCAAGTAATCTAGTCAAGGGAATTACATCCCATCACCTTTGCCATTTTCTGTTGATTAAAAGTCACCAGTTCTGCTAGCAATCAAGTGGAGAAGTTTATACAAGGATGTGACTCATTGGAGATGTGTCCGCCTCAGGATATATCCACCAATATAAGTAACAGTATCTTCCATTTTCCTTAAAATTCCCTAGAGTTCTTGGCAAACAAAAGATGGAAATATGTGCTGACTTAAAATGTTTACAAGAAAAATAGTCATTTGGATTGTTCCAAAAGGCATCCTCAAACAGAAGAGTCAGTTTTGGTCTTAGTAAGTGGTGTGGCATCAAGGTATAGATCTGCCAAGTTCATCATATTTCAGGACTGATTTAGAGAATCAACAAAAGTCTCAATTTTTCCATCAGAAAAAAATCTTCAAGATAAATTGTACTGTGTCCTCCACTTACATGTTTTGAAGAAAAATGAATTGCATGGGAGGCATAACTTTTCTGGAATGAAGGTAAGGAAATAGATAGTGTAGATATTCATAGTGACCAGTCAGAAAATAATTACTTTCTAAATCTAAGTCAGTCATCAGAAGACATGAAATACATCACTTATTGTAGATGAGTATGACAGAAATGAAAACTTATGACATATTTTTTCTCTTACCAGCAGTTCTATTATAAAAATAAACTAATATTTTAGGTTATTTAAAGAGATACTAGAAAGATGTGCTTATGTAGTCATATTGTTTCATAATGTTTTTGTAATTTAGATGATTAGTTCTACTTAGAACATGTAAAAATAATAAATGCATTTTAAAAAATCTTTAAACATAAAACAGATGCTCAAATCTATGATGGAAGAATAAATTATGGGCAAGAGGCAACCATGCAATCCACACTTTCACCTGCTCATGTGCTTCACATGTGTAGCTCACTGGCAAAGAATACACATATCAGCTTTGAGGCATAAACTAAAACCATGTAAGTCTGTTTTTGATGGTGTTACCTAAAAATCTCATGATCTGCCAACACTCTTCCAAAGTCATACATTCAAGTGAGGAAAACTGTTACTAGGCAGGAAATAGAATCATAGCTCATCTGGGCTTTTATTTGTTCCCTCTGTAATAAGAATTTTATGAAATACATACCTTCAATTCAGCACTGTACACCCACAGAATCTCTTAACAATATATAATGGAAATAAATCCCCTTTTAAAATATTGGGTAATTTTCCTTGTAAATAACAATAGGATAAACAATAGAGTATAGATAATATGTGAATATTAGATTGCTGTGTCATTGAACTTTTCTAAAAACTTCTGAAGTATCTCAAAACATTGCATCAAATTAATCACTGCGGGACTATTTGCAAGAGATACTCTACTTAAGGTAAAAAGCTAATCATATTTAAGTCAATGTTACATCTTATCAAATTCCTGAAAAAGGTAATCCTATACAAACTATACTGAATCTGAAGAAATTCTGGATCAAGACAAAAACACCCAAATTGTTGGGGAATTATAAAAAGAAGTGAAGACATTGTCTTCACAAATCAAAAGGAGGCATTATGGGTCATATTCATTATAGTTAAGTCCCTCTGACACTGAATTTTGATAGATATTTATTGAGCAATTTATTTCCCAGTATACCCAAAAGATGAACTTTGAAAGTAGGACTCTGTAACCTAACCTAAATTTCTCTCTTAAGTAAAATCTGAAAACAAATTAAGAGCATCAGCTATCACTATTATTTGTAAGCAGTTTATAATTTTAATTGTGTTAGCTACTATAATTTAGTATGTTAGTTGAATTTATTGCTTCCCATAGTAAGAAAGAATGATGCTTCTTCAGAATCTTCATTGTGTCTCAGACAAGGGAGACAAAGTTAGAATATTTGTAAAGATAATGAAGTCTGGTTTATGGTGCATCTTTCAATATCGGAGTTTGATTAGAGTACATTTGAACATCTGTTTTATGTTTAACAGTTTTTAAAAATAATTTATTGCTTTTATATATTGCTAAATAGAACAAATCATATAAAAGTATGAATGTATTATGAAACAATATGACTACACAAATCCTTCTAATATCTTTCCAAACAATCCAAAATATTAATTTATTTTCAAAATAGAACTGATGGGTAGAGAGAAATAAGAGTATTTCAATTGCCTAAGTACAAATCTAAATGTCCATCTATAATAAATATGTTATTTCAACTACTCTAATGACTGGCTGAAACTTCGCAAATAATGTTTTGCTGACAAGTCATCATGCATTTCTGTGCTACCTTTCCTCCCACCTTCTATTCCCAGAAAATATACACCATCTGTGAAATGCATTTTTATTTCAAGCAGATAGGTTAAAAAAAAAAAAAAGGAGGGGGTTATCTTATTGGAAACCTACCCCCCCCCATGGATAAATTTGAGATTGAGACCCATTGAGTCTCCAAATTAATCCTGAAATTTGGAGAGGGTCTTAAGACAATTAATGCCACACCATTTCTCAAGATCAAATCTCTGTTTTATTTGAAAATATCTTTTGGAACCATTCAAGTAGCCACTTTCCTTTTTAAGTTTTCAAGTCAACAAGTATTAATTAATCATCTTTTGTGTGTCAAATACTATTAGGAGATTTGGAAGACATAAATGATGTGGTCACTGCCATTGGGCCATTCTCTGGATATCTTCTTGGCTTAACTTTAGTTTAAAATGGCATATATAGAGACAGAGCAACATAGAGCACAGGTCATCAGCAATAAATCAGAAAACAAATCACAAGAAAACTACCAAGTTAAATCATCAGACATGTATTTATTAAACGCTGCAAAGAAAAAACAAACAAACACTGGGAGTGAAAATTCATTACGTGTGTAGAAAGCTGTTTGTTTCTTGAAATAATGTTTATGAAGAACCTAAAATGATTGCTGCTTTAAATTCATTTTATTAGCATCCTACATTTTGATTCATCAAGCTACCTTATTGCTCCCATGGCAACTATAGGAGAAAATCTTTTTTTTAAATAGAAAAATTTAATGAAGAAAAAAAGTATTTGGACAGATAATTTCAGCTGACATTTCAATACAATAGAGGTAAGTAACTCAAAATACTCCCAACCACAAAGTAACACTTGTTAACCACTTTCTGGAGACCCTTTTCTCTCCAGAAATAAATTATAACAATATAAAACATATATGGCATTAACCATTATTTTTTAAAATATTTTTTGAATAGGTGATAAATGTACATGGTTCAGAATTTTACATACCAACAAGTAGAGAGTGAAAATTTTTCTCTAGCAACCCAAATTCCTGTTTTTGAGGTAATTAGTGTAATATTTATTGTGTATACTTTCAGAAGTATTTTATGAATGAATAAATGATCTCATAAACTTTTGGATATTACATTTAAAAAATATACTTCTGATAATAAACAAGGTTTCCTATAACTCATCACCTGCTCAGGCCATGCTTCTTGGTGTTAGCACCTTGTTTTTCCACTTTCCTTTATAACCCAGGAGAAAAAGAATTGTGGAAATAAAACACAACAACAAGAAAAAATACAAAAACCTTGCATACATTCTTCTTGTGATATATTGGTAACACAATTGAAACAACTATACAAAACACAGATTAATGATGTAAAACTTGACAGCCTTTATATATGTACTAGAGGACTCATGCACAAAATTCATGCATGGGAGGAGGGGGGAGGGGGAAGGAGGGAGATGGTCACTCAGCCCAACCTGCAACCTCTCCAATCTGGAAGCCCTCAGGGGATGTCCTACTGACTGATTAGGCCTGCTCCCTGTGGTTCTCTGCTCTCTGTGGGGCCTGCCTGCTCCACACCACTGTGATGGCCAACCAGGCCCTACTGGGTGCTGCCTGCAGACTGAGCTTGCCTGGTCCCAGGTCCCTACGGAGACAGCCAAGCAAGCCTTGCTATCTGCTGTCAAGCTATGTGGCCAGACCCACCTGAGGGCAGGTCCAGCTGCTGCATCACCCACTCTGGAGTTGCTGGTCTGGCCCTGCCTGGCTCCCTGGGCCCCAGAGTAGCCACTACAGCTGTGGGTCCGGCCTTGCCTCCCTCTCTGGCCCTTGAAGCAGCCTCAGCGGCTGCTGACCAGGGCCTCCCCCAGTGCAGGCACAGAGGCCCCTGCCACCCCGCCCCCAATGCTATGTGCACAATCTCCTCTTGTCCAGTTGACCCATTATGGCATCTGGGTAATTAGCACATTTCATATATATATATATATATATATATGAAAAAGATGTAGATACTATATCACATAAGTTTTAGGTCCAAAGTCTTATGTGTACTAAAAAAAGATAATGTATCCTTACAATTACATTAATAATAATATATATCTTTATAACAGTAGATTAGATCTAGAATTTTGTGTCTAGACAATTTCTGGGCACCATGATTTCCAAAGTATATTGGCAGTCATATATCCAGAAGAGGCTCTTCTACATGAGTATGTCCTGGGAAACCTGATGATTTGAGGATTAGAGGGTTTGGTTCTAGAGAAGAACATGTAAATGAGATTCCAACATGTGAAGGGCTCTCATGATGAAGAGTTATTGGATGGATTCTAAGTTGCTTTAGAAGAACTGTCTGGTGGAGACTCTTTTACCTCAGAAAGTGACTGTCTTCAGAAACTAAAAGTATTAACCACAATTATGTCAAAGTTTCCCTGGAAAAAAAACAAACCAAGAAATACCTAACTCTTCCTGGGGCAGAGAAGGAAAGGAGCAAAAAGAGAGAGGAGTCTATGAAAGCATGGGTCTTGGGGAAACTACATTCAGGAAATGTAGATGAGAAAGGGTTAAAAAGAAGGCTAGGACCAGAGTATGAAGACCTAATCGGTTTCCTTCCCCCTACCACCACCTCAAATCTCTTTCTCAAGTAGGATTTAGGCTTTTGTCTTTTCCACTCTAAACTTCTCTTCTGTCTTTGAGAATATGAGTAACTTCTCATTATCTCGATTGTTTTCCTAACTGGGAAATCAGTTAATAGTAGGGTTGTTAATAAGCGCCAATGAGAGGTTTGATTGCCATAATTTCCCACTACTGCTTGCTTTCAGAAGGTATTCATGTTGATGTTTCATGACATCTAGACTTCCCAGTGTTGCAAAATGATTTTGACTTCACTGTGGGACAGCAATGGAGTTATCTATAAATCATACAAGCAAAAAGAAAAGTTAATCATCTTTAATGTGCCAGAAGAATATTTATGGCACATTTAAGACAGAAAAGGCTGCATTTAAAAGTCCTCAAGCATGAGAGGAAATGAAGGGATGTCCTAAGATTATCTGAAGGCAGACCTTATCTCCCAGGGAAAGGCTTTATGAGCAAGCCGGCTCACCACAGCTGGGTCAGCTTGGAAAGCACAGAGAGATGGGAAGAGTGGAAAGTCAACAATCATGTAATGAGGTTAGGGATCTCTAGGGTGGAATTAGGAGGTACAGCAGGAAATGTTTATGTACAAAAGGAAGTTTTGTAAATGATTTTGACACTGATCATGGAATTTTAATAAGTTTAACTTTATTGGAACATAAGATATACATAAGTGGGAAAATTTCATAAATGTGGTGGCTCTCTGGTTACTGACTATACTAGTATTTAAAATGTTACATCAGAAAATTTTGTTCTGTAGGTAAAATTTCAACTTTGAAAGATTTTTCTTTTGTTAATTATAGGTTTCAAAAATATGCAGCTCCAGAAGTCAAAATATGACTTCTTTAATTATGTATTAAAAGAGATTGCATGTTCTTTTTCAATTTCTGGAGCCACTTCATGATTTTAAAGCTTCTATTTTAAATAATTGGGTAATAGGTAAATCAGCTGATCTTGTTTTAAAATTATATTAAATCAATTTCAAATGGAAAGTATAGTATAACTTAAAATAATAAAACAATATGAGACAGTAACATCTGCTTAGGGTTTTGCCACATGTGTCAGGAAAGCACCATTTAGTATGTGTACCTTAGGTGCTTTTCAGCCAGTAATCCAGATGTTTGGCCTGCTTGACATCAAATATTAAATTTGTCTAAATATTTGATGCCTTATTAAATGATTAAGTTCTTCAGGACAAATGGTTTTCCGAGCATTTTATTTTATTTTGGTATCACTTACTATATTTTTATGGATAAAAATTACCTAACCTTTTTCTCTCTAGAAATTTATCAGGAAACTTAAATTTATTCAGCTATTTTAGTGCATACATGAATTGCATTCTACTTTATTCTGTGGATCCAACCTCTATTTCCATTTATTTTACTTTTAATTTTCTAAATCTATTGGGGTGACATTGGTTATAAAGATTATGTGGGCTTCAAGTATAATCAACCAAAGTGTCCTTGATAGATGATTGAATAAAGAACATACATGGAATACTACCCAGCCATAAGAATAGATGAAATACTGCCATTTGTGGCAACATGGATGGACCTTGAGAATATCGTACTAAGTGAAAAAGTCATAAGAAGCTAAGAACCATATAATTTCTCTCATATGTGGTATATAAAATTGAAAATCATAGCACTAGCCAGTTTGGCTCAGTGGATAGGGTCAGCCTGTGGACTGAAGGGTCCCAGATTCGATTCCAGTTGAAGGCACATGCATGGGCTGCAGGCTCAATAACCACTAGGGGGCATGCAGGAGGCAATCAATCAATGATTCTCTCTTATTATTGACTAGAGACCTGGTGCACAAAATTTGTGCATGTGGGAAGGTATTCTTCAGCCTAGCCTGCACCCTCTCCAATCTGGGCCATCTCTCTCACAATTCAGGACTTCTGGCTCCCAACTGCTTACCTGTCTGTCTTCCTGATTGCCCCTAACCGCTCCTGCTTGCCAGCCTGATCACCCCCTAACCACTCCCCTGCCAGCCTGATTAATACCTAACTGCTCCCCTGCCAGCCTGATTACCCCTAACTGCCCTCCCCTGCAGGCCTGGTCACTCCTAACTGCCCACCCCTATAGGCTTGGTCACTCCCAACTTCCCTCCACTACTGGCCTGGTCACCCCTAACTGCCTTACCTTGCAGGCTTGATTGCTCCCAACTGCCCTCACTTTCAGGCTTTGTCTCTCCCAATTGCCCTCCCTTGCTGGCCTGATCACCCACAACTGCCCTCCCCCACTTGCCATCTTGTAGTGACCATTTTGTATCCACATGGGGGTAGCTATCTTTGACCACATGGGGGCAGCCATCTTGTTTATTGTAGTGATGGTCAATCTGCATATTACTCTTTTATTAGATAGGATGTTTCTATCTCTCCTTCTCCCTCCCTCTCTGAAATCAATAAAAATATCTTTTAAAAAAATCATAGACATAGACAACAGTATAGTGGTTAGTAGAGAGAAAAAGGGTAGGGGGTAGTACTGGATAAAGGGGGCCAAATATTAATAAATGGTGACTGAAGATGATTTGACTTTTGGTGGTAGGCATCACACAATAATATATAGTTTCCTTTTATTACATACAACACAGAGAATGTTTACAAGCACTAAAGAGACATAGTGTGCTAACTCGTATAAAATTAATTTCTTGTCACATGAAAAATCAGGTACAAATTAGTGTCCCTAGTTCCTTTTGCATCAGGCCATTTCCTCTGGCTTTGATGACCTCTATTAAATATTTAAGCAGTGTGCTGCATGTTCATCAATAGTCAGCCACTGTCTAAAATTCCTGATGAAAATTCATTAAGGGCCTTCTTAAATAATTATTAATAAAATGTCAATAGGCTTAAATCTCACTGAACCTGAGTTTTGCTCTTTGTCATTATTCCCAATTTAATTTGACTTTTGCTTTAATGAGTTTGCTTCCTCTCAGGCACAAACCCACATTCATTTCCTCTTTGAAGAACTCTCTATCAATATGTTACTCTTAGCTTTAATGTAACCAGCAGTCAGTTTGTATTTCTTCAATGAAAGAAGTTGTTTATTCATTTCATAAAAATGATTTATGGATTAAAACTTTAAGTACACAGAGAGCAAGGCACAAGTAAGAGAATAACAGTTCTGACCATGAATGCAGGTGCTGTTTAAAACTCTCCAGTACTTTGTACATGAAGAAAATGTTTACATGTTGTAAAAGAGTTCACATATTTTTTTTAAATATATTTTATTGATTTTTCACAGAGAGGGATAGAGAGTTAGAAACATCGATGAGAGAGAATCATCGACCAGCTGCCTCTTGCACACTCCCCACTGGGGATGTGCCCGCAACCAAGGTACATACCCTTGACCGGAATCGAACCTGGGACCCTTCAGTCCACAGGCCAACGCTCTATCCACTGAGCCAAACTGGTGCTGGCAAGAGTTCACATATTTTCCTAAGTGGGTTTAGATTATGCCTTGAAAAATGCTGTTTCTCAGACTCAAATTTTCAAATAAATACCTATAATCATTTGGAGGATAAAAAAAAAAAAAAAGTGGGTTCTCCATTTTATTGCACAAATGGTGTTTAAATTATCTGTAGCTGTCAACTTGAAAGTATAAAAAGAAATCTGTTTGCATGGGACAGGCTGAAATCAACTCCAAATGATGTCCAAATTGGATAGAGTGTGGATTTTGTCACTAGGGTCTTAACATTTCAGTTTAGATTAAGAACAGATTCATTTTCTACTGTGCCTCTGGAAGGAATCATTCCTCTTCTTCCAGCTGCTAAGAAAGCAATCTTGACTTGCAATAATTACCATCACACAATAGCACCACTGCAACAGATAGCTATCCAGAGCCCAGAAAAGGTTTTTTTTTAAATTCTTATAAATATAAGTATATAAATTTTTGTTTTTAAAAAAACATGTTAATATGTTTCAGTTGAAGACAAAGATAATATAATGCATTCAGTTTTTCCCATTAATAAAATGTTTATATTTTACTGAATAGGACTTAGAAAATACCTGGGAAAACTTTCATTTAGATAACTACTTTCTTTTATATACAAAACTATAACTTCTATTAAGTATTACTATGATTTATATCTTAAATTGTCACAGTAATCTGCCATAAAATTTTATTGCTTCTGATAAAAAAAAAGAATAGAGAAGAGTAAACTTGATCACTGTCTAAGGATAACAGTATAGATTCAACACTTTCTGAAATTATTTTAAAAGATGGCCAACAGTTGAAGATAAAAATGAAGTAATTGCTATTAAAAGATTAGGAAATGAATGACCTGAGATAATAACCAGAAAAATGGCCTCAAAGTCTCTGAACTCTTTGCTTGGGAATATTAGAACTACAAGGAATTCACCAATCTACCTATCCTGGATGTAGGCAGGTACACAGTGACCTTACTTACATATGCTTCTTCCTCTAGAGAAGAAAAATAAGTTGACATTATATGAGACACCCTGGTATAGTGGAAAGTATAGATTTTCTATCTACTCTTAAGCTAATTACTCACATCAACAAGTTGTAATGATTTGAAATACATTATAAGATTTTAGCAAATCCTAAGGACTCAAGAAATGCTTCCTAGAGGAAAGATAGGGGAGGGTGGGGATAAGGGGGAGAAATCAACCAAAAGACTTGTATTCATGCATATGAGCCTAACCAGTGGACACGGAACAGGGGTGAGGGAGCATGTGTAGGGAGGGGTTTGGGATGTGAATGGAGGAATAAGGACAAATATGTGATACTTTAATCAATAAAGAAATACAAAAAAAAAAATTTTTAATCAATAAAAAAGAAATGCTTCCTTAACCCCTCCATTCACCCTCCCATTTATTATTTCATTCATTCATTAAGTAATGATTAAATAAAATGCAATTCAGAAGAATAACAATGTCATTATGTGATGCTGCAATAAAAAATATAGACCCTAACATTTCAGTAACTTAACAAAATATACTTATTTCTCACTTTAGCTACAGTCATGTTCATTCAAACAGTGAGGCAACTCCTCTACACAATCTTTCAGAATCACTGGCTGTCAGCAGTAATACTATCTTCAAAATGTGGCTATGAGGATCTCCCTGACAATCACTATTCCAATCAATCAGGAGGTGAAAAGATAAGAGAGAAGTGCAGGGGAGCTTTTGATAACCCAGCTCTGGAATCCAGATTCCATTCATTGAAACTCAGTCACATGACTTCCATTAATAAAAAAGGGTGGAGAATATATTCATCTAAGTGGCCAAAGGAAGAAATCAGGTTTGGGTTTATAGTAGTCACTGCACATCAAGTTTAGAATCTACACTAATGAAAGAGAAAGATGAAAATTGACCATGCCTTCATGATGCCCACCAGCCAATCAGGCATGAGTATGCAAATTAACCCAATAATGATGTATGGTTACTTTGCATATGAAGGCACCCAGCAGCTGGGGCGGGACTCTTGTACCACCCCAGCCACTTCCGGACTCTGGGCAGCATGGAAAGGCAGAAAGGTGGCTCCAGGTCAGAGCAAAGACAGTGCTGGCAGCCAGGGGAAGGAAGGCCTATTCTTGCACGAATCTTCGTGTCTCAGGCCTCTAGTATATATTAGTATATAAATTTGTTTCAAACTAAAATTCTAAATCTTAGATAACTTCTAAGTAAGAAGAAAATAAGCTTTCTGCAATGATACTAATCATAATGATTGGCTAACATAAATGCATGGATACTAAATGTCTGAGATATGGGCTCAAGAAAAAGACAAGGAAGCACAACAGTCAGAAATGCATACTCTACCAGAGTGTCTGGGCTCTGCTAAGTCTCAGTCTGTGACCTTAAGTGAATTACCAACCTCTTCTACCTTCAGCTGTCTTCATCTGTAAAACAAGAAGAATATTACCTACTTCATTAGGACACAGTGTGGATCAAGTAAGTTACACATTAAGCAATTAGAACAAGTCTTAGTACTTATTAACTGTTCAGACAAGTTCATGCATTATTATAATAAAATACAATGACAGCTTTGCTTATTTGAGCCTCTGTTTTAATTCCTTGCTACAACCATTTTCACTTTTTTTTAAGCCCAGGGAATTGTAAATGAAATGTAAAGAGATGTCAGCTCAGCTTCAATTAGTCAGTGGTTTCAGTGATTTATTCAAGTTCCTCTTCAGGCATGAGGTGGAATGAAAGTACAGAGCATTGGAGGCAGCAACAGCACACTCCTCCCCACTACTCATTTTCCACAGTAGCTCCACCCTCCCCACTGGAAGAAAATGTTAGACTGAAAACAGAGCTGGAGAAGGAAATTATGTGAGTAAGTAGAGATTGTATGGCATTCTTCAGAGTGTAACTGAATAATTGTTAAGATGTGATCTTGGGATGAGGGAGCTAGAGAGGAAATAAGTGTAAGAGAGACTGAGCATGCTGATGATGGCTGAACATCTTGTGATCACCACTGAAAGCATGGAAAACAGGTCCAAGTACACAAAATACTCAATAGCAGGCACAGGGACTAACATTGCCTGGCACTACCGGAGCCTCTAACATTAACAGCCAGTTACATCTGTTTCAATCACTGGCAAGCAGATGAACCTGGTCTGGACTTTCTGGCCCTCTATCTTGTGTTGTGGTCTTTTTATCAACTCTATTGAGATATAGTTTACATACCACTAAATTCACCCTTTTCATGTATACAATTCAGGTTTTTAGTATATTCATGGAATTGTGCAACCCTGATTCCAGAACAGTTGGAAAGACCTTTCCAGAATTCTTGGAAAGATCTCCCACAACTGCTAGCAGTCACTCCCCATTCTTCTCTCCTCACAGCCCCTGGCAACCACTAATCTACTGGGTGTCTGTGGATCAGTGTCTTCTGGATTTGCATAGAAATGGAATCATATATGTGGCCTTTTACGACTGGCTTCTTTTGGGCAGCATAATGTTTTCAAGGTTTTGGATATGCCAGTACTCATTTCTTCTTAGGGCTGAATAATATTCAATTGTATGGATATACCACATTTTGTTTATCTATTAATTGGTTGGTAGATATTTGGGTTGTTTTTACTAGTTGACTATTATGAATAATGCTGCTATAAACATTCATGTACAAGTTCTTGTATGAACACATGTTTTCATTTCTCTTGGTTATATACCTAGTATATAATTGCTTCATTGTAGGGCAAATCTATGATTAATTGTTGAGACATTGCCAAACTGTTTTCCAAATCATCATTTTACATTTCCATCAGTAATGTATTAGAGTTCCAATTTTTCTACATCTTCCAGAACTTATTGTTGTCTTTTTTATTATTATAGCTATCTGAGTGAGTGTGATGTAGTCTTTCAGTGTGATTTTCATTTCCCTAATGATAATATTGAGCATCTCATGATATACTTATTAGCCATTTTTATATTTTCTTTGGAGAATTATCTATTCAAGTCCTTTGTCCATTTTTCAGTTGGGTTATTTTTCTTTCTATTATTAAGTTATAAATTATTTATATAATCTAGATACAAGTCCTTTATCAGATACATAATTTTCAAGTATTTTCTCCCATTCTATAGGTGGCCTTTTTACTTTCTTGATGGTGTCTTTTGAGGTATAAAAATGGCAATTCCTATAATAATGATATGGTTCATTCCTGAATATGCAGCCTGCTGGCCCACCCTGCAGATTTTGGACTTGCCAGGGGAGGTCAGTCTTTTATTCTATTTAAACTTTCAAGTGATTAAATGAGGCCCACCCACATCATGGAGAGAAATTTGCTTTAAATTTTAAAATTAATCTTATTCCCATTTACCTCAGATAAATGGCCACTGCCTTAAGCCCTCTGGAAAGAAAATAGGTTTTGGTGGGAAGATGACATCTCAGAAATTTTGTTGGTTCTAACTTCAAATTATGGAGCCTCCAACCACTTCTGAGTCCCTTGCTAGCATACTCCAGTGCAGACCCTCCTCTCTTTCCTGGACACTGTACTATCCTCTACAGCAGTGTTTCCCAAACTTCTCTCATGATGAGAATCACCTGGTGGAGTTGTTAAAATACAGATTCCTGAATCCCAACTAAGAAGTGCTAAACTAGAATTTTTGGGAACATATAGGTAAAATTGTATACTTAACTAGTGCTAAAGCATCGTGGAATGTGTCCACGATAAATCATTACCTATATGTTCCCCAAAATTCTAGTTTAACACTTCTTAGTTGGGATTCAAGAATCTGTATTTTAACAACTCCCCCAGGTGATTCTCATCATGAGAGAAGTTTGGGAAACACTGCTTACAGTACCTCTCATTCCCTTATGCTTCTATTACTACTCTAATCACTTCTATGAGACTTTTGAGACATAAACTACATCAATTAATTCCTCACTCAACTCTTCAAAGTCTCCCAACCAAAGCAAAAGCCAGGTATCACAATGGACCACTAGGCTGTACAGGGTCTGACCCACCCCATTAACTTTCTGAGTTTACTTTCTCTTTCTAATTGCACTGGCCTCTGCCATTTTAAACTCACCTGGTGCAAATCAGGATCTTTCACACTGGCCACTCTGCCTGCCTGAAATCCCTTAGCCTAGACTCACAGGACGCACTCTCTCAAACCTTGCAAGTCCTGGGGCGACACCTCCCCTCCCCACTTTGTTTTCAGAACATTTTTATGACACCTTTTCAATGAGGACCATCCCACCTACCTGATTTACAGTGACACTCCTTTACTCCTCCTTACCTTTTTTGTATTTGTTTTTGTTTTTTGTTTTTTTACCTTTCCATTCCGTTTCAATAGCACTTAGGAAATTAGAGGTGCTAACCAACTATTTGCTGAATGAGTAGATATTATACCTTTAATTTGACCTTTTGCCGAAAGATTGCCTGGTCAAGGATTCTTTAAGGACTACAGTTTTAACTTGTGCTAAGGCTTCGGTTTCACTTGTGTAAGGATGTAAATTATGGAAATCCCAATCAAGATAGTTTTTGGCATAGAATTCCCTGATCAAAGATTCTTAAGAGAGAAAATTTTCTGCCTTTCCATTTTTGCTTGATGATTATATAAAGTCAGCCTGAAAGTCTCTATCTTTTTTTTTAATTTATTTTTAATATATATTTTATTGATTTTTTGCAGAGAGGAAGGGAGAGGGATAGAGAATTAGAAACATCGATGAGAGAGAGACATGGATCAGCTGCCTGCTGCACACCCCCCACTGGGGATGGGCCCAAAACCAAGGTACATGCCCTTGATAGGAATCGAACCAGGGACCTTTCAGTCTGCAACCGACGCTCTATCCACTGAGCCAAACTGGTTTCGGCTGAAAGTCTCTATTTTAAGAGGTCTCTAAAATTATCAGGTAGCAGACAACACTCTCACATTCTGAATGTGTTATACTTTTCCCTTCATGTCCTGGCCTCTATCTGTAGGTATATGCCTTCCAAGAAAATAAATTGTCTATATTTTATTACATTACAGCAATCACTGGCTCTCTAAACTATAGCACCACCCATTTATTACCCAACTGTGTCCACTAAGCCGTTAACATATTTTCGTTTTTATTATTGCAGAATTCCACATCTAGTACTAAATCCTATCATATAGTTAGGAATGTTTGGCTGAACATAATAGAAAAAAAAAAACAAAACCTGTCTTAAACAAAGAGAAGTTTATTCATCTCTCATGCAATAGAAGACACAAGAGACCCATGACCCAGAACTCAGCTCCAAAAACTGAAAATATGACCTTCTTTTTTGTGGTCTAAATAATATGCTAATTCTCTAGGAGAGTTTGCCTACGTTTTATCATTTCATTACAGTGTTCATTGGTCCTCTAGACTGCGCTATCTGTACCACCCACTACCCAACTGCTTCTACTAAACCATTGATACAGTTTAGTTTTTATTATTAATAGCATTTCATTTCCAGTACCAAATCCTACCATAGAGTTAGGAATCTTTGGCTAAACATAATATAAAAAGGAAAGAAAAATTGGCCTAAATAAAGAGAAGTTTACTCGTCTTTCATGCTATAAAAGACATGTAAGAAACACAGGCTTCTTCCAATGCTCAGCTCCAATAAACTGGCCTTCACCCTCATCCAAACAATATGCTAGATATTCAGCCATATCCTCCTTTTTCCAGAGAGTTCATGAAAGAAAGGGCCTGTGACAAGAAATCCTATCTTTACCAAGTCTTCTAGGGATTTACAGGCAACACTTACGCTTGTATCTTTTGACTAAATATTAATCACATGGAAATATCCAGATTCAAGGGAGGCTGGGAGAAAGAGTCTTTTAACCATGGAGGAAATATGTCTAGCTAAAAATCTGGATCCTAGTTTCTAACAAAGAAAGAATTACATATTGGTACAGTTAGAAAACTCTGCCATGAAAATCAACTCATTAACGTTCCAAACAAGGAAGGTAGACTATAAAATAAATGATAATTCTAACAAGGATTGGAAGACTATTCTGAGCATTACTGCATATAAACCCATAACTTTGAGAATTATCTATCCTAGAGTATGTAGACTCATAACACGCTGCTAAAAGACCAGAAGCCAAATGAGACATGACAACCAGCTGGACCTCTCCCATGCATCACAGGGTGTCATGTGGTTCATGTCAAACAAAATGTGCAGACTGATTAACAAAGCTGTTCACTTGAACTAAAATGTGGGGAATATGACATACAATGTTAAAACACTACTTTTGACACAGTTCCCCATTATCAAGTTCAACTTAGGGGAAAAAATGCTAAGCATCAAGTTCTTGGCCATTTGGTTAAATATCATAGCCTCGTGAAATATTGAAAAGAATGTGTATGACCATACTTTACAGCAAAAAATAAAATTAAGATCTCTAAAGTGGTTACAATTTCAAAATATGAACTAAACGTATTATTTTAAAAACTATGCTGTGGAATTAAGGAGAATTGGCAGAAATGTTTTAATCAGCTTTCCTACATTCTAATTAGCTTTATTCCTTAAAGCTAAACCAAATTTACACTTAAAAATCAAAGAAATTCCATGAGTCAGTTTATTGTCAGAGAATCCTATCAGTCAGATTGAAGCACCTTTCTGGCAGTTGAACAATGGGAATCTGTGATTCTGGGTCACAGTCTATATGCCTCTTCAACTCGATAACTTAGGCCTGAGGCTGTCACACCTTTGCCAGTGCTCACATTCCGGCCCAGTATTCATTATGGTTTTAGGGCAACTAGTTTGGAGAAAATGAGAGGGGTGTACAAATGCAGGCAAGATAAATGATTCTAAACTCTGTAGTTTTCACTTGTTATTTCAACTCAAGAGGACAAACAAACCAACAGGTTTCTGTCCAGGACTATTTCTTAACTGCCAAGGAGAAAACTAGTACAACAAGCTTATTGGAGGAGAAGCAGTAAGATACAAAATAACTTTTAAAAAACCTTGAAAATTGTGAGGTATTAATTTGACGTAGAAATAATTCAATCCACATTGTAGAATACAGATAATTTAATTGTGAAAAACAGAAATTTCCAATGTGCATACTATATTGGAATCAGGCTGAATTTTCTTCATGGTCAAAACGATGCTCTGAGCACACAGGATTTTCAGGGCAGAGTTTGGTCACTGTGCTCCCTCTTTTTAACATGAAGGGGAACTTTTAAAACATAAAACTAAAACTATAAAGGGGGAAACATTGACACACAATATATATTTATGTCCTGGCAAATTTTTGCAACTGATAAACTGAAAAAAATATCTGCAATGTAACTGACAAACAAAAGGTTAACATGTCTAATGTAAATTATCCTAGAAGTTATTAAGAAACTACAAGCCCAGAAGTAGACAGAAAATATGAGCAAACCCATCAAAAAAGAGAAACTGCAAATCCGTAAACATGAATATGTACTCTCTGATCTGCTCCCCATTCCAGCCCTTTGGAGAAAAGATCAAGGTCAACCTGAGCCTCGCCAGGAAAAGTTATATATGGTAGCAGAAGAGTTAGTTTCTGCCTTTTCCAATCCTTGGTTAAATGTAGCAAAGTCTATAAAAAATACAGGAATTTGTTATAGCACTTATCACTTACTAGTACATTGCCTTGACAATTTACCAAGAAAAGCAGCATTGAGAAATCTTCTCAAGAGTACAGGCTAAATTTATTCCTTTAATATAGATTTGAATTCTATTTTCCTCAGTTATGTGAGGTAAAATCTCCTCACTAATGTCTCCTGAGCTCTCACTCCCAACCAAAGTAGCACTAATAAACCACAGTGTTCCTTCTGCAATTTGAACCCAGCTATCTCTATGAAAATACAGGGTGTTCCATAAAAGTGTATATACACAGTAATACTGACAGTTCAATTGTGAAAATAAAATGTATTTAAATAAACACTGCTTTTCCCTGGCTTGGGTGTTCAGTGGTTAGAGCTCCGACCTGTGCACCAAGGAATCACAGGTTTGATTCCTGGTCAAGAGCATGTACCTGGGTCGCAGATTTGATCCCCGGCCCCTATCCACTCCCCTTCGAGCAGGAGGCAACCCACGGAAACACTGATGTTTCTCTCTCTCTGTGTCCTCCTTCTTCCCTACCATACTCTCTAAAAGTCAATTGGGGGGAGGGGGGATATACCCTCGGGTAAGGATTAAACAAAGAATAAATATACAAATATATAAATAAACAATGCATTTATCATTACAGTGTGTGTATACATTTATTGGGACGCCCTTTAGATGACAGTGACATATGTGATATCCCACAATTCTGTCAATTCTTGAGTCCATCTTTTTAAATGACTAATGGCTCATTGCAGGAAGATTCCTACAATAGGGCTTCCTGCTGCAGTTCTTGCCTGGCCTGCTTCCCTCCCTTCTCCCCTCCCTGCCTGTTTCCCTGCCTTCTCCCCCACCCTGATTGCTTGCTTCTCCGCAACTTTGCTCCCTTCAGCAGTGCTTGGCTTCTTTCTACCCTGTCTTCAATCTTCTCTCTGGCCTGGATATGCAAATTAACTGCCATTTGGTTGAGTTAATTTGCATATTTGCCCTGACTGGCTAGTGGGCGGGGCTGGTGGGTATAGCGAAGTTGCAGTCAATTTGCATGTTTCTCTTTTATTAGGTAGGATTATAGGTTTATTTTATTTTCTATTAATTCTTGAGTCAATTTTGACACGTTTTATAAAGTGATCTATTTTATCCAAGTTTTCAAATTTTTCAACATGAAAGTTTTTGCATATTATGGAATATCTCTAATATATTCAATTGTTCCTATTTCCCCCCCCCAAATATTGTTAATGGCATTTGCTATGATCAATCTTGCCAGAGTTCTGTTTAGTGTAATTAGTCTTTCCAATAAACTAATGTTTGCTTTTTTTTTTTTATCCTTTTTAGTCTACCTATTTATGTATCAATAGTTCATAAACGCCTGATTCTTATTATTTTCTTCTTTCCACTTTATATATTTTAGATATTTTCAAAATGTTTCTGATCCATATATCTTATTATTACACGTATCCTCCTGCAACTAGCTGATTATTTTTTTAATTAAAAATTGTTTAATTAAGTTTATTGGGGTATTATTTTTTAATAACATAAATGTCAGTGTACCACTTTATAACGTCTATATATTCTATTGTGTGCTTACCATCTAAAGTCTAGTCTCCTATAACCTTGTGTTTGACCACATTTTCCCTCTTCATGCTCCCCCCATTCCCCTCTGGTAACTACTATTTTGTTGTCTGTATCTATAAGTGTGATTGTTTATTTGTTATTTTGGGATTTCCCCCCCCACATATGAATAAAATCATATGTTTCATGCCCTTTTCTGACATATCATTTACCATATACTCTCAAGAGCCATTCACATTGCCACGAATGGCAAAATTTTATCTTTCTTATGGCTGAGTAGTATTCCATGGCATATCTGTACCACATAAAGATAGCAAAGGATCCAGAAAATAGCATGCCCTTGATATGCAAACTAACTCATCTGAGTCAAACCTCCTCTACCTGACTCTTACAATCCAAGGCACTATTCCTCTGCTTTAATTATCCCAGAGCCAGACACTAGGCAACTCTGGGCTACTCCTATAGTCCAAAACCCTCCAAAATTATTCAAACTAGCCAGTTTAAACTATTCACCCTGCCTTGCCTGTCCCATGGAGACCCCAATAAAGGTGGTGGCCTAAACCTCTCCTGGCTTCTGTTTTGGCTTCTGTTTCTGCTTCCTGACCATCCTGGAGTCTATCTCTAGGATCTGTTAATATACATATATATAGCCGAAACCGGTTTGGCTCAATGGATAGAGCGTCGGCCTGTGGACTGAAAGGTCCCGGGTTCAATTCCGGTCAAGGGCATGTGCCTCGGTTGCAGGCACATCCCCAGTAGGGGGTGTGCAGGAGGCAGCTCATCGATGTTTCTAACTCTGTATCCCTTTCCCTTCCTCTCTGTAAAAAAATCAATAAAATATATTATTAAAAAATTATATATATATATATATATATATATATATATATATATAATTTTCTGAGCCTCTCCTGCCCAGCCCTTTAATTCTATACTATCCCTTTTATTACCTAAACAAATATGTATGTAAATATGCACAATTATTAGCTTATTATTTTAGATTTACATATTTCTTCATATTTCCCCGTTTATTCTCTGTTCCTGCTTGAGTATCAACCTCCTTTTCTGACAACTTCCTTCCTTCATAAAGTCAATCTTGAGTTGTGATATAAACCAGGTTTGACATTTATTTCCTCTCAGCACTTTTACAATATTATTTTGATCTTCTATCTCTATTGGAGCTGTTGAGAAGTTTGATGTGATCCTAATCATTTTTCCTTTAAAATTAATTAATTTTTTTCCTTACTGGTTTTAAGATCTTTTCTTTCTTTGTCTTTGTTGTTTGGGTTTTCTTGTAATGGTTTCAGCTTCCTGGTTTTGATGATACCTGTCTTCCATCAGTTCTGAAAAATGGAGTTTCCCCATGCTCTCGCTCTTCTTTCTTTCAGAAATTACAATTAAACTTATTATTTATTTTCTTTGACTATCCTCCACTTTTCTTTCTAGCTTCTTTATTTTCTATTTCTTCATCTCTCTGGTTAGAATCTGGTAATTTCTTTAGGTTATTTAGGTTTATATTCCTCTCACTAATTATCTTTTATTCACCTGTGTCTAATATTCTGTTAGTCCATCTATTTAGTTTTTAATTCCAAAGATATATGTTTCTAGAAGTTCTGCTTTCCCCACCACCCCCAGATTTTTCTAGCACTTTTTGTACAGCTTTTTTCTTATTCACATTTTCAATTCCCTTTTCTATTTCTTTAGGGATTTAAACACATTTATTTTGTGTTCTGTATCCAATAATGTCAACATCAGAGGTTCTAGAAGGTTAATTTTTGTTCTTTGACTTGCTTTTGCCTTTTTTCCTCTACCTTCTTACTCTAGCTTGTATGATTTGTTTTCTCAGATGATCTATGATTTTTGCATCATGAGTTCCTGTTTATCTGTGCTCTATTTGTGGGGATCTTGCAAGACATGGTCTGTGTATCCATCAAGATAGGGTTTGTGTTTTCTTTCTGCCGACATATCCAGGACACTAGAACCCCAGATGATAGTTTTAGGTTGATTTCTTAGACTGGGTTTCTTAAACCATTCAGGAAGTATAAATTAAATAACCATCAGGGTAGACCACTGGTTAACATTTCAAAGGGAGACTACTTTTTCCCCACCAATACTCAGACTTAGATTAAGTTCCTTTGTCATCTCCCTTTCTAATAGGCTTTTTTTTTTTTTCTGCCCCTCTAACGTTTCACTGAGCAATGTGTCCTTTGCATAGTCCACCTTTCACAAAGGACCAAGTCAAGCTTCTAAGAGGGTAAGTGACCTAAGGTTAGTTGCAGATTCAGCATCAGCTACCACCTTCATATAGGATCCCATATATGGAGGGTACATAATCTATACCAGGTCTCAGAGAGTTCTTGAGGTTTTTTGTAGAAGCAGTAAATTGAAGTTTTAAAGCCATTGATAACCATGTTCAACTTAATGTAGATTAGGCTAACCTTTTGAAGGAGAAAACAAGATTAAGGTGCAAAATGGTGCAGGGATGAGAGGTGGCAATGTAAAGTCCCTGCTTCTACCAATACTTGTTCTTGACTCAGATCATCCAGTTGTGTCTCTGCCTATCATACAATTCATTAATTCTCTTTCTTTAATGCTTCCTTTCTTTGCTGAAGAACCAAGTACACTTTTAATAAAATTTCCTTTGGCATAACCTAGCTCAGGTCATATTTCTGACATTTGCAACCAGATGACTCATGAGTAATACACAACTATTTTATTTCACACACATTTTTCTTTTTTAATACCCTACATAGCCTATCTACTGCATGGCAATAGATATCATTGAATTAAGCTCAACTGAATAAGATAGACACACTAGTTCCACTCAGACTGGAAACTAACTTTGGGCCCTAACTGGTTTGGCTCAGTATATAGGGGGTCGGCCTGTGGACTCAAGGGTCCCAGGTTCAATTCCAGTCAAGAGCATGTACCTTGGTTGCCGGCACATCCCCAGTAGGGAGTGTGCAGGAGGCAGCTGATCATTGTTTCTCTCTCATTGATGTTTCTGATTCTCAATCTCTCTCCCTTCTTCTCTGTAAAAAAATCAATAAAATATATATTAAAAAATAACTTTGTAGTTGATCCCAGACTACTTCCAGCTGATGCCACTACTATGCTCCAACTATCTGGATCAGAAGAAATAAAGCAGCCCAAGTTCTGAATCAAATAGTTTTTTAAAAAACCATGCTCCCTTTCACCACAAAACTCACACTTCCTCAAGGAACCCCGAGAATCAACCCAGATATGATACAAATGTTCAAGAACTGTCTGAATACCCCAATTTTTTCCTGAAGTCTCTGGAGAGAAAAGATCTAAGTTATGAAGTAGAAGACAGAGCACATTGCTAAATCAATGACTAAGCATACACAAGTAGAAGAGTGGAAGACTGAGGCAATTGATAAGGTAGGTACTTTATGCCAAAATTTGCTATTATATAAAAATATCTTTGTACCTCAAATTATCCATGCTGTCTGTCATTAATGACCAAATCTTATTACCTTTCACCTCTTTTTAAAAAATATTTTATTGATTTTTACAGAGAGGAAGAGAGAAGGATAGAGAGTTAGAAGCATTGATGAGAGAGAATCATGGATCAGCTGCCTCTTGCACACCCCCTACTGGGGATGTGCCTGCAACCAAGGTACATGCCCTTGACCGGAATCAAACCTGGGACCTTTCAGTCTGCAGGTCGATGCTCTATCCACTGAGCCAAACCAGTTTCGGCAACTTTTCACCTCTTGAATGCACAGAATCAATGCAGTAGGTCGCTGGTAAGAATGGAGCTAGAGATATGAAAACAAAATCTTTATTGTGCTATCTTGAAAATTGGCTCTCATGTGTAATAATGAAGATCTGATTCTCATCACTTCTCTCAATACTTAAACTTTAATTATAAATTGCATACTTGTCTAGTGGTCTTATATAGACTTATCCTCACTCCAAATATTAAGACTAGGGTCCTATATAAGTCAATTACTCTACTAATTTTTAAAAAGCAAAGAAAAAGAAGGAAATAATATAAAAGCCAAAATGCCTCATTTAAAATATTATTTTGTTTTTCACATACTAACATTTTTATTTAAATCACAGATTATGTATTTCAAAATAAAGTGTTCCCATTCCTAAGCCATTATCCTCCCACCTCCTTTCTTAAATTCAGAATTTATCTATTCTTTTGAAAAATACAAATCTTCTGGGAGATCCACTCACTGGCTGTGTTAGTCCTTTGTTTTTGAGAAGTGAGCTCCTTGCCAGTGGAAGTTTCTAAAGGGATTTTTCCGAAGGATACAGCACAATGAAGTGGCTGCACAGGCAATTATTCTAGGAAAACTCTCCCTGCGAGTTGGCCAGACAGGATGAAATTGGATGATTTTCTTTAAACCTTAAAGAGAAGAAAAGGACACTTGGGAACTAAAAGGGGAGAGGTGTCAGAGGAAGGAGTGGGTGAGGACCAAGTTAGAAGACAAAGCAATGTCCTCTGTAATGATGCCCTCTCTGGACCAGGAGCTTTGTTTTGTTCTCACTATGGTTCTCCTTGGAGTTCAGCCTTATTTTTCAAAGTAATGAAAACAACCAAAATGAATAAATAAATAAATGCCCTTCTTGGAAGATGCTCTCTCCATGAGTCAAGGCGCTAAAAGTCCAGCATATGTGATATATCCGACCCACTGAAAATAATACACTACTAAAATCAGTGAAGTCTACTTTTGTAATGAGCAAAATGTCTTGGCTTAGGCCTTCAGAATTTTATCAGCTTGCTCAGAAGTATTTCCTTTGAATGAAATCCTTGCCATGAGGAGTTTATAAATTTGGAAGGTATCTTTAATTTCCATGAGGAATTGTCATTGAGAATTATAAATATTATTAGCACTGAGAGAGACTGCCAAATCTCTTTCCATATTACAAGTAAGAAAACTAAAACCTAGAAAGGTCTTCAAGTTCACTCAGCTGGTGAGTGGCAGGGTCACAGCTAGAACCTAAGTATCTGTAACTCAGAGGCCATTGTTCTCACCAGCTGGTCACCATCTAGTATTCTGTTCAGTAGGTTAAAAAATAATAATCATCTCTAGCCAGTTCAATTCTAGTCAAGGTCAAGTATTTCGTTGCATATTCCTCCCCAGCTCAGGCCCAGATTGGGGTTCATGCAGGAGGCAACTAAGCAATGTGTTTCTCTCACATAGATGTTTCTCTCTGTCTTTCCCTCTCTCTTACACTCCCTCTGAAAATCAATGGAAAAATATCCTCTGGTGAGGATTAAAAATAGATAAATAATTATCCATGCAAATACAATTTTTAAAATCATTTATTCAAGAATACGAGGAAGAAATTCATGAATTGCAGATTTTGTCATCTTTTCTCAGTGGGAAGTATTGATAGAGTTGGCTTATCTTAAACAAATTTTACCAAGTTAGTGCCTGCACTATATCTTATTTTCCTATTCAAATATTAAAGTTAAAATCTCTGACCACTATAAATATAAAAAGAAATGAATTCAAATTCTATTTTGTCAACAGGAGTACTATAGTCATCTTAACTGCTAGAAAAAGTAGATAGCAAACTACAGTCATCCTCAAAGTTGATCTCAATAAACTTATGTTGACAATGAAATAAATCACACAGCATAAAATCGTGTGTTGTGATTCTACGAAATGTATTCCTGGACACTCAACCCATGAAATACGTTTTTATTGCTACTGCTTTTCCTAAACTAGTATCATTTCCAAGAAGGTCTAAATGGGGGTGGGAAACTTCAGGTTAGCCTTCATAAAAAATATGTCTGAATCCTATGGTTGAAAAAGGAGAAGTAATACTAATGTTAACCTAAGTGACATAAAATAACAAGAAAATCAGTATTAATTGAAAATGACATATTTGGGTGTTTTCACTGTTACTAATGAAAACCATACTGTATTTACGTAAACAATACACTTTTAAAAAAGTGTTCTTAAACTTCAGACAAGTAGTAAATGAGAAATTTCCCTGGAAATGATAAACATTTGAATAACAGTTCAAAAGCTGCCTAGTATGGAACTTGAAACGGAAAAGAAAGCAGGCAGTGAGGAAATCTGAGGGCTAGGCACGAGGGACACCAAAATTGAAACCACAGCCTTTGCACTCACGTTGCCTCATGTCTAGTTGGCAGGCAGGAATGTAAATGTAACCCATATGTTGTCTGGGGTTACTCTGTCTTTGGGGAGTTCCTATTTAAATGGGACTAATTCCATTGGGTTTCTATTCCAAGGTAAATGGTTCATTCTGATATCTTATTCTTGCCAAACTCTCCATCTGACCACCATCCTCTGTCCTGTAATGTCTTTGATTTCAACTGAAACATCACCCATCCAAGGCATCTGTATGTGGTGGATGAGGGAAGGAATGTTCTATCGCAAAATTGAACAGCAAAGGCCTTCATGATGGAATTAGAGAGATCCCTGTGCTCAAAAGTCCTCTAGCTACTCTTCTCTGGTCACTTTTCTCCATTTTCCCATTATACTCTGGCACCCTTTCCCTCACTTTCTCTCCTGCTTACCCCTCAAGCTTCAATTCTTCTTAACCACTTCAAGTAAGTTTTTATTTTATTTCTTTTATTTCACTGGCTTTTTCAGAGTATGCCTTCATATCTTCCCAAGGCAATCTGTTAGGATGTTTTCCTGAATAGAGACAGCTGCCTCCCTAACATGAGCTCTCAGGTCAGGCGTTTAAAGAACAAAATTCTCTCTGGTTGATCTCTTCTCACCCTGAGAGAATTTTGTTTTTTGTGAACACAGACAATAGTATGGTAAAGGCCTGAGGAGGGAGGCAGAAGCAGGCTAGAAGGACTCAATGGGGGGAAGGAGAGGGAGTATATGTAATACTTGCAACAATAAAGATTTTTAAAAATATATTTTTATTGATTTCAGAGAGGAAGGGAGAGGGAGGGAGAGATAGAAACATCAGTGATGAGAGAGAATCATCATTCGGCTGCCTCCTACTGAGGATTGAGCCTACAACCCAGGCATGTGCTAGGACTGGGAATTGAACCTAGAACCCTGCAATCCACAGGCCAACTGAGCCAAATTCACTGAGCCAAACTGGCCAGGGGAAGATTTTATTAAAAACGGAACAAAATTTTCTCTAGCAATGTATGTGATATGGTATAATAATTCCTATAAAACTCAAGTAGTATAAGTAGTAGCAGTTGCAGAGTGAGAAAGCAATAGAAACCCAGTTTTATTATCTGTATTAATAAAAGTTATCAGTTATCTGAACTCATACAGCTATTGTAAGGATTAACTGATTATAAGTGTAAACTCTGAGTTACATTCTAGTGAAACATTTACTATTCAACACCTAGCCATGTCTGGCCATAGCAAGCCTTCAAATAATTTGACAGTCACCCATTTAGACTTAACATAGAGAGAGGTTGAGAATGTTTTAGGAACAACAACAAAAAATTAAAATGACACTTTTAAAACATTTAGCTTTGAAACAGGCCAGCATGGGGTGTTTTTAGGAAAAGGGAACAAAATGGCAAAGGTATATAGGAAAGAAAACACACAATAACTTATATTGGGTAGTAGTGGTGGATAAATTTATAGACATAGGTTGCAAATGGGCTAGAAGGCAAGATAATGACTTTGGGTTTAATTCAACACATTGAAGAAAAAACAATTTCTGTCATGTGACAAATAAATGTCTCTGTTTGCATAATCTCATTAGAGCATAGTCAACAGGAGATGTAAGAGTTTGTGCTCTCTGCTCTGGTCAAGTAATACCATAAATTGCTATTAGCTTGGGACTCTACACTTTAAGGAACTTGGATAAGTTCCAACTCATTCATAATATAAGACTAGCAAGAAAGCCTGGAACTGTGACACATGAGGAAGGACAAAAGGAACTAGGGTGTCTACCCTAGAGAGTAAAAACTGCAAGGGGCCAATGTGATAGACTGTGACATTTTTGAGAATGGTTTAGTATTTTTTACCTTTGAGTTCTCAGTGCCTGCATATGGTTGCTACTCAATAAAGGTCTGTGGAATGAATAAATGAATAATTGAATGGCCATCTGTCATAAAGAAGGGAAATTAAATGTGTTCTTTGTGTCTCCAAAGGGCAGAGGGTGATAGAAGTTGTAGAGATAGAGATAGAGGTGGTAGCTCGACATAAGATAGACTTTCGACCATTAATGGTAGGAACCATTACCAATGAATGGAGCTGCTGCCAGAGCTGATCAGGTTTCCACTCACATATTGGGGTGAGCAAGCTCATGCTTGGAAGATGATTTAACCACCCCTTATCCTCTGTCACTCCAGCTTGGTCAAATTTTTTGAATCATTAGCATGATATAGATCTCATGACTTCTGAGTATTTTATTAATATTATTTAGGTATGCAGTAATAAACTATCCTGCAAAATTCTTTTCTTAAACTTAGATTTCATATTGCATTTTGCTGTATTTTATGAGCCATGAATTGGGGAGAAGATACCATACACACTGGCAACCTCCAATGCCATTATACACATACATTAGAATACATTTCCATTATCAGCTGAGGATGTCAAGTCTTACCCACAGTTACATTATTTTGTTTACTGCAAGCAATTCCCCCACCCCACCTCATTCTTGAACTAAATTTAGTACCAAAAAAGTATAACCTCAGCTTGGGGAGAAAGCAAAGTCATTGTGCCAAGGCTTATCACAATTCCTTCAAACCTATTACTTTCCATATTTATAAAAGTAACTTAACTCACATGTTGTTCCTAAGGAAGTAAATTATTATCTTTGAACATATTGTCTAGTAATTCCTTTTTTTTAAATACTTGTTTAAAAATATTTTTTAATCAATTTCAGAGAGGAAAGGGGAGAGAGAGATATAGAGGCATCAATGATGAGAGAATCATTGATCAGCTGCCTCTTGCACACTCCTTACTGGGGATCAATCCCTGCGCAATCTAGGCATGTTGTCTAACCAGGAATCAAACCATGACTTCCTGGTTCATAGGTCAACATTCAACCACTGAGCCATTCTGACTGGGATTGTAATTTCTTAATTCAGCCATTGTCTTTGATAGCTCCTAGAAAGTATGGACAAAATAAATCTTAGGGCCTAAATAATCATGAGACTAGATAAAGAAACCCTAAGAGGAAAATAACAAGGTAAAGAATCCCAATTAGAAAACATAAAGGAAATATGGAAGAGTTTTGTCTTTGATAACAAAAACAAAAAAGTCTTGCTATAGACTGAATGTTTGCACACCAGCAAAATTCTTATGTTGAATCCTAATGCCAAGTGAGATGGTATTAGGAGGTGGGGCATTTGGGAGGTAATTAGGTCCTGAGGTGGACCACTGATGAATGGGATTAGTGTGCTTATTGCTCTTTTCCCACTATGTGAGATTACAGTGAGAAAACAGCCAGCCACCAAGAAGCCAAATTTCACCAAACAACAAGTCTGCAGGCCCCTTAACATTGGACTCCCCAACCTCCAGAACTGTGAGAAATCAATGTTTCTTGTTGAAGACACCCTATTTATAGTAGTGGTATTGTATCAGCTTGACAGACTGAGGCAAGTCTATTTTATAATACCTTGATATCTGTACAAATGTAACAGTAATTTAAATCTGCCTAATGACAGCCATCATTCAAAAAATAATCAGAACAAAATTCTGACCCTTTTTGAAAAATATTTAAAGCACAAGAATTTAAATGACTACATTGAACACTCTTTCTTTTTCTTTTATTTAAAAAAAATAGACTACATTGGACACTCTTAATAGTAACAACAGAATATAAAAGAACCCAAACCCAGTTCTAAAATAGATAAGAAACTGGGCATTAGAGTACTTATTAAGGAAACTTAGGCAGCATATTTACCTGTTGACTGTAGTTTTAGGACTTAATACCCTATTTTAAGGCATAGAGTTCATTTATTTGTTAAATATTTATTGAATACCTATGCTGTTCCAAACACTATCAAGACTTTTCCTTTATTCAGATAAAAACAAGATCCCTGACCTAAGAAGTTCCTAAAAAAATTATATTCTTTTTCATTTTGACCCAAACAGTTCCTTCCTTGAGAAATAATTAGATTGTATACAGATTGAACAAATTTTAAAGAAAAAAAAATCCTATATAATAAAAACCTAAGATGATAAGTGTGCAGTGGTCCAGTCAGCCATTCAAACAATCAAAGCATAATATGCTAAAAATATGCTAAAGTTGCTCAACTGTTCGCTATGACCTGGGATGACCACCAGGGGGCAGATAGTTGACTGGTCGGCCAGTTGCTATGACATGCACTGACTACCAGGGGGAAGATGCTCAATGCACAGGCATGAAAACATGGAACAGACTGATGAATCTCAGAGGGAAGGGAGGAAGGGAAAAAGCAGAAAGAGTCCTGCAGCCTGGCCTATGCCCTCTCGCCATCCTCAGGGGGTGTCAGAGAGCCAGTTTTGGCCCAATCTCTGCAGGTTCAATCCAGACAGGAGGGAGCCCGATTCTGGGGTGCATCCCCATCTGGCAATCAGGACCCCTCAGGGTTTTGGCCTGATCCCCACAGGTCCAATCCTCGCAGGCCAGGCTGAGGGACCCCACCAGTGCACAAATCCCTGCACCAGGCCTTTAGTTATGTCATAAAATTCTAACAAAAACAAATCTAGTTTAATATAATAGTTCAGATTAAAAGTCATTGTCTTCCAAATTCAATACAGATTAGCCTATCTCTCCTTCCTTCGCTGTCTCTCCTTCCTTCGCTGTCTCTTCTTCCTTCTCTCTCTCTCTCTCTCTCTCTCTCTCTCTCTCTCTCTCTCTCTCTCTCTCTCTCTCTCTCTCTCTCTCTCTCTCTCTCTCTCTCTCTCTCTCTCTCTCTCTCTCTCTGTCTCTCTCTCTTAGATTTTCTTCCCCCTCCCCCATACATTGTAGAAATGTTGACTTTTATACTGAACAGCAAAATGATCTGTGATGAGGAAAGGGAGGAATGGATTTCACAGCAAAGGCAATCCAACCCTTCATAGTTGGAGAAGATTAATGATAAATGATACCAAACAGTGAAAACAGTAAAGATAATGTCTAAAAATTTTACTAAACTTTCATTTTATCTTAAGCAACATTAACAGAACTCTAGTGCAGAGTCAAAACATGCATCCCAAAGAACATTAGGGCTGCAGAATATAAGCAGTTGCTAAGCAAAGAATCAAACAAACAAATAAAAACACTAGGGAATATTTTCATGGGGGGATAATTTCCATAGTGATATGTAAGTTAATGAAACACTGTTGAATATTACCCTTCTCAAGTTCTTTAATTTTCTAGTGAAAGTTACATATTATAACTTTCCACAAGGAGCATATAATTTTCTACATTTATGAAATGGGCTTGACTATGGAAGCATTTTCTTAAAGAAACACCTTGCTAAAGTTTCCAGAAAACATAGATTCGGGTGTCAGGTGGCTAAAGGAAATGATGTGCTCTATTTAAAGCACCCATTACAGTGCCTGGCACAGAGCAGGTGCTCAGTCAAGGTGGTGGCAGTCATGGTGACAGGAATGGAGGTATTGTCACTGCTATCACTAGACAAGGAAAGTCATACATTTTATGATGGTTGGCCCACATCTGAAACACATATAAAGTGCTTCAGAAAACAGAAGAGGAAGAAAAGGGGAAAGATTTTGAAAAACACAACATTATAAATATACAAATACATTATCATATAGCTATTACAACCATACTATATGGAAGGTTCATTATTTCCATTTTATAGCTGAAGAAACTGAGGTTCAGAGTATGTGAATAGTTCCACAGTGAGTAAATGGTAGGCTTATCTGAACTCAGAATTCATTCTTCTTGGCCAAATCACAATAATTCCTTAAATAAGCTATTGATTTTATATATTACAATAGGTTTTTTGTATTTGCTTTACGTTATTCCAAATAAAGTAGTGCAAAGAGGATAGCTCTAGAGAATATAGCAGAGCTAAGTGTGAATCACATCTCTGCTATTATTTACTGTGATACCTTGGGCCTTAGTTCCTTATTATAAATAAAAATCTCCCTCCCTTCCCTTTCTTCTTTCCACCCTCCCTCTCTCCCTTCACATAATACCAGTGATATTTGAGCAAACCAAATGAAGGGAGGAGTGGAAACCGGTACAGTTAGGGGCTAAGCATGATTAGGCCATATGAGAAAGGTTGAATTTTAGGTTAAATACCTGGAGAACCATTGCATGATTTTTAAAGTAAGGAAGAACATTATCCAATGATCTTTGAGAAGATTCCCTTTGCTACTCTTTGAAGAATAGATCCTAGATCAAGCAGCTGTGGGGGATATAGGCTGAGGGAGAGGTGTATAAGTAAAGAAACTAGTAAGAGGTTGGTGTGTTCAGAGACAAGAAATGATGGAGGCCAGGACAAAAAGTGAAGAAAAGAGTTTCAGATATGTTTCCAAAGCAGAATCAAAAGACTTACTAATATATGTGATATCTACTTTATCAGAAAAGATTCCTAGATGTTTGGTTTAACCTTATAAAGAACTGTGCTTCTTACATGAAAGGACAAGAGTAGGAGTCTGAGAAGGACATGGAAGGAGAAAAATCCAGAATTCTCTTTTGGATGTAAGTTAGACAATCTAAGACACATTCAGGGGGAGACACCAGGCAGACATCTGGCATTAGAATAAGGAGCTAGAGGAATGATAGATGTAGACTTCTGTCAAAATGTGGGAGTCACAGCACAGGAGGTCCGGGAACTGGTGAAATCACTGAAGGACAAATGTTAGAGATGGAGAAGATGACAGCCTGCAACCAAATCCGAAGACTAAAGAAGGCAGTCAGAGAAGGAGCTAGCGAAGAAGAAGGAAAGAAAAAAAGAAAAAGAAAAAAAAAGAATGGGCTCAGGAAAGAAAACAAGCAGGAGAGAATAGTGTTGCAAAACTCAGAGAGAGCAGAGTCCTACTAAGTGACAGATACAGAGACATCAAAAGTAGTGAACCACTGAAGATGTTAAATGGTGGATGTTTTGAAATATTAACTTTCTTCCTCTAGGATGGGATGCAGAGTGCAGGTGATACTGTGGCCCATGGGAGGAGGGGGACACTTCTTCCATGGTAGATGGTTGGTTTGGAGGATGCCAAGATGAGTGAGTTCATGTATGATGGTGACAGTTTCCCCAGCCAAGTATGTAGCTCTTAAATCAGACCAACTTTGAGATACATGGAACCAAGTAAAGTAAGAACCAAGTTTCAGGGCGCATGAGTCTGTGGAACAAGGCACCCCACGGAGTGAGGACCGTCTGCATAGATGTGTAAAGGGGCATAGTAGGAACAAAGATTGTAAACTCTCAACATATACTCTACTGATACTATAGTATAAGAACAAATGAGCTTTCTGTAAAGCTGATCCTATGAAGTCCTAGACTGAACAAAAGAACAGACTGTTCGCTGCTTTGAGGGCAGGCTTTTAAAAGGCGCCAATGCCTCATACAGAAGAGATAATATATGATAGCTTTCCTTCTTCATTACTCTTTCTTTCCCCTGTAACTGATGTCCTAATGTAAATTATGGACTTTGGGTGATCATGATGTGTCAGTGTAGGTTCATTGATTATAACAAATGTACCATTTGGTGGAGAGGTTGATATCAGGGGGTCTTGTGCATGTAGGAAGTATATGAAAACTCTTCACTTTTTGCTTCATTTGCCTGTAAACCTACAACTGCTCTAAAAATATAGTCTATTGTTTAAAACTTTGATGGAAAACTGCTCTTTCAATAATTATCAAACTAACTGAAAAACTCTATAGCTCTTTCACTTATAGACGTTGCTGTTGCCACTCTAAAACATTTGTATTTGAATCTTTAGCTGAGCTTAAAAAACAAACAAACAAACAAAAAAACTTTTGAACCTTATTCTTCTTAAATCCTCTGGAGGCTCTATGCCCCCCCACCCTCAACCCCCCTCACACACACATAGTGCCAGTTCAAATAGGTTATATCACATCCTCATGTCTTTCTAGGATAAACCATCTTCTGAACATCATAGCAGCTGTAATTCATTGGTTTTTCACTTTATAATCTACAAATTTAAAAACATTACAGGTGAAGAGACACATGCTATAAAGTCTTAGTTTAGGATGACTCTTAAAAGTTTATTATTTAAGTCTGTCTTTATTTTGAGAAAGTGACTTCAACAGGTCATGGTGGGCCTGAATTCAGACAGAACAAGCCCAAATTCCATCCCTATTGCCATGCTAAACAGGAAGGAACACATAAAACTGTCAGACTATTTCACTGAAAGGTCTGTACTGGAGGTTTTTGGTGGTTTTTTTTTTTTTTTAAGGAGCATTTCCAGTAGTCGTCCAGGAGGTTTTATTTCATTTGTTTGCCTTATAAAGTCGTGCTTGGTCATCTTATTAAAACACAACCTTGCTATAGAAAACACAAGCCTGCTCCATGAAATTATGCATCAACAAATATTGATTTGCACCAGATTGGACCCTGGTTGCCGAAAGGCAAAGCTGTGACCCAAATAGTCCCATTGATTCAGGATAGAAGAACTGTGTCTTCTGTCTGTTTTGACTCTCCAGGATTTCCCTAACATTTCCCTCACCAAAAATATATCAGTCTGCAGACTGAGGTGTTGAATGAATGTGCCAGTAGGTGTGAAGCACTGGGCAGGACTGGAGAGCTCTTTGCATTTCCCTGCAAAGTTCTGCCTGCCACTGGCAAACTTGCTTGGTCTTTCCTCTCCAGTCACTTCTCTGACTTCATGCTAACTACTTTACTATGCTTTCACTCAGAGGCCATCTTAGCGAGGACCAGAAGAAAACACGCCCCATTGTTTTATCTTCACAATATGGCAGAATCAAAGAGATGTGGCACAGTTTGGAAATGTAGCAAAGGCTGTGTTAGACTTACTAATTATAGACAGCAACACTTGACGAAACAGTTGACTCCTCAGTCCAAGCTCATTATCTTTTTGCATTAAGGAAGGTAAACAGGCAGTTAAGTTCCAAGGAGTTAGAACTGTGAGAATGGAGTGTTACAGAGATACTACAGGACAGATTCACTAACAAGAGTCTCAGAGGACAGAGAAAGCAGTCAAGGAAGCCCTTTTTGAGAAATGACTAAACTGATTCAAAGAATCGGAATCATTTAACTGCATATCAAATGTAGGAAGGGTTAGGTGCAAGGTGGGTAAGGCTGGAAGGTATTTATTGCCCCCATTCATCTCAGGAAACTCAGTCAGGAAGATGAAGTAACTTTCTCAGGACCACATAATTGCTACCTAGCAGAACTGGGACTCAAACTGTCCCAAAGGGGACAAAAGAACCTATGTTCAAATCTTAATACAAGTGACTTCATCTCCATAAGCCTTAATGCCTTCATTTTTATTTCTTTTTTCAATACATTTTTATTTATTTCAGAGAGAAGAAGAGAGAGGGATAGAAGCATCAATGATGAGAATCATTGATAGCTGCCTCCTGCACTCCCTCTACTGGGGACTGAGCCCACAACCTGGGCATGTGCCCTTGACTGGAATTGAACCTGGGACCCTTCAGTCTGCAGGCCGACCCTCTATCCACTGAGCCAATCCAGCTAGGACAATGCCTTCATTTTTAAAGTGGTAATAAATTAGATTCTTACTTCAATTACTATAAAATAGGAATCAGTCCATCCATCTTACTAATTCTATTGTCACTGTCTATTTCACTAGACCATAAACTCAGAGTGTGCAGAGAGTGTATCTGAGAGCTTTATCCAATGTCTGACATACGACAAATGATTCATATGTATGAAGAAATTATCGAGAGAATGAAAAGAAAGAACATATATGAAGTTCAGGGACAATGCCAGTACTTTCTCAATAAATGTCTCTCGCCCTGGCCAGTGTGCTCAGTGGTTAGAGCATCAGCCCATGCACTGAAGGGTTGCAGGTTTGATCCCCAGCCCTGGTCAGGACTCGTGCAGGAGGAAACCAATCAATGTGTCTCTTTCATATAAATTTTCCTCTCTCTCTCTCTCTCTCTCTCTCTCTCTCTCTCTCTCTCTCTCTCTTTCTCTCTCTCATCTCTGTCTCTTTCTCCCCCCAACCCTTCCTCCCTCCCTCCATTCTACACTCTAAAAATCAATGGAAAAAAATATCCTTGGGTAAAGATTTTCTTTTTAAATGTTAGCTCTTCTTCCCTACTACTATGTCAGTTAACACAGCTCCTTTTAACCCTGTAATTCTATTTGGACTATGAATTAATACCTTTAAATGCCATTTGGTATCAGCATTCATGCTTAATGCTACACTAAATGCCAATAGTTGTCCAACTTAAATAAACCTTTTGGCAATAGGTCAGGCATGACCCACTGTTATCGGTACTAATACCACTTCCAATGAAGATAATAAATAAGAGAAAGAAGAATGGTGTAACTAAGGCAGGGTGTAATACCCCTACCCCCATGCTTAGGGCCTCAGAGTTATCCTCAGAGAAAAATAGCTACAAACAAATGCTGTAAGTCATTTTGAGATCTTAAAAGCTTAAGATGAGTTTATTTTCCCATAATAAATGTACATTTCTTTGACTTTCTCCTGCTATTTTGACTCTTTCATAAGACCAGCTTTCATCTTTCCAGTGGTTTTATGATTGTGCTGAGAGCAGAGAGCCCTGGGAAGCTTTTGGACTCCTTTGGGCTACAATGAATAGCACCATCCAAGAGCGCCTGTGCAGTGGTTGACAGTGAACGTATTTCTCACCAAGTGCCTGTTGAAATGGTCCCTGTCATCGTGTCAGAAAGCAATCGTGGCCATTTATACAGGTATGAAGAGGCTGAGAGTTGGGATAAATGTCCCCTCTAACACATGCCATCAATCCCCATGAAGGCAGCTAGAGGCTTGATCTAAACCTGAGTGCTAATACACCCGTCTGCTTCAAGAAGAGAGCCACAGAAAAGGGGATCAAGTATCACTTTCACTCGCCTTTCTCTTAATAATGGGGAGCTTAAAAAACATACTCAAACAAATTAACTTACATCGATAAGATTTCTGAAAATAATTATTGTTTATTATTTCTGTTCTTGAGAACCCACATTATCTGATTCCAACACAGATTGCTTGGTGTTGTATTCCTAATTAATCTATTTTAATGAGAAAACATTATTTTATTAATAACTGTCTCATGGTACCCCACCCCTATTTAATTCCTATAGGCCAGGGTCCACCATAAGCTGAAAGTGGTAAGTACAAATCCCTGGTAACCTTCTTCTTTTTATTTTTTAAGAATGCACTCAGCCAGCATGGCTCTGTGGTTGAGTGTTGACCTATGGACCAGGAGGTCACTGTTTGGTTCCTGGTCAGGGCACAGGCCCTGGTTCGATCCCCAGTGTGGGGCATGCAGGAGGCAGTCAATCAATGATTCTTTCTCATCACTGGTGTTTCTATCTCTCTCTTCCTCTTCTTTCCTCTCAGAAAGCAATACAAACATATTTAGGAAAAAAAAATACACTCATTTAAAAAATGGGGAAAAATTAGTTTGCAACTCCATGCTTCTAAAGCAGCCCTGCCTCTGCTGAAGGGCAGAGCTCCCCTGGCACTGGGTTTCCAGGGATGCAGCGCTGACAGGCTTTCCATGAAATACAACCACCTGTTGTTTGTTTCCCTATAGGTTCTCCCTGCAGGTTGGTAAAATGAAAACGTGCACTGAATATGGGAAAATGTATCCTGAATATTAAACAGATGCTTAGGTGGCTCAGTTGGAAAGAACAAATCGTATTTAAGAGGTTAATTTGAAGATTTACTTATTTTTCTTTTTTTCTTTTTGCAAATTAGGTAAGTCAGGTGAGTCTGAGTCTGTCATTGAAGGTTTACAAGTTTGTCAATTATGCATTACTGTTCTATTCAAAGATTACCTGCCTGTCACCGTAAATACCTGAATGAACAATAACAGGTACTATGTGCTTCTTAAGGAACACTCCTATTTGTACCTCAACAAAGGCAAATTTTCCTCATTTGCCCTACAAACCTTTTCTTAGACTTAGAAGTTGATTTCCTTTTTCATTGATGGTACTATTTTTTAGTGTTTTAAACTGGAACATATCTTGCCTTGGGAAGCTTTAAATTATTACTTTAAGTTTCTCCCCAATGAATTGCTCTGGTCTAACATTCTTTTGAAATTGTTTCACTGACAATTCCTGTATTCTTTCCAGTATGATTTTGCTGCACCTTGTAGTGAAATCTATATATCTTTGTTATCTAAAAATGCCTGAATGCTTACAATAGTGAATTCATTAGAAAGGGGGGGGGGGGAGGAGCAATAGTATGTATGCATCAAAAATCCAGTGCTTCCCTTATTGTCCTCACCTCACTGAACCTTCCACTTTCATTTACACAATTGATCACTTCCTCTTATTCAAAACATTGTCTTACCTCTCAATGCACCACTCCTTCCTGGCTTTCCCCCCTCCACACACACCCCTTCACTGACCTTAAGAGTCTTCTCTCCCTCTCTCTTCCTTCATTTCACCAGGCTCAGCTTCTATCTACATCCATTCTCTGGGTGGCCTCATTGAGTCCCTTGGTTTGAAATACCAGCTATAGGTGATGACATCTCAATTCATAGCTCTAGCTCTGAAATTGTCTGTGTTCCTGACCCATATAGTAGGTACTTGATCTCTCTACTTAAATGGCCAGTTGAAACGTTGCCTAGTGCTTTCCCTATTCTCAGTAAAGGTGTTATTATTAAGGCTCTCAGCCTCACATCTAGGGGTCTCTACCCTTTTCTCTCCCTCTGCACACATCCAATTTGGCAGAAATTCCTACATGGAATTTCATCACTTCTCCCCACCACATTGCTGCAATATTGGGCCAGGCCACCATCATCTCTTTTCCAGCTATGAGCTAAAGACCCTAGCTGATGTGTCATTTGAACTCCGTTTTTGTAACACATAAATCTGGCCCCATTTATCTCTCTAGACCTCTCACACTGAGCACTCTGTCCTCCGCCTCTCCACTGTAGACACTTTGTCAATAATGCCATTGCTTGAGCATACCAAGATCAGTGCCTGCTCGGGGCTCTTTCATCTGCCCAGAAAGTGCTTCCTCCAAATTCTTCCATGCCCCTCGTTGGCTCTCTGAACACAAATATCAGCTACCACATAGGATCTCAGCTCCACATCTAGGAGTCTCTACCCATCCAGCCATCCTTTATAAAATCACACTCACTACCTATCTCCTAAAATTATATGTATTTAATAACAGTCTTTTTAACACTCCCCAATTTTAATGTAATACTACAGGGCAGGAACATAATTATCTTATTCAAGTTTTTATCCCTACTGACCAAAATAATAAATTTGGCTACAAAAAAATTAATTAATTATTGTGTTCTTCAGACTTTTAAATAATTACCAAATCAGTCTTAAAATAACTTAATAAGAAGAGGATACATTGTGCAGATACATATGTCCAAAAATCATTTAATAAAAAATCAATTAAAATCTGAAAAGATTTGGAATAAGGCAGAACGTGAAAAAAAGTTAAATATGTCTATTTGTGATCAGTAAAAATATCAAAGAAATTTTGGAAAAGAATAATGAGGGGTTGTGTGGGGTAGAAAATGGTCTGAAGAGACTTGCCCTACAAAATGCTGAATATACTTTAAAGATGTGATGACAAATAACATGGTACTTCTAAACACACATCATAGATGTAAGCAGAGTAGATATAAAATTTAGGGGGAAAAACCCTGGCATGTATAAAAGTTGATACATTATAAAGTAAACATCACAAGCCAATAAATAAAGGACAAATAATGTCTAAAATGGTATTGGGCAAGTCAGCTGTTGGGAAAACTCCAGTGAAGTCTTAACCCAGCATGGTACAACAATAATGACAACAGAGTTTTGGACCAACCAGAGGGACAGGTAGTAGGAGTAAATTATTAAAAGGCATGATAAAAAAACAGAAGTAAATAGTTAATGGATGTTCAGAGTTGGAAAGGCCTTCCAACACATCATGTTTACTGAAAAAATCAATAACAGTGACTGTATTAAAGAAACATAAACACTTTTGAATGTTGAATTATGTAAACAATGGAAAACACAATTCTCTAAAACAAATCTAGAAAATTTTTCTTTAAGACTAACAAAATTAATATTTTTAGAAAATACATAAATCACTCCTATAAATCAGTTACTTCATGAACAAAATAAGGAAAATAATGTTTTAGTGCTTATTAGAACTTAATAAGTCATAATTATTTGGAAACAGCCCAAGTGCCCATAAGTAGGTGAATGGATTAAAAAAACACACACACACACACAAAAAAAAAAACACTCTGGGACATTTATACAATGGAATACTATGTAGCAGTAATAAGAGAGGTATATCCCTCAGCCTGCATAGATCAGTGGTTGAGCATCAGCCTATGACCCAGGAGGTCACAATTCAATTCCCTGTCAGGGCACATGCCCAGGTTGGAGGCTCCAACCCCAGTGTTGTGTGTGCAGGAGGTAGCCGATCAGTGATTCTCTCTCATCATTGATGTTTCTCTCTCTCTCTCCCTTTCTCTTCCTCTCTGAAATAAATAAAAAATATATATTTTTAAAAGAGGGATCTCCTACCCTTTGGGACATGATGGATGGGTCTGGAGACTATTATGCTAGGTGAAATAAGCCAATCTGAGAAAGACAAATGTCACATGATCTCACTTATTTATGGAATCTAATGAATGAAATGAACTGACCGACAAAATAAGACCCAAAGCATGGGGGCATGGAACATACTAACATACCTCAATGTGGGGCTTGGGGAACAAGAAGAGACAAACCAGAGAACTCATATACTTATATGGATAGCTCATGGACACAGGCAATAGGGGGAGGTGAAGAGCTGGGGGTGGGTAGGGGCTAAGAGAAGGGGGGAAAAGTGGGACACATCTGCAATACTATCATATAAATATATATATATATATATATATGAATATGAATATATATTTTATATATATATATATATATATGTATATATATATATATATATATATTTAACCAAAAAAGGAAAAAAGATCATATAAAACCTAATAATTTAAGTTGAAAATAAAATGCATAGTCACTTCATTTAGGAGCAACCTGGTAAAAATAGATATTTGAAACTTTAATAGATTTATCAAAATTGTGTCACCAAATTTAACTCTGATTCTTCTTGTCTATAAAGTGACCAACTTGTCTTGGTTGTCTAGGGACTTTCCTAGTTTTAACACTGATGGCTCTACTTCCCAGGAATTCAGGATGGTTGCTTAAATCACCTGTATAGAACACATCGATACTAGGAAACTGAGACTGTTGTAATTTAATTGATTAGATACTAATTTATCTAGGTAACATTTACATCAGCATGTTGAATAATAAAGGGCATATTTTAATTTATATTTCTCATATTAAAACATAAGTTTTTATTAAGCCATTGAATCAACATAATCTTATTTTCTGATTGATTCACAGAATAGCATGTACATGGATTTCTTAGAGCATCTGGAGGTAAGGTCTTCTGTTTTAATGCCCAGGGCAAAAAAACAACAACAAAAAAGAAAAACAACTATTGTTGCCATTTAAATTTCTAAGAACACTGAAAAAAAAAAATGCATGCTCAGGTTTGTGATGCCAAAAGGAAATAAATAATTGTGGACTTGTCTAGTGAATCTGGGTTGCCATGGGCAGCCATACTGGCAAGACAAAGAGTTTACTTAGGAGCAGCTGAATAATTCTCGTCCATTTAACTGTTTGGAACTCAAAACATATTCTTCACAAAAGCCCTGCAAGTCATTCATTTTTATTTTGAAATATGTAAACAATGGAAAACACAATCCTCTAAAACAAATCTAGAAATTTTTTCTTAAAGACTAACAAAATTAATATTTTTAGAAAATACATAAATCACTCCTATAAAACATGAACAAAATAAGGAAAATAATGTTTATTTTGTAGGGAGTAGAACCTAATAAGCATTTGGTAGAGAGGCTCAGTGAAGTTAAGTAACTTGACCAAATTTATGCAGCTAATACACAAGTATGACTAGGCTTGAACACAGATCTGCCTGTGGTATTTCCAATGCACCCCCTCTTTTCACCCAGTACAGACTGAAAAACACCACTTAAAATAAATAATACAGATCTGTAATATATGTATGAACATGATAGCAGTCAGGTCCCTCCATTTGGAAACTCATTAGTTGAACAGTGAATGTTATATGCATGGAATGTTATATGCATGGACCCACATTTTTAGTTTGATTGTATTACTGCTGTGATTGTTCCTGTTTTTCTTGTTGTTTAGTTGTGTAGGGCAAGAGAGTTTCTCTGTGGAAATTGCTCAATGAAGAAAAATGAGCATTCTCGAGCAAGAGATGGGAGTGGACTTGCTAGAGCAGTGGCAATAGACCCACACATCTTGTTCCTAAAGTGGTTTTCTGCACTCAGACCACATCTCACATTTTCCTGGAAAAGGAAGAACGTGCTCTGTTACTAAGTATGACATACGTACTTAGGCAAATGATGAAGCTACTGAGGTATCATAAGTAGTTCTCAGTAGAGCATAGTGATTACAGAAGTAGATTGTGGAGCCATATTACCTGGTTTCAAATCCCAGCTGGACCACTCAGTCAACTTATTTTATCTCTGGGCCTCAGTTTCCTCATCTATGAAACAGAAATGATCAATTTCCCTCAGAGTTGTGCAATTACATGAGTTAATACAGACAGGATATAGTATAAGAACTCTATTAGTTTTAGCTATTATTGTTCTCCAACCAAGGGCACACAGCATTCATAAAAAGTCATTTACTGAGTTCCTAAAACCAGAGTGCTTAGTACTGGGCACCAGAACTACAACAGGATTAAGACATGATCTTGATACTTTTTTAAAATCTATAAATCAATTAAAAAGAGTAGAAATGTAAGTTTAAGAAGATAAATAATAACACAAGTAGGACCAGCTACTGTGTTAAGTGCTGTCATGAATTATCAAATTTGATTGATGACATACAATATTAAATAGATACTACTATTAATAGATGAAAAATCTGAGGCTCAAATAGATCACCCCTGCTATTAAACACTATGCATCCAGTCTCATTACATATGAAGGACTGTGAACTTAGTTTCTTAAGTCCTAACATCCCACTGAAGTCAAAAGTAAAAGTAGGAAAATCTTGGAGATCTTATGGAGAAAAGGAAGCTTCTAGGGAATGGCCTGAGAAAATGGTTCAAAAAGGTCATATGCAAGGATATGATTGTTAGTGGTGGCCTGCTTTAAGTTCAGATTCATGCTCAGTAGTCACCCTCTTTCTTTCATGGTGCAGACTCAGGCACCCAGTGAGCTCTCCTTTGGCTTTTAAAGCCGCCATTGCCTACTCAGTTATTTAAATACTAGAGGCCCCTCGAGGGTCCCTCAGCCTGGCCTGTGCCCTCTGACAATCTGGGACCCCTTGGGGGATGCTGGAGAGCTGATTTTGGCTTAATCCCTGCAGGCCAACCTGAGGGACTTCATCAGTGCATGAATCCATGCACCAGATCTCTAGTATGCATATAAAATCTTTGGTTAATCTCTTCCGGCTCTCCCTCCTCCCCGCTTCCCTCTGAGATTCATGTCTATTCCATGTTTCCATGCCTGTGGTTTCCACACCTGCATTGTGGTTTCCACGCCTGCGTCTGCCCCCTGGTGGTAAGTATGTGTCATAGCTACCGGCCAGTTGGCCAGTCACTTAGGCTTTTATATATGTAGATTGGAGGCCCGGTGCATGAATTTGTGCATAGGTGTGGTCTGGTGGACACACCCCAATGGGGGCCCATTAGGCAGGGTTGGACATGGGGTCTAATGCTGGAAACTATAGCTTTCCCCCAACTGGAACTAATTATACTTTAAGGATGGACAAAAGAAACCCCACAATAGAACTGTTTTGCACTTCATGTGCCATGAGATGAACTTGTTTATGTGTTGTTTGCAAATGTATATCAAATTAAATGATGTCCCTTTAATGATTTTTGCATCTTACTGGGGTTCTGCCCTCAGTTTCCCAATATAATCTTCATGTCTGTTTGTTTAAAAGTTTTTCTGCTTTTGAATGTGCCTACTTTTCGCTGTTGCCCCTGGCAGCCTGCAGGTCCTCTTTGCCGCCCCTTTTAAAGAGAGACTAAAAGCTCACCTACTCTGCAAGGCACCGTGATTTCACAAAATCTCCACCCAGCCTCTCAACAAAGGGCTACCACCCGTTAAAGCTTAGGTAGCCTTTTTGGCTAATTTGGAAGGTATTCTGGAGCTTCGGGCTAGGAAGAAGAATTCCACACCTTGGCTGCAGTATTAGCAGAGCCCTCCAGAGACTCTGGCTGGGGACAGAAGGAACTGATAATTATCTTCTTGTGAACATGCACCAGGGAGACAGGCAGTGATTTAGGGGTGTTGGGGGCCACTCAGGGGTGAGACTGGCTGAGGCTAAGGGCCACAAGCAGTTTGCAGGCCGGCCCCGTCCCCAGTCTGGGTTCAGGAGTCCCCTCGGGGGCAGGGCAGGTGGGGATGAGGAGCCACGGTCATTCCAGTCATTCTCCATTTGGTCACTAGGCTTTTATTATTTAGGATTGTCTCCCTCTCCCTCAAATTGCTGAGGAGTTGTATAGGGTTTCCCTTACTGTCATTCACTCCCCAATCTCCTCCAGACCTCACAGTTTCTGAGAACAGTTCATAGATACTATGTCTTTGAGCTATTAAATGCCACTCAGTTTGGGGTAACAGGAAATAACAAACAACAGGGGAAAGCAAACAAATTTGAGAATCATACAAAGTTCTCATTGCCATGGTCCCTGATAGTTGCTGACTTCCTTTCAAGACGCTAACAAGGTAGCCTTTGTGCATTTGATTCCCCCTTTCAGGTCCTTTCAGAAGGATGATGAAACTTCTGCTCTCACTTCTATTCTTCCTCACTTTGCTAGATTAAATATTCTTTTGAAGGAAGAGCCAAGCACCCAACAGACTCTAGTGTTGGTGGTAGGAAAGAGAGTAAGCCTGAGGTGGAAGTAGACTCATCCTAAAGGCTTTAAATGAGTCTCAGAAAAAAAATTTTTCATCACAAATGTCCTCCATGGACATATCTAAGAGGCAATAAATAACTGCTCTTCACAAAACAAACACTTTACAAAAAAAAAAAAAAAAAAAAAAAAAAAAAAAAAAAAAAAAAAGCAAGCCATGGAAGCAAAAGAGCTGAATATGGAGAAGCTACATATACCCAACATGGTCTTTAAATCTGGAGCGGAAAGCATCAATTTTAACTTTGATAATCCACAGAGACACTGAAACCACTGGGAAGTAATTTAAAGCATTACTTAGCCTACATCTGTCAAGCTGATTGTTTCTCCAGCCTGAAGTTTGTGGATAGCTTTGCTTGCTTATTCAATTTGAATATTTTTTTTTATTTATACTCACTTGTGTTTAAAATAGTATTAAGGAACTTCAAATTGCCTAGATGGATGGCGACCAAAAGCTAAATCTGATAATGGCTGTAAATGTGTTCAGCTTTAAAGGCATGGGGAGAGAAGAATGGCTTCTCAGTCCTGAAACTGTTATGCTTCTGAGAATGATCATGCTAAACACTTTGACAATTTGATTTTGTAGGAAAGAGTTTAATAAACAGCTCCATTTTCATTAGAAGTAAATTCTCAAATCTCTCTATTTAAAAACAAAAACTGTTCTTAAACTTAATTTTATTTTACTGAAGTATAAAACATTGAACACAGATTCAGTTACCTTAGTGACAAATTGAAATATTTTAAGGAAAGTTTTTAAATTTCAATGATTTTTCTTAATTCCATACCGTATAATTATATCCCTAATTGCCCAAATGATTCATTAATAAGTACCCAGCTAACTATTATCAGTAGTCTATTTTTATTACTCCATAGTTTGTTAAAAACACTAACCTAGAATATGAAGGAAGTAAATGTTCTTCCTTTTATATTTAATATGGGTTCATTTAATCAAAAGAAGGTTTAGAAGGCCAATCTTCTAAAATACACTTTTTAGTATATTGATAAAAAACTTATTAAAGAAAAAAGGTAAACTTTTGGGATTCTATATTAGAAAGAGTAAATTGGTTCATAATTCACATTATCATTACAAATAAGGAAGGGGTTTTCAAATGAAAAGAAACTTTGGTATCAGTGGTGCTCTGGACTAGGGATGAAATCACATAGCAACACCGGCTTCCTCTCCCTAGGGACTAGCATCTTTGGAGTTTACTCAGCCCAGAAACCCAACTTCCTTTATAACCAGGTGCAAACATTTTACAGTTTAACTAAATATTTCTGAAGCATTTTCCTGTGCCTCACCTTATTTGGAGTAGGTAGATAAGAGACTCGATAGAATCCTTTTTTTTTTTTTTTTTTTAGCAAGACTCAAATCGCAATATTAAAATATTTCTTTTAATTTCCTTTCAATGTGCACAAATCTGCACCAGGACATAGTACACATATGAAAAGATGTGCAACATCATAATCATCACAGAAATACCAATTAAGCCTTAGCTGACTTGGCTTAGTAGGTAAAGTATCAGGTTCAATTCCTCTCAAGGGCATGTGCCCAGGTTGCGGTCCACTCTCCAGTGAGGGGCATGTAGAAGCCAGTTGATCAATGACTCTCATCATTGATGTTCTATCTCTCTCTCATACCTTCCTCTCTGAAATCAATAAAAAAATACATATTTTATAAAATGTCAGTTAAAACCATGATATGTGCACAATGCAGTATGCCGATGATGCTTTATTGAGTTATACCTTGAAACCTGTATGATTTTGTGAGTCAATATCATTCCAATAAATGCAATAAAAATTTGAAAAATTAAATTAAGAAATCATATTTTTAAATGCCTATGCATTTTTATAAACTGAACAAAAGTATACCAAAATCTGAATGATGATTATTTTTGGATATTGAAAATAATAGAAATTTATCTTACATTCTTCTTTTGTACTTTTTCTAATATTTTATAATACATATGAATTCTTTTTATCATGGAGAAGACACATTATATACTTTATTAAAATAAAATAAAATAAAATAAAAGCAGACCTGGCTTTAATTCCAGTCTGTTGCTCTTTAGGTGTGAACTAGATAAATCATTTAATTTCTTTAATCCTCATTTTAATCACCAGTAATGACAATTAACAATGTCTGTTCTGTCTACCTATTGCAAGTTTATAAGAATTAAATAAAAATCTTGTGAAACTATTATGTAAATCACAAGGTTACCGCTTTGACATTTGAAATGAGTCTTTACACAGTAGTGTCCTTTTTCTTGTGCACAGACCATCATGTGCGTAATACATAAAATGAAGAGCCAGAAAAGAAATAATCTTTAAATTGATGCTTCCCATATGTAGACTCCTGCATATATAAAGTTGATGTATGTCTAACAGGTAGGTGGACAGTGCAGAGAAAATACAATAAATCAAAAGAAACCCCAAAGCACAGCCTTTGTCCAGCACTTAGAGAAGCTAGGTTGAGAAATGGTGTGGAGTTTCCTCGGAGACTAGGGTCAAGGGAAATCACAAGCAAATTACTTTTCAGTTACATCCTAATTAGCCTCTATCCCATCTTTATGTCACTGAGGCATGCACTTGCTTTGAGGTCTGGCTAATGGCTTGCTACCAGTGTAGGAGGAAAAGAAAATGTAGTGCCAAGATCCTGAGTTTCATTTTGCCCTCAAATATTTCTCTTTTCTAAAATTAACTTTAACATTTGCCTTCAGCTGGATAAATACGGGTCCAAACCTGGCTGTCTCACTTCATGGCTGTATTAGCTTAGGCAAATCCTTGTATGTCTTTGAGACTATTTCTCTTAGAGGGAACAGTGAAATGATAGTATGTAACTTGCACATAATGAAAACAATAGAGAGAGTGTAAGTTAAAATGTCCGAAACATAGTAAATACTCGGTAGAGGTAGCAGTGGTCATTCCATATTTTACTCTAATAGAGGCCCCATGCATGAAATTCGTGTAAGGGCCTTGGCCCTGGCCCGGGTCCATCACAGCCATGGCTGAGAGCTTCTGCTGCCTCTGCCTTGGCCTCCACCTACCCTGTGGGCTTTGTCCAGAAGGAAGGACAGCTGAAAGGACATCCGGTCTAATTAGCATATTATCCTTTTATTATTATAGATATGCAGGTCTGAACTAGGCACAATGGGGCAATGGGTGGATTTGGTAGTCGATTTCTATTCCTCTACCATTCTACATATGAATACCTTCATTCATGACGATGTCTGGTTGAGTAACTACCCCTCTCACCCCATGCTCTGCCAGTATGGTGTGTTATAGTGTAATAGCAAATGTCATTGAGCATTTACTATGTGTCAGACACTGTGCTCAGCAGATCACATGCATAATCTCACTGATGCTTCCCAACAACCAATTAGATTGTAACCGCTATAAAAAAGTTGAACTTATGGAATAAGGATGGCAGTGGTACTGCCCAAGGTCATCCCTGCATCAGAGCTGGCACCAAACCAGGCCTTTCTGACTCTACTGTACATGCCCTTCGTCATCATACAGTGCTAGTACGTGTACCCACATCCATCTGGATGTAGTGGTTCTCTTCTGATCTAGGCAACCTGTTCCTAGCCTTTTCCTGAACAGCTTCTCTTTAAAGATAAAAACTATGCAGACATCTATATTTCTATCCAGTAATGCTTGTGTTTTTAATTTTTTTTGAGACAATGCATAAGGATAAATGTCACCTTGATTGCAGATATGTCTTAATATAAATTTGGATGTTAATAGGCATGACAGCAGGTATATACATTTAAAAAAATAGATTTACTTCTTGTGTGGGAGATAAACTGTTTACCTAAATCAGCAACCCTCTCAGTGGGACTCAGCATCTAATTTTTTCTGGGTCCTGCCAAAATTTACATTTGACCTAGAAAGTCTTCTTTTAGATGTGTAGGTTAATCTATATTTCATATTATTATATATTTTAACAGAGAGATATAGCACCTTAATTCTTGTAAAAATTGAAATTTTGAATATTTTTTCATTTGTTCAATATATATTCATATGTAAATTCACAATGCATGTACTTAGTATATGTCTGGTACTAAAATATAAGAGTGAGCACAATTTTAATGTCTGCCCTCAAGACTTTATAGTCTATAGGGATGCATGGATAAGGAAGTTAACCACTGACTAAAATACATTTTGGAAAGAACTATGAAAGGCAGTGCTAGGTGCCTTAGGCTAGAAGGAGGTATTTAATTCAGGGTACCAAGAAAAGCCTTCTGGAGGGAGTGACATCCAAGCTATGGCAAGAAGAAAGGTAGGAAATAGTCAAATGAAGTTACCAATGAGAAATGAGTAGGGAATGGATGAGAGAAGGGGTGGAGGGTTTGGGGAACTGAAGAAGTTTGGGACAGGTTCCCCCTCCTAGGAGCACACCATGGTCCCTTCCCCTCTTCTTCCCTCTTAGGCATGCATCTCCTAAACTGTAAGGGACACCTCGCAACTTGCAACCATGGGAGTGATGGGCATGGCAGCTCATTCAAGGCTAATCCCCTGAACCATCAATGCCCCCTTTTCTTTGACTTTCCAGAGTAGCAGTCACCAACTGGTGGTCAGTGGACCACTGGTGGTCCATGAGGTCCAAAACGTTTGTGACCGCTGTTCCAGAGAGCCAAATCAGAGCTGCCTAGGCTCTCCTGTTACTTCTTCTATCCTAAGCTCTTCCTTGTTTCACTGTCCCCAGCTTTAATATATGTACTCTCCAAATAAAATAATAAAATAAAATAATAAAATAAAATAAAATAAAGACGTTTGGTATATGGAAAAATAAAATGTGAGGGGTAGAGTGTCCTAAAATGTGGCTGGAGAACCAGGCACAAGACTTAAAAGTCCCCGTTAAGGAGCCCAGACACCATGTGATCTGACTGGCAAGAGGAAGAAATACTATGCCTCTTCAAATCGCCCCCCCCAAAATGCCAACCTAATCTGCCTCCTGTATCGCCAGCTCTCTGCCACTTCTTATAAACCCAAATCCTGCTACTTCATTACACCATATTATTTTTACCAACCAGGTGCATCCACCCACCCCCTAGCTGCTGTAACTGTTGGTAGCTAATAGTTCACGGGTGCTCCCCTCACCCAGAAAATTGCCCTGAACTGGCAGAAGCCACTTCATCCAGGAAAGAAATGCATCACCTGACAATGGCTCTCTCCTTTGATCAAGCTTTATCAGGCTCCTCTGAACCCTCTGCTCTCCTAGCCTGCACTTCAGGCTTCCCTCTCTGTCCTTAACAAATCCAGCTTGAGTAAGAATGATAATGATATGGGATCAACTATTCTGTTGAGTTGTCTACATAAGAAGCACCCAAAGCTGTAGAGATTTTTTTTTTTTTTAATGGGTTTATTTGAGCCCAACTGCTGACATGGGCCAGGGAGCAAGATCTCAAATGCTCTGGAGAATAACAGTCTTGCGGGTTCTTTTATGCATTTGAAATTAAGGAAGGGAACTAAAGAAAATTGGAGAAAGCAAGGGGGAGACTAAATTACAGGGTAGTTAACAAGATTATGTGCTCTCTGGAGAGTTAATACTCCCTTGGAAGGGTCTTACTTCTGTCATTTCAAAGGTGTGTTAACCTAGATGCACAAGAACAATGGACAGAACTGGCTTAAAACCTTTCACTAAAGAAGTTACAGGCCTCAGACATGACTACCCAGTTAGGAATTTATGATCCTTTGTGGTTACTTTCCATATAACCTCTTTTCTCATCCATCACTCCTAGAATGATAAAGAAGTCAAAGACACAGTTCAGGTTCCAAAATCTGCCCCATGCATCAAACCAAAACTAGACTTCACTTCAAACCACATCTTCACTTCCTTCTTTCCCCTTCATAGTCTGTTTCACACTCTCCTGTGGAGGTGTTCCTCGATAGTACTTCCTCCATAAATTAAGTACACCTGAATTCCTGGTCCAGGCTCTGTTTCAAAAAAAACCTACCAAAGCCATGCACAAAAAGTAAAAAAATATATTTTGGTAAAATACATACAAGGAATAATGAATTAAGTAAAGTTTTCTTCAGATACATGACTCAGCAAGCAGTTTATTTATGTGCTACAGCCTCTGGGAATGGCACCATAAATGAGGAAACCCAGTCCTGAAGACAAAAAGCTATTTCAAAAGTATTCATTTTTAATGTGCAATCTTTGAAATATCAAAATGAGACTATATGGACCACACTAACACTTCATAAATTCCTTCTCCCTTCTATGTTCCTCACACCAAAGCTGCTTTCCAGCCTCTCTCCTTGAACATTCCTAGCCCCTTCTACTTCAATCCCATCCCAAGTCGCCCTTCTTGTCCACCCCATTTCTTCCTGATTGTATCCCACCAAAGCATCAAATAGTCTTGTGGTAGTCCCCTACCACACTCCCTCAGAGGTCAGGGAGAACCAAGTGGTAAGTGAAGGGGGACGAGATGCTAGAAGCATACATATATTCATAGTTTCTGTTGTCAAAGTGCTCCACACATTTTCATATTGTTTATTTGAGGACTAAATCCATAATGTTTTTCTTGAACATTCTTTCCATGTTGTTTTTTAGCAAATTATGCTCTATCAACAAAGCAGAAGCATATTGAACCGCTACACTAAGATGTTCTCCTTACCCTTATCTCTCTTCACACATATCTTGAGGTTTAATACTTTTTATGATCAATACACTTATAAAAGGCTCCCTAGGCAGTTAGCTACCTAGGAAGCCTTTTATAAGTGTATGAACTTGGATAGAGCAAAAATTTGGGAAGATCAAGAATATTTTCATCAAGAAAAATGATTCATAATATCTACCTTCCCACCAATGTGGCAGTTTGGAGATGGTGAAAAACATGTTACATTCATCCCTGGAAGCCCCACAGTGACATTTAGATGTCCCTGGAGAGTCCCTCGAGGTGTACTGTCAGGAGCTATCTGTTCTTTGCTAGAGTGAACCACCAGAACTAAGAAAAGGGATTAATATCTTAGCCCTGGAAAATGGATCTTTGAAATTCTTCCCTTAGTTGGTAGTGGCACCAGTAGTAACAGCAGAGCCTCATTTATTGCAATGTGTCAGCACAGCCCATTAGTCTGAATGTACAGTACTGTGTACAGCAGAGCTTGGCTCTGCCCGAGCCCTCAGGAAGCCCACTTTCTGTCAAGTAGGTTGCTTTTCTATTTTATTAGATGCAAACTAAGGAAAATGCCTGTTTTATGGTTTCAAGAATTCTGTGTGCACACTTCAGGTGTCTGATTTATATGTTTTTCTAAGCAACTCTAAAAAGAAAATATGATTGTAGGTGTGTTCTTTTTATTTTTTTTTAAAGGTTGCAATGCCAGATTTTATTCCAGGGAGGAAAAGCAATGGATGTCTATGGCTGCCTCACCTTCTTAGTCTATTTAATCAAGATGAGATCAATTCCCCCACATGGCTGTGAGTCACTTGAACAGTCTCTGTCTTATTCAATGTTGTATTCCAAGCACCTACCATATAATCAATTAGTATTTAATGCTTCTCAGCTGAATTTCTTCCATCCACATAGTAATAATGTAGGAAGATTTTCTTATACATTCAGGAGTTACTCTGATAAATTGGTGCCTAATAATAAATATTATATTTATATCCTCTTATTAAATACATTCCCTATAAAATGAGCCTTTATATTCTATTTCCTCAGTATTTCCTCTCAGTACCACAACTTACACAAGAAATATACTTCTCACCAGATAAAATCAAGCTGTTAATAACTGGAGTGAACATATAATTCAACATAAACATTATATGTTTTTGTATTATGTTGTATTCCTTTTGAGTTCATAATTATGGATAATGGGATTGAAAGTATAAACAGAATTGCTTTAGAATCGTTCTAGTCTCAGTTAATAAGTATTGTCGAACTTCTGCTTATTCCCTACCTATTTTCTGCTATCTCAACATCTTCTGGTGACCAGAATGTCATCCTATTGAAAAATAAACTGGGACAAAGGTATTAAACTGAATGTAGTGTAATTGCAAAGTCAGCCTAAACTAGAAAACAGGTTTTTTTGCATAATAAGCAGACTTCAAGTCTCTACGTGAAACTTGAGCTGACTCTGCTTAAAGGAAATACCCCAGAGGAGAGCAGAGAGTATAGGGTGAATTGAATCCCAGAACACATATGCTGAAAAGACTTCCATTTTGAAAACAATAAAAAAAAATAACATATTCGATATATCTTCAAGATATTTCAGGATAGGATCACTCGTAGAATGTATACATTTGATAAATTCATGGAAGTATCAAAAAAGAAATACATCCTCTGTAATGACAAATGGCTTAAATTAGAAGTTTGGTGATGGAAATGAATACATACAATTTTGAAAATTATTTTGCAATATAATGTGTAATTTACTTCTATGAAGAATTCTCAGTGTAGTCTTCCAAAGGTATTCATGATTGAATAAAAATAATCTTTATTGAAGTCAATGTTAACATCTCACCATTAAATAGCTGATAAAGGTTTCCTAGCCATTAAGACTGTATTGTTATTTGTATCATGGGAGTTAAAGGAGAAATCTCTAATAGAAATGTTTCCATTATATGTAAATAAAAAGCTCTTGCCAGAGATTAACAGAATGCTGGAAATGAAGGTTCAATTCTGACAAGCCAAGTCCTGTGCAGGTTGTGCTACATCAAATCACTGCTCTTCCAACAGGGTTAAGGACACAGAGCCTAGTGTTTCTGAAGGACTACGGTATGTGCCATTTAAAATACCCTTTGTTAAAGACCAGAGACTGCTGCGGTACCAATTGGTAACAGGTAACTTTGATTCTTCACATAATGACAAAGTTTAGGAACTATGATATATCAGGTAGACCAGGATAAATTGCCTTAATATTCTCTAACATCCATATAGGTGACCATAAATAGCCATGAGTGATAAAGAAGTCAAAGACACACTTGATAAAAATTTTAAAAATAAAATAAGATCCTTTGCTACAGTTGTTTGACCACCATGGTTGATGAGGGCTATCTAAACATTGTATAATAAATATATCATAGCAAACTTTCATGTAGAAGATTTCAAGTTATATGCTATGAAAGCCTTTTGAATAAGAAGGTTTGTACTAATCTGAATCAATTCCATAGAATAGCTGAACAACACACTATTTTTAGATTTTCAAAATGATTTCAGCACTTAGCATAAAGCGTTAACATATATTAGTTTAATTGAATTGCAATCTATGTGGAAATCAGCATTAATCTAGTATTTAATTTATTCAATTAAACACTAGACACATCTTTCTATTAAAGGGAAAATATAAAAAGTCACTAAAGTGTTTAATCACAATATCATTGAACCATATGTACATAAAGATTTCAAAATTGAGTAGCACTTTATATATATCACATTATGTTTAAACATAAAAATATAAGATGTTGATTAAGAATCCAAATTGATTCTGCAGGTCCACTCTGGGGGGAGGGGGGGACTTTATAAATGGCATAGACCAGTGTTTTTCAACCTTTTTTGGGCAAAGGCACACTTGTTTCATGAAAAAAATCACGAGGCACACCACCATTAGAAAATGTTAAAAAATTTAACTCTGTGCCTATATTGACTATATATAAAGTAATTCTCTTGAATAGGAATCAAATAAACACAAAGAAAGTATTTTATAATTACTTTATTATGAAATATTAAGTAAACAAAATAGTGAAAAATTATAAAATTCTTGTCTTGTCTGCACCTACGGCACACCAGGCAACATCTCGCGGCACACTAGTGTGCTGTGGAACAGCGGTTGAAAAACGCTGGCATAGACTTTTCCCAAAAAACTAGCTTGAAGTGGTCCTGGTTCCAAATATGTTTTATTGATTTTTTTTTTTTTTAACAGAGATGAAGGGAGAGAGATAGAGAGCTAAAAACATTGATGAGAGAGAAACATCAATCAACTGCCTCATGCACTCCTGCTGGGAATGTGCCCGTAACCAAGGTACATGCCCTTGACTGGAATAAAATCTGGGACACTTCAGTCTGCAGGCCAATGCTCTATCCACTGAGCCAAATTGGTTAGGGCTCCAGTATTTTTTTCTGACAATAGGTCTAGATTTACTTTCCTCGGGTTAAAATCTAGACAAATGGGCCTCCTATCATCATCGTGCCTTGTCAGCCCAATGAAAATACAGTGAAAAAAGAGAGCAGAATATTCTGTATATGTTCAGGCAGACAGAGCTCACCCGATTTATCATTTACTAAAATGGCACTCCATCTTCACTGATAGGAGGCATTTCTGCTGATGAATGAGGGAGGCTATATATCTTCACTTCCATCTACAATAGTAAATACTGAGCAAACAAAACAAACAAACAAAAATACATTATAGTTGTCGGTCAGTAGATTTCACTCCTCCTTTGATTTTACCAAAAGATTTTTTTTGATGGAATAACACTGAAGTTAGTTCTTCTCTTGAACTCTCAATTTTCATCCAGAGAAGCCCTCTCACATCCAATATTACTGAGCAATCTTAATTTTGCTAAATATGTCAGAGCAGAAATGAAGTAGAGGATTTATATATAGCACATGTCATGGCAAACAACTCTCAAATCCCTCTCATCTCCAAAAATCCCATTGCTCAACAGTTGTACTCAACCTCTCTTTCTGCCTTAGCCTCACCTTTACCAAACAATTCAAATTTGCCCCCCATACTCTTATATTCCACTCACTTCCATGTAGACTAAATAGAAAAAAAAAGAATAAATTATAATGATTTCTGCATAAAGGCAACGAAATCCAGCCAAAGGTAGCTCTGTTAAGACTCTTAGGAAAACAACACCCTAGCTTCATTTAGCATCTCCTTGGTGTGATAGTACTTTCCATTCAGTATATCAAAACAGTTATTCCAAACCTATCAGACTTTCTCTAAGAAGTATTATTTTTCAGTACAGATTCTTTCCATGTTGTTTCTATAGGAACTAGGCACCTGGACAAGTATGGTTTTCTACCATGGTAATTGAGATCTAGGGGCCTATGCCTTTAAGTTCCAGAGAGCTGATAGGCAGTTTAGTCAAAGTGTGAGATTATCTTACCATACAAATAAAGGTGTTGTCTCATTGGGTTCAACTTTCCCAAAGTCATCCAGATCTAGACCATATCAGTGTCCCAATGGAAAGGGAGCCACCTTGCCTCTCTGGCAAATAACATGATCTCAACTAATATCAACAAATGATTAAGGGTTTTAGTCTAAGCCTGGCTAACAATGGGGGGGATTAGATTTAAAAGAATTATAAATGATGATACACGTCTAAAGTGAAACACTTTTGTTTATTTTGCATTCCTAACAGTGATTTGTTCTTTTGGAGTTCAATAGATGGATTTCTAATATGATTAGCTGAAAATAATAATTGCTTCAGTGAAGGATTTATATTAAAATCCTATTTTCCCTGCCTGTTAATTGCTAAGCCAATATGGAAAGATAAAACATTTATTAGCTACTTGGAAAACAAAGTCTTCAATATTAGAAAGTTTAGTTGGACTGAATGACCAAATGTGACCATATTTGGCCTCAGCCAAGAAAATAGGCACAGTTCTACATATGCAGAAATTGTGAGATACAACTAGAAACAATTTTACATAAGCACATTTTAGATATACTTAAAGTTATGCAAAAAAATGATATTGTAATGTGAAGTTTCTTGGAAAAAAAGTATCCTGGCCTCTTTTTTTCAGCTCACGTGTAAAATTAGAAATGAAAATATTCTCTTACATAAGTCTAATAGACTTGTGACGGTAACAAAAGACCATGGTGATATTGTTAATTAGTTAAGAATCATTGGAATGACGTATATACTGCAAATGTAGACAAGCATCTTTGCCTTTTAGCATTATGACTCATTGATTTGTAATTGCTTTTGCAGGACTTTTACTCTTTCCTCAACCTTTATTTTATTAGCACAAAGACAGCAAAATTCAACAGAAGGAAGCAAAGAAAGGTAACTCTGTTAACAATGATTTCTTGTAGAGGTTCTGTCGTAGAATATAAGTGGCTCTAGACTGCAAAGTATCAGATAATCGTGTCCTCTGATGGGCCCTACCTCCTGGCCTATCCCTATTCACAAATCTAGGACCCTAAATAAATTCTTATTGTAGTTCCTGTTTGAAATAGTCGTGTCAAGTAATCTTTGCCCCTAGAAAACAAAAAGCCAAGCAACAACAAAAAGCTTGCTATTAATTACCATTTTATAACTAATTCTAACCTGGCAAAAATAACTAATCTATACTAATAAAAGGGTAATATGCTAATTAGACCAGGAGGATCAGACATCTTCCGGTCATCCAGTACTCCTTCCAGACACAGCCACAGTAGTGAGGGCTGAGGCAAAGAAGGTTAGGGGCGATCAGGCCAGCAGGGGAAGGCAATTAGAGGCGATCAGACAGGCAGCAAGTGAGCGGTCCCAGATTGCGAGAGGGATATCTGACTACTGGTGTAGGCCTGATCCCAAAAGAGACTGCTTAAACCAGCAGTCAGACACTCCACCAAGGGGTCCCAGATTGGAGAGAGTGCAGGCTGGGCTAGGGATCTCCCCACCCCATGCACAAATTTCGTGCACTGGGCCTCTAGTCTATAATAATGAAAAGGTAATATGCTAATTAGACTGTACAGCTGAATGACCTTCCAGACATCCTTCCAAATGAAGTCAGGTCTGCAAGGGCTGAGGCAAGCTGCTGCAACTGCGATGGCCAAGTCCTTGCATGAATTTTGTACATCGGGCCTCTAGTCTTAAAATAAATCAAACTGTACAATGAAGGAAACAATATACAGAATGGGGAAACTTTTATCCTGTCCAAATGCATGAGAACGTTTCATAATGTCATTAATGAAGGAAAGAATGAACACATGCTTTTATATCAGTCCCTACCAAATATTATGTTTGGAGAAAGATATATCAACATAAGAAATATCCTGTGTATTTAAGAGCAGATCATAACCTTGAAGTCAACTGTGGTCTCAACATGAACCTAATTCCTGGAATTGAATTAACAGGCTAACCATTTTATGCTACACTGGAACATAATTGATGTCTTCTACCTAAAATTAGCTATATTTTGAGTTTTATTACTGTATGTACATACTGTATGTAACTTGTTTTTCTTTTTTTCATAAAAAGTAGAATTTCTTTTTTTGTATCTTGTTTTTACATTTCTCTGAGTGCTCTTCTTTAGTTATCTTGACCCATGGAAATGTGAAAGGTCACAATCTCATACCCCAATTTTTTTTTCTTTTTAGTACCAAGCTAATTCAAACCAACCAGTACTTATTAAGTATCTATTGTGTCAGGGAATTAATATCAGAGAGTGAGGCAATTAGAAAGTTTATTGGCACCTACTGACAATATTTATAATTAGGTTCACAAAGTCGCAGGTTCTATTATTCTTGAATCAAGCTAGTTTGTGGAATACTATATTCAAAGATAACAAAAAAATAACAAAATAAACTCCTTTATCCTAGAACACATATGAGAGGCTTTTTAAGAAATAGCCATTTTCTTCAGTTATTTCATTTCATGGTAGTTTTATTTTGAACTCTGGGTTTGGTAATAAAATTCCATCATCAATTTTAAAAGATGCAGAAAGGATTCCTCCTAAATGCTTGGCCCTGTCAAGATTTCACCAACTGGGCTCAGTCCTTGGCTATAACTTATAAGACATAAGTTTTCATTGTGAATGAGCTAAAATGAAGATTAAATGCAAATGAGATTCTTCCTGCAAATGTATATATTGTACAGGAATCACTCGAGTAACATTTTACATGCAGGATTTAATTGGAAGAGAGCTTGTCTATCTGCCAAACCTCTCCTTTTCTTGTGCTCTTTGAATAAGGTATATGGGCTTCCTTACACACACAGTATAAACAATACTAAACTGAATTTTTTAAATTGATTTTTAGAAAGAGAAAAGGAGAGGGATAGAGAGATAGAAACATCGACGAGAGAGAGGAACATCATCGATTGGCTGCCTCCTACACACCCCCTACTCGGGATCGAGCCCACACTCAGGCATGTGCCCTGATCTCCTGATCGACACTCAACCACTGTGCCACACCAGCCTGGCCATGTGTAGTCATTCTTGATTCCTCTCTCTTTTTTCCACACAACACATCAAGACCAAAACAAATCTTGCTGGATCTCCTGATGTAATATATGCAATATCTAGCCACTTCTGACTACCCTCTCTACCACCCTGACCCAGGCCACCACCCTTTCTCATCCACATTAGTTATAGTCTACTAACCAGTATCTCCTCTTCCTTCTTGCTCACTATAGTTTAATCTCAACCCTAGCAGCTGGAGCGATTGTGTTAAAATGAAAATCAGATGATGCCTCAATGCTAAAAACCCTCCAGTGGCTTTTTGACCCATGAAAGTGAAAACCAAATGTTGTACAATAGTCTACGAGGTGGGTCAGGATCTGAATCCTATTACTGGTCTGATCTCATTTCCTACAGCAACTTCCTTTCATTCCAACCGCAGTGACCTCCTGCTGCTCTTCTAACACATATGGCATACACCCACATGAGGCCTCTGTCTGGGCCCTCTCAGGGCTCGTTCCCTTACCTCTTTTAAGTCTCTACTCAAAAGTTGCCTTTTTAGTGAGTGCTTCTCTGATCATCATCCTATCTAAAAGTTCAACTATTCACTAGCTCACCCACTCCCAGCCCTTCTCTGATTTACTTTTCTCCAAATTCTACTCAACTCCTAAACAATAAACACTGAAAACTGTTTATTTGTCTAGTTATTGTTTTTCATTCTCCATTAGAATATCCTCTCCTTTCTTTTTCTTACGCTGATGTATCCCCACTACTCAGAAAGGTGTCTGCATATAGTAGGTGTCAAATAAACATTTGTTAAAAGAATGAGCCCACTTAAAAATCTTAAAAAGCCAAATTATCCTTTAAAAAAATTTTTTTCTTTATTCATACTAAAATACCAATTTGTGTAATTTTCATCTTCTTAATAAAACATTATCAATGTACCAAACTTTATATTTCTGCTGTGAGATATATGATAAGATTTCTAGAAGTCTGTTGTATTTCTTTAAATAAACTATGTTCTATATGCTTAAATATTTTTCCTATCTTTATATTTGTCTATTCAGCCCAAAAATTGGGCAAGTTATTACTCCTTAAACACTGTATCTATGAGAAATAGTAACATTGGCTATTGAAACAAACAACCCCCAAACCTCTGTGCCTTACTGTAAGGTCTGATAACCTTCATAGTAGAATTATTCCGAGTGATGACCCAGGATCCAAGCTTCTTCCATTTAGTGACATTGCCACCTTAAACATGTGGCTATCCAGGGTGCTAAATAGGAGGAGAGCGGTTTGGAATGATTATGCAAGGGTTTTATAACCATGCCTGGAAGTTCCATCTATCACTTTCCCTATATCTCACTGCCTAGAACATGGTCATATGACCCTAACACAATGGTCCAAGAAGCTGGAATAGGTAGCTTTCCTACATGCCCCCAACGAGAAAATCAAACAGGACCTTGATGTCCAAATGGAAAAAATTTCCAGAAAAGTTCCATCCATTCATCCAACTCTTCTGACATAAAATTTTTGGTCATCAACTCTAAAAATCATGAAGCAGATTTTGAAAGTCAGGGCAAAAACATGTAAGGGGAACAGCGAAATACAGAAGGGCAGCATCAGAGTGGCTCTATAAGAAAAATTATATTTCTCACATTTTGCATCAGCTTTTGCTAAAAAATCTCTAAGAAGGCATTTTTTTTTTAGTTTAAATTTTAGAAGCCTCCTCAATACCACTGGATAGTCAGAAGTTTGTCTAAGCAGCCTCTAAAAAGAACAAAAGATCCATATCAAAAGATCCCTAGGGTGAGCACTGTAATTCCAAATTGTCTTTTGTGAAATTGTGAGAGAAAAAAAAGCATGCACAAGAGTTACCATAGTGAGAAAAAATAAGGGAAGCAGGTGTTTGGCCTGGAAGGGGCACAGTTTTAGATTAAAAATACCCCATGAGAACTGCAACATGCACATGTGAGCTTTTGTCACTGGTGCTCATGTGAGCTTTTGCCACTGGAACTTGTTCAAAGGCTAATTGTTGCCCATCAGGGACCAGATAAAACCTATGATTCTAGGTAGATGAAACTAAAACAAAAGCAATTCTCAGGGACACAAAAATAAGATTGAGGAAGAAGTCATTATAAGATTTTGAAATGGTGACCTTGGACATAGCTTTTCCAAAGGATGCTGAAAAGAAGTATTCCACAAATACAATATACAGATGGTATATTATATAATTGTATACATGAAACCTATTTAGTTTTATTGACTAATGTCATGCCAAAAAAATCAATATAAAAGTAAAATAATACTTTTTTTTTTTTAGAAAAAAGCAGTCTTCTGAACTTATAACTTGCAGGCTGGCTTGAGAGCAGTTTTACAGGCCCATTCTCTCCCTATAGACTTTACAAAAATAAAAATAAAATAATTCAAGACAGACAAAACAAGGCATTAGATAATTAGTGTTAGGTGCAAAACACACACACACACACACACACACACACACACAAAACAAACAAAAAACAACTTCACTAAAGTGTAATGCAAATCTGATCAGAAAACCAAAGTCCCAAATAGGGACTGATTCCTGAGAAAACAAAATAAACTCAATGTGAAGTGACTTTAAGAAAGGACTATAGCCCTAGTGGGTTTGGCTCAGTAGATAGAGTGTAGACCTTCAGACTGAATGGTTCCAGGGTTGAGACTGGTCAAGGGCACTTGCCAGGGTTTCAGGCTTGTTCCCCAGTAGGGAGAATGCATGAGGCAGCTGAGCAATGATTCTCTCTCATCATTGATGAGTAACAACTGACATTGGAACTTATAACTCATAGCTAGGCCACTTTATTTTTCTATTGTATATAAGCAAACCCACAGAATAACAATCTTGTACAAGCTTACTCTGAGATAATGATAAAATGTGAACAAGCAAGGCCACCTCATCATATTATCAAAGCAAAGATAATAATAAGTTCATTTTGGCACCTACAAAATATCAAATACTTCCTCTCTTGACCAAAATGAGTGCCTATTACTATTTTACATATTACAGCTTTATCCCTGCCTCAGTTTTCCTTCTTCTAGATAAGATTTGTTGGGATACCCAATCATACAATTAACTTTGCTTTTTAACAGCATCTAATCTACACCTACTTCTTTAGTCACTTCCCCAAGGTGCTTTTTCTAACACTCTTTCAATGAGTATATTAGTGGCTACCTAACAAATTACTACAAATGGAGTTGGATAAGACAATAAAAGGTCTGAAATCAAGGTGACTAGATTCTGTACTCAAGAATCTAGTTAATTCACCAAAGGGTTGTTTTTGTTTTTTGGTTTTTTTGTGTGTGTTTTTTTTTATTGATCAAACTATTTCTTTCATTAACCTTACCAGATGAACCATTGGATGAAACTGAACGAAGTACAGTTCTTCCAGAAAGAAAATTATGAGTTCCCTGCTATTTTCTGCTCTAGCACCATCTTCAAATAAAAAGGAAGAGTTACTAACTTTAATTTATTTTATGCCTCCTCATATCAATTTATTGGGGTAAAACCATAGATCTTACCAGTTAAAAACTGCAAAAACACATCACTCATTAAGCAGTAAGGCCCAGAAGAGTCAAGCAAAGTGGGAGGTGACTAGCTTAACATTTATTCCTCTTTCCATTGTAAGTGTAAGCATATTTTTCTGTTCAGAAACAAAGTGATTATGTTACCTTTCTTCTGCTATATAATGTAATTGAAGGTTAAAAGCCTAGGTTTGAATACTGCATTTGTCTAGAGAAGTTTGTCAACTTCTCTGCACCTCAATTTCATTTACTGTACAATGGAGATGACATAATATCGATAGTACGTACATTGGAAGGCAGAGAAAATTGATGATGATATATGTATAGCAGATATAAATATAATGTCTGGCATGTAGTAAGTAACAGGTACATGGGTACATATTCACATGGTTATTGTGCACTAGCCAACTCCCCTGAGACCAGGTCTGTTCTGCTTTCCTCTCAGGGAAAATTTCATATTCCAAAGTCACAGCAACAGGCTAATAATCTCTGGCCTGATAGAAACCTGAAAACCTCTCTTCTTTCACTTATGCCCATAAATGTTGTCTATTTGAGCAACTGTTGTATAGGAAAACAAATTGGTTGAGTGGTAAAAACATTCACTGTTTTTCTAATGTTTTACCATCAGGAAGAGACACAGCCTAAGGATAAATAGATAAGTCAATTACTTTCAGGATCACAAATAGCAGAAAGCAGGCTTAGCTCAACATGTGAAAATGTTGTTGCTAATTAGGAAAACCAACCACTGCACAATTTACGGGGTGGTGGATGAATGCTACCATTAAAGAAATATAATTATAGTACACTGTGAAAGGTACCCTTTATTTTCAAGAAATACATGATTTCTTTTATTTCGTATTGCATAGATAACCAAAATTAGAGTTGCTATATTAAATATCACCTTTGTCTATGTCCTAATTGTTTTGATTTAAATTTTGTTCCTGAAAGTAAGTTTGCATACACATTGTCAATATATCATTTATATTGCTTTCTTCCATTAGTAAATATGAGATTTGTAATTTACTGCTGATTTAGGCAATCTTTTTTAATATTACTTTCCTAGACTTAGTATACAATGTATCCATATTCAGATTTCTTCATTATTTCTCCCTAGTAGTTTCCTTAAATGTCCACACTTCTCTGCCATTTATTTCTAGAATTCAGTTGCTCAAAGCTGATTATTGCATTGCATAAACGGCAAAACCATCTCCACCCTGGTCCATGAGGATCCTTCTTTAAAAGGCCAAAGTTACATCAATCCTAATTTATTGACACCACATGTGGCAAAATCATTTGCTCTCTGGTTTCATCTGCCTCTTTGGGCAATTCAGTAGTCTTGTTTCTTCTGCCCATAAAACACTTGAGTTTGGGATTATTCTTTTTCAAATTATTAATATACTTTGAATTTTTTCCTATTAGAATTCATTTTAATTTTCAGTTGCCCAAACTACCAATTTATGCTCTCACTTATTTTCCCCCCATTTTGCCTGGAGTATTCATTTCTTAACAAGTACTTTTAAAAATAACACAAAAATATCAATGAGTACTTTTTAACATTCTAGCATATTTCTCTTGAAAATTCATAGTATTTAAAGCCATTACTTAAGTATATACAAGCAAAAGCATTTTTTGAATAAAATAAAAAATAAGAGACTTAAAAGAAATAAAAATGTTACCATCCCACCTTTCTCAAAAGATGGTACAATTAATGTCAAAAAAGTAATGAATATAAAGGCAATGTTAAAATCATACTTTCCTTTGAAACTTCTGAATAGTATGAGGGATGCCAAATCTATCTTCAAATAGAAGGATCACAGTATCTTTGATTTGAAAGGAATACATACAGGAACTCATAGCAAGTCCATACCCACCTCCTCAGATATTTAGAGAATGCTATTTTAATTTCAATTTCCATTACTTTCTTTTTTATGTGGTTTATAAATCTCTTAACCATCTTAAAGGTTACCACCCATGAACACACACTATTTTTTTAATGCTCTTCCCAATGTGACCCTTGAAATTGAGCACTTGCGCCTGAATGCTCTTTACTCAGTATTGTGAGGAATATAGTCAATTGGCAGTGCCATGCCACCATTTGCAAAGGAAATAATGATCCTTGAAGTTATGTAACATAATACTCCAGATTAACACTCAGCAATAATTTCCACTCCTTCAAGTATGTTGTCTAGTATTACAATAACTGGAAAGCTTACTACCCTGTTTCCCCAAAAATAAGACAGTGTCTTATATTAATTTTTGCTCCCAAAGATGCGCTAGGTCTTTTTTCAGGGGATGTCTTATTTTTCCATGAAGAAGAATACAGTACACATTTATTATTAAATGAAAATAAAGGAAATTTATTACGTATATATGGAACGGTAGTACAGTAGTTGTCAACACAAACCAGACAAATTGTGAATCCTACAGTATCAAGAATTTACTCATTTATTCAATGATAATCATGTCATCATCTTCTGGAACATCATCATAACAATCCAATTCATGAATTTCCTGGTGAATTTCTTGTGACTCCATTTCTTTCAGAATCAGTGGACCAAATCTCTCATGTTTAGCAATAGCACTGTCTTTAAATGAGTAAAGTCACTGGTTGCTAGGTGCCAGTCGGGGCGGCCCTAGCAACCAGTTTACTGTAAATTAATTTTCATTCTGAGACAGAGCCTAGGGGGGCCTTACTTTCGGGGGGATGCCTTATATTTCACTCAGAAGGAAACCTGTAAGTAGGTCTTATTTTTGGAGGATGTCTTATTTTCGGGGAAACATGGTAGTAAAATCACTTCTCAGACTTTCTTGCAGCTAGGAGTTTGATCTAACAATAGGAGCAATCATGAGATTGGACATGCACACATGAGGTAAAGGCCATCGTATCTTCATACTGCTTTTGTCTGTTTTCTGTTGTGAGGAATGTTTCCAGAGATTCAAGCATCCAATTGCCAACCTCGTGGGACATTTGCCATTGAGGCAGCTGTGTTCTTTGTTGCAAGTGTCCCTTCCTGGTCCTAAAATTGCAGCTGCAGTGACATGTTACTGAACTCAATCTTTTCCATGGAGACTTTCTGATTTTCCCATCATACCTACACCACACCCCCTGTAGGTAAGTCTCATGGTATTCTGGGAGTCATTCTTGGGGGACTAGCCTAGCATCAGCTTTCAGCCTTTCCAACATTATACTTCACGGTTTTTAAAATCACTTTCTTAAAATGCATAATTCATTTTTTTGTTTCCTGCACTAAACCTTGTTTGCCACAAATACTAAATATAATGAGACTATTGTGTGCCCTGACCCAGACTCCTCACCTCTTACACAGAAAATACCACACTTACTTACTTACATGCTTGAATTATATAATGAGCATATTCCAGTAAATTCCCCTGCCTTCTGGTTCTTCCATATGGGCCAGAAGGCTTGGGTGTCTAAAAGCAAGCTTCTGAAGATCACAGGAGCAAGCAGTTAGCAGCAACACATAGAAAAGCTGAGAGACAGAGCCGGTAAAAGAAGTTCGAGGGGCCCTTAAAGTATCTATTACACCACGTTTGAGTCATCTGAGAATTAATAAGAGTTGAATCTGTAGTTTAATCAAAGTGAGAATAAATATGTTATCTAAGACTGGGTACATCCTAGAGAATTTTAGTAAACAACACTAACATGGCGAAGAGAAAATCCTATCAAAACTCCTTTCATTCTAGGGTAGTCAGAGTAGGTAGCAAAAAATGGGAGAGTAGTGAAAAATCATAAAAGTTATCCTAAAAACTGACTTTTGCCTCAGTCTTCAAGACATGTTTGTCTCCAACATGTTTGTCTCCAACTAGGATGATAATCTTGTTACAGTCTATATTTAGCTTCAAGATTATATTGAGTTAGACATTATATGATATCTCTAAAGTCTCAGAAGAGTCATTCCTGAGGCTTCCCTTTTACAATATGTCTATTTGATACCCATAGAATGAAAGAGGTATATGCTCTCAAATTTACAAGTATTACTAAACTAAGTCAAATTGTTAATACTTGAATTATAATTCAAAATGGCCTTGATATGAAACACTGCCTTACGAAAACATTAACATGCATTGCGGACATGTATTAGAATTTGGATAATACACACACACACACACACACACACACAAACACGTGCATGCAAACACAGGAACAATTAAAGTATGTGACAATACTAAACAATATTCTTCAAAGATGAAAAAAAAATTGTTAAGAGAATCCAGAAAGCAATCAGAGAGAAAGGTAAGAGTTACTCTGGATATAACTTAAGCTCATGCTGCAAAAAAGAAAGGTAGAAGAAATCATTATTACCTTCATATCCCTAAAGGATTATTTTATGACTATCATCATGAGAGAATAAAGTAGAAATAAGCCAGTATAATTAAGGCACAGGTGGAAAAAATTCTTAGCTTTTTGAGGTGGTAAGTGGGTTCCTGAGAGTAAAAAGCAGGATCTTTTGGTTTCATCTGGTCACTGGCTAATGATATGATACAGTTGTCTTTAATTTGCTTCTCACTATATCCTTCTCTCCCAGCTGGCTACCTTCAAGACTGATCTGCAATGAATAACATCAACAAGGCCCCACTCCACAGTCTCTGATTACACCCCCAGGCTATGGTGCCTCTGGCTTCCAGTTATATTTCAGCTCAAGCAAAGTGGAGCCTCAGCAGGAGATCACAGGGAAAGAGTGAAGCAAAGCCAGGGTATTTAATTCCTTGACACCCCTCCCTGCAACTCTGCAAGTTCACCTTGAGTGACATACATTATTTTGAGAATTAATTTTCTTTGAAAAGTGCTTTTGAAAAATCTTATATAGTAACACTCTTTGCATTTTGTATGTACCTCAGGGTTCTCTATGAAGGCTTTTCTACAGTAACCTTAAGTTTGCTTAGCACAACGGCTATTTTTATCTTGGCTATCTGCATAAAAATGCAAAATATTTATCTTTTAAACTGTTGGTTTAATCTAAACCGGTGTAAAATGTTTTATGGCTTAACATCTTAGTCTTTGTTTAACTTTCTTTCCAAAATAAATATGTCCTGTGGCTCTTTGGTCTCACTTCTACAATCATCAGCTTTCATTATTGGCTTTTCCTCTGTGGAAAGGAATTGGATCTAATTCCTTACAAAACGAAATTTTGAAAAATGTATTTGCCAGCCAGGCGACATCAGCCAAAATGGATGATTCTAGATTTGGCTTCATTGTTCTGGTTCTGGGTCAAAATGGATTTGTCCGGCATCTATTTGGAAAGGGATTAATATGTGATTGGAACATTTTGAAAGGCAAGGCTAGTGACAGTCCTGGACTCGTTCCCTCCTACATCTTGAATCATCATTGCCTGGAGAAGAGTCCCATCAATTGCCTCAGAAACTAAGGGAGGTGGTAATGAATGAGTTCATTGTACTGAAGGGTTTTAGAAAAATGGGGACAGGTTGGCAAGGGATGATGAGTGAATTTATGACACTCTTGTCATATATGAGAATTCTGCACTGGACATTTTACATTTGGTGATATATTTAAGCACCTTGAGTACTGAAAGTACTAGGTGTTGAAAGGGACCAACCATGAAAAGATTTCATCTATCATATCCTACTGTTATCAGTGGAAGTGGAGTTCTTCAGATGCCACAAGGAAAATAATTTCCTCAGACCCCCATGAGGGGACGGTGTTTCATGGAAAGCTTATTGATAATGTGAAATTAAGGGGGGTTCCCTCAAAGTCCCATTTCTGTCTGCCTCATCATGGAAGAAGTCCAATCTTGTCTTTAGCATGGCCAGCTCATAGTTTCTGCTCCCCATCAAAGTACAGTCCAGCATCCTGTGTGTGGCATCTGCATGGCCATGGGGAGAGAACAGGGGAGTGCAAGGGTGCGAGCAGGTCAAGGAGCAAGAGAGAGAGCAAGTGCAAGAGAGAGGAAACTCTGGGGAATTTATCCTTCTGAGATTCCAAAGATTTGCAGGAACTCCATCTTCCTGACCAACGATCTTTTCCCCAGGTTAGACTGATAGGCAAGCACTTCTCTACTTCAAGGAACTTTACTGCTCATGCTCCCATATTCCCCTTTGTTTGAACCTTTCCCCCAGTGAGCTGTCAGGAATGAACCAGTGCTTCACTGGGGAGTCAGAATTAAAGATATAAGAATATTTCCCTTAAATAAATGAAATACTGAAAATATCAATCATCTTTCCTTTTCATAATAAGCAATGAACATATCTTTGATGAAACATAGAATGTTGTATTAGGTGGCATTAGGTATATAGAAGAAATCTTGCTCTCCAAAGAACCCATAATTCAAACAAATATTTTATCACAAATCTCACAAGTTACCTTGCACCCTCAAAAAAATATTCTTCACACATACCAAGTACTGAATTGATGCAGAAAATCAGCCCTCCTGCTTGGGTTAGTGGGGGTGGCACAATGACCATCTCAGAGACACAGCTAGAGCAAACTTGTTAGATTCTCACGTGGTTTTAAATGGGGTCAGCCTAGCACATACATCAGTCCAAAATAAATCATGCCTGGGAGTTTAAATGGATCACGTCCACAGAGAAGATTTATATATATTACAAAATAGTAAAGAGTTCTAAGAAATCATATTGATAAAGGAAAGCTTTTAGAACAGTTTAGGATTATTTAAGGTTTATTTTAAAATGTAGTTTGCCTTCATGACTTTATTATTAATTCTTTACAAGGCCTCTTTCAATTAATGAATTGATTAAACCATTTAGAATAGGATTAGATCCAAAAATAAAACCACCCCAACACCTAAATTTTAAGTAAAAATTATACTGCACAATTAAAGTATTTTACTGTAACGATACTTTGTTAGTATTTGTACTTTTTGCAAAATATGCACTGGGGATATATCTGTATTTCTCTTACTTAAAAAGATACAAGTTGATAAAATGAACATACAAAAAGTAAGCATGATGATATTAAACTATTATATCCAAAGATCACTAACCTCACTTGTTTGGGAATTTTTTAAGAAAATGTTGCCCTTACTGGTTTGGCTCAGTGGGTGGAGCATTGGCCTGTGAACTGAAGGGTCCAGGGTTCGGTTCCTGTCAAGGGCATATACCTTGGTTGCAGGCACATCCCCAGTAGGGACTGTGCAGGAGGCAGCTGATCAATATTTTTTTTCTCATCGATGTTTCTAATTCTCTATCCCTCTCCCTACCTCTCTGTAAAAAATCAATAAAATATATTTTTTAAAAAGAAAATGTTAAACTGATAAATATTTCAAAATACGTATTTCTAAAACCAAAAACTACAATCATAAAACCAGAAGAATAATTGTTTTTCAGATATTATCTAAACAACTTTGCTACTTTTAGTCTTCCATCATTTCACATAAAATATGTTTATTTTTATAATTATATAAGAATATGTTTATTTCTTATAATTATTATAAGAAATTGTACAAATTTCTTACATAATTATAAAAATATATATTTTTATTCAAGACAATTTGGAAAATACATAAAATAGGTAAAATCTTACCACACAAAATTAAAACAAAGCTATATATCTTACACATTTTTATACCGAAACTACTGTTATACTTTGAAGTAGAGTTTTCTAAGATTATTTTCTCCCTTTACTAATTCTTAGGGATCTCCTATATTTCTAATGTTTAAACCATTGGGTTCCCCCCCCCCTTGTTATATAAACTTCTAATAAACTTATATTTTTAACTCTTCTTTGGTTTAAATAGTATTCCCATTTGCTTACTGCATAGTTCCACCCAAATATCTCACAGACATCTCAAATACTCAATAGTGAACTCATAACTTCCCCTCCAAAAATAAAAATAAAAAAGCTCCTCATGAAGTCCCTAACTTGTGAAATGACAATCTTTCGTTTCTAAGACTAAGCATCTCAAAGTCATCTTTTATTCTTTCATTTCCTTTATTCTCCTCTTCTAGTCATTGTTATTATCTTTCACAATACTACACACCCTTTTCCAAATATAGTTATAGGGTCAGTCTCAGTAAACAAAGTAAAATGTTGGCAACTGGGTAAAGTGGGACAAAGGAAACTATTTTGTTCATATTTTCATCCATTCATTCAGCAATCATGTAGAGGCACATTCATAGGGTAAGGTGAACATGCAGATGTTGCCACAATTCCACAGTATACCTGTCTTCACTTACACAGAGATCCCCATTCTTCTCCATCTGTGGTTTGGCACCTATGGAAATGCTAATTTCATTTTAAAATAAGCAACTTCTTAAAAGAACCATATTCATTTGCAAACCTGTCTCTTGCCAGATATTCAAAAACAGGTGCAATGGGGCCAGCTACCTCTGAGATATAAACAAAAGGTTTTGTGTATGAGTCAGTGTGACCTTTACTGGCAGAAAACAGGAGAACCAGAGCTGAAAGCAGTAGCTTATGTATTTAGTTAATCCAGTATCATGAATAAGTAGAGTGCAAAAGGTACGTTTTCAGTAAATGTAGATTAAATGTGGGCTTTGAGGGCCTCCTCCTCAATATTCATGGATATAATGTGTTCTTCAGGTTTAAGTTCTCCCTCATGGAGCTGTACCTCATTGACAGATGCATTCAAGGGATTTATCTATCAGATTTCTCTCCAAAAATTGAGAGTTTCTCACCCAACAAATTTATCATCTATAAAAGTAAATTTTAATGACTGAAATCTTTCAAATAAAAAAGTAACTTTCCTTTTGGTAAAGTAATAAAAAAAATACTCTGTTTCTATACTTGGGATAATTTTAAATAGTGCTTTTCTCACACGTTTTAGTGATTCTTCTTTAACTCTTGCGATTTACTTTTTCAAAATAAAATTCTGCTTTAAAAAGTCACCCCCACCCTCCTTTTTCTAATATCTTTTAGGAGAAAGATTTCCTATTGTAAATGTCCTTCGGCAAATTTCAGAGAATATTAAGCAGTGTTTGTTTTCACTTGTGTATATTAATACTTAGAAATGTCCTCAAAGGTAATGAACTTAACTTGTCTTGGCATAAGATATACAAACTGTGAGGAGTGCAGTCTGAAAGCTCTAGTCTGGTTTTCTGGACTTAATTGAGCAAACAATTTTTCACTTGCAGATTTTTGGCACCAGAGAAGAAGAATTTTGGTAGCATGACATTTATCCCAAAGGAATTCAAAATAGAATTAATTTCCAGCAGCAGCACTGGGTTCCATTTTGCTTTCTCTATAAATGACTTGCGCGATGTGGAACCCTCTACCCCATTAGTCATCTGTTGAAAAAGTGAACAAACTTTGCATGTATGAGTGTGTATATATGTATAAGTTCAAAATGCTCAGGCACATGCAGTATGACACTTCACTGGACAGAGGCCCATGGTCATCTGAGTACATTTTGTACCATCACTTTGAGTTCTATGAACTGATACTGATGTATCATGAATAGGCAGATGCACCGAGGCTTTCTCAGGCCATAATTATGACAGCTCTCAGAGGTCATTATGTGATAACAGAAAACATTTCTCAAAGAAGTCAGACTCATCTTTTTCTTTCTGCTCATGCTGCTGATTTCAGAGTTCTTATGCTGGGATTTAGACAACCAGAAGACTTTTGGAGAGCCTTCGGTTAGAATGCAGACTACAAAAGCCCTGCTGAGGGATCCTGGGTAGAATCAAATGGGTTTCCTGCGAGTTTTCTGAAACCCCTGGAAATTTTTTTTCTCTGAGGATTTATGTGACATGTTATTTTCTCTAGACCCTCTCACAAGAGAAAAGTTAATAATTAGGCTTTCTATCTAGGCACATCTTTTGTGATGCACTTAGCAACACAGAAACTTTGTTGACGGCTTTTGACCAGTGCATATCTTCTCTGTTCCAAAGTCATAAATTTATGAGCTGTCATTCATTTTTTCAACATAAATATTTTATTGAAAAATTACAAACACACATCGCTTCTCAGCCTTTTGGCTAAGATCAAGTGTGAAAAATTACAGACACACAGAAAAATACTCATTGCGAGTGTGTACAATGAACATACTGTGTAGTCACTCACCTCTTAATCATTACTCCTCCAAGAGTATCCTCATTGGCCAAAACCAGTTTGGCTCAGTGGATAGAGTGTTGGTCCGGACTGAAAGGTCCCAGGTTCGATTCTGGTCAAGGGCATATGCCGTACATTGGTTGCGGGCACATCCCCAGTGGGGGGTGTGCAGGAGACAGCTGGTGGATGTTTCTAGCTCTCTATCCCACTCCTTCCCTCTTTGTAAAAAATCAATAAAATATATATTTTTTTAAAAAGAGTATCCTCATTTAGCTAATACCATAGGTTAGTTTACATGATTCTTGGACTCTTATACAACTAGACTCATATATTATGTACCCTAATATGTCTTGTTTCTTTTATTTAATACTAGGGGCCCCGTGCACAAATCCATGCACCTTGAAAGGAACTGTGGGCTGCAAGGTCTCAGCCCATCCTCTGTGGCCCTTGGCCTCCTGTCTGCTGGCAGCCCACTTCCACCGCTCTCCCATGCACTAATGGTGCTGGCCCCACTCAGACCTGCAAGCTGTTGCCCTGATTGCCCCTCTGGAGCAAGGGGAGGTGGAGAAGCCTTCAGGGGCCATTGGAGCCAGGAGCTGCTGCTCCTGCTGATGGCAACAAGTGATTGTGACTGGTGCAGGGCACCAGCAGTGTGAGTGAGCTGCAGCTCCAGCGCCAGCTGCAGTTGCAAGAGGGTTTGGTGCTGACAGTGGGTGCGAATGGTGGCTCCAATGCCAGCAGTGGTGGGAGTGGAGCCAGCACCAGTAGCAGGTGCAAGTGCTGAGCAGGACCATGGTGCATCAGAGCAAAGAATTTTCAGTAACCACCAGAAACTCGCCCCAATGACAGTGACCAGAGCCCCGCCTTGGTCTGGCACCTGCTCCACCATCCTGCTGTGGCCAACTCCCGCCATGTTCCGCACACCACCCCTAGTGGTCAACGCACATCATAGTGAGTGGTTGTTCAGTTGTTCCACCATTTGGTCTATTTTATTATATAGGATTGTATTTATGAGATGTTTCCTATGTTGTTGCCTATTTTATAGTTCGTTCATTCACACTACTGTATTGTACTCCTCTGTAGAAACAGACCACAATGAATCAACTTTACTCTTGATGAGCACCTGGGCTGTTCCCAGTTTGGTGTGCCTATGAATAATGCTGCTATGAACATTCCTATGCATGTCTTTTGGTACATACTTTTTGGTGAACATTTGTACAGATTTTTGTTGGGAGCTTCTGGTGACAGGGTATGCATCAGCTTAGTTTTAATGCCAAAGAATTTTCCAACAGGTTTTATCAAATTTATACTCCAACCAGCAGGGTCTGAGTATTCGTGTTTTCAGTGTTTCTCATCATTGCTATTTTGATGGATGGATGGATTGTAATTTTAATTTACATTTTTAGATTAAATTAAAACTATAGTTTTAATTTACATTTACCTGATGATTAATAAAGGTGAACAATATATATTGGTCATATACATTGGACATCCTCTTTGTGAAGTTCATATTTATAAGTTTTGTCCATTTATCAATTGGGTTTCTACCTTTCTCTTTTATATTCTGGTTACAAATGTTTTGTCCAATATGCATTATACAAATCATTTCCCATTATGTATCTTGCCTTCTCACCCTCTTCATTATGTCTTAATAAACAAAAGCTCTTAATTTCAACATAATACAATGTACCAATTTTTCCCCTTATATAATTAGAAATACTTGCCTACTCAAAATATCATAGATATTCCTTTATGTTTTCTTACAAAATATTTTTATTTTATCCTTCATATTTATATTAGTTTTTTTTTTATGCTATGAGGTAATGGTCAAGATACATTATGTTCTACTATTCTTAACTGAGTTAATTTGACTTTTTTTTCTTTTTTCTGTATACCTTCCAAAATTCAAAATTCCAATATTTTTTCTGTATACCTTCCATCCAAGTACAGTCATATATATATAAAAATATCTTTTGAACAAATAAAGCAAGAAAAAATCTATAAGTTTAAGATGATAGAAAAAAATGCACTAGGCAAATAATTTAGAGGTCATCTTGAAATTATGTTGTCCCTGTGACCTGTGAGAGTATTAGCTACACCTACACAAATGCTTCCCCCAGGCCCAGGTTGTAAACATCACCAAGTTTTCTTTTGGTGTTGCTTTAACAATCCACATAAAAGTTATCTTCGTTTTAATATAAATCCACATCTGACACACTAAATAAATGTAATTTCATACTTCTAGAGTTAAACATTTTAATTTATTATTATCTATTTTATTTACTTACTATTTTATTTACTCTGTTATTTGAGATACCAAGCAAGATGTTTGATTCTAATTACCTGGTAGAAAGAAAATATTTTATAAAATAGTAAGTCTTGCTTGGCATTGTCTAAAGGAGCTCTCTACCATGATGAAAATGTCTTACATTGTCATATCCAGCATCTACTATCCACTTGAGGCTACTGAGTACTTGAAATATGTCCAGAGCAATGTTCCCAATCTTTATTTGGCCATGCTCTACCTAAGAATCTCTAAAATCCTGAATCTCTCCCGACCCTGTGACATATAGTTCTTAATATTCAAAAAGTGAACTCCTATTCATGTGGAGGAAGCCTAAAAGGCCATTAACTTTGTCTAAACAAGCTTCTAAAGCAAATGGCATCCATGAAAAAGAAAAAGAAAATAACGAAAGGACAGTTGAACTACTGAGGAAGAAATGAATAAGAAATTGTTAAAAATAATAATATGAAGTGATATGAAAAAAATAGCAAATAAAGTTTCAAAACATATAATAGAGAACTGAAATGCATAAACATGTCACAATATGTAGTTATATACTGTATATGAGGCCCCTAGAATCATAAATCATTGCTGTTAATAACTCATTGCTGAGTTGTCCCCTTAAAAATCAAATTGCCCCCCACATTGGGAACCACTGATCAAGAGCATCTGAATTTTTAATTTTATTTAACTTTAATTCACTTAGATCTAAATATAAATCGCTACATATGGTTATTGGCTGTTATATTGGTACAGCACAGTGCAGATCTAACTGGTCTTAAACATGTGAATTTTTTAAGGAATTATCCACATAGCAAGATGGATAATCAATACTGAGTGAAAAGCCAGCACTAATTTTCCAACGATTAGTTACAATAGGCATTTTTGCAATTAAGAAACCTTTTTCAACCAACAGATGTAATAAATAGGATTATATTGCCACACACATATATACACATGCATGAAATTTTTTTTCCAGGATGTAAAAACTTCAGTGGCAGATTGAGAGGCAGTATACCTTCTTGATACCAATTACTGTTCTCACTATACATAACCTACAGCTATATTTGCAATATGCTTGGCAGGGTTACCATCACACATTCCACAAGCTGCAAATCAAATATCACCTCTATCCAAGTTTCATAGGTGACAGCAACCTGATCTTTTTTTTCAAGGACATTAATCAAAAATCACTTGAAAAGCCCTGGTTGGTGTGGTTCAGTTGGTTTAGTGTCATCCAATGCACCAAAAAGTTGCCAGTTTGATTCCCAGTCAAGGTACATCCCCAGATTGCAGGCTCAATTCCAGGTTGGGGATGCATACAGAAGGCAACCAATCCAGGTTGGGGTATATTCATAAGGCAATCAATCTGTGTTCCTCTCTCATTCTTAAATAAATTACATACACACACACACACACACTAATAAAAGAGAAACATGTAAATTAACCATCACTCTGCTACACTGAGCCACACCCACCTGCCAATCAGGAGTAAGTATGCAAATTAACCCAACCAAGATAGCAGCTTGGGCCACAAAGCTGGAGCAAACAGGATACTTGGTTGCCTTGGCGGTGTAAGAAGCGAAGCTTTTTGCCTGCCCTGACTGGCTCTGGACTCCGCTCAAGATTACAAAGTTTCAATTATATAAGATAAATAAATCCCAACAATAATGGTGGTGACCACAGAGCTGGAGCAAGCAGGAGGAACCTACATCCAATAAACACTTGGAGAAACAACTTCTTGTAATTCCAGAGGGTCCAGCCTGCCCTGGCTGGCCTTGGCCTTCGCTCAAGGAGGCATTGAAAAAAGTAAAGGAAAAAAAAGGAGGGGCTAGGACCTTGGGTCACAAGGGTATGTGAGGGTGAGGGTGATTAGGCCAACAGGAGGGGGCAGTTGGGGGTGAGCAGGCCAGCAGGGGGGCAATTGGGTGTGATCAGGCTGGCGGGGGGGGGGGGGGGGGGAAGCATTTGGGGACCAGCAGGTCAACAGGCAGAGTGTTAGGGACAATCAGGCAAGCAGGCGAGCAACTGGAGCCAGCAGTCCTGAATTGTGAGAGGGATATCTGATCGCTGGTTTAGGCTTGATCCCTGTAAAACAGCAGTAGGACATCCTTTGAAGGGTCCCAGGTTGGAGACCCAGGCTGGACTGAAGAACAATGCCTCCCATACACAAATTTCATGCACCAGGCCACTAGCGTGTGTGTGTGTGTGTGTGTGTGTGTGTGTGTGTGTATAAAATACTTGGAGAAACAACTTCTTGTAATTTCAAAGCATATTAAAGTGTATTTTGTATCACAAGTTAATGAAATTTTTATTGACATGTCTAATACATTTTGTAAATATACTTTAATATTGCATACTGAAATTACTTTATACATTATTATATTTAATATGTTGATATTGATATATATCATATGCCTTTTATCATTATCATTTAATATTATCCTAATATTACTCCTGAAATTATAATCTATGTTCATTAATACAACTAATTTTACATTATAAGACTTATACTGCATCATATATGACAGAATTTAAATGAATTTTAAGTATTAACACTCAGCTTCAAAATTATTTTTCTGATTAGAAAATAAATTTTCTAAAACAGCAATAAGGACAAATTTACAGCAAGCTCTGTTTTTCCAAAAAGAAACCTACATCCAATAAAATTTTTTAAATCCTCAAAATCAATAGTTTTAATACTACAATTTCTCTTTTATTCCACAAAAAAAGTCATGTTTATTTAGCAACTAAAAGAAAAAAGTACAATAATTAATTTTTTGTTGGTTCCTTTAAGTGCACAAAATGTAAGTCACAATCACCTGTGTCAATCCTCTCTGTGCCAATCCTGTTTGCCCCCTTTGGCATACTGGGGGTGAAAATGGGAGGCTCCAATTGGCAAAGATAGTCAGTTTGCAACTCCTTTTGATTCTTAGTGAAAATAATCAGTTATGTCAGCAGATGATATTCATTTATCCAGTCAGGCAGCCAATCAAGCATTATCAGGGATAAGTATCACCCATTAGAGTTTGGCTATTCAGTAAAATAGAAAACTGTCATTTCACTTATACATTTATTGATCAAATAAGATTTGGAGTACTCAATTAGGGATAAACCTTCACATTCCATGCAATTCTGTGGTGAAGGAAACAAGAAAAGAAAATGAAATAAAACCATTCTTTATCACTAAATATATGACTATGAAGATTCCTTTAGCTGCAAAATATACACTGAGACATTTTGGGATTTGAATAAAAATAGAACAGATTAGCAACGTTTTTGATTCTGTTCAATAAAAACATGAATATCTTTCTTCCTTGCTTAATTTGGCATTATGTATCATAAAGATTCATAAAAAGTTTTTATATGATTCATTTTTATCTTTGTGAATCTTTCCTAATAATAAACAAACATGTAAATTGACCATACCTTGTCTATACCCATAGCCAATCAAAGTGAGTATGAAAATTAACCCAACAAAGATGGTGAATTAATTTGCATATTCAGGAGAGGAGTGGCCAGGAGGGGCAGGGTGCCTATTATGAGGGGGAGTGGAGGTGGAGGGAGCTACAGGAGCGATGTTCTGGACAGAAGCGAGGACTTGCCAGCTCCTGGGCAGCTGGGAGTAAAGCCAGGAAAAGGAAGGCCTATTCTTGCACGAATATCGTGCAATGGGCCTTTAGTATTATAATAAAAGTTATGTGAACATGGTATCTCTTAATATAGCTTATTGTACTATACTACCCTTCTTGTGATGATGTGAGATGATTCAGTGCCTATGTGATGAGATGAAGTGTGGTGAATGGTAAATGCATTGTGACATAGCATTAGGCTACTACACACATGTTAATTGAACACAAGCTCTGTGATACCACGGCAATTGATCTGTAAACCAAAATAGCTACTACGTGACTAATTGGCAGGTAACATATATAGTGTGTATATGCTGGACAAAGGAATGATTCACATCCCAGGCATGATGTAGCAGGCCAGTTTGAGATTTCATCATGCTACTTAGAATGGTGAAATAAAAAACTCATGAATTAGTTATTTCTGGAAATTTCTACTTAATATTTTCAGACCACAGTTGACTCTGGGTAACTGAAAGCAGATAAAGTATAACTATGGATAAGGGGAAATTGCTGAAAACATAACCTTTAATTAACTTCCTCTTTCTTTTACTTCCTTCTTTCCTCTTCCCTTCCTTTCTTCCTTTCTGGTCCCACATTCTTTCCTTCTTTCCTTTGTCTCTTTCTTCCTTCCTTTCTACCTTGTTTTTTAAACAAAATACTTAAATGAAGAGAGAGAACAAAAAAATAATATCAAGGACTAAAATATATAAATAATTGTAACAATATAACGCCTATGCAGTGTCCCGAGGTTAGCAGATTCTGGCGGAACCTTTTCCTATCAGCTTTCTTCAATGCTTTTTCACGGAATGCAATTTTAAATTGAAAACTTCAGAGCCTGAGGGGTCCAGAATTACACGTGTCCTTGATTATCACAGATATTTACATGAAAGACCAGGATTTCATTACCTGATTATTTAAAAAAAAAATAAGTTTTTAGCCCATGTGTCAACTATAGTTTTCCTGAGATTTATAGAACTTTCAAGAATATGAAAACTGTGTTCCAACTCAAATGCCTGCCTGAATCACCTTATATAATTGCATAAGAAACACTCTTATGAGATAGCAGAGCCAGATGTTTGGAGAAAAACTTTAGGTGATTTTCATCGAAATAGTATCCAGAAATAAATGTTTTGAAGATACAATGGCTTAGCTGGGAAAAGCAAGAAAGCTAACTGCTAAAACTAGTTCATAGCAATATTTTTTAGTGGAGAAAATGTTTTTTAATATTTTTTAGGAACTTGCTCAAATGATGACGAGCTAACAAATTTCATAAAGAAAACCTGAAATAATCTAATATATAGCGTTTCAGATTCAATATTTATCTCACTTATACAGGTGGATGAGATAAGTATTAATTGCTATAGAATGTGCCATGGAACAGATTTAAACATCTTTGAAGAAAATAGATTCAACTTTTTCCGAGACACTCAGGAGGAGTTTCAGTAAGTAAGCTCCTCATTCCTATCATTCCTGCCCAGAATCTAACTGAAGGTTTTAAGTGTGCCAGTCAATGACTTCCTCCATCAGCTCATTTACTCTAAGAGTTTGAATTTTTGGTGCCTTTGCTGGTGCCTATTTCTTACTTCTGTCCAGGTACACCTGTCTATTTCTATAAATAACAGAGGCCAGAGCGATCAGAACAGATCCAGCTAAATGGATTTGTGTGCTGCTTTGCCACAATTTATTGGAGGTGGAACAGAAATGGAGGCAGTTAGTAATAAGCAGACCACTTGCTTAGATTCTGTGCATCTTGTTCCCTGATCATCACATGGTGTACTTTTAAACATTTATGCTACTGTGGGCAAATAAACAAAACACGGTACATCACATCCCCATTCTGCAAATGCGATGATTTTATTAGTATCCTGAATGTGGTGAGGCAGAGGGAAAGGGTTCAGACCTTAGTCCTCTTTTTGGAAAACTCCAGCACTATCCTTCAAAATATATAGAAGACTCCTTGATCCACTAACATTAAACTCACTTTATTGTTTTTCCATTTTAAAATATGTTTTTAGAAGTTAGAACTTAATAATTTTGTTTCCTTTTCATATCTCAAAACATTTTACAAACAAAATTCTAAGTTAATTTCAAAACTTTAAGGGGGAAATAAAATTCTACTTATAGAAAGTTGTTCTGCAATCAACTTAATAGAAATTAGTCCCTTCTCTAAAGTAAAATATGCTAAGAATAGTAGCAGTAAATTTTCTCTAAGAATTTGAAATTGCTCTCTTAAATATCCATAATTTTTTTAAAATTTAAAAAATCTTCACAGGAAGATATGTTGTAAGTAGGTTTTTTTTGTTTTGTTTTGTTTTTTTTAGAGCAGGAGGAAGGGAATGGGACAAAGGGGGGGGGGGCATTGATGTGAAAGAGAAACATGGATCAGTTGCCTACTACACATGCCCCTACCAGGGATTGAACCTGAAACCCAAGAATATGCCCTGACCTCAAATTGAACCAATTGCTCTTGGGTGCATGGGACCAAGCTCCAGCTGACTGAGTGATACCAGTCAGGGCAAAACCTATACATTTTTTTAAAATTAATTAATTAAGCTTATGGTAGAAACTATATATATATATATATATATATATATATATATATATATATATATATATATATAGTTATTTAATCATTAAGTGTTTATTACAGAGAACAAGAAAACAAAAATAAGCAATACCTGTATTTATACTAAGCTTTGTTTTTCTCATTTGTAAAATCAGGAAAATAACATGTACTACTGGGTTCTTGGGAATAGATAGATAGATAGATAGATAGATAGATAGATAGACAATCTGATGAGTCTGGTGATAAGTGTGCACATTTGTATGACAGATATTACCCAACAATCAATATAAAGAAAATTTCCACCACCTTCCAAAAGTTTCCTGGTACCTCATTGCAAACAGTCAGCCTCGCTAATCAAAGACTCAGACCACCATTGCTCTGGTTCTTTCTCTCTAGATTAGATTTGTTTCTTCTAGATTTTCACATGAACTGAATATGCACTCCTTTGTGTTTTGGCCTCTTTGGTTCACCATATTCCTTTGGGATTCACCAATGATATTGTGTCAGTCAGTAGTTCTTTCCTTTCCATCGGTGAATAATCTTCCATTATAGAATATACCAACATTTGCTTATTCTTTCATTATTTGAAATTTTTGTGGACACATAACTTCATTTCCTTAAGGCTAACTATTGAATAGAATTGCTGAGTGGTACACTAAATGTATGTTCAATTTTAGGTGAAAATGCCAAGCCATTTTTCATAATGGTTGTTTCATTTTATATTCCTATAAGGACTCTATGATATTTCTACTTCCTCCACATTTTTTCCAACACTTGCTGTTGTCAGTCTTTTTAACCTTAGTCATTCTACTGGGTATGTAATGGTTTCTCACTGTAATTTTAAGTTGCATTTTTTTAATGACATTCCCAGTGATAGTTGACTAACCTTTAGCTTCTTTTCTGAAGTGTCCAAATATTTTGTCATTTTTAATTGGACTATTAAGTTTGCTTTCTTTTTTTCTTTATATTCCCTAACATAAGTTTTTCTTTATATTCCCTAACATTTAATATATGTATTGTTAATATGTTCATCTAGTCTGTGGCTTGCCTTCTAACTTTCTTTATAAGAACGGAAGTTTATAATTTAGATGGAATCCAACTTATCAATTATTTTTATTATTTATTCTTTTAAATTTTAGATGTAGGAAATCTTTACCTATTCCAGTTTTATTAGAAATGTACCCTATCATTTTTCTATAACTATTATACCTTTAGGTCTATAATATAATTCCCTTGTGAATTGATTTACATATATGATAAATATGTCTCATATTTTTATCAGCTTTATGTGTTTTCTTTTAAAAAAATATATATATTTTATTGATTTTTTACAGAGAGGGAGAGGGATAGAGAGCTAGAAATGTCTATGAGAGAGAAGCATCGACCAGCTGCCTCTTTCACACCCTTACTAGGGATGTGCCCTCAACCAATGTACATGCCCTTGACCGGAATCGAACCCGGGACCTTTCAGTCCGCAGACCGATGCTCTACCACTGAGCCAAACAGGTTTCGGCAGCTTTATGTGTTTTCATATGAATATCTATTTCTATTAGTTTGAATACCCTACTTTTTCCTTATTCTACTACATTGGTAGCTTTGTCAAAAACCAATTAATCCTTTGTGTATATGCTTATTTCTAGACTCTGTTCTATGCTCTATTTCTTTATATATCTCTCATTTCACCAAAAACTCATTACAATGTAGTTGTGTTGGCTACCCTAGATTATTGACATTTTCATATAAATTTTAGAAACCATTTCCCAACTACTGTAAAAGAAGAAGAAGGTCTAATGAAATTTTAATTGGGATAATACTGAATTTATACTTTAATTTAAGAAGGAATGAACCTTCAAATCTTTATTAATTTTTTGAGATCTCTACATCTTTATTAACTTTCCATCTTCTTTATTTAAAACAAAGTATGGAGTGTTGAAACCTCCAAGTATAATTGTGAATCTGTTTATTTTTCCTTTCAACATTGGTTTGAATATTATTTGGTGCAGAGACATTTATGGATTGTATGTCTTGAATTTACACCTTTATGATTATAAAATGTCCCTCTTTATTCCTAGTAACAATCTTCATTATAAAATCCACTTATTTTATATGAATACTAGATGCCCATTACATAAAAATTTCTGCAATAGACCTTCCTTTCCCTAGCTGCTGGCACCGGTCTTCCTCTGGCACCCAGGACCCAGGCCTTTGCTCCAGCTGCAGTAGAGAAGCCAAGCCTCTTCAGTCTTCAGTCTTTAGTTTTTAAACTTTGCTTGGGGTGGAGCCTTCAGGTTTCACTCGATGGCTGTGCATGCAAATTAACCCACCATCTTTGTTGGTCTAATTTGCATACTCACTCCTGATTGGCTCGTGGTTGTCGTGAAGGTATGGCCAATTTGCATGTTTTATTAGTGTAGATACTTACAATGCACCATAAGTGCCTTTTAAAAACATCTCATTTATTCATCATAAAAATATTACAAAGGAAGCATTATCAACACCACATTTTATGGGTGTGGAAAACTGACTCAAAGAAATAAAATACCTTGAATAATATCACACAGCTAGAAAGTTACAAATTTTCAATTCTATATAATCCACATTGGCCTTATTCCACAGCCTCACCTGTTACACACATCACTATCCTGCTCTTCGACTGACTTGCTGTGATCTATAGGCTTTTCTTACTTTTTCATATCAACATAGAGATCACATGGGTTGGCTTAGCTTATAATCAATAGACTTCATTATTAACTTTGTGAAGTAAGAAATACTTAAAGGTAGTAAGAGAGTATGCTGGAGGATGAAAAATAGAGAGCACAAATCATTCTTAGGTAAAAGTCCTTGGGAAAAGATAAGTATTAAATTTGGATTGGATGAAGATATACTGTCAGTCATAAACTGCTTAAGTGGCACTTATAAAAATAAAAGTAAGTGATTATAGAAAAAAATCATGAGGAATAAAGACTAAAGCTCTATTTCCCTATGTCAAGAAAAGCTCTATCTCAAGACAACATTCAGTCTAAAATTGAAGAGGACTTTGGGCATTGAAAGAGAATGAAACATCAGCAATTCTAAGTCTGAGTTTTTGAATGAACTGTCGGCTATGAGAAAATATTTAGTCATAGGAGTTCAGATGATGCTGAAGCAATCAATGCAATTGTCATTATCAGCGGGTGAGTAGAGTCTGACGTCAGTAACATGACATCCTAGGAGCATAAAGATCCATTCACTACAGAAGTCAGAGTTAATGCATATACACAAGCTATGCTATTTTTTGGATTATTCTGCTACTTTCACAACTGTATAAATATAGTCACCTGCAATTGCAGACTCCAATTTTTTATCCTTGGTGATAATATTTGAAGCAGAGGTGACATTAGCAAATTTGCAGAAGATGCATTAGCGTGATGTTGTAAATCCAAGAACAGCATAGGCAATGTCTAAACTCTCCAAATAGTGAGCAGTAATGTAATGCATACTTACTTATGAACTGAATTTAGAAATATTTTTAGACTGGATTTCCCACAAGATGATTTTTTAAAATGTCATTATCAGTACATTGTAAGCTTAAAATCATAAACCATCTTAATTAAAGTTGGAAGGTAAAACAGCTTTGAGTCTTTTCCAAAATTCTATATAAGATGAGCTATTTTTTTTGTATCTAATATTTCAGATTCATCTGAGGGAGGAGAGATGGTATACAAATTTTTTAAAAGACCAAATTTAAATTTAGAAGAGTGCATTTTCCTTTAAAGTTATCTTAATAACCTTTGGTATACTAATCTACTACTAATAATATATTCCTGAAACTACTTCTAGAGTGTAATTAAAATATACATATAAATGCAAAATTAGTGCCTTTCCTCTAATTGTCATGATAGATAAGCCAGTCCATTTACTTCTGTAGTATCTTAGATATGTAATTAAATGCACAAAATAATAAACCTGATAAAACTGTACACTGTAATCACACCATATACCTTTTTCTTAGTGAGTTCATATGACTTTATGTTTACATTTTATATGTAAAATATATTTTGTGTTGCAAATAGGAGACAACAAAGATGATCTCCAAACACTGAGCTACTTGCCTAGGACCAGATATCTCAATTGAGGACTGGTATTTCTCAGTATTTAAATGTTTTTCATGTTTCTCCTATCCTTAAATAGCTTCATTAAGAAAAATAGCATTTTACAGTAAGCCAAGTTTCATCATAATTAAAGTGACCCATGTACTAAGAAAGATGAGTAAGACAAAAGTTCACTGATCCCATGACACACAAGGAAAAAGGAAAGGATGTATGATGGCTCCTGTAGAAAACATGAGACCATTTTCCTTAGAGACAGTGACACCTGTAACCCCTAGAACTGACAATCAGAAGCCCTTCCATCTGTGCCACTGGCTCACTGTGTTCCTTCAGGACAGTCACCATGGTCTTCATTTTGAATTTTAAATGAAAGCACAGTTAATAATAACACATTCTATATGTTATACCATTAACTGTTCTCCTTGTTAAATAAAAACTGGGTGGCATGTGGAACATGATTGAAAACTATTCACAGAACAGTCTATCAACCTTATTTTGATGCTTGATATAAGAAGACATTTGGGGAAAATAGAAATTGTTTTAAACTGAAGTAGTGAGACAATAAAATTCCATTTTTGGTCAGTTTTTCATCATTATGGACAGATGTCAAATGTAACCTTCTTTGTGGTACAATCAAATCGCCACTACTTGCTATATATTCATGGAGGCAATTTTTTTCTAGTATCTTAAGGGAGAACATCCAAAATTAACTCCTGTAACTTACCTTATAATCTAATAACTATCCTCAATAAATATTAGACTCAGCATAGGGATGATTTCAAAGTTTGGCACCCTGGCATAGGAGATACACTAACCCTCCTAGTTTCTAAGAGGCTGCTTTAAAGAACTTTATCAACCCCAAAGTCAGTGCAAAAGAAGTAGATAACTTGTATGTAAAGGTATAGATATAAGGTAATTTTTAACCCTAGCTAAAAAGGACTTCAGATCATTTCCTCCAACAACAAAAAAGTTGTTGTTCAAAAAAAAAGTCTTTTGTAATAACTCCAAAATTCCATGTGAGCTTCACAACCTTTCATTTAGTTTGTGTGTCTGTTTGAACTTATCTATTAAATGTACAATAGAAAATCAATTTAATTCAAAAGAAAAAAAGATAGAGACTTGTTGCTATAATGGATTACCAACATGGATTTTTTTGGACATATAAACATTTACAATCAAGAAGTCTCACAATAAAAACAAGTGCCAGATCAAATGGCTTCATTTTAGCAATATTAACCAAGGGAGTTTCCATTAATCATCCAGCTAAGGTCATCATACACACACACACACACACACACACACACACACACACACATTACATCTATGGAAAAGTAGCTAATATGAGAAAAATATTTAATGTTTCACTGATCCAGAAATATCAATTCAAATAAATGAAGTAGAAATTTTAAAAATTCTAAGTTAAGCTTGAATAAAACCATGCCACTTGAGTAGTTACAAACAGTTTTAACTGCTAGAATTTAGTATTAGGAAATTTTTCATAAGAAAAGTGATATCTCAACTGGTAATTTCCAATTGCAATTAAAATACTACAGCTGGAAAAGTATACATATTGGAATTTATAAAATTCCCATGAAAACGAGAGAGGAAATCTTTTCCCAGCTTAAAGTAAATGTGGAAAAGACATTAGGTACTGTCATAATCTAAACTGAAGCCTGGTATCTTTACCCTATTATTAATGTGGAAACAGTGACTTAACAGGTAAAAACAATTGCACAATAGCAGTATTCAGCTTGTAAAATACTAGACGGTAAGCATCCAAAAGAAGCATTAAAATAAAAAAATGATATTAGCATGACTACATATAATTATATATGAAAGAGAAAGTTATAGGTTAAAACCAAAGAAAGTAAATGTCCCTTAAAAAATAAAAACTTGCTGATACATAAGGTAGAAAGATCAGGCCCATTAATATGTAACCATAAAATATGTGATATACGTTTTTGGTTAACATACTATGAAAGCTTGAATGAAAAAGCCATTAATTAATTTCTTAATAACTCCTACTATACATCTCTCAAGCATCAAGAGAAAAGTTACTTTTAATCTTTATAAAAATATCTTGAACTCTCTGAAGTAGGAAGACACCACAAAGGAAAGATTAATAACTTATGAGTATGTGATTACTGCCTAATAAACCTAGTCATGAAAATCCCCAAACAAGGAAAGAAATAGGAACACAAAACCACATATTTTGGATAACCTCTTTCCTAAACCTCAGAGAGTTAGTGGAAAGAAAAAAATTGATTTTAAAAAAAGAAAAACTTTTAAAAATTGAGTCATGGAGCTGACTTTCAACTGTAAGGATTTTTTTTTCTTTCCTCTAGTAAAAACAATTTATTTATATCTTACACAAATGCCCTATACATAAGACTACTTTATTAACTTTTGAATATTCCCTTCATTTTCCTTATTCTACTGCTATCCTCCCTGTCACCAATCTATATGGATTAGCTATAATGACTTTCAAAGTTTGCATGTAATTTTGCTGAACTTTTTAATCTGATTTCCATTTTGCTAAAAGAAAGTATGATCTTATTTTCCTTTTTCTCAATGAAAGCATACCTTATTGTTTTGGTAGTGAAACTGTTGTATAGAAGTTTCACTTTGAGGGTTGGATTGGAGGGGACCATCATTTAATAATGTCTAATGGTAGGTCTTTATGTTATCACCAACTATCAGTCTCCTCCAGTAGGCTTGGATTTCTAGAAGAAAACTCATCTAATTTATTTATATTCTTTAGCTGGCAAGTACTCAAGAAATACTTTTTGAGTACCAATTTCTTTATTTTCTATAGACTAAATACCTAATATTGTTCTGATTATGTGATTAAAAAAAAATCATGTGTTCTAAAGTCGCCTAATTTTTCCCAACCATTCTTTTCAACTATACACCATTTGTGAAGAATTGGCAGCTATTTGATTATCAAGACTTACCTACACTCCACCAACCTATTCAACGAAACAATGTTGATTCATCTCGTTTTGTTGTAAGGAGTACCCCAAAAGACTGCCAAATAGGAAAAAGTTGCTGGACACACTATTGAGATAATTCTTTCTGAAGAAGTACCATTAGCATTTTACTAAGAAACTTTGAGTTTTAAAAAGGGACCGACACAGTAGGGAAATTCTCTTTTCTGACAGTTTGCAGATTGGTATGGAGAAACAAGATGTCCCAACAGGAAGGAGATGAGAGGCCTGGGGTTGAAAGAGATCTGAGCACACATAAAAGTAAATGCAGGTGTTTTTTTGGTCCTGGAAGCCCCTTGTCAGCAGTTGTCTGTTACAGTTCTCATTCAATGCACATTCAAAATGTCTGTGCAGATTGGGACCCTCTGCTAACCTCATCTAAACGGTAGAATTCCGTGACTCCTCCATGTCTCAAAAAATGGCTCATTGCTAGATGTATCAAGAAAGTGCAGGATAACTTTAGACAGAATTCTACAGAGGATTGCATCTTTTTTACTGAATGATCATTTTTCTAGCAAAATACATTTGACTTTGAAATGACTAGTTTCAGTAAGGGGAACTTGTAGTACTTAATCACATATAATTAATCATATCTAATTAATGATGGGTCTGCTATATAAGTGTTGAGATCATGTAGGCAAATGCATTAAAAGCCAGAATCAGTTTCCAAAGTTGAGTCAAACCAAGGACCTATCATGAATTTCCCACTTCAGAGAAATCTGTGAAATTGTTTTTTGGGGGTCTGATAGACCTGAGTATGAATCAATATAGCCTTTTATGAGTTCTGAGAAGTTGGAGAAATTATTTAATCACTATAAATTCACTTTACCCATCTGAAAAATAAAATGGTATTCATCACTATGAACTCACTTTACCCATCTGAAAAATAAAATGGTATTCATCACTATGAACTCACTTTACCCATCTGAAAAATAAAATGGTACTCATTCCAAAGGGTTATAGTAAGAATTAAATGAGATTAAAGGAGGAAGCAGGTTAAAAAAAGCCATTTGCCAAAATATATATAGGAAGATTTTTTCCCCCTCCCTACTTTCCTTCTTTTCCTTGCTTTTCAAATGAAAAATTCTATATTATATAAATTCTATTGAGCATCCACGGGGGCTTTGGGGAATAACAAGTGGTCCGGTTTGTCTAAAGCCTTGAGCCTTTGTTTTGTTGCCTATAATATAGAAACAGAGACTGGAGAAGAATATGAATGTTTGGGCATGTGTTGGGAGACAGAGAGTAAGAAAGTACTTATGAGAACCTCTCTTTCTCTCTTGTGTCATTCATTTCTTTGGCCCCTGGATCATTCCCCTCAGCTTATAAAACAACCTTTAATTCTCCCATCTTAAAGCAACTCTTACTTCTCACTACAACAGCTACTTTTTATTTCTAAATTCCCCTTTATAGCCAAGTTCTTCTGCCTGACATTGTATTTCTCCCTCTCTCTCTCTCTCTCTCTCTCTCTCTCTCTCTCTCTCTCTCTCTCTCTCTCTCTCTCTCCCTCTGTCTGTCTCTCTCTCTGTGTGTCTCTTTCCTCTACTCTCATCATCTCCCTAATCAATGATAGTAAAGTTAGTTATTTTACCACTACTCCACATAAATTGCTCTCATGAAAATTGCCAATAATTGTTTTGCAAAATCCAGTGGTGAATTCAAATACTCATTTTGGTCTTGGTAACATTTGACACCATTGATCACCCTCTTCCTCCTGAAAAAAAAAAAAAGTCTTCCTTTGACTCCCAGGACACTCCACTCCACCAACTTATTCCTACACTCCACCTCGTTTCCATCCACATCACTGGATGCTCTCTCAATCTTCTGTTTTGGTTTCCCCTCATCTCCTAACATTTTACAGTTCACAAGACCCGGGATTCTGTTCTTGATCCAATTTCCTGTATATTTTATCAGTGATGCCATTTAGTTTTGATATTAAATGTCATATATATAGGCTTATAACTCCAAATTTATATCTCTGACCCAAATCCCTCCCCTGAGAACCAGATATTTTATACCTAAATGTCTGCTTCTAGCATCTCCAGTGTATCTGTAACTTAACACAATTAAAACCTAATTCCTGATCTACCTTCAAAACTGCTTCTCTACAGTTTATCTCATCTCAGAGGATAGCAATTCCAGAATTTCAGTTGCTCAGGTTGAGTCCTGTTTGATTCTTCTCTTCCTTTCATTCCTGACATCCTCTCCATAAGCAAGTTGTGTATGCTCCATCTTCAAAATATATCCAGAATTTGACTACTCCTTACTACCTCCACTGCCACCACCCTGGCCCATGCTGTCACCAATTTCTCAGTTTATTTTAATAGCTTCCTTCCTAGTCCCGTAGCCTCCCTGGAATGTGCTTTCCAGAAGCCAGAGGGATCCTTTTAAAATACTGTTTGCTTAAACCCTTTTAGAAACCTCCATTGCACTTAAATTCAAATTCAAAGTACTTACCAAGGCCCCATGTGATCTGGCCACAATTTGTGTGTATAGGTGGCCAGATCAAACACACACAAGCACAGGGCTGATGCTTGATTCTTCTTCCTTGTTTTTATTTCTTCTTATCATTACATAATTTTTTAAATTTATTTTGTTTAGTGTCTTCTCCCTCACACGTACACAAGAACATAAACTCTAAGGACTGTTTATTTGTTCTACTCACTGATGTATCCTTTGTGTTTAAAATAGTGCCTGGCATATAGGAGGTGCTCTAAAAATATGTAATGAGTAAATTAATGAATTTGTTGTCATGGGAGCTCTATGTGTTTTGATACCTGATATACCTGGTCATGAAAAGCAATGTTGCCCTCTTATGAGCACATCACAAATGAAATTTTATAAAATGAGAATAAGATTATTGACTAATTAAACTGTTTCATGTCTTAGTCATTCCAAATATGTTTCTCATTAAGGCGAATGACCCAAGCACCTAAATCCCTCCCAGGAAATGAAGCAAATACTTGGAGCATAAATATTAACAAAAATTGGATGGCTGTCCTGGGAACTCTATCCATGTCTACTTCTCTATCGCCTCTAACCTTAGAATGTCTCAGTCCTCATCCAACCTGTCAGAGCACCTTTTTCTTCATCTACTTTTCCCTTAAAGATTCCCTATGTTGTTTGTGTGTTTTACTTCCTCCAATTGGGTGGGCTCAGAGCATCCCAGCTCACTGGACAATAATGGTATCAGTAGTAGAAGCAGCTAGTGCATATGCAGCATTTGTACCGAGCACCGTGATAAATAGTTTGCACCCATCACTTGGTGTGCACGACAGCACCAAGAAGGAGCTACTATCACCCTGGCTTCGCAGAGGAGGAAACTGATACTTAGACTACGTGCAATAACTTTTCATCTCTACCCAGTGAATGACAGAGTTCAACACTATCCTCTTAACTACCAGCTAGTAAAAGTCACCTTCAAATTTATTATAAATATTAATTTCCAAGGCATTTCCTTGTAGGCTCTCATTCATCAGGGCTGGGTGGAGCTGGGAATCTGTGTTTTCAACGAAGACTCCAGGCCACTCTTTTTGTAAGTCTTGGAAAGACTACACTCATTATTCTGCCTCCCAGTCAGGCAGTTGGATAATTACAAATTGAAAATGACAAAGAGAACTGCTGATTTATAAGGTGCTCCCTACTGTACTCTCCCTGCTAATCAAGATGAAAGCCGTTGTATAGCCTATTGTGCTATACAATATGTCACAGATGTGCATGGTGCTGCATTTAAATTTCACTTATTTCCTATATTAGCAGCAGAGAACTAGATCTTTAGGCACATTTCACTCCCTCCTATTAGGCCTTTAGTAATGTGATGCTCAAACAATGATTCTAAATAAGTTTAAGTTTTCAGCAGAAGTTGTTTACATCAGGTGTGCCTTTTCTTATCTTCTCTGAGGATGCACCTTCTCTTCTCCCATCAGGGTGCCCAACAGAGGGATGCATCCACTTCACTCTACACCTGAACTACACCCAGAGAAAGGACAATAAACGGTCTGAGGCTCTCACACAGAAGCAGTTTCTTTCCTTACTGTGGAGACAAAGAAAATGGCAAAATACACAACTAACTGTATTAACACATTATGTTTCTATATAACTTATTATAGATGAACACTAGAGGCCCATTGCATGAAATTACTGCACAGGGAATAGGTGTGTGTCCCTCAGCCCAGCCTGCACCTTCTCCAAACTAGGACCCCTCAAGAGATGTCCAACTGACTTAAACGGCCAGTCAAACATCCCTCTCCACAATCCAGAACTGCTGGCTCGCAACTGCTCGCCTACCTGCCTGCCTTCCTGCTTGCCAGCCTGATCACCCCCTAACCACTCCTCTGCCACCTTGATCGATGCCTAACTGCTCCCTTGCTGGCCCAATTGCCCCTAATTTCCCTCCCCTACAGGCCTGGTTGCCCCCAACTGCCCTCTCTTGCAGGCCTGGTTTCCCCCAACTGCCCTCCCCTGAAGGCCTGGTTCCCCCCACTAATTGCCCTCCCCTGCAGGCCTTGTCCCTCCCAACTGCCCTTCCCAGCGACCTAGGATGCCAAGTCTTCCCTCCCATCTCCCACTCTGCTCTGGGGCAATCCAGGGTGCCAAGCCTTTTCCCCACTCTTCCAATCAGCCTTCCCCCCACTCTCTAGGTTTCTGGTGTGACCCAGGATGCCAAACTTCCAGCCCATCTCCCGCTCTGCTCTGTGATGACCCAGGACACCAAGCCTTCCTGCTCAGCCTTCCCCCAACTCTCCGAGTTGCTGGGGTGATCCAGGACACCAAGCTTCCTGCCCATCTCCTGCTCTGCTCTTCCATCAGGCTTGGCATCCTGGATCACTGGGTGACCTAGGATGCCAAACCTTCCCCCAGTCTCTGCAGGCTCCATGGCTCCAGCCAGCGCTGCCATTTTGGCCCATCAATTTGCAAATTCCCTCATTATTGGATGTGGGTGCAGCCATTTTTATCGCAAAGTTAATTTTCATGTTACTCTTTTATTAGATAGGATAATTAAAATAATGGCCACAGAAGAAAGCAATTCAGTGTGTTGTGAAGACCATAGGCTTTTGAGCTGGTGATACTCAGGAGTATTTTCCACTTCTTGTTTGATAAAATCTCAGAATCTTCATTAACAAAAAATTTCATTGAAATAAAATATATTTATGACAAACATTCTGAAACACAGAAACTGGGGTTAAAATGGGGTTTATCACAAAGAAAGAACTCATAGTTAAGCAGTTTTCTTGTTTTGGGTTCTTCTTATACATTCTGATGGTTTGCATCCTAATCTCTAGAGGGCGAAATAGATTTAAACTCATTTTGCTCCTTGTCTTCTAGGCATACGATCTGTCTCCGAATAGCAATTATACATACTAACGAGATGAATCATGAAATGTTTCTCCTATTAATAATCATATGGATACAATGTCAATTCTACAAACTAACAACATACTAACCTTTTAGTATGTTCTAATAAAAAATCTTCACACACATATAATTCATAATTAAGAAAAGTGGTACTTGTTTTCCATATTATTCTTTCCTTACAAACTACATTTCTCAGTCTCTTGAACAATGAGCTATAAAATAAGGTTCCTTCAGTTCTTATCTTGGCTACCCAATCCCTTGGCCTTGATTTTGTATTTGACAAGCTGCCTACCCAGACTGTTTCAATTCCCATTGGTAAAAGTAAAAAAAGCATCGCAAACAGCTCACCAGGTAACTGAGAAGAGTTTCAAATAAAGAACTTCAAGGAGTTTTCTACACTCATATTTGCATGCATTCTAATTAATGCATAGCACTAGGTCAGGCCCGAGGATTAGATTTCAAAAGAGCAATGGAGCAATAGCAGGGGTGGGCAGTGAGCTCCATCTTTAAAAAGGCCTACTTGGGTTGAAAGTTTCTTTAGTCTCAAAAGCCTTAGTGTGAGTGCTAGAAACATTACCATGTGTCCTGATTAAGGGAATCATTATATGAAATCATCGAGGAAGAGAATTCAAAAACAGTTATTTTTTTAAAAATCTGGATATAGTACTATTGTATCATGTACATGAAGTATAGCAAGCACAATGAGAAAAGAAAATGGAACTGAATAAACAAAAACAAAGCTATTTTGAAAAACAAAGAGTATAATATCAACACAATCTACTGGGTAAAATTAATAATGAAAAATATCAGTAATATTTTGGCTTCCTTCATTCCTCTATCTATTTAATTCACATGTATTAATACCTGCCAGTTGCTTACCCCTGGAGGAACAAATGTAATGCTGAATTGAGGTCCTTACTGCAGCGAAATGTACTTCCAAATAAAAGAAACACCTCATTTTAGAATTTCAATAAAGAATTTACCAGTTGCTGCCCTAACTTGTTTGGCTCAATGGATAGAGTGTCAGCCTGAGGATGGAAGGGTCCTGGGTTTCATCCCAGTCAAGGGCATGTGCCCTGATTTCAGGATCCATCCCCTGTCAGTTCAGGGAACACGCAGAAGGCAACAGATCAATGTGTGTCTCTCACATTGATGTTTCTTCTTCTCCCTTCCATTTTCTCTAAAAATCAATGGGAAAATATCCTCAAGTGAGGATTAACAAAAAAAAATAAAAATAAGTTAAAAAATTATCTGTTGCTAAAAAATTAAATGAAATACACATAACAGTTCCTACCCTCATCTATTGGGAATCAAAATGAGAAAAGCACATCAACATACAGCATTTTGCTAAAACACACTTTTAAAAAAGTTCATGATTTTCCTCTTTGAGATAAGAGTAAAAATCCCGAGAAAATCCCAAAAAGGAAAAAGGGTTATCTATTGCAAGCAGTTAGCCCAGGGGGTGAGGTGGAATGGATGGTGCCATTGGAAGTCAGAGGTCTTCTATGTGAAAGAAGGCAATAAGCATGATGCCTCATGATCCACAACACATGCAGCAATGACAACTGGGAAAGATGCAACCAAAATAAATATGTAGCATGTGAGTTAAGAACATGGATTCTGGAGCCAGACTCCCTGGGTCTGAATGCTGACTTGGACACTTAGAATGTACACAACCTTGGGTCACATAAACACTATATCTCAGTCTCCTCCTCAGAAATAGTTGTATCTGCTTGCAGTAGATTGGAAAAATGCATACAGTCCTTTACTCCTCCCTATATCCATAGCCATTTTGGTTCCTCTGACCAAAAGGTGCCACCTAACTCCCTTCCCTTGACTAAAGGCTGCCTCTCTGATTCCTTTGGTGAACAGAATACATTGGAAATGACATGGCATCACTTAGTTACAAGGCCAAGCCCAAAGGGAACTTGTTCTCCTCCACCCTCTCCTAAGCCCTTGAACCCCACTTTGTTTTTGTTTTGTTTTTTGTTTTTGTTTTTTTTAAATATATTTTATTGTGGTTTTTTTTTTGCCTCCCTCCCTCTCTCCCATACATACCCTCCCTTCCCAGAGTTTTATGTCCATTGGTTGTACTTATATGCATGTACACAAATCCTTCGGTTGATCTATTATCTCCCCCAGATTTTCCTCCCCTCCCCACTGTAATTTGACAGTCTGCCTGTTGCTTTACTGTCTCTATATCTGTCTCTTGGTTCATCAATTTATAATGTTCTTTATCATCCACAAATGAGTGAGGTCATGTGGTGTTTCTCTTTCATTGATTGGCTTATTTCACTCAGCATGATGTTCTCCAATTCCATCCAGGTTGCTGCAAATGATGAGAATTCCTTCTTTTTTATGGCAGCATAATATTCCATTGTGTAGATGTACCATAGTTTTTGGATCCAATTATCTGCTGACGGGCACCTAGGCTGTTTCCAAATTCTGGCTATTGTAAATTGTGCTGCTATGAACATAGGTCTTGAACCTCACTTTGAACCATGATGTATCCATCATGTGAACATGCTGCTGGATGATAAGCAATCATATGGACCAGAACAAGTGATTCAGCACAGTAGTCCTTGCTGATACTCCAGAGATATAACAAAGTTCAGCTGAGATTATCAAAGCTTCCTACCTGACCCACCGCTGACAGAAGACACACCAGTTGATGCACAGACTAATAAATAATATTTCATGATTACAGCTGGAAGCCACTAAGTTTTGGATGGTTTCTTACACATCAAAAGCTAACTGATACAGATCAAATAGGATCACTATGAGAATTAAATAAATCCAAAATAGTGCCTGTCATGTAACAGCACTATATAATTACTTGCTGTTATTATTAAAAGAAATGAATTTCAAAATTGAGACAATTTGCCTAACAACCTCTAAATCAAAGCCAGCTGGACTTCTTGCTGGCTTTGCATGTTGGTGATGGATGTTGGTTGGCACAGCGATTGTCGACATGACATCTAGCAGTCAGGCTCAGATCTTAACTTTTTGTGTAAGTGATTTGCATCAGAGAAGAATGCTTGGCTAAACAGCTTCAAATTCACTCACTAATTGGCTTGGTGAAAGGAAAAACAAAAAATGCATAAAGTACAGGATCAGGGAATCCAACCAGTTAATCATTTTTACTCATGATTCTTCACAATAGACTAGTGATTATTTTCACTCCTACTAATCACATATAAGCAACTTCTCAAATCAATCAATTCAGAAGTAAATGTGGGAAGTAATTTTAATGCAGTAGTCCCATGTTTCTCATCTTCTCAAGACAGCAGCATAAAGACAGTACTGTTTTGGCCAGAAGTTCATGGTATTCTCTTGTGTTTAATAAACAATATCATTTTAATATCTGCTTTAGCTATGTCACAATTAACTTGTTCTTTGTCATAAACTTTAATACCAGTAACTTATATGTCATTTTCAGTCCATTGTGCTGAAGGGGAATTGTCTTATGCATGTACATGAGATGAACTGTGAATATCCTGCCCATTCAATTTTATGAATTCCAATATAACATTCTTATTTGTTCTTTGGGAACTGCAAGACCTATTCCAGAGGATCCAAATGCCCTTTGGTAACTGTCACCCACATCTTTTTTTATGACATTAATACTTTTGGTAAATGTTCTCTTTCATAAATAAGAAAGTTCATTGAAGAGAGCACTGGCGTTTTTCTCTGTGTGTGTGTCTCTCTCAGAAAATGTAAGTGAATTTGAGATATAGTTTATATTTCTTTATCCAAATTATCTAAATGTAGAAATTTCACTTTCAATAGTGAAAGAATGTGTCTCAATGTTGTATAATCACATGGGGTTCCAGAGTGAGGATGTGCTGGTTTGTAAATCCCATAAGACAGATAAGTTTTTCAAAAATGTTAAAAAATGAAATTTTATTCTAGTGCTAAAATTATTTGCAATGCTAGTTTTACAAATTGTTCCTACATGATAGCCCTATAAATTTCCAAATAACGTTGTTATTTGGGCAGTAAATATTTTGGGTGTGTGATGACCTGTAGTACACCAAATCCTTAGAAGGATAGAATCTAATCTGCAGTAAAATATCTGTTTGTTCTGTATATTCAAATGATGGTTAATGATATTGACTTTATTTTTAAAAGGGTAATTTTGCTTGTTTTCATGTATGCAATTAAATCAAAGTTCATAGGATTTTACATTCCAAAGAAATATGCAGGTCAATTCTCTTTTCAGTGTTTTAAGGTACCAACATATTTAAGTCATGCTAGGGATAACAATCAATTAGCAATAACTATAGTAAAGGATTTAACAACCAGACTAAAACTACATTGCAATTATTAATTATAAATTTGATTTTAACAGACTACATTTTTTAAAACTAAAACTAAGCAAAATTAAGCTCCTGACACAGCTAGAAAATGAACTTCAAGGCACCTTTCTGTTTAAGAGTTTAGAATGTAAAACTCTACTTTCTAGTTTGGTCTGAGAATAACAGTCCTATATTTCAAAGTATCAGAAGGCACTAAAGTTACATTTGGTGAAATTTAAACTTGGTGATAGGAGACAGAGATGAAATCAAAGCCATTATGGAAATTTCTATTTATCTAGAATCCCAATCATGAACATCTTTTGGCACAGTGCTGCAAGTGCATGGTGGAGAAGAGGGAAGAGTTCTGGCCAACAGAAATCTAATTGAGTCAGCCTCTCAAAGTCTGTCTTGTCAAAGTTGAATAATCTCAATAAATTACACTTTCTTGGGTCTTATTTTTAAATCCTTTAATCATCTTTAAGACTGTCCTCTGAACAACTTCCAAATGTTTTTCATTCTCCTCTGGTTTCTTAGTTTTAAGTTCGTTAAGTCAATGGAGGCTATTATTAGTCTCCAGACTAGAATTTAGAATTTCAGGAAAACATATCTTTTTTAAAATCATAATAAATGAAAGAATTTTGCTCTAACACCTCAATGGAATACATAATTAGAATGTATTTCTTTTACCAGTGTTTTATTATTTATAGAATTATCTTTACTCAAATATATGTTATAAATTTACTTTATCTAAAATGTTAGGGGAAAGCAAAGAAGAAAGTTACGTTAAATATCCATTGGGTATAGTCTCTTGCTTTAGAAACACCAATTAACTTGAGTAGGAAAATACGTATGAAAAAAAATACAATTTTTTTATTCCAACACACATCTATTATTGATATGATCTTTTGATGGGAAGAGTACATATTTTTTGCTAGCACACATAACTATTATTTACATGACATTTTAAAGAGAGGTATACACATTTTTATTAACAAATATACCTATGATGACATTTTGATATACATGATATTTTGATGGGAGAATCCTTAACCCCACTGTTAGGCCTACATGACCAGTAAAAAGAATCCAGCTACCCTCCCCTTTGAGTAGGGTGCCACTTAGTTTATTCTAAAATGGTTGTTTTCCATACCCAATTCCTAATGTGCTTTCAAATAATCATGGACCAGACTAGAAGCCTGGAGGAATTTCCAAATGCCAGTTAGGGGTGTGGAGGCAGAAATGAAAGGGAGACAGATAGGTTTAATCTACTCAGTCTGGTGATCCATCCAGACCAGCTCAAATTCATGTCCAGTCTGAAACTTAATGTACAGATTTAGTTACCTGGTGTCCAACCACATCACTGACCTTTTGCTGTCCCCAGTCAGGTTAAGCAAAGTATGAAAATGTTAATACATGCTCACAAATTCTTTGAGTCTCCTCCCATCATTAAGTGAAGTCTTATTCCCAAAGCGATTTACTTCTAAAAGAAATAGATGTGGCAGAAATGACCCTGTATGATTTCGGAGCCTAGATGAGAAAATGTCATTGGGCTTCCACCTGGCTCTCTCCCATGGCACATGCACCTTGGGAGATTGTCCTCTGGAGTAGACTGTCCTCTGAACTGCTTTGTAGTAGGTCCAGCTAAGCTGCCTCCTCCCTGCAGTCATGACATGGAGAGATGAAAGAGAGAGAGAGAGAGAGAGAGAGAGAGAGAGAGAGAGAGAGAGAGGTGCATTTTCATCTCCAAGTGTTTGAGTCTTCCCAGACAACAGCCAGCATCCACTGCCAGACCTGTGAGTGAACAGTGTTCATCCTAATGGCTCCAGGCCAGCTTTCAAGCCACCCTGATAGAGCAGAAACAAGTTGTTCCCACCGAGTCCTGTCCAAACTGCAGCTTTGTGAGAAAACTAAATACCGATATTGTTTTAAACTACCAAATTTGTGTTTTGTCACATAACAATAAATTAATGGAACACAGACGGTATCTCTACCCATGAAGAAAAATCAGCTTCACCTAGAAAAATGGCTAAGTCGGTAGTCTCCAGACTTTTTTGATCACCCACAATAAATGTTTGTTTAGTTATTCAGTGATGTAACACACATATGACTACACTAATGTATTATGCACAAATATAAACTTTTAGAAGTACTAGCTAAAAATAGAAGTTTAATATTTTCTCCCTGGATTACCACATTCACCCAACTTAAAAAAACTCTGGAGTTGGTATGTGAATTGTTTAGATAATAGCTCCGAGGTACGGGTGATTAAAAAGCCCATTAGTCAGGAACAGATTAAAAGTGCAAAGTTTAAGGAAACATGCTATTTATATGATCTTTTTAATTTTTTCCCCCATCACCTTAGCAAATAGAGACTTTTAGAATAAAAGCAGGCCTTGGAAATTTTAGGTAAAAATTCCTCAACTCTGGTGTCAACCATGCAAGTCATTTGTTACCAATATAAGTTAAAATACAGCAATTCATGGACCAATTCTCTTTTTAATAAATTAGATTGGATCCCAGAAAACCCCCATAATAAGATCTACCCAGTCACTCACATTCAATGGTGTTTCCTGAAAGCAGACCACATTGTGCATTGGTCAAGATCACTGCCATGCGAAGACATCTGGCTTGGTGGTTGAAACCTCTGGAGTAGGGGTGGGGAACAGCTGGCTCTGGAGCCTTATAAGGCCTGAGAAATCATCTTGTCTGGCTCTGCCAAGGCATTAGGGGTGAGTTAATTAAATGTTTGACCAGAGACAGCAGGCTAATTTTAAAGTTGATAATTTTGTATGGCCCTCAAGTGACATTATAAATATCAATATACAAATGGCCCTTGGCTGAAAAAGGTTCCCCAGCCCTGCTCTGAAGTAAGCCCACTGCTCCCCCACTTGCAGATTGTGTATCCTTAGGCAACTACTTAAGTTTTTTTTTTTTAAGAATTACATTCTTTTAAAAAATATATTTCTTTATTGATTTCAAAGAGGAAGGGAGAGGGAGAGATAGAAACATCAATAATGAGAGAGAATCATTGATCAGCTGCCTCCTGCACGCCCCCTACTAGGGATCAAGCCCACAACCCAGCCATGTGCTGGAATCAAACCTGGGACCCTTGGCTGGAATCAAACCTGGGACCCTTCAGTCTGCAGGCTAATGCTCTATTGAATAGACTCGGAGTCTATTCATTGAGCCAAACAGGCTAGGGCAACTTAAGTTCTTTAAGTATTAGTTTCCACATCTGCAAATGGGGATAATAATGACATGTAACTCACAGGTTGTTATGAGGATTCAATGAAGGATGTCAAGTTTTCAGCACCATGCCTCAACTGAAAGGAGTACTCAATAAATGTTAAACATTTATTTTTGTTATTGTGGCTATAGAAAGAGAAATAAATAAATTTCAAATAGTCAAAAATATAGGTCCTGCTTATAAATGTTACTCTTTCAGCCAAGATCAAGGCAGAAAACTAACCAAATCGTAGTTCCAATCTTATACTCCCTAACTCCCCTACACCTCTACCCCAGCCCACCCTTATTTCTTGAAAAAAAAGGGTAACTGAGATGTAGAGAAGCAAAATAACTTTTCTCAAATAACAAAGCTTTTTAAGGCTGTACCAAAACTACAGATCTAGATGCATAACAGAAATACCAATGTATTTTGTAGTAAGATGTGATTCATCATTTCTTATGTAAAATTGGAGTCATAATATGCATCCTAATGTTCATGTGTACTGCAAATTAAAATATATGCAACATATTGTATGTTAAATAAATATAAAGTAGAAACATTATTAGAAGCCATAGTTCTCCCTTTCAGTTTTAATATATTTTGCACCAGTACTTTACAAAAATTAAATAGGATAGCCTAAAAGAGAAAAGTAAATGGTATTTATTTCTAGTAATAAGTTTCAAAATTGTTTTGTGAAAGTTTCAAACAACAATACATATATGATGATATAAAAATGTGTTTTTTTTTCGCTAGACAAAATGTTTAAAGCCACTGTATCAGTGGTTCACGAACTTCTCTGTGCCTCAAAGTCACCCACAGACCTATTTAAAATATAAACAGGCAAGGAAAGCAGGTTCTGTAACAAGCTCTATGGGAAATCCTGACACATGGAAAATTGAGACTCTGCACAGTACTAATTTATGACAGAGATAGGTGAGAAAGAGACGTATACGTTCATACATTCCCTGTGGGTTCCTAACAATCACATTTCCATTGCATCAGTAAAATTTAGTCAGACGACTTTACATATTGAGGAGTGCTTCAAATATATGTTGAATTAACTGAACTGGAAGCTTCCAAATACTTGATTAAGTCACTAACCAAAAGGGGACTGAAGCTGATCAACGAATCTCTTAAATGCTGTCTATACTACATCATAGCTGCAATCTATAATTTGAAAAATTACTGGTGTCACCAATATACACATCTACAGGAACTTGTGTGGAGGCACCACAGTGACATATAAAAGGCCTCTCTGCCACATCTCATGCAAGTGACTCCTATTGGAAAAACCCGAATTGTAGCCAGAGCCTTAGCTGCAAGGGAATCTGGAAAATAGAGTTCTTTGTCTTCTAACACTAGCATTTTTAATTCCTTGGATATAAGGCAAAAGACAGAAAGAGGGAAATAGATGTCATATCAATCAACCATATTCAACACTAACTTTTTTTCAGTATCTTTTCTGTGGTTCCCATCCTCCCAGAATATTCCATTCCCTTTTATCTCCATGACAGGGTGAAACAATCCATCTTTCATTGTACAATAGAATGCAATCCTTGACCACCTCCTTTCTTTCTTTTCGAGTCAGCACCCGCCCTGTTGCCAGATCTTCTCCATCTTTGGAATTTAATGAAGCACCACTGTGCAGGAAGTGAGACCTGTTCTCCTGCACAGTCACTTAGTGGCCAGATGAGGCAACTGGAAATGTAGTAGTTCTCCAAGGAGTGAACCTTGATCAGTGGGAAAAGGGAGGTGGGGAGAAACTATGTGAATAATAAATTTCCACTTTCTCTCTCTCTTCTGTGTACTACTCCAAGGTTGAGTGGCTCTTTGCAAACCATCTGTAGAATTCTCTCCTTACTAATTGAACAAGCCTGAAGAATCAGTTGTTGTGTTGTTTTGGGGCACCCTGTGATGCAGTAGCTACCCTGTTTTCCCGAAAATAAGACAGTGTCTTATATTAATTTTTGCTCCCAAAGATGTGCTAGGTCTTATTTTCGGAGGATGTCTTATTTTTGGGGAAATACGGTAGCATGGTAACACATTGGGTTTCGATGAATCACACTTGCTCTTTACACCAACAGTCAAATCAGATTATATCTCACAAAAAAACTATTAGGATCATAATTACTGCCTCAGGCTCTGAGGGTCTGACAGAGATTTGGCACTATTCATATCTAAGGAGAGCTGTGCTTCAGAAACACTTGATAAAAGTTACAGATATTCTTGCCTCTCTTGAGGTTCATGAAATAAAAATTGTTAGGAGTAGAACCTTGGTTATGGATGTGTTTCCTCAAGCACCATTTAAAAGTACATTAACACAGAAACCAGAATCCAGGTCCAAAGATCTGATCTTACACACATCTACACACCCAAAAACTCTGAACTATCTACCAAGTGACAAAGAATATTGTTGACATTATGTATCTAGAAAGGCTTATGACATCATTAAGCAAAAGTCACAAACTAGGAGAAAATTGCTAAGGAACATGTTTGGGGTGGCACAGCTAAACAGGTGTGATAAGCCTACAGCATAAGAAGACTAATGAACATTTTGGAAGTTATAGAAATTTATTCAGAGTTTTGTAAGAGGTTAGTATGTCTCATTACACTCTTTACCTTTCCTTTCAGACATTTTCTTTGAAATTAAGAAAAAAAATTTTTAAAGCAGCCAGCTGGTTAGCATGCATTGTCAGTAAGTAGTGACGCAAGTCAGGCTAATTGATCACTTTTTAAAGATTAAGTGGCCCATTCTCTGTAATAGGAGATACCAAAAACAGGTTTTGACAGCACTGAAGTGATTTACTGAATTCTGACTGCCAACTGAAAAATCTAAATTATGCTTATTTTTCATAAGGTAATCCACTCACAATAGGCAATTTGTGTGATCTCATCCTGTAAGAAAAGCTCTGATGCGCTTCCTGAACCTTCTACCTGCTGCGTTCGCATGATGCACCTGCCTTTTGGATAGATGACTGAAAGGAGAGGGGTTGCAGAAGGACCAATTTGCCTTGTGAATCTCAGGCAGAAATAGACTCTCCCTCTGTGTAATCACTGAATGAGTTCTAAAAGCCTTCATGCCTTAGGTACAAGCTCCATCTCTCTAAGTCTCATTTTTCTTAAAGAGATAATCATAACATTGTTTTAACCCAAGTCTCAGGATTGCTGATATTATTAAACATAAAATATAATTATTTTATATTTTTATGCATTATAGGTAATGCCTGCTACAGGGAACTATTGACATTGTATAGCCACTTTTATTCTTAGAGTTCACATTCCCTCCGCTGGGCTGGCCACTGTGGGTCCTTTCTCCTGCTCTAAAGTATTAAGGACAGAGAGATACCATGGCACTGACAAACCACAGCCAAAGGTGAGAGGTGGAGGGCTTGGCAGGTTAGAAAAAGAGAGCAAAAACAGGAATCCAAGACATGCCTTGGAATCCTCCCTCTTCTCCATTCCAGCTGGATGAATGATCCTTCATAGATTCCATTTTCTACTTAGTGAAATGGGGAATATAATTGCTATCACTATTGTATTTGGCAATTAAGGAGGAGGATGTATGTAAAATGCTAGGCATCCTAGCCCAGAGTAAGAACTCAAAGAATGTCAGATCTCTTCCTCTAGTTAGCCTCCAAAGATCATACAATGCAGGATAAAAACCAAACAAACCAAAAACCTTATTATAGAAACATAACCCTGGTGTGCACATGCTCTTTCTGGTATAAGTAATATTAACACTCATCCTTTCTCAGAAATGAGGAAATAATATCTCTTTATAAACCCTTCTTTGATAGATATACTAAAGTGGCTCTTAAAACCTTAAGTTGATTCAGAAGCCCCAATCCTACTTTCTTTATAATGGGACTATTATATGAAATTCTCACTACTTTTTATGAAATATAGGGTGTACCAAACTTTTTTAATTGTATACATACTTTGTATGATTATAAAGTCAGTGTTATAAAAACACTGACTTTATAATCATTAACATAACATACAGTTCATTTTCAAAATTAAGTGAGTTATCAACTGTTCCAGTGTGCCTACATTTTGGGGGACTCCCTCTATATCTTATTGTTTCACTTTTCTTGATCAAGCTCCTTCCCAACCTCTCTTCTTTTGAAGTGCCATGGCCTAAGTGGGTTTGGACTAAGGACAAGATCCAGGGAATTCAAGTTGGTTTTAATGTATACAAGTAGAAATAAAGAGTTTAAAACTAATTTTTAAGCAATTTTTTTAAGTAGGGGATCCTTATTGGACCAAATATCTAAGTTAGCAATTATAAAATGGCACCTAAGATCAGAAACTTTAGTGTGACATTACGCAACAACATGGCAGGCACAGAGTCTAATCACAGGACAAAATTTTGAAGATGGGACACTCTTGAAAAATCAATAACAAATAGTCACAATAGGTACTAGTATAATGCTCCAGGGAAAATTTTTGGTTCTGTGAGGCTTCACCAGCTAGAAGTGACAGTGGACATGCTGATTGTCTCATTTGAGAAAGAGCTGAGGAGCAGACCACCCACTATACATTTGCCTTCTTCCTACCTAATAACCTCTACCCTTACGTAAAATGAGGCAAATCTTGGTCCTTGTGCTCATTTTCCTGAAAACTTCTCTCAGGGATTCCCTAGTTCTGAGAGATGTAGGAGGTAATGAGAGAGAAAGAAAGAAGAGAAGAGAAGAGAAGAGAAGAGAAGAGAAGAGAAGAGAAGAGAAGAGAAGAGAAGAGAAGAGAAGAGAAGAGAAGAGATATCATTGTCCAGGACCTCTTTATTTACCAGGCTGTCTGTCAGGTTTGGTTTGGAACAGAGACCAGACACAAAGGCGCTGAAAGATGTGCTTCCTATTACTCTTGTCCCTAAGTACCATGCCACACAAATGCTGTCAACACCAGCTGTCCCACTGTCCCCAGCTGCTCAAGCTCAGGAACCAAAAGAGGTTTAAGCACTCCTGCCCTAAACATGCCCCTGAGGCCACCTCTCTCCTAAATTGCTGGAGCCCACCTGGATTTTCCTCTGTGCTCCTTCAATGAGCAGACAATCTCTGAGATCCTTCTCTTATTTTTAACTATTCCTGGTCCACTCTTCACTCTTTTTACATAATTTTTAATACTTTCCCAATTAAATATTTGGCCTCCCCTCTGACTTGAACCAAATGGAATGCATTCATTCATTTACTAACCCAAATGTAATAAGTACCTCTTATGTAGCAGGCACTATCTCAGACACAAAGAACATAATAGGAGATTAGACCACATTCTTGCCTTTATGAAATTTCATTCTATGAGGACAAATAAACCAGAAAGAAACAAATCAATTTATAATGCAATTTCAGATAGTGACAAGTGTAATGGTAATACACATCTAAAATCAGGATCAAGTCTTAGCAATAACTGGGTACAAATGTTGGGGGGGGGAAACTATTTTAAGTAGGAAGATCAGGAAAGAACACTCTGAGAAACATTTAAACAACAACTAATAATAATAACAATGATGATAATAAAGTGAGGGAACAAGTGATGCAAAAATTTGGAATAAGAGCTTTCCAAGGAGATGGAACAACCAGCAGATGCTCTTAAGTGGGAATGAGCTTGACCACTCATATTTTGGCAAAATGAATTGACAAATAAAATAAGATCCGAATCATGGAGGCATGGAACAGACTGAGATACCTTGATGTGGGGCTGGAGGGAGAAGAAGAGAGAAACCAAAGAACTTATATATGCATAGTCAATGGACATGGGCAATAGAGTAGTGAAGACCTGGGCATGGGCGGGTAGGGGTGGGAGAATGGCGGTGAAGTGGGGGGAAATGGGAGATATCTGTAATATGATCAACAATAAAAATATACATAAAAATTCTTAATTTTTGCTGCTTTGTTTTATTTGTTCATACTCTTTGTAAACATTCACACAGCATCAAACCAAGGGCATAAGAAAGTGCTTATTAAATGTTTTGATGATGGTGAAAACTGTGGATTTCTTCTACCCCATGTAGTCATGGAGGGCACATAAATAAATAATCATAACAGTTATAAATGCTCTTTAAATAAGATCTCTACCTTGACTAAATAAATTATCAGGCTGAACACAACTGGTTTTATACACATCAGGCAGGGTAAAAGTCTATGGTGCATTTGACTCATTTGAAGTATCTGAGAAATAAACTTTTTTTTTTTTTTTTTACACAATTTGGGAGCAGGTAAGGTTTAGGTTGCATTAACTGCATGGTGCATTTGATACATTTGAAGCATCTGAGAAACGGACTTACCCAGCTCTGGAAAAAACAAGGGAAGACTAAATTGTTATAATTTGAAATGACATTTAACAATAAGTGGTTACATAAGAAATGTTCAAGGAAATTTTAATGTGCTGCAGCAAACAGGATTATAAGGAAATAAAATTTCAAGGTGCATTCTAGTTAAGTCCTAAACATATTTGCAGTGGTTTTGAAACGAGAACGTACTGTCCAGAAGCTCAGGGAGAATTTTGCTTCCCTCAGCAGAAAATGCAGTGCTCATCTACCCTTAACCTTCCTTACAGATGGCCAGTGCCTATCTATACTGGGGCTACCTGTGGGGAGCTCTGCCTATAAAAGCTCCCAAGAAGGCACATTTCAAGGACTATTACCCTTGAGCAGGCTCTCCATTAGGCTACAGGGCTCTTTGTGGTGCCCCATGCAGAGCTAAGCCTCATGGGTAACTAACCCCAGGGTAGCTGAAAAACTAATCTTCAGCAAGTAAGTTCTACTTACAAGTGGGACCTTCTAAAGAACAATGGACCAGGCCTTTCACTTCTTTGGGCCTCAGAGTCTAGCACAAGGCTAAACGTACAAAAAAATACTCAGCAAATATTTAATGAATGAACCATGTCTCAAAAAGGTTGCTACTATGGCTACTCTATGTGAATGCAGTGTTCAATAGTACCTAAAGTTAAATTTTAATGAGTTATAAACTGCTCTTGAATCAAATTATAATAGGAAACTTTTCCAGCCTTATTTTTTAATCCTATATAGGTTATATGACTACCTGATAAAATATAAGACTTCCAGTCAAACTTGAATTTCAGATTAATACAAACAAATTTTAGTATAAGTATGTCCAAAATATTGCATGGGGCATACTTATACTTTAAAAAAAAAATGCTTATCTGAATTTCAAATTTAACTGGGCATCCTATATTTTTATTTGCTCATTCTAGCAACTAACTCAGCAATTAGGCTTCTGAACTGATTGAATGTCTCTTCTTTTTTCTGATAATTGGACTTTAAAATCAAGATATATGTCATTTTTAATTATTCCTCCATTAAAATGAAGAACAAATGAACCACGATCTTCTTGACTTTATTTGAAGAGACCTTGAGAACCCCAGAGCATATGCAATTCATGACACAGAATAGCATTATCCATAGCACCTACTAGTGTAGTTCAATAGTTTGAATTTTTCTAAAAGAAGAAAAAAAAAATAAAAGAATAGGGTTTCAGCCGTTTTCTAATGACATGGACAGATGATGCCACAAAATCTTGGCATTACTGATAAGTACACAGTGTGCTGGAAATCTAATAGTTTCTGAAGGGGATTCTGAAGGGAACTTTCCATTATGCATATATTCTTGAAATTCAGGGTGCCCCATGACCCTAAGCTGAAATGATTGCTTTCAAAAATCACAAAGGATATCTAATTCTCAAAACTGCATTTTGAATTATTTCTAATGTCAGTGATTGAGTTGAGGAAGTCAATACAAAAACAGATGTCCCTTCACTTTAAGAAAACCTGTTATGCTGAACAAGAAACTTGGGTAGGCAGGTAAATGATGGAAGTGGTTATTTACATTGAATAATAACTCACTTCAACACTCCACTAAATATTAGTCTCCCATAACATTAACTTTTTAAAAATGTAATTTACTCCTTCACAGAATTCCTGAACAACTTTCTAGGGTTCCCTGAATATTTGGGCTACAAAAGTTTAGCTCCTTGCTCACTTGAGTACTCCATGTTTACAAATTATATCTACACAATGGTTTATAGTTACATGTAATGTTCCCTTTCCATAAAAGTCTAAGGTAATATGAATTCTTCCTGCTATTCTATAGGCAGACACTGTCTACAACCCAGTTCTCTTCAACTCCCTTCCTTTCCCCTAAAACTGGGAGGTCAAGCTTCCCTGAAACTGTGGAGTCATTCTTTCATATGCTCTCTAACACTTTAAATACAGAAGACATTACAAAATAAAATTAACTATTCACTATATTATTTTTCTAGGGAGTCACTGTCCTAGAAATAGTGAGGAAGGTTCACTTAATCTTCGTTTTTAAATGAACTTTTAATTTGAGAATAGTTTTAGATTTGTAACAACAAAGAAAGTAAGGATAGTACAGAGTTACCATGTATTCCGCAGCCACTTCCCCATTGTTAACATCCTACATTAGTATGGTACATTTGTTGTAACTAATGAATCAACACTGAAATATTGTTTCAATAACACTTATCCAGAATTTCATGTTTTACCTAATGTCCTTTTTCTGTTCCAGGATCTCATTTAGGATACCACATTATATTTAGTTGTCATGTCTCCTTGGACTCCTCTTGGCTGTGGTAGTTTTCAGATTTTCCTGGTTTTGATGATTTAAAGAGAACTCATCCAGTATTTTATGGAATGCCCTCAATTTAGATTTGTCTGATGCTTTTCTCATAATTTGACAGACATTGTGGGTTTGGGAAAGAAAGAGTACAGAAGTGCCATTTTCATCACATCATAACAATGACACATGCTATCTTCATGGTTAATCACTGTTTATATTGATCATGATCATCTGTAGTTTGTCAGGGTTCTCCAGTGAGTTTTGGTTACTCTTTTTCACCCTTTTCTATACTGTATGTACTCTAATGACGTCACCTATGCTCAACCCACACTTAAGAGGTAGAATGTGCCCAGGTGGCATGGTTAACAGTTTGAGCATCGATCTATGAACCAGAAGGTCACAGTTCGATTCCCAGTCAGGGCACATGCCTGGGTTGTGGGTTCAATTCCCAAGTGTGGGGTGTGCAGGAGACAGCCGATTGATGATTCTATCTCATCATTGATATTTCTCTCTCTCCCCCTCTCCCTTCCTCTCCGAAATCAAGAAAAATGTATTTTTTTTTTAAGGTAGTGAATTAAGGTTCACCTCATTGAGAAGGCAGCATCTAGAGATTTGGAATTCCGCAGAGGAAATTTGTCTCTTTGCCCTCATTTATTTATTAATGCAATTATCTATCTCTATTTATGTGGACTTGTGGATATTTATTACTTTGGGTTATAATCCAATGCCACTTATTTTGTTGCTCAAATTATTTAAGCTTTGGCCTTTGGAGTTCTTTTATTCAGTTGGCACCTCTGTCCTTTTGAAATGCTCACCATTGTGTTTTCTTGTTTTGTTTTTTAACACACCTTCGCTTTCTGGAATTACAAGAGATCCAAGTTCCTCTGGTATATTCCCTGCCCCAACCCTAGATTTATCCTTTTTGTCCAAGGAGACCCAGTTCCAGATTTTTTTGGGGAGCATTAATGGCTGAAAGCCATTTTGATTTAAAAATCATTTGCTATTAAGCTGAAGATCATTCATGCTATTTATTTCAAACTTGGTTCTAAGAAGAAAAGTACAGTTTAATTTCTGAAGTATTTGATTTTAACAATTCTTATTCTACTTTAAAGGAACTGAATGTTTAGGGAATGAGGTTCTTAAGGAAAGGGTGAGTTGCTTCCCTTAAGGCTTAGCTAAGTGCAACCTGGTAATTCAACTAGAAATAGTAGGTTGTATCTAAGTCTAGGAAGAGCTTAATATATACTGCCCTTTTCAAACCTTGATTAAAAAGAATTAGGATGACCACATATGAGGAACTGGTTGTAGGAGGAAGAAGAGTATAACACATACTACTATGAAAACCAAATAACCATCTTGTATTTTTATGATGTATATGTAAGGAAAGCTGGCTTTAAATACCAGGAATGGCTCTTTTATAGATGTAGTGTCAAGCATGGATTCTATGGAACATCAGGACTTTAAATGGTTTTAAAAATCACAAATATGTCTTATAACAGCTTAGGCTTACCAAATTTTCATACTACAACTATTGATAAAGTCTCAAAAATTACACAAATGAAACACTTAATAAATAAATAAATGTATGCCCCCTGGCAAACTGAACAGGTGAGATTATGGTAACTACTAGTCAAAGGGTGATTTCTTTGTACCCAGTACACATTCACACACAGATAGTCCAACATATTAGATTCTATGATTGCTCTTCTTTCCACCTCACCTTCAAGTCACACTATAGAACCCCAAACAGATTATATATATATATATATAACCACTGAGAACTAAATCACAGCAATTGAGCTAACTTATGAAAACCAAGGACCACTCAGGGTTACTAGAGCCCCGTAGTCCAAATACATGCGTCTCTACTGACACTGGAAAATAGCTCTGACTTCTGAGTTGCTTCACACTAAGTTAATGCCTAGATTTAAAAAAATTGCCACCCATTAGCTAGACTCTTCTAGAACTGAGGCAGTCAGAGATGAGCTGGCTAAAAGTTGGACATTTTAACTTCAATCAGAAAGTTGATGAGTTCTGTTCTTTTACTCCGAATACTGCTTGTCTTTTCTCATGGATACAGGTTGAGATTTAGAGGACATGGTCTCTTAGCCAGCAAGGACACCAAAGATAACAGACACAAATAAATAGAAAAAAATAACTTCTTTTTATTTACAAAAAAAGAAAATCCAAATATTGGATGCTGTAAACAAAATTCACAATCTGTTCCCTCTAGCACTGATTCAAATACGTCAGCTTTTGAGTCCAATCTCCATCAACTCCTTTTCTGCCTGTGACAGTCTAATGTCAAAAATATTCCAAAGAGTGACCCCAGGTGCAGCTTGCTGCAATAGGATGTCTCAGAGCAGGCAATGGTTGGAGAGAGGCTGGAGAGTCAGCCAGCGGGCAGAGCCTCCTCCATTCCACAAGGCTTTGCAGCAAATCTTGCCAAGTTACCTTGACACCTTCCAACTTAGTACTTTTACCACACACTTTGTTAGCAAGCCATTATTACAACAAAATATTACAGAGATTCTTTCTTAGCACTGAAAAGGCTATGCTATAAGAAATCTTAAAGAAAGGTTATATTCAATTAGGTGCTATATATGAAATTACTTTTTTTTTTTTGGCTTTTGGTTTCATCTAACACACTTTGTCTTCAAATAACAAAAAAGCGTATTTTTGAGCTGCTGATAACTTTCAACATAATACATTTGATTTACAGGATAGTTCACAATATTTACTTGACAAGTATTGCACTGAAAACAACTTTATGCACAGTAAAGCAACCAACAATAAGCAAACATAAAGGGGTGGGGGGGAAAAAACAGTATGTTCACTTTTCTTTGCATTTCTTCCTTGGCTTGGTTTACAGATAGTCTTCCATCTTGCATTTTTTTTGGATCCATGCTGAAATAGTCCACCTAATACCTAAGTGAGCAGATACCATTTCTAGAAGGGAAAAGAGTTCTTGAGGCAACCATATTTACTGCAAATGAAGTAAACGTTTTAAAAGGGCATTGTCACATATTAAGTGTTTGCTGACATACCAGACTGGACAGATGAGAAGAGCCTTCAGAAGATAAAACTTCTTCCTTTTTAAAATAACAGCACAATAGGCCAGATAAACACAAAAGCAAGCAAATCACAGGCACTAATCAGGAGTTGAGAGCTGTTCTTTTCTCTGACCTATGCACACGAATCTTTTTCAGCAGACATTCAAATTTTTAGGCCACACATCCACAAAGAGAGACATATATTCCACTGTTTGTTGAACTACATATGAACAAGACTATAGTACATACAAAAGAGAAATAAATTATATAAGCTTTAAGGTAAATACTGAAAGTTGTCGTGAGGACAACCTGTTATATCTGAAAGCCAGGTGCTGGCACTTCCAATTTATGCTACCAACACAAGAAAAGAACATAAATATTTGAGAAAATAAATGAAAACTGTATTTTCAAAGAAGGCCCCTCTAAACAAAAATCTGTCACAAATTAACAACAGGTTGTTCCTATAGAAGAGCCAGATCTCCAGATTCTTTTAAAAAAGTGGACAACTCACTTTTCAAGAGTTAGGATGAGAAGGAAGATGGCAGATTACCAGATGCTCTGATGTTCCCAAGCATTCCCTAATATTCTTTCAGAAAACTTCCAACAGGGAAGCAAGCAGAGCTCTGGTTTCTGATAGTTAAGTATCAACCAGGCTTATTCTGGAAATGGAATATTTCCTGGGAGTTCACAATTTTTCAAACCCAGGGCTGGAGATAGGGAGACTGAGCCAACAAGGGAGAAGGAAGAGTCCCCTAGGAAACAGTAAGTGGCAGTGCAATAGCTGTTACAGCTTTGTCAAATTCACAGGGAAGCTGCTACAGCAAACCCATCAAGTTCCTATTAAGGCTTCAAAGAAAGGTGTGTGAAAGGTAGTTTGGGTGGTTTAATTTGGCATCTGAGTGATGCCCAGAAAACCATAAACAAATTACACTGCCATATAGGATGATGCTATGCTTTTCCCCAGCCCCTCTTTAACAGATCAGATTTTTTAAATCTGGTTGTTTCATCATAGAAATGATCATAGTAAGCAGTCATCCACTAGACTTGACAGGGATTATGTGGCTGTTTCACAATACAAAGGGAAGATTTTTTATGTGTTAGTTTTGTTTTTAATAAATTCATTTTCAGAGTCCAGTGTCCAAAGGAACTTAGAGCTAGGAGAAGGAATGGTGTTAATACTAGCTGACATTGAACTGAAATAGTAATGCCAATTCATTTCATAAAGCTATACATGGCTTCTTGGGAAAGAGAAAATAAAGTTGGATTTGATTCAATGCAAAGTGACTGAATTTAAAATACAGTACTAACTATTTAAATGCAGTGTGACAACCAGATCAAATATATTTCATATTGGCATGAATTTATAAAATTTTATATATAATATATATATATATTTCATATATAAATTTTAAGCAATTGTGCAAATACTCTTTATAAGGGATCATTTCACATTTACTAAATTCTAGTGGTCTTAGAATGCAGAAGGCATTCATTAAAATTTTCATCTAAATATTATAAGTAGTGTTCAGATCACCAGAAATTCTTTTTAGGGATTTAAATAGACTATCATGGATCCAGGATCTACTGGATTATACACCATGGAAACATGCAAGTTATATAAAAAACAATAAAAGGGTTCAAACTGTCAAAATGGCAGTTAAATATAAAAAAAAGAGTGCTCTGCCAAACATTCTCCCATTATTTTTAGAATTCTATGGCTCACAAAAAAAAAAAAAAAAAGGTGGGGGGAGGGGTGGGGAGGGAGAAACACTCCTAAAAATGTATAATCTCTGTACTTCCTATGAAATATATTACTTGTTTTCCTCCTTCATTTCCTTTAACATATTTAGATGTGGGTTTTAATTCATCACTGCAATATGCCCACGTCTCGTGTCATCCTGTTGAAACATAAAAGCACTCAGTATTTAAACATTTCCTATATGCTACATATTCTAGACCATAGTCAATGTGTTGTGTGAATATATTCATATCCCAAATATGTCTATATACACACATAATATACATACACATGTACCTATGATAACATCACACCAACAATGTTAGCTTTATACAAGTATTTGCCAAGAAAAAATAGGGCATTTCTTCCACCATTCACAAGCTTATGCTGTTTTATTTCTTTAGTCCCTGATAAAACAAAATAATCATTAAACCATAAAAAAATTTTCACTTCAAATTTTCAGAAGGCAACAGGCACTTTGATGTATATTGGTGTGTAACAAATATAGTAACTCTTTATATATTCTACTGTATCTCTTCTATTTGGGTATTTTTATCTGTTAAATCTTTGGTCCTTGAACATACTTTCCTTTCTACAGCTGTTTTTGCTTGCATTTTCACATTTTAAAAATGGAGCTAAACACGCAGCTGGAAATAATGGATTGTGTCATCGTAAGTTCTGCTGTTTGTTATGAAAACTGCATCAACCTACTACAGTTCATTTGGAGTAAGCCATTTCTGTTAGCGCAACAGGAGTTTCACAAAAAGCACTTACTACAAGCTTCAGATAATAATCCCAATGTTAGAGTTTCCCTTCTTCCTGTATTATTACTACCTAAACTCCTGATATAATTAATTTGGGGTGAGATCTTTTTCCCTCTGTATTTTTCCTTCTGTGAATTCCACCTTATAAGAAACTCCACCTTCCCCCCACACACCACCCCCCATGGCAAAGCTATGGGAGCAAGGTACTGCAAACCCATATTGTCATCAAGCATCCCCCCCTCCCCCCTGTTATTTTAGGAGAACCTGGTTGTTTTCAATGACAGGTCTCTTTAGTTACAGAATAGAATCTTATTCGCTAGGAGGATTTGGTGCATGGGTTGATGGGGAGTGGGGATCATTTTAAGATCATGCTCCCATATCTATGAAATGATCCACAAACTTTGCCAAGCTTAAAATCAGGAGCAGATCATCATTATACAAAACATATCCCTTATCAGGGCTGGGTCACTCAGCCTTTTTCCCCCCCTTTTTTTTTTTCTTTCTTCTTTTTTTCCTATCTTATCTGAAATAGCTTCCCCACAGGATATTTTTAAATGACTTTTAATTGCAGGGTAGCCAAGTAGAGTATGTCTGTTGCTGGCATGTGAACACTGGCTGGACTTGTGCAATGTAGTAATTGCTAAAGTTGGCATCTGCTACATAGGGGGCCGGCTGGTAATAGCAAGTGACATTAGCCACGTTAGGGATGACATTTTGGTCAGCTAGCACCCGGATAGCCAGCATTGTGATAAGGTTTAAAGTCTGTCTTCTTTCATGTCCCATCAGGCACACTGTACTCTCATTCACCACTCCATGAAGGGTCATGAGATAGTCATACTTGCGGTCTTCCAATCCCACGAAGTGGTTCTGTAAATAGGACTCCAGTTTTCTTTGCTGCTCTCCAATGTCTGAGAAGTCGATGAAAAACCTGGAACACATATACCTCTGAAGGGTCTTGATCTCATCAGAGGCGGGCCTAAAGCCCCTTACTAAAAGGTTGCAGTACTTCAGAAGGCCTCCCCCTCTGATTTCCTCTGGGTTCCTGGTGGCAATGATCTTATTACATAGGTGATCAAAGGCTTCGTGGAAATCGCCATAGACGCTCTCACCGATTATTGTGGGGTGAAATGTTTCAGTCATTGGGTTCTCTGAACATTCGTAAAAGAGGAGAAGAGAGTCTAATTTGATTTGAAAAGAATCTACACTAAATTCAAACTGCCTCCGGAGGGAATCCACGAATTTCAGTTCCATGTTTTTGCCACTGTTGTTTGATAGGGATATAAGACTCCATCGGTCAGAGTCATTGCACACTTTAACCATTTTCTGCACATAAGCTTCCTATAATTCAAAAGATAAAACAAGAACATGAGCACACCTAGAAAAAATAATAAATACATCCTCCTCACAGATGACATTTATTTTGCTCCTTCCCTTTTGTTTTGTCAAGTTTCAGCAAAACACTACCTACAGGCTTAAACAGTCTTCTGAAAACAGGGGGGGGGGGGGGGGAAATACATTTAACAAGTGGTTTTACTGTCTGGGGAAGAGACGAGAAATAACAGTTTGAGGCTTTTGGCAGATGTAGCACAGTACTAAAGGTTCTGTTGTCATGTCTGACTTCTGAAATGTTATTTTTTGAAAATGGTCTTATAGGTACAATAGTCACACAATATTCACATAATATTCAAAAGGAAGAAGAGCATTCAGCGGAAACTTGGTCTGCCTCTCATTCTTGTCTCTAGTCACTCAGTTCTGCACCCCCCCTGAGACAACAGATGAGATTAGTATCTTGTCTGTCCCTCTAGGGGTGTTTGGCAGTTACAATAAAAATGAACTATATTAGGACATTCTGGGAGGCTGATTCCTCAATTTTAACTATGTAAAATGCGTTTTGAACCAAAGAGAGGAGGGGAGAGGGGGCACACTATCTCCTTAACACATGCACAAACCCAGAGAAGCACCACGTCTATCTTAAACACAGGGAGTCAGCTGAATGCAGCTGGGAAATCTATTCACATTTTCCAATACAATAAGCTCGCTGGCTTGGTTCTGCTTCAGGTTGCTATTTTCGCAATGACTAGAACATATAATGACTCAAAAAAAAAAAAAAAGATTTAGGTCCTTTCATTCTTCCACTTAGAATCTACTCTGAAGAAGACTCAAGCAAGGATTGACAGGAGTTTAAAAAAATAAATAAATAAGGGGAAGGAAAGTGGGGGGGGGGGGCGCATAGGAGGAAGCAGGAGAATTGTGGCGCTGAAGCACCAAGTTAAGTAAAACCCTGGGCATCCTCCACGCACCTTAGATTACTCTCATGGTAAAGAAATCAAAAGCAAAAATAAATAAGCGCACCCCAAAAACCCGGTCAGGGCCATAGACTTCTGGGCATCTTTTCCTTTCCCTCTCGCCCTTAGAAGAACCCCTGCCCAGGAGTGGACGGACCCCTCCAAACCCTCTTGTCCTGGTGACTTTACCTTGAGCGTGAGCGGTGTGATCTTCTCTTTGTTCACCCCTTCGGGTAAGAAGTCCAACAGGCAGTCCAGCACGACGTCCTTGACAGTCTGAAACTCCTCCTCCCCGCGCAGGTCGGCGCAGAAGATGAGGTCCAGGTCCTTGTAGCCCAGGCCGCTGTCCTGGTGCAGGACGTGGCTGGCGGCCGAGCCGTTGAGGCGCACGTCGCGGACGCAGATGCCCTTCTCGGCCAGGCGCCGCCGCACCACCTTCACGATCAGGCTCGGCTGCAGCTCGAGCGTGGGGAAGTTGCCGCGCCCGTGGATCGGGATGGTCTCGCTCAGGATGCCGTCCAGCCGCTGCACTTGCTCCCAGGTGAGCACGTTGCAGTGCGCCGTGGGGCTCTCGCAGTAGTCCGCGCACGGCTCGTCCTCGTCGTCGTCGAAACCGCAGCCGCCCGCGACGACCAAGTCGCCGCCGCCGCCGCCGCCGCTGAAGTCGCAGCCCAGGGGGATGTAGGCGCCGCCGGCCAGCTCGTCCTCGGCCATGGCGAAGTACCCTTCCCCTTCCGCCATGAAGTGCCCGCCGAATGCCACTTGGCCCTGGTCAGTCCTAAAAGAAAAAAATTTAAAAAAAAAAAAAAAGGGGGGGGGGGGAAGGGGGAGAGAAGGAACTCCGTGAGGCGGCTGGCGGCCACAGGCTGTCCCCACAGAGGAAAGAGCGCGCGCCCCCTAACCCAGGGAACCCCCTTCCCCGGCTGGCCCCTCGGGCTCGCCTCAGAGATTTCCTCAGAGACTCTCTCCCTCCCCAGACCCCCGCGGTCCCCAAACCCCCCCGCCCCAGCCCCGCGCGCGCCGCGCCCCGCAGAGCAGCCCCGCACCAAAAGTATCTCTGATGCATCTGGAAAGCGCAAGCGGGTGTCCCGTCTGTGTCACCTGGAGGCGGCCGCCCCTTCTAGGAGCCGCGCAGCGAGCAAAGGAGCCGCGGAGCCGCGCGCGCGCGACGCTTCCAGGAGCGGCGAGTGCGCCCCCGGCCGCAGCGAGCGAGCGAGTGAGCGAGCGACTCTTTTTTCCCAGACCCCGGCCGCCGGCTCCGGCCAGTCCGTCCCGCCCCTCGCCCCCTCCCACGCCGCTGCCGCCGCCTCAGCCGCGGTGGTCCCGGACGGAGGAGGTGGCGGCTTCCTTGCAGCCGCCCCGCGCCGCACACACACACACGCTCCCGTCTCCGGAGCTTTCGCAGTTGTGCGGGAAAAACGTCCTCAGGACTTTTTTTATACCGGGGCCGCTCCGCGCTTCCGGGGCCCGGCGCGCCGCGCTGGCCACGCCCCCTCATTTGCATGGGGCGCCGCCCCCTCCCGGCGGACGGTTCCGGCCGCCGCGCGCTTAGCAGGCGGCCCCCGGAGCTCCCGGCTGGGCGGCCGGGGGCTGTAGGTGTGCGTGTGTATAGGTGCGTGTAATTTACACACTTGTGACTTATGGACAGCTCCCCGCCCACACGCTTTCCCTCACGAGGAGACCCGGACCACGCGTAGAGAGAGTCCCCAGAGGCCCTCAAAACAGGATCGCAAAACTAACACCCCGCAGCAGCAGGACCTTCCCAAACATAAAACCCTCGCCGGATGCGACGCGCTGTCACTGAGCCTCGGGCCGGGGCTCCCGAGGTTCCTCACGACCTGAGGGGGGTGTCGCTGGGCCGGGACCGTTCCCTTCATGCATGATCCCGGCCCCACGAATAAGCCCCGGGCCCCGTGAACGCTCCCAGCGTCCGCTGGTCCCTGCACACATCCGTCTCCGCACCCGAGGGGAAGGGCGCGCTCGCTGGGTTTCGTTTCTCGCTTCTCGAAACCTCGGGAAGCGCGAGGAGCCCGCGGCGCGCCCGCCCGTGGAAGCGCGGGGGCGGGGGCGGGGCCGGGGCCGTGCGTTCCACTCCAGCGCCCGGCGGCGGCGGCGGCGGCGGCGCGGGGCACCGGCCCGGCTCGCGCGTCACTGAGCGACGCCGCGGGGGCTCCCGTCCACGGCCCGGGGGGCGGGGCGGGTCGGAGCGCGGGGCGGGCGGCGCTGGGAGACCCTCGCGGAGCGGGGCGCCCGGCGGCGGTGCTCTCACGGAGAACCCCGGGCGGCGGAGCGCGCTCCTCACGCCTCGCAGCGAAGGTTTGTCTCTTTCACGTGAATGTCAGTGAGAAAGGATGTCGTTTTCCCCAAACGGAAAGAACGTGTTTACAAAGTGGAGTAGTGAGTGCCTCCCTCCCCCGCAGCTCCCGTCGCTGCAGCCGCGCGGAGGGACGGTAAAGGTTCTCCCCGCCGTGCCCGCGCCGTCTTTTCTAGAAAGTTTCCCCGCCCCCCCTTCACCCGGCCTCCCGTGCCGGCCGCCCCCGCCTCCCCCCACAACGCGGAGTCACTTTCTTTCCCGCGGCGGGGAGGCCGGGAGACCAGGCTGCGGTGCGGGCTAAGCGGAGCGCCCAGGGACGGGGAGCGGGCCACCGCCGCCCGCGGCCCTCGCACCCAGCAGCCCGGTGGGAGGAAGAGCCGTCCGCCCCTTTGAAGTGGGGGAGCCGGGGCCTCGAGGGGGCGGGGCCGGTCAACTGGGAGCTTCCAGCTGCAGGACAACGCCGCCCCCTGCCGGCGCCCCTCAGAGGAGCTGTGTCCCGAAGCAGGGAAACCCCTGGATCTGGAACTTGGAGGGAGGGAGGCCATTATCCTTCAGCTGGCGGGGGGGGGGGGGGGGGGGGGGGGGGGGCGAGCGGTGATGGTGGAGGGGGAGGTGATGTGGGGGAGATGGGGTTAGGAGGGGAGTGGGAGAAAGGACGCTAAGACAACCACCCAGTTCTCATAGGCCATTGCCTCCCCAAAGCACACTGTCCAGCTACCCACGCGTGAATCAATCCATCCTTTCTATACAGACATTCAGTAAAAATCACATCTCTGTGTGTCTGTGTCTTGACTACCTGTTACCACATCGTCTAATGGGCACGATTGACAGGTACATAATTATGGTTCAACTGTACGTGTGTTGTGAGAGAAGTATGTTCTGACACAGGAGGAGTGGGCTGGCCTAGGATTCAGGGAACTGGGAGAGAAGAGCAGAAGAGAGAGAGAGAGGCGTTAGTTGGATTTCCTCCCATAGCTGAGAAAGAGGGAGAAAGGGATAAGGAGTATAGAAGAAAATGCTTGAGGAAGGATGTATAAACCACCACGGTAAGAAATGAGATTGGTAGTGCATTTCAATAAGGTTTTTATAGGTTTCAGGACCTTATTGATCACCCCTGAGCCATACTCTACTTAACTCTTTACACATAAAACCACATATACTCTTCAAGAAGAAGATATTCAATGTCATTGGGATTTGGAAAAAGAGGAACCTAGAAGTAAAGAGATTTGCCCAAATTTCATGGCTAATGTGGGGTCAGGCCTTAACCCCAGCTCATTTGGCTGGGACTGCTATTTAGCCATTATTTTTAGGAATGTGATGCTTGTAGCTTGCCAGTATCTTCCAGTTGTAAGGCAAGTATAGCACAAATAGGAAAAAGATTTAAAGAAAAAGAAAAGGCCTGTTTTTTTTTTGTTTGTTTGTTTGTTTTTTGTTTTTTGTTTTGTCCTGCCCGGCCACAGTGGCTCAATGGTTGAGCAACAACCTATGAACTAGGAGGTCACAGTTCGATTCTGGGGCAGGGCACATGCGGGGTTTGCAGGCTCATCCCCAGTGGGGAGTGTGCAGGAAGCAGCCTCTCTCATGGTTGATGTTTCCATTGCTCCCTCTCCATTCCTCTTTGACATATAAAATATGTTTAAAAAAACACTTTTTTTTTTCTCCTAAGAGGTGACTCATGAATTAGGTACATTGGGAAAAAAAATAGAATTCAAGGGGTTAGCCCCACTGCCATTATTTTGTACTGTATTTTAACCCTTTCTCAAAGAAAAGTATCTTCGAACTGGTGAGCCTCTGTGCTTCATTCGTGCCCATGGTTTTGTTCTATGTGCCTAAAAGAAACTATATTTTAGTAAGATATCCTTGAGGTACCTGCCAGCCATACTTTGTACTGCACTGAAAACAGCCACTGCAGCTTGGTTCTCTAGGTTGGGACCCTTTCCCAAGCAGAGGCTATTCTCTGACCAGTTGCTCTTAAGGCCTCTATCAAGAATGAATGGCATGCTGAGAGGCAGATGTAGAATATGAGACCAGACATGGAGGGTCTGCTATGCACCAGACCCTTTGCTGGGGAAAAGATAAGTCCCAGCAGTGGTGGGTCAAGACCCCTTCTCCTAAGCTGCCAGGGTTTTGTGTCCGACACGTCTTTAACAAAGCATTCTCCACCCCCCATCCGGGTTCTCTCCTTACCACAACCTTCACCTTCCAGATCTCCATAATCCTAACCCTGCTACTTCTTACACTAGGATATCTGGGATACTTTACATTTAGCAGTGCCTTGGTGGTGCTTTGACTGGATTCATATGTTCCTGATTCATAGTGGCCACTTTATGCAGATTGTTGGATGGGAGCATCTGTTGTTGTTTTTACCCCCCACTCTTTTCTCTGTATTCAAACTGAAATAATATTTATGTACATTCTGGGGGTGGAGGAGGAATGTTCATCTTTACATGAAATTGTAATTATCAAATGAGAAAGTTTATGCTTTCCAAACACATTCACAGCCCAGACTTCTCTCAACACAGATACTCTTAGATTAAATTTAGATACAGAGTTGCAAGTTTTTTCAGGCTTTAGCTTCTGAACTTATTTGGTAAATATTTACTTTTCCCTATTTAAAAGGGTTAGAAATCTATGATATGATGTTCTGAATTTCTATTTGAAAATTTTACAAGAAAACTTTATACATTTTTTTTTTTTTAGGAAAAAAACACTTATAATTCAAAGTTAATCTTGATTTAAAAGTTGTAGTAACAATTTCTTCTTAGCACCATAAGAAGAAATTCCATTTTAGCCTTAATAATAGTTACCATTGTTCTGGCCCAGTGACCAGAACAACTGGAATGACCAGTGGCTATGACATGCTCTTGTTCCAGCCAACTGGCCTGATCCAGGCCCTGATCGGCCCCTCGCCAAACTGCCCATGGCCCCTCCCCCTGTCTAGCCACATCTCCGATTGCCCTTCCCCCCACCTGATCGAGGGCGGGGCTAGTGGGCCAACTTCCCACAGACCCCCCACTCACTCTGCTGGCCTAACCATTGGGGCATGTCAGCCGGACCCAACTCTTGCATGAATTCATGCACTGAGCCTCTAGTTTTGTCATAATGTGCCAGGCATTGTGCTCAGTATTTCACATACATTATTTCTTTTAAACTTTCTTAAAGTATCAGGGCTTTACATATTACATTCCCACTTTTCAGACAGGGGAAATAAGGCAGAGGAAAGTGAAGTAACCTATAGAAGTGGTTGCTCTCCTTTTCCCTTTCATTCTTGAGTCTGACTTCTCCCAGGCTTCTCATTTTCCTTTTATACTTAAAACTAAACTGGACTGCACTCTGTTCCTTCTTTTTAAAAAAATCTTTATTGTTGAAAGTATTACATATATATCCTTTTCTCCCCATTGACCCCCAAATACCCTTGCCATTTTCCCTTCCCCACACCTTCCGCCCCTCAACCAAAGAACTTGTATGCATATATGTTCCTTCTTCCTTCTTTCTTCACAGGTTATGAAAGTTCAACTTGGATTTAACATTGAGAACCAAGGTGTTTTACCCTGAAACAACTATTGAGGGCCAGAATGCACAGTTACCTAACTGGGCTCATGGGAGTTTCTTCCCAAGCCATGAATAGTGGTAGAAAGCTAGGAAGCTCAGCAGCCTTACAGAGAGCTTGCAAGAAACACCACTAACACTGAAGCACGGAGTGAGATTTGGAGAATGCCTCTAGTTTACTTATCTGTGTCACTACCTTTCCCATTTTGCTTTGTCGGCTTCCTATCTTCTCAAAAATAGTTTTAGGAAACAAATAAGAAATGATTTTCACAAACTCAAACCCCAAAGGAGTGAGGGAAGAGCCCAGAAAACTGCAGTTAAGCCTATAACTTCTTTCTTCCACAGCACTCAAGCTAATCTCTCCTCATATTCCTATCTCCCCATTGATCTTTCCACACCAGCCCTCCCCACTCTCTCCATTGATTTACCACCTTTCATTGATTCTGCTCTTTGATCCTTTTCACATAAAGTGATATGAACCTGCAGAAGCACCTTACAGCCTAGGCAGAACAGTGGCAAAGTGAGGAATTCGAGTCACCCTCCACCCTCTTTCCATTCACTGTCTTTATAGGGCACCTCCCTACTGATCCTTGAGGCCATTGGGGGACAGACAGGCATCCTTTTTGAAGAAGCATGTGCATGCAGGTGTCTACATTACAAAGCAAATTAAAGATCTCCCTGCTTTCTAGTTAGTATTAAGAAGCAATTAAAGTGCTTCATGTAAAAATTAAAATTTACTTTGAAACTAAATTACAGTAGCCCTTCTTTATCCTTGGATTCTTTTTCTATGATTGCAGTTACCCGTTGTCCAAAATATTAAATGGAAATTCCAGAAATAAACAAATAATAAGTTTTAAATTGTTCACTGTTCTAAGTAGTGTGATGAAATTTCCTGTGGTCTCACTCTGTGGGATGTAAATCATCCCTTGTCCAGTGTCTCCACCTGTTTGTCACATGTAGATACCACCCCCTGTTTGTCACAGAGTATAGCTTCTTGGTAATCACAGTGCTTGTGTTCAAGTCTCCCTTATTTTACAATACTTACTAATAGCCCCAAACTGCAAGAGTAGTGATGCTTGCCATTCAGACATACCAACAAAAAGCCATAAATTATATGTATGTATGTATGTATGTATGTATGTATGTATGAGGGAGGGGTATTATGTAGGATTCAGTACTATAATATATGTGGTTTCAAGCATCCATTGGGAGTCTTGGAACATGTACCCCACTTTATCCATGGGGTACATCTTCCAAGACTATTGTACCTGTTTGTTTCCATAGCTAAATCATACTTGTGAAATTACCCATGTTTCTTCAGGGAAATAATTATTCAGGATTTATTGAAGGCCAGAAACACCCCAAGTTATGCAAATTCTAGGGTAGTATGGAGATAGTATTTTATCTTTTTATTACTTGTGTGGTTATTACCAATCAAGAGGTTAACTTTTATAGTTTTAAAATTTTCAATCATTTTTATTCTATACCAGAGGCCCGGTGCATGAAAATTCATGCACTGGAGAGGGAATCCCTCAGCCCAGCCTGCCCCTTCTCACAGTCTGGGAGTCCTCAGAGATGGAAAGTGAGCCGGAGATCAGGGGAAGGCAATGTCCCCATCACACGTCTGCTGCTGCCACTGCCAGCAGTGCAAGCTTTGGCTGGCCCTGGTTACCTGAACCTCAGGCGGACCTGGGTATCTGGGAAGTTGCCATCCAAGGTTTGCCTGTGCCTCAGGCTAGCACTGAGCAGCTGGGGAGCTCAGAGGACTGGGGGACTCTGGAGGCAGGTACATGGAGCAGTCAGACCATCCTGGAGGTGGGCTTGGCCGTGCCATCCACCTGCTGCCCTGGTGGGCCTGAGGGGACTGGGCACCTCCAACTTTGAGGGTATGGCAGTCAATTAGCATATTCCCTCCTTATTGGCTGTGGGCACCACCATCTTTGTGGGGGGTGACAGTCATTAGCATATCTCTTCTTTATTAGATAGGATTGTCTCATTTTATCTTCAAAAATATTCTAAGGTGCAGTCAAAATTTTAGAGATGAAGAAAGGCTAGATGACTTTTCCCAAGATAATACTATAACTAGTTATGGAAAAGTTAGTTAAACTTAGCTGTTCTCAATCACGGCTAGCATCCTTTTCTCTTGACCCCACTGTTTCATCTTACATCTGTGTGAGTGGATTAAAAAGATCAGTAACAAACAGTTCAGTTTGAAGGAATCCTTTAGCTATACACAAGATTATTTGTGTAGATTAAATTCTCAGATGTGAACATCTTATAAAGCATTGCTATTCTACCATTAAGAATCTTGTAAGTGTAATTTCCTAAGGTGTTATTTTTAAGAATATTTATTTGAAGTTTATGACCACATAAAAGTAATTCTATTCATTATCACAGGTCAGTGAACTTAGGAAATTCAATAGGCAAGCTACAAATATGGTAGATAGACCTACATCATCACTCTTAAAATCAAACTCGATGTAGATTGTCCTTTAGTAAAGTTTTGCATCAATAAGACTAGCCAATATTTTCTTATCCTACTATCAGTGCTGATTATGCCAGAAGTTTTTCCTGTTTTGACATCTTGGTGAAATGTTTGCCATTTCAATCTATGTTGCAAGTTCCATGGACCAGACTGTTTTGCTTACTTTAAACAAAAGAGACATTCAAAAGTTACATTAATTTGGCAAAATATAAACTGGAAATACACATATATTTTCAAAAACTACTAAATATGAATAAGTAAATTCCTTTTCCCAAAGTAATATTTGTAGTGTGAGTTTTTCCTTCTGCAAGTTTGTACTGGAAGAATGTTTAACTTCTCTGAAGAAAATGTTAATGTTTGTTTACTTATGGTGTTTGTAAAACTTTGAGAAGGGTAAAGGGGGGGGGTATAATAAATTATTTCTCTTTTCTAAAAAGAATTTGGCCAAAATTATTCATGTCCCTTGTGAAAAAAGACCATCTTGTATGGGTATATCCAGCTCATTCCGAGCTATTTAAAAATCATATATACCCACTTTGCTAGCACTGTTTTATGTGCAAGATTCAGAAATTGCATAACTATAATACTATATGAGTTTGTAGCAGTAACACAAAGTATATTTACTCACTGATTCAATAGTAACATTTCTACCATTTCTTTGTTTCAAAAGACTTTTTTATTAACTTCCCTTACCTTAGATCATTTGTTGCCAAAGAAAAAAATAACAATATAAATAGTACAATTGATATTACCTTGATATTTGGGAGAAATTACTATAGAACCAAAAATATTGTCATAGAAAGTCTGAGAAACAGAACACAATAAATAATACTTAAACAAAGATATTTTCTTAAAGCTATTAGGATGATGAGTGCTTTTAAAAGACAAGTTTTGTTTTTTGTTTTTAACTGTGAAAGTGACTCTTAAGAAGAGAAATCTAACCTACCCTTTGCAACCCTGGGCTCCTTAAATAAAATATGATTTGGGAAATTAGGTAGGGGCTCTCTGGGGTGAGGGGAGGGGGAGACACTAAGACACCTGAATTTATTCTAGCAATATATGATAAAAAAGATTCAAATTTTAACTTTCTAATAAGTCTTTAAGATGCTAGTTAATTACCATTAATTGAGATGGATTAGGGGGGAAAAGAGATCCTAAAGTTCTGATATTTGGCCCGAACAGCATGAATCAGTGGTTGAGCACCAACCTATGAACCAGGAGGTTATGGTTCGATTCCTGATGAGGGCACATGCCCTGTTTGTGGGCTGGATCCCCAGTCGGGAGGGGGCGGGGGGAGGGGAGGAGGGTTGTTGCAGGAGGCAGCTGATCTATTATTTTCTTTCATCATTGATGTTTCCCTCTCCTTACTCTGAAATTAATAAAAGAATATTTTTTTAAAGTTTTGATATTTGAACTTGAGAAGATTGATTTCTAATAAGCCACAACTCCAGCAAAGGTACTAGGTATTAAAAGGGAGTTTGGACTAACACATGATTAAATAGCTACAGTTTAGATAAGTTAGATATCTCTAAAGGGCAATAGAAGAACTGCTCTTCAGGTTTTGAAATTTGTAATTAGTCAATGAAGTGAGTAATTGTTTAGCATAAAAGAAGTGATCCTCTTAATATTTCTTAGCAGAAAGCCAGGTTAGAATGTTAAAAGAGGAAGGAAATGGAGCCTATGATTCTTTGCCTCAAACCTCTCCTTAGGATTTATTAAAATTCTGAAAATATTTGTTTTTTCACTGACATTAATTTGACAGCCACATCCCATTCCATCTACTTAACATGAGTTCTATGTGAGCGATAAGTTAACATCCTCCCACTGACCAGGAATATATAGCTTTTCTAGGTGTTAAAAAAAATAAATGCTGCTTGCAAACACTTGTAGCTTGTTTAACGTCTTCTACTCTATAACTAATATGTCTTGGAATGTAATTGATGTGCTTTACAGGGCTGTTGAGGAAGCCATGGTACTCAGATGTGACACAGGCAGCTTGAACACTCCTGAGCACTGGAGATACCTCCAAGGTGAGTCCATTTCAGAGTAGTGCATTTATTTTTTAATTCGTTATTCAACAAAATCAATAATCATAACAAGATAAAGTTAAGGATATTCATTATATTTACTTTACATTTTATTATAACTGAATATTATATTTATGTAGTACATTGCAATGTGTTCTATTTTATATAACTCTAGACCAAATGAAGAGATGACTTTAAAATATATCTGGCATGAAAGTAATTACCCTTTGTGTATTGAATAGGTCATTATTTTGAGTCACACTTTCTTTATAAATTACAGAAAATGAGTTATCATGACTAGTTCTTAATCCATTTTACATTTAAAGATAGCAAACATTTTGATTAAAAAATTGAAAAACAAGCTAATTATTTAGATGTTTTATCTACATGATATTAAATAGCCAGATATCTGGTTAAAGTTTTTCTTTTCATAGAGCAAAATGGAAATTCCAGTTATCTTCTAAATTTAATTAAAGACCAATTTGATAAAAACATTTTCTCTGGAACTTGCATTATCGATTTTAAGTGCCTGAATTGATCAAATTAGCCAGAGGCTTTACAAATGGTGCTTTATTTCGCACTAAGAAGTGGGTAGGGTGGTGGGCACATCGTGCAATAAGCAGATCTTAAAACAGGGAAGCACATACCTGAAATCTATATGATCATGTTAACCAATGTCACCCCAATAGATTAAAAAAAATAATAAGTAAATAAAAATGATTTAAAAAGTGGGTAGCTCAAGCCTTCAGCTCCCCTCAAATTCTAATGTTATGGGTTGGTATGGGTGTTACTACACCCATATCTGTGATTGGCAGAAGATTCGGGGGCATTAATTGCAGTCTCAGTGGGAGGTGAGACTATGTGTGTGCACATGTGCTTATATCTCCCCTAATTTTTTGTCTAGATAATTGTTCATTCACACATCCTTTTTCATTTTCTATTTATATTTTTAAAATTTTTTTTTATTGATTGATTTTAGAGAGAAAAAGGGAAGAAAGAGAAAAAGAGAGAGAGAGAAATATTGATTTGCCATTCTACTTTTTTATGCATTCATTGGTTGTTTCTTGTGTTTATCTTGACCTAATCAGGGATTGAACCCACAACCTTGGCATATTGGGATGACATTCTAACTAACTGAATTACTTGTCCAGGGCCTCATTTTTATTTATTAACACAGATAAGTGGCTATTAAATCAATCTAGTTCTATCTATTAAGCTAGCTTTTGTAAATCCTTTAGGTCTGATCACAATAGTTACTTAAAAATCACCTGGCAAAAAATCTAGATTAAATAGCCTTAATATGATCTGTTTATCTGTAGTAAGACTTACCTATTTAGGAAGATAACATTTTCAGTTGGAATATGGTCAATTTTCAAGTTTTAAGAAATATACTCAATGCTGTTATAAAGCAGTTTCCAATTTTATGACATTCAGTGACTCATTTTTCTGAAGCCCCACTTATATGTGATTAATGGGATTTTATTTCAGATTTAACTTTTCTTCATATTATTTTTCAATGTTTCTTGAAATACTTTAGAAGCTTCCATCACTATTCCATTTTTCTAATCAAGTAATTTATGAAGAATAATCAGTTTTAGATTTCAAATTGTGATTTTATGCATGGATAAAAATATACCATTTACTTTTATTAGGATATTATTATTCAAATTCTATAGTGATAGCATTTTGACTAAAACTTTTCTTCTTACATTCTTAGAATATTTAAGTATTATGACTATATATCTAAAAAAAATCAAAGTATGTGATTTAAAAATACTAATATGGTTATGAGGACAAAGGGACTGCATATTTTAAATCTGTTTAGTTCTTTAAATATCTAAGCTGTATGGTTGTCATCCATTAACCATACAAAATTATGATTCCATCTTCAGTTTATTGCTCTTAGAAAGTAACATTTCTTACATTAGGTTATAACAGAAATGAAATAATAGGGAATTTGATTCAACATTCACAAAGTCACAGAGATAACACTATATCCTTCCACTTAAAATTAAAAGGCTTTTGCATACCTACTTGGAAGCACTGACCATAAATATTGGTTTTATAAAATTAAAATAGAAGTTATTTTCCCAAAACCGGTAGACAGCATGGTGAATCCCTGAAAAGCATTGTAGTCTTTTAAACACATTGGTCCTCAGCTTTAATTTTCTTGCTGTAATGTCTTATCTATCCATATGGTTCTTTCATTTGGGGATGATGGCACTTAGTTTTCTTTAATCAGTTTGGCTAATAAATGCCTTAAATATATTTTATTATATTTGATTGTACTAAGAAATTGAACTTTGATTACAATTAAGTAGAAAATATTAAATATGATATCATTATAGCATAAGTTGGTACAGAATCTGTGTTATATTACATTATCCAAAAACATGAAATAATCAAATTTCTGACCTGGCCATCCCTTGCAGGCAATGACATGCTGTTTCTTGCCAGTTGAAATCTGTTTTATTGTTATTGTTCTCATTGTCCATGGATCATCCTTACAATTCCACAAATGCTGGTGAACTCCCAGTGATTTGTTATATTTCTTCTTTGTTACATTTTTCCAGAATAAGATATTACAGAAATGAAGGAAAGAAAGAAAGATGGAAGGAAGGAAGGAAAGAAGGAAGGAAAGAGGAAGGAAGGAAGGAAGGAAGGAAGGAAGGAAGGAAGGAAGGAAGGAAGGAGGCCCTCACCAACTATTTTAAATCAGGACTTAGGTAATAGCTCAAACCCTAGTCCCAAAATAGCCAGTTCATTTTTTTTTTTTTTTTTAATGACCTGGGTTTTTTTTTTGTTTGTTTTTTTTTAAGGTAATAAATTTATTGTTTCAACTTGACTATGGAAAACAGATTAGGATACATAATTTTGACATTTTCCTAATTGTAAATGTTTCCCATTCCCATTTCTCTTTATTTTTTATCATCAATTTTAATTAAGATTATATTAAAATGCTTCTTGTATTCTTTTATTTTTCTTCATTGTGTCCTTATCCCTCCTTTCCACCCCACCCCAACCCCAGCTCATGCCCTCACCCCCCTGGTGTTTGCTTATATGCATTGGTTATACTTATATGCCTGCATACAAGTCCTTTGGTTGATCTCTCCCTCTTACCTGTACCTTCCCCCTACCTTTCCTGAGAGGTTTGACAGTCTGATTGATGCTTTTCTATCTCTGCATCTGTTTATGTTGTTCATCATACTCCACAAATGAGTGAGATCATGTGATATTTATCTTTCTCTGACTGACTTATTTTGCTTAGCATAATGCTTTCCAGGTCCATCCATTCTGTTGCAAATGGTAGGAGTTCCTTCCTTTTTTATAGCAGCATAGTATTCCATTGTGTAGATGTACCACAGTTTCTTAATCCACTCATCTGGTGACAGGAACTTAGGCTGTTTCCAAATCTTAGCTATGGTAAATTGTGTTGCTATGAACATAGGGGTGCATATATACATTTTTTTAAAATATATTTTATTGATTTTTAACAGAGAGGAAGGGAGAGAGATAGAGAGCTAGAAACGTCGATGAGAGAGAAACATCGCCAGCTGCCTCTTGCACACCCCCTACCGGGGATGTGCCCACAACCAATGTACATGCCCTTGACCGGAATCGAACCTGGGACCCCTCAGTCCGCAGACCAACGCCTACCACTGAGCCAAACCGGCTTCGGCCATATATACATTTTGATTGTTGTTTCTAGTTTCATGGGATATATTCCTAGAAGTGGGATCACTGGGTCAAATGGGAGTTACATTTTTAATTTTTTGAGGAAACTCCATATTATTTTCCACAGTGGCTGCACCAGTCTGCATTCCCACCAGCAGTGCATCAGGGTTCCTTTTTCTCCACATCCTCACTGGCATGTGTTGTTTGTTGACTTGTTGATGATAACCATTGTGAGATGCTACCTCATGGTTGTTTTGATTTGCATCTCTCAGATGACTAGTGATTCTAAGCATATTTTCATATGTTTCTTGGCCTTCTTTATCTCCTCTTTTGAAAAGTCCTATTTTTTTTGGGGGGGGGGGGGTTGTTTAACTTCCTTTTGTTAAGTTGTATGAGTTCCCTGTAAATGTTAGAGATTAAACCCTTATTGGTGATATCATTGGCAAATATGTTCTTCTGTGCAGTGGGCTTTCTTGTTGTTTTGTTGATGGTTTCTTTTGCTGTACAGAAGCTTTTTATTTTGAGGTTGTCCCGTTTGTTATTTTCTCTTTAGTTTCCATTGCCCTAGGAGCTGTGTTAGTGAAGATACTGCTTCAGCATATGTCTGAGATTTTGCTGCTTGTAGATTCCTCTAAGATTTTTATGGTTTCCCATCTTATGTTTAACTCCTTTATCCATTTTGTGTTTATTTTTGTGTATGGTGTAAGTTGGTGGTCTAGTTTCATCTTTTTGCATTTATCTGTCCAATTTTCCCAGCACCATTTATTCTTGATTCCATTGTATGCTCTTGCCTCTTTTGTCAAATATTAATTGAGTATAGTGGTTTGGGTCAATTTCTGGGTATTCTATTCTGTTGGTCTATATGTCTGTTCTTTTGCCAATACCAGACAGTTTTGAGAACAGTGGTTTTGTAATACAGCTTGATATCTGCTGTTGAGATCCCTCCTACTTTGTTTTTTTCCCCTCAGGATTGCTGCAGCTATTCAAGGTTCATTTTGTTTTTAATAAATTGTAATTCAAGTCAACTTGGCCCTAGGAAGAAACTGGATTTGTTTCAAAGGTTCATAAACGTTAGAGATTAGCTATTCATGTTTCTTTAACCTTATGGCAAGGCCACCTTAGTTAATGCCACATCTTCTCTATTATTCATTGCTTGAACAAAGTCAGTGACTGACATGAAAAAAGCTGAGTGTATTATTCTAAAATGAAATAACTAAGTCATGAGTTTGAAGGTTGGATGCAGGAATCCTAGGGATGGATTGATATAATATATATTAGTTTTGACATGGAGCCTTCCTATGAGAATTTAGAACAATTAGACCCTTTAAAAGCACTTTATTAGATATGTCCATAGTAGCCACTCTTCCAGGTTAAGCCTTAGTGGGGGGGGGAGGGGAAGGGTGATGGTAAATAGTTAACACAAATCTTTACTGAGAAATTATAGGGGGTAGGAAAGATGGGGAACAACATACCACAGTACTGGTTCCCTAGGTTGAGCTGAGAAGAAATAAATATAATATTGTGATAAAGGACCAAGCTGGGAGAGCATACTGGGCAATATTAAATGAGAAAATACAAAAGTAAATATATTTTAGAGCAAGCCTGGCACTTTGTAAGCTAACTCTTCTTCAGGAGCTGGAGTGGACCCTAATGCTTAAGAGTAGAAGACCGCAATGGCAAGAGGGAGGGGCCAGGAACCAGGTTGTACTCCTCCTAAGCATCAGACCCCCTGATCATTCAAATGATGCTCTCAATCTCAGGCTTCAGGGAATCTACCTGGGTCATCTACCTTGAGACTCAGGCAAATTTAGTTGATTCCAAGTCCCACCTGAACTCAAACGCAGGTATATTCTGCATCTCCTTCCTCCTGCTGACTACTAGTGAGGGCTGACATCATGTACAAACATCTGTAAATCTGGAATTACTAGACTAGAAATAGGGACTTTTAGTGTCTAGGACAAAGAAGCTTACAATGCCCTTCAACAGGACTATCTGTGTACAAAGTTGGCAAGTTATCCATGATCTCCATGATAGGAAAGATCTCTCAATTTAGAAAAGGGATAGTATAAGGATTGAAATATTTTTCTAATTAAGACATCACAAACTTCTAAACAAGTTCTGAGTCAAGAAGAGATATAACAGAACCCTCAGCTGGCAAGAGCTGGCCTATCAGCCTCTGACTCTTTCACCTGAGTACAGACTTTCTGTAGGGGCCATCACTTTGATTTTCTCTGCCAACACTAAATTCTGAGACTGGATAGTTTATCTTTAGATTGTTGGCCTAAGTGTAACTACACCTTTCTTTTCCTTCATTCTTTGTAGTGAAATAGCATTTTCAAAATGAATGAGATTCAATATCAAACAAAAATTAAAAGGCAGTAATTAAAAGCAAGCCACCTCAAATGAAGTCACTTCTAAAATCCAATTTCTTGATCTTAAAACAAATATGACCCAGCCCCAAAACTGAAATTTTTCACTCTGAGTCTTCCTCCCACCACTCCATCCTGCCTGTTACTTAATCAAAGTTTTCTAGATGCTATGTTTTTCTCCCTCATTTTTCCAAATGTTATAAATGTTCAAACAATAGAGTGAGTTAGAAAATAAGTAGGGATGGTCTTACTTCTACTAGAATAGTCAAGAAAAGCCTCTCTGTAGAGAAAATAATTTAGCCAAGAGCTAAAGAAGTTGGGGAAAGAGTGTTCCTGGAAAAGGGAACAGCTCATATACAGATAGGCAAGAATCTGGTGCTCAGGAGGAACTGAAACAAGTTCTAAGGGGCCAAAGCATATTGAGGAAGGGAGAGGGGGCATAAGATTAGGCTACATAAAAGGCAGGTGTTAGATTATGTAGGCCTTGTCAGGATTTTATTGTAATTGCAAGAAGCCACAGAAAGCTTTGAGCAGAGGAATGACATTATCTGACTTATCTTTGAGTCCTTTATGCTACTATATAGAATAGGGAATCAAAAGGGGAAAAACAGAAAAAAGGAAATCGGTTAATAAGTTTTTGCAGATATCTGGGCATGTAATGATGCTGGCTTAGACTACTGTTTTTCAAACTGTGGGTCAGAACTCTTTAGGATCACACAATCATTTTGGTTATGTGACCAGGATTAATGAAATAAAATTATGTACAATAGAAAATATCAGAGGCCATTGTATAGTTTCATGACATTTGCTTTCAGTTTTTATGCATATGCATATAGATATGCAAGTACTAGATTGCAGTTTGAAGTGGATTTATCACTAAGCATAGTGGTCATAGAAACCACTAAAGTGGTGAGTGAGGCGTAAAGAAGAGGGATTACATCCACATAAAAGTATCTTTAAATACTTGAAGATGAAAGAGATCATCTTGGAAAGAACATGAAGGGAGATGAGACAGAGTTCAGTGATATATTTTATTTCAAGTATTATATTATATCTCTATATTTATATCCTGCATATTCTTTAAGAATCTATACTAATGAAAGAGAAAGATACAAATTGAACATGCCTTTGCAACACCCACCAGCCAATGAGGAATAAGTATGCAAATTAACCCCAAAAGATGGTGAGTTAATTTGCATATGCAGGCCCTGAGTGGCTGGGGACAGGGCGTTCTGCACTGCCCAAGCAGCTCCACGCCTCTAGGCAGCGTGGGAAGGCTAAAAGGCGGCTCCAGCCTGAGTGAAGGCAGTGCCAGCAGCCAGGGGAAGGAAGGCCCATTATTGCACGAATCTTCATGCATCGGGCCTCTAGTTATTTATAATAACTTATGCAGAGTGAAGATATAAGAAGATAATACCATTAATGATAGAGGAAAATTACAGATAACCAACTAGTTTTTTAAGACTACATAAAAAAATTAGAACATAACCTGATGGTCACTGGTAGGTATTTCTCTCAACTTTTGGCTAGGAATTCCTTTTCTAGGTCATTTATATTCTCTAGTGGAGTTTATAAACAAGTGTAGAATATTTACAAAAAAAGTTGCATTCAGGGGAGGAAATATTGAACTCACTGTCTATTAAGTCCCCATTCCTTCTGACAGGAAATTTCCTTTGGTGTTTTGAGGTAACAAGTCTAGCTTTGCTGAACTTTTTCACAATGTAATTTGATGTTTGTGCCTTTTAAAGTATAAAGTCACCACCATCAACTAACTGTTCAAAAACTTGCATCATCACCACAATGAGTAATAAAAATTATAGTACCTTGGGTTAAATGTCATGTTTATGTTTTATTTTGTCTAATATCCTATCTAATAAAGAGGGAATATGCTAATTTACCATCACGCCCTCACAAATGGTGGCACCCACAACCAATAAGGAAAGAATATGCTAATTGACTGTCACACCCTCAAAGATGGTGGTGCTCACAGCCACAAGATGGTGGTGCCCAGTCCCCTCAGCCCCACTGGGGCAGCAGGCATACAACACAGCCTGGCCCACCCCTAGGCGTGTCTGGCTGCTCCACGCACCTGCCTCCAGAGTCCCCAGTCTCCTCAGCACCCCAGCCACCCAGGTCTGGCCCAAGGTGCAGGCAAGCCTCAGATGTCAGCTGCCCAGCCAACATCCAAGGTGCAGGCAAACCTCAGATGGTGGCTGCCCAGCCACGCAGGGATGCCTGAGGCTTAGGTAACCAGGGCCAGTGGAGACTTGTGCTTCTGGCAGTGGCAGCAGCAGAGGTGTGATGTAGCAATATCTTTCCCTGATCACTGGGTCGCCTCCAGCCCTGAGGGCTCCCATACTCTGAGAGGGGGCAGGCCGGGCTGAGGGACCCCACCCTTCAGTGCATGAATTTTCATGTATTAGGCCTCTAGTAGGATATAATGACCTCCCTTAGGGAAGGGTATCTTAATCTCTCTATTAATATCTGCTTGAGCAGCTTAAATTTAAACTGTTATTTGGGCCGAGACCGGTTTGGCTCAATGGATAGAGCGTCGGCTTGGGGACTGAAGGGACCCGGGTTCGATTCCGGTCAAGGGCATGTACCTTGGTTGCGGGCATATCCCCAATAGGGGATGTGCAAGAGGCAGCTGATCGATGACTCTCTCTCATCGATGTTTCTAGCTCTCTATCTCTCTCCCTTCCTCTCTGTACAAAATCAATAAAATAATATAAATAAATAAATAAATAAATAAATAAATAACTGTTATTTGGGATAAGTCTCAAACCTGATGAGAAATAGGTTTATAATAATTCCTCACTGAAATTCAAAACTTATCTTGGAAAATAAAAGGATAGATGTACTGGGCAATTATCAGAATGCAGAAACTCTTTAATTATAAATCACACCCTTACCTGAGGAACTTTATGCCATGCTGATGAGAGGCAGACTCCAATAATAAGCCTTTTCATTTTACACACACATATGCACACACCCTCAATCTCTGAACATATTAAGACCATATGTTCAAACAATCCATTTACAAATTGCTAGATGAGACCAGCAGTAATTCCCTATTCCCTCTGTCATTTAAAGAAAACAAATTTAGTATTCATCATCTTTCTTCCTCCTAGAATCCATTGCATCAGTTGTAAAATCATACCTTTCCCCTCCTACCATCAGTTACTTGTCTTGCTTTGGGGTAGGTGGCACCCAAGGGCTATAATTGTATTTTAATAGTAAACTCTTAAAGATTTTAGATTCAAAGAAATGGGTCTCTAATTGTAGAAAATTAACTTCCAATATCAGCAACTTTGGTTGCGATGTGAGATGCCTCACCCATTGCTTCTCAAAACAGACCACCCAAGTAACTAACTGCATATGCTAAATGTCCATACATTTTGATAAAGCTACCCAGAGAGCCACTCCTGACCTGACTAGCTGCGCTACTGACTACTATAAAAGACATTTTTGTGCTGGATGAACCAAGGATGTTTTCAGCAAGCATGGAGCTGAACACGGGGAGTGGGGGTGGTGGGTGTTAGCATCATAATTTTCAATCTGTTTCTTCATTCGCAATCTCACAATGTTGGACCTTTCTGCAGAACTTTAATGTGGTTTTATTCAACAAGGAAAAGTCTGGTACAATAAAAGCTTCCTCTTAGAACAGATAAGTCTAACAGGCTAACAGTTCTTTGGGTAAGTAGGATTAATTATCAGGAAGCTGTTGATAGTTCATTGCCGACATATAAAAACCTAGTAAGAATGAGGTCAACTAAAATAATGGGTCCATTTATAAGTTTGGGTCATGTAATACCTTATTAAAGATCACATTATTTCAGCAAAGAAAATATTGCAGAGAGCTCTCCTCTAAAAAGAAAATAGCTTTTTCTGTGTGCTGGAGAGCTTCCAAACCACAGTATTGCAAAACCTAAACACTTCAAACCATTGAAAGTTAATGTTTAACTGTCTGGTTCCAGTTATCTTAAAAACCCTTTTCCCCTTGATAATTGATTTTTGTTGAAATCCTGGTGTCATTTGGCTTTTAATCCCAATTATGTTCCTTATGCTAGGTGAACATACTTTCATTGCCCATGGGTTATATTTTTATACCATACATAATGTAGAGTATATTCTACTTTGCTTCGTGTGATTAGGAGAAGTAATAATCAGCATTTTACTAGAGTTAGGGAAAACATTAAAGTGTAGGCTGGCCCAAGGCATGATTGTGAAATGCCTGAAATTTTTAAAGCCCTTGTCTCCTAATTTGTCATTTAACTCTTTTTGTGTCCTAATCTCTGTGAAATGTTATTCAGCCAAGAGCTCTGTTGTGACCCCTCTAAGCATCAGTTTTCCTCCTCTGTTGGAGGATGGACTGAGACCATGCGAAATATCAGGTACAACATATGGCCTAATACATAGAGGATGTTCAGAATTGTTAGCTCATCATTCTCATCTTCATCAACTTCTCCTAAGCCTCAGGACTAAGGTATACATAATACACATTTACAATAATATTGCTTGTAAGAATGTTTGCTTTTTAAAAAAAATGTATATTTTATTGATTTTTTACAGAGAAGAAGAGAGAGGGATAGAGAGTTAGAGACATCGATGAGAATCACCGATCAGCTGCCTCTTGCACACCCCCTACCGGGGATGTGCCCGCAACCAAGGTACATGGCCTTGACCAGAATCGAACCTGGGACCTTTCAGTCCACAGGCAGATGCTCTATCCACTGAGCCAAACCGGTTTCGGCAAGAATGTTGCTTTTAATAATTTCTTGGAAAACAAACAATAAAATAATAATAATTTATTGAATACTGGAAAGCGTTTCAAACTCAAAGAAATGTGTCTCTACCTCTGATATTTTAGTTTCCATAGGAGGTGGAGAAGAGATGTGGTAACAGGTTGGGGGAGGCTTTTCTGCCCTGCAGTGATGTGACAGCTGCCTGATAATTAGAGTGACCTTACTGAGAAAAAAGTGGATCATCTGAGTCTGGCATGGAGCCAGGCAATATGTAGGACCTGATCTCTCACTCCACAGCCAGAGAGCCTATATCCCAGCTCAGTTCCAAAACTACTCCACTGCAAGCCCACATCTCCTGTCATCAACCATTCACTGAAGGTATGATTAATTAGTGCATTTTTAAATGCTGTGGTGGCTGAGGCAATTATAGGATCTGTGGGATCTGAAGCTTGCAATTATAGGGGTCATATTTAATAGAAAGAATGCAAAATAATAGATATAAGTGAATATATAATTAGAATAAGTTAATAAATCACTATGAAGTATATATTTAATAAACTGACAAATACCATTATAATATTCATGTTTTTAATTCCTTCCTGGCATACCTTGTACTTAACTTTCTTCCTGTTTTTGTTGTTGTTGTTTTTGTTGCATATTCTGATTGTTTCCTCCTGCATTTCCTAATAGAAGAGAATTTCTGAGTTAAGATGGCATCAATGAGAATCAAAATCTTTGCTTACAGTTTTATATGTAGGATGGTTTGAAGAACTTCCCACAAATAAGTTTCTGGCTCTGAACATTTCAAATGTTTTTTTCTCCTCTGTCATCCGCATACTTCTGGCATTGTAGAACAGGCTTTATTCATTGCAGACTCTAACCCTGTGTCTTCATGCCATGTGCCCAAGTGAGTAGACAGTGGGGGTATTTCTGAAAGTATTTCTTCATGAGGGCAGGCAGCAATAGTTTAGCTATACCTAGAAGTAAATGCAAGCCATGTAAGTACATTTCACTAAACCCAAACTAAAAGGATCCCCTATTCAATTTCCTACTAGCCAAATACCCCAATGTCCACAGCCAATCTGACACCACCCAACATGAAGAGATATAGAGAGGAATATGGGAAGATATAACAGTCTTAACTGATGGTGACTAAAATGTTTTTTTATTTTTTTATTTTTAAAAAAATACATTTTTTTTTTTATTTCAGAGAAGAATGGAGAGGGAGAGAGAGATAGACACATCAATGATAAGAGTATTATTGATCAGCCACCTCCTGCACACCAACTACTGGGGATCAAGCCTGCAACCCATGCCTGTGCCCTTGACTGGAATTGAATCCGGGACCCTACAGCCTGCAGGCCAATGCTGAGCCAAACCAGCTAGGGCTAAAATGTTTTTTTAAATTTTATAAAAGCCTATGCCTAAGTAAATGAGAGTCCCTGAACATTTAAACTTCTGAGCTTCACAGAAAATCCAGCTCTTTCCAGACAAGTTAGCTCAATACAGAAATTAGAGGATAATGGGGAGATAATTTACACTTCCACATTTATGGAGAGAGCTCTTTTATGCAGAAATAATTAGTAACGTATAAAGAGTTATACATATGTGATGAAATAATATCAGTATTATTATTAAAGTTCATTGTACCCAAGTGTGAGGCAATATCAGAGGCAGGAATGACAAAATCTGCTTCCTTGGGGAATGTAAAAGGAATTTGAGTTGGCCACTTCCTAAACCATGAAGACCCTGGTTCTCTTCAGCTGCTTTCGTCAGCCCTGCTCAAGGTGACCTGAAGAAGCAAATTAGAGCTTGAGCAAATTAGTTTGCCTCTCTAAGCCTCGGTTTCTCATGTATAAAATGGCAGTGATAATACTTTCTTACAGAATTGTGGAAAGGATTAAATGGACAGTATACTACTTGGCTCCTCATAGATGATTAAGATATTATAGCTATAATTCTTATTGTCAACATTTTAAGTGATAGCTATAAGGGAAGAATCAGAAGGGGAATGTTGGATTGCTATGAATCCAGGGATTCCAGACGGAGAAAACAGCCTGGAAGGTCAAACTCTATAAATGCTAAAAGGAATGCTTTCAGTTCCAGCTTTTTTACTTTGCCTCAGGGCCCAGTAGCAACATTGTGAAAGTGACCATGGCAACATCACAGCCACAGTATTCTGTGAACAGAATTTATCAATAACCATGAGGCTTTTAGTAGGCAACAGTAATTCATATCCGACCCAGATCTTTCTCTTGATATAGGATCTAACTTTAAAATGGCATGAGATTTGGGAAGCATTTGATAACTTGAATAAGATCACCAAACTGCTCCTGGTAATGGTTGCAAAGAACTGACACTGAGCACCCAGCAGGTAATAGGGGATCTGTAAAGGTTTTTAATTATCAGGAATCTTGGACACTGCTGCTTGGGCATGGCACAGGCTCTAAGTAGCCTGAGAGTTTAGACAAGTGAGGCAATAGCATACTGCTATTAGTGATCGGCTCTGAAGTCAGACAAATTCCAGCTCTAACACTTAACACCTTTAAAACCTGGGAAAACTACTTAAATTTTCTGTGTCCCAGTTTTCTCTTTTTAAAGTTAGGATAATAAAATACCCCATAGGGTTATAGTGAGTGTTAAAATAAGGATTAAATGAGATCTTTCTAAAGCACTTTAGAACAGTGCCTGACAAATACTCATTGCAAGTGCTTAATAATAGCTAGCTCTAATCTAAATGGGAAATCTGGTGATGTGCAGCAGATATTTGGTTTTATGGATCTGGCACTCAAGAAAAACATAGTAATTTAAGACAGCTTTTAGAGGAAGGCAGCAAAGCAAGTAGAAACCAAGACATTAGAGAAGAAGTGAGAACAGCAACAGCATCTGTTAATCTAAAAGTGAGTCCTAAAAGAGGACTACCTGCAGCTACAAAAATCAAGATTCCAAAACCAAGAGGTATTCCCAAAATGACAAAAAAAAAAAAACAAAACAAAAAACAAACAAACAAACAAAAAACAGACCTGCCCTTCACAGAGTGACATATAATAAAGAAAACAAAAGTGTCCTGGCTGGTTTGATTCAGTGGTTAGTGCACCAGCCTGCAGACTGAAGAGTCTCGGGTTTGATTCTGGTCAAGGGCACATATCTCAGTTGCAGGCTTGATCCCCAGCCCCAGTCAGGGCATGTGCAGGAGGCAACTAATTAATGTTTCACTCTCACATCGATGTTTCTCTCTCTGTCTTATCCCCTCCCTTCCACTCTCTCTAAACATCAATGGAAAAAATATTCTTAGCTGAGGACTAACAACAATAACAAAAATAAGAAAAGGGGCAAGAGGAAAACAACCTATAAAACAGCTTTAAAAAGGATGAAGAGGGCCAGAAGGAAGAAAATAAGCCAAGAGTCAGACAGAAGGGAGGTGAAGAAAGAAATTGAATCAAAAAGGAAAAAAAATTATTTAAAAGTTTACATCAACCTCTGATTCTGAAGAAGGAGATGATCAAGGTGAAGAGGAAAGGGGGAATAAACTTTCAGACTTCTCAGAGAAGGAATATACCCAAAGGCCAACATGAGAAACAGCAGATAGAAAACAAAAGCAAGAGGAAACAAATGGAAACTGGGCAGTGGAATAAAGATGAAGGAAAGAAGCCAGAAGTTAAGAAAATGGAGAAGTGTGAAACATCAATTAGTTCTTGACTTCAAAGGAGACATGCTGAAATAAAAAAAATTCACTCAAAATTGATAATCTTGATATGAACAGATGTACTGAGGCCATGATGAACTTGCTTCACTTTAAGTCACAGTGCAACAAGCTCAGAAACACACACATGATTACCACACTGAAAAAAAATACAGAGATTCAAAGTGAGTTAGATTATCATGGAAAAGTCTGCAATGTTGTTTAACAAGTTTAAAAACATGTTTCTGGTTGGTGTAGGAGATCCTATAATCACATGAGTGCTGAATAAATCTCTTGCCGAACAAAGACAGCATGAGGGAGCAAATAGAACCAAAGATCAAGGGAAGAAAAGGCCAAACAAAAAGCTAGGAAAGGAAAAGCAGGTTCAAAGACTCCAAATGGAGGATCTGAGGTTCAATACAGTAATCAACCACAATATAAGAAAGCAAAGACAAGGCCAGGAGCAAGAAAAAGTCATCCAATGAAGAGAGAGAGAGAGAGACTGAAATATCTCTGAAGGATTCTAGGTTAACATATCTGGAATATAAAGAACATTTGAGAAGTTTTTAATGGATTTTATTTGAAATATTTAGATAGCTGAAAGTTTTAAATTTTTATAAGCATAGGTTTTGATATTTAAAACTTGTTTTGAGGGAGAAAATATATTTATCTTTGTTTAAAAGTAATAAAACATTGCTTAATTGTATAAAATAGATTTTAGATTTTCTAGTATACTTTGTGATATACTTTGTGCATAGGCACAGATGGAAGGGGATAAGGTGCAAATTCACATCTTAACAGCCACTGCGCCACCTCACTCTCAGTTGTATTTGCTTTGGATTCCTGACCACAGAAGCTTATCAAAGGCCTTGAACTTGCCAAAGTGGATATGGCCCATGACTAGAAGGGGAAGGCATTGCCTCCTTGCCTTATAAATATGTTTGTACTTGAGATCAGGAACAGTTTAAACATTTTTCTAATATATAAACATTATATAATCACCTGGCGATCATTATAGGTCACAGACAATGTGCTAAGCATTATATTGGGAATAATAGAAGACATATTAGGAATAATAAAAGGTTACTATAACCCACATATTTAAAAAGCCAGGGGCCCTCACAACTGAAACAACTAGAAAGGCGACTGAACAGGCTGCGTGGGGTGACCAAGCCAGCAGAGGAAGCAGTGAAGGGTGACCAGGTTGTCAGAGGGGGCAGTTAGGAGCAACCAGGCTGGTGGGGGGAGAGGGGTAGCAGTTAGGGGCGACCAAGCCATCAGAGAGGGCAGTTAGGGGCAACCAGGCCAGCGGGGGGTGGGGGGAGAGGGGGAGGATGGGAAAAGTTGGGTGTGATCAGGCCAGCAGGCAGAGGTAATTAGGGGTGATCAGGCCAGCACTAGGGGATGCAGTTAGGGGCAACCAGGCTGATGGGGGCAGTGAAGGGTGATCAGGCAGGCAGGCAGGTGTGTGGTTAGAAGCTAGCTGTTCAGGATTGTGAGAGGGATTTCTGACTGCCAGTTTAGGTCTGATCCCCAGGACTAGGCCAAACTGGCAGTTGGACATCCTTGAGGGGTCCCGGATTGGAGAAGGTACAGGTTGGGCTGGCCCCTGCCCCCATGCACGAATTTTGTATTATTTTAAAATTTTGTTTTATTTCAAACAAACTCTCTAGTCTCTAGTCTCTCTATATAAAACCCTAATATACAAATAGATCAAATGGTAGAACAACTGATCACTATGATGTTTACTGACCACCAGCAGGCATCAGCCACAACAGGATGGTGGAGCAGGTGAGCAGGGGTGCCAGATCAAGGCATGGCACCAGTCACTGTCAACCGGGTGAACCTCTGGTGGTTACTGAAAATTCTTTGCTCCCATGCTCTGTGGTCCTAACTGGTGCTCACACCTGCTGCCAGCGCCGGCTCCACTCACACCCACTGCCAGCATCCAGCGCCTGCCTGCCCTGATCGCTTGGCATCATCAGCATGTGCAAGCAGTGGCTGCCAGCCAGATCAGCTCTGAGGGCATCTCTAACTCCTCCTGCTCCTGAGGGGCAATTGGGGCAGCAGCCACCACTCGCATCTGCTGCTGGCATTGGCCCCAATTGCTTCAAGCCATCAGTATATGTGAGTGGGACCGGCACCATTATCATGTTGGAGCAGCGGTGGTGGGAGCAGGGCTGCTGGCAGAGAGGGGACCAGAGGCTGTGGCAGGAGGAGCCAGGCAGGGGTGTGGAGGATGGGCCAAGACCTGCCCCTGTGCCCACCACAGCCTCAGGGCCAACAGTTCCTTTCAAGGTGCACAAATTCATGCATTGGGCCCCTAGTATTAAATAATAGCTAGAATTCCAGTGCCTGGTATGTGACAAGCACTGATCTAAATAATCTATGTATCAACTGATTTAAAAATTTTAATGAGAAAAGAAATACTAGTATGATACTATTATAGAATAATTGCCTCTGCTTTCTAGAGGAAGTTCAAAGGTAAGGAAAAGTCACATGACTAGGAAGTGTGAAGTGAGGCCTATTTTCTGAATCACTATGACATACATTTTTTTCAGCATCTGCAAGAAAACATCTCTAACGTATTTATTTGGAGAAGAAACATACAGATAAGCATTATTTCATAGTGATGTAACCAAAATCAATTTTTGACTTTAAGAAAATCTCAAATATTGCAAATTCTTACCCATTATTCATATTCATATTTACTGAGTACTAACTATTAATATGTTATAGAAACTGAACTTTCAAAAATGAACAAAATGAACAAAAACCCCTGCCCTCATATCCAAGCGAGCTGGCTCCATTTTTCAATTTCATATAATACTCAACATTACCACCATCATCCCAAAGCTGAAATGAAGCCAATGCTTCCCTGTGCATAAAAGAACAACACTGAATCATTAGAAAGAGAATTACATTGTATGACAGAAACTACCACTAACCACTCTTGAAATCATCCTTTTGGAGAAAACTCTGTTATACTTGACCATGGGTGAAAAATTACATAGGGGTAAAAAATAAAAATTATATATTGGATTTTTTTTCTTGCAGTTTACTGATCTTTTGAGCATCTAAACCAATAATAAAGGTTCAGAGAGGCACTACTCACAATATTGAGCAACTCATTGGAAACTTTTCTGTTTCCTAAAGATTGTATGACCTGACATCTAAAATCATCTTAAGTCTGTCTTAAAGGTAATAAATATTAGGAGTTAGGAGGAGCCACAGAGTTCTACATGTTTCATTTTGCACCCAATCACAAGCAGGAATCTAGAGAAATCTCACAGCATCAGTGCTAATCAGAATAGGATACTGTGGCCCAGACCTCAACAGCAGTGCAAATAGAGCCCCAGAGCTCTGTGACCTTCTCCCTTTCACAGTTTGTGATACCCTATTCCCATCAGAATTTATCATTGAAACTTATTTGACCTTTATCCTGTCTAATAAAGGGGGAATATGCTAATTGACCATCACTCCATCACAAAGATGGCTGCACCCACAGCTGAGGCCGTTCCCATAAGAAGCCTTAATGAGCAATCAGCAATGACCTGAGGCTACGGCTTCCCCTGCCCTCATGGGGATTGGCAGGGGACCTCAGGCTGTATCCCCCACCTGGCAGGGCTTGACAGGGGACTTCAAGGTGTGCCTCCTGTCCTGGTGCCGGACTAGGGGACCTCAGGCTACTCCCCCCACCCCAATGTCAGTTCGGGAGACCTCAGGCCGCACCCCCTGCCTGGGTGGGGCTTGACAGGGGACCTCAAACCATACCCACTGTCCCAGAGCCAGGCCAGGGGACCTCAGGCTGTGACTCCCTGAGGCCACGCCCTCCACCTGGTAGGACTTGAGGGGGCTTCCCATCCTGGTGCTGAGCTAGGGGACCTCAGGCTGTGCCCCCCACCAGATGGGGCTTGACAGGGGACTTCAGGCCGCGCTCCCACCCTGGCACCAGGCCGGGGGACCTCAGGCTGCATCCCCCACCTCAGCACTGGGCCAGGGGACCTGAGGCTGCACCACCCTGCCTGGAGGGGCTTGACAGGGTACCTCAGGCTGTGCCCCAAATTCCAGGTCGATAAATGCTATGAGGAAATTAACACAGGACAAAGGGATATGGAGGGATACTTTAGTTTGGGTGGTCTGGAAAGTTATCTTCAAGATGTCATTTGAGAGCTGAAGGCCAAGAAGACAGCCATGTGCAGACAAGGAGAAGAGTATTCCAAGCAGAGGGAACAGTGCTTCAAACCACATGGCAGGAATATTTGGATACAAGAGAAAGACAAAGAATATGGGAGAAAGTGGAAAGAGATGAGGTCTAGAGGTGAAGCAGACACCTGTTATCTTCATAGCCATGATAAGGAATTAAGGTTTTAGTGTAAATGTAGTTGGAATTAATGGAAAATTTTAAACAGGACGACTTGATGATTTATTCTGATTAGTGGTTTATAGTGGATATTTTACAATGAGGACTGGTTCCAGAAACCTCACTGAATGGAGATTAGGCATTCATGATTTTCTGACCAAAGGGATGTATTGTTTACCTTATTAACTCACTGGTTCTGAGTGCTTGCTTCAATTTATCTTTTAATTGGGAGGACATTCAGGCAAGTCATATAATTCATAATTGCCTTCTTTAGTATAGGAAAAATAAGAATTGAAGTATTTTCTCATCCTAAATTTGGAGGTATAACAAGGAGAACTGAGATTACAAATAAAGAAAACCCTGTTTGCTTTAGTGTGTATACACATTTTCTAGTTAATATTTTGAAGTGTTCCATATTTCTATGAGAATTGGAAGAAAAAAATGCAAAGATGGGATATAGAGCAAACATCTGCAGTAGCAGGACATTAAAAATATAGTCTCTGGAGTCAAACTAGCAAGTTGGTATCTCTGCAATCCTGAATTTACCTTAACCCCATCTGTAAAATGGAATAATAATAGTGATGATTATACTTAACTCATAGCATTAGTGTGGCTATGAAATGGAATAATGCCAAAATAAAGTGCTTAAAGCAGTACTTTGTACTTAGTAAATAGCCAGCTAATAACAATTTATCTCTTTGGGCTCTCCATCATCTATCCTTCCCTCTCTGTTTCCATTTTGGAGGACTCCCCATAGGGATCTGTTTACAGATGCCCTGCTTTTTAAGGACACTTTTACTAAATTCTTCCCTTTCTAAGAAACAGGAAGACAGATGTTCCCACCACATATGGTTAGGATATCAAGAATAGCCCTGGCCACACATTGTTATTCAAATAGAATTATTTGAATACTAGAGGCCCAGTACAAGAAATTCGTGCAAGGGGTGTGTGTCCCTCACCCCAGCCTGCACCCTCTCTAATCTGGGACCCTTTGAGCAATGTCCGACTGACCATTTAGGCCTGATCTTAGGAGGGCATTCCTCTCACAAATCCAAGACTGCTCCCAAATGCTTTCCTGCCTGCCTGCCTAATTGCCCCTAACCTCTTCTGCCCCCCAGCCTGATCACCCCCTAACCACTCCCCTGCCAGCCTGATTGATGCCTAACTGCTCCCCTGCCAGCCTGTTTACACCTAACTGCCCTCCCCTGCAGGCCTGGTCCCCCCCAACTGTCCTTCCCTATAGGCCCAGTTGCCCCCAACTTCCCTCCCCTGCTGGCCTGGTCGCCCCTAGCTGCCCTTCCCTGCAGCCTTGATTGCCCCCAACTGCCCTCCCTTGTAGGCCTGGTCTCTCCCAATGCCCTTCCCTGCTGGTCATCTTGTGACGGCCATCTGTGTTCACATGGGGGCAGCCATCTTTGACCACATGGGGGCAGCATTCTTGTGTGTTTGAGTGATTGTCAATTTGCATATTACTCTTTTATTAGATAGGATAGAGGCCTGGTGCACAGGTGGGGGCCAGCTGGTTTGCCCTGAAGGGTGTCCCAAATCAGCATGATGGTTTTCTTGGGGTGTGGGCTGGCCTGGGCGAGGGGCTTGTGGTGGTTTGCAATCTGGCCACACCCCCAGCAACCCAAGCAGAGGCCCTGTTATCTGGGATTTATTTATCTTCTATAATTGAAACTTTGTAGCCTTGAGTGGAGGCCTTGGCTGGCCAGGTTGTGTGGAAACCTTGGCTTCCTCCATTACCGGATAAAACCAAGTCTCTTGCTGGCTCTTGGTTGGGTTAATTTGCATACTTGTTCCTGATTGGCTATTGGGTGTGGCTTGTGGGCATAGTGGAGGTACATTCAATTTGCATATTACTCTTTTATTAGATAGAATATACCTTTTCTCTCAATTGCTAGCCCTTGGAAAGTAGGAATAACATATTACTTTTAAATTACTATTTGATATATATTTAATTCACTAATGTAATCTTCTTTAAGAATGACAACATTGTAGATAATAGCTAAAGCTACATTAAACAACTACCATTAATCCTGATCCCCTTTACTCCCTGGAGTTAACTAGCATCATGTTGGTATAGAGCAGAGGTTGGCAAACTGAGGCTTGTGAGCCACATGCAGCTCTTTGGCCCCTTGAATATGGCTCAGCGTTAGAACAACCTCTTTAAAATACACTCGCCCAAGCCGAAAACCAACTTCTGCACATGGGCCACCATGTGGGGGCACACACAATCACACTGTATGTGTGTGCCCCCACATGGTATTTTGTGGAAGAGCCACACTCAAGGGCCCAAAGTGCCGCATTTGGCTCACAAACTGTGGTTTGCCGACCACTGGTATAGGGTCATCAAGGATCTCTGCTAGATTGTCATCAAATAACCTGTCTCCAATGTGTACAGTACTACTGACACTCTGCAGTAAGAAGGCCTATTTTGGAGGGCATTCTTTCAGGGTGTTTTGCTGTGCATCTGATGAGTATGGAGAAAATATATTATGTGTGTTTACATGGAAGTACTATACCAGATGTATCACTTTGTATATTAACAATGTCTTAGAGATCTTTACACATACAAATCTGTCTCTTTATAAATAACGGATGCTTTTTCCATTGTGTGGATATCTTATAATTTATTTTGCCAGTCTTTTATTAATGGCATTTGAGTTATTTCTGAATTTTCAGTATTATAAACAACACCTCAGTGAACATTTTGATACATGTCTCATTGGGTTCAAGTATACTTTCCAAACTGGATAAGAATCACTGGTTTTCTCCTTTATGGTGTGTGCCCTTCACATATTGCCTAATACAAAATCTGGCTTGCATTAAGCCCTTAGTAGATAACTTTTAGACTGATATGAATGATGCTAGCTCATGCCACTCTCTTCCAATATACAATATGTTCTCAAATGGGAATCTAGTGCATAGACAACATGAGCTAAGATCCATGTTTCCTGTGATGAGGATAGAGCCCTTCATCAATTCTAGAAAAGTCAGGGAAGTCTTCACATTAGAGGACAAAATCAGATCCAATATTAAGCATCATTTTTAAAAGACCCCCTTGGAACAGACAGAAAACAAATTTAAATTAATCCCAAAGAGGTGTCACTTCTAATAGAAGCAATAGAGCTCTTTCTTCTTACAGCAACCAAATTTATAAATATGTCCTTTTCTGGAATCCAAATGCCTCCTATTTGAAGATGAGAAAATGATTGTCTCTATCATGAACACCAAATGATATTTATATAGCCCATCTGCTCCACAATTTCCATACATTTCATATGATTTTATTCATTCACAGCAGAAGCATGTTAATAGAAAACGCTGAATGATGGGTCACTGCTCATGGGAAACATAGTGAATTTCACTGACCCCTGTGGTCATGATTCAGTGCATCACCCTGTATGAGGAAGAAGACCTGTGGAGAGGAAACCACAAAGATGGCAAATTAATGCAAAGCTCTGTGATCCAAAGCTAAGGTCATTTTTCAAGGAATAAAAAGGCACTCCAGGGTTTTAGTTATTATACTACAATCACATGCCACTGTGCCTTCAACTGTAATTAGAACACAATAATACACATCCTGGGATGTTTTCCTTAAGTGGTACTGAAAGCTGAGGGAGAGATTAAAAGGGGCTATTTGTCAAGTAAGTACTAAGTTGTTTTTTCTTAAACAGTAAAATGCAACATTGATGAAAAAATCCATTTTGTGTTTTCATTACAATTTCTAGTTTTACTTTGATTGTCCCTACATCTACTGTTACTAGGCCCAAAGAATCCTCACCCTAAATAATAGTATTAATAATAAATAGTAGAAATTTCTGTGCAATTTCAGACAATTTCATTGAACCCTTTCTTATTTTAGAGGTCAGATAGTTTTACTATGAGCTCCTTGGTGGTAGAGAACATATCATGCTTTTCTTGGATGGGACAGCAGAGGAAGTGTTCATGGAACTAACTGGGTCCCTTACTCAAGGTTTGCCATTTCTGGGAGCATGTGAGATCAATGTATACACAAATTCTCTAACTGCTCCAGCTTCTAGTGATTTTCAAGTTATGCTACAATATGATGTACATTTTCATGAAGCATCTTTTTTTAAGTAACTTGAGTCATGTTTTTTTTTTTAATTTATGCTATATATTTTATTGATTTTTTTTTTACAGAGAGGAAGGGAGAGAGATAGAGAGTTAGAAACAGATGAGAGAGAAACATCAATCAGCTGCCTCCTGCACACCCCCCATTTGACCAGAATCGAACCTGAGACCCTTCAGTCCACAGGCCGGCGCTCTATCCACTGAGCCAAACCAGTTAGGGTTTGAGTCATGTTTTTTATTCATATCCCAATATCCCCAACTTGAAGATTGAAGTGTCCAGATTTATTATAACCTATCATAAAGAATGAGCAAGTATATTCTTTGGACTGTGAGGTCTTTTCTGTGATTATAGATTCTGTACATTAGCATAGTATGTTTAAAATAGAAAAAGAAAATTCAGCAAGGGTGAGTTGTTATAAATTTAATACATTTTCCCATAAACAGACAGAAGACCAATGCTATAAAGGTTTTCCTACAGTTTAGCTTCCTTTTATGCTGCATGCTGAGTTCCTTTTATGAAAAATAACAGGATGAGGAATGAATACAAAAATCTGGTTTCTTCCATATTGGAAGTCTTAACTTGATTTTTGGCTGTTTTCCCTTGGATAGTAGAGAGTTCTAGAAACAACTTGAGGTAATTGATCTGTGATTTTACCTCATTTTGCTAACTAGTATAAGTGCAATTTGGGGGTAACAGTATGGAATGTGTGCCTAGATAGGAATCCAAAATTCTATACTAAACATGTTATTAATATGAGCTGTGGAGCAAAATAAAGATAGTTGACTATTGATTAGGTAGCATGATTTTAGTTCAATGCAAGTTTACTTTTCCATTATTCCATAACTAAGAAGGCAGGTTGATTGTTCATTCATTCAAGATACCTAATATCGCAAAAGAATTAGATACCAAGTTTTGTGTGCAGTAGCATTTCTCAGAACTTTATTGATATAACTAGAGGTCTGATGCATGAAATTTGTGCAAGAGTAGGCCTTCCTTCCCCTGGCTGCCATACCAGCTTCCCTCTGGCACTGGGATCTGGCTTCCCTTGCAGCTCCAGCTTTGTCCAGAAGATTAGTCTGGAAGGATGTCCAGAAGGACATCCAGTCTAATTAGCATATTGCATTTTTATTATTATAGACGATGCTGTATGATGTCTAAGCATAAAACTATCAGAGGAAACTTCATAAAAAAGATCTTGTATATTAAGTGAAAATTTTACATATGAAAGAGATTATATAGAATTCTATGAAATTGGAATATTTCAAGATTTTAAATGGAAAGCAACCCTATCAAAATTATTAAACTACTAACTACAATTTCTAAAATACTTATTATTTTTAAATCTCTTGTATATACAATAGTCCATTGTCCTTCCCTAATAACCCAAAGCGTATTTTGTGTCACCCTGGAAAAATTTTAGCACTGTGCAACAATGTAAATTATTGATCTTTAAAACTCTGGAATCCACTTCTACATGTCACTTTTTAGGGATGATTAAATGTAATTAATAAAATTACAGGCTATGGTGAACTGAATACTGTTCAGAAAAACTTTATATAAAGAGGTGCATTATAATAGAAATGTTACAACGGTTTTGTAGTTCACTCTATTTTTTGTAAGAGCAGATTTCATTCATTATTACCCATTAAAAGAGTTAGCAAATAATCGGGAACAAGTGGGGATTAGAAAATAAATCAGAAATGTGAGAATAAAAGATAAAGCAAGAGCTGGTCATCCTGACCTAATTAATATGGTACCAATTCCTGGAACTTAACTGTTGTAAAATCAGTGATTTTTAATCTCAAATTTTATTCCAAGATAAGTGTATTGTAAGGTATGATAAACCAGAATACTCTGGTCTGGGCAGCTAATAAGGGCAATTTAGGAACAGAATACCTGACATTTCCTCCAGGCCAGTCATTCTCACACATTCCTCTATATCTGCTTCAAATATTTAAATTTTGTTTAAAAATAGATATTTGTTATAAAAAGTAAAATATAAAAGTTAGTATAAGTAGAAAAGTCAAAACTTTCCCATTGTCCCACACCAAACCTATTCCTCTGGTGTACACATTATTAAAAAGTAGTTTAATGTGTATCGCTCCCCATGATTTTAAGTGGGCATGTGTGTGTATGCTCCTTTGTTTCTTTCCACACAAAACAATCATATTATTCATAGTGTTTTTATAACCCAGGTTTTTAAAAAATAATAGATAATAATCTATTTCATTTTTTCTTCCCCACCAAATTTATCAGTTAAAATTACATAAATCATTCTTATTATATTAAAAAATTTTGTTTCAGTTTTCACTGCTATCTATCCAGGACATACATGATGAAAGCTCATGTTAATCAAACACTCCACCCTATGACCCAAATTTTCCCTTCTTCCTCTATTTCCCCACATATATTTCCACCCTTTCTTTTGTATCATACCCCAGCACAATCAGCAAGTACAAATGTATGGCTTGACAAACTGTGTAGTGTGGATTTCTAGGCATAAGCAACGCACTGTTCAGATTAAATTTCACATGAGTTCTACTGTTTGATTGGCACAGATATGAAACATTCTGGGAGCTGCCCACTTCCTGCCTTTGTCTCCTCATTCATTTTTCTCCTCACAACTATCTTTCACTAAAATAATTTACAAAGCTAGAGCAAGCTCTTTAATTAGAACCTTAAACATAAGGAAGGTTATGGATTTCCACACTACTCCATTTTGCAACTAAAAATAAAACAAAAATAAAATAAATAAACCACTAAATAAATATTATGTATTTTTTCTTGATTTTGTAAAGTTTATTGTACTTTTCTGCCTTGTTAAAGTAATTTATTGTGATTTATTTTTTAATTCCAAAGAAATGGCTTCATATCTAATTTTGTATTCATGATTTTGCCCTTTTTTCTTTAAAGAATATCTCACAAGATGCATAAATTTTAGACTCCATAAAACCTGGATATGTCTCTGGTTATTCTTATAGCTACACATAATTTATAAATATTTTCAGATTTATTGAATATTTAATAAAAGTAATATAACTTTAGAAAAAGAAACAAAGAGGGAAGCTTTTGCCTTAGAACTGCTGATCCTGTTCTGCAGTTCTATTCCATTTCTAGTTTTATGATTTCCTCCATATGACTCAGTCTTATTTTAATAATGATCACTAGTATCTGTATTTTTATCTTATTTCTCTTTCTCACTTCTCATCTGTATTCCAGCACATCTTCCAATACATGATCTTTCTTCATCTTATTTTCCCGTAAGTCCCATTTTTCTATTTTTCTAGAAAAGCTTCTTTTGTTAAAATTTTACTCCTAACTGTTTATGAAACCTTGTCCACTGCTTAACTTGCACTCTGTTTGCAACCTTGATCCTTCTGTTGCTTCATGCAGATGCCACACCTTCACCCTCCAGGGCTGACCCAGATGCTTATGATGGGTTCTCCCTGGCTCCAGCTCTCCTGCCATATTGCCCAATGGGGACCACTCACCTCACCACTAGTCTCATCCCAGTAGAGACTTCAAGACTTTTAATGTGGCCTTGTTTGTGTCTGACCGAGTCTTGGGGAGAATATCAGGCCCTTCGCAGCTTCCCAGAGACATTAAGTACGGTGGAAAGATGACTTGCTTCTTTCTCTTCTACCTGCCTTATTCTCCATGAATACTAATGGTATTATCTGCTTTCTCAGGTTCTACACCAAGAATCTGCTTTGATGTTGCCTTCTCTTTTGCTTCTGCATCGAATCTAGTCTTGCCAATTATTTATTTTCCTCCCAACTTTATTTCCACTTGCATCATTTGGTGTCAAACAATATAATATTACAAACAATATAATAAGGATGATAATTATTTGTATTGTAATGTTCTTTTGTCCAAGTACTGTGCCAAGTGTTTTGGCTTTATAATCACTTAATTGTCCAAAACCATGCTGAGGAAGATGCTATTATACTGTTTCTTGGCATGAGAAATTAAGGTTTACAGATATGCGCAATGGCCAAAGGTCATTCAGCTTATAAATGGCAGTGCTAAACTTCAAATTCATATTCTGCAAGGGTGTCCTAACTGCAGCTTTGTTATTCTACTACTCATCTTCTCTGCCTTTGCTGTCACTTTCATATTTCTACATATTAACTCTTTAAGGCTTTCCAGTGCTTAAAACATAAAGTCAAAACTTTATTACATTAATAAATAATAGCCAAATTCTCATTGGGTCCTTTGTGGACCCATGCTCTCCTCCTTTATCTAAACTTAAATTCTCATCCATTCTTCAAAGTATTGCTCAGTTCTCACCCACTTTATGAAACTATTCCCAAGCCTCCAATCTATAAATATTTCCAGTTCCCTAACAATAATTATCATATGATAATTTTTTAATTGCTTCTTCATTGATTGTTTTTCTTTTTCCTTTTTTCTCTCCCATGGTAAAAGGGCTAGGGATTTCTGTGGGTTTTGTTTTTTAAGGCACTAATCTCATCCTTGAGAATGCCACCCTCATCATTTAAGCACTTCCTAAAGGCCCTATCTCCTAATACTATCATCTTTAGGGATTAGGGTTTCAACGTATGCATTTTGGGATGATATAAACACACATTAGGAGAGAAGGCTAGAGACTCAGGAAGAATTGCAATTCAAGTCCAAAGGCAGTTTGCTGACAGACTTCTCTTTCCATTGGGGGAGATCAGTCTATTCATTAAGCTTTCAACTGATTGGATGAAACCCACTCACACATGGAGAGCAATCTGCTTTACTCAAAGTCTACTGGTTTAAATGTTAATACCATCCAAAACAAATATTGTCACAGAAACATCTAAAATAGTGTTTGACCAAATATCTGGGTACTGTGGCCTAGCCGTGTTAACACATACCAAGGCTGCTCTTTGAACTCTCCAAGGCTTTGAGTTGCCCAAAGAGTTCATATTGATCAGTTTACATTCTGCCTTTACTTCTTTGCCTTTCTAGCTACACATGTCTACTTTGTGATCACTTTCCAGGCCTCTTACCTCAGGGTTTATCTGCTCTACATTAACTCTCCATCTTCACTGATAGCACTTGCTTATACTTACTTCCATTCCAACTTCCATCAACTTCACATCACTTTTTGCCAGTAATACCTTCTCAAAAAGGTACCCACTCTTTCAGCTGATGTATCTCAGTAGAGACATCAGCTAATCCCCAGTCTCTTCCCAAGCACCATTTATGCCTTTCTCTTTTAAGTTGCCTTAGATCTTTATTCAAACCACACACACACGCACACACACACACACACACACAAAGCCTTTGTTCTCATTGCTAAATTCTGAACCTTGTTAGGATATTATTTTATCTTTATAGGCACAATAAATTTGTGGTAAATGTGTCTATCTTTGGGAGAGGCAGTTGTAGTTTTATAAAACTTAGACAAGCTAAATAACCTCTATGTGCTTCCATTTCTTCATTTGTAAAATAGAAATAGAAATAATAATATCTATCTCACAGAGCCATTATGAGGAATAAATGAGATTGTGAATCTAAACTACTTAGATAATACCGGGGATCTAGTGAGAACTACATGCATGAGCACTATTATTGTTACAACTAGAACATCCAGTGTTTCTAGCATCCTTCAGCAGGGCTGTGCTAGAACCAGATTATTTGATTGTTAGTATTTTTAGAAATTTAGTGGGTCAATTGTTAAACATGCCTATCATTAAATATTTAATTTTATAAACAGTTCAATATGTTATATTAAAAATGAAGTTTATTAATATTAAAAATTCATCATATTTCAGTTATTTTACTCTATTTTAATATTCTATGATCTTGAGGTTATTTAACTCTCTTGTATCAGCATGATAATAATACTATATGAGGGTATGCTACTGTGTAGTTCTTCCCAATTCCATTTTAGTGATGTTACATTGGTAGCTTGAAAATGGTTATGATGGCAATGTTTCACTACAGGAAGTAGCTAACATTACAAATCAGAGCATGACTTATTGTCTCATTGATTGTTTTGACTAAAGAGAGTGATGGAGAAAATGTTAATAATGCAAATTACACTTAACAGTGTGTTATGCCTAGTACTGGAGATGAAAAAGGTTACTATTTAATGAATATAACTTTTGTATAAGAGTTATAACTAGTTTAATAATAAATGTGTATCAGATTTAATGATAAAAACATTTTTGGGAAAGAGGTAGCAAATTGGGATATAACTTCATTTGTCAAATCATGGTTCAATTGCATGCAACAGTTTTGCGAAAACTAATAGCAGTATTCTGTGAGAATTAACTGGATATTTAGAATTTATAAATAGTATTTATAATTATTTATAAATTGTATCTATGCATATTTTATATGTGTAAAATTTTAATAAAAGTATACATGTATGTACATAAAAGTATACATGTATATACATATATACACACACTTTTTATTCCTCAGAGCTTTTCTGTGAAACATTTACTAGCATACTACAGCCTTCAGATTTTTTTTTTTTTACTAATCAAAGGGTAAAGAAAGAAAAACATATAAAAAGAAAAATATGCAATTTAAAATCTATGTATTTACAAAGAGTAAGTAAATAAATGTGTAAAGGGAAAAACAAATAAGTGGTGAAAATGAATTACCTTATTCCCAATAGAAAGCCTCAGGTTATAGAAAGGAACTAATTGTGATAACATCCTTTTCTTTGAATGCCCTTACCAAAATTTATGATTATATATTTATTTGTTTATTAGATGTTTTGTTGATTTCTGTATTCTTTGCACATAATACAGTGTCTGGTACTGTAAATAATTAAATATTGAAGTAATGCCTGAATGAGTGAGATGATAATGATATTCTTAGAAAAAATGAAAAATCACATATGAATTTCAATAACATTTTCCTTTTTAGAATCACTATCTACATAGTCTTCAAAAGTAAGACAGTAGAAAAGAAGGCTCTTTATAAATATTTGAAGATGGTCATAGTTCTTTCCTTTTGAAGGCTTCAGAAGAATTTCATTACTAATATTAACAATTTTTTTTTGCTTTTAAACTCATGTTTCCACCTGCTATTATTTTCTTTTTGTTTTATTTTCTTTTTTAATCACCAACTATCCCCTGTATGTTCTCTTCCACCCCCCTATCACCATACTGTTGTTCATGTACATAAGTTCTCTCTTTTTTTCTTTTTCCCCTCAATTCCCCTCAATACCCCCAACCCCCACCCCTGACCACTCCCTCCACACACACCAGAACTTGCTCTCTCTGAGTCCATTTTTCTTGGTAGTTCAGTTTCCAACATTAATATTTTTTTCAAACTAATGAGCCCTGTTCCCTCAGTACAGCATCATAATTACCTATACTCATAAAAGCCTTGGTGGCCCTCGTGCGTGATATTGTCACAAGATAGCCGCCACAAGATGGCCGCCATAAGATGGCTGCCACATGATGGCCACCACAATATGGCCATGCACAAAGTGGAGGTGGGCCCCAGCAGCCACTCCATGTGGTGAGGCTTGGGGGTCCTGCGGCTCTGCGCAGTGTGGAGGAGGCTGGTCTCAGCATCTCCACCACCTTGCCTGGAAGAGGTAGAACCCTGTGGAGGAGATGGGTCGCGGCAGGGGAGGGCAGTTGGAGGCAAATAAGCTGGCAGGGGAGCAATTAGGCATCAATCAGGCTGGCATGGGAGTGGTTAGAGGATTATTAGACTAGCAGGCAGAAGCAGTTAGGGGCAATCAGGCAGGTAAGCGGTTAGCAGCCAATGGTCCTGGATTGTGAGAGGGATATCTGATTGCCAGTTTAGGCCTGATCCCACACAGGCCTAAACCAGCAGTCGGACATCCCCTGAGGGGTCCCAGATTGGAGAGGGTGCAGGCTGGGCTGAGGGACAAACCCTCATGCACGAATTTTGTGCCCTGGGCCACTGGTTATAAATAATACTCATGTATCTCTTTTTATTGCTATTATGCATAAATCACATTCACACATTTGGCTTTCAACAACAGTAGAGACTGTCTCTCAGATTATTTAGTGAATCATCCTAATATATATATAAAAAACCCTGGGTCTTAATGACCAGTAACAACTAAGGCTTGACCAACAAGAAATCAGTCCTGTAGTCAGTTGCTGTGGCAACCCAGCACTGACTGTTTCCCCTGAAGTAGTGGTGCCCCGTAATGACTGCTGAGAGGGCTGTGAATCATGGCCAGAGAGAGGCCTGAAGAGAGACGCAGGGACTGATCTGTTGCCTCTGTGGCAGCTGTTGATCAGCACTTGCCTCTCTCTTTTTCTGCCAGTCTGGTCAGCAGCCACATGTCCATTTTTCTCCAAGCCCCCAACTGGGGCTGCTGATCGGCCTTGCCTTTCTGATCAGCCCCCATTGATAGGCCCAGAGACACTGACTGGCATAGGAACTCACCAATCAGAACCAAATGTGGGTGCTGTGAAGAACCAATGGCTGCCCAGGAGGTGGAGCTTCTGATCCTGACTGGTATAGAAACTGACCAATCAGAACCAAATTGGCCAGCAGAGGAGGGAAGTTGGAGAAGAGATCAGGCCTTCAGAGGAGGGCCGTTGGGGTTAATATCAGGCCAACAGGGGAGGGCAGTTGGGGGAAACCAGACCAGCAGGGGAGGGCTGTTAGGGGCAATCAGGCAGGCAGGCAGAGGCAGTTAGGGCCAACCAGGCAGGCAAGCAGGTGAGTAGTTAGGGGCCAGCAGTCCCAGATTGAGAGAGGGATGTCCGACTGCCAATCCCAGATTAAGAAAGAGCCTAAACTCACAGTCGGACATCTCCCAAGGGGTCCCCAATTAGAAAGGGTACAGGCTGGGCTGCAGGAACCCCCCTTCCATGCACAAATTTTGTGCACTCAGCCTTTAGTATATAATAATCCTACCCACTAATTCAGAAAAGAATTACAGAAGAAAGGAGAAAGGAAAATATTTAATATCCATTGAGTGATTAAGTGCCAATCCTATGCTAGAGACCATAAATATATGATCTAATATAATTCTCTAAAATAAAAAAGTTCTTCAAGTATTATAATCCTCTTATATTTTATAGTTATAAGTGAAGTGACAGATGTGGGACTTAGATTCCAATATGTCTGTCTGACTCTAGAGTGTTTCCTCTTTTTATCATCTAATAATATTAATTTTATCTGCTTTTTCTCAATCAAGATGGATCCATATCCTGCTTTTAAATTTATCTTTATTGTTGAAAATATTACAGATGTCCTCATCCCCCCATTGACCCTTTCCAACTGATTGTTCTCCTCCTCCCCCCATTGACCCCACCCCCACTCCCAGGCCTTCACTACTCTATTGTCTATGCCCATGGGTTATGCCTATATGCATAAGTTTTTTGATTCAGTATTCTTTATTTTTATTTTAATTAGGAAGAAGCTTTATAATTTTAGTAGAAATGTAAAAGAAAAATAACTCCAAAGCATCTTCTTTCATTTATGGGCTCTTGGAAAGCCCTATGAGCCAAAAGTAGGCTGTTTGAGCCCTCAGAAATCAACATTCTTACCAGCTGTGGTTCATGCTGCCTCAGAATTCTGTGTTACCCATAACTATGCTTCTTCTTCTTCTTCTGCTAATGAAGATCCCAAATATTGCTTTACCCCTAGTATCAATTCTGGTTGGCACTGGTCCATAGCTGCACTCCCAGAACTAGTATATTCCCAAGCCAAACCTTTCTTCTAGTTCATATTATGTCTGCTTCCATGAACAGAATCTCAGAGAAAAGGAAACAGATTTAGGCTGTGTAAATAGAGCATATTGTAGGTTGGTAGTGAAGTAATTTTAGAGGAAGTTTGAAATTTTGCTAAGTAATAGCAATTATAAAGTTTAACCACAATTGCATGCAACCACCGTACATAATATGAAAGAGAAAGATACTCTAAGCAAGCAGTAAAAGAGAAGACAGGCAGACATCAGTGTGCACACAGGGAGAAGAGTCTAAGGAGAATTAGTATAATTTCTCTGGGAGGAAAGCACAAGGCGCTTTAATTCCACTAACACTTCTATTTGACTAACTTACTTTTATGATTTCTTCTCTTTCTAGCCAAATATTTTCTAATCCTGTGCTTCTCAGATTCGAATTGCATGAAAATCATCCATAGTGCTTGGTAAAATGCAGGTTCTGATCCAGTAGCTCTGCAGTGGGGGTCTGAGATCCTTTATTTCTGACAAGCTCCCAAGTGATGCCCATGCTGCTGACTTGGAACCTTACATTGAGGAGCAAGGATTTTGTCCATAAAACACTCTTTTGGGGAGTATGAGTGAGGAAAGGAGTAAGAAAATAGAGTACCTTAGAAAAAGAACACACTTTACATTTTTCAAACATCTCCACTTTGGACAATGAACATTGACAGTACATATCAGACTGATTTCAGAAACCTATCAGGCTTGTCTTTTTAAAATAAACATTTCTTATTATGCTAATATCTGGGATTTGAAACCAGTTAGTTCCTCTATGTTGTCTGTATTTATATAAGTGAAAATGAATCTAGATCTCTACTTTCAAGAGTCCAATAAGATTTTTTTTATTATATGAATGAATTTGTGAAGCCACAAAAATAAATATAAATTCCATTCATTTGTAAGGGTGTACATGCCAGTTAAATAAAAATCATGGCCTTTAAGATAAAAATATATATAATAAAATAATTTGGAGGATTGGTTTTATTTTGTTTTGTTTTATTTGAGAAGCAGTAATAAATTTTAGTCTATCCAGAGATAACTTAGTCTAAGAACAGGCTTCATAAATCTATGAGGGACACAGATTTGTTCCCTCTCTTTCAGAAGCTTCAGAATAGGGGGGGTGGGGGGGGGGAAGAATCCTGTATTAAATTTCTGTTTGTAAAATAAAGCAATGTCTTTATCAAAGATGTAGTCACTTTTGATGCTTCTCATTTCCCAGTTTAGAACAACAGGGCACAGAGAGATTAGGCAACTTGTTCAAGATGGCACAGTCATCAGCTCCAGGGGAGATATGAGAATAAAAGTCAACTCACCAACATAGTCAGCAGAGTTCCCTGCCTTACACCATGCTTATGGTGCACTTAGAGAAATCATCTTGGCTTTTCAGTCCCCTTGACTTCTTGCCCTCATAGATAGCATTGGCCCCTTGATGATTCTTTTTTATCATTGATATACTGAAAATTTCCTGAGAAGTTTCTAAATTCATTTTGTTATGAGATGTTAAGATCTAAGTCTCAGAAAAAGCAACTGTCTTATTTTTCATCCTTTTTAAAACCTTGATTACTAGTATTGATAGTGAAGTTTTTTGTTTTTCTATAGTTCTTCCATAATGAAGGTTTGAGAAATTTCCAGTCTTCCATTTCCAGCTCACTCCATCCTTTCCTGTCACTATTCTTTGCCCTAATGCACCAAAACACATAATTCTACCACTTACCCAGTTTAGTTATGTAGAAAGCCAAGAAGGAAAGAAACTGAACTTATTCTGGAGAATCTTCTCCATTCGTAATACAAACACTTGCTCTATCCTTCACAGCTATGGTGAGCAAGTAATTCAGATTCAAAATCAGGACACTTTTGAAAATTAAAGGGGTGATATTAAAATTGGACCCAGAAATAAGAATGGTTTTCATGGGTCCCTTATGTAGATTCCTCTTAGATACCACTAGAAAAGGTCTTAAATGCCAGGATGTTTGGTCACCCTTGGGAACTTATCTGTAAGGTTAAGCCTATAGATAGATACATTATAACCTTCAGGTACCAATTGGTTTAAAAAATACTTTATAATAAAGAGGCAATATGCAAATTGACTCTTACACCCTCACAAGATGGCTGCCTATGACCAGATCAGCAGGGGGGTTAGTGAGGGACAACCAAACAACTGAGCAAGCAGGCTGTGTGGGGTGACCAGGCCAGCAGGGGAGGCAGTTGGGGGTCACCAGGCCAGCGTGGGGAAGGGCAGTTGGGGGTGACCAGGCAGACTGGCAGATGAGCGATTAGGAGCCAGTGGTCCAGGATTGTGAGAGGGATGTACGACATCCCCCAAGGGGTTTGGAATTGGAGAGGGTGCAGGCTGGGCTGAGGGGACCCCACCCCATGCATGAATTTCATGCACCAGGCCTCAAGTTTAAATTATAATGAACACATGAAGAGATATGCACAAAGCAATGGATTGAAGAAAGAGCTAAGACTCATTTTAATCTTAAATGTTTATTCTTTCTAGCTGATTTAAGACCTCTTACTGTTGGATATAAAACATGTTTATGGTCCTACCTGGTTTGGCTCAATGGATAGAGTATCAGCCTGTGGACTGAAGGGTCCCGGGTTCAATTCCAGTCAAGGGCTTGTACCTTGGTTGTGGGCACATCCCCAATAGGGGGTGTGCAGGAAGCAGCTGATTGATGTTTCTCTCTGATTGATGTTTCTAACTCTCTATCCGTCTCCCTTCCTCTCTGTAAAAAAAATCAATAAACTATATTAAAAAATAATTTTTATGTTTTCTAAACACAAAAGAAACCAAAGTTGGGCAGGGGGAGAAAACCAATAAAGTTTATATTGAATTACCTTGAATTCTCACTTTCATTCTTTGTGTAAGAGCCAAGGCTTGTGTTTAAAAAGAAAACAAGAATTAAAAGTGATCAAATTGTGCTATCTAAGTAGGTGTAAAAATGCTTTTATTTTACAATACATTTTAAAATGCAGAGTGATATCTAATTTTCGCATGGACAAAGGCAACAGTGCAGAGGAATAGAGTGCTGTATCAGTCTAAGATGCCTTAGAGATTTTACTTCTAAAATATTTACCATCTACTCCACAACTCCAGTCTTTGTCTTCAGTAGTCTCTTAACTCTTAGTCCTCCTCAGTTCAACTGTAGCCCCTACTATCTTTTGCAAATGTTATTCTGAACCTGTAACTCTTTTAGTTTATATCCTTTCAAGGGCACTCCACAAAGAAATATTAATATCCTTAACTCATTTTAAAAATCCCTACATCATCTCTACCACTAGCCTCTCCAATGAACAAGTAATTTTCTCTCATTTGTTGAATGTTTATAACTGAAGATAAAAAAAGAACTCTCCCTCAAAGGACTTAACATATTTGAACAAGTCACTACCCTACCATTGTTGAGATGGGCTGAAGCTCCTCAGGGCTGAAATTGTTTTGCTGAACTTGGTGGTAACTGAGGAAGCAAACAGGAGGAACTGAGAGGAGACTGCCAGTGTTTTAGTCTAGAAAGCAGGGGAGGAACTATATCCTAAACTGTGGAGAAGAGCCAAAAACTGGAGAAGGGTGGAAACATTGCAAAGGAAGGAAGAAGAGAGACCAAGAATGTAGGAGAACTTCTTGAACTATTTTTAAATCTCTTTCAGGTTCTAATAGCTCATTCAAGTAAGAGAAGGCTTATGTTTTGTACTATAGATGTGGAACCTCTGACTCAGTGATTTTCAATTTTGGCTACACATTAAAATTACAAGGGCTCTTTAAAATGCTGACTCCTAGGATTTCTTTCCAGATGTTCTGATGTAGTCGGTCTTAGGTGGAGCTGAGTAGTGTAGTGTTTAAAAGCCCCCAGATGACCCTTGTGAAGATTAAATGAAATTACATATGCAGATACATTTTACAAGGGTTATGTTTTATTGATGGGATTACTAAATCAATAGGTTCTGAATTTGAAAACAAAGAGAACAGCACAAATTCAGTTCAGAATAAACCTTTGTATTGAATCCTAAAGCCAAGTTAGGTGGAAAAGGGGTCATGTAGCCCAGGAGTAGGAAGATCCAACACAAAGGCATAAAGGTGAAAAATAACATACTTTGTGCAGGATACAAATTTCATTTTTATGATTGATTCAACCACCATTTATTGCATATTTATCCATGCTTTACACAACCTCATTCATTGGGAACACAAAGGTACCTTTATGCCACTGAAACTGTACCATAAGACAATCAAGAATTGATAGGAGGCCCTAGCCAGTTTGGCTCAGTGGATAGAGAGTTGGTCTATGTACTGAAGGGTCCCAGATTTGATTCCCATACATGCCCAGGTTGTGGGCTTAATCCCCAGTAGGGGGCATGCAGAAAGCAGCTGGTCAACTAAAAAAAAAAATAGGATTGATATAAGTTGGAGACTCAAGGAATAACAACTATAACACATAATAAATTAGTGCAATGGTTTGCAAATACATATGGTTTTAGGACTAGCTGCATCAGCATCACCTGGAAATGTGATAGAAATGCAAATTGGAAGTTCCACTTAGGATATACTGACTCAGAAATTCTAAGGTTTAGATTTAGCAGCCTGTTGTGTGTGTTGTTTTGTTTTAATATATTTCTATTGATTTCAGAGAGGAATGGAGAGGGAGAGAGAGAGATAAAACATCAGTGATGAGAGAGAATCACTTAGCAGCTGCCTCCCGCATGCTGGCTGGCCCAGGAACCTGTTTTTATATGACTTCCAGGTGAATGGAAGAAGGCTAAAAATTTAGAACCAGAAGAGTAGTGGTCTCCATTCCTAGCTATTTATTGAATCTATCTAAAGACTATATTAAAAGTCCTAATTTGCTAGGACTGCTATAACAAATGCCATAGACTGGGTGGCTTAAACAACAAAAATTATTTTCTCACATTTCTGGAAGCTAGAAGTCTGAGATCAAGTTATAAGCAGGGTTGGTGTCTTTTCAGGTCTCTCTCCTTGTTTTATAGATGAACTTCTAAGGGTCAGAATTTTCCCTTAATTACCTATAAAAAGACCTTCCCTCCAAATACATTCACATTTAAATAGTTATATCTTCAAATTATGGATTGGGGGGTGGGAGGAGGGAATAATTCAGCCTATAACAAAAGCTTTTAATTTAAAAACCAATGGCTCTCATGAGACCAACTAAATCTGATTTCCTAGGGGTGGGGCTCAGACATAAATATTTCTTAAAAGTTCACTTATGGTTCAAATTTTCAGCCAGACCATAAGTAAAAGGCCAAACAGGTGGGCACACATTAGGAGATCTGGTCATCATCATTACTCACATGCTACGCAGACAGGTTCAGGCAGGCAGACCCTAGCAAGGATGGAGAGATTGTTACATGGCAGAAAGAACTCAGCCTGGTTTCTTGGGAAGCCTGGTTTAGGACAGCATATCCAGTTAAGCCCTGAGGCAAGCCTAGACAGGTAGAGAATTCAGATAATAGAACTGAGGTGTAGGTGAGAACCAATTTATAAGAAATTAATGTCAGAATGTGTGCAAGATATTAGAACTCAGTTGTGACCTACACAGATGACTTGACTCTGGGATCACAGGGGATAGGAAGTTATTCCCAGGGTTAATACCTCCAATATATATCTTTAGAGGATTTAAAGAAGAAAGAAAATAAGACAAATGACAACAAAAAACAAACCCCTACCCTGAAGATATAATGTGTGTGTGGACTACTGATGTATCAAGAACTATACAATTTTAGTGAGTTCCTGGACTTTCATGTTAATAATGGAGGCATCTTACAGGTGGCTTGATTAAGCTTCTAACAATTTTTGTCAAAATCAATAATCTCCACTTTGTTCTCCCTCACAGCGAGAAAGCCAATCTTGTTCAAATTCATTTATTAGCTCTTTTTCCAATACCACAAAATTAAAGAAACAAATAGAACCCAGGAAGAGTACACAATGTCTTTGAAAGAGCTCACCTTCTCAGCCCCATCCACCCACCTGGTCCAGAGATGGAAGAATTACAGGAAGCCCAGCTAAATGATAATGTTATTGATTCCCTGCCAATTGGATTTTTCTCGAGTCCAGCAACAGTCAAGTGTTTACCAGGTTTCTTTTTTCAAAACAACTCAAAAGTCATTCCGAATAAAGAAACTAGGAACCAGAAAATCAATAATGCAGGAATGGCTACTAAGGATTTTCATCTACCCAGTAAGGAGGATATTTATTTATAGAAAAAATGGTCACTCCAGTTTAGTGTGGTAATAACATGGTACAGCTAGTTCAAAGAGTGGCATGGTTGAACACAGCCTTGTATTATGCCCACTGTAAATGGTCTCTATGAGGAAAAACCTATAATTTAGAGAGATTTGCCATGAATGGTAAAGCCTGGGTCATTGTAATAGATACTTTTTTAACAGCTGTATTTGTGGAGAGGGCATGTAAAAAGGAAGGAAACAGGGTAGCTTCAGGAAACATGGAAGGGGAAAGTGAGCTTCATTTGCTTTTACCTACATGAAAGCTATATTACACACAAACTAGATCCTTTAATACTTACTACAGAGGCATTCTAGGATTTTAAAAAATGGAATATATGTGTTTCGCTCCTTAAAGAATCATTTTCCCACGGTCCTACATAAAATTTTATCTCTCTTTACATGCTCCTCAAACTCTAGGAAAAACTATGTAGTCTTTTCAATTCCATTTTTGTAATAGATTTAACATTGGGAGGAAGACAGAAAATACTGACTCAAAATGTCAACCTGTTTTCCAGAGAACTCCTTGGAACATGATTCTGTTGACCTTTTGTGGTACATGCAGACATTCTTTGTAGTTGCTGCTGGGAAAGCAAAGGTACAAATTGTAGGTATGGCTTTTCCAAAGCCAGTCTCTGAAAAATTTATTCAGCAATCTTTTAGACATTTAAAAATATCAAGTAAATATTCTCAGGAATTAGGGAATAGTGGGTCTGAACTTTAATCTCTACATGCCTGTCTACCATTGTCATTTCCAGTTTCTATCAGTCAGCTGTGATAGGATGCCATGTGCATAATGGTATGCGGATAAAGTTTTCAAACTGGCTGTCCTGCAAAAATATCCATGATTTGTATTGTTTGACAACTTTCATGGTATAAATATCCTATATGGGCCATTTAGAGCTACTAACACGAATCTATTGAACGCAGAATTAGGAAGAGAACGTATTATATGTAGTATTTTCAGCATATAGATAAAATTGAAATTTAAAAAACAAACACCTCAGGAGCACAAACAATAATAAAATGTAATAACATAATTAGGAAGTTATAGGATTTTAGTATTTATTATATTGCTTTTAATGTAATTTATATAATTATAATGATATAATTTTAATAATCACTGCATTTATGAACTAGCTTTGAAATTCTAGAAAATCTAAAATTGGTTCTCATGAGCCAGTTGAAGCTAGTTCCGGCATAATACTGGTTCCATAGAAAGTGAAACCTGGATTTATGAATTAAAGAAGAACCCAGATCCACAACATCAAACACTAGGGATTATATAAAACCTAAACTTAAAACAGAGACTGATCAAATACTATGATAGAGTTGGGGAATAAATCCAGATCAAATATCCAGATTCTACTTATATGGCAGAGGTCACTGATTAGTGGTCTGGAAATATTTTTGGGGGGAATTATGATATACATTTTTCCTGGCAGGAAATATCTAGATCTGAGAGAGAGCTGCCAACTTTGGGCAAGATGTGTGAATTCCAGTTTATCACTGTTCAAACACTCACCATTGTCTCTTTCTCATGGTTTGTTTTATTCGTGTACATTACGTACTTCTGAAAGTTGTAGCACTTCAGAATCAGCACTTCACTAAACACACTCAGGAGGCTTCTGCTCAAGGTCTTAAGTAACATCTTCATGCTAATGACTACCACATTTATACCTCCAGTCAGACTTCTTCCCTGAACTATAGACTCTCTACTCAGCATCTCTACTTATATGTTTATAGCCATCTCAAACCAAACATGTTCAAAACTTAACTGCTCCTGTCTGGTTTTCAACAGCTCAGAAAATAGCTACTTTATCCTTCCAGCTTCCTGGCCCAAAATCATAACCGTATCTTTGATTCTCCTGTTTCCCTTTGTCTCACATCCTATCCATCAGTAAATCTTCTCAGCTCTACCTTCAAATTCATGCAGAAACTGATCTTTTCTTCTTTTAACCATATCCACGTTCGCATTCATAATCTCTCCCCCATGTTATCACAATTGCCTCTTAACTAATCTCCCACTTCAATCCTTGTCTACCTACAACCCATTCTCACACCAACCAATACAAACCATTTGTTGTTTAATTTGAGTCATGTATTTTTTCTACTAAAAAACCTAAAAGTCTTTCTATTTTACTTAATAGAAGCCAGTCTTCAAGTTTTTGCTTTTGATGTTGCCTAACTGGATGTTTCTTCCCCAGATGTACCCACAGCCTTTTATCCCATCTCCCAAACCTTTCCCAAATGCCATCTCTTAGCAACTTCCATCAAAATTATCCTTTTTTACTTTTTTTTCTCCATAGCATTTATCACCAGCTGAAATGCAATAAATTTTATTTGTTTTCTCACACTAAAAGTTAAGCTTCTTGAGGCAGAGATTTTTATCTGTTTTGTTTTTGTTTTTGTTTTTTTACATCCCCATGCTAGAAACAATCCCTAGCATGGTAGGGATTCAATAAATATTAGTTGAAGGAATGGTTAACTTGCCATTGGCATTAAAGAAATTTCAATACAATTAGAGAAGGATAATAGGATGGGAAAAGAGAAAATAAAAAGGGTGTGGGAGAGTAGTAGGAAAATAGATCATTTCTTTTTTTTAATATATTTTATTGATTTTGTACAGAGAGGAAGGGAGAGAGATAGAAAGCTAGAAATATCGATGAGAGAGAGTCATCGATCAGCTGCCTCTTGCACACCCCCCACTGGGGATATGCCCGCAACCAAGGCACATGTCCTTGACCGGAATCAAACCCGGGTCCCCCCAGTCCCCAAGCCAACGCTCTATCCATTGAGCCAAACCGGTCTCGGCAGGAAAATAGATCATTTCATTGGGCAACCAGGAAACTAACATCTTCAGGTTCCCTGCTTTGAGTTAGCAAAGGTCATGAAACTCTAGAAAACTCTCTTGTGGTGTGTAATAGGGGAGTACATAGGGAAAGGCCGCATGCTGTCCTAGAATGTTCATTACTTTTGAAGTCAGATAAATGCTGTTGCTGTTGCTGTTCCTAACTGTTATTTTCTTGAGTTTGTGATTTAATCTCTCTGAGCCTCTCCTGGTTGTCCTTTCTTTGAATTCTCTTCTTCCTTTTATGCAGTTGGTTTCTCTGGCATCCTTTAACACTTTGGTCTCTTAAATGCTATACTATCACCCTCTTCTCTTCAGACTCTCTGGCCTGATTGGACTATTCTTTTCACCCCCATGCTTTGCTCATGCTATTCCCTCAGCCTGAAGAAAACAGACAATGCAAATTCAATCTCTTTCATAATTGCAAGATGTCATTGATGAGTTAAAGAAGAGCTCAGTTCATCACAGAATCATCATTTCATTGCCATGTTGATTTGAACCAATCCCTTAACTTTCTATGATTCAGTTTTGCATGTTAAAAATAGGCAGGTAGAAAGACCTAGTGGTTCTGACAAGAGACTTTTAAGGTCATATTGTAGCCCTGCTACTTATCGTTGGATAAAAGAGCAAAAGACTTTCTCCAATTCTTGGTGTCTTTCTCAATAAAATTGTGACTAATGGTACCCACTTCATAGTTATTGTGAGGATCTGATGAAATATAAAGCATTGATATACTGCCTGACAAATGGGAAGCACCCAATCCAGATAGTTTTTAACTTTGTTACTATGGGGCTATTGTATGTGTGCTGAAGATCTGATTGCCTTTCTAAATCTACTCCCCAATCTTTTGCATCCTACTCTGTGCCCCATGAGGTTAAGCTGGGGCCTCTATCAAAGGATTTCTTTGTCCTGTAGCTCTGGTCTGGTCAGTGGAGGCAATAGTAAGAGATGGGCTCTCTCCTGGGAAGGCTCCATTAGTCTCTCTACTAAAAGCCACATCTCCTCTCAGGTGGCTCTCTCTACAGGGCTCTTTACTTCCTCTCTGGGAACTAGGAACTACTCTCTACTTTTAATAATGCCTTCTTACTATAATGAGCTCTGGGGTACTACACTATGTTGGTTTTCCTTCACCTTCTCTGCTTCCTCATGATAGTCCCTTTATTAAACTTTACTGAATATGAGCATGCTAATTGCTTCCTGCCTAAAACCCAATAGAAATGGTATAGACCTGAGTATTTTGTGATGTTACAACATATGTCTTTAGCCTACATGCTTTTTTAATCCTGCATCTCTAGGAATTAGCAGTGTCAAGTACTTGCAAGAATTCAAAAACGAAGTTTACTCTTTCAGATAAAAATATTCACCAGACATCTCCTCGATATCCCAGAGGAAACTCCAACACAGCATATCTACTGCTGACTAATCATCTATTACCTCATCAACTGCTTCTCCTTTTGAATTTCTAAATAATTGTTCTTAAAAATATCACCACCATGCTGACTGCCCATGTGAAAAGCTCAGGTCATTGAGATCTCTCCCTAGGACATCATATCCAATCTGTTCAAGGGAAACAAGGAATAAGGCAAATATCAACAAAGCTGGACTAAGTGATATTGATCTGGGTACCATTTGTTCCTTTGCTACTACTTCCTGTATGACACTTTTCCAACACTTTCCACAGTTCTGGTCACAGATCACTATATCTGAAAAATATCTTCCTGCTCTGTTTTACCTCTGCAGACATTAAAGTATAAAGATACACTCTCAAGAGAGTAAATATTTTTGAGGATAAAAATGTGTGTTATTTACTGTTTATCCTGAGCATTCAGCAGAGTTTTTGACACATAGTAGATATTAAATAAAGGAGTAATATATAGAAAGAATTAACTTTTTCTAAGAAAAGAATTGACTTTTTCTGAAAAACAATATTGGAAGCAAGTTACTTTAAAAGGGACTTATATTTTGTAGAATGACACTTCTCCATCTTCTTAAGCATTATTTGCTGAGTTGTTTATAAGAAGTATTTCTCATCAGTACCAATGGATGAAAAGCATTACCAGGTGCCTTTGCAAAGTGAACACCTCAGAGCCAATTGTGTGAGAACTGGGGATGCCTACATTGCTTCTCAAGACTTTGCTTCTATGACCTAACTCCAACATCCCTGGTCTCAGGCCTTTCTCTAAGCTTCCGGGTTAAAGTCCCTTTACTGTTTTCATTTGTTTGCTTGAATTATAGTTGATTCCATCTGTTAGCTGTGGTTCTGTAACAATTCAAAGGCCTATCATACTTCATCCTAGAGATAATTGATGCAAATGTAAATGACGCATAAAAAAAACCATTTGAGTAACTGGTAGAGAAGTTTCAGTTTCTTTTCCTGGAAAACAAACCCTCAAACTTGATCATGTGTGAAAGCAAGCTATTACAATGAAAGGAGCTGATTTTAAAAAATAGTTTTTTGTCATTAAACTAGCTGAACAAAGAGGATGGTTGGGCCAAAACAGCATAATCGAGATTTGTGATTATTATTTCCTTGGTCCTGCCCTAATGGGTTTATGAGAATTGACTATAATGAACAAACAATAGTTATGATGATGAGTTTATTGTTTAATTCATAAAACATATGGTAGGCTCCCTTCTGCCAGAAGTATTTGGGCAAATGAAAATCAAAAATAAATAAATGGGATGACATCAAAACAGTGCTTTTAAGCAGATCAGAAAAGTCAACTAATTAGGTTTTTATTGATCAGGAAAAAGGGAAATCCCAAGTCTATTTTAAGCACTATTGCACCAAGCTTAGCTTCAAATTGGAGATAAAGATTGTGTTTTTAAACACCAGTGGATGTTGCTCCCAAAGAGCCTCAGTTTGCCCACCACTGGGCTAGGGCATTGGCTTATTGTTTTAATTGACCAACTAGAATCTATACTTAGCAGCTAAGCTCTCTATCACAACTCTGGACATTATACTACCGTGTTTCCCCGAAAATAAGACATCCTCCAAAAATAAGACCTACTTACAGGTTTTCTTCCAAGTGAAATATAAGGCATCCCCTGAAAATAAGGTCCCCCTAGACTAAACGAGAGATTTGGTCCACTGACTCTGAAAGAAATGGAGTCACAACAAATTCACCAGAAAATTCAGGAATTGGATTGTTATTATGATGTTCCAGAAGATGATGACATGATTGTCATTGAATAAATGAGTAAATTCTTGATACTGTAGGATTCACAGTTTGTCTGGTTTGTGTTGACAACTACCGTACTACCGTACCGTATACAGGTAATAAATTTCCTTTATTTTCATTTAACAATAAATGTGTACCATATTCTTCTTCATTGAAAAATAAGACATCCCTGAAAATAAGACCTAGCGCATCTTTGGGAGCAAAAATTAATATAAGACACTGTCTTATTTTCAGGGAAACAGGGTATATTAAAGGATTGAGACCACATGATCATATCAATAAATGCAAAAAAAAAGCATTTGACAAAATCTAACAGCATTTTATAATATAAACACACACACACAAAACAAGAACAAAAGGAAATTTCTCAACCTGATAAAGAATATCTAAAAAATGCACTAATGACATCATACTTAATGGCAAAAAAATCAGAAAGCTTTCCCCTTAAGATCAGGAGCAAGACAGGGAAATCTACTCTCACCACTTTTTTTCAACATTGTACTTGATGTTTTAGTCAGAACAATTAGGCAAAGAAAAAAAAAGAAAAAGAAAAAAGCATCCAGATTGTAAAGAAAGAAGTAAAACTATGTCCATTTTCAGATGATATGATCTTTTATATAGAAAATTCTAAGGAAGCCACCAAAAAGTATTAAACTAAGTTCATCAAAGTTGTAATAAATAAATATCAATACACAAAAAGCAACTCTATTTCTACTCACTAGCAATGAACAATCTGAAAATTAAATTAGGAAAAGAGTTGCATTTAAAGGGTATGCAAAAATATGTTTACAGTTCATTGGAAAAATAATATGATAATCCTAATATATAAAAACCCAGGGTCCGTAATGACCAACCGAAAGCTTGACTGAACACTGGAAGTCAGTCCTGCAGTCAGTGCTGGGTTGCTATGGCAGCACTGACTGCCAAGGGTGCTATTGATCAAGTCTGGAGAGAGGACCAAAGAGAGAGGCAGGGTCTGATCCACAGCCTCCATGGCAGCTGTTCATCAGCCCTGCCAATCTGATCAGGCCCAGAGACACAGACTGGCATAGAAACCAACGAAATCTGGGTGGACTGTAAGGAGCCAATGGCTTCCTAGGAGGTGGAGCTTTTGACAATGACTGGCATAGAAACTGACCAATCAAAACCAAAACAGGGTGAACAATGAGGAGCCAATGGCTGCCTAGGAGGCAGAGCTTTTTAAAAATATATATTTCTTTATTGATTTCAGAGAAGAAGGGAGAAGGAGGGAGAGATAGAAACATCAATGATAAGAGAGAATCACTAATCGGCTGCCTCCTGCATGCCCTGTACTGGGAATTGAGCCCACAACCAGACATTTTTCCTTAGCTGAAATTGAACCTGGTACCCTTCAGTCTACAGACTGAAGCTCTATCCACTGAGTCAAGCCAGCTATGTGGAGGTAGATCTTTTGACACTCACTGGCATAGAAACCAACCAATCAAAAACCAAATTGGGCAACAGGGGTGGGCAGTTAGGGACAAGATCAGGCCATCAGGGGAGGTCAGTTAGGAGCAATCAGGTAGGCAGGCAGAGGCAGTTTGAAATGATCAGGCAGTCAGGCAGGTGAGTGGTTAGGAGCCAGTGGTCCAAGATGGTGAGAGGTGTGTCAGACTGTTGGGATTGGGCCTAAACTGGCAGTTGGACATCCCCCAAAGGGTCCCCAGTTGTAGAGGGTACAGGATGAACTGAGAGGACCCAACCCCCCGCCCCCATCCATGCACAAGTTTCATGCACCGGGCCATTAGTTAGTAAATAATACTACAAGAATAAACTATTTCCTGTACTCACAACTCTAAACCTTATTTTTCTCCCCTTATACTAATCAATAATAAAATATTTACTAATAAATTTAACAAAAGAAATGCAAAATTTCTACACATAAAAACATAAAATATTGTTTAAAAAAACACTTAAAGGCATAAATAAATGAAAATACATCCATGTTAATGGATTGGAAATCTTAGTATGGTTAAGATGGCAATACTTTCCAAATTGTTTCACATGTTCAATGCAAGCCCCATCAAAATCCTTTTTGGAGAAATTGACAAGCTGATCCTAAAATTCATATGAAGTTCAAAGGGCCCAGGATAGCCAAAACCACCTTAGAGAAAAAAGTACCAAAATTGAAGAACCACTCTTCCTGAATTCAAATAAAACCACAATGTGATACTGGCCTAGGATATAAATATGGATTGAATTGAGAGTCTAAAAAGAAACATATTTACAGTTAACTTATTTTTAACAAAGGTGCCAAGACAATTAAATAGAAGAAGTAATAATTATTTTAACAAATTTTTCTGTGACAATTGGATATCCACATGCAAAATAATGAAGTTACACCCCTATTTCACACCATATAAAAATTAATTCAAAACTTTATATGTAAAATATAAAACTATAAATTTTTTAAAGAAATTATAGACACAAATCCTTGTTACCATAGATTAGGCAATGATTTATTAGCTATAACTCTAAAATCACAATCAACATCATTTAAAAAAATAGATAAATTGATTTTATCAAAATTGAAAACTGTTGTCCTTCAAAAGACACACTCAGGAAAGTGGAAAAGCCCACATAATGGAAAAGCCTACATAATGGAAAAGCCCACATTTGTAAATCATATATCTGACAGGGGACTTGTATTTAGAAATATAGAGAACTTTATAACTTAAAAACAAAAGGACAAGTGAACCAATTTTTAAAATGGGCAAAGTATCTGAATAGACATTTCTCAAATTAATAAATACAAATGGCCAATAAGCACATTAAAAGATGTTCAGCATTATTAACCATTCAGGTAAATGCAAATCAAAACCATAATGTGTACAACTTTACACCCAATAGGATGGCTGGAATTAAAAAGACAAATACAACTCTTGGTGAAGATATGGAGAATTTGGTACCCTTAAACATTCTTGATGGGAATGTACTAGTAAAATTATGTCACTACAGTGTGCAAAACAATATGGCAGTTACTAAAAAATTAAACATTGAGGTACCATAAGATCTAGTAATTTCATTCCTAGGTATATATCCAGGAGAATGGAAAGTACCTGTCCATGCAGAAAATTTACAGGAATGCACATAACATTATTCATAATAACCAATAATTAGAAAAAGCCCAAATGTCTATCAACTAATGAGTGTATAAACAAAATGTGGTACATTTGTACAATAGAATATTATTCAGCCATAAAAAAATGACACAAGATACAACATAGATCAATCTTGAAAATATTATGCTAAAGGAAAGAAAAAAGACACAAAAGATCACATATTATATGATTCCATTTATATGAAATGTCCAGAATAGGCAACTTCGTAGAGAAAACTGCTTGATGGTTGCCAGGGTTTAGGGACAGGGAGGAATATGAAATTACTAGAGGCCCGGTGCATGAAATTTGTGCACGGGGGAGGAAAGAGGGAGGTCCCTCAGTCTGGCCTGCACCCTCTTCAATCTGGGACCCCTCAGGGAATGTCTGACTGCCAGTTTGTGCCCACACTTTTAACAGATGACAACTCCATTGTTGTTTCTTTTCATGCTTAAACCCATTGGAATTAGTAGGTATTCAAAGTGTAGGTATTCAAACCCTGTATATCTCTAGTCAGCGGTAAAAGGAACCAATAGCAGATTTGGAACCCCCAGACCGGGAACCTTGCTCACTCCCTGTATATTTCCCCACTTCACTTTCCACTTTTGCCGGCCACGGGAGAGTCAATGTTTTCTCTCATTAACTCGGAAAAGCACATCCTGTCACCCGCTGCTCAGCAGGAGTATGCTAGGCTCCAAATGAGCGAGGCTCAGTCAGGGCAGCCTTCGCTCATGAGTGCTGACTCCCAAAATGCACATTCCTCCTCTGCAGTCGCCCTGACTATCCCACCGCTTCACTGAGAGGACGGAACTGCTCGCCTCCTCTGGGTTTCTGATCTTGAACGCTGACTGAGGCACCTCAGTGAGGGCCGCCCATGTCCACCAGGTGTGTCTCTGCACACCTGCTCTCTCCTCAGCACCTGAATTAGCCCCACGGAGGTGATCTTGTCACTGCACTGGCCTCCGAAGGAACAGGGCATCACCACTCTGCCTTCTCACTGTCATCTCACAGGCACCCACCCTCAGCACCCATAACACCCAGACACTCCCCAAAGGACATGAGTGTACCGGAGGGGACATGCACACGTCCTGTGGTGGGTGTAGGCGTGCTGGGGTTGATGGAAGTGCGGGGAGGAACTGGTCTGGGATGGTTGCAGGTGTGCATGGATGGCAGCACACTGGGGGACGTTTGCATGCTAGCGGGTGGAGGAGAGGATGCGCACACTGGAGACCTGTGGCTGCAAACCCCCATGGTGCAACCAGGAGGACATCAGACTGGCCCACCACAGTGGCTATCCCTGTGATCTCACACCTTCTGCGCCAGGAGGCAGGACTTGCACAGCCACTCCTCAGTGCTGATAGCCTGCGGGTGCTACTTCAGCTCGGTCAGCAGGCTCTGCTTGGCAAGCTCACCACCACCATGTTGGGAGTACAGCTACCTCTCTCACCCAGAGCCTCTCCACACATGCTGGGTGGGGCGGGATGGGGCGGGATGCTGGCCCAGAGAATGCTGCCTACCGGCCACTCTGTGTCTAAGCACACTGCCCACCCACCTGGAGCGCGCTGCCAAGGCGATGAAGGCAGGTGTCCCGCCCTACCCACCAGCCACTCTGTGCCTCTGCGTGCTGCCCACTGGCCCTCTGTGGGCAGGGCAGGGCGGAACACCTGTGTTGTTACTGTGGTGATGACGCAAGCCTCCCACCCCATCTGCTGCCATCTTTGTCATGAAGTGATCCTCAATTTGCATATTCCCTCCTTATTGGCTGTGGGCACCATCTTTGTTGCGGAGTTGTGGTCAGTTTGCATATTCCCTCTTTATTAAATAGGATTACTAATGGGTAGAGAGTCTCTTCTGAGTGTGATTAAAATGTTTTGGAATTAGAAGGTAAGTCTTCATGTTCAAAATGATTTTGAAAAATAGCAAACTTGAGTAATAATAAGATTTACTGAATACCAAGATGATGTAGGAAAAGGATTGAACATAGTATTTTTGTAAAACTATTTTTCCCTCAACATTCCTTCCTTTCATAAATATCCCTGTTTTTGAGTATAGGTCTATAGTCAAAGACTATATGCTGGCTAATAATTAACCAGCTTCCCTGATTATTTGCCAAGCTAAGATTATACAGGAATATTGCATGTTGAATGATAAAACCTTGGATACCACACATTAACTCTGGTACAATATGTATTTTAAATTCCCCTATTTGAGTAGGAAAGTTCAGTACATTTTAAGCGCTGTTTTTTTCTTGTTTGTATTTCACTCAGTGACTAAAAAAACACATCACAATGCTTTTCTCAATGTACAAACAGCTCCGCTGTCCTAATTTCGGAATAAAAATTAGAAATAGATTGTTGTTTTCTAGGCCTTTGACAATAATTAACTCGTTATCAGTTACAGCATAATAATGGTCCATTTATTAGAAAAAGGCAGTTGAAACGCTAGTTTTTTAATTTGTTCAAAGCCTCCCAGAGACACAATAGCAGCTTGGAAGACCTTGTTCTTTAACTGTAGGCCTGGTTCTAATGCAGCTGGGTCACAAGACCTTTACAATAGAGCTTATAAAACCACATTTAATGTGAGGCAAGTAGTAAGAAGAAAAAAAATGACCTTTAAAATTATATCACTATTTCCCACATAAAAGCTTCCTTCAGCCTCTTAATTCATATGACTTTTGGAAGCTCTAAAATTATTTCCCAGGAAGAGTTGATGTAAATTTTATTGGAATCCTATTCCTTTTGACCCAGAGTGGGTAGGAGCCAGCCACCCACAGTACTTCCGGGGAAATACCAAAATCCACTCAGCACAAAAGAAATTTGCTACCTGAAGAAGATTCATCTGAGCACTGCAACAGCAGACTTCCTAAAGACAGTTTGTTAAGCCGCTGGCTAAAGGTTTATTTAATCTTTATCTCTTGATTGCAAACCAAAGAAAACCTTCAGATTTGCCAATTGCCTAGAGAGGAATGTTTTAGAAATGTTAACAATGAAATGAAAATGCTAAGAGTATTTATGCATAAAAATTGAAGTCACCATAAAAAGGAAGTGCTGTCTGATGGAAAATTGGTATATTTAATGGAATTTTTATATTTTAAAACTTGGTGATTAGCTGGTGAAAGCAGGAGAGCAGAGGGCTTAAAAATTTTATATTTTGATATCTTAAAAAGGTATCCTGTGTTTAATATAAAGTCTTCTTTATAATATAGTTACATGATAAGAAATACTAAAGAGTTGAATGAGTGGGAACATATATAACTAAACTTTTTTGAATTCATATTCAGTAATTTTTTAAACATATAGACTTATGTACATGGAATAAATCTTACTTTGCATGTATTTATTAATCTAATTTTGTTAATAAAACATTGTAATATAGCATTTCCCTTATGTGATTACAAATTCAATGAGAACATCATTTTAAACTGCTATTTAATATTCCATCATGATTTACCATAATTTATTAAAATATTTCATTATTGATGAACATTTAGACAATTTTCAATTTTTTGTGTTATAACAATTTAGTAAACATCTTTGTGGATAAAAGGTTTTCATGCGTTTCAGCTTCAGTTTTTAGGATAGGTGAACTGTTAATCCTCTACCGTTATCACTGAAGAAGACCACCAACAAAATTACTTGTTTTTACAGTCATATTGGTTTTCTTTTTGCATTTATAGTCTTTGAATTTGGACTATAAACCAAGGAACCAGATTTAACAGTACTTTTTTTTTCCTCTAGGCTACTGATGTCCCATAAATTGTTTTGGATGATAACCACTCTGCCGTAAATAACACCACAGACCCATTCAGGCTATGAAAGTGGACCTTGAAAAAGAGATAACTAGAATTACATAATAAAAAGGAAGACAAAGTGATACTCACCTCTGGTGATTTTCAAGCTACTCCGAAAATCTTATCTTTTATGTTTTATTGCCATGAAATTTAAAACCATACAGGGGTCTCAGGGTATAGTTTTCAAGTACAGTTTTTCTTGTATAGCTTCCCCATTGAAACTCATTTCTAACTCCTTTTGAAAATTCACTGGTTTAGGATTTGTAGCATCACGTGGACTTTCTTACAAGGCTGAACAAACAGTTCCTTTCTGTTTCAGGGAAAATTGTAAATGCTAAGTAAGGCTTGCAATCTACAGAGGCAATATTGGCACACTAAGACAATTTAGGCCATCTGATTCCCGAGTGTTTTGGTCAGCAGCTGTGGCCAAAACTGATAATTGTGCCTGGTTAAATTTAGTTCTCTCTGACATCACAAATTATTGAGAAAAGCAGCTCCACCCATTTTCCTTTAAGGAGGGTGGAGAATTGGTATAGATGATTTAAAATAAGGAATGAAAATGACAATGAACATTCAAATGCAACCTTATAAACAGAAATCTGTCCCAGTTTGTTGGCTAAATAGAAAATTCTGAGTGTAACTGCAAGCTGTGACTCCTGTGGTTAGAGGCAAGCATCCACGTGAGGCCCATCAGGAAGTAAAGGAGAGGCTACACAGCAAGGCCCTGTTACCTGTTACGTCTGTTTACCTAGTTCTTACGGCTTCGCCAACCATCATGTAGTGTTTTTATGGAAACTAGATAAACAGCCTGCGTCACTATGGCTATTTCACTTTATCAGAGTAGTAAAAGGAAAAGTTCCATGAACTGAAGATATCATGCAGGTATATGGGTCTTTACGAGCAAATATTATACACAAAGAAGAAACTTAAATGTATTCTGGCAACGACTGATTTTTTTAAAAATCAAACTGAAAAATAATTTTAAATACACAGATGTTTACCAACTGTTTCCAGAGGCATCCATGTGGCTGTGACGTCCTCTCTCTTAGCCATTCATGTTAGGGGGTTTTTAGGCCAAAGAGACAAAACATCTATTTTCTATCCCCAACTCAGAAACACTGCTAGGAATCTAGTCTTCCAACATTTAAAATGTCTTCACCTCTATCCCACATCACAGTCTTGTGCTACAGGCATCTAAAGGTGAGAGGAACAAGGGAAGAGGACTTTTGCCCTCTCTTCATTCCACCTTCCCCTAATCTTCGCTTATCAGCACTGATTGATTGAGGGGGTGATATGGTTTTACCTCTTTCTTGCACTCACTAAATTTTGATGGATCTTACCCTTTCTCCTTACCCCCTCTCCTTTAGAACCTTAAGTTACTTAATAGGACCCTACGCAGATGGGTCTGGGGTGTACTGGGAGGAACATAGTATCATATGCATAATGTGAAACAGCCTGTGCACTATTTATCTGCAGTTACTCTTATCTAACTAGCATATTTAATTTAGAAGGCATTATCTATCTAACTCAAAAAAAGTTTGGCATAAGCCCAACCTTCCCCTTTCTGTTTCTCCCTTCCTATACTGCTTTCTATGTTTGTTTTTTGTACTCCAAAGAAAGGCTCTTTTGACTTCTCCCACTCACCATTTGTCTCAGACTCTGACAAAGTTAAATTGTTGGCCTGAGAATGTTGTCAAAGGGCACAGTGATTATTGTGCTCAGTGATGTGCCTGATTAAGAAAAAGGGAGAAAACTCTCATTGAGTATCTGACACAAAGACAAATCTCAATAAAAAGCCGCTGACTGAATGAACTGTTTTGAGCATCCTAGTGCGACCTTGCTTGCAAAGTGTATAGAATGAAATCTCTTTGTGGCCAGCCCAAATTCTTGCTATACATATGGACTTCTTTAGAACTTCAGAATTTCACAGTTGGGACAGTGAGTGGGATACAGGTAAAAATCAATGCTATTATCATTGTTTTTTATGTACATCAATATATAAAACTCTGCACATCAAATAGATATTTACATTGGGTAGATTTGTACAAATTTCATATTTCTAGAAAGGATTTCCCACATTATACTCTTCTGAACTTACTAGGAAGGTCTAAAATAGTGGTGGCTCTGCCAATCTGCCCATCTTATTTCCCACCATTCCTCTCCCTCCAGTAACTCCAGCAATTCCTAAATTATCCTATATAGTAAAGAGCTAATATGTTAATTAGACCAAACAGCAAAATGACCATCCAGATGTCCTTCTGGATGAAGCCAGGTCTGCGAGGGCTGAGCTCTTTGCACGAATTTCATGCATCAGGCCTCTAGTATTTTAATTCAAAAGTACTGCTACCTCCTCAGTGCCTCTGTGAGAGGCTTTCCCTTCATGAGACTCAATCTCCCCTCAATCCTTCAATCCACAATATATTAACTAATCTTTTAATTCAACTGTTACTTCTGGGAAGCTTTTCCTAATCCCACCATTCCACCCCACCTCGTGGTTATTTGGACTTTTCCATTTACCAAATTTGTAATTTTATTCTTTACTCATTTGTTTGATGACTTCCCCTCTAACTTCTCATCTTCCTGAGACATCAGTCACATCTCTTTTGATTTCTTCTGTATTCCTATAGGACACCATTGTTCCTGGCACATAGTAGGTGCTTAAAAAATATTTGTTGAAGGAATGAATGAAGCGGAGAAAGTACTTCACTAATTCACATTTGCTCCTCTTCAAGCAATAGTCCTCTCAGTGGGAAATTGTTATATACATTTTCCACAAAGTCATTTTATATAATTTGGGAAACTTAAAAATGATTTTATTTCTATCTGAATCTCTGGCATTCAATATTGTTAAAACAGGTTTCTTGTTAATAAAATGTAATCAAACTTCCACTGGGCAAAGAAAATACAGGAAGAAACACCCGTTTTAAATAGGCAAGCTCTGCAGGTCATTCATTTCTAATGAGTAGCAGAAATTTTATTTATTGGCCATAATTTCATTAACATATACCCATGATTTTCAATAAGGATGCAATCACACACCTCTGACTTCCTTCTTAGAATCTGTGTGACAATGTAGATGCAGGTATACTCCTTTAGCAAGTACAAAATGATTCATAAGGTATATATCATCACAGAAACATTGAAAGAAAACAAAGGGTAACTACAGTACAATTGCTTGACTGGTGTTACTAGGTTACTATCCAGTAAACCTTCCACTTATCTTGGGCTTCTGGTGTTTTCAATTCCATTTAGAAAAGGTTGGAGCTATCTTGATGTGTCTAACCCTGTAATTTATTAAGAGCCTGGCCAGAAAGGTGGTTATTCATAATAACAGGAAGCTGAATGTTTCTTTTAAAAAAATAAAATCTCTACAGCTAGAGAAATGGACCAAATTATTGAGAAGGACAGTGACAGGAAGCTTTGACTAATTTATTTCAATTAAAATTTATTTTCATAATTTCTGACTGCATGCAACTTTTCATAAGACTTATCCTACCAATATAAATTGGTAAATTGGTGCCTACAAATGGTATTAACATTTTGACCTGTTAGACACATATATTCTGCCCTAAATGTTGTCTTTTAGCAAATGTGGGAGAAAATTAGGAGAATGGTTGTTCAAGTTCACAACTTCCCATTTATAAAAATGGAGTAACAACAACATTGCTTTCCCAGAAGTGTAAGAAGAAACATCCACCGACCATAAAGCATGAATATTGAGTGATATCATTGGGAAATAAGAAATAGCTGTGGACTTTAATATTTTAGGCCTATCAGAGCTGTCAAAAATAATAAAAACTCAAAAAATCCTCATATGTGTTTTAAGCAGCTGTTATGATCCAGGGATAGTACCGGGAGCAATGGGGAAAAGGATTGAAAATCCTGAAAAACAGATAAGGTGCTAAACTCTGGGAGTCAGACCCCAAATTAAATAAAATAATGTTGGGTAAGTGCTGGGAGAACACAAAAGAGGAAATTTTCATGTTTCCTGGAGGAGTTCAGAGAGGCTTTAGAGAGGAGGTAACCCTGGAACAGGAGTTCACAGATGGTTACATATTTCCCCACCAAAATCTCCAATAGAATACTGAGGAAATCCAGGAAATTGCTGAGCAGAAGGAAGATCAAATATATCTGAGGACAGATTGATATTATGAATTTCCTTGAAAAAAAAAATAAAGCCCTTCATCATAGATCTTAGGTATACATAACTCCAAGATAATGTTAACTGCCACAACAATTCCTAGTACTGCTATTATTAACAGTACTATTAACATTAATTTTTAATATTTTATTAAAAATTATATGTTAAAAGTTAAGAATTTATAGCACTTAATGTTAGGTACTAATCTTATTTAATTTCCACAGCCAGGTGATGGAATTACTAGTAGTGTTCCCACTTTACAGGTGAAAAATTTGAGATGAGAGAGTTTAATTATTTATGGTTATGCCATCAGGAGTGGTGGAAGGAGGATGCAAATTAGAGTCTGACTTCGAGGTGTATTTTCTACTCTTCTAGAGAGTATTTGATAAAGTTCTGAAGGCATGAGACAGATAAAATGACAAGTTCTCTTCAATTCACAGTGAAAATATGTGATTTGTGGAAGCAAGAGAGAAAGGAGAATATGCCTCAAAATGATAAACATGGTTCATTTAATTTGAAAAAATTCAAATATCTGTAGAATCCATAAAATAAAGAAACAAATCCTTGGACTTATTGTCTGCCTTAAACAAATATCACTTTGCCAATCCTGTTTTATCTCCACCTTAACTTTACTTTGAGTATTTAAATGCAAATAAAATATATCACATCTTTTTTTTTCTCTCTTGTAAATATTTCAATATGCATCTCTATCTGATAATTGTCATCTCCCTCTATTGTCATCATAGCCATATTTGAAAAGCATCTTCCTCTTTATATAGAAGATATGATACCATTGAATGTTTTCAAAGTTAAAATGTAGCCCCTATAGAAATAAAATAACAAAAAATTAACTACTGTTCATACATATAAAGTCATGTCAGCATTATTAATCAACTCACATGAAAATAAAATTATTCTGAATGATCAACTTTTGATCATTTTAGACCAGCGATTTTCAACCTTTTTATCTGATGGCACACATAAACTAATTACTATCTACAGGACACCAAAAAATATATTTTTTGCCAATCTGACAACAAATATGTATAATTTTGATTCATTCACACCAGAATGGCTATTGCTGAGCTGGCTATTGGTTTTTTGTTTTGTTTTGTGTGTGTGTGTGTTTTGTGGTTGTTTTTTTTTTTGTTTGTTTGTTTTTTAACAATCTAAGTGAAAAGAGGTCAATGCCTATGAGTAAAATAGTCAGGTATTGCATGTTTTAAAAATTATTATGGCACACCTGTTGAAAATCACTCTTTTAGACACATTTAGAACAGAATCCATAAGTGCAAGGAAGCAGAAATCCTTCACTGGCTCACAAATGAATGAGGCATGATCTACAATGAGATACAACTTAAAAATGTGTCTCAGGTGAAAATATATAGGGAAGAATTTGAAGGACCTGATTTTTAAATCCCCTGGACTAGAAGAAAATATATAAATACAAAGAAATTTGTGCCAGAAAATATAGATTTGAGCATTCAGCTATATTTGAAAAAAAGAACTAAAGAGCTAGAGTAAATTTAATAAGACATCTATTCTAGTCAATACATATAGCAAGTATACATGTGTCATTTTGGAAAGCAAGTTGCCATTCCTCTTTCAAAGCACTTCAACTAGAATGCCTGTTTTATTCTCACCCCTCTCCCAGCTGTCTAGATCCAAGACTTAAATTAATCAAGGGACCAAACTCTAACAAATATAATAAAAAGTCATGGTAGAAATTATACTTGGTTAATAATTTACTGGCTCAATTTAAGCCCAAGAAGTTAAGCACAAAGGATAACTTTGCCAGAATATTATAACAGAACCTTCATGAAGGAGGAGTATTGAGGATGGATCTACAAAATTTAGGTGAATTGGACAGGAAAGAAAACAAAAGTTTAATGCAAAACAAAGCAAAATAAAAAATTAAGTGTCTGATTAGTGATAACTTGACAATAGCTCCATCAGCAGCTAGCACCCCAGATCCATCTTCTCAAATTGCCCCTAGAAGGCTCCCAGTGAAAAGTCAGCTCCCACAGATGTGTGCTGACTCAAGTCAAGAAAGACCAGCTAAGCAAGATTGAGAGGGAGCTCACCTGGTTGAAGGAGCCATGAGCTGGTCAGTTCACCTCTGATATGAGAAAGAACAGTTCACTTCTCTAATTAGATACTAGCAAACGAAATGAGTAGATTTATAGGCGTAGACTATCATTTTACTACTTGGATGAGAAATGAGAGATGACAGAGATATGATTCTTCAGCAGACTGGCTACAGCTGCCAAATTGCAGATTGAGGCAGCCCAAGACAATAATATATATAACAGATCATCGTGTTAGCACTAAAATTTTCTTGAAACATGTTTTTATATATCTTACGTGTCAATCTCAGGTGAGATATATGCTAACAAGTGTGAGTTAGACATCGGTTTTTCTAACTGGATTGAGCTAATGAAAGGGCACAGAAAGGATAGATTCATTTAAGGCTCATGACTTTGACTCCTTTTTGCCTCAGAATAACTTCAGTCTAAAGGTACCTCCTAGTATTGAGCTGAAAATAACATAAATGAGAAAATGCATTTTAAAGTTAAAAATGCAAAGTATACTTTTTATTAAGGATGATTTTCTTCTTAAAGCTATTTTTTTTTATATCTTGTGTTTTCTCCTTACCTTTATAGAATGAGAATGATTAACACATAAACACACAAAATTTGGTTAGATCTAATAGTAAAAACTGAGTTAGATATTAATCTACAAAAGTGCTTAACTCTTCTAGATCAATAATATCCCAAGTAATAATCTCAAGGAGAACATGTAATTAACAAACAAAACACTGTAATTTAAAAAAAATGAATAATTTGCAAACTTCTTGGCTCTAGTATTTATAATCTTCTTTGTGGACTTCAGGAAAATTATGCAGCTTAAAAAATTATTGTTATACACATCACATGTTGATTTTAGGCTCCCATGAAGAATATGATTAGAGTTTGGCTCACAAATTGTTGATGGAAAAATTGTTTTCATATTTTATTTGATAATTTGAATTGAGTAAAAAGTTTATGGAGGTAAGAAAGATTGTTGTGGGCTCTTTTTTCTTCTTTTATTTTCTATTCCTCCTCATTCTGTCCTTGTATATTTGTATTAGGGGAGAATGAGGGATAATGAAAGGAAAGTTTTATTAAAAGAGGACTGGTTTGTTTGTTTTTTCTGGCCTATTTTCAATCTACATCTAAATTCCTAGGAAAAAAAAGACAAGTCTTCTGTGGAAATACTCCTTAGTAGACATTAGTTTATGCTGTCATTCCAGCACACCACAGTGATTCAGTGTGATCACTTCCTGAGTGGGGATCTCTGTTCTGCCACTTACTAGCTATGTGACAGAGAACAAATTATTTAACTATTCTGTCTCTATGATCTGATCCATAGAATGTGAATAATGCCCAGTTGTTGTGAACATTCAGTGAGTTAATATATATAAAGTGTTAGAACAATTGAATAATGCTCAATAAGTTTTATTATTCCCAGATATATTATACATTAAAAATCATTTGCTTTTGTGTGAAAGCTACTTTAATTTTTCTTTACTATGTTTGAAAATAAGAGATACTTAAAGTAAAATGAGAAAGAAAGAGAATTATGCAATTGCAGAACAGACAGATATTAAATTTGACTTAGAATTGAAATGGAAGACTCCTGATAAGAGAAGGCCCAATCATGCCAGAATTGCCCATGAAACTTGAACTGTTGCTAGCAGAGGCACCATGGGAAAGCAGGATCCTGCAGGCATTGTTGAAGGCAATTCTTGGGAACTTAAGCATTAAGAAATTAGTCATGAAGGGAATAATCTCTACCATGTTCATAAAAATGGCTATTGTATTTTTATGTATAATTATGAAATCATATATATAATTAGCAATATGAAAAAATAAGATTTAATATTAAAAAAGGGCTTTAAAAGTACATATTTCTGCAGCTTTTTGAAAACACTTATCACTGAAACTTTTTGAAAACACATATTTATAATATTTTATGAAATTATATAGACAAGGGAACTGGGAGAAAAGAATAGGCTTTTGTCTGGAGCAATCATGAGTAAAATCTACACTAATAAAAGAGAAAGATGGAAATTGACCATATCTTTGTGATGCTCACCAGCCAATCATGAGTTAGTATGCAAATTAACCCAACAAAGATGGTGGGTAATTTGCATACACAGGCACTGAGCAGCTGGGGACTAGATGCAGGCTTTCTACACCACCCCAGCCAGTCTGGGCCTCTGGGCAGTGTGGGAAGGCAGAAAGGTGGCTCTGGGCCTGAGCAAAGGTGGTGCTGGCAGCCAGGGGAAGGAAGGCCCATTCTTGCACGAATCTTCATCTATTGGGCCTCTTGTATTTTATAATGTTTTATATTGATGCTGAAAGAATAAATACAAAACTAAAACATAAACCTATGAATTACAATGCTAAAACTAGTCAAGCATTTAAGTTTTAACAAACTGAAAGTTTAAATTAGTTAGATTTTGTTAATTCTTAGAGGATATTTCTGCTGGTACTGGCACTACTAAACAATGTACATTTTTTACATGAGAGGAAACCTGATATGTCATAACTTGGCAGGTTTGAGGTGAGAAAACATTTCATTGATTTTTTTTTCCATTTAAGAAGTAAATTGATTACAGTAACTATATATGGTGCCAGATGGGTATTAAAATTTTCAGGGGGATCACTTCATAAATTATACCTTTTTTAACCACTATGCTGTGCACCTGAAACAAATATAAAACAAGATTGAACATGAACTGTCATATAAAAATAAAATAATAATCCATTTAAAAAACATTGTATAGTTTAATGTGTACAACTGATACACTTAATAAATTGTCAAATTGATAAGAAAGAAGTAATTAAAAATAATTAAATGTTAAACAGTTAATTACTATAAAGACTGAGAGAGTAGAAACCAATATATATTGAATATCTATCATGCAGTATGTAGGCTTTTAACAAATGTATGACTTCTTAGAGAAAATACTATGATAAAATTGCAAAAATTTACCCAATACCACTATGGTCGGACATTATGCTGGCCTTGAGGAATTCCATTAAACCACAAATATAGACTGGAAGGGATGTGTGTCCAGTCTTGAGTAGATCATCAGTTCTCTTGCTGGTGACTTCAGCAGGAGATTTCAACCTCATGCTCAGAAACATGACCCCTCAAAACACTTCTGAACTGGGTGGACCCAAGAATTGCACCATCTATTCCATGAGAGAAGCCAACAAAAGACCCCCGTGAAACTAAATGACCTCCCAATGCCAAGGGAATCATAAGAGCTAACATGCACCATCTTGGTAAGTAAGAATGGAAAAGGAGAAGCTACAATGATAAGAACTTGAACTTAGAATTAATAAGAACATTTATTAAAAAGAGATATATTGTACATTAAAATTGAAATCAAAACAGACTATTTAAACTAGAGGAGGAAGAGAAACCATGAGCTGGCAATACTTATTCTTTTTCTTATTACCCATAAGAGTGATGTAGGGGTGTGGAGAGGAGAGCTTGAGTTTATAGGAACATTAGATAGAAATGAGGCTAATTGTTTTTGCTTAACTAAGCAATATATGAATACCTTTTAACATTTGTGTTCTCTTAAAGCAGGAATTACATTTTATTCTTCTATTTATCCTCAATTAGAAATTAGCACAGTTTAGAGAAGTGTTCTAATCCATCATCCTGATTTCAGCACAGAAACCTTTTTTGGGGGACCTGGAGTATTTATGGTGGGATTTGCTCTTGGCCTAGAGTAGTGAGAAGGCAGAACTAGTCAATCTCTCTAGGCTTACATTTATTTTCTTCCATTTCTTTCTTTCATTTTGATTTGCAGACTTTTTTTTTCTTTTTCTTTTTTAATTTGGTGTGATATTGTTAATGAAATTATATAGAATTCAAGGGTATAATTCTATAATACATCATCTGTAATTATATTGTCTATTCACCACCCCCAGTCAAGTTTCCTTTCATCACCATTTATCCTCCTTTTATGCTCTTTTGCCTCTCCACTGCCATTTTCCTCAGGTAATTAGCATACTGTTGTCAGCACTTTTATTTTTTACTTAGTATTACATTTCTGCCCTTTATCTCCCCACTCCTCATACTACCTTATATTTCCAACTAACAAAATACCAGTCTTTTGAACCATTTAGAACAAATGTTAGAACAAAATAGCAAAATAATATTTTAATCAAGAAGAATTTGTAAGGAAGTTAAATTACCCCTCTTGATTATTTGGATTTTTCAAAAGAACTTAAATTTTTTTCCCCTTATGAAAGGTGTCTTCAGATTACCTTTTAATATTTGAATCCTCCTGATGTAGTACCAAATTTTGTAAAATATACCATATACACAATTTTCCAGCTTCTCTAAGTTTTGGGTTGTTTTTGTTTTGTTTTGTTTTTTGTCTCATTTATTTGATGCATTTCCCCCCGCCCCCCCCCCCCCATTTTTTTTTTCTTTAAAGAGAAGGAAGAGCCTTTTCTAGTTACATCTACTTTGGGAGCATTTATTGGGAATAAAATAAGAGTGACTTGTAATTATAGTTTAATACCTCAAAATAGAAAACTGCACCAAATTGCTTAACCAAAGGCAGATTTGGTTAGGATTCAGGAGTTACTTCTAAGGCAAAGCCTTGGAAAGTCTGAACCATTGCTTATCTTTAATTTATGGTTCTCTGCTAAGGGCACCACTAAACTGATTACTCACCAGGTTAAAATTTTGACTTAGAGAGTTGTACATCACAGATCAGACTCCAAGACAGATTCACATTGTGTTCTTTTTCTTAGTTTGGCATCTGTTTCTCAGTTAAAACTCTTTCATTTAGGTGTATCCAATTCTGATTAAAGGAACCATATACAAAAGTAATCTAAGAAAAAGGCAAAGTATTGGATGAGCTCTCCTTAGATTTCTGAGCTCTTTCATTTTCTTCCATATTACTTGTGGCCTTCCATTAGAAATGACCTGAAACATTTCAGCATTTTAACCTATGCAATTTAAGATTCATATATCTCCAACTTTCTATCTAATAAAAGGGTAATATGCAAATTGATAGTCACTCCAACACACAAGATGGCTACCCCAACATGGTCAAATATGGCCACCTCCATTTGGGCACAAGATGGGCACTACAAGATGGCCTGTAATGGAGTCCAGTTGGGGGCAACCAGGACTTCAGAGGAGGACAGTTGGGGGGGACCCAGGCCTGCAGGGGAGAGCAGTTTGAGGGGACCAGGCCAGGAGGTGAGGATAATTGGGGGGAGGGAGTACCCAGGCCTGCAGAGGAGGGCATTTAGAGGCAATCGGGTCGGCCAGGGAGCAGTTAGGCATCAATCAGGCATGCAGTGGAGTGGTTAAGGGGTGATCAGGCTGGCAGGCAGTAGCGGTTAGAGGCAATCAGGCAGAGGCAGGTGAGCAGTTGGGAGCCAGTAGTCCTGGATTGTGAGAGGGATCCTAGATTAGAGAGTGTGCAGGCTGGGCTGAAGGACACCCTTCCCCCATGCACAAATTTCATGCACCAGGCCTCTAGTCTTTAACATACTTGCTATGGAAATATATTTTATAATCTATTATAAAAATTATATTTGCCTTTGTACATATTGCCTCCTCTGAGTGGACACCTACCCAGAGTATTCTTTTTATGACCACAGTTGGATTTTCTTTAGGGTATTTGCATATTTTGCATTTAACTTTATTGCACACAAGTGTGAAGGTATAATTTAATAACATTAGAGACATTGCTGTAAGAAATCAAATAATACAAACTGAACTTTAGCAACTCAGGAATTCTGTTCATCTTAACTAAAACTGAGGAACCTAGAATCCAAAAGTAGATTAAAATTTGGCAGCCCCTCAATGGGGAAAAAAGGAGATATATGTAATACTTTACACAATAAATAACTAAAGAAAAAATAAATAAAATAAAAATGTGGCAGCCCTATTCTGTGTAGTGATCAGAACTTGCCTAAATTAACTCTTAACAACAGCCTTTTAACCAGTTTCCCTGCATATATTCTTGACCTCTTCAAAAATCCCCTTCACATCACTCTCAAGAGTTGATGGGCATTCCCCTCATTGGGGAGGGGCTGGCACATAATAAGACCTCAATAGACATTGGAAAGATTTTTGCTTTGCAGAGTATTTTTTGTCAAAACTATGCTTTCAGGATATTTCATAAAGAAGTTTGAAATTATATTGTCCTCTGACTCATGGTAAGATAGTACTCCCTTTCTTCTTAAAGTTAGCCATGATCATGTGATTTGCCTTAATGAATGTAAAGCAAGTAAAATGACATGCTTTTTGAGAAATGTTTGTGTAGCACTTCTCATTTGCAAAATATTTTTATTGCAAACATACTAGCTAATTACCCCTCCTAGTTATTCAATGGCTGGCTCACCTTACAATACATATGTGAAAAACAAGACAGAGAGATAGTTCAACTTGAGTTAACTAATCAAATTATATAGTAAATCAATCATCAAATCATGATTAAAACCTTCAGCCTCTGAAACTACAGCTTAGTTTACTGAACACATTCAGCCTTCATAGGATTTTATTACTTTATAATATATTGATTTATTTTCTTAAAAAATTAGTTTTCTTTCAACTTCCACAGTAAAATGTGCAGTTGTTAAAACTGTAATTGTTTACTAGTTAGAAAACAAAGATAGCATTTATTTGTTCTGCATCTTCTATTTTTCTATTCCCAATTTCACCATCATTTTCTCCAGAGCTTATAGACAGACCTGCCGAAATGTGGAGATTCTTTCCAGTTTTATGAAATCTCCTGACTCTATGAACCCCTTGATATATTCTTTTATTATTCCTCTTTTTAGTTAAACTTTTTGACTTAGTTTACATTCACTGTCTTTATTCTGGCACTACCCAATCACTCCTCGATCCACTGAAATTTACTCTCTTCCCAACCAATAAACTGATAGGTTCTTTTATTTAAAAAAAAAATATATATATATATATATATATATATATATATATATATATATATATATATATATATTATTGATTTCTTACAGAGAGGAAGGGAGAGGGATAGAGAGTCAGAAACAGAAACATCAATGAGAGAGAAACATCGATCAGCTGCCTCCTCCCACTGGAGATATGCCTACAACCAAGGTACATGCCCTTGACTGGAATTGAACCTGGGATCCTTCAGTCTGCAGGCCTACACTCTATCCACTGAGCCAAACCAGTCAAGGCTGATAGTAAATTGTGTCAGTAGATCTTATTCATCTTGCATCAACTTGGAAATTATACAAATTAATGTAAAACATGGCATCTATAGTATTGTACTATAATATGAACTTAAAATTTTAATAATAGAATAAATCTCATGCTGTTTTTAACACACACACACACACACACACACACACACACACACACACACGTAAATAAACCTGGACATGAGGAAGCATTTAGAAGTGATGAATATGTCTGTTACCTTGATAGCAGTGATAGTTTTACAGGTGTACACATATGCCAAAACCCATCACATTGTATACATTAAATATGTGAAATTTTTGTATATCAATAATGCCTCAGTAAAGCTCTTTTTAAAAAGTGTATTGATTCTTCCCAACTCCCTTTAAGACTTTAAGACTATTTCTCTCCAGATGTGACTGATGCATCTGACTTTGTTGAATTATCTCTGAACTCTGCTTTTGCCTCTGCCCATTATTATACTTTATAGTGATATTCTGAAATTGTCAAGGTTTGATGCTAATTATTTCCATGAGGTTTTCTATAATGAATGACAGAATTCTTCTATTTATAATATAATCTGTCAGTCGCTCCACTGATTGCCTTCCTGTGGAAGCTCAACAGATACTCCAGGCACTTTGTATGTGTCTGCACCAGCACAATGCAATGGCTGCTGCATTTAAAGAGGAGCAGAGACTTCTATGTTTTTCTCTATCTCTTTCATAAACTCCCCTACTTGTCTCTCTTAAAGCTGGAATCTCTGAGTTCCATTTGTGGTCCACTACTTTTCTCATGGTAGAGCTTTGCTTTGGACTCCTGATCCAGTCTCAGAATTTAACTACCTTATGTATCCTAGTGATTTCCAAAACTAAGTCTGATCCCGTGACCTTTCCTCCAGATATAAGACTCCTATGTACAGATAACTATTGGACATGTCCAAACTTGTGAAATCCACAGGCTAATATTCAAAGTACACTTTGTCCTCAATCCTGTTCCTTTTATATACCCTATGTAATTTAATGAATCAACCTCTACCAAATCTTTGGTAGAGAGCTTTGCTAGTTTTCTCTTTGCCTTCATCCTCCATATTCAATTAATGAACAAGCTCCTCTGATTATATCTCTTAAATATTTATTTTTCTTATTTTCCCTGCTATCTACTATCTCCAACATAGATTAATCCTGATAATTTCAATTCTGCTTGAGTTCACTTTTTTTGTGTCTAGTCTTGATTTCTTCAGGTTTATCTACTGCACCAAAGTCATAATAACTTGTATAAAACAATATCTGACAATCATTTTCTTTCTTACAGCCCTAAAAGATTTTCTATGGTTTACAGATTAAAGTCAAAGCTTACAAGAGTGGCTACAAGTCCTTTATAACTTGGCTTCTGTCCATGATTGCCAAAAATGCCTGATAATCCCTGCTTCACATTTTCTTTAGTAATACCAAATGTTTATAGTTTCCCATCCACACAGAACATTAAAAGCCTTGGCTGTTGGCTCTGTCTGGAACACAATTCTGGTCTCTCCCCTGTGGCAGTCATTAGTACAATTCAACACTATTTCCAAATATTGTCCTCTGACTCATGGTAGGATAGTATTCCCTTTCTTCTTGAAATTAGCCATGATCATGCGACTTGCCTTAGCGAATTAAAAGCGAGTAAAAGCAATTGTGTCACATCCAAGAAGATGCTTTTAAGAGCAGATATATGATTTTCCATCCTCCTTCCTCACATCACAGCAACTAGCAATATTTCAGATACTGGAGTATCTGTGGGCCTCAGTCCCTGAGTAAAGACAACATCCTGAGGCAGACATGAAGTGTAAAGGAGAAATAACCCTGTATTGTTTTAAGCCCTTAAGAATTTTGAGATTTTTTTACTAGAGCATATTCTAATCTATCCTTATTCTAATATTTTTATCTGACTAATTACTACTTATGCTTCAAATTTTACTTGGTTATTATCGTCTCTCAAAAAGTTGTCCTTGAATTTATGGAGTATTTCCTCAACTGAAAAAAAATGGAGATAATAGGATTAAAATAGTTAATTCACTTAAAATGGTATATTTTTAGGTATTGCTTAATAAAATGTACCTGTTTATGTGGTCATTATTATATGCCAGTTACCGGATTCTCTTCTCTGCATTTTGCATTTATCTCATACATAATTCATATCCTTTGTAAAAGATTAAACTAGCCAATATATTTTCCAAAATGGCTCTCTTTATCAAAATACCAGCATTATAATTGCCAGTTTGGGGACTGGAAATTTCCAGAATAAGGAATGAGAGGGTGATGATACTACAGCATGGCACCAGCTACACTGAGTGGTCATTGTTCCTGGGGTTAATGTCTCTGAGCTTCAATTTCCTCAATTGTAATATAGAAATACTTTATAGTATTTATAGTAGTAACATGTAAAGTATTAGTATTTTTCAGGATTGAAGTGAGTAGCACACATAAAAAGTTTAGCATTATATCTGGCACACAGTAATTTTGCAATAAGTGTTTTCATTTCTAGTTACAGTTATGCTTATCAACTAAGCATCATGAATACTGAGGGAAGACTGTCACTTTATGGCTGTGAATAGTTTGTCTTGCCTTCACTATAATTTATAAGACTAGAGGCTACCCAAGGGCAGGTATTCCTATTGCATCTTATTTATCCAAAATGCCAAATATAGTGCTCAGTATTTATTGGATTAAACTGAAGTTTTAATCAAATATCTTGCTTAATAACCCAAACCCATGGGTCATGGTGGTGTGTTGAGGACAAAGTTAGGGTTATCCTTGGAGATGGCAAGAATTCCAGTCCTCTAGCTGGAGAGTGCCTCCATTGGCATGATACTGATCAAGCAAATTTCCCTTCTATCTGAACTGTTGGAGCTGCCACCTATGATCTGGGTCATTGTTCACAGATATTAAGCACAGATTTATATCAAGAGAACAATAGCTGCATCTTCTGGACAATGAGATACCAAACACATTATATTCAAGCTTCAGCTGTCTGAAGCATTAAAAACATCTGGGGGTAAAAGTCTCTGCTCCTCTTTAAATGCAGCAGCCATTGCATTATGCTGGTGCAGACACATGCAAAGTGCCTGAAGTATTTGTTGAGCTTCCACAGGAAGGCAACCAGTGGAGCGACTGACAGATTATATTATAAATAGAAGAATTCTGTCATTCATTATAGAAAACCTCATGGAAATAATTAGCATCAAACCTTGACAATTTCAGAATCTCACTATAAAGTATAATAATTTTTGTCAGTATTTTATGATTTGATCAACTTTTAGCAGAGAATGAGAGCATGGGAATTCTAAAACAATCTATGGAAACAAGATAATCAGCAAAACAACCATGACCAAGGCGGGGGGGGGGGGGGGGGGGGGGACAGAGAAGTGAAACTTCTCAGAATATTGGATGCAGTTTAATAATCCACATAGCCAAATTCATCAGTAGGTTCTGATGAACTAGTATTAAACAGAGATAATTTGTAATTCTTTTTTCCAACCACATGGTTTGCAATAAATTCCAAGGACTAAGGGTACAAAAATATGACAGTCAATTGGGAAACAGACTATTTTTCTTTCTTTCTTTCTTTCCTTCCTTCTTTCTTTCTTTCCTTCCTTCCTTCCTTCCTTCCTTCCTTCCTTCCTTCCTTCCTTCCTTCCTTCCTTCTTTCTTTCTTTCTTTCTTTCTTTCTTTCTCTCTCTCTCTCTCTCTCTCTCTCTCTCTCTCTCTCTCTCTCTCTCTCTCTCTCTCTCTCTTTCTTTCTTTCTTTCTTTCTTTTCTTTCTTTCTCTTTTCTTTCTTTCATGTGATTCCTAACTTGTTAAAGTTTGCCCTTTGGGTGCTGTAACCATTGCTAGTATCTCAAATGATCACAAGAGTGAAAACCAAAGACCAGTCTTCATCCTATACAGTGAAGATTTGCCAAATGACAGTTCACCTGTCCCCCTGACACACGTTAGGTATATTAGCACCAAGGACAATCCTGTCAGCAACAAGCAGCAGACCATCATTCAGAGTAGTCCCATGGGATCTTTGTGTTCTGCTTCCTTGTGAAAATACATTTGTCTCCAACCTACCTGTTCACAGGCAGATTTTAATGAAAGTAGTCAGTATATAAAGCCTTCGGAGTTTATGTAAATGCTTTCATTAGCCAAAATAAATACATTTGTGCAGTAATTTTTTGAAGTAGATTATTCTTTGTTTACTTTGCATTTTGCTTATTTTGTCAGGCACAAGAAAAATTCTTTCTAGCCAAAAAAGAGAATTCAAAAAGAAGACAGAAGAAAAAGAAACAGTTGCTAGAACATTTTATTCAGACCTCTTCCTGAAACTTTATCTGAAAGGTCACTTTAGAAAACATAACACATAGTCTACTAAAAAGTAACGGAATTTTTATTATCAATCTCAATGTTCTGACCAAAACTTTCTCTTCTAGCTCTAAGGGCCAAATTTTGCAATGACAATTGCTTTTCTTCCCACAGCTTCTCTGAATTTCATGCTAGATAAACTTATTCCAAGATTTTAGAAATATAGTGACTTTTGGTTCATAATGATTTTGTAAAAATTATTTTCTGTGAAGAAAAGTGGACTGAGAGCTAATTTCTCCAGTAACTTTTCTTTTTCTGTCCCAAATAATTAATAAATTTTGTTGGAGCCATAGGAATGTTTGTTTGCTATCTGTATTACTTAGTGTAGCAGAATGGAAGAGCAGGGGTGGAGGAGGGGGAAGCAGGTTTTGCAATTAAACTGGGAATTGAGTTTTAACTCAGCCTCTTACTAGTTGCTTAAAAGCTACATAAATGACTCTAAAATCTAGTTTCCTTTCTTTTCCACCTATAATAATAAAAAATATATTATTTTACTTAACCCAACAATTCTAAGTATTTGTATTCCCATTTTAGAAATAATTGATGTTTCAGAGTTTTCCCAAATAATTTTTTCAAGGTATTCAGAAAGTGTATATTTATAATCCCAAAGACTGTATTTTTTGTGTATTTTTATTCTTCACCCAAGGACATTGCTTTCTTTTTTGTTGTTGTTGGTTTTATATATATATATATATATATATATATATATATATATATATATATTTTTTTTTTTTTTTTTTTTTTTTTTACTGGTTTAAGAAAGAAAAAGAGAGATAGAAACAGTGATGAGAATCATTGATTGGCTGCCTCCTGCGCACTCTCTACTGGGGATTAAGCCCACAACCCAGGCATGTGCCCTGACTGGGAATGGAACCATGACCTCCTGGTTCATAGGTTTATGCTCAATCACTGAACAATGTCAGCCAGGCAGGATATGTTTTTCATTGGTTCCAAAGAGAGGAAAGTAGGAGAGAGAGAAAAACATCAATTGGTTGGAACATGCCCTGACTGGGACTCAAACCCACAACTTGGGTATGTGCCCTGATATTGAATTAAACCCATGACAGTTGGGTGCATAGGGCAACTCTCTAACCAAGTGAGCCACACCAGCCAGGGCCCAAAGGCTGTGTTTTTAATCTATATAGAGTAGGAGGTGGGAATACTGAAATACTTTCTCCAGTTGTTTGGGGAAAAAACCTGTTGTGCTTTTGAGGTTAAGATTTGTGTTTGTTTTTTCATAAAATGGATGAGAACCATCATTCTCATATGCCATCCAAGTGAAATATTGAACACATATATAAATGGAATTCTGTGCAATTCTGGAGTCACCTCTCCTAAATATATAATGTGTGTAAAATGCAACACACCTTAACTCATATCTAATGATTTTTGTTCATCCTAAGGTTTGAAATTTAATGCATATCCAGTGCTTTGCTAGGCTTCAATATTAGAAGTCCTTACATTTTACTTGTAGGACACAAGGGTCATTTTTTATTAAAGATTTCTTGTTTTTGCATCTTCATTATCAAATTAATTTAATTTATGTATATACAGGCATGATTCACTTCTTTTAAGAAAAAATAGTGTTTTATTTTTTAATATATTTTTATCGATTTCAGAGAAGGGAGAGGGAGAGATGGAAACATCAATGATGAAAATCATTGAACAGCTGCCTCCTGCACACTCCCTATTGGGGATCAAGCCCACAATTTAGGCATATGCCTTGACTGGGAATGGAACCATGACCTCCTTGTTCATAGATTGACACTCAACCACTGAGCCATACCAACTAGGCAGAAAAAAGGAATATTTTAAAGTGAGTCAGTTCATTGGTGAATTACATGTATGCTAGGAATAATATAATATGACTGCTTAATAAAGGAAAAACTGCTATAAAAATTATTCTCTTAGAACTCCAGAGAATTTAGTTAGAATTTAGAATTTAGTTAGTGCCACCTCCTCTCTTCAGCCCCAGAGGGTTGTTATGTTTATGAAAATGGATAATCAAAGCCATTTTGAAATGTCATTTATTCTATTCCTTTTATGTTTGGAAAACATTTTTTTTAAATATTAATTTGGCACTTGCAAATGTTGATTCAAATATAAGTTTTTCTTAAACCTTTTCATTCTTTTGGACAACTCATACTGTCATGAGCACCATGCTATTTGTTTTGCTCTGCACCTTACAGAGCAGTCTTTGAGATCAAAGAGATTCCTGTGTGAGAAGGAGGTCCACAGAGTACAGGGTGAACAGGCGACTGATGCCAAACAAGCAGGGGAGTCTGATTGCGGAGACCAACTTCCAAGTCACCAAAAATATCATCAGCTGACTTACGGAAACAGGAATCACAGGATTATAGAGTTTTGAAGCCCAATGGTACATTAGAGAAAACCTAGCCTGACATTTTTATTTCACAACTGATTATAGTGAGGGAGAGAGAGCATCCAAGGCCACAAAGCCAATTGCAAAAAAAAAAAATGTTTATTAAAATAATCATAAATAATGCTACCAGACAACCCTAACCCTTAGAGTTCTATTCCAAGCCAGACTTCACCAGATTAAAAATCAAGTGATTCATTTACCACTAAGCAGTCAAGTACAGAGGGGAAGAGCTTCATGATGCTAAGTGGAGGAAGAAAACCAAGAGTTAAGAGTTCTTGCAAAAAAAAAAAAAAATGAAAATTAGATTCATCATCATACTCCTTTTACTTATGTAGATAAGCATCTTAAGAATTAATTAGGGAAACAGTCACTGAAGAATTTAAAAAATAACTTTTTATACTGGGACATCTTATGTTCTAATTTGACCAAAGTGTGCCTGGTTTCCATAGTGACTTCCAGGGAGTTAGATTCGGCAAAGGACCTATGGAAAGATAACTTTGATCAGCAGGAGAAAAGAAGCATTAAGACAGGATCTTTTATGGAAAGTTTGGGAGGAAACAAAAGAGAAAAATTTCAACTTGACACTTTAGTCATGGTGTGTTATCCATTACTAACTGTGGTATCATACCCAGCTTAACCATAAGACTTATAAGTTGAGAACATGATTCAAAAAAATACCTGATCCTAGCAAATCTATAGAATTTGGGTCTACAAATTCAGGTAAGTATATTAATGTAATGTACAGCTGTAAGTTCATATACACATACTGGTAAATAACGACCCCAGAATTGACTCAAAATTCTACAGAAGGAAACTTAACTTGTTATATTTACCTGTACAGGGAGTAAATATTTATTTTCTTGGCTGATTTGTGGTGAAGATATTAAATAGTATAAGTACCTGTTTACTTATAAGGCTGGTGTTGATTCCCTTGTTGCTATGGGAGACAAAGTTGATTTCACACGCTAATCCAAAGGTTTCATATCTCTACTTTGGGAGGAGTGGACAGTTCCTGTTACTGAAAGCCAGGGTGTTCTCTATGACTATGTGGTCAGGCCCTGCCAATGTTAGTGGTACTCTAGGTAACATGGAGTTGTTTTCTTTTTTGGGATATCAAACACATTTACACTGACATGCACAATAGTATTAAGGGGAGGAAATGATAATATAAAATTAGCAACTAGGTGCTTTGGTGTGCATGCTAGGTGAACTATTTACTATTTCCTAACCACCCATGCTCTTTCATACCTATTTAATTGCACATTCCATCCTAGCTGCTTAGTATGCCTTTTTTTTCTTCAACAATGTATTCCTCATTATCCCTGAAGAGTCAGGATTCTTTATCATTTCTTTAGTATTAGAAGATTTTATATGTATAGCATTGCAAACTGCTTTTCTCATTTAGAAATATATTTACATTGTGTTATACCTTGTCATATTCTATCAGCATATAAAGGTATACTTTTAATCCACTACAAGTTTTCCATTGATACACATAAGCATTATTATTTAACCATTCTCTTATTGAAGGATATTAGTTGTGTCTACATTGCAATTATACAAAAGGCTGGAAAAATTGCAAGCTTTTGCTTCTGTATCTTTGAACACATGTGAAAGTATAACCAGAAACTGCTGGGTTAAAAAGCATATTTATTTTACGTTTTGGTAACAATTTCCAAATTGTTCTATCATGTGCTTACAACAATAGAAACAAGGATTTAAGAGTGCTTGTTTGCCCACCCGGGACCAATACCCTACTGCCAAACTGTTTATATCTGTCCATCTGAAAAGTGAGAAAGTGTCATATCTTAGTTTAGTTTGCATTTATTTAAATACTAGAGGTCCGGTGCACAAAATTTGTGTGTGGGAGGGGGTTTGTCCCTCAGCCTGGCCTATACCCTCTCTAATCCGGGACCCCTTGGGGGATGTCCAACTGCCAGTTTAGAGGAGAATCAATTCCTGCAGTATTGGGCCTAAATTGGCAGTCGGACATCCCTCTCACAATCCAGGACTGCTGGCTCCTAACTGCTCACCTGTCTGCCAATCTGATCATCCTAACTGCTCTCCCTGCTGGCCTGATTGCCCTAACTGCTGTTCCCTGCCAACCTGATCATCCCTAATTGCCTCTGCCTTGGTCCTGCCACCATGGCTTTGTCTGGAAGGATGTCCAGTCTAATTAGCATATTCTCTTATTCGTATAGATCAGAGGCCCAATGCACGAAGATTCATGCAATAAGCCTTCCTTCCCCTGGCTGCCAGCACTGGTTTTCCTCCTGGCACCCAGGACCCAGGCCTTCGCTTTGGCCGCCACCTTTAATCTTCACTCCAGCCAGTACACTTCACTGCTCCTATAGCTCTGTCTGCCTTCCTCACCCTCTTAATAGGCATCCTGCCCTGCCCAGCTGCTCCATGCCTGCGTAAGCAAATTAACCCACCATCTTTGTTGGGTTAATTTGCATACTCACTCCTGATTGGCTAGTGGGTGTCATGGAGGTACAATATGAATATTTCTCTTTTCTTAGTGTAGATAGAGACCTGATGCACAGGTGGGGACTGGCTTGTCTGCCTTGAAGGGGATCCCAGTTCAGCGTTGGGGTGCCCTTGGGAGGTGGGGCTGGCCTGGGCAAGGGGTCAGGGGTGGTTTGCAAGCTAACTACACCCCAATCAGGGGGGGGGAGGGGTTCCCTGCTGGGGGCAGGACCAGTCTGAGCCAAGGGCTGATGGCTGTTTGCAGGCTGGTCACTCCCACATCAGGGTGGGGGTCTCCATTGGGGCAGGGACAGCCTGGGCAAGGGGCCTGGGGCAGTTTGCAGGACGACCAGCCCCCTGATGGAGCGGGGGTTCCTCCTGGGGGCAGGGTGGCCTGGGTTGGGGGACAGGGCAGCCTGGACGAAGGCCTGGGGGTGGTTTGCAGGCCATCCAAACCCCCAGCTTTGTCCAGAAGGATGTCTGGAAGGTCTCCAGGTCTAATTAGCATATTACTTTTTTATTAGTATAGGTGAGTAGAGTTTAACTTAATTTTATAAACATTATAAGGTATTCATATTTTATTTGAACTTCTCCAAACTCACTTTTTAGAAGTTTACATAGAGGTGAAGAGGATAAATATTTTTGAAGAATAATCTAAATTACAATCAAAATTCCATTCCATTCCATTCCATTCCATTCTATTCAATTTTATTCCATTCCATTCTATTTCTCTCCCCACCCCCCATTTTCCAGAATGCATTATATATATATATATATATATATATATATATATATATATATATATATATATACATACACACACACACACACAATATATATATAGATAGATATATAGATAGATAGATAGATAGATATATATATATATCCTGGCTAAACTCTAAACTTCATCTTGTTCATTTCAACCTTTCTGCCAGCCTATTTCCTGATGCCATCATTCACTGCATTAAATCACCCCCCCTTCCCAGATTTGTACTTTCATAAGCTGTCTTGTTCATTCAAGTTTCCAATTTAAATATGCAATGGCCAAGGCCTGTCTTCTTTCGATTCCATGACCTTGCTCATTCTGTTAATATCCCTTGTGACCTCTTAGTGCTGAGCTTTTCCTAGAGGCTCAGTTTCCCACCTCTGAGCTCTGAAACATGTTTGAGAGAATTCTTCTGCATAGGAGCTATAAATGGGGATGTTTCTACTATATTTTAATGAGTATTGTTCACCCCCAACTCTCACCACTCATCCTGCCTTCCCATGGCTGTTTTTGTCAGCTGTATAATCAATCCTGGTGAGTCATATCTTAACTACTGAGGGAAAGAAGATGAAGGAAAAGCTGAGGAAAACAGATTCCTGATTTAGTTTATAAAATCTACTGACTAAATGAGTAGAAGTTCAGGTTTGTTTTTCTCCCAACTGACACTTGAATGTAAGGAGTCATCTCATTTACCAAATACATTCACAAATTTTTTTCTTATTTCTTTTATTTAAAGTGGTAACTTCATTTATTGAAAAATAAAATTGATCAATTGAATGAACTTAATCCCCTTTGCCCTCTTCTTTATTCTTTATTATGCATATCTCATTTCTATGTGCATAGGATTCAAATTATCTTAATTTCTTGGCACATCTTCCAAAGTCTCTCAATTTTTTTTTAATTGGAATGTGCTACCTAAACATACCCACAGAGCTATGTTCCACAGCAGAAGTTATGTCCAAACCCCTCTCCAGACAGCAAAAGGGTGGGGTAGGCAGGAAGGGTTAGACTGCTTTAAAATCACAGCATGTCTAGACTTATGCCCAAATACATCAGTTCATGATAAAGTAGTAAGTAGGACTTTTGTGGAAAAATATATGGTAGAGAAAACAACACAGAAGCTTACATCCTTTGAAAATTGGACATAGCATAGAGTTCAGGAATTGTCTAGCCACAGGTTGTTTACATGTGGTCTGAGCGTTTTCTTAATGTGATCCTGTACTTAAGTGTATATAGGTTCAGCCAGAAAAGAAAAAGATGAACATCAAAGTTGTTGCAATGCCAAAAGAAAATTACAGGGTGTTTCCATGTTTGAAAGATCACTAGTTTTCACTATTGGTTTAGAGCAATGAATTATCCATAAATAAAAACCTTAGAGCCCTTTGACCAAAAACATATACTGTGTTTACAAAAAGTACAAGTTCAATGACTAGCCACTCCTATCACAAAAGATCAAGTGTACTCAATTAGAAGGAAAAAAAAAAGAGAAAGGAACTAAAGGCCTTGAAGTAGCTTTGGAAACATTCTTCCAACACATTCTACAGTTTTCTTTTCAATAGTAATTTATTTCTGTCACCAAAAAGAAAAATCTTTTAATAACTAGTTTTATTTATAAAGATCAGTAAATACAAATGGCCTTAGTTTACTACTTGCTTACTCTGTGTCGACACTATGCTAAGAAGCTTACATGTATCATCCCATACAAGCCTCACAATAATTTCATTCATTGGTTAACATAGGATCGGCAATTGTGACAAATAAACTGGGGCATCTCATTCAACTAACAACACAAAAGTTTATTCTAAGCCAATGTGGGTCAGATAAATTTCCAGGGTGGTCATCCTCTGCTTCCAGATCATTCCAACAGGGGACAGTTAAAGATTGCACAGTAGCTAGAAAATTCTTTGGACTAGAAGTGACACACATCACTTTTATTCATAGCCACTGCCAGAATTAGTCATATGTGTAGGCAAAGGAGCTTGGAAATGTGAAGAAGTGCATGAATATTTAACAAACAATAAGTGCCCTTCTATTTTATAAGGTAGATAAAGAATTTGAAGTTTACCTATAGATCATAAGCTAAAGGAGAAGTGAAAGTTGAATTCAAACCCTGAATTCCAACCAGCTGCTCAAATCTGGGAGCCATCTTTATTTTGCAAATGGTGTATTGGCGCTTTATTCATCGTTGTGTATTTTATAATAAATTCTGCATAATGAATTGAATGTAGATATAGTATGACTTTCTCATAAATTAAGTCACGTAATTATTTTTAACCCCTAATTAGATTATAATTGGTAGAGTGTCATAATTGATATCTGTAAAACTTCAAACACAGAGTTTATAGTAAATGCTTGATAAATATATTAGCTTATTGAAACAATTTCAGCTTCACATTGTGGCTAAATGTTTCTATATTTATCTTGTGATATCAGAGGGATAAGTAAAGGGTGACAGCCTTTCCAGAAAAATAAGACATTTATTTATTTTTTGTTCTTTTAGATTTGCTTGATGATTTTCAGTTTCTGTAAAGAAAATAGCATTTAAAATTATTGATGGTTCACACATACTATAAAGTATCAGAAAATGAAACATTACTGCCAGTCATTCATCATGATTTTATATGACTTAGGCTATTATGTTTTTAAAATAAATTATTTTCAGTTTCAATGGTAGTTATGAATTTGCTAACAACTTTTTAAACTAGATTTCTTCCTCTGCCTTTGTATATTTTTTATTTTCTATTTTGTAACATTCCTCTATCCTCTTATTTTGCTTTTTTAGGTTTCTTCCACTTTCTTCTACTGTATTATTTTTTTATCTTTTAAGATAATGTCCAATTGACTATTTATACATGAGTTTGTTGTTTTTTTCTTTAATTTCTTTTTTCCCCTCAGTTTTGCAGGTTTTTTCACTTTACACCTTCAATTGGCCCTCTTTGAGCCTCCAATATTCCTAAAATTCTTCTTATTGGCAGCACATACTTAAGTGATACTTAAGATTTAGAGGATAGTGGCATCAAATTTTTATAACCTCTTTCCCAATCTATGTTTTTTTCTTTTCTTTTTTCCGGTTTTTTTTTTTCCTATTCTCTCAAAGAGATCATATATTTTCTCTACCATCACATCTTTAATTATGTAATAACTTTAACACCCTGTTCTTCATTGCTTTTTCTATGATGTCTCTTTGCATAAATTCATCTATTAATACTTAAGCACTCTGAATAAAATGACCAGGTAATCAAATCTAGTTGACCATCAATTGTTTTATTGTGATTAGGAGGAGGGGGGATCCCTCAGCTCAACTGGCACCCTTTCCAATTTGGGATCCCTTTCACAATCCAGGACTGCTGGCACCAAACCACTTGCCTTCCTGTCTGCCTGATTGCTCCCTAACTGCTTCTGCCTGCCAGCCTGATGAACCCCTAATCACTCTCCTGCCAGCCTGATTGATGCCTAACTGCTCCCTTGCTGGCCCGATGATTGCCCCTAACTGCCCTCCCCTGCTGGCCTGGTTGCCCCTAACTGTCATCCCCTTCAGGGCTGGTCATCCCTAACTGCCCTCCCCTGCCAGCCTAGTTGCCACCCACTGCCCTCTTCTGCAGGCTTGGTCTCCCCTAACTGTCCTCCTCTGTAGGTCTCATCGCCCCAACTTCCCTCCCCTGCTGGCCTAGTCACCCCTAACTTCCCTCACTTGCCAGCCTGGTTGCCCATAATTGCCCTCCTATGCCAGCCTGATTGCCCCTAAGTGCTCTCCCCTGCCAGCCTGGTCACTCCCACTGCCCTCCCCTGCAGGCCTGGGTCCCCCCCAGTTGCCCTCCCTTACAGGCATGGTCACCCCCAACTGCCCTCCCCTGCAGGCCTAGTCCCTCCCAACTGTCCTCCCCTACAAGCCTGGTCCTCCCCCCAAATGTCCTCCCCTGCAAGCCTTCTCTCTCCCAACTGCCCTCCCCTGCAGGCCTGGTTGCTCCCAACTGCCCTCCTCTGTTGGCCTGGTCCTCCCCAACTGCCCTCCCCTGCAGGCCTGGTCACCCCAAACTGCCCTTCTCTGCCAGCCTGGTCACACCTAACTGCACTCCCCTGCAGCCCATCTTGTGTCCACATGGGGGTAGCCATCTTTGACCACATGGGGATGTCCATCTTGTATGTTGGATTGATGGTCAATTTTCCTATTACCTCTTTATTATATAGGATTGTTTATATATTCAAGCATGATTAAAGTTGAAGGTATTAATGATGTCATAGTGAATTTCTTTTCAACAAATTAGTTATTTTTTAAAAATTGGCAAGTTACTTGGAACCTCTGCACTATCATAATAATGGTTGCCATAAAATAAGTCTTTAACACATTTTTAATAAATTTTTACTGGGTGCCTACCAATTATCAGGTTGTGTGCTTAAGTCACATCAGAGAAAAAATAGGCAAAATAAACACTTTCATAGTACAGTGGTGCCTCGCATAAAGAACGCCTCGCACAGCGAACGCTGCACACAACGAACTTCATTTCATGATTCATACAACGAACTTCGTTTCACACAACGAAGTCGCCCGAGCTTCCACGACCGCTTTGCCCGAGCTTCCACGACTGCTTCGCCCAAGCTTCCACGATCGCTGCCGATGTATTGCATCCTTCCGCGCAGGCACTGCAGGCAGTCGTTAGTCACTGCGCTTAACTTAAGCACGTATCGCGGCAATCGTTCTTCATTACGAATTAAATCACGCACGTATCACGGCAGTCGTCCTTTTAAGTTAAACTCAATATGTTTTTTATATCATGGCTTCTAAAAAAAGCAGGAAGGTGATTTCTGTTGAAATGAAACAGGAAATAATTAGAAGGAGTGAATGTGGGGTAAAACAGTGTGACCTCGTCAAAGAGTTTGGCCTCAGCAAGACCACCATTTTCACCATTTTGACAAATAAGGATGCAATCAAATCAGCCAAAGTAGCCAAAGGAGTATCAAAACTATTTCATGAAAAACATAGGTCTTCAATCCACGAGGAAATGGAGAGGCTATTAGCGATTTGGATTAAGGACAGGCAGGTGAAAGGTGATGTAACAACCCAAGATATTATCTGTCACAAAGCCAAGAGAATTTATGACGATCTAAAGAAAAACGTCCCTGGAAGTAGCAGCAATCAAGATAATGAAGAAGAATTCAAAGCCAGCAGGGGGTGGTTTTTTAGATTTAAGAAAAGGTGTGGAATCCACAGCGTTACTATGCATGGTGAGGCTGGCAGTGCTGACAAGAAAGAAGCAGAAAAGTTCTCTATTAACTTTCAAAAATGTATTAAGGATGAAGGATACTGCCCACAAGTGTTCAATGCCGATGAAACGGGTCTTTTCTGGAAAAGAATGCCAAGCAGAACCTTCATTACAAAAGAGGAGAAGAAATTGCCAGGACACAAAGCCATGAAGGACAGACTTACCCTTATGTTTTCGTCTAATGCCAGCGGAGACCTCAAGATCAAACCTCTATTGGTTTATCACTCTGAAAATCCAAGAATTTTCAAGAAAAATAACGTTATTAAGTCCAAACAAAAAGCCTGGGTGACCCAAGTTATTTCAACGAATGGATTCTGGAAACCTTTGCTCCTGCCGTGAAGAAATTCTTGCTGGAAAAAGAACTGCCGCTCAAAGCCCTTCTGCTACTTGACAATGCCCCTTCTCACCCAAAAGACCTAGAGGAAATATTGCAGGAAAATTATCCTTTTATCAAGGTGCAGTATTCGCCACCAAACACCACATCCATTCTTCAGCCAATGGATCAGCAAGTTATTGCGAACTTTAAAAAACTCTACTCTAGAGCCCTCTTTAATAAGGTGTTTGAAGAATGCGAGTTTGGTGGAGACAATATGACTGTCCGAAAGTTTTGGAAGGAGAAATTTGATGTCCTTATGGCAATACGACTTATACAGAAGGCCTGGGAAGAAGTGTCACAAAGGACCCTCATTTCTGCTTGGAAGATGCTTGTGCCTTTGTGGACCCAGGAAGAAGCAGTAGTTGATGACACAGAAGTGGTGAAGGACATCATCACAGTGGCCCAAAGGTTGGAATTAGAGGTAGAGGAAGAGGATGTAGAGGAGCTTATTGAGGAACACGAAGAAGAGCTGACAACTGAAGAGCTCCAAGCACTTCTGGTCCAGCAACAGGACAATGCTCAAAGGGAAGCGTCATCTGATAACGAGGAGCAACAATCAAACAATCAACCAATCCCAACTGCTGACATCAAGAACATCCTGGTCAAATGGAAAGCAGTTCAGGAGTTTACCAATGCCCACTATCCAGATTCAGCTGAAGCAAACAGGATCAATGATCTTTACTCCGATACTCTTGTCCGTTATTTCCGGCAGATGTTGGAGAAAAGAGAAAAACAAACGACTTTGGACAGGTTTTTCATGAAACCATCGGCCAAAAAGCAGAAAATGGATGAAGATGTGCAAGATTCGGTAGACTCTACTTAGTCTGTCTTAAAATTAAAAAAATGTGTGTTTTTTTAAAAAAAAAATTATGTTTTTAGATGTATCTAAATAAAAATAATAACAAAAAATTTATCTTTTTTTATGTTATCTTAGCATATTTTATGCTACAGAACGAATTATTTTTTTTAACATGTATTGTTATGGGAAAACACGTTTCACATAACGAACTTTTCGCATAACAAACTTGCTCCTGGAACGAATTAAGTTCGTTGTGTGAGGCACCACTGTACTTACATTCTGGTCAAGAAGAAAGAAATTAAAAATGAAGCAAATAGTTGTAAAAGATAACTGAGTCACAAAGTTATGTAATTTATAAAACAAAAACAAAACACTTAAAGCATTTGTATTATCAATAGTGGAGTCAGTTAAGATTTCCTTGGGGCAGTCACATTAAGCTTCTGTTTAGTAAACAAGAAGGTTCTTGAAATGGGAACAGCATGGGGTCCTGAGAAGGGAAAGAACTCAGTGTGTTTGTATTATTTATAGTAATTTGAATTTTATTATGGGGGAAATGGGACATTTTTGTTCTTAAGCAAGGAAGTAGCATGATTCTATTTATGTTTGCACTATTCTAGCATTGGTGATACAGCAGTGATTAAAATAGACACAAATACCTGGTGGCATGGAGATTTAATTCTAATACCCAAAAAATATCCTGGTTATTGCTCAGAGAAAGGAGTAGAGCAGACAGGATTATGAAAAGACTAATAAGAAATCTAATAAGGAACCCAGTGGAAAGATGACAAATGCAGGAGTCCAGTTGAGTCACCAACTCTAAGATGATTTTATGAATAAGATATTTTATATACATATTCACTGTCTTTTAGAATCAAACCAGGGCAAAACTGCAAAGTACAGTTGTACAAAATAATATACAACAAAGAGTGTTCATTAATCATTAAATCAAAATACATTTGTGCACATATAAATTCCAGGTGGGTTGAAGATTTTAAAATAGATAAATAAAATATAGAGGACTTTTTTTTCTGACTCCTAAAGTGGGGAAAGCCTTTGTAAGTATAACATGAAACACATCCTCTCTAATAAAAGAGAAACGTCTAAATTGACCGCACCTTCGCTACACCCACAAGCCACGTCCACCAGCCAATCAGGGTGAGTATGCAAATTAACCCAACCAAATTAATTTGCATACCCAGGCCAGAGCGAAGACTGAAGACACCATAGAAAGAAGCCAACCACTGCAGAAGGGAGCAAGGCTGTGGAGAAGCAAGCAAGCTGGGTGGCGGAGAAGGCAGGGAAGCAGGCAGGGCAGGAAGAAGGGAGAGAAACAGGCAGAGCAGCGGAAACCGCAGCAGGAAGCCCTATTGCAGGAATCTTCCTGCAAGGGGCATCTCGTAAACAATAAAGGAAAACATTGAATGGCTTAACTGTTATAGAAGAACAGAGGAAAACCAAAAGAAAAATACTTTAAGGAAATGGAGTTATATGGTTTTATTATGGCAGCAGACTCATCAGAATAACTTCCCAAGTCTAAGCAAAGTAGCATGCAGGGAGCTTGTCTTTTATATTTTTCTGGGGTCTTTATCCCCCAAATATGGATTATGCTTCTGGTTCTTTTGTGGGCTTTGCAAGAAAGGTCCTAGGTGTTGGGGGTTTTGAAACCATATCTAATGGTCTGGCCTGGCGCCAGTGCTAATAACTCCTCCCCCCTCCAGGGCTGTGCATTGTTTATAGTTTATGTCCTCTGTATTCAGGTAATAGGTGTTGTACAATAGATCAGTTTCTGGGAAAGAGGCAGTGACTTAATTACAGATTATTAAGAATGTACCCTGGGCTTGCTGGCACAGATTCAGATTATTAGCGCCCCCTTCCCCCACAAATATCAGGGTTACATTGAAATTAGCCATTTAGCCTTCTCATGACTACATACAAATAAAAAACTTCTAAGAAACATGCACAAAATTAATATATTAACTTTTCTCTGAAACTTCCTATTTCTACATTTATTCTCTCTGTTAATGGCCTCACCATCTTCCAATCACTCAGGTTGTAGTTTTGGTATTCTCCAGTGATATATTGGTATTCTCTGTGAAGGTTAGGAGTGTGCTGCTCTATCTAAAGATCTGTTATCACTATCTAGTATGTACCTCACACTGAGTACACAATGAACATCTCTTGAATGGATGACTCATAATTATTCTTTCTTTTCCTTACTCTTAACACCTCAGCTGTTAATATCTATTGTTCTGCTTCTATAATATCAATCACTTTTATATCTACTCTAATTCAGATTTTTATTACCTTTAGAGTGACTACTATAAAAACTTCTAACTGGCCTCCCTATGTCTATTCTCCCCTTTCCCATTTTCATCCTTCCCTCTCATTCATGCATACACATCCCCAAGTTTAATCTTCTTTAGAAAATGTTGATAAAAATACAAACTCGTTACCCTAGAATTCAAGGCCTCTCTTCTTCTCTCTTTTTCTCCCTCTCTTCCACTCTCTCTAAAAGTCAGTGGAGGAAATTCCTCAAGTAAGTATTTTAAAAATTAGAAAACCAAAATATAAACAAATAAGTAAAGTGTACTAATTACAATGTATGTTAAATGACACAATCATAGTAAAGAAATATGTATCATTGTATCTTATGGGAGAGATTCCTGTGGATTGGTACAACTGGGGAATTTTATAATAAAAGATAGTTCTGAGCTAAGCCTTTAGAGAAGGGTAGAACTCAGGTAAGTAGAACTATAAGAGAAGGGTGTTCTAGGAAGATAGAAAAAATTTGCAAATATAGAAATTCCTAGGGCATGTGTACCAGTAGTAGACTTGAGATATTTAAGAAGGCAAGTTAGAAAGCATGAAGTTTGAATTATGATGGAGTTCAAATAGGAGTTAATTGAAAAACTAAGTAACATATTAGAAGAAGAATTCATTGGTCTTAGTAGTATCAATAAACAGAAGAAAGAAATCTAAAATAATTTTTAATTATTCAGAGCATCAGTAAATATGGGCCCATGTTAACAAACAGCTGTTTGGCAAAAGAAGATAAGCATAGATTCAATTACTTTCCAGGATAACAGGGTCCCAAGGAGATATCCAATGGAGAAGAGCTTGGGTTCAAGTGAATATTATAAACTGAACTAGGAATTTTGAAGACATCTAAACATGAAAACAGATAAGATTCTGAGAAAGAAGTTCAGGAGAAATTTGTAATACAAGATGTGACCATATTGAGAATTTACAAGACAAAAGGAATCTATTATGGAAGGCAGATCCCTATCAATATAGGGAACATTTTTATCTATATCAATTGGGGGAAAAGAGCTTTTAAAGGAATCATTAACAGTGTCAAAAGTTATTGGATAGAGGTGGAGGGGGATAGCATTGGAGAGGTCATAGATTAAGAGCTTAATGGTAATCTTGAAGAGAACAGTGTACACAAAAACTAAATCACATTCATTTATTCCATGAATAACTGTTGAGCATCTACTAAATGTCAAGCACTGAACTGAATACTAGAAACATAACAGGGAACAAAATAAGTAATATATCTAACTTTAAAACTCTTGCACTATAGACAGTGACATGAACAAATAACCAATAATTATAATACAGCATAATAAGTGGAAGTAAAGGCAGGGATAATTCATGCCTTTGAGAGCCCACAGAAAGGCTCAGGGAAGCTGTTATTGTTGTGTTGTGTTGTATTCTTGTTTTTGAAAAAGTGATATCTTTTTCAAATAAATTGGAGTGGAGGATAAATTGGAGTGATGTGAGTGTTATGTTGATGGCAGAAAGAAAAAAGTAATACAGAAAGAGGAAAAGGTATTCAAAGAAATTGAGGCATGAAAGAACAAGATGAGAGCATAGAATGGAGAGATAGGACATTAAAGTCAGATGATGCAGGGCCTTGTGAACTGAGTTAAGGATTTTCAACTGCTTTATCATGAAACTAATGATAAATCATTAAAAGAGAAGATTGTTATAATTGGGTTTGGGTTCAAAAATATTATTCTAAATTCAGTGTGGCAAAAGGTCTGTAGAAGGTAAAGACTGGACAGAGGATGAGGAGTGGTGGAGGGAGAGGCCACTGCTTAAAGGCAAATATTGGGTTGGATTGAGAACAGAAGTACATATCCTATAGATTAAAAGTTTCAAATAATGATGGTGGAGATATTATTATGTTATAGACAAAGATGAACATAGATTTTTGTTCTGCTCAATAGTTCCCAACTAAGTTAAGGTGACTTGAATATACAATAGATTATTGAAAAAATGCTATAAAACTTTATCCAGGAATGTTAAATGAACTCAGAGCATTAAGACTTTAACCAGGTTCTGGAGCTAGAGATTGGTACAAAAGTCAGAGTGGAAAGTTATGAAACCTCAGAGATAAGTAATTACATTAGAACAGCCCATCTTTAGCTTCCATTATTCAACTATGAATTACCTAATAGATTTTACCTGGAATATGGTCAAAAGCTGATTTGGGGGAGAGAAGTGGCAGAATAAAACTAGAACCTCAGAGTTCCAGGATGGAAGTAGAGGTAGACAAGTAGGACAGAAAATTGATAATTAAAGTCTAGTCACTTAAATGCATAAAAGATTCTACAACACAAATTGAGGTATCTAGAAATATTATTAATATATTAATGCAAAATATGAAGAGGATACAGGGAATTTTGACTATTTTGTTCACTGATTTATCCCTAGGGCAGTGGTGGTACACAGTAGGTTTTAGTAAATATTAGTTGAACGATTGAATTTATTGATACCATTTGACAGAACATATCCAGGCAAAGGAATAAAATTACTGGAAAAATGTCCAAGAAAAGAAAAGGGTTCCTTAGCTTTAATTTTTAAAGGTAATATTAATGGAACTTGCTTACAAAAGAACACCTAGTACAGGGTTCAAAAGGAAAAGGCTTTTTTGAAACAATATAAAGAATATGAATACATCCCAAGAACTCACCATTTATTATCATATCTTCCTTCCCTGGTTTGTTATTGCAATGCACAATACCAACTATATTTAATCTGAAAGACTCAAAAGAAAGCAGAGTATCTTCCATGCAGCATCATGTGTGTCTGTAGACTTTGACTCTCATCCTTAGCTTTGTATCTTAGACTACAAGGCCTGTTAAGATATATTTAAATACATACAGTTAAACAAAGATTTAACTTTTAATACTTTCTACATATTAGTAATTGTAAACATTTAACCCATTAAATCCACAAATACTCTTCATTTCTCTTACCTCATTTGCTAGTTAAAATGACTCTCTATAGGCAAGATGCAGGTACATTATAGATGAGTAATGAATGCTTAGGGAGTTTACAGGATTGACTCTGGACCCCCTGATTAGAGGCTAAGCTTGGACTAGAAATTAGTGTGCCCAATTCAAACTAGCAATCCTTCCAGTACCCCACACCGACAAATCTCAAACCACAGTTGAGTCATATTTGAGAGTATAGCCATGGCCCTTGATGTACAAGCTTTCAGTTGGTGGTTTCAACACCACTTGGCTTCAGCACAGACCTTCAGCCCAGTGACCTAGTGCCCCATCTCAGAGTGCATTGCATTGTGGAAATTTGGTATGAATTCTAAGTCAAACATTGCTGTTTTCCAGAACAGTAGGCACTGGCATTCCTTAGTGTACATTTTGTTCAGAGAAAGTAATTGCTCTGAGGTCAAGACAGAGCATCTGAGCTATAGATTTCTACCAGCTTTCTTTTATAGCACTGGTTCTGGTAAAATCATTGGGAGAAACCAAGGGATGTACCTTTAAAGAAACAATATTGAAAAGTGCAAGTAGCCACTTCAAAATTAGTTCATAAAGGACTTGAAAAATACTGTAATACATAAATAAACTTATTTTTCAATCCATCTATTACATATCCCAGAAAACTGTTTCATTGAGAGTTTTCTAAAGGGAAATATATTTTATCTTATAGCAACAGGTTTGATTTCTAGTTTTGTTTTGTCACTATGAAACTTTGATCAAGGCACTTGTTTTCCTTAGCCTTGATTTTCTTACAAATTTAAAAAAAAATCCCTTCCAATTCTGTGAGATCATTTTGGTATTTTAAATATTGAGATTTTATTAAAATATCTTTTAAAACTTGGACACTGAAAATATGTAGAGAATAAAAATAAGTCATATCAATAGAAACATTGAATTATGGTAATACCTGTCAAAACTGGGAGTTAGTAGAAATACATCGGGAGGTATGATTTTTCATATCTTTTTTATTTCCACTCTGAGGTTTCTTGAGCCCTTATTCATTTACCCAAGAACGCTTAATTTAGAATTGGCCTGATTCACAGTCTTTAGGATTGGTTATGAGAGTCTTAAGGGCCACTTAAATGCCACCTCTCATTTCCTGGGCAAGAGTGCCTGGGTTGGCACAACCCCATGGCCCAGCAGGGCAGCAGTGGTTGTGGTAGGAGCTGCAGAGGGGTTGCTGTTTTAGCCCCTGAAATTAGTGCCTAGAGAGCTGGAAATTCCAGTAGTCTCTGATCAAATGGTCAAGAACTGGAAATAACAGGAGTAAGAAGTTCATGAAAGAGAAGGCTACAATCCCAAGGGAGATTTGCGCAAGTGCTATTCACTGCTTTTAGCAAAAGGGATTTCTACTCCCTCACTGAATGACAACCTCCAGGTCTTCTGTCTTCTCCTGGCTATTGATATTTATATTAAATCACATGATACTTGGATCTAGACCCCACAGAGAGAATACAGACTGTCCTCACTCCACCTCTTTCATTCTCTTCTTTCTCTCCCTCACCTTCTTTCCCTTTGGTTTTCTTTGTCACCCTCCCCCTCTCTGATTGTAATGCCCTAATATAATATGTTGCAATTCTCCCACACTTTTTGAAATATTTGGGCAGGCATAAATACACAAGAAAATGCACAAGCTGAATCTTTAGTTTCTACATTGCCAGAGGAGGGGATATGATTTTTGCATAGCAGTTGTTGGTGTCCCATTCTCTATGAAGATCCTCAAATAAACCCTGGCAGATAGAGCAGCCAGGTAGGACAATCCAATCTTAAAAGCTACATGAGACTACTCTCATAGGCACCAACATAGTTTTTCAGGAACCAACATCTATGGTCATTCATTCAAGTGACTAATTAAGTGACTTGCAAAAGTGCAATTTTCAAGTAAAGGGGGGAGAATATATTTGTTGGTACCTTTTATTTTTGGAAGTAAATTATAAATTTCTAAATTGGTATTCAAAACTGACACATAACCAGTTCTATCTTGAAACTGGCAGCTATTAATTTTAGAAGGTGAGGCCATAAGCTGGTACAAGTATAGGAGACACTGAGAGAATGAAGCTGAGTAAGAGGAAGGCCTGGGTTATCTACATCAGATAAAGATCTTGGGGAGAAGATTAACCCGAGTCAGTGTTTGAGAAAAGGAACATCAGTTAACTGACTTTCTTAACTATTTTGAGAGTGTAGGTAGTAAGCAAAAGAGTGAAAAGGACAGAGATATATTCATTCCTACTAGTCTTCAAGCTGGACACATACATCCAGTAAGGCAGAATAACCTATATTTACACAACAGCAGGAAATCAATAAAATATTTTAGACTCTTTAGTTATATAGCTTACACTCCAACTGTAAATGTTCTTCCCTTCTTCAAACCAGCCTGACTTATTCATTGCCTTTAAGAATTTGAATGCAGTTACTTTTCTTTGTCTGAAAAGCCCTTCTCTTCTTCCAGTTTTGCTATGCTGTTACCATTCCTTAAAATCAGATCAAATGCCCTTTATTAACCTTTATTTCATCAGAATCCCTAAAGCAGAATTAGAAGCTTATAGATGAGTATGATTTACAAAATTGATTTCATTCCTCTTAGAGAATTAAGCACATTATATTATAACTAAGTGTACACATGAAACCCTCCCCCCTACTCCTTTCTCCTCACATTATCCTAGAACCTTAGTTTAATTGGAGCAAAGCCATTTTTTATTATAGTTATGTTTTTAGTTTCTAGCGCAGGTCTGACACATAGTGAGTGCTCAATAGATAATGAAGAATGAGCTGAGAATGCAACAGAGTGGAGTTTAGGAGGGAATGGAGACCCTGGAGGCCCAGCAAATAAATTCCCACCAGTTTATGGAATGGGGAGGCCTTGGGAAAAGCTCTCATCTCTTTGTCATACTATATTAGACAATTTCTGAGAGGTAAGTAGTATGTTTGTTGTGTGAAATTTTGAAATTCATCTCAGCAAAATGAGATGAACTTTCTATAACTACAAAAATAAAGCCAAGGAAACAATTCTTGAACATGCTTCAATGATAAGAAAAGGAAAAAAAAAATTACTGTCTGAAATCTCAGATAAGGACTAATTCACATTTGTAAATTCTGGGTTAATTCAAACCTTTAAGTTTCCCAAATTCAAGAATGGAACATTTACAAGGGGGGAAAAATCTGTAACTGCAAGAGGAGCAGTGATGAATACCTCACAAACATTGAAGAATTGTAATATCTAGTTTTCTGTCTTTTTAAAGAAAGTTTGCAAATGCCTCCACCCCATGTAATTAATGTAATGATATGAAGAGCTACCACTTCTAACTTCCCATAGTTGACAAGATGGGGAGACATCAGGAAGGCTGGGAAAAACTTACTGTAACCAGAATGTCAGACATTCTGGGAACAGATCTCTTTAATCTGTATGATTGCATGCACATTGGACTTGAGTCTGAAGAGAAGCCCAAGACAATTTCACAAGAGAAGAAACTCAGAATTTTTCAGAGAAGGGAAAACAAAACATCATCTATGCCTGGGAAAGACCACTGAGTCTTCAACATGTTTTTCTGAACATGGTAATGATGACTTACAAATGTTTGGAGGAGGCAGAAATATACATAACTATGATATGTATATTTATAATTATCTATGTATTTTTTGAGATATAGGAATTTGTGAGCTTTGACACAGAAGCAAAAAGAAAAAAGAAAGAAAAGAAAAAGACATCAAGAAAATCGCAAAATTATTCCACAGCCTCCTCCTCTAAGGTGTGATATGTGAGAACCTGAAGGTGAAGGCAGCAGGAACTGAGTCGTCCACTGAGAGAGGCAGGCATGGCTCTCTGTTCAGCTTAACCACTCTAACAAGCACTGAGGCAGAACTTAAGAGGAAAGACGTCAGTACTTATATTCAGAAATCCACTCTTGGAACACACAGCTGCAAACACGGCTGGTTCATCAGAGGACAGGAGGAAGAGCAGGTTTGACAGGAATGGCATTGGTGCTGCTGATGGTTCTGTTGTGCTCTGTGCGGTTGCAAAGGCTATAAGGGAAGCAGGACAAAAGGGCATTGATGCTCTTTGGCTCAGTCTGAATGAGAAAAAGTTGTGTAAGGGGCCAAAAGGCGGGTAGAATGAATGGCATCATTTAGAGCCAGAAGTCAAGCAGCAGGGATGGGGCAGGAACATTTTCATTTGTATGTTCCATCCACACAGTCCCTAGGTTTGTTCCCCGTATACTTGGGAACTCAGTCAATATTAATTAGGAAGAAGGAAGAGGCACACTTAGAAGCATGAAGTACCATTGAAAAAGACTAAATATGGTTAGAAAGAGACAGAATAAAATGGGGAAGGCATACTTCTTCTGAAAGTTGGAGTAAAATATGTAAGCTTTCAGCCCAATTGAAAAGCTAAATTCAAGCTTCTTACATAAATTCTGTTTTAGGATCTTAAAGCAGACAGGACTGAGTCAGTGACTGCAGCAAATAATCTTTCTTGGCTTGTTTATTTGTTTGTTTGTTTTGTAATGGGAGGAAAGGGAGAAGATAAGGTCCAGAACATCAGGCATTGCTGAAATTCTATGTTATTAATGAGCCGGGGGCCTGAAAGGCAAGAGGCTCATTAGTGGCTTCTGTGGAGAAGTCTGGGGCACTCAATGCTGGAAGGAAATGGAAAAGCTGCCAGTTAACGGCAGGAACATCTAAATCATCACACTTAGAAGGGGAACTGGAAAAACAAGACAGCATTTTACCCTCCACAGAAAAATAATAGTGAAAGAAAGCCTTCATTGAGTTTATATATGGAATGTTTTAAGTCGGGCTGCTAAATAAATAGCTGCTGTTGATGAAGGCAAGAAGATAAACAGGCATTCATAACGGTCAGAAGGGCAGGGATCATTGACTGTGGGGTAGAGAGCACCTTCAAGGCTAAATACTAAGTCAGACATACCCTGGGTAGTACTGATTCAGAAATGATTATCCAATTGCCCCTCAGCCTGTGGCAAATACAATGTTCAGCCTATTAAAATGTAATACCATTTGGTAGCCTGGGGCATATAAAACAATCAATATTTTTTAAGCATTTACTATGTGCAAAGTGCTATGTTAGTCACTGTGGAGGGACATGAAAGCACACATCCCTCTTCTCAAAGCATCCCCCTGTGTCTGCAGAAACATGACCTAAACACATGAAAGGATTACAAGCGTAGTGCTGAAATGGTCAAATGATAAATATTTCAGGAGTTGAAAGGAGGGCAAGATTGCCAGGCTGTGAGGTGTTTAAATGGACTGTTCATAAATGCAAAGTACATTTGAGCTGAAATGGGCTCTGAGAAAGCAATGCAGACCCGAGCTTTTTAGAAATGATGAAGTGAAGGTTCTAAGAAGTCATAGTTTGCCCATGGTATCACAGTGACTAAAAATCTTTCAGAAGGACTTAATATTAAATCCCAGCTCCACCATATATTTCTGGCAATTTACTTAACCTACCTGTACTCGGTTCATGAATAAAATGTGGATGATAATACTAAGTCCAAACTAAAGAAAGTACACAATTATTTTTCAGTCATAACATCCTTTTCCTTTAATCTGACCTCAGCTCAGAACCCTTTTCAACACAGAGCACCAGGCAGTCAGCCATTCCTAAAAGAACAGAATTTCCAGGGATACTAAACATAGTTTTTCATTATATCAAGGAAGTTTTATTGCTATTAATGACAAATTTATATAGTCAGATTAACAATTACTATTTTTTAAACTTTGCAGTCTAGCTTCTTTCTTAAACCTAAATTATTTCTTTGTTTGATTTGTAATTTCCAAGCCTCCCTATGTCCGTCCATTAGTTCAAACACATTACACAGAGATTCTCTGCAATGCCTGGATAGTTCCCTAGAGGCTGCTTCGAAATGCAATTTACTTTTTTCAAATTTAAGTATGACAAGCAGCATTATGGCTTAAGTTCATTATGTGGCATGTCGTGGATATTTATTAACTAATTTGCATTCAATGCCTGGAAGCTGAGCTTCCCCCACCTCAACCTTTCAGATGAGGAGGCTGAGGCCAATTACAGTCATGACCAGTTGTTTTAGATGCCCCACCACCACCATCAGTTAGCTATTTCTCACTTAATGGGCAGAGTTAATCTAGGGATCACCGAATGTTAAATATGGGAAAGAACCTGAGAATAAGTTAGTTCACTCTTCCTTTTAGTGCACAGTTCCCTAACAATGAAGGGCATTTTTTGAGGCAAGCTGGATGTTTGCCAGCCCCTTTATTCATCAAGACTGAATTAAAAGCATGTTCATCACATGAAGAAAAGTCAAAATAGATGGAGCAGGGCACCTGGGAAAGATGGTATTTCCACCTGCTCAGTAGCCTTCTGTAGGGAAGCCATCACCTCCTTGTGCAATTACATGCAATATTATATTTGTGTTCAATACTGTAATACTCTGTGAGGCAGGACTGAAGAAACCCTAATTCTGAGTGAGCCATGTCATAAGTAAAAGGAAGTAGACATGTGAAAATAGTTGAGACTAAACATGCCTGCCTTACATGGTGCACAGGGCATGTTTTCAACACAGGAACACCCAACTCCAGAAATGGGGAGGTGTTGAGATGGAAACAGGCCTGGATGATGGCTCCCACCCAGACTGTTTAATGGGAAGATTATGTGTTGTATTCAGCTTCGTAATGGAGGGAATCTAAAGGGCTTGCCAATGAGATGCTGATGGAAGTGCTGGGCTGCAGACCATTATTTATCTCCTTTGATTCACCAAAGTATAAATAATCAAAATGATACATAAATTTAATTGCCGGTGTCATGTAGTTATTTTTGAGGAACAGCCACAAATCTGAGATCTGGTATTTAACAAACAACTCAGGCTACCTACTCAGACTAAACACATAGTGTGTTTTCCAGGCTGTAATTTTATAAAAACAAAATATCTTTAGAGGGAGAACAAGCTAGTACTATTGCTTTAAAAATCACTTTAGGAAAAGTTTTCTTACTAAACTAAAATAAAGCATAGACGATCTCATTAATTTTGCTGGCTGGCCCTGATACGCCCTGTTGTGCCATGTTATTACCTTCATTTCATTGACATCCCACACGAATGTCTTCCTTCTAATAGTCCCTGGGAGCAGATTAACTCCCCTCTTTATATGGTGGGGCTTTGTTTCTCCAAAAACAGAGGTTTGCAGATATTTTGGTTCTAGACAACCTTACACTGTTAAAAATTACCGTGACCTCCAAAGACCTTTTGTTATGTGTGTTATATTTATCTATATTTAATGTATTGGAAATTAAGCATATTTTTATATAAATAACTATGTTTCCAAACAAAACCAAATTTAGTGAAAAAAGTAGCAGTTTTACAGTTTTGCAAATCTCTTTAATATCAGATTAACAGAAGGGTGCTGAATTCTCATATTTACATCTATGTTCAATCTACTGAAATACCTCATCTTAATTAAAGTATATAAGAAAATTCAGTCTTACACAATGTATAAGATTATACATTGATCACTTACAATTATTGTCATACAATATCTAAAAATCACAGACAGTATCACATGATCTGACTCATATGTGGAATCTAATTAACAAAATAAACTGATGAATAGAGTGAATCCAGAGACATGGAAGCAAGGCGCAGTGTGTGGAATCTCAGAGGGAAGGCAGGAGAAGGTGGTTGGATGGGAGGTAACCAACCAAAGACTATATATATAGACAATTAGATGGTGAAAGTCTGGGGCGGGGATAGGGTGGGCTGGAAGGCATTAATTGGGAGAATAGGGGATGTATGTAATACTTTGAACAATAAAGATTAAAAAATAAAGAGTATAATAAAGAAAAAATCACATATGTCTACAAGATTACAGTCTTATAAAAAAATTGAAGCATTCAAGATCATGGTGGTAGTTATGTTTTCTAGAATTATGGGTAATGCAGCAGAAGTGGTTTATGAATATTGCTCATAGAATATTACAAAGATGTGTACTCAAGTGTTAAGAGAACCAGTAATCTGTACTGTTTCAGCAAGAACAATTTAAGTGAAGCTGCTTTTTAAGATTATTTATTTAGTTAGGTACTCAGTTAATTAGTTACTGTGAATATTTGATGGTGAAGAATACAATGACAATGAGTACAGTTTGGAGCCTCTGTTTTGATTTGTGCTAAGGCAACAGCAGTTTTACTCACCACTGCTTTTGCCCCACCAATGCAAATGTAACAGTGAAAAATGCAAAAAATGTGTTAAGTATTGTTATGAAAATAATTTTGACCTGGCAGACATCCAAAAAGTGTCTCAAGGACCCTCATGAGTTTAAGACACAAAGTTTGAAAACTCCTTTTCTAGAGAACGCCAACAAATTTTTCAAGCTAATGTAATTGAATATAAAAAGAAGACTATGCAAATGGTAGCAATTATTAGAGTTTGTAAGTGCTTCATAATGAAGCCAATGAAAATCTCAAGATATAGGAATGTTATGTACTCAAAATAAACCCTGTTCCCCTTGCCTCACAATTTTTTGCTTATAACTCTTGATTAATTAAATTAATCTGTGCCTCTGATATTATAGCTTAAATTGAAATTAATAGTAGTACCTATCTCATAGTATTGTTTGGAAGATAACTTCAAGCAAGGAGAATATTTAGCACAGTGTCTGGCACATAGTAAGCACAAAATAAATGTCATTGCTGTTATTTTTCTTTAATTTTCTTATTAGCCTTAATTTTTCTTATCATTGCTTAAAATTTTCTTTATGGAAATTACAAACATTTCCATTTTTTTCTTCACAATTATAAGTTCTTCATTAAGGACATCTCCGACTCATGAGTGTGAATTACTTGCAATAGTTTTTTGATAAAAATATAACTTATTTCTTCTTCTTAAGGGTTCTCACATCACAAAAATGTTTTATAGTATTTTTCCTGAAAGATTTAAAAAAAAATAAACTTTATGCTGCAAGGAAAAATTTAAAACAAATTGCAAAGAGCCTATACAATTAATGCCTATTATATATTATCTATAGGTAAGAGACAAAGAGTACCTCTAGGCCCTTGTACAGTATGACTATTAAGCTCAAGACTGATGAAAATTATGGTGAGTTTGTGAGTTTCATTACATAGATCAAGATTGTAATGGCTGAATGGCATAAAATATTACTCTTGACATGACATTTTCCTTTATTAGAAAATATTTTTAAATAGTTAAGGAACAACACCATTAGCAAAAATATTTCATTTTGCAGAATATTACCCTGGGTGCCGGCTGGCACAAGATAAGACATACTGCTCAGTACAAATTCCTCAGGCTAAATGAAGGCTTTGAATTTTGAATGAATGTTCACATACTTCACAAAAATGTTGCCTTCCTTCTGGCATAGACTTTGAGAAATACCTCTGTCAGTGTTTATACAGTTTTAGGAAAGCTCCATGTTTATGGTCAGATTAGCCTATTTTCCTACTCCTGCATAGTACTTGAGTCCACATGTGGGAATTCTCCGAGAGCAGTAATAAGTGAAGCCTGTGCTTCAAGAGTTCCCATAGTCATAAATAATCAAATTCTAATAAAGGCAATCAGTTTGAGAGAGACTAAGTTGGGATTTTATTTTAGCAAGCTAGATGATAGGAAAAAAGAGTAGGTTTTTATACTTGAACAGTATTTGAAAATATATCTTTTTTACTCTACAACCCTCAAAACCAGATATATATATATATGTTTTAGGCAGCAATGGAAATGTTAAAAAATGAAAGCCAGATATAGGATTGGGGCAGTGCAAAATGTGTCTAAATCACCTTTTATGTCTCTCATGGTTAAGCGCTGATTTTGGCTTTAAAATTGAGTAAAAACTGAACCAATGGGAAGATACCCAGAAATTCAGTAGTTGTGTGAGTATAGGTGATAATGAGTTATCCAGTCAGTTTATGGATGTTGAGCCATAAATTATGTATAATTAACACAATAGCTAGAAAACATTGATGGGAACACATTTGTATAAACACAGCCTATCAAAAAATCTAAATATGCACTTGACTGTATTCAATGCACTTATACTCTGACTAGAGGCCTGGTGCACAAAATTTGTGCACGGGGTGGAAGGGTGTCCCTCAGCCCCGCCTTCACCCTCTCTAATCTGGGACCCCTCGAAGGATGTTCAACTGCCCGTTTAAATGGGCAGTCGAACATCCCTCTCACAATCCAGGACTACTGGCTCCTAACTGCTCACCTGCCTGCCTTCCTGATTGCCCTAACCACTTCTGCCTGCCAGCCTGATCACCCCCTAACCACTCCCATGCCAGCCTGATTGATGCCTAACTGCTCCCTGCCAGCCTGTTTGCCCCCAACTTCCCTCCTCTGCGGACTGGTCACCTCCAACTGTCCTCCCTTGCAGACCTGGTCCCTCTCAATTGCCCTCCCTTGCAGGCCTGGTGCCTCCCAATTTCCCTCCTCTGATGGCCATCTTGTGGTGGCCATCTTGTATCCACATGGAGGCAGGATCTTTGACCACATGAGAATAGCTATCTTGTGTGTTGGAGTGATGGTCAATCTGCATATTACTCTTTTATTAGATAGGATAGAGGCCTGGTGCACAGGTGGGGGCCAGCTGATTTGCCCTAAAGGGTGCCCCAGATCAGGGTGGGGGTTCCCTTGGGGCATGGGGCGGCCTGGGTGAGGGGCGTATATTGGTTTGCAGGCCTGCCATGCCCCCCGCAAACCCAAGGAGAGGCCCTGATATCTGGAATTTATTTACCTTCTACAATTGAAACTTTGTAGCCTGGAGTGGAGCCAAGCCTTCTGCTTACTCCGTGGCTGCTGCCATTTCTGTTTGGATTTGTTTACCTTCTATAATTGAAACTTTGTATCTTTGAGTGGAGGCCTAGGCTGGCCAGGGCAGGTGGAAAGCTTGGCTTCCTCCATTGCCAGGGGCAACCCTAGCTTGCTCCCTCCAGCTCCGTGACTACTGCCATTTTTCTTGGGATTTATCTCCTATAATTGAAACTTTGTATCCTTGAGTGGAGGCTTAGGCTGGTCAGGGTGTGTGGAAAGCTTGGCGCTCTCTCTATTGTTGGGGAAACCCAAGCCTCTCAACTGCTCTCTGTGGCTATAGCCATCTTGGTTGTGGTTAATTTGCATACTCACTCTGATTGGCTGGTGGGCTTCACTGGTGGGTGTGGCTTGTGGGTATAGTGGAGTGATGATTAATTTGCATATTACTCTTTTATTAGGCAGGATTATTGGATGATAATGTTCATTTCAGCAACATTACTTTGTGCAGATCTTGAGGCTAAGAGGAAGCCACCACAAGTTGAGCAAAAGTAGGTTTACAATTGTTTGTATGGAAAATAATACAAAAATAAGTAATAATAGAGGAATACACTCTGTGTTTCACTTAGAACTATAAACCTACTTTTGCCCCACCCTGTACGTATTAAAGTAAGAATTGCCAGTGGACAGGTTGTCTTGGCTACAGGAAGAAAAGAATAGGAAGCTTTGCCATCCATCTTTAGTAGCAGCAACAACATCTCTTCAAATACTAGTATATACATGAAGACAAGTGAATGAGTGAGTGAATAAGTAAATGATTAAACAAAGGGATCATGAGTAATCCATCAGTAGAAAACCCAGGCATCTTCTGCAAGTTGCACAGGTACTGTAATGAATAATTCACTTTCTTATTTAGTTTTTGAAGCCACTTTAGCTCAACTTAATCCTTGCATAAAGTGACAGCTGGAAGTAGTATTTCACTTTTATAACTTTCAGAACATTTCTTGCAGTCAAGTATTTGGTTTTGTGCCCATGTTTGTTTTTGCACCTCCTTGTGCTACACAGCAACCCTGCCTTCTCCAAGCCAAGCCCAGACAGAGTCTGGGAGGCAAGTTCCAAATGGCTGACAATGCCAAATTTCACATATAAGAAGGCATCTCTCCTCTATCTCTCTCTTTTCTTTTCTGGTGACAGGGAGAGTGATTTCTATGCAATATGACATTTGAAATTATGCCTGGCTTTTGTTAAAGATAAGCAAGCTGCCAGCCCTGAAATAATTGGGAGGATACGGAATTCAATAAGTGTTGGGAGGCTTATTCATCACCCACTGTGTGGTTCTTATAAGAGCCAACCACTTCCAATCACCATCTCTTTATTTCCAGAATCCCTAGAACATTCCACTGAGGGAATAAGACGGAGAAGGAGGAGAAGAAGAACTAAAGGCAGAAGTAAAATAAAATGTCAAGAATATTTGCTAAAATAAGAGAAGTGGTTAGAATTTCCAGTAAAGAGAGTAAGAAAGAAAACCAAAGACATATTAGGTATAGGCTAAGTACATTAGCTGATTTCATATATGTTAAAATTAAGACAACATTAATTTTTTTAAAAAACTGTGGAAGATTTTGTTAAGGTTGAAATTTAAGACAAAAGTTTACCTCTTCAAATAAATTGGCTTCCCCTCTATTGAATTGACAAAGTACTAGTATTTAATAACTCTGTCTTCAACACTATATTAGCATTAAATATAGTAGGCATGAGTTATAGTGAGAAGTGTTAAAAATGAAATTCTGGGAATCGAAAACCATAGTCCTACTTTTAATTTCCTTCCCATTCTTACTATCAAAACAAGGCTTCACACCATCTCTAGAAAATTTCAAATGACTACTCAATTACTTTCTAATTACCTTCTGCAAGTATCATTTGGTTATTATCACCTTCTGAAATGTCTATAATGACTCCCAAAAGTTCTTCAATTAAAAGTAAAGCTTATAATTGGTCTTCCATATCTATCAGCTGTTAATTCATTCACCAGTCATTTATTGCATACCTAATGCACGTCAGGTATTTGAGAGATGTGAGGAATATACTGTTGACCAAACACACAGTTTTGGAGGAAAGCCTGATATGTATATGGCCTTACACCAATCAGTTTTCAGTGCTATGGGACCATGGAGGCAGACCTCTAAAATCCAGAGCTGAAAAATAGAAAAAGCTTTTTGGGAGAAAAAATGATTAGATTGATTTTAAAATAAAAAGTAGACCTTACTTAGATGAATAAAGTCTATATCCAGGGGACACATATACAAAGACATAGAGGTGAGAGAGAGCACGTTTCAGGGAAATAGAAGAGGAACAGCATGTTTGGAGTATAAAGGATATGTGACAGGTGATGAAACCAGTCAATTATACAGGGACAGCTAAGGAGGACTGCAGAGTCTGTATTTTAACTCTAATGTAATGAAGTGGCATCAAAAATTTTAAGTAAGGGAACATACATATGAAATGTATTATAAAAAGAGTTCTCTAAAGATCCCATGTAAAATGGATTGATGTAGGAAGACCAATCCATAAGCTATTAAGAAAACTGGTAGATAAACTCTGAGGACTTGGTTTATAGAGTTGGTGATGGGAGGAAAATATAAAAAGAAAGATATGGGAAGATGAAATTTATAAACAGAATTAATAACATTTGTTCACAAGTTGTATTAGGGAGCATCATTTAAAGAGACAAAAATCAAATAAGATTCTCAGTTATTGATTTTATGACTTTGAAGAATGATAAGGTCTGAGATGGGAGAGGGCCTCACTTGTGGACATGTTGCCTTTGAATGACCTTTGTATGTACAGGTCAATGCTGCAGGGTCTGAACTGGAGCAGGAGGTATATATTTAATAGTTATCAGCATATTAACTACATTTATATAGGATGTCCCCCCAAAATGAGTGCACACACTTTGAATAATTATAAAGGCAGTGTTTATTAAAATACTTTTTTTTAACTGAGCTATCAGCTGTTAAAGTATGTGTATACATTTTTGGGAACACCCTGTATTAGTTAAAAACTTGGAGAGTAGATGAGATTTATTTGAGTTGTATACCTGAAATCAATAATCCATCATGTCATAAGTGACTTAAAAGAATGATGTCATGGAAGCCAAGGCAGAAAAGAGTTAAGAAGTGATCAGTGGTGTTAAACACAGCAAAGGTGTGCAGTGAGATAAAGCCTGAAGCCAACATTCTTGTGGCAATTCTGTGATCTTTGTACTACCGCTTCATTTGATGTTGGGGTAAAGAGTGTAGGGACTTGAGTGAATGAAAGGCTGGATATGGAGAAAATGTGAGTATAACATTGAATTATTGGTTATCCGGTAGGAAGATATAACTCTCAAATTTCAGTGGCTTAATACAACAAAGATTTGTTTTCCATTGTGCTACATGGCTTATTCAGGGGGCTCTGCTCACCACAGAAGGCTCCATTCAACACAAGCTTTTAGTGTAACAAGAAAAAAGAGAACGGCTGTTTCTCACAATGGCAGTTAAGTATTTTCTCCTGGAAGCAGTACCTGCCACTTTACTCTATTTCACTAGCCAAAGGAAGTCACATGGCCACACAAGGTGGTGAAATACTATGCTACCATATGTCCAGAAAGAAAACCAGATTTGTGTACTTTGCAGTCCACGAGAGGGAATTAGGGTACCAGTAGCTACAAAGGGTTAAGCTTGAAAAGAGATTTTTGTCTAGCTGGTTTTAAGATGGAACACACAGTGGTACTGGTGAAATGTATTTCCATAATTCACTTGGTGCTCTGGTGTGCAACACACTCAGTAAACATCATGCATATCTTACCTCCCTGAGAAGCATCCTTTCTACTATATTGTGCTGGGTACAACTTGTTTTACCTTCAAAATTCTACTCAAGATCATTTCATGCATGAAGCTTCCCTTTGATGAGGGTAACTGTCTGATTTTATTTAGGAAAATATATTTTGTTATGTTTTAATTTTTTACTTATTTGTACTTTTCAATAGGTTTCAAAGTCCTTTCCCCTAAGACCTTAAAGGGCAAAAATGTACCCTTTTGTGTTCTTCCTTGCTATGGGATAACCAACCAGAAGGTCTGGTTTCTCCATGGACAGAGAAGACCTTTTTGCAAAGTGCTTTGGATCTGACTACCCCATGAGCCCATAGAGTCAGTTATACAATGGTTTATGAAAAAAAATGGCAGCTTGTTTTTTTCCATGGCTGAAGAGGCAGGAAACTGAGCAGCGTGGCCTAACTCTATGGAAAATCCACCTGGGTACTGGCACCATGGTAATTTTGCTTAATCTGCTTTCTGGGACTAGCCCAAACCTGTCAAGTTCTCACTTTAAAAACTTGCAGATGCATCCACCACATATTTATGCACTTCCATTCATATGCAAAGAAGTTGCTACCAAGATGAAACACCTTATCACAAAGGCTTACAACTGTGCTGTTTATATGATGACAGATTTATTCTGATTTGCCTTCATTCTCTCATCTGATCCTCCCAAACCATGGTCATACACGTGCTGGGTACCTCTCCAGATTTAGAGAACAGTCAATTCTGTGGGATATATGTGTTAACTGTCACCAAACTAAGCATCAAATCATAACTTAGGCCTCATTAGCACAATCCAATTCACTGAGCAAATGGACCACAGATATGCAAACTGAGGAGGACTTTGGAAATGAAACAGGTACACATACATTTTGGTAAGGATTTCCATTTTGCTCAGCTGAAAATTTAGACTCAGTCATTAAGTTTTTGAGCCAGAAGGAGTCACAGAAACCACACTGAGAGAGAGAGAGAGAGAGAGAGAGAGAGAGAGAGAGAGAGAGAGAGAGAGAATAAATAGGTCAATACATAACCCAGACAGACCAGAAGGCTTTTTAAAGAAAAGGAAAAATTTGTCGAGAAGTGTGTTTAATGGGAAGATGAGTTAGGCAGCAAAGACATTATTTGATTAGGGAAAAGCGAAGCAACAGCACTCCGTGGATATGTCCTGAGGAAAAGTATCTATTGTAATCCAATAAAATTACTAATTACCTTTTCCACAGAGGTGAGAAAATGCAATTTTTGATTCTGCTAATTTCAGTTCTTGATTCAGAATAGCAGAAACACTAAAGAAGCCTTGCAGCCAAATTGTAATCATAAATAATTTTCCTCTCAAGTGAATTGACTCCAGTTGGCATTTATCGGCTTACGGGTCAGCACAAATGTTTTTATAATGAGCCATAAAATAGGGAAAGTATAGTCTAGACTGGCAGTCAGAAATTCTGATGCTTTCTCTCAGCCTCACTCTGGGTAACCAGCCAAAACTGATAATATCAACTCCCTGACACTTCAGGTGGGGACAGGATCTTATATTTTAAGTGGTGTAAAGTGTTGTAACAATGAACAATGTGTGTACTTAAGGGTTGGCTGATCTGGGCCACTGAGGAGCTCCCAACACAATTGCTAATTGCCCCTCCCTATCCTCACCTCTACTCACTAAGCACACATTTGTTTTTATTCTTTTCACTCCCCTTCACTCCTGCCTATTCCTACATTCTAATTCTCTCAATTGTTCTCCATTCTGATACATTTTTTTTCCTTGTTAGTGGCACCTACTGCTCAGCTTCTTAAAAGGGTTGAAGAGGTCACTGTCCTATTTTCTATAGTGAGGATGCTACTGAAAGAGAAGTTTCATGGGGCAAAAGTCATGTCTGCCTTGCACATAGTAGGCATTCAATGAACATAGGCACGTCGCATTTAATATGTGTGTAGTAGTTGAAAGACATTTCTCTTAAGTTCTCTCATGAAAAATGTATAAGGGTAGTCAAGTTGTATCCCATCTCCATTCTCCAATACTAAAGTAGAAAGAGTGGAAAGCATCTTGTTACAGACTGAATGTTTGTGTCCCCCCAAAAGTTATACATTGGAATCTAATCCCTAGTGTGATAGTATTCGTAGTGAGGACTTTAAGAAAATATTATTAGGTCATGAGATTGGAATTAGTGTCCTTTTAAGAAGAGACCAGAGAGCTACATAACTCTCTTTCAACCACATGAGGTTATACTAGTAGAAAGTGAGAAGTCTGCATCCCAGAATAGGGTCCTCACCAAAACTTGACCATTCTGGAACTCTGATCTCAGACTTCCAGCCTCTAGAACTATGAAGAAAAAAAAAAAAGAAAAAAAAAAGTCTGTTGTTTATAAACTACTTAGTTTATGGTACTTTGTCACAACAGCCCAAGCAGACTAAGACACTATTTATGGAGTATCAAGACTCTGAGTATTTCCAGCCAGCCTCTCCATCAGTGGTTGTATTTCAGTAGAATCAAGAGAATAAAAATGGAAATAGAACCAGGAAATAGTTTGGATGTCCCAAACTCACTCATTTAGAACCAGACTTCACAGAATTTTGGAAACTCATGTTGTCACTGTTGTCTTTCTAATATTTTCCCCAGCAGCTAAAAATCACATGCCATTAAAAAAAGCAGGGTGGAGAGGGGTTTACTGCAATATGAAGTCTGTAGGAAACTCTGAGACATGTGAGCCTTTTATCAGAGAGGCGCTAGGTTACAGCTCAGCAGACTTGTTGAAAGAGGGTAGGTCCAAACTGTAACAGAAGGAAGCAGGCAATATTCAGCACTTCTGATCTATAAACAAGAGAGATGTTTTCCAGTTTTGCTCTTCCAGTACTAAATGTCCTGACGTATCCCTCCAAATTCCATTGACTGGTAACCAGAATAGGCCAGTCAACAACTACTTACTAAGCACTACTATGGCCAGTGAAGTCCTTTAAACCATTATTCAATTTGTTTATTCCATGACATGTTTTCAATTTAGAGACTAAAATACTAAAATCACCTACTATAAATTCAGACTGCTCTTTTAAATTTGAGGCTGCTTTTTTGCCAAGACCAACAAAAATTTTAGAGTAAATCATCATTAGGACAACCAGCATTCTACCTTCCAAGTCATCTTGAAGGAAAAGGTCTATAACACTGCTGTTCTTTGAAAACAGAAACACAAACTACTTTTACCCAGGAAGGTCTTTACAGACCAGTCCTGCAATTTGGATTTAAGTAGAAGAAAATGACATAGGCAATACAAAGATGTCTTGTAGTTCAAGCTGATGAAACTAAGTCTCACACCACTTACCAATGGGATGAAAAATATTTTAGTTTAATATCACAACTTGATCTTGTGACATATCTTTTGGCTACTACCTTTCAACACAGGGCCCCAAAGTGGTTGGCCCAGTTCCTATACTAGCACAGAATTACTCATCAGAACCTTCCCTGCGGGGAGGAAAGTTAGTATTTTTTAAGGAAAGAGAACCCAACAGAATGATGTTATAACTTTACCCAGTCCCAACATGTCCCCCTAATCAACATTAAATAAACCTTTAAAACCTAGAAATGTAATGGCCACATCATACCTTAGCATATTGAAGTGTCTCTAAATCCCAAGGGCAAAATTATAAGGCAGGAAGTAATCTTAATTACAATAATTTGAAATCATATTTTATGTCCTTCTAAGCACTTTAATTTGAAAAGAAAAAAAAACCTTGAAAAGTAATGAAATACTCTAATCCATAGATAAAACATCACCTAAATCATTAGACTTTTCATAAATATATAGACCCTGAACAAGATAAGTAAAATACTTCATTTTTAGAAAATAAATAAACTGATTACATTTAAAAATAAATGTTTTTGTTTATTCTTTTGAAGGTTAAAAAATTAATATTTTTTTATTTTAAAAAAATGTATCATTAGTAAATGGAATAAAGCACATGCAACATTGGTTTGAAAATTTTCAGACAATTTTAAATTATATCTAAGTGGTATACTTTTTAACAAAAGGAAGAACAATGTAAAACAACTGAGAGTCTAGCTGATTATTAAAAATAATCCTATTGAATCTTTAAAATTCTTAAAAAATTATGACAACAAATTATTAATCAAAGTTTATCAACTGTCACATGTGGTTCATGGAAACATTCTCGTCTAAACTAGACAACCTTGTAGTTTCATATAATAAACAGTAAGAGATGAAGGAGACTGTAATCGCCATTAACCACAGTGAACACTACAGAATTTCCATCCAGTTAAGGCAAGGTAAATGATGGGCGCTGGAAAAGAAAGAAGGAAATTAACAATTGTGCAAAGCTAAATATGAATTAGGAACACTCTCAAAAAGTATCTCACTTATCTTCACAGCAAACTTAAAAGTATATATTATTATCCCCATGCAAAGTAGAAGGAAACTAATGCTCAACGATGTAAATAATTAGCCCAAGGTCTGTCAGTGAGTGATCAGTGGGGCCCTCACTTATTCGCATGTGAACTGTACTACACAGCCTCACTATTATAGATCTACATTTGTGTTTTAGGATCACACTCTTTCTGAGCCCTCCTTGGAGACACTGATGGCTCTGTTAGCAGTACTGGCATGCTGCAGAAGAGCTCAGTGAGTTTGCATCCAGATCCTGAGGCTCAGTTTTGCATATGTGAGTAATAAAGTTGGTCAGAGGCAAAACTGTGAAGTTGGCAGACAAGGTCTTTACTGCCTCCACCCTCTTTTCCCCTGAGGCACCCTGATGCCTTGCAGATGCCTGGCACCTTTAGTGGCCGAAGCACTGAAATGGAGTGACCCTCCAGTTTTGCTTTCTTATGCAGCACTGCAGATTGTCTTGAGTTATAATCACCTAAGTGCCCATACTCTCCACTAGATTATGAACTAGAAGGATACAGAGAGCACCTTACTCTAGAGTACTAATCCCAGAGGAGGTGCTCAGTGAATATTTGAAGAAAATATTATGAATGTTGAACTTTGTCTTCTTTCCAACCTAATCAAAATGTTCTAGGCCTATATTTCTACCCTACAGTTTTTCAATCTTCGATTCTTAAGGTGACAAACAACTAATGATTGGTGCTGGTAACTTACTAAGAAATAATTCACTTGACTATTTGACCCTCCTACATCTTATATAGTAGTATTGTTGTATGTGTGTATTTATGTGTTTTAAAGTCTTTGCAGTATACCCAGTAGCTATTTTAAACTTGGTATTTTGCCCAAACCAGTTTGGCTAAGTGGATAGAGAGTCAGCCTGTGGTCTGAAAGGTCCTGGGTTCGATTCCAGTCAAGGGCATGTACCTTGGTTGCGGGCACATCCCCAGTGGGGGGTGTGCAAGAGGCAGCTGATCGATGCTTCTCTCCCATCGATGTTTCTAACTCTCTATCCCTCTCTCTCTATTTCTCTTCCTCTCTGTAAAAAATCAATAAAATATATTAAAAAAATAAATAAATAAACTTGGCATTTTGACACAGGTTATTAAAGAGAACAATATCTTAGTGAGATTGAATATAAAACAATTACACACATATATATGTATATATAAACACACACAAACTACAAATTGATTTTGCAATGTATACAAACTTTTTATGACATGCTGTTGACATAAAATATTGTATGACTATTAAACATTCTTCAAAAACATAATTTCTAATGGCAGCCTCATGTTGCATTTGCAAATTTATTTTATTTAACCAATTCTTAACTGAAATTTTTAATTTTGTTATTAACATTTTTATAATTTTTAATGTCAGTGATCAATATAATTAGAGATATATGTTTGTGCATATTTCTTATTATTTTCTTTGACATATTTTTAAATTTGGTAGGGAAAACAGAATTCACATTGTCATGGCTTTTGGTATACATTTTAATATTATCTCTCGTAAATTTTGCTTACGAAATAGCCTATTCTACTTAAATCAACAAACTCTAGGTATTCTGATAAAAAGACTTCCCAGTGTTATAGGTTAAAAGTTGCTAGCAAATTATTACTTTTATTTATATTTTCTTTATAACTTGTGAGTTTGAGTATTTTTCATATATTTATTAAACTCATTTTTTTCTTTTTTAAGAATTTTCTTTTCCTGAATATTTTGCATATTTCATTTGGCCTTTTCTATAATTTCAAATGATTTGTAAGAGGTCCTGAAAGAATAAGGGCATAAATCTTTTGGCAGTACCACATATTGTAAATATTTTTCTCAGTTGGCCATTTGTGTTTTGGTTTTGCTTAAGGTGTTTTGATTTTTGACATCTATATTAAGACATTTTTCATTGATCAAATGTATTAATCTTTTCAAAAGAAAGAAAGAAATAACAAAAGCAGATAGCCTAAAAAGATGGCAGAAAAAAATAAATGCACTTCAGTTGTGACGCCCCAAAAATGTAAATTGTTTAAACTTTCTTATAAAATTAATAATTGAAGTATGATCGCAACCATACTTAGGTAAAAACTGCTGTTTGAATTTTAACCCTGCTATTCTGGCTTTGGCACTCGCTTACTTGCTTAAACAATAGGGTATTTGCCTCAGCTTCCAGATTGAGACTTGGAAGCTAAGGCAATTTTCCTGTGACTGTGGACCAGAATCACAGGTGGTTGATTCCCTCTGACTCAGTAGCTTCAGAAGTAGAAACTGTAGATGACCTTTAGAGATTAACTGCTCAGCTCTGCTTCTGTACTATCTGCTATCGCAAGATAGGTCCACATTCCAACGTCCAGCAGGATGTGACTGGGAGCCGTTCCTAGCATTTAGAATTTAGAATTTAGAACAAAGGAAACATTTTTTGGTTTAGACCTTTAAAAGGACTACCTACACTTGGAACAGCATGGTCGTGAATGTAGACACTACCTGCATGTGGTGCTCTCGCGGCCATCCTGGCCAGTTCAATAAATCCTTGCCTTTTTTTTAATCAATTAGCAGCCTCTGGTAGTCTTATTTTGATTTCAGGGTTTGACTCCATAACAATAATTACAAAGTTATTTTAAAAAATCTAAATAGAAATTTATAGGTGACAGTTATCAAAAGCACTATATTTAATGTAAAAAGGATAGTAAAAAAAATGCATTAGTTACCAGCAGATAACAAGCAAATCATGTTTGCAATATCGGTGTAAGAAAAATTAGAATTCAAATCAAAAAATAAAGAGGACAAAGCAGTACATTATATATCAATAAGAAAATAATCTATAAGAAATATATAATAGTCACAAAATTATATGAGTTGAATAGAACAAAATACATAAATAAAAATAATTAGATTTCAAGGAGAAATAAACATAAACATAATTTTATTGAAAAGACAGAGCTTATGATCAAGTTTTTGACAGTTCAACTAAGCAAAGAATCAATAACAAGAAACCAAAGATGAGAATCTGGATTAATAAGGATAAGTAAGTAGATTTATATATCAAACTCTGTGGCCAAAATAAGGTAATCTTTTTTCAGTCATGCATTTAAAACTTTAAAAATGGTAGAATTATATTCACGAAGAAACCATAACCTCTAAAAAAGTAGTTTTACTTTATACAGTTTGATCATAAAGCAATAATACTAAAGTATAAACAAGTAGAATAAAATGGGTTAGAGTTTTTTACATAAATACTTCTCAACAACTTATGACCAAAAAAAATAACACCTTAAATTTTATTTACCAATCAGATCCAAACTGTTTCCACAGTCAAATCCAAGACTTTAAATATTTAATTATTAGCAAGTTACATTAAGCAAAAAGATGAATTTTTAATCCTGAATTTGTGCCACAATGGCAATTGAACAAGCATAGAAAATAGATTTTTTTTTTTTCATAGCCACAAGTGGAATCTGCACTATCTAATGCTGGGCAAAGAAATCAATGTAATTTGGGGCTATGTTAATAGGCATTAAATTACCAGTTAAACGCCACAGATGGTTCCCATTCTACTATGCACAATGTCAGCCTTCCTTCTCTTTCATATCCCACCTCAGGAGTAGAAGATATTATGTGGCTCAATGTGAGGAGAAATAAAGAGGGAATACTAAAAAGATTGGGAAGAGTAAAGCAATTTCTTACTTTCTTTTTTCTGCCCAACTTCCAGGATCAAAACAGCAACAGTGTAGTGAGATGAGGCAAAGATGATGGTCATATTGTCAAAAGGCACAAAGAGAGTAATGCTTTCTTCATCTCTTATTTTAATTTCTCTATGGGATGGTACTTTTATAGAGATGTGAGTTTGGAGTTGAGGAATGCTGTTTTTTAGGAAGCATTTTTTACTTTAGGCAAAGAGGACAATCAGGATAGGGACCTGGGTGAGAATGTAAGGAGGAGCTTGAAAACCTCTTGCACCTGTTTTTAGGAATGACAGGGACATTCTGTGAAGTTTCCTTTTAAGTAGTTTAATATGGCAGGGAAGTTAGGAAGGGATTCAGGATAGAAGCATGATCAATTAAGGAAGGAAGAGTATATATATATATATATATATGTACACATACATATATATATATATATACAATATATATATATATTTAATTTGAGCTGCATTTTTCTAAGTTCCTTGACATCAGTAGTTAGCAGAATGGTAGACCAATGCAGACAAGAAGACCCAAGTCATAAGGTCAAACCATGTCTAAGAAATGTATCCAGAGCTAAGTGCTACCATTTAATTAGAGAATGTGGTAAATCAGCAAACTTACAGAAATAAGGGGTAGGGGATGATAAAGGATCTGAAAAACACATCCTATGAGGAAAGGTTGATGTTTAGGCTGCAAAGAGGTGAATTGGATCAGAGGATTTCATGTCTACAAGCATATAAGAGGCTTCCAGGTCTCTTTGGTTTCAAAAGAATAAAACAAGAGGGAAATGGTGCAAATTACAGGGTGGCCAAATATACCTCTAAATTAGGAGCATAAAAACAATTCTAAAATTAAAGGGTTGCCTGATGGAGTGAATGAGAGCCCCTAACAATTTGTGTCTAAGCAGAGTTTGAAAAAGATTATCTTATAATTCATAAAAAGAATTCATGTCATCCCTTTATTCATTCATTTTATGGGGCATCCAGTGTAGCATATGCTGGAGAGACTGAGAGGAATAAATCAGGGTCTGGCCAACAAGGAGTTCCCATCTTAAATCTAGAAGATTTGATGCAGAAAAGAAGGGTGACAGAAGGAAAACAGCAAGAGGGGAACCCACACAGACTTAAGAGGTAATTCCAGGAGAAGGGGCATGGAAAAGATGCACCAGGTCTTAAAACCAGAATCAGTCCGCCTGCCTTTCCTATGCAATATAGCCACTGCTTAGATAGTCCCTGAGGGTCCAAAGCCCTGCCAGAGGTTAGGGTCCTAAAGGTATTTTTTAAAGCAGTAGCTTATAGGCCTGAAATCTTAATCGAGGTCTTCTTCTGGGCCCCAGTAATAACAACACATAAGTAACCAATTTAGGTAATTAAGTGCTGATGGCCTTATAAAATGTTGAAAATTATATATATACTGCTGTAAATATAATCTTCCCTAGATGCTCCAACAGTTTACATTCACCAAGGTGCCTGGCTGTCATCCCAATAATAGCATCTGCATAGGTGCAAAAAGGAAAACAAATTCTGAATTTATTTTTTTTTAGTATAAGCAGGGTACTCTAAATGTGTCGGCATCAACCCAATAAAATAACTGTGGGCATGCGGAGAAGAAAAAGAAAAAAAATGTGGCAGCATGTTAAAGGAAGATAAGGTTAAGCGCATATCACCAACATCTGCTTCCAGGACAATAATATAACTAGAAGCCCAGTGCACGAAATTCTTGCACGAGGAGTTGCGGGGGTGGAAGGGGTATCCCTCAGCCTAGTTTGTACCCTCTCTAATCTGGGACCCCTTCAGGGATGTCCGACTGCCTGTTTAGGCCCAATCCCATCCGACATCCCTCTCACAATTGAGGACTGCTGGCTCCAAACCGCTCACCTGCTTGCCTACCTGCCTGATTGCCCCTAACCACTTATGCATGCCAGCCTGATCACCCCCTAACAACTCCCCTGCCAGCCTGATCTATGCCTAATTGCTCCCCTGCTGGCTCTATTGCCCCTAACTGCCTTCCCCTGCCAGCCTGGTCACCACAAACTGCCTTCCCTGCTGGCCAGGTCTCCCCCAACTGCCCTCTACTGGCCTGCTCAACTCTAACTGCCCTTGCCTGCTGGCCTGATCACCCATAACTGCCCTCCCCTGCAGACCTGGTCTCCCCAATTACCCTCCCCTGCAGGCCTGGTCCCCCCCAACTGCCCTCCTTTTCAGGCCTGGTCCCCCTCAACTGCCTTCCCCAGCAGGCCTGAGTGCCTCCCCCCTGCCCCAATTGCCCTCCTCTGCCAGCACAGTCACCCCTAACTGCTCTCCCCTGCTGGCCTGATCATCCCCAACTGCCCTCCCCTGAAGGCCATCTTGTGGCAGCTATCTTGTGTGCACCTAAGGGCAGCCATCTTTGACTACATGGGGGTGGCCATCTTGTGTGTTGGAGTGACAGTCAACTTGCATATTACTCTTTTATTAGATAGGATTGTTTTCCATTAGTAACATTTTCCAGTCAGCTAATACCCACAGGGTAAGATAATAAGATCAATAATGTGGGCAGATGTAGTTGGGACCCTCCAAGTCAGAGCATTTCAGTATTGTGAGTTCCTGTTCTCTCTTCTAACTCTATTAATACTTCTAGATATATAATAGATAGATGGTGGGTAGATAGCTCAATAAGTGTTTGTGGCCTCACACCTTTATTCCACATTTACAACACCTCCTTGGATGCTATTAAACTCTATATTCTTTGAGAAAATAATGTCTTATTCTCAGACACTGATGCTCTGTAGGACTAGGGGTGCTAATGGAATATCACTGCACTTTAAAACTTAACTTGAGAGGTATCGAGGAAATGAAATGAGAATCTATAAAAACCGATGAACATATTGGCCATATAGTAAGTTCTCAATGAAAGTTATCTTCCTCCTTCCACAGCCACATACCTCTTATACCTTGCTTTTCCCCTAAATAGAGTAAAAGAATCACATGGCTGGAGTCATGCTAATTATCCAGATAAATGGTCCAGGCTTAGGGTGATAACAACTACAAATTCTTCATGTTCCTCCATTCTTTGCCATAACACTTTATCTTACCAACTATGTACCATCCCCTTCTTCTTAGCACATGAAAAGTCCTCAAAAATGCTGATTCCTTCTGATTCTCATTCCATAGAAAATGAGCTTTCTCTTCCATTTAATTTAATTTCATTAAATCAACCTCAACAGATATAGTGTCTTTTATATATTATATGCTATGCTGGGCTGAGCTACCTGAAGCTACGAAATGCACACGATGGTGTTCCAGAACTCCTAATAATTCTGAGAGACCAAAGACAGGCTGAGGGTGGTTGGAGGGTTTCTCATATATGAGTCACACTGTACTGCTAACTTTTAACATGAGTTTCAGGGAGATGCTGTGAGTCAACCTTCACCCATAGGCATTACAGAGTCTAGCACATGCTCACAATGCCTTTTTCTTCCACAATCCTAGATTTGCAGAAAATAGCAGCATTGCTGCTTTGGAAACCCAGATTCGCCCAGTTTTCTGAGACCATGACTAAGCTTATCTGATATCTGAGATTTGGCAAAGTGGTAAAAAGTAGGCACATTCTTTCCTGTAATCATGGAGTGTGGCTGAAGAAATAAACCTGCTTTATTTCCAAACATGACTAGCATTTTGACAAATCAGCTCATGTTTACAAAATTACCAGCTCAAGGAAAATGTTTGCTTTTCAGGCATTTTTCCCCTGGCCCCCAACATGTCTTAATGAATGCTTCACTTATACATCTCTCATTTTGAAATGGCTTAAGACAATAATGATGTGATTAGGAGAGAGGTACAAGATATTATCTAGAGTAAATCCAAAAGTCTCAACATTATAAAGGATTTATATTCTAATTCAACCTTCAGAGAAGTTAAGAGTAGATAGATCCAAAAGCGGGTGGACTTGGTCCTCATGCGATCACAAGCTTCTCTCCCATCACCTAAGGTCTCTAGCCTCTCATTCCTGCAGAGCATTTTTCCAGGAAGAAAATACAACACTGATGCCCTATCTCCAGACCAATACACTGTCTTAACAGGATATTTACTTAATTAGTCCAAAATTATAACCCTAATACCTAACATTTACTGCATCTGTGTCATATGTCTGGCACGATGCTAAGCACTTTACATGAATTATCTTATGTGATAGATAATAGGATGAGGAATATTTTACAGATGAGAAAATTGGGGTTTAGAAAGTTACTGAAGCAATACTGCTGGTAAAAGGCAGATCAGGGATTTGATCAGGCCTCACTGAACCTAGACCCACATTCATAATTGCTCTGCTGGGTTTCTATGAATAGAAGAGACTCTTTACAGTTGGAACAACCAAGACACTATGATTGCCTATGTAACCAATCCCTCTTCTTATGCCATAAGCCAGATTTTTTTAATCAAGCAGAATATAGTGTACTCATACTCTTATACACACACTTTTCACATAGAAATACCTCATGAATGTATACAGAAAATAAAGATATTTAAGATCAGCAACATATTTGAAAAATAATATGTATCCCTATCAGGGCTAGTCTAAATGTGAAGTGAAATAATTTCTTACAATTTGAAGAATTCTGACAAATCTCTTCTTCCTTCTCAGAAAATTCACATACAGATTTTGGAAAGCAAACACTATGAGGTCTATTCTTTTGCTGAACATTACCCTTTTTGTGCTATCCCTATTTTAAAATGCAAATATTACTGGAAGAGTAACATAGTAAGTCATGAACAACTTTGTGTAAATAGTTTTATTATAACCCTCAGTCCCCATGAGCCAGAGAAGGCATTGGAGATGCATGAATGCATAGTGAGCCTTAGCAAAAACAGAACAAAAAAATCCAATAAGCATCTAGGATTTGTCTCAGAATCAGGGAACAAACTTTCACTGACCAGCATACAAGGGGGTGCTGATATATCTTCTGTTTTATGGGGTGCTAGATTTTTCTGTATGCTAACATAGCAGTAACTTTTTTAATGTGGTTTTGATATCTAAGTTATTGCCAAACACTTTTGTGGCCTCTGGGAATTCTTAACATTCTCAAGTTCTATGCCTAATGATTACTTTGATTATAATAAAATACTCTAAATTTTCCCAGTGAATAAAAAGATAGACATGAACTTCCACTTCTGGGAGGATGGAGGAGACATGTCTTTCTCTTTTCCTCTCACTAAATACAACAACTAAAAACCATGGATATTATATATAAAACAAGCATTAGAAGACTCTGACAGGTGGAAAGAAGAAGGCTTACTGGCTATGGAAGTCAGGACACACCAGACAACACAGCAGTGAATTCTTTGGATTTTTTTTTTGCTTCAGATATCCTGGACTGGGAGCTAAAAAGGTCAGCAACCCAGAAATACCAATAGGTACAGAAAGAAAGGCCTCCCCCCCCAAAAAAAATTTTTTTTTCTCTCTCTTAAGTCTAAGGATTTTAAATATAGCAAAGAAAGAAAGCAAAAAAGAAAGAACTTTCACATGTTGCTCTATTCCAGCTAAACATAAGAGAAAAGAACTCTAGCAACACCTATCCATACCATCAAAGGCCAAGTGGAAGCCTAAACTTCCACCCTCATGAGGCACCTTAATACTTCCACCAGAATGGTGTCAGTGAAGGCTTAGTACCTAGCTGGAATTTTCATCCCCGCCCACCAGTAAGGAGCTACTGAGCCCATGGTGTTCGTGAATTGTGGGCTGCCATCCTTACATAGCAGTGATGAAGTGCTCCCTCAGGATGGGGGAATGATGTCAAAGGAAGCAAAATGGAAACCCAAGCATTTTACCATTGTCAGTGTAACAAAGCCAATAGCATGACAAAATCCTAAAAGTTCCAACTCCAAGCAGAAGCAATGAGGAGCACCCTTCTTCCCCTGCCTCCTCAGTTCAGGAAAGGATGAGTGGGAGGACTTTTACCTCCACCTGACAATAACAAAGTATGATTTTCTGCTGGAGCAATGTCATAGAAACAAATAAGCAAACAAAACAAGCAAAGTAAAATGTTTATGTACAATCCAGAGTCTCATAACACAATTCTGAGAATGTCCAGGTTTCAATGAGAAAAGCCATTCAACATAGCAATAACTTAGAAGATCTCAAGCTAAATTTTAAAAAGATCAGTACATGCCAACACCAAGAAGACAGATGTAGAATGATCTGACAAAGATTTTAAAGCAACTATAATAAAAATATTTCAATGAGCAATTATCAATACACTTAAGACAAATGAAAAATTAGAAAGCCTCAGCAAAGAAAGAGAGAGTGTCAGCAAGGAAATAAAAAGTATAAGGACAAATCAAATATAAATTCTGGACATGAAAAATGTAATAATTAAATTAAAAAAAAACACTCAGTAAATGCACTCAACATCAAAGGAGGGGAGAGAGGAAAGAACCAGTGAACAATAAGATAAAACAATAGAAGGTACCCAATGTGAACAAAAAGCTTAATTAGAAAAATAATATGCAGAAGCCTTCAAAATAATATAAACATAGTTTATTTGAGAAATATACATTGAGAATTATACGTGTATGCTATTTGACATTTTCTACCAGGTCTTTAGAAACTGAGAAATTTGATTATGGAGACTAAATAATTTATATATATATATATATTTTCATCCTGGAAGCATGACAGCAAATAAAATTGAACTTGGGTGTATTATTGATGGGTCAGAATGCTATGGTGAAAGAACAGTGTTTGTCATGGGCAGATGGGAAGTTGAAGGCCATGTCACATAATCACCATTCCTGCCTGGAAGCTTTATCTTAAAAGTTGATCAGCAGGATATCTGACTACTGGCAAGCTCCAGAGACTGGAACCTCCTGAAACATCACCCGTTTTAGATTCACTCAGACCCTAGAGTTTAAAAGCTGCTAAATCCCCTGAGCCATCATTCTGGACATGCCCAGTGCAATCCCTGGGCTGCAGACTGGGCTGTTTAGCTGATACTCAACAGCGATTATTTGCTGCCCCACAAATACATTATGCAGTTCATCACTCAGGAAAATTTTCCCTTTGTTTGAGTTACAGGGATTAAAAGCATTACAGCTTAATCCCTTTAATGCATCCAGGTCATTTTGAAATTGAATGTTCTTCTATTAACTCTCCTACTGGGAACCAATTCACTGCTACTGTAGCAACGAGCCAGGCAATCCTGATTAATTACAGAATTTCTGCCTGTCTGCCTTTGAGTCTTTCTAAAATACCTAATAACAAAAGCTCTTAAATAAATCCATGGGGTTAATCAATGTTTCATGTAATTTGGAATAAGAAATTTTAGAGCCTTTTAGTAAAAATAGTTGGGGAGAGAGAGATGAGAACTAGTAGATTAAAGAAACCAGTGTTTAGAAATTCATATGTATTAAGTGCTCAAGCCACATCAACTCTCTAACCAAAAAAATGAATCCATGTTAGAAAATCAGCATACATTTGGTTTATTATAATTCTTCAAATGGAGAACATGAGTTTATCAATTAAATTGTATATTCAGTCCTAGCCAGGTGGGTAAGTTGGTTGGAATGTCACCTCATACACCAAAAAGGTTGCATGTTTGATCCCCAACTGGGGCATGTATGGGAGGCAACCAACCCAATTTCTCTCTCTCTCTCTCTCTCTCTCTCTCTCTCTCTCTCTCTCTCTCTCTCTCTGTCTCTCTCTTTCTCCCTTTGGGTCTATCTAAAAATTAATAAACATATCCTTGGGTGAGGACAAAAAATATATGCATTCAATTCAGAGGCTGGAATGCTGCTGTCAGATTTATAGCCTCCAGTTTACAGAGACCAAGGCATAAGAAACTGTCAGGAAAGGAGGTTGTCTGTTCATTAAATCTGCTTTCAGTAGATGGGTTAGAGACTGTACATTCTTCAGACTGGAACTGCAAGATGGATGAGGCCTTTGACTTTGCTTTCCTTTGTCAGTGGTACCCATGAAGAAAGCTATATTGGAAGTACATTTCTGATGGAAAAATGAATATTATACTTCATTCTCTGTGCTATAGAAAACGGAAGAAATCAGTACATGGGGAAATGTAAGCATCTCAAATGTAGATTAGTTGAGAAATAAATCTGCCCATTGAGTAATAAAAATGATGACCTCAGAAAAATTATCAACACAAGAAGACTACAGGATAGAATATTTGTTTCTTTGCTTAAAAAACAGAACTTGTACAAATTTAGCATTCACAACCAACTTCAACATATTATTTTTCACTGGCAACCTTGTTACTATTTGGAAAATTTTTATTTCATACATCAAGGATTTACTCTAATTTACACTGTATAACATGATTGTTTTATACTTTATTATTTTATTTTCTTACACTCAAAAATGAGATGTATTTCCTGAGGCCTATATTATAGACTTATTCTAAAGAAGAACAAAAATGATTGGGAAACATTTAAGATTGTTTAAGGGAAAAACACTCTACTAGCTCCATTGGGAAATTATTACATGGGCCAACACACACACAGAATCCTTAGAAGTAAAATTAGCCATTTTTATGTGTGCAGTGAGATACAGCTCTTTGAATTTTGAAAGCTGAAATCATCATCTCTGCTTTTCCCTAAATATGTTCCTATGTATTGTACCCTTTCCTCAAGATCATTTGTGCATTCAAATGTACAATTCATTTATTTTATTAAACAAAATTGATTCATTTGGGATATCATAGACTATTCACAGGTTGTCCATTTTATTTTCTATTGTAATAAGTATCTTCTTCCTCTGGCGCCTCTGTATATGCTGTTTACTTTCTGTACTTTGAATTTAATCATTGTTACCAGCATTACTGGACTTCTTTGTTTGCATAAACCATTACACTAGATACTGGAAGAAATACATAGTTATGAGTCTTGGTTGTCCCACACCAGCTAGCTTGCATTATAGTGGGGGAGAATTTCACATAAACCAAACCCACGGGAAGCACTGCTGAATGCCTTGCTGCTTGGACTGTGGTTGTCAGATAGGAATTCTCACCTGGGAGTTTTTTGTGTGTGTTTTTTACAAATTCAGAGTCAAAGGCCCCTCACCAATCCTCTTGAATAAGAAGCTGCATTTTAACAAAATGCCCAGTTGATTAGAATACCCAGTAAAGTGTGAAGATTGGGCAGTGGGGTTTGGTGTTGCATATGAGTTGAGTATGCTAAAAAGCCAGCCTCCAAGTTCCACACAGTAGCATTCATAGAGCAATCTTGTAAGAACTGCTTCACAGGCATTTTCTAGTGTTGCGTTTTGAATCTTACCTGGGTCTGAGTATAGTTGAGCAAGATAAGTGGATGGAAACCCATTTAAAATAGATACTTTAAAGGCTTTAAGAAATTTCTCAAAGTAAAAGAGGTCTCAATTCTGCTTGTAATTTTGTGTGTCAGATTTTCTTAATGTAATTCAGAATTCTCCTGACATGCCTGGTTTACAAGTATAAGTAAGGTCAGATTTACTTTAATACTCAAATTACATAGATTTCTAGCTTCCTTGTGATCAGAGGAGCAATGAATGCAGTTATTCATCAACTTAACCTTTAACATCTTACTGTTTTTCAAAATTTTTAGTGCTTGTAAAATATGGATAACATAAAATTTACCATTTTAATCATTTTAAGAATGTAATTCAGTGGCATTAAGTACATGCACATTGTTGTGGAACCACCACCACTATCCATTTCCAAAAATTTTACATCACTCCAAACAGAACCGCTATGCCTACTGAACAATTTCCTCTTGCCCCTCTCCCCAACCCCTGACAACCACCATTCTACTTTTGATCTCTGTTAATTTGACTGCTTTAGTTACCTCACATAAATGGACTCAGAGTATCCGTTCTTTTGTGATTGATTGTTTCACTCAGTATAATATCTTCAAGGTGCACTCCTTTTGTTACATGTGCCAGAAATTCATTCCTTTTTAGGGCTGAATCATATTCTATTATCTGAATAGAACACCCTTTGTTTATTCATTCCTCTGTTAAAGGACATTTGAGTTGTTTTCACCTTTTGGCTGTTGTGAGTAATGCCTCTATAATGGCTTTACTACTTTTATGTAACTGGTTGTAAAGCTATCAAAAGCTATCTTCGCCTTGCTGTTAAGCTGAGCAATGTAGGCACCTTCATGGAAGCTGTCACCACATCATAATGGAGCCACAGAGGGCATATACCCCATTACACTCTATTGTTGCTGCAGGGCAGCATCACTGACAAAGACACTCTGCTGTAAGTTCTAGTCATTGATGCTGCTGATAACCCGTACCAAAAACAAAGAATTCCTCGAAGGAAGGAGGATACACCCTCGCTCAGTGTTAAGCTTATACCTGAAATTGGCCTTGCTGTCACATACACAGTACGGAGTGTCATCTATTTCCTGTCATTCAGAGAAAGCCACTTCCCCAAAACTCCTAATGTCACTCTGTGGGTGGGTTACAGGCGAACTCAGCCCCAGGCAGAACATTCCAGAATAAGTTCTCCCCACCAACGATGGGGTGCAATCTAAGAGGCCAGTCTAGAGCTTCTGTCCTCCAGTTTTCCTCAGTTATTTCTTAATGACTTTAATTTCAGAAGAGTTCATTAGTCTTTTTTTTTTTTTTCTATCTCACCTCCATTAATTAAGGTAATTGGCGGGTTCTTGGATGTGTTTTTAAAACTTTGAATCACAACATAAAAGAAGTGAGACCTGAAGTGTTCCCATCCCATGAGCCTCTGTGTAGCAGGCCTCTTTTCAGAATGTGGACTTAATGGCCTCTCAGGTCTGTAGAGCACTGGGGCATGAGAACTCCATCTGCCTATGAACCAGACCCAAACCCTATGATACTCTCTTCCAGAAGAGGAGTGTTTGCTTTACGCCTCTGTGTAATTAAAGATGCCATTGAAGCTTCTTCCCAACCAAAGGAGCCCACCCATGGGAAACTGGACAGCTTCTCTTTAAAACATAGAATAGGAGAGCATATTTTAAATGATGTTCCAGCCTATACCAGAATTTAAACCTGATTTCTACTGGAGACTCTTATACAACTGTGCACTTACCTTTGGGGCTCTGGTCAGACAGACCCACCAGAACTCTAATTAATGTATTAGTAGCCCACTGGGGGGGAAAAACAAAACAACAAAAAGAAAACAAACTCATTCCGGGGGAGAGAGAATCAGGCCAATGAGCTTGACCCACTAACTAAGGCTTGGGTGTCATGGTAGTTCTGAGTGTTGCACAGCATCCATATCTCAGGTCTGACTTCACACATGAACAGCTGAGTGCTAGGGAACAGGGGTGTTCAGAGAAAATCTGTTAGGGTTCTCTTCACTAAGAACTCTGTAGGGCACTAGAAGCTTAGCGAATGTGTCGCATGTGACACATAAGTCTTGGTTTGGGGGAGAAGGGGTCACCCACCTTTGCAAGGAATATGGTAAAGCGTGGGTACCTGCATGGCTTTCACACTTTGGTATACCAGCCCATAGGCTGTAGTGTCTGGAGGAAGCGTATAGGTGGAAGCAGTGTGCCTGGCAGAGGACAGAGGCCTGGGCATGACTAGGAGCAGTTTCTGTCTACAGGAATTAGTGCTCCAGACATGTTGCTGCAGCTGATGGAAGCACTGTGGCTAGAAAAGGCAGCTTGTGGGGAGGTCATGGAAAGGCAGTTTCATATAGCTCTGGCGTTTGCTTAAGGGAACTGGGGCAGAAGAGTGGAAGGTGGCACATTCTGTGGTGTATCTTACAGAGTCTGTGCCTAAGCATGGGTGATACACTCCTGAAGACTTTCAGGGGTACCTGGAGGAACACCCTCAGTAAGGGTGGGATGAAATTCTGACTTGCAGTGTCAGAGGGCTACCATGACTTTTACCATGGATTTTCTTAGACTTATATATTAACTTGAGAATGTTTCTCTATGATAATTAGATGATCAGATTTTTACTGCTTACCTCATTTCTTAAGGTTTTTTATGTTATTATTTTCTAATAATACCTTTTATGGTTTTTATTTAACTACTTACTTTATTAAAGTGTAGTTAACATATAATTTATATTATGTTAGTTTAAGGTGTATAACATAATGATTTGACAAATATATGCCTTATAAAATGATCATCACCACAATTTTATCCCACATATAATTTATCTTACATGGATGAGGTAACTGAGGTTAAGTCACACAAGTGGTGAAGTGAAGATTCCATGACTCCAAAGTCCATGATTTTAACCAAAATGTAAATACTTAATGATAAAGCAAGAATGAGTCAGCGGTTCAAGGATTGTGCAATCAAGTAAAGGGAAAATATTTAACATAGCTAATATTTAACAGGGATTTATTGCTTTAAAAGATAGACCCTGAGAACATTATAGAGAGGGTAACATTGGTATGTCCAGGGGAGTTTGGACAGGACCTTGGTGTGGGACAGTGAGGTCATGGGGCAGAGGTGGAATGTGGACAGGTCAGGGGCAGGGTAAAGATAGCATTGAGGCAAAGCTGTTCTCTGTTTTTCTACCATAATCTTTCTATCTCTCTCAAGTCCTACTTTTCTTTCAGTACACATTTATAGCATTTACCTAATGACTGTACCTCTTTATTCTGTTACAAGTAGCAGTAGATATGCTTTTATACCTGGCTCATTTTCAAAAGAACTTAATAACTGGCCGATACGGCAGCAATTGTTTGACCTATTTATTACACAAAAGTAAGAGCTCCTTGAAGGTAGGACTAGGTCTTAGATGTGTGTGTATCTGTGTATCCCAACTGCTTAGCATGTGCACAAAGTATATATGGACAATCATCAATATATGCATGTCATTGAAAGTGTAGATGATAATGCAAAATGTTGACAAATGTTCAGGTATCCAAGGGAACCCTCAGAATCTAGGTAGTCAGGGTAATAAAAGAAATGAGAGTTTGTATTCCTCTTTAATATCACATTCTTCCTCATTCTTATCCTAGGGGCAGGAGAGAGAGAGAGAGAGAGGGAGAGAGAGAGAGAGAGAGAGAGAGAGAGAGAGAGAGAGAGAGAGAGAGAGAGAGAGAGAGAGAGAGGGAGAGGGAGAGGTTTGACTAAGATTTGCCATCAAAATGTGGGTTTGAATATTGGTTCTGTCATGCAGGTGGTGTGATTTTGAAATATTACTTAACTTTTCTGATCTTCAGTTTTTGTACTTTGGAAGTGAATATTATAATTTCCATGATGAAGAATTTTGTGAAGCTTAAGGTAACTTTTGAAATAAACAAGCACTTGGTACTCCCAGGGGAATGGTAGCTCCTTGTTCTGTCACCACTCTGCTCTAGCCCCAGGCACAATGCCTTGCACTGGAAAAATATCCAGTCATATTTGCTGAATGAATCAGAAAGAAGTGTCTTGAGAAAAAGCATACACTATTTTTGTCTTTCTATACAACATGCAATAAATTTTATAGCCTGACTCTTATGGATACAAAGCAAAAAGTCATTCATGCTGTGATCCTTTTTCAGCCCCGATTTTCAATATTTTCAACTGAGAAACCATCAGTCGAATTGTATTACTCATGTTCTAACTTTTCTCACTTATAAATTTCATCCCTACTTAAGTTAAAACAACCAACCAACAAACTAAACTATAGAAACTTTAGCTAAACTACACAACTTACCTCAAGACTATATATAGTACTATTTTAGAATTTTCACATAGGGAACCAAAACACTCATTTCTAGTGTTTGAGATCATCATAACACAGACATGTTAGTGTCAAATTATTTTCTCACTGACATCTTTCTTTCCTTTCTTTCCTCCTATCTTCTCCCCTTCCCACCATCTGTTTGTTTGGGAGATCAATAAATGAATCATCCAACAGGCAAATGAACTCTGGATGACACAATACTTTAAACCACATCTGAAATGAATTGAAAGTTTAAAAGGCCACATTGCATCCATTGGTGTACATGCTAGTCTTGTTGAAATATGATTAGATGCCAAAGGGCCTTCCTTTTGCAAAGCACTGTCACGTGGACTATCAATTCCAACATCCACACATGCATTCCTCATTTGAAACATGGCAGCCATGTTGTACTTACTGTTGTATTCTCAAAATTTTACTTCATATAAACATTTCCCCATGTTATAGTAGCATTAGGTCAGAGAATCTAAACTAATAACTAGAAGAAAGTGTCAAAACCATGTTTCAGATGGCAATGGGAAGAGCAAAACCTAGATAGACTGAAGAAGAAAGAGCAGAGGAAGCTGAGAGCAGAGGGATGAAAAGATAGAGAAGAAGGAAGTATGGGTTGATGGATGGGTTGGGGACCAGATTACTACTGTGTTTCTCCGAAAATAAGACATCCTCCGAAAATAAGACCTACTTACAGGTTTCCTTCTGGTGAAATATAAGGCATCCCCCCGAAAATAAGGCCCCCTAGGCTAAACATGAGAGATTTGGTCCACTGATTCTGAAAGAAATGGAGTAACAACAAATTCACCAGAAAATTCAGGAATTGGATTGTTATGATGATGTTCCAGAAAATGATGACATGATTGTCATTGAATAAATGAGTAAATTCTTGATACTGTAGGATTCACAGTTTGTCTGGTTTGTGTTTACAACTACCGTACTACCATACTTTATACAGGTAATGAATTTCCTTTATTTTCATTTAAGAATAAATGTGTACCGTATTCTTCTTCATGGAAAAATAAGACATCCCCTGAAAATAAGACCTAGCACATCTTTGGGAGCAAAAATTAATATAAGACACTGTCTTATTTTTGGGGAAACAGGATAGTAGTTCAAAAGCCTGAGTCCAGTTTGAACTCTTAAGCTGTGGAAATTTAGCAGAAGCAGAAATCCAAACAGAAATTTTGTTTTTCAATGGAACCATTTAATAAATACTCTTGTGTCAAGAGATGTTCTAGATAATAGCAATATATCACTGGGGGGGCGGGGGGAAATAGAAACCTGTGAACTCTTAGAGATTTTACTCCAGTGAGGACAGATACAAAAAATAATGTAACCAATAAATAAATTAAAATGTATATTGAAAGAGAGAAGAAAATATTATACTAGTAGGGTGAGAAAACATCAGAGTAAAGAAGAATGTAAATGTCAGAATGCCAGAGTGGAAGTTTCAATTTAAATAATGTAGTCTTTCCCAATGGATAGACCATCTGCCTATGTACTGAAGGGTCCTGGATTTGCTTCTGATCAAGGGCACATCACCAGGTTGTGATCCCCAGTAGGGGGCGTGCAGGAGGCAGCCCATTAATGATCTCTCTCACTGATGTTTCAATCGCTCTCTCCCTTCCTTTCTGAAATCAATAAAAAAAATAAAGATATGCTGAAACCGGTTTGGCTCAGTGGATAGAGCATTGGCCTGAGGACTGAAAGGTCCCAGGTTTGGTTCCGGTCAAGGGCATGTATATTGGTTGCTGGCACATCCCCAGTTGGGGGTGTGCAGGAGGCAGCTGGTCGATGATTCTCTCTCATCAATGTTTCTAACTCTCTATCCCTCTTCCTTCTTCTCTGTAAAAAATCAATAAAATATATTTTTTTAAGAATAAAATAAAGATATAGTAAATGATGTAGTCTTAATATGAGAATTATTTAAATATCTATTATTCACTGGAACACAGCAAAATCACAAAACTAAAAAGAGGTCATTTTTAACATGACATAAGTGATGAGTGTTATGACATATATTTAAAAATTATTCACAGTTTTCGTCTAACTTAAATAAATTATATACTATGCATGTATCACCAGAAAAACTGAAAACATTTCAGAGATAGTTACTTGTCCTTTTTCTTCTTTAATAAAATACTGAGCTATTAAAACAAAGGACACAGATATGTGGACTGTACTTCCTGTCAAGGCCAAAGTCCTTTAGAAGCAGTTTCATTTCATCATTTTCCATGTGACCGATACTCTATCCCTGCTTTATAGTTGGGGACATTGAAGTTCAAAGAATGTTTATGATTACTAGTAAACACAATAAGTAAATGGTAAGAATTACGGAAAATGAATGTCCTAGGCAGCATGCAGATGACTTCATGTTATGTGGGTTTGGCCATGTAAGAAGTTGTCAGCAATTTTGTGAACATGACTTTCTTCATGAGTAACCCTCCTTCTGTCCAGCTGTCCCTAAAGATCCGGTTATTGAGTAAAACTCAGTGAAAGCAAAGAATGAGCACAAATTCCTGAAAAACACTGTCACAGTATGCAGAAGGTTCTTTGTTACAGTTTCTCTAATAAATAAACTCAGGAAAAGACTGACTACTGATTAAAAAGTTGGTTTCAAAGTTTTTTTTTTAATTTTTCTCCCCCCCAAAAAAGTGCTTTTTTTTTTTTGTTCTCAGTTTATAGGAAAATGTAAAAGGCTTTACTGTAAGTCTCTTATCTCTTATCTCCTTTCACTTTTTAAATCTTAAAACAATGGTTAATACTACATACTTCTGGTTCAGCTAATGAACTCACTGGTTATGCTTGCCAAAGGACAGCAATGGCAACAATCCCACAAAATTTAGGCAATGATGACTTCTTTAATTTGGAATTCACAAGAAAAATGGGAAATTCATCAAGAGGGGGAGCTTTTTAGGTTGTTCTATCATATAATTTGAAATGTGTGACCAAGAGAATACAGCTAAGTGTTTATTTTCTATAAGTTGGTCATTTGGTAAGTTTTTCAAGTTACTGTAGACTAAACTTAAAGCAGGATATTGTGTTAATAGACTCTTAAATATTAATATGGCCCCACCAAACTGTTTTTCTGGAAACCTCTTTCATTTGTGTTACCTACTACTTTCTCATGTAAGAGATGAAGATAAATGTGTAATGCTATTAATCCTTTTTGCTACACACACATACACAGTGTCTAATTATCTAGGGAAGAGGCCACTGAATAGTCAAACTATATTTACTCAAAGCTTATTTTGTTTTTAAGTTTTACAATTTATTCAAAGTGCAACCAGAAATCATTGAAATGTTTTACATTCTGGGTTATGTTATCTTACTTCTTGATGTGTTTTGTTGTTGTTGTCATTTCATTTACATTTATTTTTTCATTAAATATATTTGGATAACATTGTCTAATAGAAGTATATAGGTGTCAAGTGTACAGTTCTATGGCACATCATCTGTATATTGCATTGTATGCCCACACCCAAAGTTAAATCTTTTCATCACCATATATGACCCCCTTTACCTTTTACTATGTCCCCCTTACTCCTCTTCCCTCTGGTAACCATCATATTGTTGTCTATGTCTATGAGTGTTTGTTTGTTTTTCTTATTTATTATTTATATTCAGTTTTATATCCTACGTCTGAGTGAAATCATATAGTTCTTGACTTTTTCTGTCTGACTTATTTTGCTTAGTATAATATTATCAAGATCCACCCATGACTTCTTAATTTATCCACCTGTCACTTCATTAGTGGACTCTTTCCTTCCCTTGAAAGGTGTGGGTTTTAAAGTTCCAGGAATTCTAAAATAAGCAATCCTCTTTCACTCTGTCATCTTTGCCTTGCTGCTTCTGACCTTGACCCTAAAACTCAATCATTGGCCTTACCAAAGCCAGTCTAGCTGGTTTAATTAAGGTTGATTTAATGAAAACTAGAGTGTGCCATCAGGTATGTGAATTTTTTTTTCCTTTTAGAAAGAGGCCAGAAAGATGAGGACAGAGCCCTAAGCAGGTCTGGTTTGAGAGAAAATAACTTGGCTTCACAGTGACCACTGTGACATCTGGTAGTCTAATCTCTCAGTTGGATTACAATTAGGTGCCCTACATATGGCTACTCTCCATAACTACACAGGCTACCAGAAGGAAACTCTAACTGGTGAGAATACTGGAGCTGCAGCTGTCCAGGGAATTGGAAACAGGGTGACATCAGCTGGCCTCCAAAAGTACTGAGACCTCTCCTTGGCTTCCAGGAACAATTTGAGGTGTTAATTCTGATTTCTAAAGCTGTGTTTTGGATTCTAGTTACCTTAGAAATCAGCTCTGAGGTTATAGTTAAGGAGCTTCCAAGTTTACACTTGAGATACTCAGAAGTAACATCCTTCCACAAAGAGCCAAAATGTCTAGAATTAATTAATGGCTGCTTTCATCTGGCAGACTCCAACTTTGTAAATTCAAACATCCTCTCCCTCTCCCCCCCACCCACCCACCCCATTTTACTAAGGAGAAAATGAATGTGGAGGAAATACCACTTTGAAAGCTTTGGCATTAACAACTCAATATTGCTAAGTGTTAAAACATTTAAAATAAGTTAACAACAGATCCCAGGGTATATTTTAATAAGATTCCTATTTATGACTCCATACCACATATTTATTGTATTAGATCATATATTTAAATGATTATCTTCTCATTGGCAAGTATATATTCCCATGAGCAATAAGGTTTGAATAAATTAGGTAAATGATCTGTAAATAAATTTTTAAAATATATTTTTAATTTATTTCAGAGAGAAAGGGAGAGAGAGATAGAATCATCAATGATGAGAGAGGATCATTGATATGCTGCCTCCTGTAGGCCTCACACAGGGGATCAAGCCCACAACCCACGCATGTGTCCCTACCAGGAATCAAACTGTGACCTCATAGTTCAACCACTGAGCCATTGGGTGGTCTTGGAAATACTTTTTTTTTTTTCCATACAACCATTATCACCATTATCTTATTTTCCCCAGAAATTCTTTAAATGATTCAGTGAACTGCTGAGGTTATCTGGTGATTTATCATAAGAATTCCCTAGAACTAGAAGCATCATCAGTGCTCACAGCTACTCCTTTTTAATATTCTACAGAGTGTATTAGAATCATTCTGTGACATCCCTTGCAGGTTGTCTTCATAATATCTTTTTCACAAAGAAGAAAAGGAAAGCACAATGGTTAAAAGATTCCCTAGAGCTACCCAACAGATCAATAATAGAAGTAGGATTGGCATACTGTATCTTCTTGAAGAAAAATTTTTCTTTGTATTCATTTCCCTACCAACTAAATTACACCGTATATTATCAGTAAATGGTAAAGTCTACCTTAAGACAGATTGTTCTTGTTATTCCTGTTAAAACATGGCTATGGAGCACACATATATGAGAAAGCCATATAAAATAAAAAGATATGAGTAGTCAATCCCAACATTTGAGTATAAGTAAAAAATCCATAAATTATATACAACTGAAAGTGCATAATTTTGAAATTAGACAGTTACTGACAGTCTCAAATACTCTTTCTTGGGTATCAAAAGCAGAGAATAGCTGTGCTAAAATGCTGGGAAGACCAACAGTTACTCATTCCCTTTCATAAACTCACCAGTACAGTCACTAGCATAAAAAGTAAAGATTGTTAGCAATGCCTAACCACCTAATTGCCCAAGTAACCGTCTTTTCTTTTCCAGGCCTCATTATCTTGAGCATGAAGGAAGTGGTAAACCAGTAGGGCTGTAATCTATTGTCTGTTACCACTGAGAGCAGTGATGTGTTGTGACACCAAGAGAGAAAAACGCTAGGGAGACAGGCATAGGGGAGACTCATCTGAGAAAGGCAGGGCAAGACACTGCCTTCTTCTTCCTTAAATGACTCACTATGACTGTGGATTCTACACTGGGTGCAGTGTGTGCTTGTGGGAAAAAGGGAAAGATTTGATAGAAAAGCTTGAATTGGGTGAGTAAGAGGTGATGACACTATAATAGGTAGTCTCCTTGTGCAGTCCATATGCCTGTGAATCAATTATACACACACACACACACACACACACACACACACACACACCTTTGAATTAGTTATTCCTACATATTATTGAATGGAGAAGCTCATACACTAGGTAGCAGAACACATGGTGAGTCCACATGTCAGGACCCTCAGATGGTACACATATCAAAGGCACTCTTGTTCTAGTCACTAGAAAGTATATGAATAAAAGCAAATGCAAAAGAAGCTGCAGTTGTAACACTGTCTTACCAAAGCTAATCTGCTGCCAAGTATGGTCAAAACAAATTTTTGTTTGCTTGTTTTAAGCCCTGGAGTTTGTAGCTGTTGGCTTTTATGACTAAGACATCCATTTTGAGAAAATCCTTTAATTGTTATGCTTTTAAAATTTTAAGGTCTGGATACCACTCTAAAGGTTTTCTTTCCTCCCTTCTGTTCTACATTCTGTAAAATGTCAGCTCCACAGTTCTTCCAGGATCTGGTACAGATCTGGCTACATAGGTCACAATACTGGATTTCTAGAAACATCAAAATAAAATAGTTTTTTTTTCTTTTTCTATGTCTTAGAATTTATAAATTTTATATAGTTTAAATTTAAAGTTAAGCTGTGAATAATCCTAGAATCAGTCAATATGAGTCATGGGATAATAGCAGTGAATAAATCATGTTTTTATAAACATATTGGTTCAGTAGAAAAGATATTTAAACATTTTTAATGAAATGTTTTAAGAACCTAGATTCGAAGAAAGAGAAAGATTATTTGAAATCCTAATGTGAAGTCTGTTTAAATGATATTACTATGAATGAGAAATTAAATATAGATAGATATTAGATATAAAAATATTAGATAACAATTAAATATAGTAAGGTATGCTATATAAACATATTCTGATTGGACTCTAGAGGATCCATACATGGACTTCAAACCATTAGCAAATTCCTTAAAATCTTATGAAAAAATCATGCACCTATCTTTCTTCAGAATCTCAAATGGATCTATGTTATATGGATCTATGTTATACTTTAAAACCACTGACTCAAAGGATATATATTACACAATTGAAGTATTTTAGTACCAGAAATGCTTTGCTCTTTTTAATGGTTCTTCCAATTTTAAGTTGTTATACTTACCCAACTAGTAAGGCATTATCGCACTTTTGTAATCTCTGGTCTGTGCACTCATTGCAAATTGCAACTTCCTTTTCATCATCCATGCTGTTCATAGAAAAGGAAACAAGTGCCTAATGGAATAAAAACTATCTTAAAAATTAATAAAGGTGGAATTAGAACCTCAGAGGATTTGTTTTAAAATAAAAACCCTACATATATAATCACCAATTTTATCATTCATAAATTACAAAAGTTACTTTTTTATTATATTTCAGAGAAAAAGAAAATACTGTCTTCCTCAGCATTTTAAAGGTATTCATAGGCATTATAAGATTTTTATAAGAGGTTATTTTGCAATATGTTTAATGTTTAAATATTTAATAGTAATCTTTAAACTGTACATACTTTCTTAAACAAATGAGCAATTTTTCACTTCTAGAATAGTCTCATAAAAAAATTGAATAGCTTCTCTTCTTTACTTCCCAGGAAAAATGATCAAAAGCAAGGATTTTTTTTAAAAAAAAATTCAAAATAATGTATTCTTCTCTAGTCTTCTATTCCTCAAAAGCTTCCTGGCTATGGGGAACAAAAAATAAGTTTTAACAAAACTCATATACAGTCCAAGTTCTCCTTATAATGGCAAAGAACTTAACACAATTAGGAAAAATGCTCATTTGTTGTCGATATGCATCATGCAAATGAAAAGAAAGTGTTTTTCAACCTGTTTTATTGATTTTATTATGAACACAATTCAAGAGATGATTTGAAAAAGCCATAAAACTTCCAGTATTGAAGCCTTATCTTACTCATATTCTGATTCAGTATCATCAAGGTTTGAAAGTTGACTACAAGAGCCCTAGCCAGGTGGCTCAGTTGGTTGGAGCTTCGTCCCATACACTGAAAGTTGACTACAGACTTACCTAATGTATAAGATATTATCTCAAATGTTTGTTAATATTTGGGTTTTGCATACATTATGTCCCAGTTTGTCATAAATGGACACCAAAATAAAAAAAAAGAAAAAAAAAGAAAAGAAAAAGAATCAGAGGAGGAAACAAAAGGATATTTGGAAATTTCACTTTTGGCTCAAATTTTCAGGGGGTTAGTTATCGATTTTCTACATAATATTACCCTGAAAGACAATATCTGAATTTTTATTCTTCATATTCAAAGATTTTATAACTTTATTCTAAGAATAACATGTATAGATTTGCTTCTCAATTCAGCAATGTTCTTAAGGTCATGAGCTTTGGGGCCAGAGAAACCATGGTTCCAGCCGCAGCTCTACTGTCTACAGATTGAGGAACCTCAGTCATTTGATCAGTGTCTCTAAGCTCTAGTTTTCTTGTTTATAAAATGTGAATTATCTTATTTAACATTCCAAACAACCTGACTCAAAGCTGTGCACACTGCCTGGCACAGAGTAACTGTGAATTCATGTCTTATTTCAGGAAACACTCTTACCATAGAGGCTCTGCAGCAAATCACCTTAGTCAAGAAATACAAAGCAAAGCTGAATTCCTAATATTATAAGTCCTCACTAAACAATTTGCATAGGTTCTGCGACTTTAAATGAAACATTTAATGAAACCAGTTTTACCACAGGCTAATTGATGCAAACAAGAGTTAAATTCCTAATGTATCTATCTCAACATTATAACAAAACAATGTTGAATGAACCCATGACATTCAATTGAGGACCTGCTGTATACATGTGTGGAACAGACATGGGATTCTAACTCACTCGAAAAAAACTAAAGCTTAATGATTAGATTTCCTCACTTTTGCAATTTCTCAATTTTGCCCTTTCAGGATTTTGGTCCTGGAATGATCCCTGTGCTCCCTGCCAGGGAATGAGTGTCTCATCCTTCCCTCCACATCTGCAGCTGACTGCAGACAAACCAAATCTGGGCCTACCTTCTCAGTTAAAGTGGAAATAGCAGGTATTAAAGATGTGTGGATATTTAGATGAGTGTCTAACACAGGAGAAATCAAAGAATATTTTTGGGCAGAAATTGTGGATTTCTGGAATGTATTTTGTGATAGCAAAAAGCATTCCAAATATTTGTCTTTGTGGGATCATGAGGACCTGCTTGCATACATTCTAAATGAGGAGAGTATCCACCATGGGACGTCTAAATAGAGACCCAAGATTATGGTGCTTCCTAGGGCAAAGCAGCAAGGAAAAAACATCCAAACTAAAAAGGCAGTTGACTCTGTAAACAGTAATTTTAAATTGACATTTAACTTCAGATAAGTTGAAACATCTGAGCCTGAATCCCATGCCAAATTAAAACATACGTAAAAACCATACTTTGAGGTTGCAAAGCCTTCAGAGATGGAGTGGTAATGTAAGCATATTCTTTACACAGACCTGTTCCTAATCACATCACATCTCATCCATGTTTCAATTGTTTTCTATTACATGTAGGATCAAGTCCAAAGCCTCAGAATGGTGTGCAAAGCCCTAATAATCTGACTTCTGCCTCACACTTCACTCATAGTCTCCTCCCTGAACATTTCTTGTACCTCTCATTCTGCATTTCTTTCAATTATCTAGCTTTCAGGCTTTTAAACAAGCTATTCTGTGTCCAAAGCTTTATCTAATTCCTTTATGTTTTGGACCTTTCTCATTCTGGGAAAACTGCTGACTCCTAAAGGCATAGTGAGATGCCCCTCACATTTTCTCCATACCACAAGTAATTCATCATGTAATGTCCCGACCAGCGGGAGATCAACGTGGAGGGCGAGGAGGCACCTAGAAGGGAATGATAGAGGACAGGAGATGCGAAGGAATGGAGGCAAGACAGAGTTCTGATCAAGCCTCGAATTTTATTGTTGAAGCTGCAATATATATATATGAGGAGGTTGCCCGGAGACATTCCAAGGCGGGGCAAACTATGGGAGGGAGGATCGGGGAGGGGATGTTGTAGGGATCTTCCGGAGCAGGATGTGTCGTTAAGCTATAAGTTATCTTTAGCTTCTGGCCAAACCGCGTGATCTCTGGTGACTGTGAGCTGTAAGAGGAGTTGGAAACTTAACTCCCAAGATGGAGTTGTATTTTTTAAGATGGAGTTGCTTGTATCAACTATGATGGCTCCCAACAATGTAACACAACAATGTATTTTAAGAGTTTATTTACTTCTCTCTATCTACTAATAGGCAGCCAGAGTAGGAATTCCATTCATTTTGTTCGTGCTGTTTCTTCAGCACACTACCTGCATAATAAGTTGTCAATAATAACTTGCTTACTAAATTAATAAATTAAGTTTTTTTAAACATTATTTCATTATAAGTAATGACCACAAGTACCAGAGTGGTTAGTGTTATTGAACTGAAATTCATGAGCAAAGAGGACTTACCCTGTTCAACATAATATCATACCTAACGTGTTGTAGCTGCTCAATAAATGTTGAATTTCTTCTTAATTTTGAAATATGAGTATAATACATTATGTTAATGGTTATCATGATGTTAATATTAATAGCTATAACAAGAATGCTAAACATTTTCAGATCTGTTAAAAACATAACACCCCTGGGGGGGAGGGAAGAGACAGTTATTGTTAAAGTAATCATTATTACTGTCAATATTAACAACTTTGCCTCTTACAGAACAAGAACTATCCCCCTCTCAAGTATTGTCTTAAGTAAATATTTCCTAGTCTATAGAGTAGTGTTTTAAGATTTGCACTTTTTAGTTTCAATAATATCTGGTCTCCTTGCAATATGTTATTTTCCAGCTATATTAAAGTCCTTCCTAGTTCCCACAATTGAAACCGGGTTAGTTGCTATATTCCTCAAAGAGAAAGACAAAAAGAGCAAGTATTTGTGTTCATCTTCACCTAGACAGCTTTTGGAGAAATTTGAAATATCCAACTAGAAAGGTATCTGAGTGATGACTGGTTTCTTCCTCCTTTTATAGGATGAGGCTAGCAGCTAACATTTGACTAGTCTGCTCCAAATAAATATTTTTCCTTTAAAAATAGCACTCGTAAACACACACACACACACACACACACACACACACACACCACAGCGTTATTACCTCTATATATAATGTAAACAATCTGCATAACTAGCATAAATGATGAAAACACTCTTACATATTTATCTGATCAAGGAGAGTCAAGTTGAATATGTAGAGATTCATGATAATCACATCACATCCACATAAGCAGTGTCTTCCATCTCTTTACATGCCTCCTCTTACCATTTTAGTAAAATATTATCTTTTTTGCAGTCCTAAGTCAAGAATATACTTTGATCAGACTGAGTATTGAAGTGCAAATCATATCACTATAAAATATACCCCAATTTCATTTTTAATAAAGTAAAAGGAAAATCACAAAAATTATCTGGAATTTATTCTTATCTACAGAATTAATGAAAGATTGACCTTACCATGCTAAGAAAAATAAACAAATAAAAAAAGGAAAGAAAAAATAAATATTAGCAAATTGTAAAATCAGAAAAATTTGCATACTTCCTCTCTCTCTCACATAGCATTGCCTCACCTCCATGGCTTCTCATTTGGGCCTGACTGCTTGAAACTTTATTTTCTCTGTGTCAACTCAGGAATCATCAGGGAAAGCCAGTAACATTAGAAGTGTCCTTTGAGTGTCTCAGATTTTATAAAAGCACCCTTCTGGAGGCAGAGTGACAGAGGAGCTACAGCTAGAAACTCCTGTGTGGCATTGCGGCATTTTCTTTCTTTCTTTTTTTTTTTTTCTTTTTATTGAATTATTGGAGTGACAATGGTTAACAAAACTATACATGTTTCAGGAGCACAATTCTACAACACATCATCTGTACACTGTCTTGTGTGTTCACCACCCGTAGTCAAATTTCTATCCATCACTCTTTATCACACCTATCCCCTCTTCCACCTCCCTCTACCTCTCCAGCAATTACCACAGTATTGTCTGTGTTCTTGGGGGTTTTTTTTGTGTGTGTGTGTGTTTTCTTTCTTACTCAATCCCTCCACACCCTTCCCCAGCTGTCAGCCTACTCTCTATTTAAGAGTCTGTCTTATTTTGTTTGTTTGTTCATTTTGTTCATTGGATAAGAATATGGCATTTTCTTCATTGATAAATCTAGCAACAGGAGAAGCAGGATGAAAGGGTGATAAGAGTGCATCTTAAGCAGTGGGAAAAAGAAGTTTCAGGAAAAGCAGGGTGGGTGATACTAGTTATCCAGGTGTGTTACTCATCAAGTGATAAGTCAGAATTCTGGACTTACATTCAAATCCAATGACTCTGGAGAACAGACAAGAAGTATATGGCGGAGTTCAAGGCCAAGGAGGAAGGTGATACCAGAAAGGTTACCAGAGCCTTGAAAATGAAGATCAAAGTAGGAGCATATTAGCAAGCGGTGGTTGGGTCAGTCCTGGTGACTGTTGACTTGATGTTGAGCCACCAAGTATTGGTCTAAACAGCTCGCGAAGATCCTGAAAATGGTGTGCTTGGCCTTGAAGTAGGTTTAGAGACAAGACTTGCAAAAGGGGGACGGCAGAGGCTTGAAATTTACTTTTGAATCTTTCTCTTATCTTATGATGTCCATAATAATTTCTTGTCCTGATTCCAGGGCCTTACTTTTAATATAAATTAATCCTTTCTATTTATATAATCTTAACTAAAGGATAGCCCATTACTGTTAAGACTGACCCTTTCCCCCATCATCAGACGGTTCTCACAAGTCAAGGAGGAAGCAGTATAGCAAAATTTAGTCCAGTGAGCAGAGGAGAATACTGAAGTTGCTTTGCCTCTGCTTCTCACGACTTTTATGTCACGTAGGATGGCAGCCAGATTAGAAAAGTACACTCGAGGAGAAAACACACTGCACTGATAAAAGGTAAAAATGCCTGACTAAATGTACTTAGGGCAGAAATAACCATAGCTGACCATGAGTCAGCTATGCATCACTGTCACTAAAAATATCCATCACACCCATCCCTCTTTGCTCTTGGCTGCCATTATTCTTGATCAGGCCTTGTTATTGCTAACTTTAATTCTTAGAGTTTTCTCAGTCAATCCCATAGCAATTGATTTTTTCTTCTTTACTCCCATCTATATGTTAAAGCCACTGTGATTTTTGTCACTCAGCTATTCTATATATTTCAATGGTCCCATATCACCTACCAAATTAACTTTACTCTTTTTAATCTGACCTAAATATGTCCTTCCACCATTAAACCTCTACTCAAGGAATTTGTATCCTTAGATTATTCCTGGTTTTTGGAAAACATTTATCCCTTTCTGATGCATGTGTCTTAGTCTTCACTGTTTCCTGCTGGGTATGTCCTATCTCCAACTCTACCTGACAAAATCTTACCCATTCTTCTAGATGCTGTTTGAATGTCTAAACTATTCCCTTTCAGCCACAGGATCTTCTCACCTCTTCAGCTTTCCATTGTTCTCTATCTCTCATTCTTACTGTACTCATTACATTCTATGATGGGTTAATTTTCTGTGTCTTTGGTTATAGTGTTTGCTCTTAGTGATTATTTAATAAGTGTTTGTTGACTTTAAAATAAGCAAGCATTGATCTTGTATATATGATCACACAACATACATGCACATGTGAGTTACACACAAACAATACTATTTTAATAGAGTGTTATGTCTAATTAAGAAATTCAGAATTCAATGAAATTGTGATAACCATACACTAAGACTCCATAGAGAAAGTGCAGAGATTCAAATATAATGGAGACCTGGTTACCATGTAACATTTGGTTTCACTTCTCTAAAGTTTGGTTATGGGAGCCCCTTTCACATCCTGCGTGGTTCAGGGTTCCAGTTCAGGGTTTGGGTCTGCAGAAGGGCCACATGCAAATTAAAAAGAGACTAGAATAAATTTAATTTGGCAATGTGAGGCACCAGGTGGGAGCCCACCTCTAGTGGGAGGACTGCCATGAGGCTCTGGCCTTGCTATCCCTTTTACTGAGACTATGGGATACACCAATTATCCTTAAGCAGGTTTGGGATACACCCAAAACCCTTAGGCAGGTAACAGGCGGATTATCATATCAGTAGAGATTTACATGATTACAAGATGGGGAAGTTGCCTCAGTTACCTTTGTCTCAATTGGATATAGGGGTGTCGAACTCAATCAGAGAAGGGGCCAAAATCTAAAATCCAGCCTAAATCGCGGGCCGAATGGTTTACTGAACCGTCATAAACAGTCATTGTGATGGAAACGCAGCGGAGTGCAGTGATGACAGCGAGGTGCGGGCCACATTGCAAGGCCTGGCGGGACGGATTTGGCCCGTGGGCCTTGTGTTTGACACATGTTGGATAGGGACTGGTCGACTCTGACCTTTTAGAGTTTCAAGGTTGACCTTTCAGAGCTTCTTTCTATTAGTGAGATGTGATTGTTTTCCGGCATTTGGTTATAACCACTTTCTTGAAAAAAACTTATATCTACAAATGCTTTCAGAATCTTCATGAAAACCTCCATGTAGTCCAAATGAGATAAGAGAATTGAGATAATCAGGAAGTCATATGAAAATCATATTTTGGCCATTCAGTCATTCTGGTAAAGTCTATTGAAGCTGAACATAACAATCAGGGACCTTTTTTTTTTTTTTTTCTTTATCAGAAGGATAAAGTGCCATTAATTCAGAAGGAAATCCCCATGGCAGGTTTATTTTATTTCCTTAGTAGTGGTTTCACAAATAACTTAGATGACTAGGTCAGAATGAGGGTGAGTGTTAAAGTCCTCTTTGAAACCCTAGCCTCTAGCTTTCTGGTACTCAAGTAGCGCTGGATGGGGTGGACTGGGAGAGAATGACATGTTCCTCATGGCCCTGAAAGTAAATATGATCAATTCCTCTCATACTCAACCTTCACATGGCTTCCAATTTTAAGTCATTATAGTACTTTTTCTAAAATATCATTCATATTCCTCCTCATCCAAAAAATAATACACACCTAAACCACTAATATGGATTCTGCCACAAAATTTTGAATATATTTTATTGATTTTTTTACAGAGAGGAAGGGAGAGGGATAGAGAGTCAGAAACATTGATGAGAGAGAAATATTGATCAACTGCCTCCTGCCCCCATACCCCACTGGGGATGTGCCTGAAACCAAGGTGCATGCCCTTGACCGGAATCCAACCTGGGACCCTTTAGTCTGTAGGTCAACACTCTATCCACTGAGCCAAACTGGTGAGGGCATGCCACAAAGTTTTGTAGTGAAAAGAGAAGAGCTAAGAAAATGAGAAGATTTATGTTTTAGTTCTAATTCAACCTCTGGTCATGTAAACTTGGGTGAAACACCTCATCATTTAAATACTCCATCTCAAGTCTATAAAATAAAGAAATAATCTTGTTGACTTACCTATTTCTTTGTGAGGACTTAAATGAAATAAGTACAGGTAAAAAGAAAGCACTTTGTAAGTTATTCAACACTTAAAGCTCTGATGATACTGATACCACTTCCTATTAACCCTCCATTAATCTTCATCCAACAATAATGTATTTGAGCCAGCTGCTTTTCTGTCCACCTCACATGCACCTCTCCAGACAGATTCTGTAGTGCCTAGTTGCCCATACTCGTAAGGGTCTCCAGCTTTTCCTGTCTGTCCACTGAGTCTTATATTTTCTTCTAATCAACCCAATAGTATCTTTGTGTGTTTTTAAATATATATATTATTGATTTGAGAGAGGAAGGGAGAGGGAGAGAGAGATAGATAGAAACATCAATGATGAGAGAGATTCATCTGTTGGCTGTTTCCTGCATGTCCTCCACTAGGGATCAAACCCACAACCTGGGCATGTGCCCTGACATGGAATTGAGCCATGACCTCTTGTTTCAAAGGTTGACATTCAACTACTGAGCCAAACCAGCCAGGCTGTATCTTTGTTTAAGAATTATTTTCACACTTATATCCTCAAACTCAAGTAGAGCATTAGTATATGACTTGATATACCTGTTATTGCAGTTTTCATGTCTTATTGACACTACAGTGTAAATATTTATGTGTAGAGACTGCATCATCTACCTCTTTTATATCATTCAAAGGGCCTAGCTCCGTGCTGGGCACACAGCTACTTAAAAAGAATGAACTATTTACTTTCCAAATTTATTCTTCAAAGTTATTAACTGAAGTACACTTTGATCACCTAATTTATGATGTCCTATCAATTATCAAGTCCTCTCTGTTTTATCATCAAAATAAAGTCTCAAATTTGCCCACTTCTAGCTCCCTTTTCACACCCAAATCTCACCTGCAGCAGAACAAAAACTTGCACTGCACTCTTATATCAACAATAGCTTTTAACTGATACACAAAGCCATAAAAATACATTTTAAAATGAAATTATGCCTGCTTTATTCTTAGAAACCTTACGTAGTTTTTAATTATACTTTGAATAAAATGATAATACCCAAGCCATGTGTGAGCTGGCCCTCACCAACCTCTTCAGCCTCATCATGGGCCATTCTCCCATTCTCCCTCCATTCCAGCCACATGGACTTCCTTTATGCTCCTCTCAAAGACCCTGGTTGTTTGCTGAAATGTCTTTGCACATGTTGTTTCCCCCAACCAAAGTGCTCTTTCTTGGCACTTTGCATAATTAGTCCTTTTTTCCATGTACAGAATTATAATGCCCACTTTTTTCTTTAATTCCTTCACTTCTGAGAGAACAAAATAATATGTAAGATGAAGGTATTATTACCTTCATCTTACATATTATGATGGATATTAGTTATTTTTAGGGTTCTTTCAGTGTCATTTCTCCCTTCACTGGATTGTAAGATGCATGAAGGTAGGGACTATGTATGTTTTTCTATCACTGTGTACTCAGTACCTAATACAGACAGATGCCAGAAAATTTCAGAGCCAACACAATTAATCTAAGACTCTGGAGAAATATTAATTCTCTGCATAAGATGCACTCAAGGTTTATTAAGTCTCATTGTATTTTTTTTTCTCAGTAATCTAAAAAAAAGTGTTCTTTTAAGTCTAATGTTAATGTTTTATCTTGCATGATTAATTGTACAGGTCTATTATAAAGTAGCCAAATAAATCCTGTTGATGCCACTCTGAACTTAAAGTGAAGAGAATTAAAAATCATATTATCTCAATAGGATTCAGCATGGGTCCTGTCAATAACATAAAAGTGTGAATCAGTGTTTCAACACATAATGCAATTAGATAGCAAGATCTAGGAAATCTGCTTCAATTCACCTGAGTGGATTGGGATGGTTCACACATCTCACCAGGGAAAGGTCTCATAGACCAAATGATATAAATGAATGATCAAAGGAATGAGTTTAAGGGGAGAGAGAGTTGGGGGGGGGGGGGAGATATTTTGAGACAGTAGAACCTCTTTTGTTTGTTACACTGGATTAAATAGGGATTAAATACCTTCTGAGAAGGTAATTTGCAAGTCTTCAATTGAAAAGTAAAGGCATTTCTTCTGGACAAATAAGTTGTCAGATTTTATCATTTTTCTTCCTTTCATATGTCATCTCATTCGAGCCTGTTTTGTTCTTCTTTTTTTTTTTTTCTCTACAACATTATAATCTGCATGAGAGCCTCATTTAGTTAAACTTTCTCCACCCAGTGCCTTAGCAGAATGGAGGTTATGTCTGTCCTTTGGGTTTGGTTTTTCCCGTAAGCATGTTGTAAAAACTATATTCTTCCTTCATATCAAAACCCATGTAGTTTCTTTCTAATTTTAGTTTTCCCCTGTGAACAGAAACCTGCAATCAAAATTTTGGCAGATAAATATGTTATAGGGCTTTTCGTTTTATGAGTTCTGCTCCTGAACTTGAACATATAATATGGAAAATTAAATATTTTTCATACCCATCATTAATCTCCTCCTCCTCTTCACTCAAATCACACTATAATTCCACCTCTATTATTGTACATACTAGAGGCTCAGTGCATGAAATTTATGCACGGGGGAGGAGGGGTGGCCTCAGCTCAGCCTGCACCCTCTCCAATCTGGATTGGGCCTAAACAGGCAGTCAGACATCCCTCTCCCAATCCAGGACTGCTGGCTCCCAACTGCTCACATGCCTGCCTTCCTGATTGCCCATAACTGCTTCTGTTTGCAAGCCTGATCACCCCTAACTACTTCCCTGCCAGCCTGATTGATGCCTAACTGCTCTCCTGCCAGCCTGATTGCCCCTAACTGCCCTTCCCTGCTGGCCTGATCAACCCTAACTGCCCTCCCTTGAAGGCATGGTCACCCATAACTCCCCTTTCCTGCAGGCCTGGCTGCCCCCAACTTCCCTCCTCTGCCAGCTTGGTCATACCTAACTGCCCTCCCCTGTAGGCCTGATCACCCACAACTGCCCTTCCTTATAGGCCTGGTCCCTCCCGACTACCCTCCCTTGCTGGCCATCTTGTAGTGGCCATCCTGGGGCAGCCATCTTTGACCACATGGAGGTAGCCACCTTTTATTAGATAGGACTAGAGGCCTGTTACATAGGTGGGGGCCGGCTGGTTTGCCCTGAAGGGTATCCTGGATCATGGTGGGGGTTCCCTTGAGGAGTGGGGCAGCCTGGGCGAGGGGCTGTGGTGGTTTGCAGGCTGGCCACAACCCCCGGTAACCCAAGTGGAAGTTCTGGGACTTATTTATCTTCTATAATTGTAACTTTGAGCAGAGGCCAGTTCAGGCCAGGGCAGGCAGAAAGCTTGGCTTCCTCCATAGCCAGGGGCAACCCAAGCCTCCAGCTGGCTCCAGTTCCATGGCTGCCACAATTTTTATTGGGATTTATTTATCTTCTATAATTGAAACTTTGTAGCCTTGAGTGGAAGCCAGGGCAGGCCAGGACGGGCAGAAATCTGGCTTCCTCCATAGCCGGGGGAAACCTGAGCCTCCAGCTGGCTCCAGCTCCATGGTGTTGTCATTTCTGTTGGGATTTATTTATCTTCTATAATTGAAACTTCATAGCCTGAGTGGAGGCCAGGGCAGGCCAAGACAGGCGGAAAGCTTGGCTTCCTCCATTGCTGGGAGCAACCCAACCCTCCTGCTCTCTCCAGTTCTATGGCCTCCACCATATTTGTTGGTTTAATTTGCATATTTGCTTCTGATTGGCTGGTGGAAGTGGCTTGTGGGTATAACAGAGGTATGGTCAATTTGCATGTTTCTTTTTTATTAGATAGGATAAGTTCCATTCTGTATGATATTATCCTTTCCATGAGGGTAAGGTTATATTTAATTTACTCTTTCATTTGACAAACATTGAGTGGCAGCTATGGACTACAAACTAGACTATTGGTTGAAAATATAAAGTGAAATCTAATAGAGTCCCTGTTCCTGAGGAGCCCACACTTTTTTTCTATTTCATCAATGCACTGTATAGATATATGTTTGTTGAGTTAAATTAAATCACTAGATAAAGCTTCAGTTTGAAGATGGCTAAGGAACTTTGGCCTGGTTAAATAATCAAATGTTTCTATAATGTTCTCACTATACAATATCATATGCTTATTTTCTCCCAATGGTCTCCAATAGAAAATATTAAAGGAACTATGGCCACAAAAATGACAGAGGAAGGGGAGGGAAAAGGTCTATCCAGGCAGTACTGGAGGTGAAGGAAGACCCCAGTGGGAAGTGTGCAGCAGGAATTGACCATGTCCTTTTTCATCTATGTCTGTAGTGATGGCTCTGCTTCATACAGGGTTTTCTACTTTTTGAACTTGATCAAACTCAGAATTTAAAATAAGCTAAAGTTGAGCTCATAATTTAAATCTTTTTAAAAAATTTGGGCAAGTCATCAATTAAAAAACCTTTTTTTGTGTCTTCATATGGTAACCTATGATCAGACATATATCATAGATAAAGATGGAGATGGAGAATAAGACCACTCTGGCCAATGAATATCACTACAAACAATTTATAGATAATTAAACTTACAGTCTCAACAGCATCTTAAAAGCTGATTTGTATTCTTGGTTGTGTTACAGATGAAACCAAGTTCATTTTTTTCGTGAATTGTTATTTGAGAAGTCCTTTATAGAAAAAAATAATTTTCATCATTTAATCAATAATTATTGATTGTCATCCAGTGACAGGCCCAAGGTTGGGTGGTGCAGACATAAAGGTAAATATGACATGTTCTCAAGATGCTCCCAGTCTAGTGAAGGGTCAAACAAATAAATGTGTTGGTGGAGACTGGATTTTAATACCCTTCTAATTCACAATTTTTCTAGTTGCATGAATCTTCCTTACAACTAAAATTTAAAGAGTATTTGCTAACTTGATTAGTTGACCTTTTGTAATACAAAATTGAAAAAGTAGAAAAAAAGAAGAGATAGGAAATGTTAGCAGGGGGAATGTAGGAATAAAAGGGCTAACTCAGACTACTTAAAGATAAAGAATGATATGTGAGATTAAAAAAATCTCCCACACTAGCCAGGTGGCTCATTTGGTTGGAGCATCATCCCGTATACCAAAAGGTTGGGAGTTCAATTCCTGTCAGGGTGCATACCTAGGTTGCAGGTGCCATCCCTGGTTGGTGCGGGTATAGAAGGAACCAATCAATGTTTCTCTCTCTGTCTCTCTAAAGTTAGTAAAAGCATATCCATAGGTGAAGATTTAAATAAAAAAGAAGTGTCCTGTGGAACTAAAGCTGAAGAGAGCGTTTTGGAGGCTGGTATACAGTATGAGATAAGCAACTCTAGAATGTAAGTGTTTACAACATGGAGTGAGTGGAGTTGTTGTGAAGTTGGAGTTGAATCCCCTTTGTTGTTTGGTTAAGAGAGAAAAGTAAAAAAAAAAAAAAAAAAAAAAAAAAAAAAAAAAAAAAAAAAAAAAAAAAAAAAAAAAAAAAAAAAAGTTAGTATATATTATGAAATCAGTGTGGCCTGCCAGACTGGCTTTTTCATGTGTGATTATTTACTGAGATCGAGGGACATGGGGCCCTACAATTTAATGTCCATTTGGAATGCAATCTCCATAACTAAAATGTGAAAAGGAACATGAGCATGGAGGTTAACAGTTTGGAAATGCCAACATTATTTAGCTAAGCAGTACTTTTCTCAAGCCGACAGGTCATATATGTGATTTATTTTAATGTAGCCTTATCTTGTAAAATCAGTGAAGGTTCCAGGAAGCAGGTGATGCATGAATAATTGAGCTGCTTTAAACAAAAGCAAAAAAGCAAGGTAGGTCATTAACAGTAAAAAGATGTAAAAGGAATGGGAAGGAAAGAGCAGAAATTCAATAGCTGAATAAGGTTGGAGGAGGTAGGGAAGAACAAAAGGAGTAGGTCAGCCTATGAGCTGATATTTGTCATCCTCAACTCTATTGTCAAATACTGCAATCATGGCACTTGTTCAAATTATCCAAGAGAAAAATCTCACAGTTTTATTTTCTATTTTGACGAAGAATAGATGATGTTTACACTATTACATTAAAAAATATGATGTATCAGCTGAAACCAGTTTGGCTCAGTGGATGGAGTGTTGGTCTGCGGACTGAAAGGTCCCAGGTTCAATTTAGGTCAAGAGCATGTACCTTGGTTGCGGGCACATCCCCAGTAGGGGGTGTACAAGAGGCAGCTGATCGATTATTCTCTCTCATTGATGTTTCTAACTCTCTATCCCTCTTCCTCTCTGTAAATAAATAAATAAATAAATAAATAAATAAATAAGATGTATCTTTGACTATCTTCATAGTAATTTTAAATATTTTATATCTGGCCGAAACCGGTGTGGCTCAGTGGATAGAGCGTCGGCCTGCGGACTAAAAGGTCCTGAGTTCGATTCCGGTCAAGGGCATGTACCTTGGTTGCGGGCACATCCCCACTAAGGGGTGTGCAAGAGGCAGCTGATTGATGATTCTCTCTCATCGATGTTTCTAATTCTCTATCCCTCTTCCTTCCTCTCTATAAAAAAATCAATAAAATATATTTAAAATATATATTTTATATCCGTCATGTTTTCAACAAATATAGGACTGTTGGGGATTTTTCCCCCTTTAGGGAAGTTATCACATGTTTCTGCTCCCATTCCTTCCATAGTAATATAATTATTATAGAAGTAGAATATTCTAGACCAAAGGCAGATTGACATGAAATATCATCGCATATACATAAATTGCAAGTTGTCCATTGGAACTCGGACAGGAGATGAACGAATATATCTGGAGCAGTTACTATGGACCAGACACCAGGCTGAGCCCTTTATTTATAAACATAATAACAATCCTAAAGTAGATACTATTATAATCCCTATTTTATAAAATCAAAGGGACTAAAGAACTTGCCCACAATCATGCAACTAACAAATAACAGATTGGGATTCAAATAAGCAATTAAATTCCAAGCCCCAGTTACCAGGCTTATACTGCCCCTACATGAATTTCCTTTGGGGAGGTCTGAGCTTTATCCCCTAGGTCTGTTCATCTTTAAGAAGGTCATGTGTGTCAGGGGTACATGAAGCCAGAAGATATGTGTCCATTTGCCTAGTCATTAAATTGTACTCAAGGATCTAGGAGTGAAAATTCTACTCAACAGGTGAGAAAATGTTAAAAGCTAAAATTTCAAACATCTTATAGGAAACAGTAAAGACAAGTTGAAGATTAATGCAGAAGTTCTATGAATTATAAAGGGAAATCATAGAGTTTGAAAAAATGTCATGGTCATTTTAGCTTATGTTCCCTTTCCAACAGGCTTAATCATTCATAGTCACTCTTTATTTGGTAGGGGTGGGGAATGAGGATTTTAGGGAGAGAAAAATATTTTTGTAAAATACTGCTGTAGGCATGAAAGACATGGAGAGTTTCAGCAGCATTGTGGTCAAGTGTACATCCTGGAAAGTTTTTTCACAGGTAGAGTACAAGGAGAGAATTAGAATTCACTGGTTAAACAAAGGAGCTCTGGGTTACTACCGTGTTTCCCCAAAAATAAGACATCCTCCAAAAATAAGACCTACTTATAGGTTTCCTTCTGAGTGAAATATAAGGCATCCCCCTGAAAATAAGCCCCCCCCCCCAGGCTAAACATGAAAGATTTGGTCCACTGATTCTGAAAGAAGTCACAAGAAATTCACCAAGAAATTCAGGAATTGGATCATTATGATGATGTTCCAGAAGAAGATGACATGATTGTCATTGAATAAATGAGTAAATTCTTGATACTATAGGATTCAATGTTTGTCTGGTTTGTGTTGACAACTACCGTACTACCATACTGTATACAGGTAATAAATTTCCTTTATTAATATTTTCATTTAACAATAAATGTGTACCGTATTCTTCTTCATGGAAAAATAAGACATGCCCTGAAAATAAGACCTAGTGCATCTTTGGGAGCAGAAATTAATATAAGACACTGTCTTATTTTGGGGAAAACAGGGTAGTATATAGAGAGAACACTGAGCTCATTCTTAGGCAGAGTGACTTTGAAGAACCGGGGAACCTCCAAGGGGCAAGTCTATATGGACAATTGTATGTGGGTCTGGGATTCAGGACGGAGGTCAGCTTCTTGTTCTATTAGCATCGCGATGGGCTTTCCATGCTGTTCCTAAGAGCAGTGTTTGCTACAGAGTAGGCACTTGAAAAAGAAAGCATGAGGTGGGAAAAAAAGAGACATGTACTAATGTGTTTGATAAAAGATTCTCTTTAAGCTAAACTATAAAAATGTGCAGTTAAAGAAAATTTTGTATCTTTTATGCACATATTAAATTAGTAAATGGGTAATGCAATTCCTATGGTTTAATTTTTATCCTCTAACAAAACTACTTTCAAGAGCAAAAAAGTTTCATGTAGTCCCACAATATTATAAGGAAAAAAGCTTTAGCTTTAAAAATGTCAATTATTTGGTATTTCAGTAATGTAAAAAGAAGTTGCTAAAAGTGAATGTTCATAAAGAGCTTTTAAATAAATCCTCTGTCAGATAATAGGAACTGTCTTTTTCCTAATCTCTGAAAGGATGCTTGGCCGCCATGTGCTTATGTCAATGTTTGGTCTTTCTAAAACAGTAATTATAGATATATGTATACATAAAACAGATGTTTATATGTACATATACATATATTACATAATACATATATGTATGTATGCATATATACACAATTACTTTTATATGTAGGATATGCATATTACATATCCTATATAATAAAGAGTTAATATGCAAATTGTCCCTCACACCCTCACAAGATGGCTGCCTATATGACCAGGCCAGCAGAGGGGTTAGTGAGGGACAACCAAATGACTTAACAGCAGGCTGCATGGAGCAACCAGGCCAGCAGGGGGGACAGTTGGAGGCAACCAGGCCAGCAGAGGGGGGCAGTTTGGTGCAACCAGGCGAGCAGAGGGGTCAGTTAGGGGTGACCAGGCTGGTGGGGGGGACAATTGGGGGTTACCAGGCTGGCAGGGGGGACAGTAAGAGTCAACCAGGCCAGCAGTTGGGGCAGTTAGGGGTGACCAGACTGAGGGGAGGGGGGTGCAGTTGGTGGTAACCAAGCTGGCAGGGGGGCAGTTGGGGACTATTAGGGTGACAGGGTGGCCATTGAGGGGCAACTAGCCCAGTAGAGGGGCAGTTGGGGGTGACCAGGCCAGCAGGGGGTACAGTTAGAAGCAACCAGGCTGGCAGAGGGAGGCATTTGGGGGAAACCAGGCCAGCGGGGGGGGGGGGGGGGGCATTAGGGGTGATCGGGCCAGCATGCAGAGGCAGTGAAGGGCAATCAGGCTGGCAGGAGGGGGAAGTTAGGGGTAACCAGGCAGGCAGGCAGGTAGGTGAAAATTAGAAGCCAGCAGTCCAGGATTGTGAGAGGGATATCTGACTGCTGGTTTAGGCCTAAGGGGTCCCAGATTGGAGAGGGTGTAGGCTGGGCTGAGGGGAGTCCCGGGCACCTCCCCCCCCCCCCATGCACAAATTTCATGCATTGGACCTCTAGTATGTATATGTGTATGTATGTATATACTTGGTTATACAATTGACCCTTGAATAACAGTCATATGTTAGTGGTGTCAAGCTCCCAAGCAGTAAAAAACCTTTTAACTCCATAAAAATGTAACTAATAACCTACTATTAATAGAAAGCCTTATAGATAGCATAAACAGTCAGTTAACACATATTTTGTATGTTATGTGTTATATACTGTATTATCATATTACAATAAAATATGCTAGAAAAAAGAAAATGTTATTACAAAACACATAAGTTAGAGAAAATACATTCACAATATGTATAGAAAAAGAAATCCATGCATAAGTGGAACAGCACAGTTCAAACTTGTGTTGTACAAAGGTCAACTGTATGTGTTACATATGTATTTATGTCTATATCACAGAATACGGTTTTCTTTTTCTCTATCTGCTTATGCAGCAGAATAAATCATTCAAATGTTTATTTTACCTCGAAATTTTCTCTCAGTGTCTTCATTACTTTTCTGTATTTTTTTTATAACTCTATAGCCATATTTCCTAAGAGACCTATTTACTTTTGAGTTTCCTAGTTGTAGTTTAATAGATTTCTAGGATGTCTGGGACCTTTTGTTACTATGAGATTGAGTTCAGATTTTGTTATTTATTTTCTGGTAATCAATTTTCTCAAGCTAGAGTCCATTTAATTTCTCTGGCAATGATAATTTTGAAATAAACTCATAGGTGCCCATAGGTAGTACTTTACAAACTATTACCAGCTTATGTTTTACATTGAATTCCATTTTAATGGTCAAAGTGGATTTTGCAATATTTGCTATTTTTAAATGTTTTATTGGAAAAATAAAATTTTATTTTGCAGTAAACTCATCATAAAAGGATGCATGTTGATCTTGTGTGACTAAACAGTGATACTATTAATAGTATGTCTACAGGTCTTAGTCTGCCTTTCCGTCTAAAGCAGTTGTTAAGCAGTTGTTGTGTGTGGTTGGAGAAAACCAAGTAGCCTATCCAAGTCTCCTCTGAAGTGACCAATTAGACATGAGCAGTATGCCTGTGTCCTATAACTTCCTTCTGACCCCAACCTCTAACTATCCTCCCATTTTCAATACTTTCGTTATGATTCCCGGAGCGCTCCATCCTTGACCTTGTCACTAAACTCATTCCATCTTTTTGCCATAATTAAAACCTCACTCTATCCTAGGACGCTGCATCCCCAGAAGTCTCCTAAAGTGGAGAATGGGTTCTCTACACCCTTGGAATCTCAGAATGAAAAAACACAGCTCAGGTGCTTCAAACCAATCCTCATATGAAATGCCCCTCTGCTTGGAGGTCCAAGTTTTCAAGCTATACCATATTCCAGCTTCTCCTTGTGCCCAGAATGCCTATGATTTTATGGACAATCCCCTCATGTTTACTATATACTTTCACATATATCTGTGGTCTTCCTCTCCACGACACTTCATGCCATCATTCTGGGCAACATCCTGTCCATACAATGTGCAATATTCAAGTTTCACAATTTTTCTTTTGTCTTTATCATTAAAGTCTAAGAGTTTTACTAAGACATGTCTGTCTCTAAGTTGACCATTTGGAAATTCTTTTTGAATTGTAACTTTTAAATAACATTTCTATTCCATCACTGTTTTTCTTATTCAAGGTCTCCAATTATATGTATGTGAGGTTGTCTTTGCCTATTTCCTATAGCTTTCACTTTCTTTGATTGTTTTTCTACATTATTTTTATGCTATTCATTTTGTATTCCTCAATACCCCTATGTTCGCCATTGATTCTGTTCTCTTTCACATTATAGTTTAGTCTTCATTCCTGAGATGATTTTGTCTTTTTCTTTTATTTCTTTCTGGAGTTTACTTGATTCTAACATTCTTTTCTGCCAATTCTTCTGAAATTTTGAGTTTCTAATTGGAGTGGAGTTTTTGATATATGAAAATGTTGATTTAATGATATTTAATTCAATACTCCTATTCTTCATGCTCTTTTTTTTAAAGAATAATTTCATTAACAGAAATTTTTTTTCATAATTTCCATCTTCTTATAGTAGTCTTCATGGTAGTTTTCAGCTACTTTCTATTTATTTTAAATGTCTTATACTTGCTTTGATTAACAAAAAAGTAATTATGTAGACAGAGGTGAAGAGTTTGGTGGTTTACTAGTTTCTTAGTTCAAGAGCACCCTCTTCTGTTGGTATAATGAACTGAAGTTTATTTAATGAGGGGTATATTTTATGAAGGGAATTGATTTGTCTTTTTATTTAGTGACTGTTATTTAGTTGGATCTTTATTTTCCTACTACCTCTTGTTTTTTTCACCACAAAATTCTTTCAATATTCCACTAGTGGGACTCTGTCAAGATTTCCATCTTAGAACTTTTGACTTTCATGGGTTAGTGTTCTGATATACCATATGTTATTTTATATATATATATATATATATATATATATATATATATATATATATATATATATATATATATAGTCACCACTAGACTAGCATTGTCTCCTCTTTTCCATTAAGATTCTACCTGTCTCTCTACTTTGGTATGTGCTATAAAGTTGCCTTTGCAACTATTTATTTGTTGTATCCTTCTATGTAAGTAAATTTACGGTATTAATCTCCGACTTTGTTTGTGCACATGGGCCTGTGTAGTTTTACTTACTTTCTTTATCTGTATAGTATTTGGAAGACATGTGCAGAGTTTGATATTCAAGTGACTGTAGTTATTCTTAAATTGTTATGTTTTGTTATGGTTCTCAGGGTCTTAACCTAGATTTTTTTCCCCCCTTTTACAAACTCTAAATGACCTTGATGACTTTTGATCCTGATAGACTGATGACTATCAAATTTTATTGTATTGCTGGGCTTCACATCTTTTATTATTGACAAATGAGGTATATTAATAGATCAACCAGTTATTTCCCACTAACATGTTAAAGGCTAAATTATCTTTTACTCTCCACCTCATGCCATATCTGCTCTTCCTCCTATATCCCTCATGTTAGTAAATGTACCATATCATTTTTTCAAAATGACCTATCATCTGTAACAATAAAAGCCTAAGCGACTGTCATAACCGAATTGATGACCAAACAGGCTGCATGGGGTGACCAGGCCCGCAAGGAGGTTAGTGAGGGGTGTCCAAATGACTGAATAGCAGGCTCCATGGGTGACCAGGCCTGCAGAGGGGGGTAATTGGGGGCAACCAGGCTGGCATGGGGGGCAGTTGGGAGTGACCAGTCTGGCAGGGAAACAGTAAGAGGTGACCAGGCCAGCAGTGGGGAGGGGAGGTAGGGGCAACCAGGCTGGTGGGGGGGGGGGGAGTTGGGGGCAACTAGGCCAGCAAGGGGGGCAGTTGGGAGAGACCAGGTCAGCAAGGGGGGGGGGTGTTAGGTGTGATCAGGCAGGCAAGCAGGTGTGCAGTTAGGAGCCAGTGGTCCTGGATTGTGAGAGGTATGTCCCAAATTGGAGATGGTGCAGGTTGGGCTGAGGGGACTTCTCCTCCCATGCACAAATTTTGTGCACCGGGCCTGTAGTAATTACATAAGACAGAAAGCTTCCTATAACTCCTGGCTCCAGTTAGTCTTTGGGTACTAATGATTCTTCCTCTTGAAGATCTCACATCTATATTCTACCACTCTCCAAATTCTTTAGCAGCATCATTTCTTGACTGGATTACTACAACAGCTTCCTAGCTATAGATCCTGCTTGCACTTTTGCTTCTTTCACTCTATAGTACACATAAGTTTAAGAAAACTTTATGTCACACATACCCTTCAAAATGCTACATTCCCTTCATGAAATAGTCTTGAAACCAAGATGTAGCCTGTTTGAGTCCAAGTTTATCTCTCAAAATCAAAGAATGAAGTCGCAGACAAACACAGTTCATGGGACTAAAGTTTATTGAGAGAAGCAAGTCTTGGAAAAGGTGCAGTTTCATGTTGCAACCAGGTGTAGTTCAGCATCCAAGCAAATTAAAATCTATTAGTCCATGCGTGGAATAGCACATGGCCATAAATCACGTGGGCACAGGGATGTACTCCCCTCGCCACAAGAATGTCAGAAACCCATTGTGTGCAGGCGAGAGAATGGGCTGGGGGAGGGGGAGTGCATAGTTTATTTGTATATATGCTTGCTAGTTTCTAATTGGTTTGTTCAAAGAATTCTGCCTTAATATTATTGGAATTGGTTTATACACATCATTGACTTGTGATTGGTTATTGCAAGCTGCATGTCTTAGTAATATCTGTATACTTTAAAGTTTATGTCTCCCACTGTGGGCCCCTCTTTCCCCACCCAGCTGGACTGTCTTAGGAACTCCGACGAGTTGGATTCTCTGGTTTTATTTCCTCCCTCCCCCGCACCTTGCATGGTTCATCCCTGACCATATAACTTCCCTCTGACTCCCCATTAGCATGGTCTAAATGATGGTTCATAGTCTGATAACTGCTTATATGTCTAGAATTCTCTGTCACCAGTCCTTACTTTCACTTCTCTCCTTCCCTATGAAACACAGAGAAACAGAAACACTGTGGCAGATTATACTCTGTAAATTTTCCAAAGCATTAATTCTAGTCCCACATGCTGTTCCAGAGCATACCACTGCCCCTAAGGGGGTGAAGTCTAATTGCCCTCTTCCTAAATACTGCCCAGCCTCAGTGACTCACTGCTAATAAATTAAATGCTGTGGAAGTGAGCCTGCATGACTTCTGATAGTAGGTCATAACATCAGTATAGCTTTAGCCTAGGCTCTCCTTACCGTCTATCCCTCTCTCTGTGTGTCTCAGAACCTGTACATTTGGAACCTTGGGAAGCAAGAAACTCAGCTACCACACTGGAGATACCATATTGAGAAACTATGTGAAGATAAAGAAAACCAAAAAAAAAACAGATTTTCTAACATGAGAATTTGTGTCTTCCCAATCTAAGCATCAGACATGTGAGTAAATGAACTTTCATATGATCTCAACTCCAAAGCTTGAGCCAAAGTTATGGTGAATAGAGCAGACACAAATATTCTCACCAAGCCCTGACTGGACTGCAGATTCATCATAAAATAAATATTGTTATTGTGTAAGGTTTAAAGTTTAAGCCATGAAGTTTGGTGGTTAGTTACACAGCAATTGAGAAGTAAAACAGGCAATAGTACACAACCCAGCTGTATTAAATTATTTTTAATTTCCAGTATTTCTTAGTCTATCTTAATATAACCTATACTTAGGACATTCTCATTTTTCCCCCCACACCCTATCCCTTTAGTTAGATAATGCTTTCTTTTCCATCAAGATTCAACATAGAAATGGCTTTTTAAGCCTTTCCTGATTCTAATAAATTGTGTAACTGCATGTGCCTCCACAGCATCTATATTTGCATCAAACAGTAATTATAATTTGAAATTACATTTAAATTTATTTATTCCTTATAAATCTACTAGAGGCCCGGTGCACAAAATTTGTGCATGGGTTGGGGGAGGGATGTCCCTCAGCCAGCCTGCACCCTCTCCAATCTGGGATCCCTGGAGGGATGTTCGACTGAGAAATATCAGGTGCAATATCAGAACTAAGTTTTTACATGATTTAGGTGATGAACAAATTGGGAATATTTGCTTTACATAAATATATCCTGAAGATCTCCAGTTGCTCTCTATTTAATGTGAATTAAATTAGTCTGGCACACAAATGGCCAATAAACACATGCAAAAAATACTCTACATCAGTGGTTCTCAACCTTTCTCATGCCATGACCCTTTAATACAGTTTCTCATGTTGTGGTGACCCCCAACCATAAAATTATTTTCGTTGCTACTTCATAACTGTAATTTTGCTATTGTTACTAAATCGTAATGTAAATATCTGTGTTTTCCGATGGTCTTAGGCAACCCTGCTAGCAATTTTCAACCTGTGGGAACCACTAGATAGGTTGAGAACCACTGTTCTAAATCAAATAGAAATGCAAATTAAAGCCAAAATGAATGACACCAACCTGAATGACTAAAATTTAAAAGACTGATAACACCAAATGTTAATAAGAACTTGGAACAACCAGAATTCACAAAAATTGATAGTAGGAATGTAAATGGGTACTATCCAGGAATAAAAAAGAATGAGCTACTGATATAAATTACATGGATGAATCTCAGAAACATTTTGGTGATTAAAAGGAGCCTCCTATTATGTATAGGCTGCTGAATTGTGTCCCTCCAAATTCATATATTGAATTCCTAAATCCTAGTACCTTCAGTATGTGGCTGTATTTGGAGATAGGGCTTTAAAAAGTATATAAGATAAAATGAGGACATATGGATAGGACTTAATGCAATATGCTGGTGTCCATATAAGAAGACAATAATAAGACACAGACAAAACAGTGATCAAGAAACAATCATATGAGAACACAGGAAAGAGGGCTCAGAAAAAAAATCTATTAACACCTTGATCTTAGACTTTCAGTCTCCAAAACTGTGAGAAAATACATTTCTGTTGTTTACATCATCAGTCTATGGTAATTTTTATGGTTGCTCTAGCAAACCAAAGCAAAAGGCTTACACAAAAGAATACATTTAATATTATCAAAACTATATATAATTCCAGAATCAGCAAAACTATTTTGTGATTTAAAAAAAAAAGTTGCCTCTGAAGGGGGGACTAGAGCATTAACTAATTAGAAGGGACATGCCAGAAGTTTCTGGGATGAGGATAAAGAGGATTGGGTTATACAAGTGTATGCATTTACCAAAATTCATGAATGTGTACTTAAAAGAATTGTGCACTTCACTATATATAAATGTTACATCAAAAGAGAGAAAAAACTGTAAACAATCAGTGGGACCCACCTCTGACATTAGAAGTCATACTGTTCCTCATTTCTTCCACTACAATTGTAAACCCAAGCACACAGTGGTGCTACTGTATTTTCCATTTTCACTTAGATGTTTGCTAAAACCCATCAAAGTGAAATTTACTGGGTGACATGCCTCTGCTATGCTCATTAGCCAAGAGAGCTTAGTTGAAGAATGAAGCTGTGTGGAGAGGAGACTTATCTTTTTATTTCTTCAGTAGGAAAAAGAACCTCAGTTGCACCATTGGCCAAAAGTCTTTTTGATCCTCAGCTGAAATAAATTTGTTGAATTGAAAAAACGTAAGTCTTTAATAATCAGGATACTGAGTTGAACATTATTGGACTGAGAGGGGCTAATTCTCAAAAGTTTTTGAGGAGCAAAGAAATAGAAATGTGCAGCTATATCTTTTCTTGACTTCCTTCCGGTGTAAAATGAAGGAGCTTTGGATTTCAGTTCAAAGTTCAGGTATTTTGTTTAAAGGGGAAGAAAAACTCCAATGTTCTACCTGTGTCGCCCTGCCTACGGAAATCTAAACACTAATGTTCTACTTGTTGAGAAAGCCTACCCTTTGAGCCTTTTCGAAGATTTATATTAATTTCTCAAATTGCCTTAGGACTTCAGCTACATAATCTCCTTGGCATTTTGACTGTTTTTGACCCAGATATCCAGTTTGTTTTATTTGCCTCTTAGTGAGTCAAATATTTTTTATATCACTGAACTTTCTCATTCAACTAGAGGAACTGGGTGGGAAGGTACAGGTAAGGATAGCCCATGGAATTACAGCTCTGCAAATCTAGTATTAGAAGAGGGAAAGAAACACCGGTCCTCAATCCATGAGATTTGAGATGAGGCATAATATAGGATCCTTGTTTATATATTTAGAGTTCTTCTCATAATTATCAGCTTTTGTAATAAACCTGAAAAAAATTTGTCTGGCTTTCAACACAATGCCACTTCTGAAAAAAATCAATTACCATTTGACCTCCTCACTTTTCTCCTGTTGATTTTCCTGTAAAGAAAAAATATTTTTTTTTACTAGAATTGGCTAGATCTTCAGTATGGTATTTAGGATGAGGGCTACTATAAGTCTGTTGAATTATCCCAATTTCCATACCATTGAGTTGTGACAACCCACACAGTTATAATTTCAAGTACTCTTTATAAGATTCCCCCAGATACACTTTCTCTTTCTTCTAAGCCCCATATTTCTATAAAGGATGTTTATGAAGAAGTATATTCTCAATCGCTTTTATGTCTAAGAATAATCCATAAATACATAAATCCTTAAGTAAATAAAATTCTTAAAAGTCTCATGAAACTGACTGAATTGTAAGATCTAAGTAATAAAAGTGGTGTGAGTAATGTAAGTATGGCTCCCCAAACTTTTTAAACACTATATTGTCCTGTCCCATTTCACTTTAAGCACACACTAGAATAGGCACTTTGCTCCATTTGTGAACTTTGATGTGACAGCACTTCAAAGATAACCTATTTCTCTTTATGATATTTTAAAAAATCATAACTTATAATGTTAAATACAATCTCTATATTAATCTAAATGTAATTTCACATTAATATTTAAGCATATTAAATATTCAAAATCATCCTAGTACAGTATTCTCAGCAAAAATGCTAAAACATGAAATGATTTTCTTCTAAAACCTAATCAGAACTTTATCAACATTGATGAAACTATGTCACCACATATTTATTAGGGCAAGCATTATAACAGAGATAAGCTGGCTAGGGCAGAATTACAGTGTCTACCACTAATGATTAATAACAACAACAAAAGAATTAACAGCACTTTATTCACAATCGTCTTATGGGGTATTTTCTTTTAACAACACAGATAGAATATAGGCTGAAACTACTGTTGACCTTATCAATTCTGAGGAAATAAAATTGGTTCTTCTATGTCTTGATTTAACAATACCTGTACAAAAAGACACAAGCTTCCTTTTCCCTTGAGTTTCTCCCCTAAAGCTATTAAATTTACTTTACTTAAATCACTCAGTGACTCATAAAGTTCATATCTGTTTCTGAAAGATGGGTCTGAGCAGAAGGCTTAATAACTAGTGACAATGATAAGTAAAAATACTTTGGGAAATTGTTGCCCCTGGTAAAATTTTTTAAATCGACCTGATAGAAGCATAAATATCCATTGAAAACCAAAACAACCCTGGGATATCAGAGCCTGAGCATCAGGATGACAAACATGATAAGCAACAAGAAAACCCAAACAGAAAAGTTCATATATACCTAATCATTATTAGCTAAAGGATGCACCTACATAGCTTATGTCTAAACAAACATAAAAATAAAAATTTCTTATTAGTTCAGAACCCAAAGACTCTTGAGAAATACTAGTATACCATCCTTGAAATTTAATTTATTTCAACAGCTTTATTGAGGTGCAATTGATATAGAAAAAAACTTTCACATATTTAATGAATGCAATTTAACATTTAAAAAGTACAGATATCATGAAAACTATCACCAGTCAAGGTAATTGCATATTCATCACCTACAAAAGTTTTCTTCTGCCAACCTAGTAATTTTAAATGCCGGAAATTTAATCACATTGGGGGATTCAGGTTAATAAAAGTAGTAAGGGTATTATTATCATTGGTATGGCTTCACAGTTCTTTATATTTTGTAAATTCAAGAAACCTGCTCAGTTCAGGGTTAGGGGAATGTACAACAATGTCTGATAACTTCATAAAATAAAAATGCTCCCAAGTAGATCTTTTGATATAGACTCATTTACTGTCTGCCCCAAATGGGTAAACGAAGCATTCCCAAGCTGATTTAGACAATTAATTCTAAGGAGATCATAAGTATAATTTCCTTCCTGATACCAAAAAGTAAATGTCTTTATTGCTCAAATTTAAGAATAGACAATATATAAAATTTCTGTGAAAAAGTAGTCAATATCAGAATTTTAATTTCATCATGTAAGATAAATGAAAACATATAAAAAAATAAAACAGCAAAAACTGAGATTGCTATTTAACCTGTTGCCTTCACATATGAAAGTTTAACTACTTATAAAAACAACAGAGCTTATTTCAGAAACAAGAGCTTACCTATTCATGTTTTACTTTATTAAACAGAATGAACCTGCCAACTTTTTTTTAAATATATTTTATTGATTTTTCACAGAGAGGAAGAGAGAGGGATAGAGAGTCAGAAACATCGATGAGAGAGAATCATTGATCAGCTGCCTCTTGCACACCTCCTTCCAGGGATGTGCCCGCAACCAAGGTACATGCCCTTGACCGGAATTGAACCCGGGACCTTTCAGTCCACAGGCCGACGCTCTATCCACTGAGCCAAACCGGTCTCGACAAATCTGCCAATTTTAAAGTAGACAGAAAAAGACTTTGACACATACCATTGTTTGTCCAGCTCAGAGATGTGTAATCTCCTTCATCCTGAGAACTGAGCAGGGCTTCTCTGTCCATGTTCAGCCAAATTTCTGAATCATTCAAAATATCAATTTCCTTCCCTCTTCATACTCCCAGTAAGTATATAAAAACACTGAGAAATTGTCATGTGTATTAGAGAAATAGACTGAAACAAAAAAAAAGGTTCCATCTAATGCCAACGAGCCTCTTTAGAGAACTGCTCTGGGGCTAGACATTTTGCATATCACATTGTCCTACTGCTAGAGATCTGAGAACCTACAACTTTTAAGTGGACAGGGAATAGCATAAACAGTATTAGGAAAACAGAGGTATTAGGGGGGAAAGAGAAGAAAGAAAGAGGAGGAGAAGGAGGAGGAGGAAGAGGGAGGAAAAGGAAGGGGAGAAGGAGGGGGAGGAGGAATAAAGAAGAAAGAAGAAAAAAAGAGACCCTTGAAGCTCAAATGAATGCAATGTCATCCTCCTAAGTTCTAAAAGGATACATAAACTTTTGAAACCAAGTTATAATAAAACCAGAAGAAAGTTTTAGAAAATTGTGTGACGTCTTTATTAAGATGAAGGGGTATATGGTTGATATGAGAAAGAAGCAGAAAATAATAAGGATTAAATGGACTGAGACTTAAAGATTCTATATAATAAAAGCCTAATATGCAAATTGTCCCCTTGACTGGGAGTTCCATCAGTAGCTCAACCATGGGGTGGGGCTGGCCAGCCAACCTCCTGCATCCCCTCCCTCTGGCCAGCCAGAACACACCCATGCACCAATTTGTGCACCAAGCCTCTAGTAACAAGATAAAAAAAAATAAGGTAAGGCTATAACATGTTCAAGTAAGAAAATAGTAAATGAATAAAAAGTAGTGGCAGAAAAAAACACACAGAATTTACACAGTTTAAATCCAGTAATTGAGGAGAATAGATCTGAGAAGCTATTTCAGAATGCAGAGAAGAGTAACTATTAAAATATTGAGTCAATATGAAAAGAGAAAAAAAATGTATCTATTATAAGAATCTAAATCTTTACAAGGAAGGTATAAGAGTAGGAAGAAACAAGAAATTAGAAACAAAGTAGTAACCAAAATTACAGTGAAAAACAACCTCCCCAAACTAAAACAAAACCTTGTGTGAATATACAACCAGCTGTTATGTATATTCAAATAATTATTCTAGTACAAAGTAAAAAAAGCAAAAAGAAGCATCTTCCATATCCCTGTCTTTGTAGGTAATTGGAGAGACAGATAACCACATGCATAAATATAAAATTACAACCAGGACAAAAATGTGGATGATTTTATCTAGTCAGGAGGTCAGAAAAGGTTTTCTTAAGGCAGTTATATATCCTAAGAGGTCTGAGAGACAGTGGAAATTAAGCAAGAAACAGGAGACTCTCGGGCAGAGAGAATATAAAATATGAAGTTATTTAGCATTCAGGAGTATAGCATGAATGAAGAACTATAAGGCCAGTCAGACTGGGACTGAGAGACGGGAGAAACATATATAAGATGATAATGACGAGGTAGGTAAGAGCCAGACCATCTAGGGCACTGCAGGTCAGATACTTCAATCACTTTTTTTTTAACCAAGATATTCAGTAAGAGATACTTTTACATCATAATGTAGTACGCATACCCACATGTACATATATAGAAATCAATTTGCTAGATCACGAAAGCATTAAAAAAAAACATGAAATAGAGCACAATACAAATAGGACAAATTAGGATATTTTTATTATTAAAAAAGTAGATAATAGTTTGTTAAATCTCTTGTTTAGACTTATGACATTATATATATTTATATATGTGTATATATAAATACATCTACACATGTATATTTCATGTATAAAATGATTTTTATCCTTTTATGATCTAACAACTTAATTTTATGATTCACCAGTGGATTTCCACCTGCAATTTGAAATATCCTGTGATAAATCCATGTTAGATGTTTGCTAATTCAAGCAGATTTATGAGGAGGACAAATTTAAATTTGGGAGAAACCAACTTCTCTAGCTACAGTGTGTAGGTTTACTAGAAGTTACTTTCTAGTAAAAAGTAACACATAACAGTGGCTTGACTTTGAGTGTAACAGAGGAGAGTAAGAAAGACTTCAGAGATTATTAGGAGGAATAAATCAACAGCATTTTATGATAAGATAAATAGGGACACAATTGTCAAAGATAACTCTTAAGTTGAAATGGGCCTAAAGTAAAATATTGAAAATAAACCAAATAGTGACAAAATTTTGGACTTACAAGAACAAACAAAATCATCTAACAAGAAATCCTCCAGACAACATATTACTAACAGAGAAATCAAACTTGGATTGGCTTCAGACTATTCTTTTGCAATGGGAAGGACCAAAAAGCAATGAACAAATAAACCACAGAATTTAGAAGGGGGAAAAAAAAACTGGTGAGCCAAAGATGTTATGTTAAACCAATTTGTCATTCAGGCATGAAGGAAATAGAAAGTTATGGTAAAATACAGGCATGTTGAGAAAAAATGTATCATCCATAATATTGAATAAAAAAATCACTTGAAGAGATGCTTCTACTGGGAGATAAATATAAATTTAAAAAATCAAAAGTAAGGAAATCATGGTAAGAAAAAAATAAAGATTAACAGTTGATATTGAAACCAATTAAAAATAAAATTGAGTTTAAATGGTTATTTAAAATAAGTAACAAAAGAATCTTGAAAGAAAAGATGTATAATATAAAAAATAATGAAATTACAACAATGAGACAATAAAAAACAAATTATATTAAAAGGGAAGATGATTAAAAGCATGCTAAATTCCTCGCCTAATATGGAAAAAATGACTCAGAAGATGCAGTTGCACTAGATTTTGAAAATTAGAAAGGAAAACCTGGACCATCTTTTTGAATAAATACAATCATAGCCACAAGTCAAACATAAAACACAATGTGAATTTTCAAAATCACTGTATTTTAAATTTTACAATAACATAAAAAACTAGAGGCCCAGTGCATGAAAATTCAGCCTGACCTGTCCCCTCTCACAGTCTGGGATCCCTCAGGGGTGGGAGGCAACTTAGCCACTGGGAAGGTGATGCCCCCATCACACCTTTGCTGCTGCCACTACCAGCAGCCCAAGCCTCAGCCGGCCCTGGTTTCCTGAGCCTCGGACAGCCTTGTGTGGCTGGGCAACTACCATCCAAGGCTTACCTGTGCCTCAGGCATCAGCTAGGCAGCCACTATCTGAGACTTGTTTGCACCTCAGGCTGGCCCTGGGCAGCTGGGGGTGAGAGGACTGGGGACTTCAGAGGCAAGTGTGTGCCACGTGCCTACCACCCTGGCAGGGTTGAGGAGACTGGGCACTGACATCTTTGAGGATGTGGAAATCAATTAGCATATTTCTTCCTATTGGCTGTGGGCACTGCCATCTTTGAGGGTTTGGCAGTCAATTAGCATATTCCCTCCTTATTGGCTTGGGTGCAACTATGTTTGAGGGTATGGCAGTCAATTAGCACATTTCATCCTTATTGGCTGTGGGCACTTCCATCTTTGTGATGCTGTGAGGATCAATTAGCATATTTGCTCTTTATTATATAGGATAGTTTAAAATAGTAAAACCCAGAAAAAGAGAGTGGTTGCATTAAAAAAAAAAAAAAACCTACAGAAACATAAATAAAATTTACCATAAGACAGAAAACATCAAATATATCATCCTATCTAATAAAGAGCAAACATGGTAATTTACTGCCATGCCCTCATAAGATAGAGGTGTCCACAGCCACAAGATGGCGGCACCCAGTCCCCTCAGCCTCACCTCATCCAGCTGGAGTCCCCCAGTACCCTCAGTCCCACTTCATCCAGCCAGAATCCCCCAGTCCCCTCAGCCCACAGGGGAAGGCAGTTGGGTGATCAGGCGAGCAGGGGAGGGCAGTTGGGAATGATTGGGCCAGCAGGGGAGCAGTTAGGTGTCAGGGGAGTGGTTCGGGGATGATTAAGCTGGCAGGCAGAGGGTGCAGGCTGGGCTAAGGGACACACCATCACCTTGTGCATGAATTTCATGAACTGGGCCTCTAGTATTAGTATAAATTATATAAATGTCAAAGCACTATGCTTTACACCTGAAACTAATCCTGTATAATAAAAGGCTAATATGCAAATCTACCGAACGGTAGAATGGCTGGTCATTATGATGCACACTGACCAACAGGGGACAGACGCACAACACCGAAGCTGCCCCCTGGGGGTCAGTGTGCTCCCACAGGGGAAGTACCGCTCAGCCAGCAGCCTGGCTCAGGCTGGCGAGTGCAGCGGTGGTAAGGATGTTTGACTGATGACTTGGGCCTACGCCCCCTGGAGAGGTGGCCTAAGCCGTCAGTTAGACACCCAAGGGCTCCCAGACTGCAAGAGGGACAACCCTGCCCCACAAATTTTGTGCACCAAGACTCTAGTATAAAATAATATTGAATGTCAACTGTAATTTAAAAAAAATAAAAAGTGTAGTATCAAAGAAGGAAATATAAAAGTCTTACAAGTAGGACTTGGTACTTTATTCTTTTAGTTGTATTTTTCCTCTTCACTAAAGTTATATTCTTCTGACTGAGATAAATAAAAATTAAGGTTTCCAATACCAAAAAATTAAAAGGAAAATCATATAATATGAAAAATTTGCAACAAATACCATAGTTATGATATCTTCCATAAAATAAATTTCAAAACAACCAAGAAACATTTGAATTATGACTTATTCATATAAAGAATTATTAGTTATTAGAATCCTTTTACTGGGAAATTATCATGATTTACTGTTAAACAGAACACTAATATCTATACTAATGAAAGGATAGTATGCTATTTAGACCAGACTTCTTCTGGACATTTTTCTTGACAAAGCCACTGTGGCTGTGAGGCCTGGAGAGAGCCATGGTAAGTCAAGTCCTGCCTCTGCATGAGAGCTGCACAGGAAACACCTTTGCAGACCACTCATTGACTAAGCTTATGGTATGACACTTGCTTGGGTAATAAGAATATAAGAAGGTGATCTAGGGTTTTTCCACCTCACTCCTAGAGGAAAAAATAGAGGTCTGCTCCTGGAGGGCTAAGGAAAGTCATATCCTGTCCTAACCATTTTTGGCTCAGTGGGTAGAGCCTCGGCCTGCGGACTGCAGGGTCCCAGTTGGATTCTGGTAAAGGACATATTACAAGGTTGCAGGCTCCTCACTGGCTGGGGCCCAGGTTAGGGCTCATGCAGGAGGTAACCAATCAATGAGTCCCCCTCTCACATTGATGTTTCTCTCTCTTTCCCTCTCCCTTCCATACTCTCTAAAAATTAATGGAAAAATATCTTCAGGTGAGGGAAAAAAAAAGAAAAGAAAGGAAGGAAGGAAGGAAGGAAGGAAGGAAGGGAAGGAAAGAAGGAAGGAAGGAAGGAAGGAAGGAAGGAAGGAAGGAAGGAAGGAAGGAAGGAAGGAAGAAAGAAAGAAAGAAAGAAAGAAAGAAAGAAAGAAAGAAAGAAAGAAAGAAAGAAAGAAATGTCATATCCTATGATAGAGACATCTTGAAAATGCCTTAAGAAAGTTGTCATTTTTTTATGGTGAAGGGAATGGAGTCCATGGTGATGAAAACATCATGGTAGCTGCGAGGTCCAAGGGCCAGCAGCTATAGCAGCCGTCAGTGGCAACAGCAGTGGAGTGACCAGGCAGTACCTTCCCCTGATTGTCCGGTCACTGGGAGCAGGCCTAAACCATCTGTAGTACATCCGCTGAGGGCACCCGGACTGTGAGAGGGAGCAGGCTTGGCTGAGGGACTCCCCTACCAGTGCACAAATGTTTGTGTATTGGACCTCTAGTAAAACTATAAAAATATATCTATACTAGAGTCCTTGGTGCATAGATTCATGCACTGGTGGGGGGGCATGGCCTGTGGGGATCAGCCCACAGTGGGCGTGCCATTCATCCCCATCAGGCCCTGCTCAGTGAGGGGCATAGCTGGAGATCCCCTGTCAAGCCCCACTGGGAAGGGGGCACGACCTGAGGTCCCCTGGCCTGGCACAGGGGCAGGGGACACAGCCTGGAGTCCCCAATCAAGCCCCACTGGGCAGGGGCATGGTCTGAGGTCCCCACCAAACCCTGCCAGGTGGAGGGCACGGCCGAGGTCCCCCAGCCTGACATCACAGTGAGGGCATGGCCAGAGGTCCCCTGTCAAACCCCTCAGGGGTTGGGATGGGATGCAGCCTCAGATCCTTGCTGATTGCTCATTAAGGCTTGTTACGGAAACTCAGCCTCCACTGTGGGCTCAGCCATCTTGTGTTACAGACCCTCACACACACCTCCACTTTGCGTGCTGCCATCTTTGTGGTGGAATGATGGTCAATTTGCACATTCCCTATTTATTATATAGGATAGGTAGATGTAGAATATAGATATCCCTCAGTTCTAAAAGTTTATATACACTACATGAACCCATTTATACAGCATACCTCTTTGTATTATGCATATATTTTTATTCATATATTTAAGTGAAAAGCCTTAAAAAATGTGTTAAGTTAGAGATAGCAGAAAGCCATTAAAATATGAAGGCTTTGTATTTGTCCTGAATGTTGACTTTCTGGTTGAAAACGTTGCCTTCAAGTCTGCAGTGCTGGATTCCACCAGGTAACTCCTTAATGAGTTTCCCAAAATTATGTACAATAAAAAAAATTATTTTTACAGTCAACACATTCATATTCCGTTCAGCAATGTAAGCACCCACCATGTGTTGAGGCTTCCTGGGTAGTGGGACTAGATGGTGACTAGCAAGGGCACTCACCCTGCTGTGAAGAGCACAGTCTAGTGGTTTGTTCTCTCTTCTTCTCATTAAGCATAACCTTTGTTAGATTTTTAAAATTGTCATTTTTCAATTACAGTTGACATTAATATTACATTAGTTTCAGGTGTGCAGCATTTATATGACTTAGGAAGTTACATTCCCCCCTATAAGTCTAGTACCCATCTGACACCATACATAGTAATGACATTATTGGCTAGATTCCCTATGCTGTACTGAACATCCTCATGATTAGATTTTGCTTGGCCATGCCTTACTCTCTACCATCATGATGACTAAATTCTGGGTCTAATAGTAATCAGATTTTAGACAATTCCCTAAATTACCTGCCAACCTTCCAATAAGAATGATTAAAAGAGTCAATGAAGTAGAATACTGCTTTCACTTAATTAGCAAGATATTAGGTCTAGTAATAATTAATGTCGTTTTTAAATACTTTTTTAAATCAAATTTATTTCAACAATACAACAAAATTTAATCAACAATATAGTTGCCGTTGTTTTCTACTACTTGTGCCCAACGCTCAGGAAGCATTTTAATCCCTCTGTTGTAAAATTCTTGTGATTTTGATGCAAAAAAATTCGGTCAATGCATTTTTAAGGCATTCTTCATTATTAAATTTTTTTCCAAGAAGAAAGTTTTGCAAAGAACGAAACAAATGGTAATCTGAAGGAGCAATAGCAGGAGAATATGCAGGTTGAAGGAGAACTTCCCATTCCAACTGGCGCAGTTTTTCAGCAGTGATTCTTGCAGTATGCGGTCGTGCGTTATCGTGGTGAAGAATTACGCCCTTCCGATTAATCAGCGCGGGTTCTTTTTCTCTTAAAGCTTGGGCTAACCTTTCCAATTGGGCACTATACAGTGCACTTGTAATGGTTTGGTTATCACATGTGTCAAGCACAAGGCCCGCGGGCCAAATCCGTCCCGCCAGGCCTTGCAATGTGGCCCGCACCGCACTGTCATCACTGCACTCCGCTGCGTTTCCATCACAATGACAGTTTATGACTGTTCAGTAAACCATTTGGCCCGTGATTTAGGCTGGATTTTAGATTTTGGCCCCTTCTCTGATTGAGTTCGACACCCCTAGGTTAGATGGTAAAAGTTCATAATGAAGAATTCCTTTAAAATTCCACCAACCACACATCACTTTTTTCGCATGCAAGTCAGGTTTTGGCGTAGGCTGTGGAGCCTCATTTTTGTCCAACCATTGAGGCCGCCTTTTCAAATTAACATACAGCACCCATTCTTCATCTCCGGTAACAATTTGCTCTAAAAACGGCAAACGGTTTTGACGAGAGAGGAGCGAACTGCAAATTGTGACTCTTTGATTACGGTTGTTGTCAGTCAACTCATGAGGAACCCATTTTCCAAACCTTTGGACTTTGCCAAGTGCACGCAATTGATTGGAAATTGTTTTTTGTGAACAATTTAAAGTTGTCGCAAGCTCTTGTTGGGTAATTTGAGGATTTTGCACCAAAAGAGCTTGAAGAGCTTCTTGATCAAAATTGGACACACGGCCTCGACCACTCTTGTCATCTAACGAAAAATTTCCCTCGCGAAATTTCTCAAACCAATGCTGGCATTTTCTGGCGCTAACTGCATCTTGACCAAGAGCACTACAGATGTTTTTTGCAGCCTCACTTGCTTTTCTTCCTAATTGGAACTCGTAAAGCATGCAGTGCCGAATATGCTCTTCATCCGCCATCTTCTTAGCCCTAGTTTTGCAACAAAAACCAAACCAAACACAAACTTTTTCAAGCAAAACTTGTTAATTGCACTTCACACGTTCTGTAGATACCACGTGTTTGAAGGTTATGTCAATACAAGTCAACGCCAAGCAAGATTTTAAACGAATGTTAAAAAATGACATTAATTATTACTAGATCCAATATTAAGTTTTAGATTCTTTGGGTAAAAACAAAAACTATATTGAATAACTTTTCACACTTAAACGCTTTCACACTTAACCTTTTAACATTTCTGTTGCTTTCATTTCTCACTACTCACCCATCTCTTCACCTAGTCTGCTTCCACTCCTGCTGCTTACTGAACCTGCATTTCCAAGAACCACAAATCGGCCCCTCACTGTTATCTTCAAAGACCCTTGTTTCTGGCCTTTCTCCTTGTACTCCCTGTGGTTTTCATCATTTCCTCCCAAAGTAATTCTGTCAACCCCTGGGATGAAGCAGCATTATCTGACACTTTTCCTACTGCTTGTCTCTTTGGTGACTGCTCTTGTCAATTCTTCCCCCGCCCCCCAATGTCAGCTTTTCACAATATTGTTTTCTTTGCCCTTTTCTCAACTATTAATACTTTCTCTTTGGGAAAATGCATCTATTCTTATTAATATTTCAACTATAATTTCTACAAAGTTAACTCCCAAATCTTTAGCTACCATTGACTCTTCTCTGAAGATGCAGGTCCACACCTGCATGGCTCAGTGGATGGTTCATGTGAACATCATTTCAAACTCAAAAAACACTTAAAAGAACTCCCCACATCTCCCCTAAATTCATACTTACTCACCTGACTTCATCTCACTTCATATGACTCTCCTGCACCCAAACTTGATAACTCTGAGTCATCAGTGAAACATGCTATTAAAATCTTCAGGTCTAGCTCAAATTCTCTTTGGATTAGTTAGTTTGGTTATTTGAGTGTTCTTGGTCTTAGTTTCCTCATCTGTAAAATAAAGTGCAGCTCAAATGAGAAGGTGAAATCATGGATGTGGCTGTGGTCTGTAAACTTATACTGCTATGTGAATATTAGGTACAGTTTTTTCCACTTAGCCCAGAACATGGCATATAATAGATACTCAGTAAATATTTATTGATTAACTGAAAGAATGAGTGAACAAATGGTTGAATTAATGCAACCTGTGATTTTTTGGTGCCATATTATCCATTTGGCTCAGAGTATACATTGCTCAGTCCTTTTGTTTAGATACATCTTTACTATTATACATGTGCCTTTATTTCATGTACCAACACTCAGATTCTTGGGAGTAGTTGCCTTCCTTATTTTTGCTTGTTCCTCACAGGACCTGGCAACATCCTTATAGCATATTGAGAATGCACTAGTATTTAATTTTATATCCCATTTATAAGTCTCTTAAGTGTATATCAGCTAACTTTTTTCTATTACAGGGAATTGATGCACATTATTTTGCAAGCCCATATTCTTGAGACTTTACTCATTTTTTAAATCATGACTCACATCTTATTAGTTCAGAAACTAACATCAAACAGTGACTTTTATGGCATGGTGAAAGAGGGGTTATTCAGGCCTCCTCACTTTTCAGATTTGCTTTAATTCAGTCATAAAATTCCTTTCCTGTTGAATCTCAGTGGCCAAAGGCATCTTCACTCTGATATATGTAATTTAATCAAACTGCTTTCAGCTATGTTAAACTGAGCTATGCACAGGAATTGCAACTACAGATTGTACCAGAATTGGAGCATTTTTTTATTTCTTTATTCATGGTGACATTTCTACACTTAAGCAAAAAAACAGTTTTGCTGTCTTTCCTCTTCCTCTCTCAGAAAAACTTACTCTCAAAGGGAAAAACAAGGCAAAGAAACAGTCTCCACATGGCTGGCCAGGCAATTATGACAGAAGGGGAAATATGTATGTGTCAAACAGCACAGCCTTTGAGTTATCTGATCTCTATAAAGCGAATTTTGCAATTGGGTTTGGGTGGGTAAAATTACTGTATCTCCCACAAAAGTATTTTCATTACCAATTTCCCAGAAGACTTTTACTCATAGCTCTTTATTACTCTAGATGTTGTTACATTAGATGTATATTTAACAAAATAGAAATGGGTGAATAGTAGACACTCCCCTGTTGTTTTATATTTATATCATATAAGTTACAAGTAACTTCCATGGGCCAGACACATCAAATACAGATGAGGCACATTGACTTCAGATGTCATAGGCCAAGAGGCTCAATCTATTTATTCGTCTGAGTGACTCTTTAATTTCCCTTTTTGGAATAAACTCCTTTAGGTATGTGGCTTAGACAATTTGTGCTCCCTTATAACTTCTTTTTAAAATCATCTACTATAGAACTTTCAATACAGAGTAGTCAAGGGAGTGACTATGAAAAGGATAGATCTCTAAGTTATGGCTCTGTGTTAGTTTTCTAGGGCTGTGGCAAAGTACCACAAACTGACTGACCTAACACAGATATTTATTGTCTCATCGAGCTGTGAAGCCAGAAGTCCGAAATCAAGGTGTAGGCAGGGTCACACTTCTTCTGGAGGCCCTGTCAGATCCATTCCAGGTCTCTCTCCTAGCTTCTGGTAGTTCCCTGGCTTGTGGCAGCATAACTCCAATCTGCACATGGGGTACTCATTGTGTGTGTCTGTCTGTCCAAACATTCCCTTTCTATAGGACATGAAAGACTTCATCTTAACTTGGTCATCTGCAAAGACCCTGTTTCCAAATAAGGTCACATTCACAGGTGCTTGGAGTTAAGACTTCACATCTTTTGGGGGGGACACAATTCAACCGTAACAGCCCTATGCAGTCACTGCAGTAGATATCCATACAGAGGACAAAGCATTGGGAGTCAGCTTGAATACTGTAGGAAGCCAAGCATTATCAGCTACACCTGAAAGTTACTGGACATTTTAGAAGTTAAAACAAACAAAAAAGATGCAGCTTCCACCTGACAAAATTTAGATGGAAAGGGCAAAGCCCTTTGAATCAACAGGATGCATGCCAAAGTAATAAAGGACATTTAAAAAAATAAGCTTTTGATGTTTCACAAGAGTCTCAACACTTAAAATTATACAAGCTTTCTCCTTTGAAATATGCAGATAGCACAATTACTTGTCTTTCATTTAGATGTTCTCTGGAACTTTTTCTTCAGGCTAAATACATTTATGATAATAAACACAATACTACAAAATAAAATAATCACTAACATTTTGTTCTTCCTATATACTATCCTTTGCATATATTAACTCACTTAATCCTCACAGCAGACCCATGGATGAGATACCATTGTTTATCTCTATTTCATAGAAAACACACGGAGAGCTCACTTGCCTAAGGTCACATTGCCACTAAAAAGTGGAACTGAAATGCAAACCCAGAGAGTCAGGCTGTGGAGACTGTGCTTATAATATTAACTTCAAAATCTGTAATTTTTAAATGTTCCAGCAAGCCAAACTACAAAATCTGAAGTTCTTTTTTAGCTAGCCTTTTAAAGTCAGATATTACTGTTACCTTGATGGGGTTGTTTATTAAAACCAACATTAATTTTCACTTGCCACAAGTGTAAGCTCTCTATTAGTTCATCTTCACTGATTTTTGGTTTGGTTTGGTTTAGTTTGGTTTGGTTTGGTTTGGTTTGGTTTGGTTTGGGGCCTTATGCTGTGTTTTTCTTGGGTAGACCCCCAAGAAGGCTGATTTAGGGACTAAAATTATTCATACAGTTCTCTTGTTTTAATATATTCATCAGGATTCAATCAGAGAAGTAGAACCAGTTTGTGTGTATGTATGCATGCATGCATGCATGCATGTATGTTGCCTCAGAAGGTAACACACTCACATATATTAAGAGATTTATTACAAAGAATTGGCTTATATTATTGTGGGGACTGGGTGAGCAAGTTCTAAATCTATAGGTCTGGCCATCATGAAATGCAGATCCTGGAGAGGCTGGAACTCACAGACCCCAGTTGAAGTTGCTGTCCACAGACAGTTTGATAATCACTCTAATTTAAAGTCAACTGATTATAGACATTAATTACATCTGCAAACTCCCTTCATAGCAACACCTATTAGTGTTTGTTTAAATAGCTGGGTACAGTAGCCTAAAGTTGTTGACATGTCAAAACACATATACACATGAAAACATACATACAAGCATATATACATACACATATTTTTACATATGCATGTAATTTATATATGTGTACACACACACACACACACACACACATATATACAAGGAGATGTAGTACATTTTCTATTTAGAGATAGTTTGTTGGACAACCTAATTAATACAAAAAGACAGCTTTGGACATTGTCAAGTAGAACCAATTCTCAATGAGAAAATTGATTTTTTCCCTATGAAAAAAAAGTTACTAAAATGTAATGTTTCCCAAAAGTTTGTTTTCAAATAAACATATTCAGATGAGAACAACTTAGTTGTAAATATTTCTAAGAGAATTATAAAAATGGTTATGATTCTCATATAATTTTACTTACAAAATCTTTCCAGGAAAATATCTTATGACGCAAACAAATTCAAGTATTACCAATTTATGGAATAGTCTAGGCTTGGCGGGGCACTGACATAAAACAACTTTTCTTAACTCGGCCCTTCAAATTAACTCTTGGATCTCCCTTCTGCACCCATAAGTTATATTGCAGGCAGATCCCATAGCTTTTCCATGCACTTGCAGTCCATTTTCTGGTATTAAGAAAACCATTCTAAGTTTATATCCACTCACTAGTTAGCTGCCTCTGGCAACTTCTGGATAGGAAAGAGGAGAGACTGGAGGGGTCTGAGGTGACTGGTGCTATTGTTTCAAGCAGATGTCCAGATGCTAACTCTTTTCTCATGAGATCTTTCAGAGGATTCTTCAGATGCTGTCCTCTTCCAGGTCACAGGCTGCATTCTTAGACTGGCTTTTTTGGTGGTCACTTACTCCTGCTTTGAATAGTGTAAACTTTTTTTGCCAGGGTTGCCCCCAGCAACCTGCACCTGGCAGTGCTCTAGGAAAGCATTCTTCCAACATCTCTCTAACCCAGCCCACTTTCATCAGATCTACCTAGCCTGTGGGAACATTCTGGGGTAACATGCCATCTCCAATGCAGCTCTTTGCCTGCTTTGCCATTAGGGGCAGCTGCAACCTTCCTACTGCTGGCCAGTGACAAGCACCAGATCTCCAAATTCTGGGGCACAAGATTAGATCGTTCCCAAAGTTTTCAAGAGCTTTCTCTTAAGACTGCTTGTAATCCCAAAAAGGGGCTAACATAAACCTTACTTTATCCAGGTAGTGAACTGCTGCCTTTTTTGTAGACAACCTTCATACACTCTCCAAAGTCACTCTCCAAAGTAGTACTCCTGAAGCACCCTGTCTTTGGGTTTGAATGGGAGTGATAAGCACTTTCTACCAAGACTATACCTTTATTATAAGAAATCCTTCCCTTATTGTCACCTCCATCTCAGACCTTTTCTTTTGATTAAACTAGATGGTGAATGATAGGCCTCAGAACCCCTCTCACCATCTCTTGGCAAGTTCTGCATTGATAGTCTAGCACCACTCTAAAAAAATGCTTGGGGGTGGAAGTCAGATGTTGGGCACCATTTACTTTTGCTTGGAGCCTTAGCAAGGACCATAGACTATGGGGCATCTCCATTAAACACATTTCTACAATAACTTAAGGAAACCATTATATTTGGGATAATAAAAATATTCCTTAAACAATTATCGTTGATTTGTCAATACTTGTTACATCCATAGTATGGTCTGAAGCAGAAGCTCTTTTCATTACATTACTAGGAGAAGCTTCTTTCTGTTATTTAAGAATAAAGTCTATCATGCTTTGGAAATTTTCTTATGATACTTCTGTATTTGGGGATCATTATGATCTAAATTTTTTGTCCCCTAAATTCACACATTAAAGACAACCCACAGTGTAGCTATATATGGAGATGGGGTATGTAAGGAAGTAACTAAATGAAATTATAAATATATACCTCTGATATGATAAGATTCATATTCTTATAAAAAATTTACCAGAGAGCTTGCTTACTCTCTCTCCCTCCTTATGTGCATACAAGAAGAGATTGTGTAACCATGCAATGAGATGGTGACTGCCTATAAGCCAATGTGAGTAGGCTCAGAATGAATCCTTCCAGGATGACACCTTGACCTTGGATTTTCCAACTTCTAGAACTGTGAGAAACAAATTACTGTGATTTAAGCCACCCATTATGTAGTATATGGCAGTCCAAGAAGGCTAAGACAGGCTAATACACATCTCCACTTGCCCATTCATATCACTAGATTAAGAGGGCTTCATCTTTAATGATACACTATTAAAAAAAATACATGCTACAACAAAATGATCAAATACCAAACATTTCAACAAGTAAGTTACCTGCTGTTTAATTTAACTTTGCTAGCGGCATATTAGAATGCAGGCTTAATTTGGGAGCAGAGAAATAGGAAGGATAGAGTGAGGCCCTCCATTAGGCACTGTGAACCATCTTTGTGTGAACTAAAAAAGGCAACCTTCCTTAAGTTTAAAAAAAAAAAAAGGTTAATTTATTAGAGTACAACCAGACTCATGACATATAATCTAGGGGAAATGAGAATGTAGGCAGCTATCTCTCTTGGCCATGTAGGGGACTCTGACTAAGGGAGGTGATGAGTGGTTATCTCATGTCATTATTTTTCTTCATCAAAATCAGTCCCATTTATGGGTCATGATGATTCTAAAAAACTCTGTCAAAAGAGAATCTTCTCTACTGCTCATCGAAAATATGATTTGTCCTTTCTGGTTACTCAATGCCAAATCAAGTCTGGTTTAAGACCAAGCTAATATTAGAAGCAAAAATGCTTTCAAGTGTTTGTTTACTTTAAAAGAACAAAATCTACCCTAGGAATAGTGGAAAGTGTAATCCTCCTTCCCACAGGGGTGTGGTAGGGGTGAGGGGGGAAAAGACAAAGAAAGAGTTTTTCCCCCCCATTTTCAGACTAGCCATCTATGACTTAAAATTAAAAGTAATTAAAAAATGTCTTGGGGAATATTTCACTTCCCTTCTTCCAATATCTTTGAGAGTTCGCCTTCTGTTCAAAATGTGAAAGGGACATAATTATTTCCATGTCTGACTAATAAGCGCTTGTTTGTGAAGGGCCATAATCCCATAACCCATGTGGATCATGGTCTTGGTGTGTATTGAAAGTAAAAAATGAGGGCTGTTTTTGTCCTGGCTCCTCTGCTGACTGAGTCACCATGTCCTTGAACAAGTTATTTCCTCTCTGTGTACTCACTTTTAAAAACAGAGAGATAATGGTGTTCCTGACCTCCTTACCTCACTGGGATGTTGTCAGCATTAACAAGCAATATTTTTAGAGTAGAAAGGAAGAAAATTGCTTAAATTTTAAAATATTTTCCCTCCCATAGATCTATTTTGTACATCTTGAAATTTATGAATGGATCACAGTGGACAAAAAGGGCCTAGAATACACACAAAGGCAAGGTTAGAGATGACTTTGTGGGACAAATCTTTTTTTTTTAAATATATTTTATTGATTTTGTGCAGAGAGGAAGGGAGAGAGATAGAGAGTCTGAAACGTCGATGAGAAAGAGTCATCGATCAGTTGCCTCTTGCACACCCCCCACCGGGGATATGCCCGCAACCAAGGTACATGCCCTTGACCGGAATCGAACCCGGGTCCCTTCAGTCCCCAAGCCGACGCTCTATCCATTGAGCCAAACCGGTTTCGGCATGTGGGACAAATCTTTGGCTCTTTTCAGTTTACTTATGAAAAAGAAAAAGACCAATGAAATTTATTTATTTGGGGGCATTTTTACAGAAAGTACATTACCAAATAATAAAATCATAGGATGAACTAATAAGAAAAATTTACCACATTATAGTAGAAATAATACTGAGCTGGGAGTTAGGGGGAACATATCTAGATTCTAGATCTTGATTACTACCATGTTTCCCCAAAAATAAGACATCCTCTGAAAATAAGACTTAGCACATGGAAAGATAAGACATCCCCTGAAAATAAGGCCTAATGCAACTTTGGGAGAAAAAATTAATATAAGACACTGTCTTATTTTGGGAGAAACAGGGTAATCTGCTTAAGTCAACTTAGTTTCTCTAGCCTCCATTTATTCATCTGAGAAATGAGAGCATATGATAATAGTTATCAGGACTAAAGTACTAAATTAAACAAGATTTCAATGAAATAATTATGTAAACATTTCTTAAAGTTATAAAACACTGCAAATGCCAGGTTTTGTTGCTACTGCTAAGCCAACCAGTGCATTTCTCTCGTCACCATGGCATCACTTCATCTGCTTTAAGGATACTGGTTACACCAATTTTCTTGGATATTAAAACAGTGCCAGCATGTTCCACATAATTAGAGTTCCCACCCAGCTATTTTTCACTTTGACAGGGGAAAAAAGGAAGGGAAGAGTTGTGTTCCATGGTTAGGCCATTCTTTGATTCAAATGTGAAATGAAAGCTTTGAAGCAGAGGTGATGGGTCTGTGCTGATTAGGGAATGAACTGTCTCTTTCCAAGGAGACTTAAGTTTCTCTACTCCAGGGAGACACAAGGATAGTCAGTTTTCTAGAGAATAAAGTTTGGAGTGTTGCCAACCTAGTCAAGAGCTGAGAAAAGGTTTGTAGAAGAAGGCTTTCAATATTTTCAAACATTGGATGGTGAGAAAGCAGTTATTGTAGATGACATATAAGGTCTGCTCCAATCCTGAGCTCAATTAATGTATGAATCAGAAAGCTATAAAAAATAAAAAAATAAATAAGGAAACACATAGAGTCTCTTTGACTATTTTGTCCCCACTTTGAGATCCAACCATTCTGAGTCATCTCAGAAAATGACCTATATTTTTAGCTTGCCAGAGTTTGTCAGCCTTCCTTAGCCACTCCTGGACATCATTATAATTCTTCCTTTTTTATAGTCTCTTCCTCCCAATTTGTACTTATTGATTTCTTTTCTTATGCCATTGTCTGTTATTCCCTCAAGGCCTGTCTTTACAACCAGTTTGTAAAGTCTGTGGGTGTAGGAATCATGCTTCTGGCTTTTCTTGTCTCTTTGTAATCTTAATTCCTTGTCATTCATACTTGGTGGAGTTAGCCATTCTAGGGGAGCTCTTTGTATGCTTTTGCCTTCATTTCACTGCCCATTGAACATCACTTCTCATGACTGAAAGCCACAGCATTTACTTCCCATTCTTTTCTCTGCATTTCTCTTCCTCCTGATTTGCTCTTTGTTTACAGACACCTAAGCAACATCCACAGATAATGTGCAAAAATGCCTTCTTGGAAGTGATCCCTGAGGTGCTGGCCAAGGTGTGCCTGCGTGCTATAGAAAGACTAAAAGAGTACTCAGTGTGGGGAAAATTTTGCAACAACCACTCCATAGTGAAAAGTAAATATTAGCATCAGGTATTTGAGATGAGGAAAAAAAGAGAGACTCGTTTCTCAAAACTGAATATTGAGTGACAACTATGCATTATTTTAGCTGTGGGGTGATTCCAGAAGCAAACAGAGAAGTTTTAGAAGTTAGGATTTTAATCCCCTACTTTTGCCTTATCAGTTTCTACATTTGCTTTAAACTCTTCAGAGTAGAAGAGATCAATAGGTTCAAAGAACATTGCATAAGGATGGGAGAGTGGAAAGAAAGGAGGAACAGAAAAAAAGAAAGAAAGAAAGAAAGAAAGAAAGAAAGAAAGAAAGAAAGAAAGAAAGAAAGAAAGAAAGAAAGAAAGAAAGAAAGAAAGAAAGAAAGAAAGGAAGGAAGGAAGGAAGGAAGGAAGGAAGGAAGGAAGGAAGGAAGGAAGGAAGGAAGGAAGGAAGAAAGAAAGAAAGAAAAAAAGATAAGACACTGTTCAGAACACTATGTATATCTTTCTTTCCACTGGGGCCAGGAAATGGTTGCTGAAACACCATAAAAAAACAAACAAATGAAGAAAAACAATAATTTGAGCCTCTTGAGTTGAATATGGTGGATTATTTCATCAGCTTTCTGTACCAGTTACTGAGTCAAGGATGTTGGAACCCAGAGCTAAGTTCTAATTGTAGACTAATGTCCTCAGAAGTTCACAACTCTCTGTATCCATTTGTTCATTTGTACATCTTCCCTTTACTAGGTGAAGTCTGTTTTCCCACCTCTTAAATTTTGGCTGCCTTTGTGACTTGCTTTGACCAATAAAATACCATAGAGGTGACAGCATGCTAGGTTTCAAGAGTCCTTGAATGTTTTACCTCTCTTCTTGGAATTTGCCTACAGGTATAAGAATAAGTCTGGGCTAGCCTGCTGGATTTGAGAAAACACAGCCAGTCTTCCATGTCAATCAATCTCACAGCCAGACATGAGAGCGAGACCTTCTTAAAACATCTGTTTCTAACCAACCCAACAACAGACATAAGATGCATTAGTGAATTTCGCAGAACTAAGCAGAGATCAGTTTAGGAGGGCCCAAAAGTACCTAGCTAGTCCATAGAATCATGAGCAATAGTAATGCAGCAAAAGAGAACTGATATAGAGTCATTCAATCAATTATTCGGCCAGGCATTTTGACTACGACGAGAGGCATGTACATAAATCTGGAGATAGTCAGGAGCCTTAGTCAGTAGCTTTCAGAATTTATATTCCTACGTGGGCTATTTGGAATCCAGAGTGAGTTATTCCAAAAGCAGTTTAAAAGTTCCAGGGAACATTTTTTAATAACAATAATCTTAGAAGCTACGTGAAATGCTTACTTCAAAACTAATATCTCTTCTAGTTCCCACGAACATGAGGTACTATTGTGCTGGTCTTATGGAGAAGAAGCTGAGGGTAAAAAGTTAGTTAGATACCAAGAGCTAAGATGGAAACCTTGGTTGAATCTGACACCAAAGCTCAGGTTATGACCACTGAACAACAGTGTTGCATTAGGAAGTGATGGTATCACAGCTGGCAACCAAGGACCAAGGAGTGAGACAACTCCTCTTTCTGCAGTGGAAATGGGGCTTGGGTAACTGTCTAGGCTTTTTCAGAGGAAAAAAAGGCAAGCGGAGGGGGGGCGGAGGGTGTTAGCTGGAGAGAACACAGCTGCATAACACCTGTCAGATGTTACTGCAGCAATAAACAAGCCCAGCAAATCCTGCTTCTTGAGAACATTTATCTCCATGGTGAAATAAAGCAACCCTGGGCAAAAGTCAGCCACAACTTGGGAGGAAGGAGAGCTCAGGGTCTCAGAGGCTTAGCAGTTTGCTCTCTGCTCTTGCCTTTGACTCATCAATCCAGAGGGGCTAAGCAATTGCTTGCTAATAACTTTCCAGTCTTCTTTATAGGCAACAGGAGAGGAGGACAAAACCAGGGGGACCTTGTTCCATTGTAAAGTTCTTGGATTTTATAGGAATGTTTCAGTCTCCCCTGTGAATGTGGCAAAATATATTTACCCATTCTATACATGATTATTCTACCCCAGCGTCATGAAAATTACCACATTGAGTGCTCTGAAAATAACTTAAAATATTAAGTTATACATTAATCTCTTTATAGGGATTAATAATAATTAATTTCACTCTAACAGCAGCTATCATGTAGGTATTAATATACCTTTATATGGCCGGGACTGGTTTGGCTCAGTGGATAGAGCATCGGCCTGCGAACTGAAAGGTCCCGGGTTCGATTCCGGGCAGGGGCATGTACCTTGGTTGTGGGCACATCCCCAGTGTGGGGTGTGCAAGAGGCAGCTGATCGATGATTCTCTCTCATCGATGTTTCTAGCTCTCTATCCCTCTCTCTTCCTCTCTGTGAAAAATCAATAAAATATATTTTATATATATATATATATATATGTGTGTGTGTGTGTGTGTGTGTGTGTATATATATATATATATATACACACACATACACCATTATATGACTGGGGAAAAAATGAAATGTTTTGAAAGAGGATAAGCAACTTGTCAAAAATCAAGCTCCAGTCAAACCCAGCTTGTCGACCACCAGAATCTATACTTTCAACCATTCTTTATTGCCTAAAATGACCAGTATATTAATAGAATTTTATTTTCTTTTTTTAGTATACCAGTAAATATTCTGCATATCAGAGTCAAGGATAAGACTCAATTTGAACGCTTGCCTATCTTCTCTTTGACTTAACAACTTAGAAGTGTAGCATTGGCGATAGAATCCAAAGCTGTCAGCAGCCTAACAGATGCCCTGTGCATCTTAAGAATTTTCCCTTCCAATGTTTTCACACTTCCAGATTCCTCATAGCAAATTTTCTTTTTGTGTGTGTGTGTGATTTTTTAAATTTTTTTTTACATATGTGTCCTTATTCCCCCATTTACCCCCCACCTCCCAATAATGCCCCACCCCCTCTTGTCTGTGTCCATTGATTAGGCTCATATGTATGCACACAAGTCCCTTGGTTGCTCTCTCCCCCTTACTCCCACCGACTCCCACCTTCCCTGAGGTTTGACGTTCTGATTGACATTTCTCAGTCTCTGGATCTGTTCTTGTTCATCAGTTTATACCATTCATTATACTCCACAAATTAGTGAGATCATGACTCTGCTAAAACTCAGTAGCAAAGCCATCAGACTTTTCTTTTGGTATTTATACTTTTCAAATGAACACTCAAGACAGGATTTTTAGTTTCTGAATCAACTCTACCAATGTTTCTCTGCACTATATTGGAGGACTGGGGTATGTACCCACTCAAATAGCCTTTCTTGTTTGAGACACAGGAATAAGTGTGCTACCTTCAACTAAAGGATATTGGGGAAGGGGGCACAGTTAAGAGACTGAGCATGATCCGTGAGTTTTCTTAAATGCAACTAAATGTGATAAAACCACATGATTATATCAACAGAAGCAGGAAAAAAAACACATTTGATAAAATCCAGTACCCATCCTATATAATAAAAGCGTAGTATGCAATCTGTCCCCTCAATGGGGAGTTCTCTGGGAGTTTGACCAGGGGGAAAGGGAGGGAGGCCCTGGCTACCTGCAGCAGGCATCTGGGGGAAGAGAGGGAGTACCCAGTCAGCAGCCAGAAGCTATTAGGGACCTACCAGTGCATGAATTTCATGCACTGGGCCTCTTGTTTATAATAAAAACTCTCAGCAAAGTGGAAACAGAGGGAATATACTTCAACATAGTATAGTCCATATATGACAAACCCACTGCCAACATCTTACCCAATGGGCAAAAACTACAAGTGTTGTCCTTAAGATCAGGAATGAGACAGGAATGTCTGCTTTCACCATTCTTATTCAACATAGTATTGAAAGTCCTAGCCACAGCAATCAGAGAAGAATTAAAAATAAAAATCATCCAAATTGGAAAGGGAAAAAGTAAAACTATCATTTGCAGATGGTATGGTACTTATAGAGAGAGAAACCTAAAGATTAAAAAACTAGAACTGGCCGAAACCGGTTTGGCTCAATGGATAGAGCGTTGTCTTGGGGACTGAAGGGACACGGGTTCAATTCCAGTCAAGGGCATGTATCTTCGTTGCGGGCATATCCCCAATAGGGGGTGTGCAAGAGGCAGCTGATCGATGACTCTCTTTCATCGATGTTTCTAACTCTCTATCTCTCTCCCTTCCTCTCTGTACAAAATCAATTAAAAAAATATATTAAAAAAAAAAAACTAGAACTGACAAATGAATTCAGTAAAGTAGCAGTATACAAAATAAATGTCTAGAAATCAGTTGCATTTATACACACCAATAATGAACTTTCAGAAAAGAAAACAATTCAATTTGCAAATGCATAAAAAAGTAAAATTCTTAAGAATAAATTTAACCAAGGATGTAAAAGACCTGTACTCAGTAAATTATAAGACACTGAAGAAAGGTATAAAAACTTAAGCTCAAAGAAATAAAGTAATTTGCTTAAGTTCACCGAAGTGATTAGTGAAAGAGCTAGCATTTCACCCCAGGAAACTGATTCCAGAGTTCGTGCTCTTTAGACCTTCCTATCTAGTTCAATAGCATTAACCACTAAATTAAGCTAATACAGCCCTATATAGTAAGTTATATAATTGAATTCTATTGTTACAGAATATGGAAACTGGGTTTGACAACTTAAACTGAAAAGAAATTTGTGGTAAGGATCAGAAGTAATTCACAAAATTAAAAGGAAAGCTGGAGAATTGTGCTTAAATAGACAGAAATCTAAATGGATTGCACCACCTAGGCTGTAAGAACTGAAGCACAGTCTCATCAGGGCCCAGCCACTTGTTTAGGCAACTTGTTCAATATTGAAATTCCAGAGAGCAAGCATCATATTGGTCTGAGACACATGCCAAGCCCATGGGTAGGAAACACAAGAATAGAACACAGTAATTGTCAGTCTAAACCTGGCAGTATCCAAGTGGGTAAGGTTCATGCCGCCAGAGCAAAAAAAAAGGAATGAATAAGTGGATGCAGAATAACAAGTCTATACCTCCAATCTTTAGTAATATCCTAGACCCCTCATCACCTCCAAACCTAAATATTCAATGGCTGACCATTTCTACTTAAAGTCTTTAATACATTGGTAACTACTTGATCCTTTTTAATTGGCTAGAAGTCTACTTTAAATATATTTCACATGCTACATTTGTCCCTCTGGACCAAAAAATATGGCTTGTAGGTTGACAATTTATAGGTTGTTTTTATTTATGAATAAATATGGTACATCAGTCTCTCTCTTTTTCATAGACCTATTAGATCCTCCATTGGATTGTATTCTTTTTTATACCCTCTAACACTAACTACCATGTCATGCATGCAGCCAATGCTCAATAATTGTTTGCTGCCTCATGACTGAACCAAAACTTGAGGGGAACTGGAATATCAGACATTCATGTAACAAAAGATCTTGAACAAACAAGCAAAAAAACACCTTGAATCTTTAGTTGAATGGAGGTACAATATGAGCCATAAGTGTTTTTATAAACTTTCATAGAGTAGAGATAATCATAATGGTGTCAGTAAAATTATGGTGTATTCAAGAAAAAAATAGGTCTAGGTACCTGACACTGATTAGACCACATCTGGAGTATTATTACTACTTCTCATCAGCACATTATAATAATTTTGAAAAACTTAAAATGTTTGGAAACTATATCAAATGAAAAAAGTTAAGTGACTAGGGAATATTTTATAATGGAAGAGAGAAGAATTAGGAGGTTTAATCCCTGTAATTCAAGAGTCTTGAAAAGCAAAAATCTAGACTAATCCAATTTATTAGATACTGGAGACATACCCTATGACAGTTATCTGGGAAAATTTGTAAAGAAATGCAAAATAATATAAAGCAAGACCCTTGCCTTCCCAGAGAGCAAATTTTTAGGCAATAACTCATAAAACAGAATATAATCAAAGGCCAAATTACATATTATTGTGAAATAAATGTAATTATTGCATATATCAGGTTTTCCACACTTAGCTAAATTTCAGATATCTTGATTGGCTGTGAATATAACCATAAAAATAACTGAAAATTCCTCCAGTTTAGATCTAAAATTTATCTCCTATATGGAAATGACAAATCATGTCAGACAACTTATCCAGCTTTTTGCTTAGAAGCTGTAGCCATGACTGTAGAAAAGTGGGAGTGAGTGAAGTTCAATAGGTAAGGCTGGAGATGTCAGAAGGGTGTGTGTGTGTGTGTGTGTGTGTGTGTGTGTGTGAGAGAGAGAGAGAGAGAGAGAGAGAGAGAGAGAGAGAGAGAGAACAGAATTTGATTGTAAATTAAAAGTAATTAATATTATAGAATATGAAATACATTTCCTGCCTAAACTTTTAGGAAGCAGCTTTATATTGCTGAAGGTGGAGTTAAAAGTGAGAAGGAAACACAGTTTAATAACCAAGTAAAAATAACCTTTCTGAATTTGTAGGTTGTCTTTATTTATGAAATAGTCGTTTCCCTAGGTTTGGAGTGCACAGAACTGAAGTTTTGAAACAGCTGGTTTGGGTTTTTTATTAGGAAAGCAGTGAGTTTAGACAAATGGAAGCACAACGATGAGTTTGTAATAGGAGAGGCCTGTTGATATTATACATTGTAAATTTCCCAAAGAGGAGTTGAACTTCTCTGATTGAAGTTTCCAATGTAATAGCCAAAAAGGAGGAAGAAAGTCCAAAGTTATAGGGAGGACCACATCAGCAGAGCTATTCCAAAGAGAATGGACAGTATACATTAAAGAGGGCATAAGGGCCCACACTCTGGAAAGTGGGTGGCATTTGGGAGTGCTGTGCTCTCTAAAAACTAATTTCAGAACCTTTAGTTAGTTAGATTAAGGCTGTTAAAATAACAGGATGGCATAGGACATTTTCATTCACATTAAGCTGGAGACTTTGCAAGTTCTTGCAATGACTTCAAAAATCACCTCTTTGTAGTTAAATGATCTTTTGTGTCTACTGAATGCCTGTTAAAAATGGGAGAATAATAATCATCCATTTTTAGTGAATGATTAGCTAAGAATTGTTTATCTTGGCTTTCCACTGCATCTCCAACTATTGTGTTTGGACAGTCCAACAATGATAACTCAGCCTTGGTGGTCAGCTGAACATTCCTGAATCAATAAATCTAGGGGATTTTTTGGTTTCTGTTGATCTGCTTCTCTTCCCTCATCACCCACATCTGGTACTCACTCAAATCCCCATGACTGATCGCTACTTCTCCAAGATTATGAGGATATCACCCCCTGCACTTACTGCCCACTGCTCCATTGTGCATCTCCACACCCTTGACCTGATGAACCCTCTCCTCAGAAGTTAGGTTTTAGAGATAGCTTACTGTGAATAAAAAATCTCCAGTTGACACTAAATTAGAAAGAAGTGAGTTCAGAGTCAGAGAATTTCATTAAATTGATCTCAATTTATACAATTAGAAGGGGTTTTTAAAAGTGCTTTCCTACTCAACCTTCTAAAAGTACAATTTTTTTTCCTTTTTAATGGCAAATTCATATTTAATTGAAAAGATGAAACATAACATTCTCAGTTCAATGTTTCCCAGAGAAACTTATTCGCTGGATCACATGCTTAATATAAGCTCAAAGCACATATTTTGGATAATTTGGATGTTGCTGTTTGCCTTTGGCACTTGTTTTTGTGTGAAGGAAACTCTAGCACCTGTGTAGGTGGTGGGAAAAGGAATATTAAAGGACAAGAGGCCCAGTGCACGACAATCATGCCCAGGCGGGGTCTCTAGCCCTGGTCAGCAATCAGGGCCGATCAGGGCCAGGCTGGAGAGGAGGCAACAGTTGCTGGGCCGGGAACAGAAGGAATGGACGTTGACACCACCATCACCCATCATTGCTTGGTTCCTCACCTCCCCCATCCTCCTTCCCGCACTGCCACGCTTCCACTGCAGCGGGCAGGCGGCAGGCTGATTGGGGCCTGCCAGCTGAGGGGAGGGACGGGGCATGGGAAGTTGGCCATCAGCCCCAAGGAGGGAGCTGGCCCTTGGCCCACCTAGGAAAAGGGCTACATCTGTCAACACCCACCCCTGGTTCCCCAGCCCAGCCCAGGGTTCCATCCTGATCAGGTGATCAGGGCCTGCCATCTAGGGGGAGGAACTGTGGAAGGTTGGCTGGCCAGAGGAGGTTGGCTTTGGGAGCGCACTGACCACAGGGGGCACTTCCTGCATTGAGCATATGCTCCCTGGTGGTCAGTGTGCATCATAGCAACCGGTCATTTCAGTCATTCCAGTGGCTTAGGCTTTATATATATATATATAAAGTATATATATATATATATATATATATATATATATATATATATATACACACACACACACACACACACACACACACACACACACACACACACTAGAGGCCTGGTGCACAAAATTTGTGCATGGGGGTCCCCTTAGCCCAGCCTGCACTCTCTCCAATCCAGGACTCCTGCCTCCTAACTGCTCACTGCCTGCCTACCTGATCTCCCCTAACTACCCCCCTGGTAGCCTGATCACCTCTAACATCTCTGCCTTATGCCCTGGTCACCCCCAACTGCCCCCCTCACCAGCCTGGTCACCCTCACCTGCCCCCTTCTGGCCTGGTAACCCTCAACTTGCCCTCCTGACAGCCTTATCACTCTATGCAGCCTGCTGTTCTGTCATTACTGTTACTGTGATGGTGTCCCAGACAATTTGCATATTCCTCTATTATTATTATAGATGATAAAGATCAGAATTGGGTTGAGGGGAGAGAGAGAACATTTTTTTATGTAACAAATGCTTAAAGACTATCTAAGGATCTGGAATCCAGGGAGCAAGTCCTCAGAAAGGAAATAAATGGTACTATTCTAAGGAAAGAGAGAAGACATTCTGTTATATAAGAACCAATAGATATTTGGAACATAAACCTTGACTGGATACAGAGAAATTCTGAGTGAAAAAATTATACTGGCCTTGACCTCTCATGAAAGAAGAAATTGGAAGATTGTGCAGAGTTTAGTTTTCACAATTAAGAAGAGTGAAAAGGGTTAGGAAGAGCTGCCTCAGAAATGCATTTAAGAGACATAAAATGGAGGTATTATTAACCCTGCGGGCCTTAGGTGATGGCAGAGGGCGTTGTGACTTATAGGAGGTTCCATCAATGTGGTTTCTGACTTCACACAGTTCAGGGATTTGTTAGACAGACACAGCAAAGGTCCCAGAAATAAGTATCAGGTACTCAGATTACCAGTGAGAGAATCCCAGTTGCCAAAATGCAAGAGCCAGAATTTCTCATAAGTATTTTATAATTAATAGTTTTGCAACTGTCTCTCCCACTTACTTTTATGCCCCATGAGAGCAAAGTACACTGATCAACCTAGTCAGAGTTGGCCCTTAATAAATAGTTGCTGAAGCATAGAAAAAGGATAAGAAGAGAGGGAGAGAAGGGTATGACTTTTAGAGCTTTTATTTAGAACCAATGGTTATATTGTCATCTATATTATTTAAAAGTGTTCCCTTTATCAATGTATAAATACCTACTACACATTTAGCAACCAAGTAATATTCAGTGGACTATTTTTACAATCTCTCATTTACTTTCAATGAAGATTTTAAAAGTGTGTTGATTGTATATTAAGTAGAGAAAAATCATATAAGACAATCAATAAAATGTCCATAAAGTTTTCATTCTAAAGAGGATGCGAAGTTCCTTTCTGACAGCAACATCAAGAAGTCTGTTAGTAAAAAATGATAAGAAAAAATGGCACAATTTACTATCATTACCAATGCTTTGTTTAAAAAATCAATCTATCTCACCAGATCTTTGAAAAATGTCTTATAGTTACTAGAGCAATCTCAAGTACTGGGTAAAATGTATTTCTGCCTATCAAATATGTTCTCATATAATTCTTTAGAGGAAAATGGTGTTAGTTATTCAGACGAGATCGGGCGTGTTCAGGGTGGTATGGCTGTAGACTGGTGTTAGTTATTCAGATGATGGTCCATCGGCATAAAGGGACAGTTCAATTAATGATTTTTGTTAAAACCCTCTAGCCAAGTTTGTGACAATCAAAAAGAAATGTAAAAATAATCAGAAGTTGCCGAAACCAGTTTGGCTCAATGGATAGAGCATCGGCTTGGGAACTAAAGGGTCCCGGGTTTGATTCCAGTCAAGGGCATATCCCCAGTAGGGGATGTGCAAGAGGCAGCTGATCGATGACTCTCTCTCTCATCGATGTTTCTTTTTTAAAATTTTTTTTATTTTATTTTTTTATTATTTTTATTTATTTTTTAAATAAATTTTTATTGTTCATATTATTAGAAATGTTCCTTTCCCCCCGCCCCCTCCATTGCTCTCCTCCACCAGGTTCCCACCCCACCCTCTGCCCTTTCCCCACCCCCCATTGTCCTCATCCATGGGTGCACAGTTTATGTTCAGTCTCTTCCCACACACCCCTTTCTCCTATTCCCCAAGAATCGTCAGTTCACTCCCCTTCCATACCTCTGATTTTATTATATTCAACAGTTAATATTGTTCATCAGATTTTTTTTTTAATTTCCTTGGTTTTTAGATTCACTTGTTGATAGTTACATATTTATTGTTCATAATTTTTATCTTTATTTACTTTCTCTTCTGAAAGAACCCCCTTCAGCAATTCATATAATTCTGGTTTGGTGTTGATGAACTCCTTTAGCTTTTTTTTATTAGTGAAGCTCTTTATCTGACATTCAATTTTGAGTGATAACTTTGCTGGATAGATTATCTTTGGCTGTAGGTTTTTACTATTCAACACCTTGAATATTTCTTGCCATTCCCATCTGGCCTGCATCGTTTCTGTTGATAAATCAGCTGACAATCGTATAGGTGCTCCTTTATAGGTAACTACCTGCTTTGCTCTTGCTGCTTTTAATATTCTCTCTTTGTCTTTTGCTCTTGGAATTTTAATTATGATGTGTCTTGGTGTGGTACTCTTTGGATTCCTTTTGTTTGGAGTTCTGTGCGCTTCCTGGACTTGTAAGTCTAATTCTTTCACCAGGTGGGGGAAGTTTTCTGTCACTATTTCTTTCAGTATGTTTTCGATATCTTGCTCTCTCTCATCTTCTGGGACCCCCATAATTCTGATGTTGGTTCGCTTGAAGTTGTCCCAGAGGTTTCTTACATTATCTTCAATTTTCTGGGTTCTCTTGCCTTCTAGCTTCTGCGGAGGAGTGTCTTCTGGTTCTTTATGTTCCAAATCTTTGACTTGATTCTTGCGATCTTCCATTCTGTTTTTAGGACTCTGTATAATATTTTTTATTTCAGACAATGTATTATTTATTTCTTGTTGATCCCTTATCATTTCTTGTTGATTCCTTATTAATTCTAGTTGTTCCCTTTTCATATCTACATAGGTCTTATCGATCTTTTCTAGGAAATTCTTGAAAAACCTTATAAGTGTAGATTTGAACTCTATATCCAGTCACTTTTTGTCCTCCATTTCTTTCGTTTGTGATCTATTCGTCTCAGCATTTTTGCAGCTTCCCTGATGGGGCGGGGTTTCAGGGTGGAGCCTACAGCTTTGGCTTCCATCAGCCCTGCCTTATGTGGCTCCTGAGTCTCAGGATCCTTCAGTACTTGTTGCAGGTGCCTCTGAGAGGAAGGTGCCCTCGACTTTCGCCTGCTACCAAACAGTCTAGGCTCTCCCCTAATGAGCTTGGTATTGGGGTTCAGTTCAGTTGGAAGTGGAGTTGGAGGTGGCGTTCAGAGCAGTCTGGAGCCCCTGTCTCCTTCCCGCCAGGGCAATCCCACGGCACAGCCAACCGTCCCTTCTCTGCGCGCAATGTGCGCGCCTCCGGGACCTCCTTTCACCGCTACCCCAGGGTTCTGCCTTACAGTCCAGCTCTCTCTGTTTGAGCCTGGTTCCCCAGGATCTGGCCTAGAACTGGGGTTCAGAGCAGTCAGAACTGGGGCCCAGCACAGTCGGAGTTTTATCTCCTTCCAGCTAGGGAACGCCAGGCAGGCACTCAGCCGCCCCGCCCTTCCTTTCCGACTCCGTCCTCTCTGCGCGCAGCCCGTGTCTCCGTACCTTAGGCTTTTACAGCTCCTCTGCTCTTCCTTCTGGTTTTCTCCTTGCTTCTCGTTGTAGAATTTCCAGTCAGTCGACTTTCCTGTAATTCTGGGTAATGTCCATTTTATATTTTAGTTGTATTTTATTGAAATTGTTGTGTGCCGCTGTGGCTAAGTGTTTACCTGTGCAGTCATCTTGGATTCTCTCATTGATATTTCTAACTCTCTATCTCTCTCCCTTCCTCTCTGTACAAAATTAATAAAATATATATTTTTAAAAAATTAAAAAAAAAATAATCAGAAGTTACATCAATACTTAAAATCTTTTATAGGCCTAAAGGGATCCTAACTAATTAGTAAGGGGCTTAGGAGTAACTATGACCATAGGAACAGGAACATCTTTTGAGGACTTCAGGGTCTCATTGGATGCCTGTTTCCCCCAAGTTTGGCATCTTTCAGAATTGGATCAAATGCTATTTCTTTCGACTCATATTCTAGACTTAGAGTCTCTCTGGGAGGATGTATAGAATATATAATTCTAAAAGGTAGTTTTGAGCCATGGTGGCTCACAGTTTGATGTTAACAATATGAAGGAAATGATGCAAACAATCAATGGTGACTTAGGCACACAAATAGGCTCAATTTTACCCCAGTTCCCGGATTAAACAATACAGAAACAACTTTGGTCTTCTGCACTGTCCTGTCCCTACTCTCATACCATACCTTCATCTAATCTGGCAAGACTTTCTTCTTTATTTACTTATTTATTTGGCATTGATAAATTTATTTAATCTTTCTAATTCTTTATTAACTGTATTGGGGTGACATTTGTTTAACAAGGCCATATAGGTTTCAGGTATACATTTCTATGATACATGATCTGTATCATTGTGTACCCACCACCCAAAGTAAAATCAACTGCCATCACATTATATTTGGTCCCCTTTTCCTTTACTACTTCCAGCCCTCTTTTCTCTTGTAACCATCATACTGTTGTCTGTGTCTATGAGTTTCAGTTTTATATCTCAAATATGAAGTGAAATCATATGTTCTTAACTTATTTCACTTAGCATAATATTCTGAAGGTCCATCCATGTTGTTGCAAATGGCGATATTTCATATTTTCTTGTGGTTGAATAGTATTCCACAGAACAGATGTGCTACATCTTTTTTATCTAATCCTCTATGGAAGAACTCTCTGATTGTTTCCATGTCTTGGCCACAGTGAATAATGCTGCAATGAACACCGGAGTGCATATTTATTTAAATGTAGCTGCTCTCTAATTACAGCTGAACTTCAGATACATTCACCAACGGTTGACTCTTAACTGCCTACCCTGCTGCTTAAGTCACATCTCTGCAAATCTAACAAAGACCTTATTCTGATAACACTGCTCTGCACCTGAGCTCCCCATCCTGAAGTCTCTCCAGAACTGAAGCATGACCAGCTCTGAGTTCCCTGGCACCAACCCCAACCAGTTGCCTAAAGAGTGTCTGAGGACTGCTGCTTCCCACCTACCTTCTGCACTGTTCTTTGCTTGGCGAGCTGCTGCTCTGCTGCCACTCAGGCTACCATGCAGTGCAGAGGGCCTAGTGTCAGGTTGTGGGGATTTTGTGAGGGGGGGGGGGGGAGAGGGGGGTGTTCCCCTGTGTATTTCATTATACAAACACACACACATATACATATACCCTAATGTCATGTTTTAATCATCTAGCTGCCATGTCCTACTTTAGGTAACAGGCAGGCATGGTCAACCACTACAAAAATATGACCAGGGCAATCTATATTTTGGGTCCATTATCTTTTACAGATGTCTTAGTGTTGAAAGAGCACCTATTTTTTTAAAGTTTTAATATCTTTTTAAAAAAATTATTGTTGAAAGTATTACATATGTCCTCTAGTTTCCCCATTGACCTCTTCTAGCCCAGCTCTACCCCATACTCCAGGCCTTCATCACCCTATTGTCCAGGAGTTATGCATATATGCATACAAGTTCTTTGGTTGATCTCTCCCCCCCACCCACCGTCCCCCGCCTTTCCTCTGGGATTCTGCAGTCTGTTTCATTCAATAAAGTACTGGTTTTGGACTTGATTTTCTAAGTAAACTCAAATTTTATGCAATTCTGCTTAATAGATAAGCCCTGGATATTTTTCCACATTATATGTGGAACTTACTTTCTCTAGTCTGTACAGTCTTATAAGCAATGCATACAACAAGGCATATAACTTATAATTTGCTATTGACCTACTTTCTGCCAACTTCTAAAATTATCTGGTCAAAATGTACTAGGCTATTCCAGGACATTCTACAATTTTATCAAATCTTTAATTCTTAGCAAGAGAAATTGTAGTCAACCTTAAAAAAAATGATGCTTAGAGGAAATATCCAGTGACTGATTCTCTATCAAGCAAAATGTAAGAAAAGAATATGTGATAATGGCAGCTAGCCATCTAAAAAATAGAATGTGTTTAAATACTTTCATTATTTTATAATGGGAAAACTTTAAGATGTAATTATTCTCAGATGTTTACATATGCTTAGGTCTGTAGTTTAAAGTGATGTTTTCACCTTCTCTGTCAAGAACACTCTTCAGTCTGAAAAGGTCAGATAAGAAGGAACCAAAACCAAGATAAGTATAGAAATTATACCTATAATAAAACTTAAGAACTTAAGTCTCATGATCTAGACAAAATACATTTGACTATTATGAGGGGAGGTGGCTGCGGAATGTAAATGAGTTCTGTGAATTGAATTTTTGAAGGGCCAGGTAAAACAAGAAGGACCATTGTGGTTCAATTTTCCAAAGAAGAGAGACAGATTTCACAAAGTATAAACCAAAAGACTCAGTATGTGTTTTGGGCAAGATTCTTGATACCTTGCTTTGTTACACATGAAAAGAAAGGAGAGATGATAAGGAACAAAGTTATCAAAGATTAAACTAATTGTTGGTAAATTGAATGAATAATATAAGCTGGACATATCATGATTGCAGCAAGATGTTACACAATTATTTTATAACATTTTGTCTTGCATTCAAAACAGAGGATTATAATTTGAGTCAAGGAAGTTAGCTGGGTTTAAATTTGGTTAAACAACTGTGGTAAAAAAAAAAAAAAAAAAAAAAAAAAAAAAAAAAAAAAACTCAGTGTTGACCAAACGGGAATTCCAGGAGTATCTATCATATCTCATTTGATATTTTTACCAGTGGTTTGAATAGTATTCTTAGACAACTCTGAGAGTGCCTAAACTGGGACACAGCAAATACCAAAGTGATGGAAACAGGACATAAAAGATCTCAATTGGCTTAGGTAATGAGCCAAATCAAACAAAAATGAAACTTAAAAGAAATAAAGAGCTTTCCACATGGATTAGAAGGATCTGGACATTATTTTGAGAGAAGTAAAAGAAAGATTACAGAATGGGGAATAAAAAGCAGGGCATTTTGGTTAAAAGACAGTGTATTAACTTTCCGGGACAATAACAAAGTACTAAGAACTGAATAACATAACAAAAACTGGGTGACTTAACGGAAATATGTTGTCTCACAGTTCTGGAAGCCAAGGTGTCGCTGGGCTATGATCTCTCTGATGGCCCTAGAGGAGAATCCTTTCTCACTTTTTCTATCTTCTAGTGTCTGTCAAAAGTCCTTGGCATTCCTTGGCTTGTAGATGCATCACTTCAGTCACATGGCCATCTTCACCCTGTGTCTTTACATCTTCCCTCTGTGCGTGTCTGTCTCCATGTCCTAATTTCCCCTTTTCATAAGGACACCAGACACATTGGATAAGGGCCCGCCCTAATGACCTCATTTTACTTAATTACCTCTGCAAAGGCCCTGCTCCCAAACAAGGTCACATTCTGAGGTACAGGGGGCTAGTATTTCAATGTATCTTTTGAGGAGGACATAATTTAACCCATAACAAACAACTCAGTGTGAATTGACTGTAATGTGCCTGGAATGAAAAGCGTAACTGCACAGATCAGGAATAAAGGGGAGAGCTCTGCCTCTCTGGTCAGAGGATACCTGGGGAGTTGCAATGAGTTCTGGGCCTTTAATAGGCAATCAAGATTATACGAAAACTTAAAACCAAATTATTGGACAGTGGTTTAGAGGAAATGGGAATGTTTAGCCTGAGGAAGAACAGGCTCAGGGAGAAATGAACGCTACTTTCAAATACATGATCAGCTGGCTGGAAGTAGAACTGGAGTTGTTTTTTATGGCTCTGAAGATAGAATTATATTAATGTGAGAGACTGATTCCAAGGGATGAAAAGAAGATTCTGAAAGGTACATGTCCAAAGGCAGTTGTAATTTCATGGAAATACTGAGTTCCCTATGCTTGGATGTCTTCAAGCAAAAACTCAACACAGAGGGAGGGTGCTTCAAAGGGAATGGTAGCTTTGGAAAAATAGCTTGTATTATGAGTCGTCTGACCTGAATATTGGAGAATTCTATGAAATTAGTTCTTTTAAGTAAAGACTGTTAATACCCAGATAAAGAAATTTATAATATCTTATAAAGAAATGGAATGTGCTGACCAAAATTTAAGATTGTTTTCTATTAAATAAGATGAGGAGGAAAGAAAAATGAGAGGGAGAAGATATTTTAACCACACAAATAAAAAAATAGATGGTTTAAATAAATCCTTCCTTGCTTTTTCTTTCTTCTGGGTTTGTCAACCTATACCCAGTAAGGATATAGAAAAACCACACAATCAAATAAGGAAAAGCAAAAACCTTATCCAAGTCAAAGAAATTTTAAAATATTATAGAAGCAGCATTTCAACTTTTATAGAAGAAATATTAAACATGAAACCTAGAACTAAAAAAAAAATAGAAAAATCAGTTAAGTATCACTATCTCCCCAAACCAATACCCAGGAACATAGAGAAAACAGGAAGAATAGATACTATCTGGTGAAGGAACTGATTTGTCTGAAAGAAATTTGGAATAAGGAAGAGATCAGTGAAGGTGGACCAATAGACAGAGACTATCTGGGCAATACAAATAGCACCAGGTTTGGAAGTAAATCAGAAGACCAGGTGATCTTGGCTTGGCCACCAACCAGCTGCACAAGCTCCCACAAAACACTTCTTTGCTTCTCAGTTTGCTCTATTATTAAAACACAAGCACAAAATTAGATGATATTTTAACAATTCCATTTAGCTGTAAAACTGAAACTCTGAAGAATAGCTACAGGTAGATTATGAGGAAATACTTCAACACAATACAGGCATAAGAACATTCAACTTTAAGAGATAACAAAATAAGAAAAGCCAGGGTAACTGCTTAAAAGACTGTAACTGAAAGCAATGTATTAAAACAATAAGAATAGCCACTGTAAGTGGAGATGGGCTAATATAATAAACCAAGTGTCTACAAAGATTATTTAAGGTTCATGAAAAATAAAAGGGAAGTCATTGAGCAGTTACCATATTATTACACATAAAATATTTCTGTAAACTCATATGTAATATATTTCTGTAACCATAGATAGAGCGCCAGAGAATCTCCCCCATTGGCCAAGATGGCGTGAGGGAGAATGGGTGTTTCTTATACTGAGTGCACCAAAAGCTAGAAATATGAATGGACAGGACCCAAGCCCTCCAAAAGCTAGAAAGATGTACAGGACCAAAACTCCCCAAAAGCTAACGAGATAATTAGATAGAAACAAAAGCCCTCCTCTCCTTACGCTGATACAAAGGGGAGGGGGGGAGGCACTTGAGCAGGAAGGGAAGATGGTTTTTGAGACAGAAGTCCACCTTTCTCCCAGGACCTTATTTCTAAATAAAACTTGTTTCTATTGACACCAGAGCCTGTCTCACCAGCTAGGCTTTCCATTGCAGCAGGCAGCCCAACCTGTGTTTTTTGCTTACACTTCTAAGCTTTGAGAATATGGGTTTAGCTTCCCAGTTCAATAATACCATCTAGGCAACATGATTTAGTTCTCAGCTACTTTTTCTGCTATTGCAAATTTTATAAAAATTTTCCACCATATTCAATTCAATACACATTAATAACTAATAAGCCTTGCCAGACAATTTTTAAATCTAAAGAAAGACAACTTAAATGAGCTAATGTTTATTTATAACACAGAATAATACATATAATAATATAAGAAGATTCAAGAAAAAGATTTAAAGAGGCAGGGTTTTGAAGGATAAGTAGAAGTTTACTCAACACAAAAATGGATAAACATTTCATTCAGAACGTTCAAAGGTAAGAGCAAGAAAAAAATGAAAGATTTGGGAAATTACAATTGTTTAAATATTTCTGAACTAAAATACTAGAGGAAGACAATAGCAAAGGTGAAACAGAAGAAGGAGACAGTTAGCTCCAAAGGGCTTTACGGATCACTCTAGTAAACAAGGCATTTTTTTTATGGGAAGTAAAAAGGCATTAAAAGATTCTGAGCCATTCAGTGACAGGCTTAAATTAATGTTTCAGGGGGATGATTCCACATGAAGAGTGGAGGGGAAATATAAGCTGGAGAGGAAGTGAATGGATAGACAGGGAAATAGATGGGAATGAACTGAGTTAAAGCCATGGCAGAAGAGGTTTTGGAAGTGGAATTGGTGAGATTTGGGTAACCAATGAGACATCTCAGACCTGCTGAAGAGCCAATCACAGAGAGGGACCACAGAAGAAAAAACAGGTATCTGGGTGGGAGGTCAAGTGGACCATGAGTGAGTTTGAGATGCCCAGAAGATGACAAGTGCATGGCTATACCATCTTTTCCCTGTTTAACCCTTGCATATTTGAAAAGCCTAATTTCAGAGAATAAACAGAATAATTAAATGTCTGTTTAAGAAAACATACTCCCCCCCCCATACTTCCCTCATAGTAAAATCAAGCAGCAGACAATAATGAATTACATGCTGTCAAAGGTATCATCTAATCCAGTGTTTTTCAACCTTTTTTGGGCAAAGGCACACTTGTTTCATGAAAAAAATCACGAGGCACACCACCATTAGAAAATGTTAAAAAATTTAACTCTGTGCCTATATTGACTATATATAAAGTAATTCTCTTGAATAGAAATCAAATAAACACAAATAAAGTATTTTATAATTACTTTATTATGAAATATTAAGTAAACAAAATAGTGAAAAATTATAAAATTCTTGTCTTGTCTGCACCTACGGCACACCAGGCAACAACTCGCGGCACACTAGTGTGCCGCGGAACAGCGGTTGAAAAACGCTGATCTAATCAAAGACCAGTTAATCAAATGCTTTGTGAGTAGAAGATAACTGTATATGTTACCTGAATCATCAAAATTTAAAGAATAAGAATGCAAAATAAACACTAAATAGCAAAACTGAGCACAAACTATCTTCCCAAGATTCAAAATCTATTAAGGTACCTTTGATGTGATGTTAAGGGCCTCACTCAAAACCATATATGAAATGAGCTTGCCTTTGCTGGATGCCGAGTCAACTATCCTGCTCTGTGGAAAGATCTGCACTTGGTTTAGATAGAAGGCTCTGAGGAGTGGAGTGACAGCATCTGTAACAGACGCAGGGGATAGTGGGCCAAGTTTGCATTCCCCTTCAGCAATGTAGAGCCAGACTCATCGGAATGTGGTCAAGCCATAATGCTAAGTTTAACTGATATATGCTGTAACTGGGAAGGCCACAGAGTTGCTGCAATGTGTGTCCATAAGTCCTATGAGAAAAACAGACTGAGCAAATGGTATTTCCAAAAGCCACACTTTGGCAGGCTGACAGACACTAACGCATTTGGGTAGCTATGGCCAACCCGAAGTTTTCTTGCATAATTAGTAGATTTGGTGTTCTTGAGAAAGGACATTTTCCATGAAGAGCTTGCTTTGAAGGCACATTTTCACTGCCAGGTCTCCTGGGAGAATCATTTTTTCCAGCTCTCACTTTTGCTATCTCTGACTCATCTCTCAGAGCTTAAGGGAAAACATTCTTATGGCGGGAACATGTGGGGGTCCAGATGGAACTTTTTTAGTGACTCCAAATGTCCCCTATCACCATAGCTTCACTGAAGTTTGCTTCGGTGTGGTGATCCCCTCTCCGGGCTGTCTACTGGAGAGGAGGAGAACAGGTGACGTACAGGGGCAGCTCACAGGCAGAGAACGGCTTCACATGACCTGGCAGTGGTCCCTGGCGTCTGGAAACCCTGACATTTTGGGGAGGAAGTAATGATTTACTCTTGAGAGAAGAAGTAGGGATAAGTTATGAACAATGTGGGGTAGGCAGTCAGAAGTGAGAGAAGGAAGAGAAGATTATCTGGACACCTTAAAAATGACTAGGAAATATCAAATACGCCTGGGTGGACTTCCTAAATCCCTGCGAAAACAAACCCCACTAAAATTGGCTAATGATGGAAGCAAATATCGTCCAGAAGAACAGACTTTGACTTACTTGGCCTCTTGAATTTTAAAAGCATTTAGGGAAAACACATTGACCCTCTGATGCTGCAGTGATAAATTGTTATCTTTGACTTCTTGTTGCAACTGGTTATTTTAATCTTTCCAATTATTTCTCATTCCTTATCAGCACCTCAGGATTACATCGATCCAAGTGTCTGTCAGTGGGTGGGATGGGGGGTTCAGATAGTGGCAGCTAGCTTTTGTCTGGTTTCTTAAAGATGACCCACGCTTCTTACCAATAGACTCTGTTTCAGACCACTGAGCAGGAAATTCTCAGGATCTCAGTTCAGTCTGTCAGCGACCTTAGCTGAGAATGATTTTCTTCACCAAAGGTCAAGGAAAGAATTAAAGCTACCCCTAGCAGGTGAGCCTGGCAGAACACTGGCCCTGTGTCTGAGCACTGACAGCATAGCCTGCCGCCAGAGGCCCCACGCCAGGGTTCCCATGGCTTCGGCACTGCATAAATTATATAGAAGAAAAATAAATGGCTTCTCCTTTGGGTGACTGAGATTTTCTGATTTTTTTTTTTTTTTTGAGTGAAAACATTTCACCGTTCTATAAACAGTCTCCTATGGCCCTGGTTTTATTTTAATTACATGTATCCCTCCTTATTTTATTTTTTTTTCTTCTCGCAAACCTGGGCAGTAAAGTATTGCACATTTAAAAGAAACCACATACAGAAAGAAAACACATTCTTGGAATGAGACACCCTGAAATAGCATCTACATGTTTTTCGGACCGGTGTTGATGGCTTCAATATATGTTGGTTTAGAATTACTCTCTACAATTGGGCCAGCTGGGAGGGGGTTGGGAGAAGCGCCCATTCTTCTTCTGTAGGCTCTAATAGGCTCTGACCTGTTGCCTGTGAGTAAGACACAGGCTAAAGGAAAATTTTATTGGAATTCTGGTCAACATCCTACTAAAATATAAAAAATTCTTATTTCACATTTGTAAGTCATAGGAAGATACAGTTTCTTATTAGAGGCTAAGATTCCAACTATGGAATAAAAGTCTCTGTTCCCTTGAGTTTGATTTTACATATGAAAATTTCACGTACATATATATACATATATACACACACACACACACACACACCCATATACATACACATATATACTACCGGTACATATGTATATACATTTGCTTTTATGCTATCTTTTGTCAGATTTTGACATCTTAACTCCTCAAAGGCAACTAATAAAAAATAGTTGATGGACATATTTTGTGTAATATAAAAATTATAAATTTGAAGTAAAAAGATTCCCTCAGTATAACTCTGCTGCAATGGGATGGTAAGGTCACAGAAAAAGGACTTCAACGATAGCACTTGGTTGGAGCAAAATCCATGGAGAACCAAGTTACAAAAGGTTGCAGCAGACATCACCAATCACAGGAAGCCCAAAGGAACAAATCCCCATTTGAAACACAGCACCCATATCATAGATTAGAGTAACCCTTTGTACTCCCCAATGGCTCTGGAAGAATGTACAACTTTGAGCTGTGACATTCTCGTGCCTCTGGAGGGATGCCATTTCTAAGTGATAGCCATGGCCCTTCCACAAGAGACAGCCTGTGCCTCCCAGACCACCGCAATTATGCCTCGCCTCCCTGGCCTCTGCCACAGCGTGGGTCAAGATGCCACTACCCACTTAGAGCACTCTCTTGTTTAGAGTCCCAAGGGGATGGTCAATACCACATATGTGAAGTTTAGGGAAACCCACTAGGAAAATAACCCAGCACGATTCAGAAATAGTACAACAGTAAAACCCAATGTATAGTCAGTATTTTTCCAGTGGTTTTCTATATGTGAATGTTCCAGAAAAACACATTTTTCAAGTATCAAAATACTTTTATATATGATTAATTTGATAAAAATAAAATATAAAGTGCTATTACATTCCCCCATGCTTTCAGTATTTCTGGGTAGAACTTTACCCTTGTTTACAAATTGGCATGGTGATATTCTCCTGTTCACCAAGAACATCCCTGATCTAGTGCCATTGTATTCCCTTTAGTTCTCTTACCCCTATCTTCGTATACCCTCGGCTTTAGCCAAATCTCTTCCATCCCTTGTTTTTGGCATGGGCAGCTGTTCTAGGGCATGTTTGTGGACTCTGGTCCCCATTTCCACAACCTGAGTTCTTCCCATCTTTCCTGATCCAGTTGCACTAGGTTACCCCCTCTAATTGCTATTTTCACTCAGCTATTGCTAACAGGAATTTCCCAAGTGAATGTTAATTTTTTTTTGTTTGTTTTTTGTTCTGACATTTGTCACTCTCTGTCTCTCATTATTATTACTTAATATTTACATATGTGATTATAAGTTGTTAAGAGAGCAATAGCCACAATTTATATATCTTAGTTTACCCTGGGACTAATGGTATTTAAAACAGTACCTGAGACTAATGGATATTTTTATAAAAACACTGCAAAGACATCTATTGAATGAATTTACAGTAAGGGTCCTGGCTAGCCAAAACTAAAATTCAATATAATTGGGAAGTGAATGTGAGTGAATCTCGCCCCACTTATAACTCCTTGGTCTATACCACAATCATTGATCCACATAGCACTGACAGTCGCCTTAAAAAGCGCACTCTAACCATATCCGTGCCTTAATTCCATTGCATGAAGTAGAACCTGGCTCATAGTAGGTGTTAAAAAAACAAACAAACTCTAAATTCTTTAAGCTATGCAGGCCTAATTGAACTTTTTCTTGGCTTGTTTTAATCACCTCATCTTAGAGGCCGTTAGTCCTCAGCCTCAGAGTAGTAAGATATTGGTGACTGTGAATATTATGGGAAGGCTTAATTATGGAGGCCTAGGAGAGATGCTGGCCACTGTGTCACCTCTGCTCCAAGTGGCAACCACTGCATCGTGCCTTCTCAGGTTTAAGTTCAGGGGAGATAAAGAGGCTTGTGGAAAAGGATTCCAAAATTTTTAGAGATGGGGGCAGCAGCACTAGAGAATCTCAGGCTCCCTTTATGCCTGGAAGTGAGGCCTGGAATGTTTCTTAGGGATCCGGGACTAAAGGGAGACACCGCTCAGGGCACCGTAGGAATATATACATGGATATATGCAAGGAAATGGTGTAACTACATAAAAAGATGGATCTAATTAGCTGATAAAATTTGGCTTTACTACTTAACATGACATCATTTGCCCAAGAATACGTGTGGAACCATTTGAGAAATGAATGAAAAACTGAATTGTTAGAAAATCATTTTTTCCTTGTAAGGTGTTAAATATTTTAGTAAATTCTAATAGAAAAAAAATTTAATTAAAAAATGACAGAACTACTGGGGAGCTTAGCAACCAATCTGAACCCCTTGCTTTGCTGAAGAGAGAACTTTCCAGTCCTGTGGCTAACTTTTGACTGATTTGGGACCAGTAAGCAGGTTTGCTGAGGCCGAGGACTGTAGCCTTCTCTGTACCAGAACAGACACTCCAAAAGCATGACATGGAAGTCAGTTTTGCTTGGAGCCAAACTGGAATAAGAAAAGAAGTCTGTCTATACTGAAGGGAATCAGGCCCTGAGCCATGATGTTCAGGTCAAGCCAGTCAGCATTAACGACTCCCAATGAACAAGCCAACTACTTTCCATTCTCATTAAAAGAAAGTTAGAACTTCTAGTATACAGTGACTCAAATTTTTTATTTTTTTTTTCTTTAATGAAAGCCACCACAAAAAGCATACTTCCCTTGAACCATCACATTGCTAAACAAAATAACTTTGAATTTTATGAACTCTGAGAGGCATTTACTTCTCTGGCTGTTTTTAATTCAGAGGAGGGAAAGGGGGAAAAAAGAGATAAAATTCATGGATAGCAATAGAATAAGGATAAGTGTATCTGGAAATTTTCATTTGGCAGCTGAAATTGTGCTTAAAAAACAGAATATATATACTAGTATACATTATAAAATTACCAGGGCTATTTAATTGCAGTCATATTAAGCCCTTCAATCATTCAACAAATGTCTGTTGAGGGTCTGTATCCTGTCAAGAATCAGACTAAAGATAGAAAAATCACGAGGACCCAGTTGAACTAAGCGGGGGCCAGGTGGAAGTGGAGAGCGTGGAAGACTTCTCTGAGGAGCTCACTCCTAAGGAACAGTACTTATTAACCACATGAGGTCTGGGGTGCTGGACCTGCTGGCAGCCTGCTGAGGCAGCCTGCTGAGGCAACGAAAAGTGTTTCAGGAACAGAGAGAAGCTCGGTGCCTGGAGTGCTGAGTGTGGGGAGGTGTGCAGTGACAAAGGAGGCCGGAGGAGAGAAAAAGCCATCTCAGGAGTTTGAGCTGTATGCCAAAGATGATTTGAGCTATCAGAAAGATCAAGATAGGATTTATGTCTAAAAAAATAATCTTAAATTGCTCTTAAACATAAAAAAAAGATGATCACTGCTTTTCACCTGTCAAACTAGCAAAAAGCAAATTTGGGTAGGGTAGAGAAGCATTTGCCACATTTCTGGCAGGAGTAAAAATAATTTGGCAACATATTATAGTCATTAACTCAAATACCTTTGACCCAGCACTTCCAATTCTTCTGCAATTATTCTCGGACTAGTATGGAGTGACATATATTCATTACAGCATTGTTTGTAATAGCAAAATATCAAAATATAAAAAAAAAACTATTAAATGTTCATTAAAAGCAAGCTAGTTAACTATGTTTTATTAGCTCAATATGATAGAAAATCTTGCACTTTAATAAAGAAGAATAACTTCTTTATATGGAAAGATTACCAAGATACATCTGTTTTTAGAAGTAAATACAAAACCGTGAGTACATCATAGTAATTTCATGTAAAAAAGAAAGACATGTTATATTTTATTGTATAGTGTGTATAAAATATCTCTGGAATAACACAAAGTTCTTACATAATTGTCTGTATGGAAGGGTGACTGGGAGGTGGGCATAGGAGAGATTCTTTTCAGTGGATGCCACCTTTTGTGACCTTTGCCCAAACAGTTTCATGGAGTAATGTGGGCAGAACCCATACTGCAGTTGAGGACTGGATTGATTGACCATGCTGGACATGATACCACTTTGAAGAGTCTGGTTGTGCAAGGGGAAGTGATAGGGTATGGTTTGGGGTGTAGGTGGGGAGCAATGTCAGATCAAGAAGTTTCTTTTGTACTGGGGAACAGACTTGAGCTTGTAGAGATGAAAATGTTGCAAATTTCCTAACAAGATATAAAAAAAAATCCAGGAATTATATCTTTCTTTCTTTTCTTTTTTAATTACTCTCTATTGTCTTTAGAATAGTGATTAGTACCAAATCAGACTTATTAATTTTTATTTTTTATTTTATTTTTTTACCATCTGATGTCATGGTGCCCAGATTCATGTTTTGGAATACCGTATTTTCCGGTGTATAAGACGACCCCCTAATTTTTACAGTTAAAACATAGGTTTAGGCCTATATTTGCTATATAAGACTCCCCCCCACTTCTGAGGCAACACCAGTTCTTTTTTTAATAGACCGCCTCTCTGACTCTGGCCAATCTGAGCAGGCTTTTTATGCATGCAAATTATACATGTTCTGTACCCAAAGCTACACTGTGTTCTATTGTAGTAAAAAGCCTGCTCAGATTGGCCAGAGTCAGAGAGGCGGTCTATTAAAAAAAGAACTGGTGTTGCCTCAGAAGTGGGGGGGAGTCTTATACAGCAAATATAGGCCTAAACCTATGTTTTAACTGTAAAATTAGGGGGTCGTCTTATACACCAGAAAATATGGTATCTTCCTTCATTAAATGTTAAGCCACATGACCAAACAAAAAAGATATGCAAAAACAAACAATGTATGCACATATCAAAGCAAGATCATAGAGGCATGCACCTATTTCAGCAACTGTAAGCAGAAAGCCCACCAACCTTCCATCTCTCCTGTCTCAGGAAGGGTAGGGAATGTCTCTTCCCTCTACCTCTTAGCCTCCACTGTCAGCCCTGGCTGCAGGTGAATCCTTCACCAAGGGCTAAGCTTCCAGAAGATCCAGCCCAGTCTCCATGTCAGAGGCAGGATACAAACCCACGAATTCCTTCCTAAATGTTTAGTGTTTTCTATGCCCCAGCATTCTAATCCCCCTTTCTGACATTTTTCAAGTGAAAAATTTGACTCACACTCCCCCTAGTGACAGGCCTATGTCTTTCAATGACAAACCATACCTCATTGATAGCAAAGAGAAAGAGCCAGCCTGAAGTGTTGATTGTTACAGGAAAGTGCACCTTTATTGTCCCCAGTCCCCGCCTGACACATTGCTTTCTGTGAACAGGAAGAAGTATTTGTGGGGCTGAATATGTAGACATTAATAGATTTGGGGGAATGCATTTTGGTCAGTGTAATGGAAACAGCACTATATCTTCCTTGTTTTATGAGGAGGCAGGTGTTAGAAACAGGATGACTCTGCATATATATATAAAAAGAAAAAGAGAGAAGAAAGGAATGGAATATGTTAGACATGTCCCAGTTTTCACTGCTGATCCCAAAGTTGAAACAGTGTGATTACTACCACTTTTATGTTTAACTTATGAACACAGAAATCCTAAGGTTTAGTGTACTGAGGGTACAGGATCTGTGAAATATGGCCTGAGGAGACAGTAACAGCAGTGATTAAATATTTGTAAGTCTGACATGTGGAAAATTAAACTTCTTGTTTGGAACAACTCCAAATAAATAACACTAAACCATTCATTGAGGGTCAGTTTAAGAACTGATGAATATACAGCCTTTCTCTCCAGAAAAGAAAAAAAAAATGCTTTCACACTTCATGGATTGTCATAGAAAAAAAGTTCATTGCTAATAAACATTGGAGCAGATGCTCATTCTCACTAAAAATGTCAGGCTAACCTAACAGGAATCTACAATGTTTTCCCTTTCTATCTGGAAAAAGATCAAACAATTTAACAATGCCACATATTGTCAAAATTATGCTACTGATGCATTACAAACTGGTGCCATCATTTTTGAATGACACTCCATAGGTGATCACATATGCTATGGCTTCAGTTCACATCTCTAGACCAATCCAGCTCAGACCTCTCTTCGAGCTTTAAATATGGACTGTCTTCACTTGGCTATCCTAATGGTTCTGCAAATCTAACATGTGCAAGAAAGAACTCCACAACTCCCATAGGCGGCTCTCTCTGGAGCATGCCAGCATCTTTCCCCACCCACTTGCCCTTTTCCTGGCCTCTCTCGTCCTCTTAAGCTCCAAGCACCCTTCTTTTGCCTTTGTAACTTGAATCTTGAGCCCATTTCTCCTACAGCTCACTTTTTCCATCTCTGTCTTTATAAATAAATGTTCTCTTAAAAAAAAAAAAAAAGAAAAGAAAAGAAACTCCCACAAACTATTGACACCAGATAATATGTAGCACTCCCATCCATTAGTTTGTGAGTCAGACATTTCAGAGGCATCCTTGATGTTTCCCTCTAACCACTTCTCCCTGCTTCCCATGTCACCAGGTTAAGCAATCATCATTTCCCACCTGGACCCTTGCAATAACCTCCTAACGTGTGTCCTAACACCCACTCTGTTCCTAGGATGAGTTATCCTCCTTGCAGTCAGAATCATCTTTTCAAAACTTAAACCTAATCATGCCAAGCCTCCTGTTTAAGTCCTGCAATTGCTTTTAAGATAAAGACAGAAATCCTTAACGCAGCCTGCAGACTCTGCACGGCCTGACTTCTGATTACATTCCCAGGCTCCCCTAACCAATTCTCTCCATCCTCTAGCATGCTGGCTCCTTTCTCTTTCTTTAAAGCTATTTTTCTCCCCTGTCGCATGGCTTTTTCATATGTGTTTCTTCTATTTTAAAGTATCTTCTCCCTCTCTTCATCTAGTTAACTCCTACTCAGGACATAATCTCAATTCCCAAAGGAAGACATCTATGTCACACCAGTTCCGCTCTGTTTTCTTTTGTTACTTTATATATGAAAGCCTAGAACTATGTCTTTTTTTTTTATAGTACTTAGAGTAATTTGTAATAATGCCCTAATCTATATGATTGTTTTACTTCTATATTTTCCTCCTATTAAACTATAATCTTCACAATGGCAGAGACCTTGTATTTCTTAAAGTGTGCCAATGGATCTTGAATAGCAAGAAGTAGGCAGTGTGTTTGTGTGTGTGTGTGTGTGTGTGTGTGTGTGAAAATGTGAGGAAGAAAATACACATACACACACAAAAAAAGGTTAACAATGGAAATTTCTAGGTAATGGAAATTTCTAGGTAATGGACTTAGGCCTGATTTTTCCTTCTTTTATGTTTCTGTGTTTTATATACTTTATACAATGGATATACATTTATTTGTGACTTTAATGATATAACTTTAATGTTATATCATTAAGTTAACTGAATTTCAGAGTACATGACCGCCAGCCACTTATGCCAAATATGAGTAAAACACAAAGGATTACCAGAAAAAGTAAGGAAAACTGTTTTAAGAAGCCATGAATAATATTTTTGAATCAATTAGGACCTTCAAAAATTATAGAGTTAAATACACCCAATGCAGGAGCACCCAAATAATAAAAAATCTCTTGGAAGATATCAAGAGAGAGATTGACAACAATACAATCATAGTAGGGGACTTTGATACACCACTGACATCACTGGATAAATCCTCTAGACAAAATATCAGAAAAGAAACAACAATCCGAAATGACTCACTATATCAGATGGACTTAATTGACATCTTCAGAACATTTCACCCCAAAGCTTCGGAATATATGTTCTTATCAAGTGCAGATGGGACATTTTCAAAAATAGACCACATACTGGGTCACAAGCAAAGTTTCCCCAAATTCAAGAAGATTGAAATCATACAAAGCATCTTTTCAAGCCACAATGGCATAATATTAGAAATAAACTACAATAAAAATAACCCAAAACACTCAAATACTTGGAAGCTGAATAGCATGTTATTAAATATTGATTGGGTTACCAGTGAGATCAAAGAACTTTAAAACATCCTGGAAACTAATGACAATTAAAACACAACAATCCAAAACCTATGAGACACAATGGAAGCAGTCCTAAGAGGGAAGTTTATAGCTCTACAGGCTTACCTCAAAAAACAAGAAAAAAAAGTGGTAGTAAATCATCCCACATTACAACTCAAAGAATTAGAAGAGGACAACAAGAAAAGCCCAGAGTGAGCAGAAGGAAGGAGATAATAAAGATTAGAGCAGAAATAAATGGCATAGATACAAACAAACAAAAAAATAAAAAAAACACACAATACAAAAGATCAATGAAACCAAGAGCTGGTTCTTTGAAAGGATAAACAAGATTGATGAACCTCTAGCCAGGCTCACCAAGAAGCAAAGAGAGGAAACTCAAATAAACAAAATCAGAATTGATAAAGGCAAAATAACAACAGACCCCATAGAAATATAAATGATTCTTAAAAAATATTATGAACAACTCTATTCCAACAAACTAGACAACCTGGAGAAAATGGACATATTCCTAGAAAAATACAACCTTACAAAACTCAATCAGGAAGAATCTAAAAATCTCAATAAGGCCAATAACTATGGAAGAAATTGAAGCAGTCATCAAAAAGCTTCCAGCAAACAAAAGCCCAGGGCCAGACAGCTTCACAGGAGAGCTATACCAAACATTCAAGGAAGAACTAAAACCTATCCTTTTCAGACTACTCAAAAAAATTCAAGAGGGAGGAACACTTCCAAACTCATTCTATGAAGCCAGCATCACCCTAATACCAAAACCAGATAAAAACAACACAATGAAAGAGAATTACAGGCCAATATCCCTCAAGAACATAGATACCAAAATCCTCAACAAAATTCTAGCAAATCGGATCCAGCAGTACATCAGAAAGATCATACACCATGAACAAGCAGGATTTATCCCAGGGATGCAAGGATGGTACAATATCCGCAAATCAATAAATGTGATACATCACATAAACAAATTGAGGGAGAAAAATCATATAGTCATATTAATTGCTGCAGAAAAAGTATTTTGACAAAACCCAAAACCCTTTCTTGATTTAAAAAAAAAAAAAAAAAAAAAACTCTCAGCAACTTACACTAAAATAAACTCAAAATGGATAAAGAACTTAAACATAAGATGGGAAAACATAAAAATAGTAGAGGAATCCAGAGGCAACAAAATCTCATACATATGCCAAAGGAACTTCTTCACTGATACTGCTCCTAGAGCAATGGAAACTAAAGAGAAAATAAATAAATGGGACCACATCAAAACAAAAAGCTTTTGCACAACAAAAGAAACCATTAACAAAACAACAAGAAAGACCACTACGTGGGAGAATGTATTTGCCAATGTTATCACTGATAGGGTTTAATCTCCAACATTTACAGGGAACTCATACAACTCTACAAAAGGAAGATAAACAATCCAATCAAGAAATGGGCAATGGACCTAAATAGAAACTTTTCGAAAGAAGACAGAAGGCCAAGAAACACATGGAAACATGCTCAAAGTCACTAATTATCTGAGAGATGCAAATTAAAACGACTATGCAGTACCATCTCACACTTGTCAGAATGGCTATCATCAACAAATCAATAAATGACAAATGTTGGTGAGGATGCAGAGAAAAAGGAACCCTTGTGCACTGCTGGTGGGAATGCAGATTGTACAGCCACTGTGGAGAACAGTATGGACTTTCCTCAAAAAACTAAAAATGGAACTCCCATTTGACCCAGTGATCCCACTTCTAGGAATATGTCCCAAGAAGCTAGAAACACCAATCAAAAAGAATATATGCACCCCTGTGTTCATAGCAGCACAGTTTACCATATCTAAGATTTGGAAACAGCCTAAGTGCCCATCAATACATGAGTGCATTAAAAAACTGTGGTGCGTCTACACAATGGAATACTATATTGTGCTAAAAAAGAAGGAATTTCTACCATTTGCAACAACATTGATGGAACTGGAGAGCATTATGCTAAGTGAAATAAGCCAGTGAGAGAAAGATAAATACCACATGATCTCACTCATCTATGGGAAATAATGAACAACATAAACTAATGATCAAAAACAGATCCAGAGATAGGAAAGCATCTATCAGACTATCAAACCTGAGAGGGAAGATAGGGGAGGGGAGGGGTAAGGAAGAGAGATGAGCCAAAGGACTTGTATGCATGCATATAAGCCTAACTAGTGGACACAGACAACAGGGGGATGAGGGCAGGAGTGTGGGGGTGGGGAAGCTAATGAGGAGATGAGGACAAATACATAATACCTTAACCAATAAAGAAATTTTTAAAAATTATAGAGTTAAGCACTTGGTTAATTCTAGCTCCTTTAAGAATCAACTTCACCAAGCGCTAACATGAATGTGCTAGCTTTTATCAAAGGTTGCTTTGAGAAACGACCATAAAAAATATAGCTCCTTGTTTACCATAAAGTTGTTGTTAAGGACATTGTTTATTACATGACTCAGTGTTCATAATATAAAACATTCAAGTTAACCTCTTTGAATCTCAGTGCTAAACAAAGCTTTGCTTCTGCTGAAGACTCTTACTTTCCCCTCTGATGAAGAGCACTCCATTGGTTATGTTCACTTTTTTTACCAAGAGTTAGACCCGATGCCCCATCTCAGCACGTGTGTTCCTTGTATGGGCACCATATTTATATTCTTCTTCCCTTATACTTTATCATTTAATTTTACTTATTTGAGCTATAAACTGTGTGATGTAAAAATCACTATAAATTGAGCTGGGGCATAAATATACTACTAGTGAAATTGATAAAATACATAATCCTTCTAACTTTCGAACCTGTCAAATCTTACTCAAGATCTTCTTTTCCCATCACCTGAGAGGTTCTATTGGCTAAATTTAGATGCAGTTCATAAAATGCAGACCAGAATGCCCTCTAAGTTTCTCAAACTGGGCAAAAGTCTCAAGCACACATACAAAAGGAAAACTTGAGTACAGTAAATATAAAAGCCAAATATAAAGGAACAAATCCCAGTAGTTAGAGTGGTCCAAAGACAAGAATGGACTGCCTTATCCCTAGGAATTTGTCTTCTCGTGGGACTCTAGACCACTTTCCAATGGAGGTAAGGCAGACAGACACAAATCTAGATAACTCTCACCCAGCAACACTGCCCAGTATCCTTGCCTCTAACCAACTCAGTGTGAGAAAATGTCATTGGATTATATTGCAAGTGCTGGGGTGGGAGACTTGATGCCTAAATCTCTCTCTGGCTCTCTGTCCCCAAAATGAAGGTAAGCATTAGCTTCACTGGCTATTGGCTCTGCCAGTCTCAATGGCCACAGAACACTGTCTGCTCCATAAAGTAGCCTTGGTTTCTTTAGTGGCCATCATCCATTACAGAAATGGTAGTAGATGATCATAAGTAATCTTAGTAACAAGATGTCTGCAAAGGACAAAGAATGTTGAATCAGCAGATCTAAGAGAAAGCTTGGGAAGCTACAAAGAAGGTATTACAACATTAAAACTGGCACATGTTTCTCTAGTATCTCACCTCAATGTCAGATTCAGCTGTAGATGAGAGACCTAGCATTGATTCCAGCTGTTCTTCCATCAAGGCATGGTAATCGTCTGATGCTTACAATGATCAGAATAGTTTGTAATCTTCTGTTTTCGTAAATTGCTGAATCATATACAGTACCCATCTTTCTATTATTTTAGGCACCATACTTAGTAAAGCAGACATGTTAACTCAGCAATTGGGAAAGACTCAGGAAAGAAATTTCAGAGGACTTGCATCATCAAAGAATCATGCAGAGAACTGCCGAATAAGGTCATAGAGTGAAAAGCAACTAGACCACCTCGGACTTTAATTCTCTGAGGGTAGAAACTGTAATGACTCATTCAGACCAAAAGGGGCTCCCATGTCTGAAATCCACAATATCCTTTCAGAGTTGCAATTCTGTCCTTGGCTGAAGGAGAGGGAGCCAAGGGAGGAAGCAAGACAGGCTTTTGGCTGAGATTGAAGTGAGGAAGGGAAACTAAGGACTGAACAACTCATAAACTCCACCACCAAACCAGACCTGTGTTCAGATGGCATAAAAAATCCAAAACTGCTGTTTATAAAGCATCATCTTTTTCCATGGTTTTGCTCTTTTTCATTTTTCTTTAGCTCTATGTAAAATTTCATGATATAAAAACTCAAAAATTATAGATGTTACATAAATGATAAATTAGAAGATGATTCTCCACTTTACAACAGAATTCTTGGCTTCACAAAAGAAACAGGAATAGTGTTTTTAAAATGAGAGTATCCCTTTTTACACTTAAAATATATTTTTTTGTATTAGTCAAGGTCCCAACAGAAAATACCATACTCAAACTGGAATAATTTATTAAGCAAAATTTCTGTAGCTTAAGGATCGTTCATTGTTAACTAAATTTTTTACCTAAAGTATCTGCAATGCTATGCTAGGAGCTGGGGGAGATAATAAGTTATAAGATATTCCTTTTTAAGAGCAGATTAAAGTTTAACAGAGCTTAACGTTTTGTTAGAAAGACAAGACATAGGCAATGAAGTAGCAACAAGCACTAATACAGAATTTGTTCTAGATTTGGGGTGCATTCTGTAAAAGCATTAGGAGAAAGCAGGTGCAATGGCAACTAAAATAGACTAGGGAGATCTCATGAAAAAAAAATAAAAATAGGAAGCATATAAGGAGGACCAGATGATTATTCCAGAGGGAGAGAAGAAACAGAAGGTATACAGCCTGGGAACAAGTGTTGAAGCTCGCAAGATAGTCTGCCAACTGAAAAAGTAACTTGCGGATACAAGGCAGATCCTCAAACCTTGTGCCTCTTTTTAAACGATGGGCCATATTTTAAAGCTGAGCCATATTGTAGATCTCAATAGGTCTAAGCAACTGGAGATGACAGGCCCTTCCACCTCTGCTCACTCACATAGATCTTCCTTCAGAGGTTCTGAAGACAGATGGCTGGAGATAGAAATATTTAAAAAAGCTAACCAATAGCTACTAGTGGTGAATAGGACAAGATTTTACCTATTGACTAGACCAGTGGTCAACAGAGCGAAATATCAACAGGACAATGATTGAAATTTCTTTTGAGAGCCAAATTTTTTTTTTTTAACTAAAACTTCTTCTAACGCCATTTCTTCAAAATAGACTCACCCAAGCAGTGATATTTTGTGGAAGAGCCACACTCAAGGGGCCAAAGAGCCACATGTGGCTCAGCAGCCTCAGTTTGCCAACCACAGGACTAGACAGATGCAAAAAAGCAGCCTTGCTTTTCACCAGTTATTATTGTCTTCCTTGTTTCCTCTAGCAACCAAATCACCCCTGAGGGCAGTTCACAGCAAGTTTCCTGGTGACAGTTCACAAAGATTAACTTTAGAAGTTCTTAATTCAATTGTGTGTGGATTGAAGAAACGCTAGGTTTGACAATCCACAAAATGTTTTTCCATTACCTATGACATCCATTTTATACTTATTTATGTTTGTCCCAATCAAGTACCATTCTGTACAAATTCAAATGAGTCCTTATTGACTAAATAATTTTTTAAAATTACATAATCAAAGTTGTCCCATTAAAAACACTGTCTGATGCTTCTTGGCCCTCGGTGCTCTAGGGGGAAAGAAAAAAAAAAAAAAGTAAAGAAAACGTTTTGACCTAGAAATCAGTAATAAACAAGCCAAACCAATATGCATACAAATGGGAGGGTGACAATGTAACTAGTCACTGTCTTTGTTTCTCCTTTCTTGCCTCACTCCACACCAATTTTTTGGAAGTAGCCCTGCCTCTGCCAGTAAAGGCAAGGGTGACCTAGAAATCTGTGGTATTCCCAGTTACTGACCTCACTGAAAGAGAGTAGGTAGGGACACCACAAAATGGTTAAAGGAGCACCTAATCATAAAGGCATCCAGTCCTCCCCCTCCCCCGCTCCCCAGTAAAAAGGTTATGTGACTCACCAGGGTAAAGATCAAACCTCCATCTTCCTTTCCACAAAGATGTAGTCATGTAGGAAACTGGTTGGAACTAAGAGCACCCAGAAGGGATGGAGATTTTAATGCTTTATATAGCAAGGTAAGATCTTGACTATTGATGAATTCTTGTGCTTTTCTTTCTATCCTGAAATATTTTCTATTTTTCATTCCCATTGTCCTCAGCCTGGCTGCACACAAAAAAAATCATCTGGAAAGCTTTTTAAAAATGCTGACTCCTGTACCCTACCTCAGCCACTGCGGTAGCTGAAAGTAGGAGAGTCAGAATAAAATGATGGGGTCATGTCACAAACACAGGAGCCAGTTTGACCAAATCAGGGTCTCTGAGGGTGGAGCCTACGCACTGTTAGTTGTGCAAACTCTCAAGGTGAGTCCAAGGTTTATTCATTGTTTGGTACCAGTGTAGTCGGAGGGCTCACTTGGTGTAAATGGGCATCACCTGAGCATGGTGGTTGCTGGTGAAAATGAGCACAGAGCACGCTGGTGTGTTGCTAGAAGGATACCTGAGGTTGTGGTTGGTCCCAGGAGAAAAATGGACTGTAAATAATGCTACTATGAGTAACCTATGGTGTGCATATTTTTGTATTACTAAAGGTGTGCTCATGAGTATTGAATGGTTATCTTCCCCAAAAATTCACACCCAATGAGGCCTCAGAGTGGTGATGAGGTCATGAGGGCAGTGCCCTAATGAATGGGATTGGTGCTCTTATAAATGAGACACCAAGGTCTCTATAGCCCCTCTCACGTGAGGATACAGATGTCTGTCCTGACTAGACCAGGCTGTACCCTGAACTCAGACTTCCAGTCTCCAGAACTGTGAGAAATAAGTTTCTATTGTTCATAAGCCACCCTGCCTGACTAAGATTGATACATTCCTAAAAGTGAAACTGCTAGATTAAAGGGTAAAAGCATATGTAGCTTTGTTACATGTTGCCAGATTTCTCATCATAGCAATGTATAAGACTATTTTCCCACACACTTACATCAGAGTATAATATCAAGCTTTCAAATGTTTGCCAATATGATAGATAAGAAACAGCTCAGTGAAGTTTTAATTTTCATATGTCATTTTATAAATGGTTAAACATGTTTTTTTATGAATCATTCGTTCATGTTTTTTGCCCATATTTTTATAGGATTTTGGCCTTTTTGCTCATTTTTTTCCTCTAATTTTGTTTATTTGAGATAAAATTTACATTCAGTTGAATGCACAGGACTGGAGTGCCTATGTCAATGAGTTTTCACCAATATATTCATACATCTATATTATCACAACTCAGCAAGATACAGAACATTTCTATCCCTTCTGAAACTTTTCTCAAACTCCCTTCCAGTCAAACCCCACATAAGCAACCACAGTTTTGACCTAAATCATATGGTATATACTCTTGTATCTGATTGCTCTTGCTCAAAATAATTTTTTGAGTTCCATCCACATTGTTATAGAAGTCACTCATTCCTTTTAATTTTAGTGTATAATTCAATGTCATTTACTGCATTCACCTTGTTGTGCAACCATCACCTCTATGTAGTTCCAAGAGAAATTTCATTATCCGAAAAGAAAACTCTGTGTTTATTAAATAGTCACTCCCTACCCTCCCCTTCTCCAGCCCCTGGGAACTACCAATCTGCACTTACTTATTCTGAACATTTCACATAAATGGAATCATACCATATGTGACCTTTTGCCTGCCTTATTTCCCTCAGCATAATGTTTTCCAGCTTCATCTGCATTGCAGCATGTATCAGAACTTCATTCTCCTATGTCTGGCTAATATTCCATTGTATGTCCATGCCACATTTTATTTATCTGCTGATTGGTTGATAGATATTTGTGTCCACCTTTTGGCTATTGTGAATAGTGCTGCTATGAACATGTGTGTACAAGTGTTTGTTTAAGTACCTGTTTTTGAATTTTGTTGGGTATATACCTAGGAGTGGAACTACAGTGGTAATTCTGTGTTTAACTTTTTAAAGAGTCACCACACTGCTTTCCACAGAGACTGCATCATCTTCCATCATACCAGCAATGTGCAAGGGTTCTAATTTCTCCAAATCCTTGCCAGCAGTACTCATTCTTACCACTGCTAGTATGCCATTACATAAACATATCACAATTTGTTCATGTATTTTCTTGTAAATGGACATTTGCAATACTTGGCTCTTTTGAATAGAGGTACTCTGCATATCATGTACAGTCTTTTTGAGCACATATGCTTTCATTTATCTTTGGTAAATAGCCAAGGTTAGAATTGCTGGCTCATAGTATATGTATATTTATGTTTAACTTTATCAAAAATTGCTTTGCAGTTTTCTGAAGTAGTTGAACCATTTTATAGTCCTACTAGAGGCCCAGTGCATGATATTTGTACACTAGTGGGGTGGGGTGTTGTCCCTCAGCCCAGCCTACACCCTCTCGCAGTATGGGACCCCTCGGAGGATGTCCACCTAAGCCAACAGACAGACTTTCCCTGAGGGGTCCTTAGCACTGCTGTGGAGGCAAGAGAGGTTCCCACCACCACTGCTTTATTCACCCATGAACTCAGTTTTTGGCTGAGCAGTGCTCCCCCTATGGGAGCACACTGACCACAGGGGCAGCTTCTGTGTTGAGAGTCTGCCCCTGGTGGTCAATGTGCATCATAGCAACCAGGTATTTCACCATTTAGTCGATTTGCATATTAGGGTTTTATTGGCCCAGTGCATGAAATTTATGCACGGGTAAAGTCCCTAAGCCTGGCCAACATACAGGGCTGATCTGGGCCTTCCATCTGCCTGCCAGGGCCTTCCTGCATTCCGCACTGCCTCATGGTGGTCAGTGCATGTCTTAGCGAGCAATCAAACTCTTGGTCTCTCAAACTCTGGAAGGGACACTTTGAATATTAGTCATTTATTTATATAGATCAGGAATGTATGATAGTTCTCAATTCTTCATGCCTGTACCATAGCCAACATTTAGTGTTGTCAATCTTTTCAATTTTAGCCATTCTAGTTAGCATGGAATTTTATCTATGGTATCTCATTGTGTCTTTAAAATACATTTCCTTAAAGACAAAAAATGTTGAGCATCAATTCTTCTGCACATTGGTCATTTGATATCTTTTGTGAAGTGTGAGTTCAAGTTTGACCATATGTAATGGATTGATTTTTTGTTTGTTTGTTTTTGATTTGTAGTAGTTCTTTGTATTTAAATATTTCTTAAATGTACATATTGCAAATATATTTTTCAAGTCTATAGATTGTCTTTTTATTTTCTTAAAGGTGTGTTTTGATAATCAGGAGTCTTCAATTTTGATGAAGTCCAAAATTTTTTTGTGTGTGTGTGTGATTAGTGCTTTTTCTGTCCTATTTAGGAAATCTTTACTTACCCTAATTTTGTGAAGATATTCTCCAATGTTTTTAAAGAAGCTTTTTAAGTTTTAACATTTTTGTTTGCCTATGATCCATCTCTAATTTTTATTTTTGAGTATAGTATAAGATAGTATTGATATACCTTTTTTTCATAAAATTATACATTTACCCCAGCACCACTTGTTGAAAAAACTTTCTTTTCCTCTTTAAATAGCCTGGGTACCTTTGGAAGGAAAATCAACTGACCACATATATAGAGAGATCTATTTCTGACTTCTCTTCTGGTCTATTGACCTCTTTATCTAACTCTCCTTATACCAATATCAAGTTGTCTTGAGTACTGCAGCCTAATAGTATCTTGAAATTAGGTCAAGTGAAGCCTCTAACTTTTCTTTTCTTTTACAAGATTATTTTAACTATTCTAGATCCTTTGATTTCCCATCTAAGTTTAGAATCAGCTTTCAATTTCTTTTTTAAAAAAAATAAACCTTATTGGTATTCTGGTTAATATTTACACTCAATTTATACTTGAATTGAGGGAAAATTCACATCTTAATAATATAGAATTTTCAATCCATGAATATTGCACATCTTTCTATTTATTTGGGTTTTCTTAAATGTTTTTAACAGCATGTTGTAGTTTTCAGTGTTGAACTTTTGCACTTATTTTATTGTTTATTCCTGAGAATTTTGTTTTTAATGCTTTATCAATGGCTCACCTTTTGTTTTTAATTATTTACTACTAATATGTAGAAATAAAATTGTTTTTTAATATTGATTTTATATACTGAATTCTTCCTAAATTCACTTATTAATTCTACTAGTTATCTTGTAAATTCCTTAGAATTTTCTCTGTAAGCATAATTTCTCCTCTGCATGAAACAATTTTACATATTATCTCATCCTTGTGACTTTTATTTGTTTATTTATTTTGTATTTCACTAGGTAGTTTCTCAAGTACTAAAGGAACGGTAAGAGCCAGCATTCTCTTATTATTCCCTATCTTAGGGAGAAAGCGTTCAGTTTCACCACTAAATATGATGTCAGCTGTTAAGTTTTAGAAGATATTCTTTATAAGATTGAGGAACTTCCTTTCTATTGTTACTTTGCTGAGAGTTTTAAGTCATGAATGGATGTTGAATAATGTCAAATGTTTGTTCTTAATTTATTAAAATTATTTTTCTCTATATTTTCTTGACATTGTGAACTACATTGATTGACTTTAGAATCTTAAACCTTTGCATTCCTTGGAAAACATACCAGATCAAGATATATTCTCAAAAAACATATGTTGCTGGATTATATTGGCTGATATTTTGTTAAGGATTTTTGTACCTCTTTCATTCAGGATAATGGACTGATTTTATTTGCTTGCAATATTTTTGTCCAATTTTGATAACAGGATAATGCTGGCTTCATAGAATGATATAGAAAGTAGTCCCTTCATATCTATTTTCTGAAAGATACTGTATTAAATTGATAATAGTTACTTCTTAAGTTATTAATATACTTGACCAGTGGAACTATCTTATTTATGAGAAGAACATTTTATTTATGAAAAAGTTTTTTATAATAAACTCAATGTATTTTAACAAATATGGAACTACTCATATATTTTTTATTTCTTCTCATGTTAGTTTAGTAAATTTCACTTTCAAGAAGTGTTTCTTGTTTATCTAAATTGTCAAATTTTACTTGTCTAAAGTTGTCCATAATATCCCTTCTCACATTGTAACAATTGTCTCAGAAATTTTTACAGCTCTTATAAATCTGACATATCATATTGTTCTAATTGCACAGTACAGTAATTTTTATATGTATTGGTTTTCATTTCCACAGTTAGATTCTAGGCTTCTTAAGTAAAGGGACTATTTCTGAATCTGCCTTTGACTCACACCTTACCTAAGATGAATAAAATTGGATCTGAGTCTTTAAAGGTAAAAATGAGTTTGTTGGGAAGACAAAATAGGGGATGGATGACAGAACATCTGGGAATGACATGGGCAAAAGTGTAGAGGCATGAAAAAGGGTGATATTATAAGATGTATCAACTGTGGGAGTGTGGTTTCAGGAGAAGGTATCTAGGAAAAACCTTTGACATAGGAGAGCATTGGCCTGAATGTGGCATGAGCTATGTAAGCCTTAGAGGAGAGGAAGAGGAAGAAAAACCTCTTATGTCCCCCCCTCCCTCACAATTTTACCTAAAAGTGACTGATTGTAAATATTTTCAATAATTTTTTTAGCTTTTTCAAAAAACCTTTATTTTTGAAAGTATTACATATGTCCCTTTTTTTCCCCATTGACCCCTTCTAGTCTACACCCTCCCCAGGCCTTCACCACCCTATTGTCTGTGTCCATGGGTTATGCATATATGCGTGCAGGTTCTTTGGTTGATCTCTTCCCGTCCTGGCCTTCCCTCAATAATATTATTCTTGTCATCCCCTAATCCCATTCAGAAAGGAACAGATTTGATCTAGATAGCCTAATCTTATCAAAATGTTAATTTGTATCTGTATCTCTTTGATCACCTAGCCTCTTTTCATGGAGATCATTGACATGGCATCAAAAAATCCTTTATAAAGCATTATAATTATGAACATTTTAAACAAAAACAATACCTCAAAATTAGGATCTTGAAGAGGATAGAAAACCCCTTGGCCCTTAGACAAAGATTTGATTCTCCCCAAGAAATAACTGAATGAAGGGTACCAGGGGATGAAACTAGAGCGCAGGTTACCATAGGGCCATGATAAACTGCTTGTGAGATCTCACCTTCCATTTCCCTTTTTCCTTCTCCCTTAGCCATTTCCTGACATTTTCTAACTTTTTAATAAGACAAATGGCCAAGCTCCACCTGAGGTTTATTAAATATGCATTATCAGAATTTTAGTGGCAAGAGCCAATCCCAAGACTTCTCCTGATTCTTAAATTTCAGCAGATTAGTGATTTCTCTACTTCCTTCTTGCTCACCTGTGATTAGTGAAGCAATTATATCATATGCTAGGAATGTTCAATAAACTAGCTGACTAGAAGCCTTTTTGAGGGCAGCCCTTAATAATTCTAAAGTAGTGAAACTGGTCAAAAAGAGAAATGATTGAAGTCCCTTTGTCAAAGATTGTGTTGATGGAATCCGGCACTACAGCAAGCATTGGCATCTAACTGGCCTCTCTTAGTGGCCCTCTGGGAGCCAGCTTCCAGGTGTGCAATGGCTGTGTGGTGGTGACAGAACAGGTGGTGTTGGGAAGACTTGAGCTTCACCCAATAGATGTAATATCTGTGTTCTAATAAGGATCCTTTCACTCAAAAGTAAGTTTTTCTCTTGTCTTCCTGGTAGGTGGCTGAAATAAATTTTACTTTTGTCAAATCTATAAAGAGGACATTTCAATCCCCAAGATCTTGAAAAGAGATGAAAAGACCAGGAACTAATCAACAACAGGGCTGGAGCTAGGATGCTTTGGAATGGTATTCCCACTCCGAATCGTTTACTCCCTGCTTCCACCTTTCCCCTTCACTCTTTCCCTGTTGGAAAAAGTAAAGGGAGGAATGTGCCGGAGTAGAAATATCTTCAACTGAGATGTAATGTCTCTCTACCAGTCAAATATTTTCTTGGTTCTGATATTTTCTTTCAACGCCATGTACCAGTTGAATTACCTACCTCTGAAAAGACATCCCATTTCTACCCCCAGATAATTTCAGAGTTGGCAAGTTAAAATCAATATATTTTTTAAGGTAGAGGGCATTTTATAGAGATCACTAAATCCAACTCATTTTACAGAATAGGACATTGATGCCAAGACATTGAACAATTTACCTATAGTTACACCTCTCAAAAGTACACGAGATTTTCCCCCCTCCCTTTGAGAAAGCTAACCATAGAATCCATCCATTAGCCAGTCTCTAGTCTCTTCACATAAACTGAATGACAAACTGTGATAGGCAAACTTGACAATGAGCTAATACTAAGATACTGAGCTATGCTAACAACATCTGAAATTACTCATTGCATGTGAGAAGCATAATTATGAGTAATTGTTGCCATTTCTATAATTGAACACTGCAATTCTAGCAAGAGCAGGAATAAAAGGAAATGGGCTGGAGACCCCAGGGAACAGCTTTTGCATCTCTCTGCCTCCTTCAGATTATAAATCAATGAGTAAACAGAGCCTGGTATTTCCTGAAAGCTAGATAGTGTATTGCTAAAACGTTATAAAGATACTAATTTCCATATTGAAAAACTAAAAGCAAATCTATAAAGGGAATAAGGTCATACACATTTTTGGAAGTAGAGACCAAAACATTAACTGATAAGAGTTTGCTCTTAGTTCAAGTATGAGCACTCTGATTCTTATTTTGATAGCTTTCACTTTATTACCCAATTTAACATTTCAAGGCCATTTTAAGAATGATATTTTACCCTCTGTCCTTCCTTTTGTACCTTCTCATCCCCCTTCTACTTTGGAAGTACAGAAAGAAAGGGTTTGATTATAGCATGTGATTAAGATTAAATTATAATCAGGACATTTTTGTGGAAAAAAACTTCCCCCTTTTCTTTTTTTTTCTTTTTTTTTTTTTTGTCTTTGTTTTTGTTTTCAAGGGATCCACCTTTAAACCAGCTTCAAGTATAAATTCAATTAAAGTGAAACATAACTTAAGAACCTTTGTTCCTTATAAAAGTTTTCATAGTAGTTTTATTTCCATAGTGAAAAATTAAGGAAACATAAAAATAAATTTAAGAAAACAACAAAGAATCCATTCATAATTCTACAATATAATGATAATCACTGCTAACATTTTAGAGTATATCTTTCCAAAGGGGTATGAGTATGAATGTGTGTGAAAACGTGTGTGTGTGTGTGTGTGTGTTGGACTATATCCTTCGAGAAGTGGTGTGTGTATATGTGTGAGTGTGTATGTGTGTTTTCAGATGTCTGTGACAGTACTGGTGCCTGTAAGCGCTTGCCTGTTCAGTCCTGTCCCCACCTGTTCCTGACACTGGCAACATAACAATAGGCACAGCTCCTACCAGTTGGTAAGGCCTGGAACTCACCTATGATGGTTCTCTGGTGGCCAAGATGATCCTTGGGCTCCTGTAAGTATCTGGAGCTACAGCCTTCCCATTCCACGTTGAGTTTGTGCAATCAATAGGACTAGGAAACTGGATTGCCTGAGTTTCCTGATATATACTTTTGCTTCTTATTCAAGACCTAGAACCTTGTTTCATGCAAATTCTTGTCTGAGGCCTAACACTCGGCTAGCCCTTGCCAGTGGTCCCCTTCTTTCCTGGGCCTCTGACTCTATACCCTGACCCCTTGGCTACTGTGCCCATGAGATTTTTTTTCTTTAGGGGGGTGGGGGATTTTAATTCCAACAACCCACTCATCAGATCCTATTCCCTATAGGAAATGAAATTTCCAGGTATGCGAAAACACTCATACACACTCACACATATACACACACCACTTTTCAAAGGATACAGTCCAACACACACACACACACACACACACACACACACACACACACACGCGCGCGCGTTCTCACACACATTCATACTCACACCCATTTTGGAAAGATATACTCTAAAATGCTAGAAGTGATTATCATTAGATTGTAGAATTATGAGTGGATTCTTTGTTGCTTTCTTAAAATTATTTTTATGTTCCCTTACTTTTCACTGGATTTAGTCCACTTTCATCCGGACTCAATGCTAGGACAGTGCCCCTTAATTACACAGCGCATCCCATCCTAGTGGTCCCTCCCTCCCCACCAGCCCACTTGAGACGCCTACCATCTGGCTCATTGCAAATCGGCAGGTTCTTTGTTTTCAAAACAAATGATTTGAGCCATTTGTTTTCCTCTTTTAGTTAAAACTGACTACCCTTTACTGAGTGTTGGGTTATTTAAACTGCACTCAGGGAGGCAGTGACAACAGTTTAATTAATTGCTTAGCAATGCCGTTTCAAAGCAGCAGAAATTACCATGCTTTCCAATGGATGGCTCAGTAGCACCTGACATGAATTAGCTCTCACATTATAGTTTTTCATCCTTGTCAGCAGGAAGCAAAAAGCAAACAATGGAAAAACAACCAAAGGAGATTTATTCACATTATGTTTTCTCTTTCCAGAGTGGAGAAGCAAGATGAGTGGTTTCCTTTCTTCCACTAGCATTAAGTTATCTGCTTTCTTTTGATGAATTTTCATCTGGATCAACAGGTGTGCGGTGCTCCATCTCCCTGCCTTCTTCTATCAGACAATAGTCCCTCTGTGATAACAGCCTGTGGTGCTATTTTGTCCAAAGTGATGTACATGGGGGATTATTTTAAAGGTAAAAAGACACACTTGCCTAATAAACAAACTCCAACAAGCTCAAGTGGCAAGCTTATCTTCCAAAACAGGAAACTCATCAAGAAGAAGTTTTGTGGCATGCTGAGCCATTATTCCTTAATGGCATGTTTTTCCTCAAAAAGTAATAACACTATTTTTGAGATTTAGCTAATGAGCACATTGTATTGAGGGGGCAGTGAAGAAATTGCAAACCTTGGTCAAAGGGCAGTCAGAGCTAAGTTAAACGAGTATATGCCCATTTTCTGATTTAGTAAGTTTTTATACACAGGATGGACTCTAGCTATAAAAAGTGTGTGTGGCTATATAGTCCCGTCTCCCTAGCAGCTTGCAGCAGTATCAAATTCCTGTCTTTGGAGATGGGACAGAGGCTGCAAACCCAGCCCCTCCAGGGCCAGGCCGGGTGGTGAGTGGGTGAGATGAGCAGGGCTGGGATGCTGGTTTCCAGAAAGGCACACGCCTCATCTGAGGACCAGCTGCTGCTCAGCCCTAGCCTACCCGGGCCGGGTGGCAATGCCAGCCGAGTGTCGACAGATACTCTTCGGCTTTGCAAGAGAAAGCGGAAATCTGGATATTTATGAGAATTCTCCAAATTTTTAAATATTGGCAATTGACTTTTCCAACTCCCAGCAAGCCCAACAATAAACATGTGCAGGCCAGATGCTGCCTTCAGACTTCTAGTTTGTGAGTGGACATCTAGAGCATGGGAAGGAGGGTCCAGGGAGGGGCAGGAAGCAGGCTGGGTGAGGCCCTGCAAAGGTGACCTGCTCACCCTACAATCTGTCATCCTCAGGGTGGGGGGACCCAAGGGAGCAAAGATGCACTTTAAGCAGGTCAAGGCCGGTCAAAATGAACACAGCCCTTTGTTTAAGTCATATAGATAGATAGATATAGATATAGATATAGATATAGATATAGATATAGATATAGATATAGATATAGATATAGATATAGATATAGATATAGATATAGATATATATAGATATATATATATTAGAGGCTCGATGCACACTTGCCTCAGGCCTCACTGCCCCAGCTTCATCTGGAAGGATGCCTGGAAGGTCATTTGGCTGCCCGGTCTAATTAGCATGTTATATGGTGGAACGACCAGTCACTATGATGCACACTGACCACTAGAAAACAGACCCTCAACACAGGAGCTGCCCCAAGTGGTCATTATGCTCCTACAGGGGAAGTGTCGCTTAGCCAGAAGCCCTGAGTCAGGCTCAACTTCCAGACATAGGAAATAGGCCTTTTGTCCTTCAAGTCTTCCTAGTACCCCAGCTAACACTACACAAAGCAGAATTTCCCATTCAACCAGAATGAGGGAAAAATATAAAGTAAGAGCAGAGTAAAAAGGAAATTGAACACTGCAATTTCAAATACAGTAATAAAGGGATATCTCATGAGAATGTAACATGAGGGAGTGAGGTGGCTTGTTATCTGGAGGAAGAGGTCCTAGGCAGAGGAAATGGCCAGTGAAAAGGCCTAATCCAGAAATGCCTATCATATTTGAAAAAAATCCAAGAATCCAGTCTAGTTTGCAACAAGGGAAAGAATGATAGAACAAGAGATCCAAGAGGTAACAGGGGTTTTATTATTGATGAGGCTTTGATGGATTAGATGGTAAAAAAAAAAAAAAAAATGATTTCTGAAATTGCAAAGAAAAGAGAATGTATGTATGCTTATATTATTTATTGGAAGAGCAAAAACAATTTTTAAAAGGCAATGTAGAATTGCTGAAGCAATGTCCAATGAGATTGGACCCAGTGTAAAGGGTTCTCCTTAGACACAGACTAGAAGGCAAAGGATGTGGGTGCTGGTGGGTGGGTAGGCAGAGGATGTATTCTGGGGATGTTCTCTTCTGTCCACTTCAATATGCTCCATGAAGCAGGAAGTGAAAGTCAAGGCGGGACAGAAGGTGTTGGAGGTTGGAGCAGAGAGGCGATGGAATGAAATAAATGTCCAGGAAAGTGGGCGAGTAAATAGTTAGCAAAGTATAGAATGATTGTCCAGCAGCAGTAAAGGTACAATTGGTAAATTAAGATGAAAATATTAGTGGAGTGTTTTTATCAGCCAAGTTCAGCTGCAAAGAAGCAGGCACAGAGCAGGCTGACTCTTGGATTTAACCAGGGTTCCAAGTTTGCTGTGAGTTCCAGAAAACAAGAGAGGTAAACTGTGGCCCAGGATACACACAAGGTAGTGACATAATGATTGACCCTGGAATTTAGGCTGATAACAAAGGGAGAGAGGCCATGGAGGGGATGAAGGATGGTGAGGGGTGGTGGGGCCAATGGCTAGAAGGCCAGGGCACTGAGTAGGAGTTGAAGGACTATGGAAGTACCAGAGAGAATAAGCTGAAAATGAAAAGAAACCCCAAAGAATCTTAATGTTATAAATACTGAAAACCAGAACAAACCAGGGGCAGAAGTCTTCCTACTGGTCTTCAAATCATGCTAGAAGAGAACCTTTGAGATGGACCAACAACTTCCTAATTCATTATTTCCTATACTAAAAGTTCATTTACGGAGTTTAAAAGCTATTTATTTGTTCAATTTTACAGGAAAACAGGAAGGCTAAATTTCTTTTCAAGCAAATTTGCAACTGCAACATTTTCAGAGGTAATTCTCATCTCATTTATAACACACTTTCTCTTCAAAATTAACTGTAGAAGATGTAGATGCCTCTTCCTACACCAGAAACTATGTTTCTAACACCCCTTCCCACAGTTCATAATCTGGTTATTTTCATTCTCTTATTCTTATCACTCATCTTTCTCTTTCCTTTTTGTTGAATTTATTGTGGTGTCCCTGGTTAACAAAATTATACATGTTATAAGTGCACAATTCCACAAGCCATCAACTGTGCACTGTGTATTACATGTTCACCACCCCAAGTCAAGACTCCTTCTATTACCATTTAATCCCCACGATACCCTCCTCCACTCCCTCTTCCTCCCACCTCCCAACAATCACCACGCTGTTGTCTGTGTCCATAAGATTTTTTTCTTTTTTGCTCAATCCCCTTACTCCCCCACCTCACTAATCTCTCTTAAAAATTAAAATATTATGCCTAAACCTGAATATAACATAAAAGTCTCACCAATTCCAAGAATAGAGGGAGGACTACCTTGGAATCCTTGTCCATCATTTAATTACCCAGAGTCATGTCAGTATTGGGTTCAGTGTTTTACAGGATATAAACACCTACCTTCTGAGTCAGTGCCAAAAGTAAAACATGGACTCACTGAGCACCTTGCACCTGAAGTTAGCTCCTGAGGGGGTTATGCAAAAATAAACAGCAACCGCAGGCAACTAGGCCTGATTATGTCTTTATTAACATAGGAACTCTTTTATCCAAGCAATATCCCAAATTGGATAATTACCTCCCACATTGCCTTCCTCCTGGCTTTGGAGCTAAGCACCAGGCTCTTTCTCAATAGCGTTCTGAGCTTTGAGTCGAGTTTCTTATGCGCTGTTACCAGCTGCTACACAACTACCCAGATGTTGCATAAAGCCCTTCCTAAATATAGCTCTTTAGGCACATTCGGAATCCTCTAGGAAAATAGATAACATTAGTATATGATCTTATTAACAATAACCAATATTCACCACTTAAAACGGTTTTTTTTAAAAAACAATTAGAAATAAATCAAGTAAGCAAAGTTTTATTTTACCTGTGAAATTTTAAACTACTGATGTGACTAGGGTAAATGATCATCAGGTAATAAAATCTGTTTCGAGTTAACTGAGCAGCAATCTCACTCAGTAATATGTTATGACCAAGTACAGATAATTTAATGGTAAATATGAAATAGAGTATATTGGCGGGGAGAGGAAATCTGCTTGCATTTTGCATTTAAGTGTTTTCATATTTAAATGGAAGCCAAAAAAGCAGAAATATTCTGAAATAAAAACTGAACTGGAATTTCCATTTCCCATCCACATCATAAATGAGGTCATTCCACTTTAGAATGAGTGCACTCAGACAGAATCTGTGGCTGGGACCCCGGATACTGAAAACTATCCTATACTGGCTTCTGAAGTATGCATATCACACACACACACACACACACACACACACACACACACACACGCAGGATTTAGAGCTCTACCAGAAGTCACATAACGTATGGCTAAGTCTATAAAATGTATGACTAACTACTAAAGTAGTCTAAAGCAGAGGCAGTAGAAAACACTGCTCCTTTTACTAGTCTACCACTTTGGAAATAAACTCCATTCACTGAGGAAGGTGACAACATATGATACTTTGACCACATCAAAAACAATATTTTAGAATTTACAAATCCTCTGGCACATGGTTCCATGTCCCCAAAAGGATTCACATCTAAATCCTATGCTCTAAATCTGAATTCAGAGGGCCACCAAGCAGCCCCTGGGGCTCACATTTATGCAGCTTTGTCTGCGCAAGTCACCAACCTTCTTCGTTGACCTTTCACCTTTGAGAGCTGTGTTATCAACTCACCTCTTCTAAGGGAGCAGTTTCCAATAGTACCAACTTGCAGAGGAATGACCAGGTCGAGAGGCAGGTTGAGGTACAGAGGTGGATAGCACTGCTGTGCAAATGAAAGAAACAAAGGGAGCTGAAAGGAGAAATGAAGTAGAACTAATTAAGGGGCATGGTTTGCACTGACGATGGACCCTGCAGGATGGGAATGTGTGTGTGCTGTAGAGACAGCCAGCTCCCGTCTGGCACACACTGTCCCTCTCTGCATCATGGTCATTGGTGCCTGTTAGCAAAGCCTGAGTCTCTGGGCTCGCTGGTAATGACCAGCCTGCATTCCACTGCCCTTAGCACAGCTAAGGCTGCACGTAGCCTGTGAATCATTCGCTCATTCCCAAAGTCATCCAAAGTTTGAAAGAGGAGAAATATTGCCATGATATTTACACCACATAGGGCACACTTTTCCTTTCTTCAGAATAGTATAAAAATAAAGAAAATGTTTTGGGATAAACTGAAGGAGATGTGTCTGAGGAAGACTGAGGAAGTAAAAAGAGGGGGAATTCCCCATTACAGGTCTTAAATTGAAGGGAAGGGGGAGCATGGAGGGAGAGAGAGAGAAAATTAGTGTTTAAGAGAAAAACAATGAATTAAATGAAAGGAATGCTAGGTAACTTGGGAGATTATTTCTTCAAATTCTTAAGTTTTCTTGTAGCATTTCCTGTCAGCTGTCTGGCTATCTACCAGAGAAAAGAAAAATCTCCCAATATGGTTCCTGTGGGAATTTGAATTACAAGTCTGAAAAAATAACAATGGTCCAAAGACCAGAGAAGGAAATAGTAAAATTTCTAAATGACTAGAGTGGAAAGATCAAGAATGCAACATGTGTTTTTTCCGCTTTTCTGTGTGGTAATGCACAGGATATATTTATCTGATGTGAAGTCCTCACGATGAATGGAAATGAAGTAGCATCATCCTCCAGTGAAATTACACAGCTATTAAATATTTGCTACATCTCTAACAAAGCATATTCAATAACGTGTGGGAGTTCAGGGTTTGTGTTCTCCAATCAGCCAGACTACATTTCAATCCAAGCTCCTCTCTATCTCTATGACCCTGGCAAGCGATTCAAACATCCTGAGCTTGTTTCCTCATCTAGAAAATAGGAATAATAACACAAAGTTGTATGGATTAAGTTCATTGAATAGTACCTGACACATAGTAAGTACACAATACATGTTAGTTATTATTATGACTATAATTATCACATCAGTAATAGTTATTTCCAGATATAATAGGAATCTTTTGTGTTTTCAAATCAATTTTTCTAAATTCAGGGAGAAATTGATTATCCAGATACTTATAATATGACAAAAAAGCTTCATAAAAATACTCATCAGATATTTTATTTTTATTTCTCAATACACACACGTGTATAAATTGAATTATATATTGGCTAATTATATTATAAATATAAATATATCAAATATGCAGTATATTTTATATCTTTAATTATACTTATAATTTTAATTTTATATTGCCAACCTGTAGATCTCTGCCAACCAAGCAGAGATGACTTACATAGCTGAAGTTAAATACAGCTCTGGTTTCTTTATATTTCATTAAAAATTAGGGAACAAAGACCAGTGGAATCTATTGCTTTGCCTGGCAAACATTAGGCAATATCATGAGTGACTGACTGAATGAGTATTAGTTGTCTCAGTCTGATTTCAGGCTATCCTTCTGTTAATATCATTTTCCTCCATACCATTTTTTCAACTTCCTTTTCATATACTGGCTCACACGTGAAAAGCCTTTGAATTAATCACAAGACAGATATTATACTTTAAAAAAACACAGAGGCTGACCTGGCCAAAGTGGCTCAATTGTCTGGGCATTGTCCCATGTAACAAAACGTTGCCAGTTTGATTCCAGGTCAGAGTTCATGCCAAGGTTGTGGGCTTGATCCCTGTGGGAGACGAGAGGAGGCAGCTGGTTGATGTGTCCCTCTCACATCAATGTTTCACTCTCTTTCCCTTCTTCTCTGTCTAAAAATCAATGTAAAAATATTTTTAAATTAAAACATACACACACACACACACACACACTATTCATACAGAGGCTTCCAGTAAAGATGACAACATAGGTAAATGTGATAATTGCCTCTTTCCAAAACCACATAAAAAAAAATACAACTAAATTACCGAATAACTATCATTCAGAACTGCTTGAATTCCAGCTGAATTAAAGTCCTATAACTATGAATTTAAAGAAGAAGCCACATTGAGCCTGGTAGGAGGTATGGAGACTCAAAACAGGCTGGTCCCACATCCACATGTGGTGGATAAAAATTGGGAGAGCTATCTTGGCTGCAGAGGTTCCCCCCTGAAAAGTGAGGGGTCCCAGCTCCACACCAGGCACTACAGCCCAGGATTCCAGTGACAGGAAGAGACGTCCCCATAACTTGTGGCTATAAAAACCAGCAGGGATTATAACTGAGTGAGACAGAGGGTTGCTGGAGTCCCAGGACTTACTCAGACTCACTCCCTCTGAGATCCAGCCCTGGGGCAACAGCTTGAAAGGCACCAGGAATATATGGAGAGGAACTGAAGTGTCTGACATCAGAGGGAGAGCTACAGGGCAGCTTTCTCCCAGACAGAAGTGTTGGCAGAGGCCATTGTTCCTTTTCTGAGCCCTTTCCCCACAGAGCCAGCAGGTGAGCATCATAGCTGAGTCTCCATCTACCTGGTTCACACTCTCCATCCTATCCTGGTGATTTCCTGAGACCCCACCCCACCAACTTGTTGGCCACCCAAGGTATTTCCAGTGGCTTTTCAATATGAATGGCCTGTCTTGGCTAATGCTTCAGATTTTCGTAAAATCTTTCATACAAGTAGTATTTGACCTCATATGCCCCATACCTCTCCTTAAGTAGACTCACACCTAGTACTAGCTGACCATGGTTCCCAGCTTGGTCTCTCCTTGGCATTTCCAGGCATAATACAAGTAGCAGACATCTGCAGGTAGCTTTATAATTCATGCTCGGTGGCCCTAGGCAAAACACAGGTGGTGGCTGACTTTGGCCTGCACCTCCTGGGAAACCACAAGCCTGTGCACGCAGTGGACAGCTTTAGACAATCTTAAAGCACCTCCACAAGCAACATACTCAGTTGCCAGACTCAGCAGGCACTAGAGCCCTGCTAAAGTATTATAAATTCTGCTCTGTGAGGTGGGTCCCTGCATAGCTGATTCTCCACCATAGTCACTGCCAGCCCTTGCAGCTAATTGGCCTGGAAGTAAATCCTTCATATTGATGTGCCAACAGCAATCAAGGCTCATCTACAAGAGGGTGTGCACAGCCCACACAAGGGGGCTGATCTGGAGTTCCCAGCTCGGGTGAATAGAGAGACTGTGCCACTGGGCCATACAGGACACCTACTACATTAGGCCACTTTGTATTTGGAAACAAGACAGGGAAACTGCAAAAGTGAGAATACGGAGAAACATGACCCAAATGAAAGACAGAACAAAACCCAGGAAAAAGAACTAAGAAAAATGGAGACAAGAAATGTACTAAGTACAGAGTTCAAAATACTGATTATAAGGATGTGCAGTGAACTTATTGAGAATTTCCACCATAAAAAAAAGACATGGAGCCGAAACCAGTTTGGCTCAATGGATAGAGCGTCGGCTTGGGGACTGAAGGGACCAGGTTCGATTCCAGTCAAGGGCATGTACCTTGGTTGCGGGCATATCCCCAGTAGGGGGTGTGCAAGAGGCAGCTGATCAATGACTCTCTCTCTGTACAAAATCAATAAAATATATATTTAAAAAGAAAAAAAAAGACATGGAAACAAAAAAAAAAGAACTAGTCAGAAATGAAGGATACACTAACTGAAATGAAATATAATTTACATGGAATCAACAGTACAATAGATGAAGCCAATAACCAAATCAGTGATTTGAAACACAAGGAAGCAAAAAACAAACAACAACAACAACAAAAAACAACCAATCAGAATAGCACAAAGGAAAAATAACCCCCCCAAAAAATGAAGAGAGTGTAAGGAGCCTCTGGAACAGCTTCAAGCATCATGGAGGTGCACAGAAGGAGAAGAGAGAGAGAGCCAGAAATTGAAAATCTACTTGAAGAAATAATGACATTAAACTTTCCTAACCTGGTGAAGGAAACAGACATATAAGTCCAAGAAGCAGAGAGAATCCCAAGCCAGATGAACCCAGAGAGGCCCACACCAAGATACATTGCAATTAAAATGCAAAAGGTTAAAGACAAATAGAGACTCAAAAGCAGCAAGAAAAAACCAGTTAGTTAGTTACAAGGGAGCTCCCATAAGACTGTCAGCTGATTTCTCAACAGAAACTTTGCAGGCCAGAAGGAAATGCCAAGAGATATTTAAAGTGATGAAAAGCAAGGAGCTATGATACAACCAAGATTACTCTATCCAGCAAAGGTACCATTTAGAATTGAAAGACAGATAAAGAGCTTCCCAGATAAAAAAAATCTGGAGTTCATCACCACTAAACCAGTATTATATGAAATGTTAAAGGGTCTTCTTTAAGAAGAAGAAAATAATAAAAAGATTAAAAATATGAAAAATAATATGGTAATAAATACATATCTATCAACAATTAAATCTAAAAACAAATAAAATATATGAACAAACAGAACAAAAACAGACTCATAGATACAGAGAACATTTTGATGGTTGCCAAATGGGAAAGAGTATGAAGGATGAGTGGAAAAGGTGAAGGGATTAAGAAGTATAAATTCATTTTTACAGAACAGTCATATGATTGTAAGCTACAGCATAGGGAATATAGTCAATAATATTCTAATAACTATGTATATTGTCATATATAATAGGTACGAGATTTATGAGATGATCACTTAGTAAGTTTTATAATGTCTAATGACTGTGCTATACACCTGAAACTCACATAACATTATAGGTCAACTATAATTGAAAAATAAAGCATGATTTTTTTAAAAATAAATAAATAAACAAATACATAGTCACATGCCATACATTATGCTTGTCATAATTTTTTCCAATGCCTTTTTATTTTCAAAAACCACCTCAATTCTCTCATAGAGTTACCTTGAATAACTTGAAAGCAAAAGTATTTTCCTACCTACCATAACCAGAATCAGTATATCTTCCCCACCCTGGAACAGAGGCTGAAATAAATGTGAAAAGACATCATGTAATAGTCACCCTATCCATCTGTTTTCTTAGGAATTAGACTCCAACAGGTCTGAGACCATGTCTTCTGAAAATCGTGGATGCCAAATAAATATGATTTGAAACTGTCTTGCTGGAAGGATGAAGGCTTTCTATAATATGTGAGTATCCTTATTCTAGGTTACCATCGCCCAAATGCTGCTTATTCCTCATTATATTTCCACTTGCTCTGTTTCTTGGTTTTCTTCCAGACTCCAGTCAATGCCAGAAAGTCTACCCTTTACTCAGCTAATAGTGTCTCCTCCTTTCTTCATCTTGCCTGCTATTAAATAGAGCTTTATATAGTACCCAGACTGTCAGCCCTCTCAGATGAATTACTTTTTCTGAAAATAAAATAAAATAAAATGATTCATGGTCTTGACCCTTGGGGCTGGAAAGTAATGTCTCATTGAGTGAAAAGGCAGCATAAAACTTGAGAAAAGCTGCAATTTATGTTTCAGCTCATACCTGCTAACTTTCCAGCAGTTGGTGGAAATTATTGTGAAGAAACAAAAAGGAATTTGGCCATATGGTATGGAAATAGCAATAAAAAACTATTCTGCATATAAAAAATAAAGGAAAGCAATTATTACTAGTTTAGCTACTAGTAGGGTTCAGTCATTGGTTCGTTTACTCATTCAGGATATTATAATCTCTTTAGGGAAAGTTTATTCCAAAACATTACTCATAATAATTCATTTGTCATCTTATTTATGTGAAGTAGGCCCACTAATTCTAGCACTGAAAGACAAAAATATGTAAGTAAAATATATTTGGTTTAAGCAGAGTGTAAGAATGAGATCAAATTATTTTACCAGTTTGAATATCAAAATTCTTAAATATTAATTAAAGAGGGAATAAAGAGGAACAGACAACATTAAGTCCAGTCAAACTTCTTATGCTTTTTGCATTTATTTTTTAAAATCATACATTATTTCAACAGGGAAAAAGTAATGGTGTGTATTATTTTAAATGTAGCTGAACTTTCTCCATTTTGTATCTTTAGAATTCTACTTTTTGTCCATGTACAAATAAATATGTATTAAATATCCACTTTGTGCAATGCAATAATATAAATAAAATACAATTCTTGACCACAACAAGCTCAAATTTTAAAAGGCAAAAAAAGTAAACAAAATGGCAATAAAATATATGAAGTACAACAGTAAGTTCTCAAATAACATTCTTTGGTTCAAAGTTGTCTATCTAATAAAAGAGTGATATGCTAATTGATCACACCTTAGTGACGGCCAGCAGCCAATCATAAGTGATATGAAAATTAACCCAACAAAGATGGCAGGTTAACTTGCATAGTCAGGCACTGAGCAGGGGGCAGGACAGTATGCTTGTGTGGTCACCATGGTGATGATGCAGGAGTCCCGCACCACCCCAGCTACTCTGGGCCTCTGGGCAGCGTGGGAAGGCAGAAAGGCAGCTCCAGCCAGAGTGAAAGCAGTGCTGGCAGCTAGGGGAAGGAAGGCCCATTCTTGCATAAATCTTATGCATTGGGCCTCTAGTTTTATTATAACATCTATGAGATGCCATCTGAACTTAATGCCTGTTTATATCAATTAGCCTGTGGCAGAAATGGTTTCATTATATGTCATTTCTCCACATAGGAACCTATAGAGGATGTTAAGACTTACTGTATAATAATAATAGAGATTCCACAAGGTCATAGAAGGCTCAGGGGAATCAATAGATAAAAATGAATAGAATATATCAGACAGATGAGGTTGTGAGGAACATTCTAGAAAGGAAATGAACAATATTCATAATGAAATGAGCACATGAGCTGACATGAAATGTCTTAAGAACTGCAAGGTGAGTGTTATGGCTAAAACATGTGGAAAGAAGGTTAGTGATGAGGCTGCAGAGTTTGCCAGGGCTGTAGTCATAGAGGATTTGAATGTCATGTTAAGGAGCAGAGCCAGCTCCATGTCCATGTGACCCGTGCAGCTAAGCAGGGCCCACACTGAGAGAGCCTTCTTGCTGACCTGATTTCTTGCTCTGCTGTTACCCTCTTGAAATTTTTAATTTTTGAAGAAGCCCTGTATTTTCATTTTGTACTGGGCTCAACATACTATGGATGTACTTACATTAAGGAGTTAAAGCACTAACTTCTTCTAGAAAAAAAAAATATAGGCAGACCCAAATCCTCCTTTAATTATTAGTAGTTATTTGACTTTAACAAGCTTCAATAAGAATACACAAATGCCAACAATCCCAAAGAAGGAAGTCTTTGAAAGACCGATCCTGACCAAATCTGCTAATTGAGTTAAATGATTGTGATTCTTGGCCTGTTTTTGCTGATTCTTGCTCAAACTCAGGTTTTAAAATAATCTTCAGTTCATTACTCCATGAACTTCTAAATATTCTCCAGGACTATCTTTATAAAAACAAACCCTTAAATAGCACAGGTAAAATCATTTGGCGTCCATTGCCAGAACATACAATGTTTTATTCTCAGCCTCCTAAACTCAACATACTTTCCACTTAGAATCTTAAGCAACACTTTATAAAGTTATAGATGAGCTTTTGTTTACCTACTAGTTGTATTATTGCTTCTCTATGAAACAACAAATTAAGTTAGATATTAATAATTCATTTACATATCTTTAAAATGGAAGTCTTCAGCCTAACAATGTTTAATTCATCTCCAGAAGTCATTTTGAAATGAGTCTATTTCCAATATCTTCCTTTTATTTGAAGTATCACATTTATTCAACTCACCATCTGTTTCAGTAAGAATATATCATTTCTCCATATGTATTATTCTCAGCAGTTTTTCCACCACAACCCTAGATCAATACATGAAATATTTCCAACACCCCAGAAAGATATTTTATATCCCATTTTATTTAATACTCGTAGAGAGTTAAACATTAACTTGACTTCTATCATTTTAGATTAATCTTGCCTATTTTTGAACTTCAGATAAATGAAAATTTTAATGTATTTCACTCATCATTATGTCTGTGCAATTTATCCCTATTGTTGTGTGTAATAGTATTTTATTCACTTTTTATTATTTGAATATACCACAATTAATGTTTAGTCCACTGAATATAAATATTTATTATTGAATCTCACTGACTAGTTTTAATAATCAGTTTTGTTTTTTTAACTTGGACTATTATATCTTTAAACATTGTTTCTCCTCTAATCTCTCTTGTGCTAAGATTTCAATTACATACCTACTAATTTTTATTGGGTCACACATGTCTCTTACACTTTGCCCTATGCATCCCATTAATTTTCCTCTCTGTGCTTCAGTGAGATATTTTCTATGGACTTATCTTCAATTTCATTTATTCTTCCTTCTTCTGTGTCCAATGTGATGTTAATACCATTCAATTAATTCTTAATTTTTGTTTATTATCTTTATTGATTAAAGTATTACATATTTGTTCTTACCTCCCACCACTCCCCACTCATGCCCTCACTCCCTGGTGTCTGTGTCCATTGGTTAGGCTTATATATATGCATACAAGTCCTTTGGTTGATCTCTCCCCCTTACCCCTACCCTCCTCTATATTCTTTCTAAGGTTTGATGGTCTAATCAATGCTTCTCTGTCTCTGGATTTGTTTTTGTTCATCAGTTAATTCTTAATTTTTAAATGAATACTGTATAAGTCACATTTTCCTGCACCATTTTGTTTGTTTGTTTATTGTATGTGATTCATTGTATATAGGAGTAATGCAGAGGCTACAGATGATGTTATTTTCCTCCAGGGAAGGTTTACTTTTTGTTCTGTTAGACAGACAGGGTGTTTAAAATATAGATTTTATAATTATTTAGGTATGGAAAGTAAAACCTATCAGAAGATTACTACTGACATTGAAAAGATAGTTTTTATTATCACAGATCCCAAGAGAAGGAAGGAAGCATGCACACCACGGGTGCAGGGACAGAGAGAGCATGGACTCAGGAGAAAGTTCTAGGCAGGTCAAGAGGCAGGTGGAGCAGGAAACTGATCAACAACAGTTATTGTGGTATCTGTAAGCAGGATCTGGCAAAGCTGGATGAACAGGTTTAGAATTGGCTAGTTTTAATTAAAAATGGGCAAAGGGCCTTAATAGACACTTCTCCAAAGAGGACATGCATGTGGCCAATAGACATATGAAAAGATGCTCAACATCACTGATCATCAGGGAAATCAAATTATAACCACAATGAGATATCACCTCACACCTGTCAGAATGACTATCATCAATAAATGAACAAAAAAGTGCTGGCGAGGATGTAGAGAAAAGGAAACCTTCATGCACTGTTGATGGGAATGCAGACTGATGCAGCCGCTATAGAAAACAGTATGGAGTTTCCTGAAAAGGCTAAAAATAGAACTGCCTTATGACCCATTGATTCCACTTCTGTGAATATATTCAAAGAAACCCCAAACACTAATTCAAAAGAATATATGCACCCTCTGTTCATTGCGGCATTATTTACAATAGCCAAGGTTTGGAAGCAGCCCAAGTGCCCATCAGTAGATGAGTGGATAAAAAAGCTGTGATATATTTATACAATAGAATACCTGGCTGGAAAGAGAGAGAAAGAGAGAGAGGGAGAGAGAGAGAGAGAGAGAGAGAGAGAGAGAGAGAGAGAGAGAGAGAGAGAGAGAGAAACCTTAACTATTGTGAATGGCCTGGATGGACCTGTAGAGTATTATGCTAAGTGAAATAAGCTAGTCAGAAAAAGACAAATATCATGTGATATGTAGACATAAAGGGCTAATATGCTAAGTGCTAAGTGTCTGACCGTCTGGGTAATGATGTCATGTCGCCTAGCTTCCTCTCCCTAGTGACTAGCCTCTTTGGAGTTTCTTCAGACTAGGAACATGACTTGCTTTATAGCCAGGTGGAAACATTTACACTTTAACCAAATGTCTGTGAAGCATCTTCCCTTGCCTCATCTCATTTGATCCTTACAAAAGTCCTGGAGTAGGTAGATAGAAGACTTGGTGGAGTCCTATTTTCTTTTCATTAACCAGAAAATGAAGATTTAGAAACTTTACCTGACTGAAAAGAAGAAGAAATGGTGCACCTTGAAAATGACTTCAGGTTTTCTCACTGCCCAGAATATAGTCAAACACTGCTACAGTTAAATATTTTACCCTTTGTTCTCCCTACATGATCTACAATAACAATCTGCTTCATATTAATATTTACTGCTGTGTTGCTGACAATTACCTGAAAGAGAAGTTGGGATGCTTCACTGGGCTGCAAAAAGTTTAGCTAAATCAGAAAGAAGGTCTAATGAAGCAAGTTTATTCTATATCTATAAAAGACTAACTTGGCTTGCACATGGGCAACACATATAAAACTCTCACTGGCACTAATTGCACCAGTGTGTTTCCATCTGTCATTGTCTATCATTGACACTTTTATTATAGAGAAAGGGTAAATAGCTATATTAAAATATTTCTTCTAATTAATTCCCTTTCAATGTACACAAATTTGTGCACCAGGCCACTAGTTTCACATATATGTGGAATATAATGAATAAAATTAATAAATAACAAAATAGAAACAGACTAATAGATACAGAAAACAGACTGACAGCTGTCAAAGGGGAGGGAGGTTTGGGGGCTTGGTGAAAAAATTAAAGGGATTAAGGAAAAATCCCTCATAGACACAGACAACACCATGGTGATTACCAGAGGGAAGGGGGGGTGTGGAGATAGGAGAGGGTAAAGGGAATCAATGTTGATGGAAGGAGAGACTTGGAGGTGGTGAACACAATACAATATACAGATGATGTATTTGGGATTGTACACCTGAAACCTATATAACTTTATTAAAACCAATAAACTCAACAAAAATACAAAATAAAAATATCATTTAATTTTTGTTCTGAAAGTGCTCCTGTTTATTTATTTCCTAAAGAAATAGCCCTGGAACCTAGTGCTAAACCTTCAGCCACTCTCTCTGCTTGTCACCTGGAGAGCTTTGTAGATCTCACATGCCTGCGTGGGCAGCAAGAGCCTAGAGTGCAGCCCTGTATCTCAGGCCAGAAGCCTTGGGTCCTGGCCTACACTCAGCCTGTTTTCTGTTCTCACATGTAGACTCTTCAGAATGGCACCCAGAACGCTTTTGTTGAAAAACCTCTGATTTGTAGAGGGCTCAGAAGGTGAAGCCTCTCAGGAGAGGTGGTGCCAGGAGTGTCCCTGGGCTCTGAGCTGCTGCTGGCTCACATTCCCCACCAGGAGGGAGAGCAGGTTAGCTCCCATTAATTGCTTGTGGTGATCACCTGTCCGCTGCCTGAGGCCTAGCTTCCTAGCAGTCAGATGTTCACCGGTGATTAGCTCCTCTGCAGCCCTCCCCGTGGAACAGGGACCAGGCCTGAGTAAACCGCACCATCTCACCTGGCGGCTCAGGCCATCAGCCAGGCTTTCCCAATTTAACCCAGGGCTCAAATGAGGATTTGCTCCCCCCACGCACACCCAGCAGGCCGTGGGCTGCCCTCAGTGAGGAGTGGACTGGAGGGTGGTGCGGTCTCCCAAGCGGTCAGCTCCCCACAACCACCGTGACAGCTGCCGCCAGTGTCCTCGCTGTTCCAGCGCGGCTGGCCTGGGAGGTAGGTGTCTTTCCTCTTCTCCAGTCTCCCAGTCTCGCGGCCAGGCAAGAGCATGCCCATGCTGCTGGTGGTCTGCCCTCCCAGAGGGCTTTCCAGGGAGAACCCTGCCATGGGGCAGGTGGGCCTGGCAGGACAGCCCCAGGTCTGCGGGGATCCTGCACCGGGAAAGCCGGCACTAGTTTGTGTTCCTGCGTGTCTTCAGCTGGAGCATTGGGGATCCCTGCATTTAGGGCATATGTCCTCTGAATTATGCTTTGTTGGTTCCGGGCTCTGCGTTTGTGTTTAACTTTTTCCCAGCACAGAAGGTTCCCTTTAAAAGTCGCCTTTGCAGTTAGAGATTTGCCCTTGGGCAGAAAGTTGTGCACGGAGCTCCTTGGAGAGCAGACGCTGTAGGGATGGCAGGCTGTTCGGGCATTTGTGATCCGTTTACTTAATGACACTTGTTGAAGCCCGTCGGCCCTCTAGCATGTGTCACTTGGGGAGGGAAGGGTGTGAAAGCTCCCTTTGGACAGGTGAGTGTTGGCTGGAGCTCACAGGACACATGGAAGAGCCTTGAAGTGCGTACTTCAGGGCAGCCCTCTAAGTTGAAACGGTTTTAGGATCACTGCCTTCTCCCAATCTCACCTTCTCAGGCAGCCCAACACAGCCTCCTTATATGCTTGCTTTTTGAACATTTCAGTTCCCTCTGTCTAAGTTTCTCCCGCTAGCTCGGCCTCCCCCTGATGCCCTTTCCCCGGGTCTCTGCCTCCCAGGGAAGCACCATTTCCTCAGGACCCCTGGCTTTCCCTTTGCTTGGAAGCTGCCAGACTTTCAGCAGCTGACCCCGCTGACCGGCTGGAGCAGCCTTGTTCACAGGTTTCAGCTGCTCCTGCAAGGGATGGCCTCAGGCCCAGGTGTCACTCCTCCCAGGAGGAAAGCTCTGTTGCTGCTGCTCTCAAGGACCACAGCACTCCACTTGCCTGGGGTTCTCTTAGAATGGAGCGTGTTTGGGACTCTGTCCTGGTAGTGTGTTAGAGAGGACACGCTTGTCCCGTTGGTGTTCTGGGTGCGCTGTTTCTTTAGCTGGGAGATCAACATGTAGGCACACTCTGGGCTGGGGGAGGCTGGTCGCCCACCTTGAGCTATCTCATCCTTCAGGATCACTGTCAGGGGCCGCTGGTACATGCAGGGGCATCTGGTCACCCAGATGGGCAGGTGAGGCAGCCCCTGGCATAACAGTGTGGGAGTCATGCTGGATCCTTGCAGGTTGCGGGGATTTGCAGTTCTGACCCTCCTGTCTTCTTGCTCTGCAGCCTGTACATCCATTAGGGCCAGCGTGTCTTCCAGCAGCGTGCCCCACAGGCTGCTCACAGGATCGGTCTACCTCAGTCCATTGTCTTCCTGGGCAGCTCAGGAAAGCCCTCCTCCTCGCGGGAGAGGGAGAAGGGATAGAGAGCAGTGCACATCTGAAGGAGCCTGCTTGTTCCAGGCTACTGATTTTAGTCCCCCTTTTGGTGCAGACTAATGTCAACTTGTGAGTGGAGCAGCTCTGATATGCAGCAGGCGAGGTCACTAAAACAACAAGCCCAGGCAGGCCCCACGACCCACACTTATGTGACCAATGGTGTGGGCCTGGCAGTAGTGTGAGGGTGGGAGTCCCATTTCAGCTGTCTTCTGTTCTCGCCTTACTATAATAATAAACAGACCTGATTTTAATTAAAGCATCAGCTTCAGGATTCAGGACGTGGTTCCTAGTAGGTCCTGGGCTCTGGGACTTAGTAGGATAGCGAGGGGAAGTGCACCATGGACGCTGGTCCAGGGAAGGAGAGCTTGGTCAGTGGTTGCAGCTGTGATACCAGGCAGGCCTAATGCCGGGCAGCTGTGGGACAGAGAGGACCCTCACCAGACAGGCAGAGATGGGGCAGGGACCCTCCTGAGCCTCTGCCTCCCACTCTGGACACTCATGGTCACTGGCAGTGGGAGTCCCAGGTGCCCAGGCCTGGCCAGAGGGAGCAGGATGTTCAGAAAACCCAGCCAGTGGGTGTGGCCAGGGCCTCAGAGAAGGAAGGGCCTGTGTGTTTAGGGAAAGAACTGAGCTGTGAACCAGATCACTGGAGAGTCAAAAAGCTTGACATGCCTTTAGATCCTCACTTTCTCCTCTTGGCTTTGTTTCTCTGTGTATGAAAGAGACAAGAAGTCCATTGGCATTTATTTTCCTGCCTCAGATTAGCTCTCCTTCCCAAGGCCCTTCAGACAAGTAGTGCCACCTGCCTGTTTGTCATGTCTTACCTGAGGGCACTGAAAGTGCAGCCTGTATTTTATGCCCAAGACACTGACTTGATTGTACCACACGCATCTTTCACTCAGAAAACTCCATGGTGCCTTCTGCCAGGCTGCTGACACAGCTGTGTGAGGAGAGTGTTGGGACATCTTTGCTTTGTGTGGAGTTCTATGAATGTGATGGGTTCACATATAAAGAAGTGACTTTGACTTGGGAATGATACTGATTTGCTACACATGGAATGGGAGTTCAAAAAAGTTCAGATTCTTAATAAATTGCAAAGATTTAACGATTTGTGTATGAGCTAAGCTGCTGTAGTTTTGTATCATATATGCCTTTGCACCAGATTGACCAAAAGCTTCCAAATAAAACCAAATGACTTCTTGCCCAAAAAGGGGGGTGGAGGTGAAAAAAGAGGTCTGAGAATTACAACTAAATTCAAATAAACTATTTTCCCTATAGTCAGTGTGAAAGAGATCAACAGTAACACTGAGCATCACAGGTGAGTGAGGCTGTGAGGTAAGAAGGAGATAAGCAAGGTTCTTGGCCTCGGGAACTCATAACTGGGTGAGGCATAATGAAGAGACACATGAAAATCTGACTGAAATAACTATGCTGTCTTCCATATTTCATAACTTCGTCTCCAATACATGCACCTTGTCTAAAGTATTCCAATTGATTAAAAAAAATATTTGCCAGTTTCCACGCCAGTGAAATACCCCAGCTTTTTTTTTTTTTTTTTTTTTTTTGTTCTTCCTCCTCCTCCCTTTCCTGCTATATTTCTTTCTGGTTCACAGGATTTTAACAATCTCACTTCTTGAATGGAACGTTTTTATTGTCTTTCTTCCTCCAACCCACTTCCTCCTTCACCCGCCCCCCTCTCTCTCTCTCTCTCTCTCTCTCACACACACACACACACACACACACACATAATGGAAGATAAAATATATTTGGAAATAATAACAGATCCTCTTCAGAGAAGAGCATAGCATGTTCTTGGGGGGAAAGGGAACATCTGCAATACTGTCAACAACAATTTTTTTAAATAAATAAAATATACTCTATGCCCCAAATTTGGTGCAGTTCACTTTAAAAACCTATCAATTTTTAAATATATAGTCACCAGCTAACTTTAAAAGAGACTACTCAATGCTTTCCTACTTTCTTTTTTAGATAAAAAATGTCATTATAAATTAATAAACTCAGAAATTAGCAGAATCTGTAAGTTTGCAAGTTTAGACACAAACTACATAGAGCAAATGTTTTCTAAAAGATTAATTTTCAATGTCAGTAATTTAGCTTAAACACTTCAGCATATGCAAAGTGACAAAGAGCATGTCACTTAGATTAAACCATAACCCAAATACTAATAGGTATGATAAGCTATAAGTAATCCTGTAAAGAACATAGGGGTGCATTTATCTTTTCAAATTATTATTTTCATATTCTTCTAATAAAGTACACAGAAGAGAGATGCTGGCTCATATAGTAGCTATATACTTAAGTTTTATCAAGGAACTTCCACCCTGTTTTCCATAGATTGGCTGATATACTAGTATTCTAATCAGGAAATCCATTTTCCAAAGACGGTGCTATAAGAGATATGTTTTCTGTCTTTATTTTTCCTTTTTTTTTTAGCCCATGCTAATGATCTTTATATATTTTTTTAATTTGTATTTCTAGTTGAGGTAACATTAGCTAATAGCATTATATATGTCTCATGGTATACTTCATTTTAATTAAATATCTGAATACATTATAGCATGTTCACCAACCAAAAGTCTAGTTTCCATCCATCACCATATATTTGACCCCCTTTACCCATTTTTCTCTCTTCAAGCTCCCTCTGGTAACCCTCTGTAACCAGCAACCTATTATCTATATTTATGAGTTTGTTCCTTTTGTTTTATATTCCACATGAGTGAAAATGTATGGTTTTTTCACATATTCCATCTGACTGATTTCACTTAGCACAATACTCTAAAGATTCAACCATGTTCTTGAAAGTAGCAATATTTTATGTTTTTTATTGCTGAGTACTATTCCTGTGTGTGTGTGTGTGTGTGTGTATGTATGTATGTACGTGCGCACGCACATGCGTGTGCACACATCATCCTTATCCATTGTCTGTTGATGGACATAGGTTGCTTCTATGTCTTGGCTATTATAAACAATGCTGTAACAGACATTGGTGTGTATATATTTTTTCAAATTAGTGCTTTTATATTCTTCTAATGAATACCCAAATGAGGAATTATTGGATCATATGGTAGTTCTATTATTTTTTTTTAAATCTCCATACTGTTTTGCATAGTGGCTGCACCAATTAGTCCCACCAACAGTGTATAAGAGTTTTCTTTGCATCCTCTCCAACACTTATTTCTTGTCTTTTTTATAATAATCATTCTATCTGTTATGAGGTGACATCTTTTTTCTATATCTTGATCTACAACCAATGCTTTGTAAATTTGCATATGCATCATCAGAAATAGGTTTTCAGAAGTGGAAATAGGAGTCTGTTAATCAGCATGATGACAGTTAGAAATTGACTCCCTTAGGAAAGTCATTCATTATTAAATGAATCAGGTAAAAAAAAAAACAAAAAAAAACCCTAAGGATAAAATTTAAATATCACTGTGTCCAGTTGTGAACACTGGAGAATTCTGTTTCCTAGTAGGTCTCAAAAGGATACAAAGACCATTTCCCAAATTTTGAATAAATAGATGATCTGTAAGGATGGCAGACCCTCATTTCTGGAGACTGGGCATTCATAAATCTTGAATGAACCGTACTTGAACTGTGGTATCAGAGCACCCCTAAAAGGAATGAGAACTGGGACTCTCATGAGCCTAAAGAACAGGCTGCAGGAAGTATTCTGCTAACACTGAGGTCTTTTTCTTTGGCTTAAACAGTTAATTCGGAAAATATATCGATAGTTTGTATGACATACTGTAGTGTAGTAAATAATCCTACCTAACAAAGAGGGAATATGCAAATTGACCATCATAAGGATGGCAGAACCCATAGACACAAGATGTCAGCGCTCAGTCCCCTCTGCCCCACCAAGGAAGCGGCAGGCAGGCAGCGCAGCTGGACCTATCCCCAGGAGTCCCCTAGTCCTTTAAGTCCCACTGGCAGCAAGCAGGCAAGCAGACGCCACAGAGAACAGAGAACCATGGGTAGTGGGCCTATAGGTTGGTCTGAGAGACCCCCCTAACCATGCACGAATTTCGTGCACTGGGCCTCTAGTATTAATAATGGCCAATAGGTTTAAAGCACTCATGAAGTTTAAGGTTCTTTTTGTGCCAGGGATCAGCGAACTTCTTCCTTAAAGATGAGATAGTAAACATTTTAGGCTCTAAAGGTCAAGAAGCAAAATTGAGGATATGGATGTAACCTTATATAAAGGTTCTTTATATAACCATTTCAAATTCATTTTTTTTTAAATGCACATTCCTAGGCCATGGGTCATTAAACAAACACAAAAAACAGGCAGCTGACTGGGTTTGGCCCACTGACCATAGTTTGCCATCCCTGTTCTAAGCATTTTATATATATTAGTTCATTTGATCCTTTCAGTCACCTATGAAATAGGGACTATTGTAGTTCAATCTAGGAATAAGGAAATTGAAGTTTCAAAGAGAAGTTAAGTGCCTCTCTGAGGCTGGACAGCTACATTTTATTAGTGTAAACACAGAGTCTAGTACTATGGAGATTATCTGTGCATATTCTTTTTGAAAGCCCATGCACCACATTTCTGTTGACAGAAAAAGGCGCATTGATTTGAATGTCCCTCTTGCTAAGTAATCTGTCTTTATGACCATAAGATGCCAGGTCCTGGAAACGTGCTGGGGGCTGCAGTACGAGATGAAGGTATGGGGTGAAAAGCCAAGCCTTTTCTCTACCCTTACCAATCTTTACTAAGCTCCTGGCCTCCTTTACTGTCTTCATTTTCTCAGCTGTGCAAGAGTCAAGGTCAGACATTTGGTGACCATCAAGCCACAGGAAGCAAAAAGCAAAGAAGACTTTATTCCCTGGAGCTGACAGGCAGGAACTCTTGTTCCTTCTGTAAAATAATGAAGCTTTCATCGAGGGCCTCCCAATGCAAATAACAATACAGCAGTTCCGTTTCCAGGTGGCACAGTGTGGTCGATCGCCTTTACATAACCCGATGGTTAGTGTGAGGCAGCAACCACAGCGAAATCATCTGTCAGTGTGTCCTCAGACCTTGCTGATAGCATCAGCCCACTGTTTGGGATAACTGATGCAATGCATTTACCCGTGGAGGAGAAGACTAAGCTCTACTGTCTCTAAAAGGAAACATCAGAGACAGAAAACACAAAGATTGCTTTGGGTCCCAAGCCTCTGGCACCAGTGAAAGGCCCTAACTGGCCAACATCCTGAAAATGGTAGATGCTTTTTCTGGCTAATGGTGCAATGATTCTCTGATAGGGGTGTCATTTTTCCTGGCTCTTTAATCAGTAAAAGAAAAATAAATCCAGTGGAAATAGCTTTGTTCTGTGTAGCCTCGAATCAGATGGCCCTTGGCTGAGTAATCATCACTCTGGGAACAGTTCAAAACATTAAGGACTTGGAACTTTCCAGGACACTGAACATCCTTCATTTAGCAAGGCCGGCAATGAGAGTGCTGGTCAAATTATAGACAGTCCTCTGGCTATAACAGGAAGTTCCCACATGTTCCATACGATCAGATTGTGAATCATTTCAATTAGTCGATAACTAGTGCCGCTAGAATGCCTCCTCTGAGCAAAAAGCACTAGGTGTCCTAAAGTAGTGCAAAATGCAATGACATGCTTCCTGTCCAAAGGCATGATTAATATGGAAAGTCTACTGAAATCACGTCTACTTTTAGAGTTCAACTGATACAATTAGTAAAACAGATTGTTATATGGTAAATGTATGTGACTGTTAGCATCAGAGGCTCATATAAATCTGCTATGTTTCAGGTCGGAAATAGCTGAGTTAGAAATGAATAGCTCTCTAACTTATATGGACTATTTACTATATTATTATTAAATTTACTTTGTTAATGGGAAGCTTTCTTCACTTGGATACTTTGATTATATACAGCCCTCGAGCGCCTAAAACATTCAAGTCCTGGAATCCCTGCACTTCCCTAAAGGGAGCCCTGTGCGCTTTCTGACTCAGTTTTGTGAGTTCCTGGTGCTCAGTGGCAGCTCACCCTGTGATGCGAGACAGATCTCAGCTGATGAGGGGGGTGCTTCCTTGCCGAGCACCCCCAGAGCCACAAGAATCCACAGTTATGTGGTGTCTGGAGAGAGAGGTTCTCAGAAACACAGTTGACTAGAACTTACTGGCAGGAAATCCCAATCTCCATAGTTGCTTCTTGTGAAATTTTTACCGAAAAATGGCAAAATCGGACCTAAAATCCAACTGATATATATGCAATTAAGTTAACTCAAATAAGTTATCATCCTAAATGTGATATCAAATTATAAAGTAACAGGTCACGCTTCTTCCATTCTGGAGGTAATAAGAACTGAACTAAGATTTTTAAAGCACACAAAGTAAAAGTTACTTTAACAATAAACATTTACTAGATACCTACCTACTCTAGTCCAGGTTCTGCCAGTCTCTTTCTTATATGTCATTGCTTTTCCTTTTCACGACTCGAAAATAACAGGGCGGGGCTTAGAACCCAGGGTTTCTGAACCAACTGCAGGGTACCAGGGTACCACATTTGCTCCGTGACCTTACTTGGAAGTCTTTCTCAGGGCTGTTTAGTAGACATTATGTAATATGTTTTGTAAGAGGAACCAAATTGGTAAAACTGAGAATGAGAACAGTTTGCTTTTAATTTCTTTTGGAGAGATAGTGTGCAATTAAAAGATCCTACAAGATGCCGGGACCGGTTTGGCTAAGTGGATAGAGTGTTGGCCTGCGGACTGAAAGGTCCCGGGTTCGATTCCGGTCAAGGGCATGTACCTTGGTTGCAGGCACATCCCCAGAAGGGGGTGTGCAAGAGGCAGCTGGTCGATGTTTCTTTCTCATCGACGTTTCTAACTCTCTGTCCCTCTCAATTCCTCTCTGTGTAAAATCAATAAAAAATATATATTAAAAAAAAAAAAAAAGATCCTACAAGAATCACAATAGGACTTTTCACTCAGGCAGTGAGTGTAAGCAACCTCCATTGAGACTGTCCAAAATGACTATTTTCTTTCTTTTTTTTAAAATATATTTTATTGAGTTTTTACAGAGAGGAAGAGAAAGGGATAGAGAGTTAGAAACATCCATGAGAGAGAATCATCGATCAGCCCGCAACCAAGGTACATGCCCTTGACCGGAATCGAACCCGGGACCTTCCAGTCCATAGGCCGACGCTCTATCCACTGAGCCAAACCAGTTTCGGCCAAAATGACTATTTTCTTAAGAAGGAGAAACAAGCCAAAGTTCATGGTAAATGCCCAGCTTAACTTTCTTTAGGAGAACCTGTGTCTAGTTGAACATAAATATTTACCTCGATGTACTTGAAGAGGAACCCAAGACTCCTGTGTATGGATTTCCAGCCTGGTCCAGAGAGCCAGGGGTTCACAGTTCAGAAGTTATGACTATGAATTGCAATGTCAGTTAGGTGTTCTGATTTAGTATTAAGGTAGAGTTCATATCCTATGTAGTAAAGAACTAATATGCTAATTAGACTAAACAGTAGAATGACCATCCAGACGACTGTCTTGACAACCTTCTGGATGAAGCCAGGGCTGCGAGAGCCCAGCCCCTTGCACAAATTTTGTGCACCAGGCCTCTAGTAAATATATAAAATATGTAGACAATGTATCTGGAAGCAGGCTAGCAAGGGTGTCACTGATTTTTTTTCACTTCACTGTTATAATATTGGGATGCTCTTGGAATTCAACTTTTCCGCATAAACTCTGCAAGACATGTTTGCAGTTTTCCTGTATTCGGTGTGAGGAGTAGCTATAGAAACTCTGCTTATACTGCATAGCATAGCTTCGTAAGTGTGTTGAAGTTCATGGAGGAGACTGGCCAAAAGTCTCAGAGAGCCTGGAAATAGATGGGCTGCCACTTTGCAGAAGTGGGTAGAGGCGTGGACATAGACCTGGCCCTGCCACAGTCTCCAGATGTCACAAGATCCTTGACCAGCTCTGTGTGTGTAAATTAGACACACTCAGTGTTACCTCATAATTTGTCACAGACCCCTGCACTTCCCTCGAGTACCTGAACGGGCCAGCTACATATATGTGCATGCCCCAGTGAAAGGTGAAAATACAGGCTTCTTATCCAGCCCTTTTTTTTTTCCTGAGGTGTTTAGCCTAACATGGCAGTTATTTGCCATTGAATGTATCATTTCCTTGGCACAGGGGTACCCCCTAGGGAAGAGCAGACTTTCACTGTCATGGGACTCCCGGCACCCCCTAACTCAGCACATGGGGTTTGCTCTTGCCTCCAGCTGTCCTTGAACCTACACAGACCTACAGAAAGGGGTGGGAGTCAGAAGGGACAGCAGTCACTGGGCAGAATGGACAGCCACGAACCTATTTCAGAGAGGCAGTGACGTGTCATGAAGAGGGACCGGACCGTGTGTGGAGCAGGCTCCAAACCCCCGCTGTAGACTCCAGTCCCATTAGTCGGCACGTACAAAACACAAATGCAAATATGAAACTATGAAGACTTCCGTGACAGAGACCACAGAACATTAAGCCCCAAGCCTGCGCCTTTCTGAGCAGAGCCTGGTGCAGCCATATTGGGGATCCATGAAGCCAATGCTGTGTAAGAGACAAACCCTGGGATTTTCTCAGCACCCATTTGCTGAAGGTGAGCTCTTCTGTTTAGAAATTAATTGCTCCTGTGACAGCGGGCTTCCTAAATAATGAACAAAGAGACACTAACCAAAAAGAGACTCCTAAAGCAAAACCCCCAGCCAACAAGTCCCAGCACCTCCAAGAAGCAGCTCTTAGTGTAAACTTAGATAAAAATGAGCTGGGATCTATAATCTTTACCTCAGCCTCAAGAATTTCTAACTAATCATTAGGGCGAACTTCAAAGTAGAAAAACTGTGTTTCTTTGTTGACAAGCTAAAGGGAAGGCCTTTGAGCGAGTTCTAATCAGAGAATCAGCACAGAAGCTACCAAATCATGAAAATCCAGACGAACAAAAAGGCGCTATCTTATCAGCTGGACCCAAAAATCGGCTGGTGAGAGAAGCGGCTCTGGGAACCTGGGAAATAACATCTTAGGATAAAGAAATAAGACAGAAAAGAAAGGGACAGTCATGAACTGTGGGCTAAGAATGAGACAAAATCCGGGTAGGCTTAAAAAGAACAATCGTAGTCTTGTGTTTTCCAGAACAGAGCTCGCAGGCCATCCTCAGGGAGTTATACATCTCAAATACAACTCAGAACTATTTTGACACTGAAACTACATAACTGGGGCATTAGGTTAAGTGCTTTGCATTGGCTATCATGCTTCACTGTCCAAACTACACTTCATTAAACCTCACTTTGTAGGCGGGAAACCAGGCCTTGCCCAGCGTCCCCAGGTGGTCCACAGTGACAGCCAGGGTGTGGTGAGGACAGCCTGCCTCCATGCCTGCACACTTAGCTCCTACACTCACAGCTCTGGCTGCCTTGTATTCCCTCAGGAGGCACAAAAAGCATCTGTTAGAGCCCTGTGTCCTGATTTTTTTTTTTAATTTAGAAGTTGTAATCACTAGAGCAGAAGGACTCAGACAATGCAGCTAATGAAAAGCAGCTAAAGGATGCAACAGAAATCATACAGCTCCTCTTTTCCCCTCCTCCTTCTGGTAGTAATCATTCCTCCTAGCTTTTCCATGCACCCATGTCCTACTTGTAAAATAAAAATAACAATGAAGTCTTCATCATAGTATGGCTATAAGGACTAAAATTAGCAATATCTGTAGATTGTTTAGCACACCCCACACATTAAATTTGCCATTAGCAGTTGGTGTTCGTATTAGTGTCATTGTCAGCCTGGGCCTGGAGAAAAATGTGGGGTGTGTATGGATGGGCAGGTGCTGTTGCTCTCTTTCCTTCATCAGACAAAGTGTGGAAAAGCAGAGCAGTGTGTTAAAGTGGGTCAGAGAATTATAAACTTAGGGCCCAATGGTAATGAAAACCCATGTTGTAAATATCAAGAAGCACACCTAACGTGCTTTATTTTCCAGTCTGTGTGCTCCCAATTCTCTGAAAATTCCTTCAGAGGATCCTCATCCCACACAGGGCCAACTTCTTAGTCAAACAGGAAGGAATCTAAGGGAACAACTAAGTCTCAATGTACTGGAATCCTAACCTTGCCAATTTATCTGCTCAAATTCATTTCGGAAAAATTTCACACTGATACTGACCACTGAACTGATTTACTTTGCATTGCACTTGTTTACTAGCTATAAATGGTTTAGGAATTGAGTCTTGTTGTTCATATATTTTACTTGTCTTTTTACATAAAGCAAAAAATTCTCTTTTATACTTCCTAGCACGGTGATACACAACAGAAGATATATAATAAGTAACTGATTTACTCATTAGTCTAACTGCACTTTCTAATGTTCTCTCAGGGAAGTTCTAATGTTCCCTCTGGTCCCCATGAGTGTGACCTCGATGAGTTTAGAATTTTGGATCCCAAAGAGGGAATGCGTGCACCAGGAGACGTAGCAGAGATCCCACTGCATGCTAAGCTACGCCCGCTGTCCGGCCGCTGTTGGCAGCTCCTGCCAAAGGACTAGCACAGCAAGTGAGAGGGGGAGTCACCATCTTGGCAGAGGTAACCTCCCTGATCATCAATCATGAGGAGGAACTGCAGTTACCCAAAGAGGCCAAAGAGGACTGCGTTTGGGACAAAGGTAGATCCCTTTGGGCTTTTCTTAGTAATCCTTTGCCCAACTGCATTAACATATATAGTTAACTTATCCATTATAAATGCAGCGGCCACAGCCTGAGACTGTGGGATCTCCCACTTGGTTAGGCCCATAGACCAGAAGCACTTTCCCAGGGAGAAAGGAATTTTGAGTGGTTAGCAATGAAGGGAGAGAACGAGTATCATTTGTGGCCTTGGAGCTAACTGCGGCAGTGGGGTCGTAGTGTGTCTCACTCATCATCCCTCTGTAAGTTTCCTCAGCAGCCCACCGGAACCCTTTGGGGGCTGCCCCAGAATCCATGTGGAGTAAATAGATTCAAGCAGCACAAGGAAAGAGCTGTGCTGAGAGCAATGCCACAGTCAAATCCTCCCTCGAGATGGAAAGATCCCCCACCACCACCACACCACCACCCCAAGCTGGTGGGAAGGTTGTCGACTGCCACCAACATGCAAAGCTAGAAGCAGAAGGGGAAGAGGGAGAATAGAAAAAACAACAACTCACGTCCCCTCCCCCTGGCCAAAGAGAGAGATGGGAGTGGGAAACATTGCAGTTACCTATTAAAGCAAAATAAACCACCCCAGAATTTGTGGCTTTTCTCTCAAGGGTCAACTGGGCTCTCATCTGGGTGGTTTGTCTGTTCCATGAGCCGTTAGCGGGAGCTGCAGTCATCTGGTGCCTTGAGTAGGCTTTCAAGCCTGAGATAGCCTGTTTACATGTCTGGCCTCTTCACAGAGGCAGCTAGAGGAATAGGCTCAGGTCTGTCCAGTGTTGCTTAGTGGTTGAGTGAAAACCACAAACCAGTAAGTCCATGGTTCGATTTCCAGTCAGGGCACATGCCTGAGTTCCGGGCTCGATCCCCAGCAGAGGCCATGTAGGAGGCATGTGATCGATGTCTCTCTCTCATCGATGTTCTTCTCTCTTTCTTGCTCTCCCTCTTTCTCTAAAATCAATAAAAATATATATTTTTTAAAGAGTGGGCTCAGCTAAGACTGGAGAAAAGCTGGTCCTCCCTTTCCATGTGTACTGTCTACATGATACGTTGACATGCCAAATATTTTACATGATAGCTAAGGGCTTCCAAAATAAGAAGTTGTCAGACCTCCTTATGATTTAGGCTCAGAACTGGCATTGCAGCCTTCCTTCTGTGCCAGAGGCCCAGATCAGATTCAATATGGGAGGGGACAACAGAGGGCATGGCTCACGAAGGGCCATATTTGGAGTCAAGCTACCCTGGGGTAGGAATGCCTGGGAGTAAGAAGTAGATAAGGTTTAAATAAGATTTGAAATTAGAGGTTTACCTTTGAGATTGGACCAGATTGAGATTTTAAGTAACTGAAAGTAACAGAAAATGATGTATGCTAGACAGAATGTTATGGGTGGGAAAGGAATATTTGGCATAATTTAGGGAGTATTTGAAACCATAAAAAAAAAAAACTTTGGATATATATTCTTCTCAGTTAAGTTATTCAATTAATCAACTTCATAAGACTGTACAAATTGTAGTGATGATTATGAATTAAGAAAATTAATGTTTTTAACTACCAAAGTTGAGATCAATATTTCTTCATCTGAGTCTGTGTTCACTCTCTCTTCTAAGAATAAGCATCTTAATATCTATTTGAACAGTGCGATCTGACAACTGTTTTACATTTATTTCTTTTTTTGTCGTACATTTTAGTTTAAAACTCAGCATATGACTCCCCCTCTCATTTTCCATAAATCTTTGCAATTTTTCCAAATGTGGAAATTATAGAAAAATAAAATATTTTCTAGTACACACCCACATCCTGCTCAGTTTTGAACAGATTATGAAACAACTGGGGGCCCATTGCATGAATTTGTGCACCTTGAAAGGAACTGCAGGCCACAAGGCTGTGGTGGACACATAGGTGGGTCTTGGCCCATCCTCTGCGCCCTTGCCTGGTTCTTCCCTCCACGTTCTCCTGTCTGCTGGCAGCCCCGCTCCCACCACCACTGCTCCCATACACTGATGGCACCATTGGGGCCAGCAGCAGGTGCAAGTGGCATCTCTGGCATTGGCAGCAGGTGCAAGCGGGACCATCACTGGCAATGGGTGCAAGCAGCAGCTCTGGCATAGGCAGTGGGTGCGAGTGAGGCTGGCATCAGCAGCAGGTGCAAGTACCCAACAGGACTGGGTGCACAGGAGCAAAGAATTTTCAGTAACCACCAGAGGCTCGCCCTGATGACAGAGATAGGTGCCCTGCCTTGGTCTGGTGCATCCACTCACCTGCTCCACTATCCCCCCATGGCAGATGCCCACCATGTTACATGCTCTGCCACCTGCTGCCAGCACCCACCATGTTCCGCACATGCCCCCTGGTGGTTAGTGCACATCATAGTGACTGGTTGTTCAGTTGTTCAGCCATTTGGTCTATTTGCATATTAGGGTTTTATATATATAGATTGGTTGGAATTCACAATATCTGTTACTTTCCTAGAGCTGAGCAGTACTTTGGAAGACATTTTTAAAGCATCGTTGGGAATAATATATTGATACAACTTTTTATCTGTAGTGGTAACATATTCACTTAGTCCTTTCCAGTTTAGGAAACACCTTCGGGTATATTATTGCATTATTGTCTTGAGCCACTTAGAGAGGTAGACAGTATTGTCTCTATATTGCAGAAAAGCAAGTTGAGGCTTGAAGAAATTAAGCCATTTTCTCTAGGTCTGTAGCTGCAAATACCTAAACCCAGGTCTTCAGGCTTCACATTATGTAGGCTGATTTTTCTGATTTAATGACCTACTATCATCTTCCTTCCTATCTGCTAAATCTTCCTTTCTCCAGGCAGATCTAGTTTGAAAGAAAATTCCTATAGAATATGGAAAGAACACTGGGTCCTAACTCCTATGGAAGGGTTATCCTAACGTGGGCAGTATTTCCCTCGACACTTAACCCTAATGGTATTGTCAAAGCTCTGGGTTTTCTGTTGCCTCTATAAGACAATGTTACTTTTTTTTCCATAGCCAAGTTGGGTAAGACAGACTGTCCCCAGACAGGACTCTGACAAAGGAATGCTTCCAACGGGATCCTTAAGACAATGGTCTTTGGATAACAGCGTTTAATTCAAGAGTAGTTTCTTGAGCTGAGGCGTGCATTTCTGCATGAGTAATTTCTTTAAAAAAAAAAAAAAAAAAAAAAAAAGTTGCCATAAAGTACAGCCTGCTGTAAGAATTAGCTTTTGGCCAAGTTTTTAATTAGCATCAAAGTTTCTTAATGGGAGATTACATAATAATTAAAACCATGAGCTTTGAAGTGAGTCTTGAGTTGAAACATTGGGTCTTGTACATATTGTACGTGTGGCCAGTCAAAAGCCACCTAACTCTCTAAACTCCAGTTTCTTTCTTAAAACAAAACAGTGATGAGCCATTGGTTGGATTAAGATAATTGTATATGTTAAAATGGATAATAACAATACAGTTTACAGTAAATATACATGATAGTTTCTGTTCAAACTTATAACTCTATATCCAATTATTTCTTTCACTTTTTCCATCACTTAACTTTTCTAATCTGTCTTCAGACAACACACTTACTATCGCCTGTAGGCATAGATATTACAAGGTCTAAAAACAACTTTTTGCAAAAAACACAGTAAGTGGTACTTGCCTGATTAGAAAACCACCCCAAATTTACTTAGTACTACTCTTGTTTGCTTTTGTTATTGAAAATTTTTTCATGTTACCATTAGCAACAATATTTAAAATGAACACATTGCCTCCTCTTACCTAGTCTCAGAAGGTAAAACAACCACAGTAAGGTATAAATTATTTATATAACATTTTTTCTGCCCTCGGTGCTTTGGCTCAGTAATTAGAGTGTTGGGCTTCGGACTAAAGGGTCTCGGGTTCCATTCCCAGTCAAAGGCACCTACCTCGATTGCAGGCTTGATTCCTGGCCCCAGTCGGAATGAATGTGAGAGACAACCAATCAATGTTTCTTTCTCTCCCTCTTCCTCCCTCCCTTCCACTCTGTCTAAAAATCAATGGGAAAATATCCTCAGGTGAAGATTTTTTTTAAATGTGGGTGTTTTTTTTTTTCTAGTATGTTTTTTTAATTAATTTCAGAGAGAGGAAGGGAGAGGGAGAGAGAGAGAGAAAGAAAACCAATGATGAGAGAACCATTGATTGGCTGTGTCCTGTACACTCCCTACAGGGGATTGAGCACACAACCTGGGCATGTGCCCTGACTGGGAATTGAACTGTGCATGACCTCCTGGTTCATAGGTCAACTCTCAACCACCAAGCCACACCAGCTGGACGATATACAAATTTTTGGAGACCAAAGAAAAACACGAGATCTATAAAATTTGGAATATAGGAAGAAAAAAAATGACTTTTACTATATTTACTTATATGTTCTAATGTGTGGAGAATCCATCCAAATTGTTCTCTAATAAAACCTTAGTTAGGAGTGACTTACTCTATGATGGAAATATGCTGTCCCAAAATTTCTTCACCTATGGATTAAGCCCTGGGTGTCAGGGATGGTTCTTATCAGAAGGAAAACAACAGCGAAGACCATACAGCTCCTGACCTTAAGTTTTCCTCTGATGGGAGGCAACAGACAATTACCATCAGCAAAGTCAAATGCTAGATAAATGTTATTTTGTGTACTTTATGGTATTAACTTTAAACACTGATTTATTTTGCATCTTTAAGTTAGGGAAAACAGTAATTCACTATTCTTACTATGCACTTTTATCCTATTTTATTAGGTGTTTGGAAAAGCTGGGCTTTTTAAAATTAGGCTTTATCTCAATTCAAGCGCTAAATTTGCTTTCCTGAAGGTCAGCACCATTACCCCTTCATCTCCACCAAGGTTTTTATGTCCCTGCAAGAGGAGTAATTAATTCCCTTTACAGAGCAGCCACAAGTATAAACACCTTCAAATCAACCCTCCTTTTTTTATTGTCTAAGGTTTTACATATGTCTCTCTTTTCCCTAATTGACACTCCCCACACACACACCCAGCCATTCCCACCCTGGGCAAGCCCCCAAAGCCCCAGTGTCTGTGTCCATTGGTTATGCTAATATGCATGCATACAGGTCCTTTGGTTGCTCTCTAAACCCCACCCCTCTTCCCACTGCTATTTGTCTCTGGATCTATTTTTGTTCGTTTATGTTGATCATTATATCCCACGCATGAGTGAGATCATGTGATATTTATCTTTCCCCAACTGGCTTATTTCATTTAGCACAATTCTCTCCAGTTCCATCCATGCTGTTGCAAATGGTAAAAGTTCCTTCCTTTTTTTTTTTTTTTTTTTTTTTTTTTTTTTTTTTTAATAGAGAGGAAGGGAGAGAGATAGAGAGCTAGAAACGTTGATGAGTGTGGGCACTACCGGGGATGTGCCCACAACCAACGTACATGCCCCTGACCGGAATCCAACCCGGGACCTTTCAGTCTGCAGACCGATGCTCTACCACTGAGCCAAACCGGTTTCAGCAGTTCCTTCCTTTTTATAGCAGTGTAGTATTCCATTGTGTATATGTACCACAGTTTTTTAATTCACTCATCTGCTGATGGACACTTAGGCTGTTTCCAAATCTTAGTTATTGTAAATTGTGTTTCTAGGACAGAGGGTTACATATATCCTTTCAGATTGATGTTTCTGGTTTCTTGTGATATAGTCCTAAAAGTGGGATCAAATGGGAGTTCATTTTTAACCTATTGAGGAAACTTCATACTGTTCTCCACAGTGGCTGCATCAGCCTGCATTCCCACCAGCAGTGCACTTGGGTTCCTTTTTCTCCGCATCCTTGCCTGCACTTGTCTATTTGTTTATTTGTTGATGGTAGCCATTCTGACAAGTGTGAGATGGTACCTCATTGGTTTTTTTTTATTTGAAACTCTTCAATGATTAGTGACTCTGAGCATGTTTTCATATGTCTTTGGATTCTCTATGTCCTCTTTCAAAAAGTGTCAACTTAAATCCTTTGCCCACTTTTTTATTGGATTGTTTATCTTCCTTTTGTTGTACGAGTTCTCAGTAAATTTTGAAGATTAAACACTTATCTGAAATATCATTGGCAAATGTGTTCTCCCATGCAGTGGGCTTTCTTGTTGTTTTGTTGATGGTTTCTTTTGCTGTGCAGAAGTAGTCCCATTTGCTTATTTTATCCTTAGTCTCCACTGCCCTAGGAGCTGTGTCTGTAAAGATATTGCTAGGACATATGTCTATTTTGCTGCCTATGCAACTCTATTTTGTTTTTAATCTCTTTATCCATACAGATGCAGTTGTTCTCCTGCAAAAACTTGTATTGATCAGAATGTACTGTAATGTTAGGCTTTAAATACTAAAGAATAAATGGAAACAGAAGCACTATAGTGCAAGTGTTCTAAATAAAATTGATGTTAAAAATGACAGAAATCAATTATAATAGACACATACTAGGTCACAATACTAGGTGTTGCCTAAGAATTTTGGAATCAAGATCTCTGGTCCACTTCAATGGATCACTCTCATCGTATACTGTCAATTAGTCATTCATCCTTCTGGGAGTCAGGTTTGTTGTACTGATTTAATGTTTACTGACATTTATCACACACAAAGCACAATTCCTGAAGGTGAGATAACATAGTCAGCTCAGAGTTTGTTCTCTCTCTCCCTTTGTCAGCTTACACCAAAAACTCCAGACTGTGGTGTTTGTCGGTCCAGTATTCGTGTAAGAGTAATGTTGACCTTGACAACTTAAGCAAAGATATTTCGTGTTAAAGGGGAGAAAATGGTGGTCAAGACTTCCCCTTTTTTGCTTCTGTGTTACTTTCCCCGCTGGGTTACAGGGTCAGGCAGTAACAGAGAGGACTTTGCAGAGGGTGGAGTAGTAGCACAGTCAGGGAAGAATATGAGACCTGCACTGTGCCCTCTGAGGGTCTGTTCTTTTTATTCTTCCACTCTTGAGATTGACAACCTTATTTTGCTTCTCTTTTCTCTCTTGGGAGGCACCTACCCTGAACCAGCTTGGAACTAGCCACTTAGTTTCAACTCTAGTTCTGAGAGAAAAACATGCTTCTCTTCTCTTCTTGGTGCTCTCATCCCTGGTTCCTTCCTGTGCTGCCCTGTGTCATGAAACCCAGAGCTAGAAAAAGGAGACCTAATGTGTGTGTGTGTATGGGGGGGGGGGCGGGGGGGGAGGGGGGGAGGCCTTAATCTTAAGGAAGGCCAGACCAGTCCAGAGCCTCCTCGGGAGAGAGGGACTTTTCCCCCAGGTGCCAAGAATGTTAGCTAGGAAAGCTGCCTTGCTCAGAGCTGCATCTCCATCCCGAAAAGCTCACACAGCAGCTCATCCCTGAAAACTCTGTCCAAGCTCCAGAGCTCCCCCTGGGGTCGGCAGAGGCCTGCTGCGGCTCAGCTCCTCCAGCACAATCCTGTTTCCTGCTCATCCGTAGGGAAGCCCAAGAGCACTCCCTAATGAATGCCCTACACTTACTAATTTATTTTTTTTTAAGTAGAAACCATTCTTAGCTCACAAGCTGTATAAAAACAGGAGACAAGCCAGATTTGGCCCACAAGCTGTCCTTCACCACTATTTGCTCAACAACCACTTTTGTAGATTATGTCAGCTTTCTCGGTGTCCCTGGGAGCGAATGTCATGTGGAGCCCATTTCCAAAGTTAAAATGTTGAAAGTAAACATACTTACATTTCAGTCATTGATGGGCAAACCAATAATGCCACCAACTCAGAAATGTGAAGCAAAACCACTCACAAGAACAACACACTCCCACTCTCCAGGCTGCACTTTTTTTGCCTGAAATAAAAGGAGGACTTTGTTTAGTTGCTTTCAGGGCCAAACATGCTGGAAGTGGCATGTAAAAGTCACTTGGCCAAGAAAAAACATGAGTTAGCTGTTAGATGTGGAAGTTTGGCGTGTGATAGAGAATGGTTTTCTGCGCTTTTCCCACTTTGAGTTCAAGGAATCTGGCAGCCTTCTTCGCAAAGAAGGCACAACATCACATCCATCTGAACGTACACCGGAAAGAAGCAACAGGAACGTGATGATCTGGTAGGAAGAGCTGGGATGCATCTGCTCGGTGGCAACTGTGGCCTCAGGCCACCAGCCCGCTGCCCTGCTCCTCAGCCACTTGCTGGTGATGAAAATGGGCATCCCACCCTGAGGCCTCCTTCCCTCTCAGAGTGGTTGTGGGGCCAGAAGCAGGGACTGTCTGTCACCTTCTGGGCTGACGACTACTCCAGAATGCTGGTGGGATGAAGCGCTGTGAGTGAGCAAGTAAATGGGGAGGTCGGAAAAGATACTACAGTGGAATGATCCTTCACGTTGCTTTCATTGTCTACCTCCTGCTTAGGTTTCAATTTAAACTATGGACAGAAGAAAAAAAAATTTAATGGCTTATTTGACATTGATACGTAGCAATCAAAGTCAGCCTTATATGAAAATATACTCTATTTTTAGTTTTCAAATTCTAATTAACTTCATATCAAATAACTGCTTTTTCCCCCTCAGAGTTCAGGAATCAGACGACTGCATTCTAAATTAGAATTAACATTTCTCAGAGGACAGTATCTAGAATAGAATTGTGGTGTGATTCATGCTCTCCTCCCCACCCCACTTTTCTCTTGTAAGTGTAATCTTGTTAGAGGAATTCACTGTTAATCCTATAATGATATCCAAAGGAAAATCAGTGAGAATAGAGGAGGTCTGATTTTTCTAACCATAAACACTATCAGTTAGAGCTAGAAATAACTTTGGGAAACCATGGCCATAAAGACTATGGTTAAACTAAAAATAACACGATACAATTTGAAGGGGGTGGATGACTGGTTCAGACAAGAGCTTTTCCTTTATTGCGGGTTTTCAGGGAGAGGTCACTCTGAAGTCAATCACTGTGGTTTCCAACAAGTCTTCTCCTACTTTGCCGAGCATAATCCTGAACGTGACCCTCTTTCCTTAACTCATTTCTCACCCCCCAAAACTCCTTCAGATTCATTTTTTTTCTGGGTCACCTGATTTGGCACCTCAGGTGGAGCATCAGGGCAGAAGGAGGAAGCTGGAAAAAGGAGTAGAGTTGGGCATCAGATAAGATTTTCTCATAATAATGGAGCCTAAACCTCTCTGTCACCAGACTCCTGGCCTCCCGCAGCTAGCTCAGAGCAGAGAGGCAGTGGATTCATGTACTCCTGGGCTAAGCTGTCAACGTGAAAATGCTAGTCACTGAGCAAATTTCACACCAGCTGTGCTGACTGACACTAACCTCTTCTGAGCTGTGTTCCCTCATTACTCAGTACAAATGTTTTTCATTAAAGGGGAAGGCGAACCTTGTCCTAAATAATAGAGTAATATGCAAATTAACCATCACTCCAACACACAAGATGACCACCCCCATGTGGTCAAAGATGGCTGCCCCCATGTGGACACAAGATGGCTACCACAAGGTGGCCTGCAGGGGAGGGCAGTTGTGGGTGATCAGGCCAGTAAGGGAGGGCAGTTAGGGGTGACCAGGCCAGCAGAGGAGGGCAGTTGGAGGAGACCAGGCCAATAGGGGAGGAAAGTTGGGAGGGGATCCAGACTGGCAAAGGAAGGCAGTTGGAGGGGACCAGGCCTGCAGGGAAGGGAAGTTTTGAGGGGGTGGAAACCAGGCCTGCAGGGAAGGGAAGTTGGGGGGTGGGGACCAGGCCTGCAGGGGAGGGCATTAGGAGCAACGAGGCTGGCAGGGAAGAGCAGTTAGGGGTGACTGGGCCTGCAGGGAAGGACAGATAGGGTTGACCAGGCCGGCAGAGGAGGGCAGTTAGGGGTGACCAGGCTGGCAGGGGGAGGGGAGGTGCATTTATGGGCAATCAGGCCAAGTGAGAAAAATCAGGCAGTTAGACATTGATCAAGTTGGCAGGAAAGTGGTTAAGGGGTGATCAGATAAACAGGCAAGTGAGCAGTTGGGAATCAGCAGTCCTGGATTGTGAGAGGGATGTCCAACTGCCCACCAGGATCAGGCCTAAATGGGCAGTTGGAATCCCTGAAGGGGTCCCAGATTGGAAAGGGTGCAGATTGGATTGAGACACACACACACACACACACACACACACACACACACACGCCGCCCGATGCACAAATTTCAGGCACCAGGCCTCTAGTAAAATAATAAAATTCAGAATGTCACTTGATACTGCTTTCTCTATCACACTTCCCTTTGAGACTTTCAAATGTGAATTGAGTAACCATCCCTTATGGGAAAGGGGACATGATTTGAAATATGTAATATTGCCTGGCCATCCCACGTATAAAGTCAAGATATAAAAGAAGTGATGAAAAACAGGAGAAAACTGAGTTGTGTAGGGACCCAGGAGGCTCAAGAACAGAGGTCAGCGGTTTCAGGGTTCTATGCTGTTTTGCTTCCACGTTCTTTAGGGAGCAACATACTCTCACTGCTGCAAGACACTGCGGTGCAGCGCCCAGCTCCTTTCTTCTCACTAAGTGAGGAAAACAGTGTGTCCAGATAGACATACACACACACACACAATGTTGTCCAGTTTCCCTTGCTTAAGATGTCCATGTGACACAGGTCTGTGCAATGAGATTAAAGTGGTGGTTGATGGTGGTTCTTGGGAAGCCTTGTTTGAAGGGAGCAAATTCAGAGGCCGCTGGCTTTCTCTTCCTCCTCCCCCAAACCCCCCTTCTTTCTTAATGGAACCACCACAGTTTGGAGGTAGAGGAGTCAAGTTACAATCACGAGGAAGATAGGGGAAGCCCTGGGCTACTTCCTCTGGACTTCACTGCTTATGAGAAAAAGGAAGCCCTACCTGTTTAGCCACTGTTATTTGGATAATTTGAGCTAGACACAATCCCTGACACACTCATCTCTCTGGGTGGGGGTTTGAGGCCCCTTGAACTAACAGCAGACAGCTAGCAGAGGCAATGTTCAAATCCACGTCTGCTTCCCAGGAGCCCAATTTCTCTCTATGTTGGTGCCTTTGCTTCTGCTTTCTCTAATGAGTCCTGGAAGTTAGGGTGCTTTCCCATAAACTAAAGCTCCTAAAAACAGTAACTGTTAAATAACAAAGTACTCCTTCTGACCTCCTGACCCTGGAAGTGAATCCACGGGTGTTCGTCACTACTGGGTGGACAATCACAGGGCAAGCTTCGCAAAGAAAAGGGCAGTGGAGCTGGGCCTTGCAGTTTGCTAGGGATTTCAGCTCCGGAGGTTGCGGCATTTCAAGCAAAGGGAACCTTTGGAGCTGAACGTAGACAGGGTACAACTCTAATTTGGCAGGAGCAAAGAATATGTGAAGAGATATATTAACTTTTATTTAACTTGTTTTTTTCTTTTTCTTTTTTGCCATGGCTGGTGTGGCTCAGTTGGTTGGAGCATGGTTACAAACCCCAAAAGGTCACGGGTTCAATTTTCAGTCAAGGAACATGCTTAGCTTGTGAGTTTGGTCCCAGTGAGGGTGTGTTTGGCAGCTAACCCATGTTTCTCTCTCACATCAATGTTTTTCTCTCTATCCCTCTCCCTCTTCCTTCCTCTCTCTAAAAAATCAATAAATGTATCCTCAGGTAAGAATTTTTTCTTTTTAATTTAGGTAGCACTCTGTTTATTTTGGAAGACTTTTTCCTTTCAAGGGGAAAGTTTGTTTTGAACTCAATATTAAAAACTCAATGCCACTCAGAAACAAAGAAAATTATGATTATTGGTATTACCAGTAGCTATGAGTCCTGGTGAAATTGTATTTCCCTATTTCCCCCCTTAATTTGTTGCAAATAAATACTAATCTCTCACAAGACTCTTTACACCAATAATGCATATTTGTAGATTTCATTGTATTCATGCTGATAATATTTGTATATTATGTTCCTGAACAAACTTGAACAGGAGTACCCATTTAACACTAAGTCATTGTTTTTTAACCAATTATAGTAAGTAGACATGGTTAATTAATTTATTTGTTTTATAATTTATTTCCATTAAACTCTGTACAGCTTATTTTTACTTTATGATACAACAACATATCACAGAAACATGTGTGATGTAAGATTTTTGGAAAGATACAGTATCTTCCTTTAGAATACCATAAACACTTCCCAGGTGGTCATATGAGATGGTTGGGAGTAATGACAGTTTACACTCAGCCATCATTTTAAGGTATTCATTATAAGTTCCTTTATCAGTATGCTTCTGTAATGAAACCTTTTATGGCATCTCTCAGATGCCATTACATTTTTGCAAACAGATAACTGCAAATAATCAGAGGCCCCAAGAATACTGAATGTAGTTGCCTGGGCTTTGGCACAACTTCTTTTAAAAGGTGTTGTTTGTTTTTAACTTAGGTCAGTGCTTCTTTTCATCAGTCATCCCCCTCCTTGAATGATGGCATCTGTGAATGTGCTGGCAGTCTATTGTCACCCAGACTATGCCTTAACATGCTTAGATAGGAGTAGGTGTTTTGTTTTGTTTTGTTTTGTTTTTTTACATGATTTACTGTTCAAAACCAAGAATGGAAATACTCAGTGATAGGTCAAGGAGGCATATCTTTACTTATGATGTCTGTTTCCAAGGAATGTATTGAGATGTCCAACTAATTTCCAAGGGGCTTAACCCCCTTAAACAATTTGAACATATTGAGGTCTGTGATTCTGAAGTAAGATGCTGAAGTGTTTTCAATCAGATTAGCCTCTGCATTGCTACACATTTTAAGGCTTTTTATTATGGCAAATATGTAGTGTGCCTTTCTAGTAACTTCACAGATAAAAGTTATTTACATAAATGTAGCTATATTTACTTTTAAAAAATTATTTATGTACTAAATATTTCCCAAGTTATTTTTGAGATGGCATACAGTGTAAAATGGAGATGTAATAAAACCACAAGAACTTGAGATTTTTTTTTTTTAAAGTAATGAATCTGGTGGTAGTTAGTAATACCAGACAATATGAACTCAGGAAACCTACTGCACTTGAGTGTAAAACTAAACTTTGAATTTGCCAGTGAGCAAGAACATGAAACATAAACAAAACTTGATGTGTGACATTGTGCTCACTGTTAATAAATGGAAGCAAACAGTTTGCCAGAACCTTTGTTGTCATAGCTCACGCTCTTTCAATTACCATACCAGGGATTTCCAAATTAATGGTAACAATCCAACCCTTTCCTTAAACAAAACCTTGGAGGAGGCTCCATCTACTCCATAACGTAAGAGAGCAGAAGGGCTCTGATGGAAGTAGGGTGGGGCCCACACTCAGGTTCCCTGGTTTCTTTTCTGAAGGCCCCTCTCCATGAGTATCAGTTCCCTGAGCCCCCAGCCTGATGGCTCAGGAGGGATGCGTGAAGCATGGTGTACAGCCATGGTGCTGAGACCCTGGTGACACCAAGCAGGTCATCATGGAAGGAAGGATTATAATGGGAAGGGTTATCCTTCCAAACCAGTTTAATCAATTGTGCAGACTCCTTCCTCTAACATGGCCATTCTTTCTCTGAAAGTCCAAGGGCATCATGCTGAGTTCTAGATCTCTGAAAGCATTTATTTGGAGACCTCAAGTCGTAATATATCATTCTCAGGCAATCTGACTCAGTATGGGGTCAAGCTGAGTGTGAATCTGTGTCAGTTTTCTCTATTGGGTAATGAATTTTTTAGAATACAAAAAGTAAAAAATTCTCCTTCGCCGGTTTAGTTCAGTGGATAGAGCGCCGGCCTGTGGACTGAAGGGTCCCAGGTTCAATTCCTATGAAGGGTATGTACCTCGGTTGTAGGCTCCGGGCTCTCCTCGGGGGCATGAGGAAGGCAACCAATCCATGTGTCTCTCTCACATTGGTGCTTCTCTCTGTCTCTCCCTTCCGCTCTCTCTAAAAATCAATGGGAAAAATATCCTGGGTTGAGGATCTTAAAAAAAAAAAAAATTTTTTTTTAATTTTTTTTAATTAGAGTCCCTTAAGAGGATATGGAAGGAGGGATTTTGTAGTTGATTAAAAGTAATTCCACATGTAAGAGTCTAGGCTTATAGAAAGCACAGTTGACATTTTGCTATAAAAATCGGAGAACCTGACTTGTCTTCTAGCTCTAGCACAGGTCCAAACGCTGTGCATGGCTCAGCTGGTTTTCTGAAGTTCTAAGCCATAGTACATAGAAAGGATGAAGTAGCCTGGCCAACTTGAGACCAGTAGTGAATAATTAGGCTCCTCTACCTTAAGACTCTTGTAATACATTGTTTTTTTTAGCTGATTAACCATTTGTATGCCATAAGCATCTATAGACACAAGCGGCGGACTTTTTTTTAATTAAAGTCAAACTATCATGGCAGTTAACTGCATTCCCAGGTAAATGCGATTATACTCACTTCCTGGTTCATAGATGATATCATGGAATTCATTTATCCTCATAGAAGAAAGAAGTCAGATCCCTACATTTAAAATCCTCCTGGGGAGTCAGGTAGCCTACGCAGAAGTTGGGAGTTTAAAAGGCTAGTAAGGAACATTCTTACTAACCCCATCCTGATAGGAGAAGAGGACTGTCAATCAGGCATGCCCCAGGTTCATTGGCTCAAACCAAAATAAGAAATCACAAGTACTTGAGTATTCTTAGATTCCTGCCTGTGACCCTGTCCAGGAGGGAAAACTCTGGGGGGAAAATAGTTAGTTGTTCATGACGAACAGCCAATTACACAGGGATTGTGTTTGTTAAGGACTATGGGGCTTTGGTTCTGAAATCTCCTCAGTTACCACGACTGGTCATTCCGATGTGAGGACGCTCACGTCCTAGACATTCAGTATCTCTGAGGAGAAATGACCTGGTCTGATGGTGTTTTAGGAAGAATGTCTGACTGTAGATCTAAGACAGAGACTACACAGCGGGGCTATTGCAATAGCTCAAAGGAAAATAATAAGGAAGTGAATAATGGCCATAGAACTTAAAAAAAAAAAGTGAGGAAGATATAAAATAGAGATGTTAGTAGGGTTGGCATTAGAAAGGATCTTAGTGGAGAGGAATCAACACACAGGATTCTTGGTAGTTTACACCAAGTGAGGTAAATAAATCATAATCATTCTACACAATCAAAGGCTTTATGGACAAATACATTTGTGCTACTACCTGTAAGCAGAAATTTAAAGAACCAGACTGTTGAATGATAGAGACATGGGTGAGTTGGTGATGGTGAGAATGTAGAGAACCTTCTGTGTTCTGATCTGACTGCATACCTTGTCCTAGGGAACCTCAAAGTCGGTCTGTAGAACCTGAGGCACACACTCTTCCTGAGTTCATGTGTTTGTCTCTGCCTCTCTTATTTGTGGAAGCTAAGGATGCTAGGCCTGGCAGGATTTCCGGGAATGTGGGGAGGATGTGAGAGTGAGGCATGATTTGCCAATGGCTAGAGAGCTTAGGCCAAGAGTAATCTGAAAAGCTGGTCTAGGAGAACGTCCACCCTAGTGGCCAGGCATGCGAAAGACAGGGCCTAAGGGTGTCCGGTAACTATAAGTTTAGGATGCAAGTAGGAGGTGGATCCTAAAGGGAGCCACTGAAGGGTTTCATGGGTTAGAGGTCTTACTCAGGGGAGAAGAGGGCAAAGTTAAGAACTCACCCTAGGAAATGAGATAGGGCCTTCACTAGCGCTCACATACAATCCATTTCCAGTGAGCTCAACCTCAGCAGCAAAGCTGCGGGAGAGGCATTGTGCTGAAGATAGCATAGCTTTATCTCAACCATGTGCCAAGAGACTGCATTCCATGGTACTGAAAGAAAGATATTGGCTAGGACCGTACCAACTAGAGTCCTTTATGTAACCATACTCTTTTACATTGTGTTCCAGCCAACAAGCACGTACAAAGAATACATTTAGCACAAAATAAGGGCTTCCAGGATGGTGCTTTGCATGCCAAGAGTGCTGTGGTATAATCTTTGGGCGGGTGTTGTACCTTCAGTCCTTAAAACTCTTAAGGGATCCGCATTTGCCTGCTACAGGAAGGAGGATGTGGTTAGTTATGCAACCATTCGCTGTAATATAAGAGGCCCCGTGGTGTGCAGGAAAGAGTTCTGGATTTGAAGACAGCCCAGTGCAACTATCCTGGCTGTTTGACCTCAGGAAAGTCATTTAATCTGAGTCTCAGCTTCCTCTTCTGTAAAATAAGACTAATGGTGCCTTTGTCATCTTTCAGAATTGTTGGGATGACCATGAGATATTACAAATAAAAATTTTTAATTGTCTATAAAAATAATTATAACTATTTATAATGTACTACATAAGATAATATTCACAGAACATACTGAAACCTATTCTTGCCTAGTAGAGAATCTTAAACACAGGTAGGTCCTAGGGTCAATATAACATGTAAATGCTAATGATTCCCAAACCTTGCTTGATGTTCAAGGCCTTGTGTGGATATCACACAAGCCTCAAACTCAGAATAGCAAAAACTTATCTCCTTCCCTTTTCTCTTTCTTGATGAATATCACTGTCCACCCAATGCCAAAAACCAATGGTTTTCTCACCCCACTGTACCACTCCGTAGTTCACTACTAGATTGTGTCCACAGAAGCACCTGTATCCATCCCTGTCATTACAGCCTTAGCTCACTTCTCGCTCCCTGTAACTGACCATCATGCCTCTGTTTATGACTCCTTCAGTGACTTACTCATGCTATTGCAAAAGGGATCTTTCTAAGGGTTTATTCAGCTGTAACACTCTCCTGCAGTTCTTCCGTGTCTTGCCATGGTTGTCAGTATAAGCCTAAGCCCTTCTTCCAGAGCCCTGTTCATGTACCTCTCCTTCTGCTCCAGAATCCAGACATGCTGACCTGCAGTCCCCTGAGTGTGTGGCATTCTTGCCATCTCTGTGGATTATCAGTGCTGTTCTTGGCATGATTTTCCTCTTCAGCTCACTCTTGCTGGTCTTCAAGGCTCAATAAATAACCACCTCTTCCAGCAAATCTTGAATGATCTCCACCTCACAGCACTCCTCACATACACACACCCCAACATAGGCCTTTCAACCCTATGGCCATAGTCTCCCATAATATTTCTCATACTGTAATATTTTCCTCTCTCTTTCACTACCAGATGAGCTTCATGAAAGCAAGTACTGAAACTTGCATTGTTTCCTTTCCAACAACTTGTTCTTGTCTGGCACACTCCTGTTCCTGGCCAGATGTGAAGAGTTGAAGAGATCCACCCAAAAGGAATCTTCTTTTGAATTCCTGCCCAGATAGGAGAAAGGTCTCTTTAATTAGGCATGACCTTGAGGTTGTCCAGCAGATGGAAAGATAGTTCAGTCATTTAATTGTAGGCCCTCTCTTACACCAATGGCATTTCAAAGGAAGGTTCACAACCATCTGGTTATTCTCTGCTATGAGCCTGAAGATCAGCCACAGCAAGTTGGGGAAGGTTCCTTTTATTAGGCTCAAGGCCAGAAGAGAAGTCAATGGGAGAGTTTTTCCCAAGGCCCGGAGAAGAACTAGCACCTCAAATAGGAGTGGCAAGTCCAAGAGAGTCAGAAGGCTAAAGAGAGATCACTCCCTGGTGTGTTTAGACCCTTAATCCCTCTTCTAATCACAGAGAAAGAACTTCCAACCAGCATTGTGAGCTAATACAATATCCTTGCCCTTGACCCGTCCCTGGGAGGGACTTGGAAAAAAGAAAATAGAAGCTTTGAACACTTTCTTAGAAATCTACTTCTTGCCTTACATTCTAGAAGCCAACTTGACTGCAATTTCTTCCTCAAAACAATTACTTGCCAGGCCTGGGCACTATATAGAAATGCCAGGAGATGTATTCTCTCAATATTCACTCTTACGGGAAAGTCAATGCCCATTCTCCCATTTTATCCTAGAGGAGTGGGTAGGTAATCTGCTGAGGTCAACCAAAAACTAGGAAGGGAGACAACTTCTTGGACTGCAGTATGTTTTATTTTTTCTCCTCTGCCAGTCATACTTCAGACAGCTAAAAGAATGGAGATGCACACCAATACACACACACGTACACACACACACACACACCCTTCGGTGGGCAAGGGTTTTCCAAGCATCAAAGCATACAATTTAGAAAAAAATATGAGTTAACATTTCCTAATATATGATCCAACATCTTGTGTTTGAATTGGCATGTATCCCACCCATTAAAAATTAGTCTCTATCCTACCATGTAAGTGACCCATGTGAGGGAAAAACAACAGCAAAATTCACTCCCTTAGGCAATGTTCTTCTACCTTCAGTATCACACACTAGATCTATTGAGGCTTTGTAAGCCTTTCAGAATTATGAAAATTTGAGTAAAATTGCTTAATTGTCAGTAATAAAAACACAGTTATTTTTTCTGTGACTTAACAAGTAGCATCTAAGAACTTGCATTAGCATGCCATTTATTTCACAATCAGACACCAAATTTGTTTTGATTTATATTCATTTTTAAATTATCTTCACTTCAAGGAATGATATGTTGAAATTTGATAGTCTCTCTGGTTTTATAAATCACCCTAGGAAATGGTTCATCACGACTTTGCTGGGCTTCTTAATAAGTTTTCATGATTAATGACCATTAAGGGTTATTAGGACCTTAACATGATAAATATTAAATGGCCATTGTGGTAATTACTGACTCTTATTCAGAGTCATTTTCACAGTGAAAGATTCTGTGAAAGGTCTCTGGAGGGAAACAAAAATATCAAAGACATGCCTGCATCTTAATTAAAGGCTTGAGCTTCAACTTATTTTCATTGAACTGTTTTCCAACCCGGTCCACCCCAGTAAGAGGGTACGTGTGGAGCAGAGCTTAGCTAGCAGCCTCTAGGGCCCTTTTTTGGCTTTTTTGTTTGGGTTTGCTTTTTATTTCTTCTGTGTTCTAGGTTTCCTATTCCAAGTAGTCACTCTGAGGTGAAAATGAGAGGGAAGGTTTTTTATTCTCTGCCTCTGAATTTTCTTAGATGAGGAAAAGCTCACCTTCCAGTGCAAGGATACCAAAGAAGCAATACTGCCTGGTTAATAAGGTGAGAGTACAGTACTCTCCTGCTCCTGTCCTTCTAGAGTTCAGAGTACAAGCTCACAGCCAGTTTGCCTCAGGATGCTGCAAACCCACAGTGGGATTGCCCAGGCCCCTTCCCATGTCAGCAAGATGAGGGAAACCAAAGAGCTGAAAAAGAAAGGCGGACATTACTTTTGATTCTCATTTCAAGGGGGTGATGTGGGCAAGGGTAGGGAACAAATCTTAAGAAAATGTAAACAGAGTTTCATCATTCCTCAGAACTTACCCAACATCTTAAACCAAGTTTGCCAGGAATTGACTCAGCTTAAGGAAAGAGATTATCACATCTCATCGACTCACAAAAGAGCATATAGCTTAGATCCAACCAGGAAGAGTTAAAGACGGAAGTTTCAAAAGAGATGTTTTCAGAGCCTTGGATCCTAAGATCACATTAGACATGTGTTCTAATAATGATATCTTGGGGAGGGGAGGGGTGAAAAGAAAGGGCAGATGACAGAGGAGGAAGTAACTTCGCTGGCACCCGGGATGCTGGTGCACAGCCCCTGCAGAGGGGCTGCCCCTGGACTCCCTGTCTCGCTTCCCTCCTCCACCTGAACATTCAAAACAGGAACCAAGTCCAAGGTCAGAATGTTCCGAGTGTTGTTCAGAATGAACAGTCAGGCTTCTGTGTTGCTTTCTGGGGAGGTGTTTTCAGGAAGGCTTGTCTTCTCAGCCTTGCTCACTTCTAAGAACCTGAGATTTAACTCTGATTTTTGCTGATCCTTGAATGGCTCAATGCCATGACCCAGAAAACATCATAAGCTCCTTGGGATAAATGTGAGAGAAACAGGCAATTCCCTACCAGTTCTAGAATCGAAGTTCTGTTCTAAGACACCTTGGGAACTCAGCATCTTTCCCCATAGGAAGACGTTAGACCAGCCCTCACAGCCAATGCTACTCATCATGCAGCCAAGATCGTGCTGTGCTAAGGACATTCTAGAACCTATCACTGCTTCTGGGCAGACACATCACAGTCTCAGGTCCGTTTACCAGACCACAGCCCCCACTTCCCAGTTCAGTAGCAAGATCCCCCCAGCTTCCAACTCCAATCCTGCTGAGCCAAGCCCCAGTGAGAGCTTGAACTGGAATTCTATAGGAACAGCCCCACGGGGCCTGGGAGAGGCAAGAGGGGGATGTAGGTGGGAAAGGAGAGAACAGGAAGGGGAAGGGCGGGAGGGGCATGTTAGTGGAAGAGGTTTTAAGAGGCATTACTTCCTTGGGTAGTGGTTTCAGCAGGGCCTCCTTTGGAAGCCCGAGGAGAACAGCCACCATCAGGATTGTCCACTGTTGTCCTGACTGGTGGATGCCCCTTTAAATGAACCCTACTGATCCATGGTTCAGACCCACAACTCGCCTGGGCTCCAGGCACCGCCTCAGCAGCTAACTGCTCTGTAAACCATGGTCTTTACCTTCTGCCCTTGACTAGGACGTCCTAGCTCAGCCGGGTCAGTGCTTATCCTTTGGGTCCAGCCCCAGAGGAGCAGGTCAGGGATGTTTCTGCTTCCAGTGCTGACTGGTCCCTGGCTAGTTTCCAGAACATATTCTGGAACCAAACTCTTAGGTTTCGGTGGGCCAGGACAATGCAAAGATTACCTATTTGTCCTCTCAAACACTAAAGACCCACAAAATCCTGGACTTACAAGAATCTTGGAGAAACAAGAATAAATACTAATGGTGGCAGATGGCTATCTTAGTGACAAAACACTTCACAGTGTGGTAATGGTTACAGGAGCAGTTGGAATAAATGCTTTTGGACCAAGATGAGGCAGTAACTCTCCCCATTTCTCTGCTAAGGACTTAAAGCAGAGCTGAGCTCAACTTGAAGCCATACTGGGTGCAAAGAAATAGAGCCACATTTTGGAGGTACCACAGCAGTGCACGTAGGTTATCCTGCAGGCACCAAGATCGAAGTAGTCACAGTTCCCATCCCATGTGGGCTCCGTGAGAGTTAATTTAAACAGATCCCCTAGGTGCCCATTTACCCCGCCTCTGAGCCATGTGGTTTTCCTTTCGACCTCCAACCTGCTGATGGTCTCATTTGGGGGAATGCCATGTGACAGGAAGCCTGCTTCAGAGAGTGGAGGACAGCATAGTGACAGAGGGATCCCCCGAGCTATGCCCTGATGACACCGTCCCCTGGGCTTTCTCTACTCCTTGACTCTGAGGTTTGTTGACTGAGCACTTAGGACGTGTGTGAATCGGTAGCTCTCTGTGGCTCCACTGCCTCCTCATTAAAATGGAAATTTGCTGACCTTGCAGATGCTTTATGAGGGCTGCGCTAGTAGTACTGGCAGGCACGGGCACTGAAAAACTGGAACCTGCTCATTCTATTTGTCCCTTTTCCCTCAAGGCTGGCCTGGGGACAGACATTTCAAAGTGGCTTCCTCTGAGGTTCTCAGAAGCTCCATCCCTCACAACCCATGTTCCAGGGTGGAGGGTGCCCCCTGCTTGGGCCCCAGTGAGCCACCTGTGTTGATGCAATTGTTCACCAGGACTTGGTCCACACTTTCCAGAGCCTGAGACCAGGAGATGTCACCAGATGGTTTCTCCCTTTGCCGGGCATCTGTAGGATTCCCACCGTCCCCAAAGTCCTCTATTGCTACTTGCTTTGCAATTACCTTGGGGTGATGCTCCCAGCAGGTGCCACGCCCACTGGCCAGAACATGGGGCCGTTTTCCTTTGTTTCTCACTGGCTGAGCTGGTGTTGCATCCTGCAGCCTTAAGGGCCACAGCAAGGGAAGGGCCGGGCAGGGTGCGCGAGGCCAGGCTGCTCTTGGTCAAGCGCTGCCTCTGAGGGCCCTGCTGGGAAGCTCCTGGGCCATGTCCAATTCCAGGCGGTGTGGGACGTAGTCGCAGGACAGACACTGTGTGAAGAGACCAGTCTGTGGAGTGTTTCCCCTCCTTGTAGAGTCCTTCCTTTCCCCATGTCTGATCAGGACGTAGGCTCTGATCCACTCTAGGCAGCAGACGGCGGCTGGGAGTGTGTCTCAGGGGAGGACAGCCTGCGGATTTTGCTTTCTTTTTTCTAAGGCTACACCTTTAAAGAAAACATAAACGAGGTTTGAAAGAAGTGAGAGGAAGAAGTCACAAAGAGAATGCCTTGAAGAAATAAGGGCTACCCAGGCTTTCCTCTTGCTTCCTCCAAACTGGAAATGGAGGCCCAGACAGATGGAGGAGAGGAGAGACCAAAGGCCTTTGGTGCCAGTCTTAGTTTTCCATTGCTGATAACCAATGAGCACACGCCCAGCAGCTGCAACATTCACTGGCTCCCAGTTCTCGGACCCAGCGTGCTCTGAAGTTCTGTAACTCACCAGCCCCTGGGGTCGGCTGGTTGTGGTGGTCTCTGCTCAGAGCATCACTAGGCTGAAACCCAGGAGTTGGCCAGGCTGGGGGCCTGTCAGACTCTGGAGAGATCGCTTCCATGCTCATTCAGGTTGCCAGGGCTGTTTCTTGCGTTTGTAGGGCTGAGGACCATGATTCCTTGCTATCTGTCAGTCAGTCAGGGATGCTCTCGGTCTGTCCTCAGGCCAGCAATGGCGTTGTTGAATCCTTCTTGAACTTCAAATCTTTGACTTCCTCTTCTGCAAGCAGCAGGGGAAAATGCACTGCTCTTAAAGGACTTATTCATTAGATCAGCCCACCTGAATATTCTCCCTTAATGTAAGCTCAACTGATTTGGGACTTCAATTACATCTGTAAAACCCCCTCACAGCAACTACTAGGTTATTTTATAATTATCCAAAATGTTACTCCTTTAGTAATAATATGCCTAAATATTTTTATAAAAGGAGGAAAACGTTAAATCTTCCATTATCTTCTGCCTAAAAATTCTGGCTGTGGACATATCTAAGGACACACTGAAACCTGCCTGCTTTTCTGGGAAGGGAACAAGGCTGGTTTGGTTTGCCTTCAGCTGTGAATGAGACGGGCTCCATGAGCCCTAACATAACGATGCCCTGTCTCCTCCCAGCTCCGGACTCATCTCTGACAGGGCTGTGTTCCCTTCCCTGCTTGGCAGTGTGTCACCGCGCACAGGGCTGGGTGACTTGACGAAAGGCAAACAGATTTGCTAAATGGCTACCTGACTCCGAATTACCCCTGAACCACCAGCAAAGCTAGTTACAGGCTTCACTGTCCCAGCGACGGCAGGGGACAGGGATAACTTGCCCCAATTTAAAAAAAAAAAAAATGTTATGCCCTGACTGGTTTGGCTCAGTGGATGGAGCGTTGGCCTGCAGACTCAAGGTCTGCAGGTCAAAGGCATGTACCTTGGTTGTGGGCACATACCCAGTAGGGGGTGTGCAAGAGGCAGCTGATCAGTGTTTCTCTCTCATTGATGTTTCTGACTATCCCTTTCCCTCCCTTTCTGTAAAAAAAAATAAAATATATTTAAAAAAAAAGTTATGCTAGTTGCAGATGCTAAATTGACAGGTTAACAGCTGATCCCAAACTTCACTCCTGAATGCACATTAGATTTTTTACTGATAATCCCAATAACACATCCATCCCAATAATACATCCATCCCAACAAATCCTTCCCAATGAATCTTTATCTGGCATTTCTAGAGTGAGGGTCAGTCAGTAGCTCCACTCTTAAGAAATGCTTTCTATTCATGATCTGCGGCTCTGACCCACTCGGTGCAAAAAGAAAACCACTTTTCGAAGCAGCTTTAAAAATGTGATCACAGCTATCGGACTCTCACCGTCACCGCCCCTACCACTCACTAAAGTGCCTTCGCTAGAGGGATTTTTAATACACAACATATGCACTTTTATCTAAGTTAAAGCATATACGTACATATATAGCAATAATTTTAAATTCAAATAGTTGTATATTGATTTCTAGAGAAACCATGTTTGAAATCCTCTATTGTAACAAAACGTTGTAAAGGTGGTTTTAACCAATGGCCTTTCAAAAGGCCTGGAGCTGGCCCAGTGACTGTGTTTTTGGAACACGTGGGTTTATTCTCTTCTGGGCCACATGTTTCAAACAACGTAACTAACAAGGCTTGTATTGTCATCTCCACTCTGAGTTCTTTGCTTCACACACAATAGGACTGACCTGGATTTTGTTTTGCCTGAATGAAACTGTCCTGGTTCTCAGCCACATCTCCTCGGGTTGTAGCCAACACTGCAGGAGGCCAGGATGGATGTGCTAGGTCTTCAGAAACACACAGCTAGGGGGGTTGCGTACAAAAGAAGCCGCGCTTCAAGGCCCTTAAGTGGATTTATGCAAAACAAGTTATTTCGCACTGTGTAAAATGAAGACAAACCCAGCCGTGTTCACAAAACAGAACCCGCCCTCCTTCCTGCTCCGCGTGGTCTTTATTGTAGTCTAATTAACTTAGAGATTTTAGCTAACAAAATAATTTATCTAAATGTAATAACCTCCCACAACTTATAAAGTCAGAGCTAATCATCTTGAAACATCAAGCAGTTTCTCAACTTGACGCTTATTATAAAACTGTCCAGAGAAATGGAATATGATATTTTATTCTTCATCGAGGCCATTAAGAATATATCTGTTAGTTATCACTTTGGCTCAGTGTTATAAATTATTTCTCCAACCTTTCACAACACCAAAGAACTAGCAGAAATTTAAAGACAGAAGGAAAGCTAGCACTGTGTCAGGAAAGACCACAGCTGGTGAACGAACTCGGGGGCAAACAGGTGCTCCGGGCCCAAAAGAAAATGATGTCAATGTCACTGGCTTAGAAGTATTTTAGATCAGAGTTTTACATTTCTCTCTTACAAATCTGGTCTTCCAGAGATTCTGAATCCCGGTGCCTAAAATCGTAAACTGATTGCAAAAGGAATGCCACTCCCCAGCACCCGCCTCCACACCCGTTTATGCACAGGAAAACTTTCAAAAATGTGTGAAGCATCCCTTTTAGAATTGGTCGACAAGAAATTTACCGTAAAATTTCAGATTCCTACAGCTTCAGGAATCTGAAGGCCGTTTTCTAAGAGCTAAGGAAGACGTGTCCGCCCTGCTGAGAAATGAGGACAGGAGATCTACCCACACTTCCCCCGCTCCTGGAAGAGCCGCCTCCCGCTACTCTACTGAGAAAACAGAACAGAGGCTTCTTCTCAGACCTCTTATCCCAAAGCCAACGCTGCAGGGGACCTGTCTGCAGTCCTCTCTGCACGCTCCTGTGATTAGGGCACAAGAGGCCCTGCCCCTGTGAGGGTCTTCTCATTCCCCAGAACCTTCCCAGGGACATCACTTCTGCCATGTGTCTTCTTCCCTGCACCCTCTATTTGTTCTTTTTCTCTGGATGGTTCCATCATTACATAGACATGTTCAGGTGTCCGTGCTCAAGAAACAAGTGACAAGAGCAACTAAGCTCTTCTAAGCCCACAGAACCCTCTATTCCCAACTCACTGCTCCCTGCCTCTGACTGCTCCTGCTGGGGTCACTGACAAGCTGTGTGCTGCTCTTTCCAGGGATCATGTATGTGCCCTCCTGTTACCCAAACTCCCAGGAACTCTCCAAGAGGTGACCACTGCCTCATTCTTCAAGCATTTCTTCTTTGGGATCAGCAACTCCACCCTTGCCTGGTCTGGATCTGCCAGTTTCTTGTTTCTCTTTCATGCTCCTCTTCCTTGATCCAATTTCTAATGTTAGATGCCTCAAAACTCAATGTTCCTTTTCTACATTTTCTCCTGGGATTAAATATTAGTTATGTGCTAATGACTCAGAAGTCATCAGTTAGGATTCGTACTGCAAATAACCAAGTAATAAAGATGGCTTGTTGGCTTACATAACTGCAGTCCAAAATGAGAAACATTGATTTAGAGTAGCTTTCTCAGTGCTCTCAAACAGAAAACATCCTTTCTTAGAAGACCAGAAAATGAGGCTCTACTTGGCCCACTTGTCCACGTTTCTCCTTCTGATTCAGTTCCTTTGGGTAGGTAATACCATGTACAGAGTGGCTTAAATCTAAGTTACCTGAACCAGTAACAATGATGTGGGAGAGGAAGGGCTGGCTGTCCTGATTGAGATAAAACAATCAAGATCCATATCAGGTTTTAGGTGAGGAGTCAACTCTCTCCGAATGATGTTAGTGACACACAGTGGTTGTGGGAAAGGAAGGATGGTGGGAAATAGATAAATGGCTATGGATAGATAATGGATATAGATAAATTATGTCTGGGTAGACATAATTCCCAAAAGTACGCTTTATTTCTTCTCTAAGTCCCAGACTTAAATATTCAGCTACTTATTTGACATCTTGTGACATGATCAAACTAGCATTCTTGACTATCTCTTACTCCAATCTGTCCTCCACCAAATTCAATTTCTTCTCCAGTATTCCCTTATCAGTAAATGGAACTACTATCACTTTGCTAAAGACCAAAATTTAGAGACTACCTATGAATTCTTACTTTTCCTTATCCCACAATCTAATCTGTCAGCAAGTCTGACTGATTCTACCTCCCAGTTATATGTTGAAGCTATTCATTTCTCTGTGTCCCTCCATTGTCACATCTCAGGTTCAAGCCATCAGTATCTCTTGCCTAAACTACATATGCTCCCTGACTTATGATGGGAATAATTTTATGATAAAACCGACATAAATTGGGAAAAAAATAATAAATTGAAAATGCATTTAATACACCTAACCTACAAAACATTATAGCTTAGCTTAACCTACCTTAAATGTGCTCAGAACACTTATGTTAGCCTAATAGTTGGGCAAAGTCATCTCACTAATATTGCCCAACATCACTAGATAGTATCATACCACTTATCACTAGGCTGAGAAATGACCAAAATTTTAGATTCTAAGTATGGTTTCCACTGAATGCGTATTTCTCTTGTACCATGGCAAAAATCAAGAAATAGTAACTTGAATCAGCATAAATTAGGCACCATCTGCACTGTCCTTCTGATGCCTTTCTTTCCTTTTCAAAATTTATTCTACAGCCTCCAGAGCAGTCTTTTCAGAACATCAGAGCATTGCCCTTCTGTAAAACCCTTCACTGACTTTTCAGCGGATTTAGATGAAAGCCCAAGCTCCTTACGTGGTGGCCCTAGGATATGTGGCTCATGCCCTCCTCTCCATCAGTATCTATCCCATTCCACCTTCCCTTTTCTCTACATTCCAGACGCAGGCCTTTATTTACACCCTAGTCAGCGTGGATCTCCTTTCACCTTTGAACTCTTAGATCCTGATCACCCACAATTTTACCATAACTCCCTGTTTTTGGAGTCCAGCACTCTATTACTTCAGTCACTCCTTAAGTGACTCTCTAAGCCCCTAACTCTTTCCTGATCCACAAGTCTGTCAGTCACTCCATCAAAGTTCCTTCCAATCCAACCAAGACCATACAGGGGTCCTCAAACTTTTTAAAGTGGGGGCCAGATCACGGTCCCTCAGAGAGCTGGAGGGCCAGACTATATGAACTACTAATTCCTACTGTAACACCTCGGCTGCGCTCACTGCCCAAAAAACCTGGTGGGCCGGATCAGACTCCTCTGCGGGCCGCATGTGGCCCGCGGGCCGTAGTTTGAAGACGCCTGCGATATCAACATATACAATGGGCAGCATATCAAAATATACATTTTGAGATAAAATCAAGTATGCAGGAGACTTCTAGAAGCTAATTAATCATTTCCTCTCCTCCAGCTATGTTGAACTTAGGTCAATTACATTAGAGTTTCTATCCCATATTCTTTGTCCTTTATGTACTTCTTCACTTTCCTTTGCAAAATTTCCATAGTCTACGTTTAGAACCTCTATTCTGAAGGAACTGCTGAGTTTCTATTGCTCTGCAATGCATTGATAGGAGAACAGGAAGAAATAAGGTTAACTCTATTAGGTTATGTTTTGCTAAGATGGGTTCTGATATAGGTGTGGAGCTTGAATTTATCCATTTTTGTTGCTCTCTATAGTAAATGGTGTCCTTGAAAAAGTTTGCTAATAACTGGGCTTGGGTTTGTGCTTTTATCATTAGACTCTTCTCTTTTTCTTTGTGTCCTAAGAAGATTTTAAGGCTGAATAGCTTTTATAAGTAAAATCAGAATTTTTGGATGTATAAATATTAATAATGAATCAAAAAGATAATGGCCTATAAAGTGATGAATAGACTTTTATGTAATTTTTCTCCAAAAGTACACATCAAAAATCATATAATTACTGAATTCAGCTTTAACTAAATAGAGAACAAATGTCTTCAAATTATTTTGACTCAAAGAATAGAAATATGACTATGTGGATGGAATTAATAAAGAGCAAGAGCTGAACCTTGGGAAATTTTGTGGAGCTAGGCTAATTTTGTAAAGCTGATTGTAAATGATTAGAAACTTTTTAAATTTCTTCCAAAAAGGTTCTTGGAGTAAGAGCATTTCCATTAGTATTGACAAGAGAAATGGAGACGCAGGGTATATAGCAGGAAGGAAGACAGAAATTATTCTACTTAGGGAAAGTGAGGTAAAACCAGGCAGTTCAGAAAAAGCTCACAAGGAGGCGTGCACACAGAGGTGGGACACATATACGAGACTATGGTTGGCTTTCGATGGAGGTGATTAGAACGCACAGTCAGGAATTTGAATTTCATGCTGGATGTCACTGAGAAGTCCTGGAGCACATGTGACCCGTTATATATGACCCTACTGGACACCTCCATTCTCTTTCCCAGACCCCACCTCCAGGAGCAGTTGATTTGTATTGCACAACCCAGTGTTGTGGCTTAGACAGAAACACTTAGTTTCTTAGAAATCACCCAAAATATTTATAGCTTGCCGCAGCTGATTTAAACCACACAGCACCAGCATGTTATGCCTCACGCTCTCTGGGCTGCAGCTGTGGCCAGCGGCCCGCCTCAGGGCCAGCGGTGGCTCCTGCTCTGCTCGGGAGGACTCCTGCATGGGTTACACACGACCCCACTGCTCACGGGGCCGCTGTCTAGTGTGGATGCGACTGTTTTCTGTCACATTTTCTTCAGAACCTGAACTCTCCAGGCATCCGAGCCTTGAGCAAGATCCTGAGCTCATCTCAGAGTTGAGGTATTTCGTGTCCAGATCCGATCAAATTTTTTACAAACCGTTTCCTAATCCAGGAAAGTCTGACTCTTACCCTTAGGTAAACCTAAAATATATCCTGAAAAACAAACAAAAGCAAATTAAATGAAACAGTTGGGAAAAGATCTCCCTTGTTCTGCCAAGAAGATTCAACATCTGCCCCAGGGTCACAGCCAGGGTCGCAGCCAGGCCCTGGGGAAGGCAGCCACCCACCCTGGGCGGCTGAGCCAGACCCAGGCCCTCCGAGGAGGCTTCTCGTGCTTCGGGGAAGCAGTGATGGTTACAGCTTCTTTAATATCAGAGATGCACCAAGGCGCCAGAGAATATGACGTAGGCCAACTTTAGGTAACCTGGACAGACTTATTTTTCTGTTTAAAGTAGCAGTGCTTCCTCTGGAAACATCATTCTGTCATAAGTTAGAAAGCACATGCAAGGGGAAATTTTCTTTCCTCTAAAATATACACGAAGAGAAGGAAAATAGAAGAGATGACTGGAATGGAGCTGCTAAGAAATGAGAGAGACCACCGGCTGTGTTTGTTCTAAAAACTTTTCTTTTTTTTCCCAATCCTCACCTAAGGATATTTTCCCGTTGACTTTTAGGGAAAGTGGCAGAGAGTGGGAAAGACAGAGAGAAACATCGATGTGAGAGAAACACATGGATTGGTTGCCTCCTGCCCATGCCCTGACCAGGGCCTGGGCCAGGGAGGAGCTGCAACCAAGGTACATGCCCTTGACCGGATCCTTCGGTCCGCAGACCAAATCTCTATCCACTGAGCCAAACCTGCTAGGGTTCTGAAAACCTCTTCCAGCCAACATTGATTTCATTCTGCATTTGATATACATCTGCCTCCTGATAAAAGCAAGGGAATAAAGTCACAAGCTCCGGTATTGTCATCACCATAAAGCCATGGCCGGGAGAGGCCTGGCACTTCCCCCGGCAGAGGGCCGCTGTTTTACTTTGCTCTTATTGTTTCTACATTAAGCTCCAGGGAAGCCAGCAAGGAGCTCCCAAGCAAGTGTTATAATTTGTGAAACCCACGGAGGAAGGGCCCTCCCCACAAGCGAGCCCCACAACTGAGACTGGGCGGAAAGCAGCCTGAAACCAGTCACACCATGTGTAGAATGGAACGAAAGATGATTCACCAGGTCCCAGGAGAAAGACATGAGCGTGACTGGCTGGTGCACCCAGGGCAACTGGGTCCCAAAGGGCAGAGCCGACAGGCCTGCCTCCCACCTGCCTGCCTGGCCCTGGGGCGGAGGAGCTGGAGATGGAGATGCCTGAGGGAGGAGCTGGCTGAGGGAGCGATAGCTCCTTTTGGGCTGGTAGCTCTGCAGTGGCTACTTGTTTGCAGTTAAGGGTCTTTGTGGCCAATGGAAACATCTGCTCGAAATGCTCTCCAGGGTGTGATGTGAAATGATTTATCCAGAAGGCTGCACCGCTGACATCCGATAAAACATTTGGAATCGGTTTAGACGTGTGTTACCTAGAAGCAACATTCCCTCTCCACTGCTCACTTTAAGCTCCAAGGAAAATCTGTTTCTCGCAGGCTGTCTCTGTCCTGGAAAGAGCCTGCACCTCTTCCCCACCCTGCGGATTCGAAGTGTATAAATCACCCGTTCTTCTGCCTCCCTCTGTATAAGCACACCAGCAGGCGTGTGCGCACACACACACACACACACACACACACACACACCCCTATCTCTTTTAACAAAAACATTTCAAAACAGAAGAAGGAATTCATGGAAGTGATAACAGAGCTTCCCAGGCTGGGGAGCAGGGGGGAGGGTGCCTGCCAGTAGCTCACCAGCAGCGGCTGCCTGACTCCTGCAAAAGCTGCAGAGGGATCATCGGGTCCCTCAGCTGCCCTTTAGAACAGAGGCGAAAACCGTGAGATTATAAATGTCCCCACATTTATAACATGTTCCTGGGTCCCAGGGAACCAGAGGCTTACCCTGAAGCTCACTGTGCTGGGGTATAAACAAGCTGACATTCCTGACAGCTAAAACATAACAGGAAACAGTCAACACACACACACATAGTCGGATTCAATCTATCCTATTCTATGTTTGAACATTAAGAAACTTATTTTAAAACTAGAGGCCCAGTACACAAAATTCGTGCACAGGGGCGGGGGCAGTCCTCAACCCACCCTGCACCCTCTCGCAATCCAGAACCACTGGCTCCTAACTGCTCATCTGCCTGTCTGCCCAATCACTCCCAACCACTCTGCCTGATCATCCCTAACCACTTGCCTGCCTTCTTGATCGCCCCTAACAGCCTCTGCCTCAGCCCCTGATGCTGTGGCTTTGTCCAGAAGGATGTCTAGAATGACATCAGAAGGTAATTTGGCCATCCAGTCTAATTAGCATATTATACTTTTATTGTTATAGATGTTTCTTGATGAATTTAAAAGCAAAATCAATATGTGGATATTAATATCCTTAACTATAGATTTCAAAAACAATTTCAAGAAAGAATGAACTACGTTTAAGCAGAACCCAGGAAAAGTTCCAGGGGCTCAGGGGCCTTGCTCACAGTGTTGGCGATTATAATGCCGTCACAAGGACACACATCTTTCACTTTGCCCACTTGGCTTGGTCTTACATGGTGATGATGCTACTTACCCGAGTTCTTCACCTTGCCTGGGATTACTGAGCCAGAGAATGGGAGGCTCTAGCAAGGAGGCCAGGAAAGATGCCTAGGACTCTACCCAATCTGTAGCAGTGTTCATAAATGCCTTCAAGTGCAAGAAAGGGTCAGCAAGCCTTGTTTTGTCTGAGTCATCTCCTCCCCCAAATGTGGCTCTGCAGGAGCATCTGAGGCAGCAGGTCTTCTGAATACTTACCGCCTCAGGTGGGTTGCTTGGTCCCTTGAGTTTCCAGGGTTTTCTCTCAAGGCCTTTTGCAAAACTGCTGTGGCCGCCATGCGTTGTGAGATTACCGAGCTCTACCAGTGAATGTAGCTACAAGTTTCCCCTTAGCATTGTCGGGGGTTGGCATTAAGCCACTGGGGGAGAAAGAGGTTCTTTGTGGGAAGTCCTAGCATGTCAGCGGTCTGGCCTCAGTGAGCACAAGGAAAACCACCTGCAGTCCGCAGGGCCACACAGAGCTTTAGCCTTCCTGGGTCCTACCGTGTGGCTCACCTGCGGAAGTATTGCTGAAACACCTTCCTCTCACTCACTCAGCGTGGGACTTGCCACCGGGAGGATGTGTTCTGAATAGTCAAGCCATCACTGGCAACCTAGTGTATGGCAGTATGTTCTGGTGAATGCAAATCGCTGTTGTGTAGCACTTACCATGTTATGTTGTGAACTCACTGCATGACACATGGCTTGCAAGGCCATCTAGAGAATGTCACTGCCTCTAGTCTCCAGTGGCAGGGCTGATATTCTATACTGGCTCTGTCCCACAAATGGCACTACTGATTGTCAACATATCCTGGGTGTGCCCTAGCTGGTTTGGCTCAGTGGGTAGAGTGTTGGCCCATGGACTGAAGAGTCACGAGTTCGATTTTGGTCAAGAGCATGTACCTCAGTTGCAGACTCCATCTCCAGCCCTCCCAAAACTCAATGGGGAAAAAATGTCCTCAGGTGAGGATCAACAACAACAAACAAAAACATATTCTGGGTGGCAATTGGTGGTCACTGCCTAGAGTAGAATTAACTTGGTGGTGGGAGGAATCTTAATGAAGGCCGGCCCACTCCCTGCTTGGTTACTGAAATCTTCACTCAGAGCTCAGGACAAAGTTTGATTGATTCCCCGTTGATGTGCAGAATCCAAGTCTTCTCTTTAAAAAAAATATATATATATATATATATATATTTTATTGATTTTTCAAAGAGAGGAAGAGAGAGGGATAGAGAGTTAGAAACGTCGATGAGAATCATCCACCAGCTGCCTCTTGCACACCCCCTGCTGGGGATGTGCCCACAACCAAGGTACATGCCCTTGACCAGAATCAAACCCGAGACCCTTCAGTCCGCAGGCCAACGCTCTATCCACTGAGCCAAACCAGTGCCGGCCCACGTCTTCTCTTTGATTAGAACATGCAGTGATTATGGAGCCTGGCACTATATACTCAGTCATTCATACTTTTTTGAAAGTATCCCAAGATGCTTCATAGGCAAGAGTCATTAAGCCCAGATTCAGAGTCGAATATAAAACTAGACATGGCACTGAGCCGTATTCCTTGTCTAATGAGAAGTATTTGCAGGTCTCTCCTCTAGCGATAGGAAGCAGTATGGGTTCCGATGAGAGCATGTACAGTACTGGCTGTCCCCTCGGGTGTCCAGGGCTCCTGGTCAAGGCTGGGCTGTGCTTTCTACAGAGGAATCGGGGAAACTTAATAGCTTTGATGGCACCTACTGAGACAGGAATAGGTGTAACTCAGGTTCTTATTGGGAGACTGTAGTACCAGGCATGGAAGGCCTGGTGTGCCGGTGAGCTGACTGCCGTTCAACCCAACCACCGGTGTTCAGCATCTCTGCACCCTCTGCCAGTCCGTGCGCCACCTGCCCGGCTCCTGCTGCCATTGCTTCCTGCTGTCAGGCAGCACTGATTCGGTCTGCAGAACCAAATCATCTTCCTGTTAAACTGGTGCTTAAACCTTCTGTGAGTTGAAATCCCGGCCTTTATAGCCAGTACTGCCAATGTTCAACGACAGTCACTGTGATGTTGGGTAGCACTTGGAATCATGTTCTAATGGGAAAAGTCTGTAGGCAATAAATGCAAGATTTAAAAGTGATAAGGGCAAGTGAGCAAGTGCATGTGTCACCAAAACTATTATTCACAGCGGCTTCAGGTTTATTATTCCCAGTGTTCTGTCTAAGGAAGAGCGCACATGAAAATGCTCCTGCACTAACCCAGGACTTGGAAGCACTGTTAGGATTCGGTAACCCAGGAAAACAGACCTCTCCTCGGTGTGGAGCTGACTATGGGTAGACTTTTAAATGTGCTCTGTGTAAAGCCAGGCCCTCCGAGTATCTCCAGAATTCAAACCCGGTCCCAAGGGAGCCCTGGAGTGTGTACCAGGGCCTGGTCTTTCTAACATTCAGATGGAGGCTGAGTACAGCTGTCTGTGGACACAGGGCCATGGAGTTAGTTCCACACAAAACATTCTCCTGCAGGATGGGATGGGAAGGCAGGGACTCGGAATATGACAACCAGCATTTACTCACATGACCACTCACAATGAATGGGAACTCAGACCTGGGCCTGCGTACCTGGGTGGCTGGGGTGGAATGGAAGAGAAAGTAACTTGCCTGTGACTATCTTGGAAAGGAAACAAGAGAGCTACTTGGTCAGGGGAATGTTTAAGCCCAAATATGTCTATTTATTGACATAGCTTTGTAGGAGGATTAGATTGAGATTATTTTAAAAGTTCTTTTTTTTGGCCGAAACCGGTTTGGCTCAGTGGATAGAGCGTCGGCCTGTGGACTGAAAGGTCCCGGGTTCGATTCCGGTCAAGGGCACATACCTTGGTTGCGGGCACATCCCCGGTGGGGGGGGTGCAAGAGGCAGCTGGTCGATGTTTCTCTCATCGACATTTCTAACTCTCTATCCCTCTCAATTCCTCTCTGTGTAAAATCAATAAAATATATTATATCAATATATTAAAAAAAAAAAAGTTCTTTTTTTGTTCAAAGAAAATAGCAAGGACAGTATCCATAAAGCACATTGACTTTGGTCACCATATGTGGCTTGATTCTGTCTAAGTACAGCCTTAGCAATTCTTCGTAAATCGTATTTCAGTTCTATAGAGAGGAGGATAGTGCTTTGCAGCCACTTCCTCATGGAAATGCAGCGGTTAGGGAAAGGCGGTAAACTAGGATTCCTCAGGCAAGTGCCTGTCTCTGCTTGTCCATCGACCTTGCTCCAATTCCACCACCTGATTCTTGCAGCCCTCACCCCGAAACTGTCTGTGAGCTAGTCTGTCCCCCTCCCAGAGCCCTTTGGTCAGGCTCTGCCTTACCTGCCTGAACCCCATACTGAGGTTTGGTGATGCCCACTGCCAGCGTGGGACCCACGAGCTCGAGTCCTGCTGCCACCAAGCCCTCCAGTCTGCCTCGTCCCCAGGCTGCTCATTTCTCCACGTTGACCTCCTTGTCAGGATTGGGTCTTTGCCCAGCTTTCCCTTTCATTTTTGCCAGTCAGTTGCCCTGTCCACTAGACTTCGCCCTCAAAGACAGGCTGCTACATCCTGAGCATGAGCTACTAGTGAGGGAGCCCTGAAGGTGGCACCCCGCCCCATGTCCTCATCCAAACGTGGGCGGATCACCCGGGACCACAGCTCTCCTGTGCCGGCTCCAGGAGCTCAGGCTCTCACTCTGTGCCCCTGTTTCCTCACTGAGCTGGAGGACTGTGCCCATCCTGCATGCCCTTTTTTTTTTTAATTTTTAAAAAATATATTTTATTGATTTTTTTTACTGAGAAGAAGAGAGAGGGATAGAGAGTTAGAAACATCGATGAGAGACACGGATCAGCTGCCTCTTGCACACCCGCTACTAGAGATGTGCCCGCAACCAAGGTACACGCCCTTGACCGGAATCGAATCTGGGACCGTTCAGTCCGCAGATCGATGCTCTACCACTGAGCCAAGCCGGTTTCAGTTTGTTTTTTGTTTTTTGTTTTTTTTTAAGTTTTATATTTTAGACTCATGGGTGCACAATGAGTCCCATGTAGCCTTCTATCAATTTCCACAAATGGTGATGTCAAAAGCATAGCTGTAGTACATCACAATTACAGAACACTCTGTCGCTGTAGTAGATACACTGTCAACACCAGGGAACGGACATTAGTATATTATGGTTAGCCAGACCACAGACCTTCCTCAGTTTCGCCACTTTTTAAACTGTTCATTTGTGTGTGTGCACATAGTTCTTGGCAGTCCCACACCGTGTGTAAACTTGTGTGTCAAGCACCACAATTAAGCTTAAGGCCTGTGCCATCGCCACCACTGAAGGGCTTCACCTCCGAGCCTGTGTCGCCTCTCCCAAGCACACCCTCCGCGCCCAGCGCAGTCTGCTCTCCATCTCGCTACTTGTGTCCTTTTCAGAATCTTATACCAATTAAATCATAAAGTTCGTCATCTGTTCAGTAAGCATAATACCCTTGAGGTCAACCCAGCTTGCTGCTTGCATCGATAGTGCTTTTCTTTTATTGACAAGCAGACTTCCACTGCCTCTGTGCCCGCTGTTCAGCTGAATGAGGACGGGGACTATCGCCGCCGCCTTGGGGACAAGCCCGCCGTCCTCAGGCTCAGTGAGTCAGTAGTGCCACAGGCTGAGAACCACTCTCCACGGCTGTGGGACATTGGGTTAACGGAGCTTGAAGTTACTTCCAGCATGTTGCTACTATACTCACAGCTACTACAAACATTTGTGTCCAGGTTTTGGGTGAAACTGAGTTTTCCTGGCTCTCAGATAAATGCCCAAGAGTGCCTGCTAGGTGACATGGCAAATGCATATTTAGTTTTACGTGAAACTGCCAAACTATTTTGCAGAGTGGCTGTACTTTCACATCCCCACATTCATTTAGCCATTCTAGTTGGTATAAAATGATACCTCACTGTGGTTTTAATCAGTATTTTTCTAATAATTTATGATGTGCTTATTTGCCATCCATATCTCCTCTCCTGTGAAATCAATATTCTTTAGTCTGTAGATTGTCTTTCATTCTGTTAGCAGGGTTTTTCATAGCACAAGTTTTAAAATCTATTTCTTTTATGGATTTTGATGTCATGTCTAAGATCTCTGCGGTATAGAAACTAAGCACGTTTATATATGTGTGAGCCTGCTTAAAGAACGGTAAGGACACCTGATCTAATTAAAGCTTAGGAGCTGTGGGACCAGGGGGATGTGAGCAGGGTAGGAGGTATGCCTTTTCATCTTTAGTTTTTAAAGGTAATTTAGAAAATAGAGCTTGGGCTTTGAGTCAGGTCAGAATTTCGATTCGGGCTCCATAGGTCGGTTGTTGGAGTTTGGAAAAGTTATTACTTCAGTTTCCTCATCCGTAAAATTAAGTGTAAAAATAGACAAAACACCCCAGGACTTTTTATAATATGAAGATTAAATGTATGTGAAAATACTCAAATTAATAATGAATCAATTATAGGATTGAATTAAAATCATGAACCAAAGCAAAACTTATATTTCAATATAAAACAGCTTAAGTATTTCCTATTGCTTCACAGTCGTCTTTGGTGACCTACTGCTGTTTTGCTCGGCTTGTGGCTTTTATATCTAACTTTGTTGTCAGTGTGATCCAGAATATTCTCCATGGAACTCCAGTCCCTAGAAATATTACTAAAAAAAAACATTAAAAAAAAAATTTCATTGGTCAAATAAATTTAACATACACTTAAAAAAAGCATATTGTAAAAGCCCTTCTTCAGAGTTTGTAATGTATTATTAGCAAATCAAAGGTTCTGAGAAGTCCTGAAGTCTTTAACCCAGCATTTTCCAAATTAACTTAACCACGGGCTTTTTACATATGCTAGTATATCTATCAGCCTCACTCAGAACTGGCATTCCAAAGAAAACCTTTTAGGGAACCTTGCACTCAGCATATGTGCTGCCCTGTTTTAAAATGCTTGATATTTCTGTACAATCTAATCCTAACATGAGTGATACCAAAGTGCTCCAATTTCACAGAACTCTACAATTAACGTATTGTATATGACATGACGGCATCTTACTGATGAAAGTAACAATCCTATGGCAAACTTAGTGAAATTATACATATGCCTTTGGTTTCTAAAGATAACCCTACAGAAGTAGCAAGTTTATATCAACAATTCTGAGAACAAATGATAAACACAAATCTCCTTCCTGTAAGCCTGATGTCCCTCTTAAATGGTACACTACTAACATGCTTAAGATAAAAATGTAAGTTTATTGGAGGAGCTCCATTTAACTTATTAAAAAAATGTTAACATACAACCAAAGAATAAATCTATTTTTTTTTTTTATCTTGTGTCACTACCTTTAATTCCAGTACTTATTATATATAGGCTCTCTTCTTATAGGCTTTTAGGAAATACTATTTTATATTATTTCTGCCATTCAGCTCAAATGTCTGGAGGAACTACGCTTTCTGTTCCATGTCCCGGAGTTCCATCTCTTGTACAGTAACTATTTAAACAAATTCTTGGTGATGAGTGTGATGTTGATGGTAACGGTCTTAGATACATCGTTATGGGCATACATCTAACATGAAATCATACTAAATGCCTCTTTTTCTAAAAGTTTTCCTTTTGTAATGTTAGCAAAATGACTCCAACACACTCTCTAATAGTAACAGCAGCAGAGTAACGAGCCAGCCCAGGCTGGCCACTGTTATGTTGCTCTTAGAAGGTAAAGGAAAATTATCTTTTCATTCCAGCTTGCTGTTTTTTTCTTTTTTTCCATTCTGCTGGGATTAAAAATAAAAGAAGTTTTTAGAGTAATAAAACTCAAATGTGCTGTTTTTGTTGATAAGTGCAATTAGTAATCTGTTTCAAAATTATTTTAAAACCTTTAAATGACTTAATAGAAGTCTGTGACATGCATAACAAAAAGCAGTTTAAAGATACAATAGAAATAAATTCATTTTCCCTAAAAACTAATTTAAATTGAAATAAAAACAAGTTTTATTTCCTCTACATGTTATGCAAGAAATGAAGAACTGAGAGTCACAATAACTAATACAATACCTTGATTATTTTTAATAGTACCACCTATGATTTTCCCTTATGGAATACTTTACAAGGGTCTAAACTAAGACATCTAATAGTATCAGGCATAAATTGTCATAAATGAACTTAAGATTTTATTATTAAATTTTTTCAATGAGGGTGAATATTACTTCCTCTTTGTCCTAAGCTATTAAAAGTATGCAAAAAAGACTTTGATAATATTTCTGGTCTTTAGAGTAAGCTAAACTGTGTAGTGGAGCAAAAGTTAGCTTGATTTGATGTTCATATCTTACAAAACAATCCAATTTTATTTTGCCTCTGACTTTTAAGCTTGACTCACAATAACATAAAAAATAAATTGATAAATGCATCTTGTGAAACTGTTTAAATGTTTATCCACCCAGCAACTTCAAATGTCTTCATATAGAACACACAACTGTTACCTTTTCTGTTCTTAAGCTAACAATTGTGATACAATACACAATTTAAGATTCTAAACAATGCCATCTGTTGCTATGAATCTAAAAGGTAGTGCCTCGTTTAGTGACTTTCATTACATTAAAACCAGGTCATTTGGACTTGTGAACTCCCAGTAACCCATAAAAATCCTCTAATTTCTAATATGGAATTAGAAATTAGAATTCACATGTTCTTAAAATGCAAGCCTCAAAATAGTGATTCGGAGGCTCAAAATTAAAAACAATTTAAAAAATATTTAACTTTAATAGAAATCAACCCGACATTCATAAAATTTAACGTATTTTGTTAACTTCCTGCTTTGGACCTTATGCTCTTTACTGACTGATGGTCCATATAGGAGGACCCAGCAATTAATATGTTCATTAGAAAAGGGTTTATTCTACTGCTATAACTATATGGTATATATTGGTAATACCAGAATACACAATTTACTTGTGTCTTCATATTATATATAATTAGAGGATTCTAAAGTTTTACTTTTAACAAGTCTTAAAAGTACTTATTTTCAGGGCTATGAAACAAAATTTAATATATGTAAATAAATTAAATGCTCATTAACACTCCACCAGATTTTTCCTTAAAATATCTGACAGTTATAGTGTAGAGTGAAGATAACTAGGTCTGATTATTTTAAGGAAACCCGGCTTAATAATAATCGTAGCTTTCACGTGTTAACCAAGTTCAGGATCCTTATTTTATACTGTCTCAGATTTTAATATTAAACACAAGCTAAATCAATATACTAAGCAAAAATTATGTTTAGTTCTCTCTTCTATAAAGTCATCTATCTACTTACTAAATTTTTTAGCTTATAATTTTACAATTTTTAAATTACTATAAAAGTAATACACTTGCAGAGCTTAAAACTGCAAATGAAAGTGGAAACAAGTAGAAAAAAAGAAAATAATAAAGGTCAAGATCGAAACCAATGAAAAAGAAAGCAGGAAAACAAAACTGATAAGATCAAGGGGGAGAGAAAACAGATTATAGTGAATACAGAGGCACATATGAGAATCTAAGAGTCCTCTATTAAACCAGGCAGCAAAGACCTAAGCCTGAAGTAATGAGTTATATATCTTTACATATAAAAACATAAACCAATCTCATTCTTCTTGCTATTGTTTTGTAAAATAGTTTCATTATGTTATTTACATTAACATATAATGGTTTATGATTTTTATATGAATTAAATTTTTTAGAAGTTCTCATTTTGTTTTTGAGAGACAGGAAGGGAGGAGAGAGAAATATCAATGATGAGAGAATCATTGACCAGTTGCTTCCTACACGCCCCCTATGGGGATCATGGGGATTGAGCCTACAACCCAGGCATGTGCCCTGACCTACATTTGAATCATGACCTCAAACACCAGCTGGGCAGTTTGTTCTAATTTTTAATACATTAAATTTGGAAAGATGTTACCTATATATATAAAAGTTACTTGGGGTCCTCAATAATTTTTATCCTATAAAAGGGCCCTGAGACCAAAAAGTTTGAGAACTTCTGAAAATAATTAAGGACATTAAACACAGTAGTAATAAAAATGAGATGGTAAAGACTAAATAAAACATAACTCAGAGAAAAAATTGATATAATTTTAGGGGCAAAATGGGGAAGGACACAAAGAATAAAAGTTCAGCCTGAATGATTTGGGAGAATAACAGATTAAGATATAAGGAAATTAAAAAGAATTATGTTTTGACACATGTCAGCCAAGCTGCCAAGTAGAGACATAGATGAAAATGAAATATATAAAGGCTGAGATACAGTTGGTCAGGCTGTTTCGGTTTCTTGGATCACTTGTCCCCAATTCCTTATTGGGAGGACTTGTAGTTTCTTCTGAAAACAATCGCTTATACCACAAATTCTGGAAGCTTCTCGGTTACATTATTTTTTCTAAGTGCTTTTTAAAAAATTTCCTTAGTGGCAGTCTGGTGTAGTTGTAGGGGAACCAGGCAAAAGACAAAAACAAAACAAAACACAACTCGTTCTCATTACTCACTTTCTCTGGAGTTCACATTCTTCTATTTATAAAATAAAGGGGAAATGTGCAAAGTTAATCTGTAAGGCTTCAGATCTAAAATTTTATGACTACCATCCCCTTATCATGAACACGCACATATCCCCCAGCCTACAAAGCTACAGAACCAACCCAGATATTACCCACAATACCTTTCCCAATTAACTGTCTGTTATTGCTCCTGTGTAAGCTGAGACTATTGTTAAAATTCTAAAGAGGTGGCTTTCACAATAAGTTTAAGAGAAGGCCCGAATCTTGTATTCTGTCACCAAATTTGACTTTATCTGTCTGACTAGTAGACTTCTTGATTTTGCAAATTTTAAGTATATCCTGCTCTGACACCTACTTCCCTCCCCTAACTCCTACCTACCCACCCCCTTCCAGGCTAAATACTTCCATGTTTGTTTTGCTTCATCTTAAAAACCAATCCTGTCCATTCCACTGATCCTTTAAGTTGCCTTTTGCTAGAATTTCTTCAATTCTGTTAAGTCTTTCTTGAAGTCATGGGATTAAACATGAACTACTAATTGCAGGCTGAATAATGTCATAGGGAAAAAACACATCAGTTTCCTGGGCCCTTTGGTGGCAATGTATCAGGCTGGACTGCTTATGAATTAGTTTCTAGCAGTGCTTATCTTTCATTTTACCAGCAAAACAACTCTTTTATCAATGAAATTGAATAGGATACCCTACAGTATAAACCAGGCCATAACATGTAACTGCTGACTGGGGTTTGTTGAGGCCTAAAGCCCCAAAGATTGGCTCAGCCCTTGTCCCTCCTTCAGATCTCATCCAACCAAGGCCCTTTAAGATGGTACCCAGCAGCATGAAGCACACATGGTAATCCATAGCACTGTTATGTATTAAAGATGTCAATGTACATGTGAGAATCAAATTTCAAATAAATTACTCAGAAGGCCTCTTTACTGCAACATCAATAAAACATTCACCTCAATTTACTCAAACACATAAAACTTTTTCACTGGTGCATTTTAGGGAAACTGCCCTTTTTGAAGTCAGGAATGGATACAGCATTCACTTAAAACAAATACTGACTATAATAACTAGTAATTCCTCCTATAATAGATGCCAACATAGTACAACATATCCAACACACATTAGCAGTGATTAAGATTAATTTTTATTGCACATTTGCTTAAAAGTTTGCTTCTTTCAGGTAGAACTAAACAAGTATTGAGTTAGTTTCATTCATTCTTCCATCATCTGAATTACAGCAGTGAATTTCTGGCATGTTCCCCTAGACTCATGTCCCAGAAACTAGAACATTAGCCTTTCCTATCTGTCTAGGTACTGGAGCACAGACGTAACATTTTCTAAAATTATAACCACTCAAAAACAAACAGCACACTGTAAAGAAAACAATGCGTATGTCTTCATATAATAAAGGCAACTATAAACCCATCTTCTTCTAAATTAAATTCTTTTAATGTATAATTAAACATTGATTCAGAAAATTTTAACACTTTGGAAAACTGATTCTCTCACAATTAGGCTTTTATAAGGTCTCCCCCTCCCAAGCAGAAACAACCGCAATGACTCCAAATCTTATTGAGGAACTATTATCTGAGATTAAGCTGTTCAGTAGTGTTCCTATTTCCTTCCCATGGTACTGCACAGTTTATTGCAAATGGAGAATATGCTATCCAAGCTGAAATAATATGGCAATTTGAGCAGTTCAAACTTTAAACAGACTAGAATGTTCATAGCTTGATGAACAAAAATAACACAAGAATGGAAAATTACTATAGTAAACACAAAATTTTGGCCATTAATGGAGCAAAAAAGTAATGGCTAATACTCCTACTTTAAGATAGTCAATATTATAGCAAAAAAAGTGACAACAACTATTTGGCAAAAATCTTCCAAATTGTCTCAAATTTTACACTTCACTCACTCACATTTTCCTTTTCAGACCTATTCAGAAGAAATTATTCTATTTCAACTTAATCTAGTTTTTCCTGACACACTTTTAAAGAAAATTACTAAAATCGAAAAGTCTAACTTTTTAATCACTCAAATATTATAAGCTTAAACTGCAGTATAGAAATTAGATCTTTCTCACTCTAACAAGAATGATCTTGTTACCAAATTTGTGAAAACTCTATTCCACAGCTTTTCTATATAACAATCACAATTTATGAAAAATGCATCTCAATTCTAAAGCAAACTAGAATCCATGCTTATTCCACATAGGTACTGCCAGTGGTCCCTGCGGTGTCCTTTCAACAACGACAAACTCCTCAGGATTGCCAAATGCCTCATAGTAAACCAATAAGTCTTGTATTGCATGCTCCTCAATCTGAAAGGAGAGAAGAAAAAAAGGACTTGTTTTAGTCTTTTAATTGCCAACTGAGGAGGAGGATGTTAGCATTCCATTTTCCTTCTGTGGAACTACCACTGTCTGGAAATACAACATAGGGGAATTAAAATTAGGCATCCTACTATGCCCTTGGCAAGAAGGCGGCTTGAGGCCTCAGCAAGAATAATCAGATACCCACCTTTCCTTGAATTTTAATCTTGAGTAGAAGAAAAAGAAACTGAAAATAGTTGTTAAAATCCATTCCTTGTGAGATAATTTCTATTGTATTATTGTACAGGTCTTTGAACTTTTGCTTCTCAGATTTTTAGGGCAACTGTGGGTCTTTGTTTCCAAGCCTGGCCCTTTGGTCTTTCAGCTTAAGTTTGTGGAATCTTAATATCCCTCAAATAAATTTCTTTTCCTATGTAGCCAGAATTGGTGTGTGTTGCTTCAAAATCTCAATGATTCTTAATGAACTTCCAAGGCAGGTGTAATAAGCTATATAATGCCAAATTCTCTACAGGTCACTCTTAAAACAGTTCAAAGAATCACCAGCACTAAAAATATTAGCATTATCACAATTTATTTTCTAAATTAGTTATCCTGAACACATCAATACTTAAATTGCTGAATCTGTTTACTTTTATATTGCATTTGCATTTTAATCTGACAAACATATGCACCTACACAAAGCAAACAAACATAATTTCTTGAGATCTAAGGATAAAATGTAGTGTAGACTCCCCTAATTTAAACCCATTTAAGCATATTCTTTACCTGAATCAAAGCCAAGGGTTTTTCTCGACTTCTGATAAGTGCTGCTTCCTGCTGCAGTTCCTCTTCTACAATAGATGCGAAAGTGACTGGGGCCACAGGAGAAGCAGTCAGTGAAGAAGATAACCAGGGACTGAAAGAATAACAATAATGAGCTTTCATTCATCTTCCCGAAGTTCTGCACACAGTACTTCCTCTGAAATACTTTTTTACAGTGTTACATTTTTTCCCCCAGTGACCTACAACATAAGGGACCTGGGAACTTTTGCATTCAGTTAACAGAATGATGAGGTGAGAAACAGAAAAAAGGAACTAATATTTTATTGGGATTAGTGCTGTAGAGAAAACTTTGGAAAACTCTAAAAAGTGAGATGGGGCAGAAGCAATATAACAGAAAGGTAACAAACTGTGTAGCACAGTGTACTCAGAGAATACATTCTATTCCCAATATCTTAATATTCTCTTTCAGTGCTAAGCAATAGCCTATTTTTGGAGGTTCCAAAGCTAATCAATTAACCTTACTTGTGACTTTCCAGAAGGGGTACTTCTTCAGGTCCTGGGGTGCCATGAGTAGAGCATCTGTAAAACAAAAGCCAAACGGAAGACTAAAGCTTCCAGTTACACATCAGTAGCACTACTTATGGGCAGGAATCCAGAGGGAGACTCCAATCCCAAGCCAGGGACAGATTAACATGTGCAGTTAGACTTCCCTTTAAAGTTATAAGAAAATCTATATGTACTTATAAAATCTTGTATATAATATACCATAAGAGAAGATTTTGCAAGAAATGGTCTATTTTCTTTTCTTTTTATATTCATGGAGCCATATTATAATCAAACATACATTAATACAGACAACTTTGTGAAGAATGTTTTACATTAATATTTTGACTAAAAAGTGACAAATGTGCATGTTCCAAACATCGTTTAGTTATAATGTTGATGAAATACAGTAGGAATTTAACTCGTATTTTTATCAATTAGCAGAGGGCAGTGGTTGGCAAACTCACTAGTCAACAGAGCCAAATATCAACAATAAATGACTGAAATTTCTTTTGAGAGCCAAATTTTTTAAACTTAAACTATATAGGTAGGTACACTGTTATTAACTTAATTAGGGCAATCCTAAAATGGCCTTTGCTAAAAACTCATGGGGCCAAAGAGCCACATGTGGCTCGCGAGCAGCAGTTTGCTGACCACTAGCCTAGGGTGAAATTAGTTTCCCTATACCTCTTCTCAAAGTTGAAGAACCTATCAATGACATTAAAAGAACACTTACTTGTATATAAAAACAAGATAATTAGCATCTAAATTTTGTGAGTGACTAAAATATAGTGAATGTTTTGACAAGCTAGGAACTAGAGATAGGAAAGAAATATAAGATATGATCTTTACTTTCATGAAGAAACAACATATAAAATGACATATAATACAACAGAAAATAATTTAAGACAGTGTCTAACAAACAGATGTGGAGACCGTAAGGACCTATATAAAAAAGATTGGGTTATTTGAGAAGGCCCGGAGCAGAAAGGGGTATGGGATGAGGAGAGTAGGAAGCATTTCTGTATGGGGGAAAATTAACAAAGGTACCACAGAGAAGGGCCTAATTATAGAATTTTAGAGTGAGAAAGGTACCTAGAGATTATCTAGACTAATCAAGTGCCCTCTTTCAGCAATGAGCAAACATAGACCTAGACAGGTTTAACAACAAAGTCTGAATGAACAAACAGGGCCTGAAATATTAACTTCCTGATTCATTTAAGCACATCTACTGGGTGTGTGGCAGAACTATGGTGCTGAAAATCAAGATGATTAAAACTCCAAAAGAACTTTGGAAGGGAAATTTTTAAATGCATTTAAAACGATAAACACAACAATACTATAACTGATATCTACACCAATGTGTACAAAGAACTATGCATTCACAGGTTAAATTAATAGGGAAGAGGACATATGCTGTTGGCTTCACTGAGGAAATGACATTAAAACTGAGGGAGGAGAGTGACATAAGGTTTTGGTCATACAAATACATGGAAGGTAAAATATTTTGGTGGCTTTAAGTAAGCTGTTCTCTTCAATAAAAAGAGTATGGAAGAGATTAAAAGGGAAATAAAGTTAAAATGAGGCAGAGGGGCCAGAATGCAAAATGCACTGAAACCTAGAATGTTTAGACTTTATGTGTGGGCAAAGCTACTGAGCATATTTTCGTATACTTATTTAACTTATTTAATCTTTGCAATACTCTGGGAAGAAAGCATGTATTATTTCCCTTATACTGATGAGGAAACTAAGACTCAGAGCATTATATAATTTATAATTTGCCTGATTTACAAATTGGGTAAGTGGCAGAGACCAAACTCAAATCCAGGCCTTTTTCAGAGTACAGTGTGTTTCGTTATCAGAAATCTATCATTATTTCTAGTATTCCCCTTAGTCTAGAATACATTCCACGACAAATGTCTTCTCATTCTTTAAGGACTGGCTAAAATATCACCTCCTCTCTGCTCCTAGAACAAAATTACTCTTATACAGCCTCACATGCTGTATTTTTGTTTACTAGGGGCTCAGCACGTGAAAAATTCATGCACTGGAGGGGGAGGTCCCTTAGCCTGGCCTGCCACCTCTCACAGCCCAGGAGCCCTCAGGGGCAGGAGGTGACCTGGCAATCAGGGAAAGGCAATGTCCCCATCACGCTTCTGCTGCTGCCATGCTGGAAGCGCAAGCTTCAGCTGGCCCTGGTTATCTGAGCCTCAGGCCCTGGGCGGCTGGGCAGCTTCCATCAGAGGCTTGCCTGCACCTCGGGCTGGCCCTGGGGGGCTGGGGAGACTTGAGGACTCCAAGGCAGGCCCGCCTGGCCTTGCCACTTGCCTGCGGCCTCACCGTAGCCGAAGGAACTAGGTACAGCCATCTGTGGCTGTGGGTGCTGCCATCTTTGAGGGCAGGGCAGTCAATTAGCATATTCCCTCCTTATTAGGATACTTCTGTTTTACCAGACTAGTCTCTCAAGATATAGGACTGTGTCTCACATCTTTGTATCTCAATGTCTAGCAGAACACTTGGAACATAGCTGTTTATGAAAAAGTAACTACAGAATAAATTACTGAAGCAGAAAGCCAAAAGATTTTAAGACAGTGATAAAAGCAGAGGGCCTAGCCAGTGAGCTCAGTGTTTTGAGCATTGACCTGTGAACTGAACTAGGTTATGGTTGGATTCTCAGTCAGGGCACATAGCCAGGCTCAATCCCTGGTAGGGGGTATGCAGAAGGCAGCTGATCAATGATTCTCTCTCATGAATGATATTTCTCCCTTCCTCTGAAATAAAAAAAAGTATATATATAAAAACCAGAAGGGTGTGTGTGTGTGTGTGTTTTCGTTTTCAAGTACCTTATTCCTTTAGATTACTGGTAACTTTTTTCGTCCAGATGTATGTAGGTAATGAAGTACAAATAGGTATAGTTACAGGGTTCTTAGTTTTTGTTTGTTTGTTTGTTTTAATATATTTTATTGATTTTTCACAGAGAGGAAGGGAGAGAGATAGAAAGCTAGAAACGTCGATGAGAGAGAAACATCGACCAGCTGCCTCTTGCACACCCCCTACCAGGGATGTGCTCGCAACCAACGTACATGCCCCTGATCGGAATCGAACCCGGGACCTTTCAGTCCCCAGACCGACGATGCTCTACCGCTGAGCCAAACCAGTTTCGGCACAGCGTTCTTAGTTTTAATGATGTTCTATGATTTGATATCTACTGGCTACTTGACCTATGATATCCAAAGTCTCCAGGATGAAATAAAAACCAGGAGGGGGGGAAGAAAAGCCAAAGATATGACCTAGAAAGCTATTGGGATAAACATAATGAGATGATAAAAATCTAGATTAAAGTGACTGTAAAATAATTTCAAAATTCTACATTCTGATGGAATAGATAACTAACTACCTTAGAGACTAAATGCAAATTCCTTCAAGTTCCATGAAAGGATCTAAAAGTCAGTCTAAAGCTGGAGATAACAGACCTAACATAGTGACTTAATGGTGATAAAAAATCATCCTGGTGTCCAGAGATCAGCTAAAGTGTTCTGAAACTTACAAAGAAATGGAAAAAATAATAATGTAGAACCAATTATTTAATTGTTAAGAAGCAGTAGCTACAAGCTCTAAGAAAATGTTATGTCACTGGCTAACAGAATTGAATATTAGGACTAAAGTATCTTATGTAGGCCTTGTTAAATCAAAGTTAAGCAATCAGAACTTAAATATAACAATTATCTATGAAACATTTTGTAATTTATAAAGTCCTGTCATATATATTAGTCTTATGCTAAACCTACAGGATAGCCATTACTGTTTTTATTTCATACTACCGTGTTTCCCCGAAAATAAGACCTAGCGCATGGAAAGATAAGATATCCCCTGAAAATAAGACCTAGCACAACTTTGGGAGAAAAAATTAATATAAGACACTCTTATTTTCGGGGAAACAGGGTAGAGGCCCAGTGCACGAAATTGTGTGTGTGTCTCAGCCCAGCCTGCACACTCTTCAATCCAGGACCCATCAGGGGATATCCAACTGCCGGTTTAGGCCCAATCTCCATGGGACATGGCCCTTGTAATCTGGGGCCACTGGTTTTTAACTGCTCTGCCTGCCTGCCTGCTGGCCTGATTACCCCTAACTGTCTGCCTTGCCCCTGCCACTGTGGCTTTGTTCGGAAGACATCTGGTCTATCTGGCCAAATAGCATTATTAACCTTCTATTAGTATAGATATGATGAAGCTGAGGTTCAGGAAAGTTCACAGAAGGGTTAGACTAAAACTCAAATCTGTTTCATGAAATTATAATCCCACAATTCTTTCTAATAAAATTTCAGTGGATAATCTCATTAGTTATAAAATTATCCAAACAACTTTGTCTATCAACATTTCATCTTTTAAAAAATATATATATTTTTTATTGATTTCAGAGAAAGAAAGAGACAGGAAACATCAATGATGAGAAAGAAGCACTGATCCATTGATGGCTGCCTCCTATATGCCCCACACTGGGGATTGAGCCTGCATGAGCCCTGACTGGAAATCAAACCTTGACCTCCTGGTTCGTGAGTCCACACTCAAACACTGAGCCATGGCGACCAGGAAACATTTCATCTTAGAATGAAGTGAAATTGTTAAATAAAAAAGAGATATGATTAAGCAAATATAAAAATAATTCTAAAATTTCAGATAATATAGCATTATTAAGCTTAAGGTATTTGCAACACATTGTTCCAATAAACAATTTGTATAAAATTTAATCTTCTGAAGAGAAAAACAACATAACTTTCCAGCAAAATCTTACAAATATTTGTTCAAACTTAAAATCATTAATCTTGCTGAATTAAGATGTTAAGAGAAAACCAAATTACTTTTTGCTCATACTGTTGACTTTTTAAAAAGAATTTTGTACTAGCTTAACTACAAATAAGATTAGAGCTGATTTAACAATTCTTGTCTCATAAGTAGTTTTTCTTACTAATTAGAAACACAAGATCACATGTTCTGCTCAGAATTACACAAGGAGGTATTTAAATGAAAGGAAATGAAAGAAAACATTTTAAAGTGAAAAAAAAAACACATAATAAACAAATAGAAATTGCATAAATCTCTCTTTACTACATTTTTACATCCAGAAATAACACTGCCATTCTTGGATTTCCCTAGCCATGAGATGGGAAGAGGGGGGAATCACATTTTTAACAATTAAAACAAGAATATGTGATTGGTAGAATTTCTTAAGATAAATCCCCTAATCTCTGCCCCCCCACCCACCACCAATTTCCCCCACCACCACCAATTCCCTCAAGGACCATAAGGATTCCCATTTTCTTGCTTTAATTTCCACTATTTCCTCTGTTTACACTGTCCCTTCTCTCTTCTTTTAAAAATTCCATACTATGTTAAAAAACTTGTGGCAATGGAATATAACAATATTTTTTCAATTACTAATATAGTCATAAAGATAATGATCAAATATTTGGGATTTAATACATAAAAGTATTTATAAAATAATACAACTGTGGCCCAGTCACTTTTTTCCTTCTCTGAACCACTCATCTGGCACTTAGTCAAGTATTCCTCTATAACTTTTTTAATACTATTATTAAACTGTACAGCAATTCCATTCTTATTCTGTCATTTAACTTATGTGTGTATACATTTAGTCTTACTAAATACATTTTAAACACATTTAAGGCTAGGCCTGTGTATTATAATTTTACATATACGCCAGAGGCTAGCAGAATTTTGTCTATATATCAGGTGTCCCGTAACTTAGAGAGTTAATAAATATTTTATTTTACCTGTTATGGTTTATCATTTCCTTTAAAAAAAACTCATGAGTATCATTTCCTTTAAAAAACTCATGAGTGAAATTAAAATTGAAAACTCAAGCTGTTTTCTTTCCCAGTGATTAAATGATAACACCTAGCTATTTAAAACGTCAATTTCCACTTCTACCCAACATATGGATGGCATAATACTATCACGTACTCCTTTAACTAAAATTTCCAAAATAGTACAATAGCACATAACACCATTCACAATTAAGAACTCTGATGTTATAGCACACTCTAGTGATCAACTACGAAATCACATGTCCTTAAAATTTTAGACTTCTATAAAAATATGTATCCCTGCCCTGGCTGATTTGGCTAGATTAGTTGAGCGTTGTCCCATGCACCAAAAGGTTGTGGATTCGGTTCCAAGTCAGAGCACAAATCCAGGTTCAATCCCCGATGGGGGTACATACAGGAGGCAACCAATGGATTTTTGACATTCCACCCTCTTTGACATTCCACCCTCTCTCTTTCTCTCTAAAATCAATCAAAGCACATTTTAAAAACATTTATCCAAAGAAAATAAGAATTTTTAACGTATAGTTGCAATATTTAAAATATTTAAAAATGAACTTAATACTTCATACATCTAAGGAATACAATATCACTTGCTATATTACAAACGTTACTTGAGGCAGAGGTATAATTTTATTTCATTTTTCCTGTCATTCAAAAATGCTCACTGAGCTCCTACTAAATGCTAGGAAACATTCTAAGTACTGGTGATGAGCAAAAAGATCAATCTTCCTTGCTGTCACTGAACTAGGGTTGAATATATAGACATTAAATACTTGTAGCAGAAAACATAAAACAAAGAGTCCTACTGAAAAGTGTGATGAGTGAGAAGTGCACTGAGGCCATACATAACAGGAACCTAACCCAAAAAGGGAAGTCAGACTTTTCCAAAGAATATGACTGAACAGAGACTGAAAGAAAGTCAAGAGTCAACGAGTGAAGGGGTAGGTAGGTAAATAAAAAGGAAATGGCCCGGCCTGCATGGCTCAGTGGTTGAGCATCGACCTATAAAACAGGTGATGGCTCTGTTACCAGTCGGAGCACATGCTGGAGTATGTGCTGGAGTTGCCGGATTGATCCCGTGTGGGGCAGGTAGGAGGCAGCCTATCAATGATTCTCTCCCTTCCTCTCTGAAATAAATAAAATTGTATTGAGAGAGAGAGAAATGGCATTCGAGAAACTAAGAAAAGGCCAAGATGACTAGAATACAGAGATCATGTTAAAAGATAAAGAGGTTGGCACGAGCATATTAGAATTCTAGCTGTTATCTTAAGAGCAGTCAATTCTGCATTTTAAAGAGAACATACTGGCTCAATATATTGAAGGAAAGGAAGAAAGGCTATGGCAGGACCAGTTAGGAGGCTTACTCAGATGACCAGGTGAAAAACAGCAAGTCTGAATGGGGGTGACAGCAGTAGATATAAAGTTTAGTATATGAATTTGAGAAATATCTATATAATAAAGAGGTAATATGCAAATTGACCCTCATGCCCTCACACAAGATGGCCAGCCAATGGGGACTGGATGAGATGAGCTGGACATGCCCGGGAGCTGTCCCACAGTCCCTCCCCGACCCTGATCGTGCACCAGTGGTGTCCCCTTTCCGGCCTGCACCCTCTTGCAATGTGGGACCCCTTGGGGATGTCCGCAGGCCAGGCTGAGGGACCCCACCAGTGCACAAATCTATCCACTGGGCCTCTAGTAAAGTGATATAAGAAAATGACCTGTAATTGAACTTCAAGTACAATGAGTCACATAAAGTCTATGGTGTTGGCAATATGGAGGTCACTGATAAACTTAGCCTGAATTGTTTGTTTAGCAATGGGACTGGAAGCCAGAATATATTATGAAGTGAGTGGGAGCTGACAGCTCTTTGGAGAAATTTGTCTGTGAAGGGAGTAGGGGATTAGTAATAGGACAAGTGCCAGAAGAAAGTGTGGGGGTTGAGTGAGGAGCTGATTATCTTACTCAGACCACATGAGCATATTCAAAACCAAATGGGAAGGATCTACTTAAAGGAAAAAGGCTGTATAACCACAAGAAAAGAGAGGCTTAATTCATAGTTGAAGGATTCTGAAGTGTAAAGTGTAATTATTCTAAAGTATAATATAGAAGCTAAGGTGTAAGTATTAGCTTTAGATGGAAAGGATAACTCTTCTACTGCAAAACAAAAAAGGAGGGTAAGATGAATACTAATAGAGGCAGATTTGTGTGTCTCATCGTAGGCAAGTAAAGAAGTTAGATTTCTTTCTATTTGAAAAGATGGTCTACAGGATATCAATCATTATACATCTTACAAAACCAGTGATATTCTTAAGTTTTTCTTATACAAAAAATACTATATATTATATTCAGAGAATAACCAAATTTTAAAAATTCTTCTAATTAAAAAAAAATTGCCTGGAATAGATGTACTTAATGAAATATTTTAATAACTTTTTTTAAATTTTCAACTACAGTTTACAGTCAATATTATTTTGTATTAATTTCAAATATATAGCACAATGGTTAGAAAACCATGTACTTTACAGTTATTATAGCATTAACTATATTCCCCATACTGTAATATACATCTCTATGACTATTCTATAACTACCAATTTGTACTTCATAATTCCTTCATTTTTTTCACGCAGCACACGAACCCTGCCCTCTGTCAACAGTCTGCTCTAAGTCTATTTCTGTTTTGTTCTTAGATTCCATATATAAGTGAAATAATATGGTATAGGCAGTCCTCAGGTTACGTTGCGCCGTAGGAACGATCTCCAACATAACCTGAGGACTGCTGTATTTTTCTGTCCGATTTCACTCTTTTTTATGGCCACGTAGCATTCCACTGTTTTTATTTACCATAGCTTTTTTATCCACTTATCTATTGATGGCACTTGGATTGCTTCTATAGTTTCGCTATTATAAATAACATTGAAATGAACATAGGGTTGCATATATCCTTTCAAATTAGTGTTTTCTTGGATATATTCCCAGAAGTGAAATTGATGGGTCATAAGGCAATTCCACTTATCTTTTGAGAAACTTCCACACTGTTTTTAATAGTGGCTGGACCAATCTGCATTCCCATCAACAGTGCACTAGGGTTCCCTTTTCTCCACATCTTGCCAACATTTGTTGATTTACTGATGATGGCTATTCTGACAGGTGTGGTTTTGATTTGCATTTTTCTGATGATTAGTGATATTGAGTATCCTTTTATGTCTATTGGCTATCTCTGTTTCCTTTGGAGAAATGTCTACTCAGGTCTTCTGCCCACTTAACTGGGTGGTTTTTCTGGTGTTATCTGGGTGTTTTATACATTTTACCTTTTCAGATATATCATTAGAAAATATCTTCTCCCACCCAATATGTTGCCTTTTCATTTTTTTGGTTTCCCTTGCTGTGCAAAGCCTTTTAGTTTGATGTAGTCCCATTTGTTTATATTTTGTTTCCCTTGCCCAAGAAGTTATGTCAGAAAAAAAATGTTGCTAAGAGAAATGTCAGGGATATTACTACCTATAATTTCTTATAGGAGTTTAATGGTTTCAGATTTTACATTTAAGTCTTTAATCCATTTTGAATTTATTCTTGTACTAGGGGCCCAGTGCCCAAAATTCATGCACTCCAGGGGGGTGGGGGGTCCCCTCAGCCCAACCTGTGCCCTCTCGCAGTCCTGGAGCCCTCGGGGTACATCTGACTGATGGCTTAGGCCCGCTCCCCACGAGAAGTGGGCCTAAGCCATCAGTCAGACATCCTTAGTACTGCCACAGAGGCAGGAGAGGCTCCCACCACTGACGCTGCGCTCACCAGCCATGAGCCCAGCTCTGGCCGAGCAGTGCTCCTGCTGTGGGAGTGTACTTGCGGCTCCTGAGTTGAGCATCTGCCCCCTGGTGATCAGTGCACATCATAGTGACCAGTAGTTCCAAACAGATATAGGATAGAGTGTAAGAGTGTAAGAAGATATTTTAGTTTCACTTTTATGCATGTATGTTTCCAATATTCCCAACACCGTTTACTGAATAGACTGTCTTTCACCCCATTGTATATTATTGCTTCCTTCACTGTAGATTAACTGACTGTATAGGCCTGGGTTTGTTTCTGGGTTCTCTATTCAGTTCCACTGATCTTTGTGTCTATTTTTATACCAGCACCATACTTTTTAACTATAGTATTTGATATCAGATAGTGTAATATCTCCCACTTTTTTCTTCTTTTCAGATTTCTCTTGGCGTCTTTTGTGTTTCCATACAAATTTTTTAATTATTTGTTCCTGTTCTGTAAAATACACAATTGGTATTTTGATAGGAATTGTGTTGATTGTATAGACTGCTTGAGGATTTATGAACATTTTAATTATATTCTTCCTATCCGTGAGGGCAGAATATGCTTCCATTTATTAGTAATCCTGATTGATTCCTTTCTTCAATGTCTTATAATTTTCTGAGGACAGGTCTATTTTAAAACATTATGTGTACAAGTGGCACTTAAATGTAGTTACACAAACATTTAAGAGATTACATGTATGCATTTAAAATTTGAAACATCTTTTAAAAGCATACAGGACTTTAAAAAAACAGGGTCAAAATTAGCTAGACAAAAAAAACTGGAAACACCCAAATGTTCATCAATAGACTCAGATTGTTTTCTATCCATAAAATGAAATACTTCTCAGAAATAAAATGTAATGAACCATTAATACACATAGCAACTTGAATGAATCTCAATATATATGCTGAGTAAAAAACTTTTTAAAAACATAAATACTGAATGATCCATCGACACAAAACTCCAGAATATACTAGCTAGTCTGTACTAACAGAAGAGGTTAGCAATTGCATGGGAGGGAGAAAGGGATTACTAAGAGGAATGAAAGGGAGAAAGGGATTACTAAGAGGAATGAAAAAAATTTCTGAGAATGAGTTATATTCATTGTGATTGGTGAGAATGGTTTAATGGTATATTTACATGCCAAAACTTCCAATTATATAAAGTTACAATAAAGTAGACATGTTAATTCCAAATGTATAAAAATATGCCTCATAAATATTTAAAGATAATTTCAGATCATAAAACCACTATAGAAGATTTTAAGGTAGAAAATGTAAGGTAGAAAATGTAAGTTTATTTTATTACCTTGCAACTTTTGGAGCCTGGGGATTTTCAATTCCTTTAAAACAAACTTTTTTTACATGATCTCCTGCACTATGCCCAGTTATGGATTTTTTTTCTTCTATAAAATCCCGGAATGAATGTAGAGAAGATCCCCTATAAGATAACAAGACGTTATGTTAAAATATTCATTTTTTTAAAAAGCTGCTCATTGCTTAAAGGTAAGAATATATACCAAAAATTTTATAGTTGTATACATTAAAGTTTTTAATGCAAAGTTGGAATTTTTTGCTATTAACTATGGTGAACTAATCAAAATTATGTGATAAGAATGAATAACAGTGATATTAATAATAGCTATTACAACTATATCTCAGGTAACAACAAAAACTATGCTCACTAAATTAAATTTAGCTCAGCAGAGGAAACATTACTTCTGCTAAATAATGCTGATAAATTTTACTTCTTGTTCTGATTGCTAGTTGCACAAGATTATTCAGTTTGTGAAACCTCATCAACCTATACACTACTAAGTGTATATATGTTTGAATAAAAAGTCATTTAAAATTTAAACCTAATTTTACATGGATAGAATAGAGGAAATAAAATGTAAGTTGATCTATAAAATAAATTACACCCAACATAGGTGTAATAGTTTACTTTGAGTATTAATTAAATAATAATTAAAAAAAACAAAAACAGGCAAAACATTAAAAATTACCTATACAGATTTTAGCTTCCAAAGATTTCACACTTAACTTTTTTTCTACCTATCAGTGTTTTACTTTACAATCCTTTACAGGGTGGCAGTCAAGATTAGGCACACAGGCTCTGTTGCTAAACTGAGTTCAAATCTTGGCTCTGTCATACACTAGCTTAGACCTTGGGAGGTTATTTAACCTCTATGCTTCAGTTTCCTCATCAATAAGATAGTTATACTAATACCATCATAACAGTTCTTAGGATCAACTATTAATTTATGTATTTTAAACAGTACCTGATTCAGAAATGCTATGTAAATCTGCTATCCATAATTTTCACATTTAACAAAACTAGCTTTATTTTTAAGAGAAAAAGAAAATAAAAACACAGAAGTTCTGACATGAATAAATATAATCAGTTTATAGACTTAAAGAGATACTATCTCCTTCCTTCCTAAAATCTGACTTGGAAAAATTAATTCAAAAAGACACTTTAGTTATTATTTTGTCTTTTTTTAGTTGTTATTTTGTACACTGAACTACATTGTATTCTTAACGTCATTTTCAGAACCTAATAAGTCACAATTATGAACAATAATATTCTAATTTTAATTTTCCCCCACTCTTATTTACTCAGAAAATAAAATCACCAGGTTAATAAGTGAACAAAATGCTAACCGGATAATTCCCAAAAAAGTTAAATACATACTTTTAGCATACCATAAAATCCACATCCAGATTAAGTTCATAAACTACAGGATAGGGCAACAAGTAGGTTTACCGTTATTCATATGAAAAATACAAGAATAAACTTTCAAGTACTCACAAGTATAAACCTACCCTGTATCTGGGGCACCTTATCAGAATCAAGGCCTTTTAAATTTCTGTATCTTGTTTGAATAACTTATTTGTACACCTACCTCTGACCAAACCATATTTGCAAAAGACTTTTGCATGCATCATCTCATTCAATTCTCACAATAACAATCCTGACAGAAAAGTATTTTTTCATCATCACAATAAAGTACAACCAAAGTTCAGAGATTTCAACGATCGTAAAATCACCAGAGATAAGGCAGAACTGGGAGCAAAACACAATTCTTAATAACCCCAAAACTCATACTTAGTCATCCCTTCAATAAGAAATCAAGACAACAACATTCCTTATTAAGTGCCAAAGATGGGAGGAAAATGATGATTCATATTTTGTTTTATTAACATACAAAGTAAGCATCCATTCATAACAAAATTAGCTAAAATTTTTTTACCAAATTTCTATTTACTCAACATTAAATGAACATAAACTACTTCACGTAAGATTTTTCTTTTTTAAAAAAGTCATTAAAAATTTAATACGTTAAGGAAATCAGTTAATCATATGAACGTATTACAAATTAAGTTACTATTTGTTTATGTAATATTGATAAGTTACTATTTGTTTATGTAATATTGATGATGCTGTGTTAAATGTGTTCCATCTATTACCTCCTGTGAAATAGAAACTATTTTTAGCTCTGTTTATAAACAAGAAAAGTAAGACAGAGAAAGGTTAAATAACTGATCTAAGTTCACAGTGCTACCAATAGCTCTACCAATTAAATCCAGGCAAGGCTCACTCCAGAACCCCAGCCAATCACTATACTCTACTGCTGTATCCACATTTAAGTCATTTACCCTAAGTAAAATCTTAGCTCATTATGACAGAAAATTTCTTTATGGATATGTATCAGCAACATGGCCTACTAAAAATACTTCAAAAAAAATTTACCAGTGACTTTAAAATGTCCCCAAAATACATATATACACACACACACACACACACACACACACAAAAGAACACTCCCCATTGCCTTCCCAGTTCCTAGGTATTTCTACTAGTAAACAGGGTAACTATGGTGTAAAGTATTGTATCATTAGTCATTTGGGAACATGCTGGCAAACTCTTGCTAGAAAATCTAAATGTCTCCTATATAAGCAATTCACATCTCAGAACACAAAAACTTCACAATAATGTGTATAAAAAACACAAGTTGTCAGATTCACCATAATGGTAATTCAGGGACTTCTAGATGTGGTAATCTGTACCCTATACCCTAAAAGCTTCTTTTTTTTTCTTTTTCTTTCAGTTATAACATTTCCTTAAGAGTAAATATAGGTAACAGTATTTACAAAAGAACAAAGTTACAAATTCACTAATTATGCACTGTAGTTATCTATCAAATGTCTTACACAGATTTCTTCAAATGAGTTCTATTATTCTCTCCACTATCAAGCCATACTTTGAAAGTGTCTGATTTCCTATGATTTCACTTTTCTAGACACTTTCAAACTCATAGGCTCTGGCCATTTTCCATAATAGCAACTAGAGGAAATTCACGGAGAAGCATTTTTAGATATTTTTATCCACACAAAAATTTAATCAAGATTTGTTTCTCAGTTAAAGCAGCCCTAAAATTAGGCTAACTTGTGATTTGCTAATGAATTGTGCATTAACCTTAATCCTATATAATAAAGAGGTAAATGCAAATTAACCCTCAGGCCCTGTCAAGATGGCTGCCTACATCCAAGCCGGCAGGGGGTAAGGGATGACCAAAAACTGAACAAGCAGGCTATGTGAGGTGACCAGGCCGGCAAGGGGGTTAGTGAGGGATGACTTAATGATAATTATTTACATTTATACTAAATATAAATATGTTCTTAAAATTTCTAACAAATATTTTCTCATCTGTGCCATTAACTTAGGATAAAATTTTCATAGCCAACAATAAATTATATGTAAATAAATTTATATATATTGTTTATACATATATATTGACATATATCTTACATACTTATTAAGTTACCTCAGCCCACTATTAAAAGTATAAATAAAAGCAATACATAATTTCAAAAGAATTTATGAGAAATGAACTTTAAAGATCCTTCAGATACCAAAACTGTGGTTGCAAGAAATCATGAAAAGGGCATAAATTTTATGGCAATTCAGATACTTCTCACTTTGATAAGTCAGAACTAAATTAATTATAATTTTTCAGTTAAGATGAAATTTCTTGGTACCCTAAGAATCATTATTCATTTGTTTGTATTTAAATGTATAATAAACATTACTTTACATGTGATAGCCACCAAATTAATTTTCAAGGAAAAATAACCTGTATATATTTGGGCCAAATTTTTTTGGCATCTTTCTTCCCATTTTTAGAATTTTCTTTAATATGCCATAATAAATTTCTTTTGAAACTTAGTCTCTTCAACATGGGAATCTGACCTCATGTTGCTAATAATTACTGGGGAAATTTTTTTCCTAAATTTGAAAATCAAACTCTGAAGTTTCAAATAAATTACTACCTTAATCCCTTTCCCTGAAATCACATATACAGTGAACAGGCATGTCATCAGAAAGGCAAAAAGAATAAAGCAATAAGACAATAGTAAACTAAAACTAGTACTAGTTTTGGAGGATGGAAAAGAGCTAGAAGGATCACTAATGTAGTAGAAATAAATAAACCCTAATTGCCATCAAGTGGTGATACGATATAAAAACCCAAAACCTTGAAAAGGCTCACACATTGGTCTCATGTATAAAATCCTAAAGTAAGCATGAGGACGTAAACATGAAAAGTTCAGTTTACTTGTGGAGTAGTAGGGAATATCAGATATTTTCCCTATTCTCCCTGCTCAGAAGATTGCCCCTTCTTTATCCCACTAGAAGGAAAATGTGATTAAAAATCACTAGTAATAGAAGCCTACTGAATATTTGTTATGTTATCTTGACACTTCCCTTAACTGTCATCCTGGAAATTTCCCTTGGTTGTATCAATATATGCTGTGCACCTTCTAAATGCAAGGCACTGTTTTTGGTGGTAAGGCAATGTATAAGACTGATTTGGTCACTGCCTCTGCAGGGTTTAATGGGGTAGCAGTTAAAACATGTATTTTCCTTAATCAAGAGTATGAAAAAGACAAGCAAAGAATTCTCTAGATACTAAATATGTTATTTGAGAGAATTAAACCATTCTCTAAAGTTTTACATACTCTTTTTTACTTGGGCTTTCTTTCTTTCTGTGATCATGCTTTAGATCTACTAGTGGCTATAAGACACCAAATTAGGCCCATTGGTGGCATTCAAAATAAAGAGTTGTCTCCCTCAAAATAATTTACATTTTAATTGGGAAAAATATTTCCTCTCACACACAAAAAAAAAAATGGCTTTAGAGGAAGTGAAGGAATATTCCCCCTAAACAAAGGTAGCCTCCAAGATCCTTTTCAATGCTTGTGAGAAATAGTGTTCTGAATTCCTTCTTGCCCTTCACATTGTCAATCATTATGATGAGGAAAAAGTATGGGTAATCAATTCTAATTAGTTACAAAGAAAAGAGGGGAGCAGAAAGTATACTCTCAAAATTGCTATATAAGCTTCTGGAAGATTATTCCTACAAATGCTGCCATTTTGAGTAAATTCTAATGGAGAAAACTTATTCAATGTTATGTAAATGCTCCTGCTTAGAAACAATGACAAGTTTTGATTATATAATAATGTAAAAATATTTATGATGCACACAGGACAAAGAAATTAAGGTGGAAAAAAAAGTTTGTTCTAATAAAATTTTTCTATAATATACAGGTGTTGGCAAATGTAGATTTACAGCTGTTCATGTAGGTTCTGATTATTAAAAATAGCTTTAATTCAAAAGAAAGACACAATGCACTTAGGTACAATCTCATAAAAGTGCTCAAATAATTTAAAAATACAAGAATAAACTGTTTTGCATACTCACAACTGTAAGCCTTTTACCCACCCCTGTATATTATTTCTTATAAAAAATGAAAAACAGAATGCTTTCCCAATAAACATTGGTTAAAATACAAGAAAACCTTTAAACACCATGATGTCTGTCAAAACAAAACAAAACTTGTCTTTGTTTTTAGTTAAAACAGTTCCTTGGGAAATAAAGAGGAAAATGAAATATTTTAAAAGATGGGGAAATAAGACATAGAAGCCAAGAACTACTTTAAAAGCTAATAATGCACAGATTTATGCTTATTAAAAATTAGACCATACCACGCATGTGCTGGTTTTGAGGTTTTTGAAGGAGCAGTTAAAGCTGTTTCCATGCTATTCACTCCTGAATTATTTTCTTTGGTAGTCATTGCAATCATTTTTCGTTGTTTCTGAGAAAGTTTGACTCCAGAAGAAACCACTTTGCTAGAAATTAAGTTAAATTAATTAGTTTCACTACCTCTGCGAAAGTTCAATTCTGTAAGAAATAATTTTGCTACAAATTAAAATAAATCAATTAACATTAATTTCTGCTTAACGAAGGTTATAGGTAATTATGTTGCTTTCTCATTATCTGAAGTGGTTTTACTACTGAATCAACAGTGACAATTTCAGTTTATACTATCAATAATCAAGTAATACCTACACATGAGCTTTCCACTTACTAATGTATAACAATTGCATCAAAACTAGTCCATAATGATCATTTTAAGGGCAAGTTTCTGGCATTTAATACTGTATTTCACAAGAGTTGGACTATTAACCCAATTAAATCTTTAGCACACATTTAAGAAATATATATTGGTGCCAAAACTGGTTTGGCTCATTAGAGCGTCGGCCTGCATTCGATTCTGGTCAAGGGCATGTACCTTAGTTGCAGGCACATTCCCAGTAGGGGTGTGCAGGAGGCAACTGGTCAATGTTTCTCTCTCATCAATGTTTCTAGCTCTCTATCCCTCTCCTTTTCTCTCTGAAAAAAAAATCAATAAAATATGTATTTAAAAAAAAATGTATTGGAGGCTAAGCTAACTAGGAGAGAGCTTACAATGAACTTTAACATAAAATGAAAAAAATTAATAGGAAAAGTCCTGTAGGTCTTTCCAATTCTTTAGTGCATAACTACAACACAACATGGACTTTCCTTTTTTAAATGATTATTTTAAACAAACCCCAAATTTGTCTTTGGCGTAGCTCCACATTTTTGTCTATTTTCTTCAATTTGCATGATGGTTCTGAGATCCACAATAGGAGGGCTGACAGGACTAAAAGACATAAAAGTCACTTTACAATGTATTCATTTTTACATAAAGTTCTACCTCCAAACTTCACCAAAACTATAAATTATATATAAGGTTTATAATGAGAGGATAATTTAGATTGGCTTCATCAGCTATGGGCAATTTCAAAAAAGATATTTTGAATGAAAGCTAATTTTATACATACATAAATATTTAAATGCATCCAAAGTCATAATGGTAAGTAATATAACAAAACTCTTAAAGATTCATAACTTATCTGACACCATGAGAAAAAAAAAAATTCTACATATTTTTCTAACTTTACACCACGCTATTCATAAAACATGTTTTAAAAATAGTCTAGCCTAGCCAGTGTGCTTCAGTGGTTGAGCATAAACCCATGATCCAGGAGCACCTTGTCAGGGCGCATGCCCATGTTGTAGGCTTGATCCCCAATAGGGAGAATACAGGAGGCAGCCTATTAATGTTTCTTTCTCTTTCCTCTTCTCCCTTCCTCTGAAATCAATGAAAACATTTAAAAAAATGTTTAATAAAAGGTAGTCTAACAGTGATTAGAAGATACTTCTACATGTTCTTACAAATATTTACTTAGGCAAAAACATTTGAGACTAACTTCTAAAACTATCCTTAGATCAAGAAGTAACATACACTGGGATATAATAATCCATGTTCCAACTGTGCAAAACACAGTATATTTCAAAGTAATTACAGATATCACCCTGGTAAGTTAACTGACAGTTTAAGAATATTATAAACAGTAGGTATATAAAATGAAGCACAGTTCAATAAATGCTGAAAAAGAATACTGTATTTTAATATCTACTTCAGTTTTAAAAATTAACCTATATTTTATTCATATTTTTTAAATTTAGAAAATTTAAATTAAAAGCACAGTATAACATTAAGTGAATAGCCTCTAAAAATTAACTGATAACAATACAGTTTGTGAGATCTTAGATAACCCTTAATGTACACAAAATAAAATAAAAATGTAAGCCTACAAATGACAAAATGGTCTTCCTGAGTGGGATTTTTAACTAATATACTATCCTCTCCCATAAAAAGATATCGTCACTATTATGTGTGTGATAGTATTTACTAATACTCACTGATGACAATTAAACTGTCTGGAAAAAGGAGCCTATTTTATCTGGTTATTAATTTGTATGCATTAAGGTAATTTTCTGTGTATTATGTTAGAAATCTATCCAGTGAAACCTTGGTTCTCAAATTAAATTTGTTTTAGAAGGGTGTTCGAGAAGCAATTTGAAAATCATTTTTTCCCACTAGAAATAATGTAAACTAAATTAATCAATTCTAGACCCACAAATGATCCCATCTTAATCTTTCTTTTATATAGTACATGTCTCATGTACTTGCCTTAAAAGAAATCACTTTCAGCATTCTTTAATGTCTTTCATGAAGTCAGTTTGTGGTTGCTTTTTCACATACCATTGCCTCCGGTCACCAGCTACCTGCTTTTAATTTATTTAAATCAACAGGTCTTCCTTCTACCTCTTTAATTTCCGTTTGATTGTTGTTTTATGAGCACTTTAACACCCTTAGCAACATTAGCATTTTTGAGGACCTCTTTGTTTTAAAATTGTGCTAATCTTCGATTTTGCCACTAACAATAGCTAATCTTTAGATTGTAGCCACAGAGGTGGTTTTGTCATGCTGAAGTATCAGCATGAATGGATTGTCCTTAGCAAACTAAAACATTTTTTCTGTGAACAACTTGGTGTAAAAATGAGATTTGACTGCATTCATATTTTTAAATATGCTTCATTAAAAATATTCATTTGACTAAAAATGAATTATATGTTGCAGACTATGACAAAAAAATGAATTATCCTACCTGAAAGAGCCAGCAGCCCAACTAGAAGAGCTTGAACTATCAATTCTGTTACTCGGAATGGGCTGTGGAGCAGATATTTTAAGTATTGGTGATTTTTCCCATGGTTTTAAATCTTCTCTGAAATATGTAGGAGGTGTACCATTAACATATGGTTTCTTTTTCCCCTGGGAATAAAGAAACATTTAAAAAGTGATTTTAAAACATTTAAAAAAAGCAAGCTCCTAGCAGAGCAGCTAGTACTGTTGGCACTTAAATAAATTATCTTAAAGAGTAAAATCATCTATATTAATAAAAGCCTAAGTGACCATTAAGGTGGAACGATCAGAATGACCAGTCGCTATGATGCCCAATGGCCACCAGGGGGCAGACACTCAAGCAGGAACTACCCCCTAGGGGTCCCACAGGGCGCCACTCAGCCAGAAGCTGGGCTCATGGCTGTGAGCACAGCAGCAATGGCAGGAGCCTCTCCTGCCTCCTCTGCAGCACTAAGGAGCAGCAAGCAGGCAGGAGGTAAGGAGGGGGGGGGCGGTCCCACCTGTCGGCTTAGGCCCCCCTAAGCCAGCAGACAGACATCCCCCAAGGGCTCCTGGACTGCAAGAGGGCATAGACTGGGGGTCCTCTCCTCCCACCACCCTACTGTATGAATTTTGTGCACCAGGCCTCTAGTATGACAATAATCATCTAGCATTTTCAGTTCAGTTCTTCCACAGTTTAATGCCTTAACCAATTCTTAAATCAATAACTATAACCCAATAACTATGAGCGTTAGGAATAACTTTTAGGAAAACAAGTTTATATATTAAATCCCTATTTACATGAGAATTAAGCAAAAATGTTAATAAAATTGTTCAAATAAGATATGAAGCAATAACTTAAAAATAAAAGTCCCTGGCCAGGTGGCTCTGTTAATTGGAACATCTTCCCAATCACTAAAAGGGTGAGATTCAATTCCTGGTCAATGCACCTGTATAGGTTGCAATTTGGTCCCCAGTAGGAGAGTGTATGGGATGTTTCTCTCTCTCTCTCTCTAAGAATCAATAAAAGAACATATTCTCAGGTGAGGATTAAAATAGAATATTAGCCTGGCTGGCGTGGCTCAGTGGTTGAGCACTGACATATGACCCAGAAGGTCATAGTTCAATTCCCAGTCAGGGCATGTGCCCAGGTTGCAGGCTCGATCTCCACAGTGGGGCATGCAGGAAGCAGCCGATCAATGATTCTCTCTCATCATTGAGGTTTCTATCTCTCACCTTCTTCAAGTCAATAAAAATTACTAAAATGCTATTATAATTTTGTGTTCAGGTGAAGAAAATGAACTACTGCTGTTTATGATAACTCCATTACAGAAAGTATTGCTTCAGTTAACACCATGTGGAAGAAACTGCAGAATTTAAATATAAGCTTACATTCAAATCATTTTCCTTTGACAATTTTTAGGTGGTGTTAACTGACATTACACAAAAGAATTTCCAAATAACTTAGCTATAATATATTTTCCAATATGTACAGAGTTCCTATATTTTCATAAAGTGCTCAAAACAGCCATTAAAATCTTTAAATCTAGAAACATTATGCAAATTTGAGAAAACTAATGGCATATATTGTCATTAATTAGGTTTATTTTATTTTTACTTCAAAACACTGTCCTGGTTGATTTATATAATAAAATATAAACTGTCTATAAACCTAAATTTTGAAGTTAAGGAAAGAGTACATTAACAGACAAGTAAAAACAAACCTCAATTTTATCTGAATGAAATGCTGTTGTGAAATCAGGGGACTGTAAATCTCTAGGACTACCCACTCCTGCATAGCTTCCTTCAGAGTCTGATGTCAACAGTTCTGGAAGAGATTCCACAGAATTGGTCTTACCAGACTTTAATAATCCTAAAAGATAAATTTAAAAAATATATATGTATTACATCCAATAAATCAAATAAAGCCAAAAACTTCCACTTATCCAGACTAACATTTAAATTATAGCCACTCTACCAAAATCTTAATAATTCAAGCTAAAAAACAAACAAACTACATTTTAGAAAAATAGTTCTAATTATATACCAATTATGCAATAATCCCAAGGAAGACAGTTCTCTGGGAGCTGCTTTGGTTCAGTGGACAGCTTTGGCTTGCAGACTGAAGGGTCCTGAGTTTGGTTCCAATCAAGGGCACGAACCTCAGTTGCAGACTAGATCCCTACCCTAAGTCAGGGCATTTGCTGAAAGCAACCAATCAATGTGTCTCTTTCACATGGATGTTTTTCTTCCTCCCTTTCACCCTCTCTAAGAATCAATATCCTCAGGTCAGGATTAACAGAAAGAATGAAAGCAATTCAGAACTTTATTTTTCCAAATAAAAATAAAGACAAAATTAATAAACTTCAGTCCCTTGCCCTTTTCCTTTCACATCTCTTGTATAGAGGTATTTGCACCCTCACAGAGGAGAATCAGCCCCATTCTGTATGGGGGGAGCATCGAAGCCTTTATACCTCCCAGAAGCCCTGAAGCCAACTATGGTCTGTTTGAGGGTTTTCTTCTGCTTTAAAAAAAAAAAAATCTGTGGATTAAGAGCTATTTTTAGTTAGCTTGTTACCTAAAGGAAGAGCTGTTATGAAATCTATATACCATTTCTTCTCTTAAGCAGGCTAAATACCTGACTCCCTGCCATACCTGGTATCCAGAATCATTAGCTGGTCAGCATCATAGCAATAATGACAATAAAAAGTAAATTTTGCTTCAGTTCGTATTTCAAATTTAGTACAATCTAAATGAAGTAGCAAAATATCCAAAATAAACACCTTATATGGGCTGTAACTTCAAGTTATACAATTTAAAAGCAAATAAAGGACAGCAACTCTTATATATTTAAATAATTCTTTTATATATTTAAATAATTCTTTTATTCTTTTGAAAGTAAATCACTTTGATAATATATATGCCTTTTTTATGGTAATCACTGCTAAAATAGAGTTCCGAAATAACATTCAAGGTTTTGTTTTTTTACTACAGTATTTTAAATACTTTTCAGGGAGACAAATTTTTATCTAAAAGAGCATTATTTAATACTGAAATGTTTCTAAAAGTCAATCAGAAATAAATCTAATGAATCAATTGAATGATTGAAGTAGCCAACAATTGTTTGGGGTAAACAATATTTTTCACAGAATGTCTTTTGTCTAACTTTAAGATCAAAGCAAATAAATGTTAAGCTTTTGCACAACTGTCACAACTGTCTTTGATAAAATTTGCCTCATACTCAATTTTTTTTAACCTTTCAATCTGCCTTAAAAGTCCATCCACAGCTAACCAGTCTTCAGAATAAAATCAAAATACCTTAATTTGGCATAAAATATGCAATACCCTCCAAAATATGACCCTCTCCAACCCATCTTCTATCTGCACACAACCTATATGGCTGCGCCATGCTGAACTATATGCACAAGAAATGTGCAGTTCTTTCTATTGCCTCTAGGCTTGGAAAGATATTACCCACGTCTCTTAGTAGGTCCATCCGCCTCCTTTTCTTAACTAACTTCATTCTTCAAGATCCAGCTCAAGTATCACTTTCCTCTAAGAGATCCTTCCTATCTTCTCAGACTAGTTTCTGTGTCCCACAGCAAACGTCAGAGAACTTATCACAGTACTATCACTTTCTATAACCACCCTAACCCGAAGACAGTTTTTTTTTTTAATTTTCTATTTCAGCAGCCCCAGCAAATAGCATATAATAGTATTTAGTACATGTCAAATGAATTAGGTAAAGAACAGAGACATGAAAGATTAAATCCAGAAATAGATCCTAAGACACTTTCCACTAACCTGTAGATGGTAGGCTCTGAATAATATCTGAAAGGTTATAACCTCCCGAACTATCTGAACGTTTACGTGGCTTCTTTTTTGCTTTTGTTTTGGCCTTCTTGAACATACTTTCCCTAGGAAATAGAAAACATCAAAATCACTTTTTAAAAATGAATTAAAAATCAACAAAGAACTATGCATGTTGAAAAAACACATAAGGCCTGGCCGGAGTGGCTCCATGGTTGAGCATTGACCCATGAACCAGGAGGTCAAGATATATATCCCCAGTAAGGGGAGTGCAAGAGACAGCTGATCCATGACACTCTCCCTCTCTCTTAGTGAAATCAACTTTAAAAAAATAAATATATATATAACACACATAAGGATATGCATGCTACAGTCACATTTATCTTTGTGATCTAGAGCAAATTCCTCAACTTCACTGAACTCTGGTATGTTACTATTATTCTAACCGTAGCATTTCTGTATAAGTTAGAAGGTGGTACAAGAAGGTGGTACATGAGAAAATTCTTTGAAAAGTAAAATACTGAACATGTTCATATAAAAGCTATTATAAACTATAATCTTGAATGAGAAATATTTGCTGATAACTTTAAAGCATTTAAAGGAATACTTAATTCCCTAAATTAAGTATTATATTAGTAATCAGGAAAGAAAAAATAAAATTATCTATGAGGACTACAACTACCTTTCACTAAAAATTACAGATTTAATTCTATAACTTCAAGTTATACAGGTCTGCTATGAATACTATTATTTTGTAAAGGGTAATATGTCAATGCTAATAATTTTATTAAATTTTTAATATAATAACATGGCAGTTTGTAGATATCTGATGGAGATGTATGACAAGTATCCCAAATGCTAACAAACTCTAGAAAATGAATTAGAAAAAATGAATTAGAAAATGAATTAGAATCAGAACCCAAGAGCGGTTTTCAATGAGCTACTACACACACATACATAATACATTGCATATATGTAATAAATGACTTGAACAACCAAAGATTTTATGTCATTTACCATTTACCAAGTAGAACTAATTCTGTTAGCAGTTGATAAGGGAATGCAAAACATGAATTGGAAATTCTAAGCAGGGCTAGTCAAATGGTAGGTTTGTACTGGACATTATCTAGAATCAGGAATACTTTGCTGAAGGACTCCCTAATGTTGTCATTGTAGGCCATATCTCTTAAACCAGTTAGTTTCTCTATAAATCTAGTCTTCATACCAACATGGGGGAGGGACAATCACTTAGTTGAATGGGGTTCAGAAAGAAATCAATGCTCTTTTCCAAACTCAATAACTTGCTCTGATCTTTTTTTTTTTCCTCTCTCTTATCTTCATAAACCTGGTACCTACCTCTAATTCTTATGTCTTTCCAGAATTATATTTCAGTTTTTTTCTGCTCAGGAACTTCTTTCCAACTTCCAAAGCTGTCATCATCTCCTCACTGCTGTCTTCCCCTATTCTGCTCTGGGCTTTAGTGCACTATTGCTTTTTGTTTCTTTAACCTCAGCAGGGCTTGGGAAGGTAGTTAAGATAAATGCTGGAGAAGGTAGTTTAATCTGAAGGCTACAATCCTTTCATATATACAGGTAATTTTGTTATATCTGCAAATATTAAGTATTCATTTACTGTGTACTATACTAAGGCTAAGAATGAGCATAAATGCATGTCTTATGTTAGGTTTCTCAAATTTTTTCTTTCAATATCAATATGCAAGTGTCCAAGATCTGGAATGGGGAGGCGGGAAGAGAAGAAAAAGGAAACAAAGCTTACAAATTATTTTGTTCCATATTTATTTCTTCTTTCAAAAAAATATCTCCATCTTCTAGTTCCAAGTAGCTAATATCTGGTCCATCCTGATATGGTGTAATGACTCTTTTATCCATTGCTGGAATCTACAGAAAAAAACATGTCATCTTTTAAATACAAAATTTACAAAGAAAGATCTCTTTAAAAATTGATATAATATACCATTTGTTTTAAAATATATATTGATTTTTATATAGAGAGGTGATTTTTATACAGAGAGGAAGGAAGAGAGATAGAGAGTTAGAAACATCGATGAGAGGGAGTCATTGATCAGCTGCCTCTTGCACACCCCCTACTGGGGATATGCCCGCAACCAAGGTACATGCCCTTGACCGGAATCAAACCCGGGACCCTTCAGTCCCCAAGCCGACGCTCTATCCATTGAGCCAAACCGGTCCCGGCAATATACCATTTGTTTTAATATATAGTGACATTAACTAGAAAAAGCCTAGAATACCTAATGGCTTTCTAAATTTAAATCAAGGGTTTGATTAATAAAAGATTATTCCATTAAGGCATGGAGGACAAAAAAAAAAAAAAAAAAAAAAACCTTAACAGAAAAGCACCCCTTTATTAAAAATACTAACTATCCCTGAAGGGTCCCGGGTACGATTCCCTGTCAAGGGCACATGCCCGGGTTGCAGGCTCAATCCCCAGGACGGGGTATGTGGGAGGCAGCCAATCAGTGATTCTGTCTCATCACTGATGTTTCTCTCTCTCTCTCTCCATTCCTCTCTGAAATCAATAAAAATATTTTTAAGTGCAAATTAATCTATTTGTTACAGGAATCATGTAAACACATGTTTTTCATTGTCCTGACCTTTGGTAAGTACTAATGAATGTTCCTGAAGCTTTTAATAACTTTCATTTATGAAGAAATTAAAATATACTAATCATTAAATATCTTGAATTTCAATTATCCTATTTATTTATGGAATCTGTAAAGAAATACTAGAAGAGGTCAATTGGGGAAAAGACGGGGTATATGTAACACTCTCAACAATAAAGATTTTAAAAAATATATGTATATAAGAAGAAATACTAGGTCCTGTTTCCTAAAAGATCCTAAAATATTAGAATTCATTAGGAAATTATCCCACTGAGATGTCTGACCTAATATAATACTTTAGATGATAATATCAAAAGAACATAAACCTTACCATTTTTCGGTAAAATGCAGAAAGATCCTTCAAAACACCAACACTTAAAACATCAAGAGACCTAACAAGTAAGATACAAAATGTTATCTTAATACTTACGTAAAACCTGTCAAGGTTTTCAAATATGTAGAGATAATTTATTTTGCTAAATAAGTTATTTTTAAAACATTAATATCTAACTGCTACATATTCTTTTAGTAAGCATGCGTAGTTATATATTTCAATAAACATGAACACACTAGACAAATATATAAAACTCAAACTCTTAGAAAAAAATATTTTCTATTGTAATGAAATAGCAGGTACATATTCAACTTTCATTTTCCACAAATTATAATCCTTAATTATAGGAGTGCTTATATTGATAGAATATTTACCTATCAGGATACCTAAATTTTATCTAGCATTACCAACTAACTTCATGACCTTGAGCAACTCATATTACCTTTCTGGGTTTCAGTATCTTCCTGTGTAAAATGACAAAACATTAAACTGCCAAAATATTATTTCCTCTAAATTGAACCCTAAGAGGCAATTATTAAAAATCTGTTTAATAAAGCATTTTTATTCCAATCAGTTTTGGGATTAGTTTCATTAAAGATTATACACACTTTAAAGATCAGTTATCACCCTAACCAGTTTGGCTCACTCAGTGGATAGATAAGTGTGTCTGTTGGCCTGTGGATTGAAGGGTGCTGGGTTTGATTCTGGTCAAGAGCATGTACATTGGTTATGAGCACATCCTCAGTATGGGGTGTGCAGGTGGAAGCTGATCAATGTTTCTCATCGATGTTTCTAACTATCTCTCTCCCTTCCTCCCAATAAAAAAATCAATAAAATATATATTAAAAAGAAATTTTAAGTCAGTTATCAAAAACTGTGATTTATAATAAATTACGTAGGTCAAAATTTTCTTGATTCTTTACCAAAAAAGTTTTCTGGGTTTTCTCAGCTTTAATATAAAGATATAAACAGATTCTGCTTGGCCTGTGTGCCTCAGTAGTTGAGAGTCGACTCATGCACCAAGAGCTCCCTGGTTCAATTTAGCTGAGGCACAAACCTGGGTTGTAGGCTCAATCCCCAGTAGGGACAGGCAGGAAGCAGCTGATCAGTGGTTCTCTCGCATCATTGATGTTTCTCTCTCTCCCTTTCTCTTGCTCTCTAAAAATCAATTAAAAAATCAGAATCTAATTCATAGTTTTCATGAAATTAACTGTATCTAAGTAATACCTTTAGAATGCTACCTGGCACAATAGTATTTGTTATCATTAATACTTTTATTGTCATTATTACCATTAATAATTATTATGGCAGTTTTAGTTGTTGTTATTATAATGAGTAACACAAAATATATTAGATATCAAAGCTTTTAAAATGCAAACTGACACCAAGATCTCTAAACTCAAATTTGTGTTCACCAAACACTCATTTTTCTCACCACTGACTTTATAATGAATAAGTGTAATAAAATTTTGACTTTATTAAAAAAATATATAAATTCATTTCATTAAAAAAAAATCCAGTGCTAAAACAATTGAAAACAGAATATTACCAAGATCCCTCTAATTCTAAGATGTCTATAACTCCTAAATCATTAACATCAAATAATTTCCATTCAGGTAATCCTCATAATATGAAATACTAACTTATAAAACAGGCTGTATATATATTTAGCTGACTTTTTATGTAAAATGAGTAATTTTTCATAATCATTTCATTACTCACTGATTTTAACATAAAGCCTTCCAAGCACCTACCAGCTTGCAACAAACTAGAGAAAATAAAATTTTCAGACCATCCCTTGCAGCCTAAGTTGGACAGGAAATGTCTTAAAGAGAATAATTAAGTACTAGTATTACAGATAGTGTCCAAAAGCCAAGGTCACAATTATATAGTTACAATCCAACCTAAACAAGCAGAGAGATGCATACATATAAAAAAAATATACTGTGATAATATTGCTTCACAACTTTGCAACCAGAATGTAAGCATTACTGAGGATTTTGTCTATTTTATTCATTGTTGTGTCTTATCAATGGCGAGCATATAGTAGGTACTCAAATGTTCATGGAATGATTAAATCCACTTAGATTTCATTTTTTCTACAAAATCAGAATTTATCATTATTCACTTTTAAATTACTAATATATCTGCTATTTCTAAATAACTGCTTTTGCAATGATCATATAATGTATATACCCAACCTACCTTGCTTCAAGTAAAGCTGCCATATTCAGTACTATAAACTGTAAACAAGACAGTTTCAATTGCTCAGCATTGTACATTGCTGCAAATTCTAGTAGCATAGCAGCATTCTTGAGGGTAACTACAAAGGAAGAAAATGCATGCAAAATGAGATAAAAGGCATGTCCTACAGAAAATAAAATACTATTCTAAAGTTGTCAGTTTGAACATTTAGAACAAGGAAAACTGTTCGTTTCTTGACAAAAATAACTTATACAGACACAAATATAAAACTCACTTTTCTTAAAATATGTTTTTTATGATTTCAGAGAGTAAAGAAGAGGGAGAGAGAGAATCACTGATAGGCTGCCTCCTGCACACCCAGTACTGGAGATGGAGCCCACAACTCAAGACATGTGCCCTGAGAATTGAACCGTGACCTCCTGGTTCATAGGTCAATGCTTACACATTGAGCCACACCAACTGGGAAGAACTCACTTTTCATCCTAGTATGCCAGAGTAATTTTAAATGATTGGTTATGAGAAAAAATGACACATAAAAAAAATTTTAAGCAGACAAAATACAGAAGATGCATTCTAGTCACCTAAAAGCAAACACATAGAATGAATAATCTTCCACCTAATATTTTTATAGAATGTTTTACTTTAATTGATAACCAACTTTTCTTCTCATTTATATAGTACATAAGTCATTCTCTCTTCTATAAAACTAAAGTTATTCTTAAGAATGAGAAACATGAAATATATTTAATATCTATAAAATATGATAATTTTCCATTTATGTGGGTATATTTGCATAAACACACTACATATTTTGGAATATAATTATATCTATATCTTACCATATTGTTCAGGCCAGTGCAGAACCTGGCATCCATACAAAAGATTCTGGATTTTGTTAAAATGCCAGTAATGAAATATATACTTTGTATATGAAGTAGGATATTCTGGGACAGTCTTCTAGGAAAACATTTTTCATATATACTAGCATGTAACTTTGACTTCTTAAACCTCTTCATTCTTTTTCTTATTCATTCTGAGTCCCAGAGAAACAGAACTATCTTCTACACAAGCTTCCACCATTTCTTTTTTCTTTCTCCCTTGTAACTGTCAAAAGTTATAACTGCAAGCAAGCAATAATCAAGCAATAATCATCTCTGTCTCACTTCTGACTAACCTAGTTTCAACTAATAAATAATGAGTCCAGAGTCTCCCATTTCAAAGAAATTAAAATGGGTCATATAAAAAACTTGGAATTGTTCAGTGGGAATAAGGATTGCCCAGTAAATGAAGGCCAAACCATTCTCTTGCTAGGTTCGAGAAGATCGAGGAATTCATTAATCAAGGCAACTGTGCAGCAAGGGCCAAGAAAAAAATATCCAAAGAATACCAGGAAAGTGAATTTAACATCTAAAAATGTCTTCTATATGGATACTTTATACCTGTTGCATCCTTTATTTTATATATATTCTCCTTTCTTGCTTAAAAGATCAGAGCAATTGTTCTCATTCTGATAAACTCTATGGAGTATCTTCTTCTGGATTAAGACAAACTACTAGCATTTATAAATTAGAAAAACTTGACAGGAAATCATTTCACACTTCAGGAGAACAAAGATAAGGTTAGAAAGTCACAAAACTTTTATATCAGGCTAAGGAAATTTAACCTTTATCCTAGAATAAGCAATTAAAAATACCTAAACAAAGAGAGACATCATTACTTCCTACAGAAAGATTAAAGAGAAGTTAGAAGAGAGAAAGAGGATTTAAAAGACTACTGTGGCCGAAACCGGTTTGGCTCAATGGATAGAGCGTCGGCTTGGGGACTGAAAGGTCCCGGGTTCAATTCCGGTCAAGGGCATGTTCCTTGGTTGCGGGCATATCCCCAGTAGGAGGTGTGCAAGAGGCAGCTGATTGATGACTTTCTCTCATCGATGTTTCTAACTCTCTATCTCTCTCCCTTCCTCTCTGTACAAAATCAATAAAATATATTTTAAAAAAAATAAGACTACTGTGACATTACATGGAAGAGATGGGTAACAGTGAATTCAAATGAGCATGATCACAGAATAAAAAGTTGGGGAAAATGTGATCAACACAGTTAAGATGATTCAGTTTTGAAAACTAAAAGAATCTGGTACACACAGAACAAAAAGAAAAACAAAAACTTGCAGTTTCAAAGTTGAGTGCTTAGGAGAAAAGCCATGCAATTAACTGAAATAATGAACAGAGAAACAAATAAAAAGTTTAAGAGGAAAAAAGATGTGTTATGATCAAATATATTAATGAAATGGTTACATAAACATTCCATCAAATAGTTAGGAAATGGGTAGCTAAACATAGACCTACAGTCAACAATAGGAAAAGGGTAAAAAGTATCTATTTCCAAATTCACCCTTGAAATTCCAAAGTATCACAGCATCTTTATTATTCAAACTAGAGACCAGGTGCAGGAAATGTATATACGCGGGTGGGGGTGAGGGGATGTCCCTCAGCCCAGCCTGTACCCTCTTCAATCTGGGATCCCTCTCACAAACCAGGACCGATGACTCCCACCCACTTGCCTGCCTCTGCCTGATTGCCCCTAACTGCTTCTGCCTGCCAGCCTGGTCACCCCTAACTGCCCCTTCCCCTGCTGGTCTGGTCTCCCCCTCCCCCCCCCCAACTGTAGGCCTGGTCACTCCCAACTGCCCTCCACTGCTGGCTTGGTTCCCCCCCGGCTGCCCTCCCCTGCAGGCCTGGCCCGCCACAACTGCCCTCCCATCCTGGCCTGGTCTCCTCCAATTGCCCTCCCCTGCAGGCCTGGTCCCCCACAACTGTCCTCTCCTGCTGGCCTGGTACCCCAACTGCCCTCCCTTGCTGGTCTGGTCTCCCCAACTGCCCTCCTCTACTGGCCTGGTCACCCCCAACTGTCCTCCCCTGCTGGACATCTTTTGGTGGCCATCTTGTGTCTTGGAGTGATGGGTAATTTGCATATTACTCTTATATTAGATAGAATTTATGTGACATTTAAAAAAAGAATATATTTCAATTATAATGTACATATTTTCACATACTAACCTTTCTGAAAGATATGCTTACAAATGATGACATGAAATAATGTAAATGTTTTCACATTTTTATGATACAAAAAATATCGGTATATTTTAGCATAAATGGCATCAAAAGTCAATTAAATACAACAATCCTAGACCAACCTGAAAACATACTAATATCCTAATTCAAAAATACTCACGTTTTTCTGTTAATGCTACTTCACAAATCTCTTTCAATCGAGTTATGAGAAGCTGATCAGCCACCACAAGAACACTACAAATAAAATCCACATTTTGAGATTCTAAAAAACAAAAACAAAAAACAACAACAAGCATCACTCTTCATTGCTTTACAAACATAAGACCTAGGAAAAACAGTAATTAAGACAGTAAAAGAGAATTATACTGGCTACTTTCTAAATGTTGAAATTGTAACTATGAAATTGTAAACTACTAATAATATAAAAATATTTCTACCTAGAAACATAACAAAATGCTCTAACACCACAGAATGAGCAACCTGAGTTAATCTTCTTAGTGGAGAGGGCTACTACAATGCCTGACTTATTTAAAATCTCCCGTGTTGTTAAACATTTCTCAAATTAATACAATAAATAGGAGGGAAAGTCAAATCTCAACCGTAAGTTTAACATAAGTATGTGTTAACATATAAATATACATCTATGTGTATATATGAGGGAAGGAAGGGGATTAGGGATAAATAATGCTCTAAGGCTTCCTTATTTAAAACAAATCTGGTGCCCTAGCTGATTTGGCTCAGTGGATAGAGTGTCCGCCTGCAGACTGCAGGGTCCCAAGTTCAATTCTCAGTCTCTCAGTCAAGGCCACATGCACGGGTTACAGGCTCCAACCCCAGTAGGGGGTGTGCAGGAGGCAACCGATCAATGAGTCTCATTACTGATGTTTCTATATTTCTCTCTCTTCCTCTCAGAAATTAATAAAGATATATTTTAAGACAAACAATGAAAATTCACATCTAAGAGTACATTTTTTTAAAACTACAGGAATTCCTTAATTTAAAATAACCTTATTGGTCCAGCATACTAATGGCCGTAAGTAACGTCCCTGAGCCACTGCCAGAATAACAACATAAGTAGAGAAAAAAAGAAAAGAAAAAACCTCCAAATGAAGCAAGGGGGAGAAATGGTTAAGAAAAGAAATGGAGAGATGGAGTCATTGGATATGACAAACTAAGGACTATTTTCAAAATCTCTCCAACAAGGCAATGAGAATACTGCAAAAAAAAAAAAAAAAAAAAAAAAAATTGTCAAAACAACTTTTTCAGAATCTAAAACTTAGCCAAATACTTGTAATGATTTGGAGAGTGCTGACTCTAAGAAATTTAGGTAAATCTTGGTAAGACAGTGAGTTTTGGGACATTGCAGCTTTTCTCTTTATGTCCTCCTCTTCCCTCTTTCACAGTAGTCTTAAAACCAACAATTATGCAATTACAGGGGAAATGAACAACTACAGCCACTGGAGGAGACAGAACCATTGTGAAGCAACATTATTATTTTTTAAAGTCATTATTTGACATGTCTGGTTATTACCTGTAAACCCAACCCAATAGCAGGGCTTGTCTTTAATGGACATACTCAAAGCTTGCCCAATGTGAATAGCCTCTTTCTTAGGGGCATTTATTAAAAACAAACATCAGTAATTGTCTCACACTGGATCTGACTGAGACAATGATAAAGGATGGAGCAAACAAGAAATATAAAATTAGAAAAAATACTTGAATAACTAGGAAAAGAGATGTTATAACTGAATGTTTGTGTGCCCTGAAAATTCACATGTAAAAGCTCTAATTTAAATATAGTATCGTTTTATTTGGAGATGGAGCCTTTAAGGAAGTAATTATGGTTAAATAAAATAAGAGGTTATTATATAATGATAAAGGGGTCAATACATCAATAGGCTAACAGGGGTCCTCAAACTTTTTAAAGTGGGGGCCAGATCACGGTCCCTCAGAGAGCTGGAGGGCCGGACTATATGAACTACTAATTCCTACTATAACACCTCGGCTGCGCTCACTGCCCAAAAAACCTGGTGGGCCGGATCAGACTCCTCTGCGGGCCGCATGTGGCCCGCGGGCCGTAGTTTGAAGACGCCTGCGCTATAACAATTATAAAGATATACGCAAACAACATCAAGTCTAAGTATATAATGGAACTATTAACAGAATGAAAGGCAGAAACAGACATCAATAGCCTGGCTGGTATGGCTCAGTATATAGAGCATTGGCCTGCAGACTAAAGGGTCCAGATTCGATTCTGGTTAAGGGTACATGCCTGGGTTGTGGGCTCAGTCCCCAGTGTGGGGAGTGAAGGAGGTAGCCAATCAATGATTCTCCCTCATTGTTTTCTCTCTCTCCCTCTCCCTTCCTCTCTTAAATCAACAAAAATGTTTTGTTTTGTTTTAAATAGACATCAATATATAATAATAAAAAGGGCTTTATATTCAAAGTATGAATAGATCATTCAGTTGAGAAAATCAGTACAGAAACAGACCTGACCAATACTATAGATCAAATGGCCCTAAAAGACACATACAGAGCATTCCATCCAAATGAAGCAAATACATATTTCTCTCAAATACACACAAAACATTCTATAGGTGAGATCATATGTTAGGCCACCACAAGTTTCATCAATTTAAAAAGATGAAATCATACCAAGAATCTTCTCCTAATATAAAGGTAAAAAAACAAAATAACAGAAAATTTGGAATATGCATATATGTGGAAAAATAATCAACAAAGTCCTAACAACCAGTGAGTCAAAAAAGAAATCAAAGAGAAATTAAAAAATATATATTTTGAGATATATGAAAATGGAAACCCAACATACCAGAACTGATGGTATGAAGCAAAAAAAACAAAAACAAAAACAAAAACCCAACTTCCTAAGAAGGAAGTTTATACTAATAAATGCCTTAACAAAAAAGAATTCAAAGGAATGAACTTCAATATTTTGCACAACAAAGAACAAAAAAATAACAAATGAAGTCCATAGTTAGAAGAAAGGAAATAATAAAAATTACAGCAGAAATCAATGAACTCAATACTGAAAAATAAACACCAAATTTAAGATTTGGTTTGAAAAGATAAATAAAACTAACAAACATTTAAGTCGACTAAGAAAAAAAAGAGGACTCCCATAAAATCATAAATGAAAGAAGAGAAATTATAAATGATACCACAGAAATACACAGGACCATAAGTGAATACTTATTACGAACAATTAAATGGCAATGAATTGATAATCTAGTATAAATGAATCAATTCAACAAATGTACAACATACCATGCCTGAATCATGAGGATCTGAGTAAATTACAGAGTAAAAAGAGTGAATCAGTAATCAAAACTTTCCCAAAAAGATTAGATGGCTTCAAGAGTGAATTTCACCAAACATTTAAAAGAAAAATTAACACTGGCCCTTCTCAAACTTGTCCAAAAAATGGAAAGAAAAACTTCCCAAGTCATTTTATGAAGTCAGCATTATACTGATACCAAAGGCATGCATGATACTACAAAAAAATTAGATAATATCCCTGATAAACATACAAGCAAAAATCCTTAATAAAATGTTAGTAATTTAAATTCAACAGTATTAAAAGTATTGCACACAATGACCAAGTAGGATTTATGTCTGAGATGCAAAGAAGGTTCAATACATCAAATCATAACTATGATACACTACATTAACCAAATAAAGGATAAAAATCATATGATAATCTCAATAGATGCAGAAAGTGCACATGAAAAAATTCAATATCCATTCATGATCAAAACTCTCTACAAAATTAGGTATAAAAGGAATGTACCACAACACAATGAAGGCCATATATGACAAACCCATAGCTAACATAATACTCAACAGTAAAAATATGAAAGCTAATCACCCTAAAATCAGGAAGATCTATTTATCACAGTACTAGAAGTCCTGGCCAAAGGAATCAGGCAAGAAAATTAAATAAATGACATCCAAATTGGAAAGGAAAAAACTGAACTGTCTCTATTCGCAGATAATAAGATCCTATATATAGAAACCCTAAAGATCCCACTAAAAAGCTATGAAAAGTAATAAACAAATTCAGTCAAGTTGAAGGATACAAAACCAACACACAAAAATCAGTTGCTTTTCTATGCCTAATGAATTATCCTTAAAATAAAGAAAAAAGTCCCATTTACAATTACATCAATATAAAATACAGGAATAAATTTAACCAAGAAGATTAATGATCTGTATGCTAGAAAATACAAAACATTGAGGAAAGATATAGAAAAAGACACAAGTAAATGGAAAGATATACTATGTTCATGGACTGGAAGAACTGATATTGCTAAAATGTCCATTCTACCGAAAGCAATCTACAGATTCAATAAAATCCCATCAAAATTCCAATGGCATTTTTCACGGAAATAAAAAATAAAATAAAAAGCAGCATGGATGAACTGGAGAGTACCATGCTAAGTCAGTTAGAGAAAGACAAGTATCACATGATCATACTTGTAATCTAATATGTGTAATCTAAGTAACAAAATAAACTGTTGACAGAGTGAATCCAGAGACATGGAAGCTTGGAACAGAGTGGGGAATCTCAGAGGGAAGGCAGGGGAGGTGGTAATCAACCAAAGACCTACCCTGTTTCCCGGAAAATAAGACAGTGTCTTATATTATTTTTTGCTCCCATAGATGCGCTAGGTCTTATTTTCAGGGGATGTCTTATTTTTCCATGAAGAAGAATACGGTACACATTTATTGTTAAATGAAAATAAAGGAAATTTATTACCTGTATATGGTACGGTAGTTGTCAACCCAAACCAGACAAACTGTGAATCCTACAGTATCAAGAATTTACTCATTTATTCAATGACAATCATGTCATCATCTCCTGGAACATCATCATTCCTGAATTTCCTGGTGAATTTCTTGTGATTCCATTTCTTTCAGAATCAGTTGACCAAATCTCTCATGTTTAGCCTAGGGGGGCGGCCTTATTTTCAGAGGAATGCCTTATATTTCACTCAGAAGGAAACCTGTAAATAGGTCTTATTTTCAGAGGATGTCTTATTTTCGTGGAAACACGGTAATATGCATGGACACAGACAAGAGTACTGAAGGCCTGGGGCAAGGGACAGGTGTGGGCTGGAGGGGTCAATGGGGGGGAGGGATAAACGAGGACATGTGTAATACTTTCAACAATAAAGAATTATTTAAATAATAATATTAATTAATTAAAAAGCAATTCTAAAATTCATATGGAATCACACAAAAAATCCCTGAATATCCAAAGCAATCTTGAAAACAAAACAAACCAAAAAAACTGGAGAAATGGCACTTCCAATTTTAAACTCTATTACAAAGCCATAGTAATCAAAATGGTAATTTATTAGTATAAAAAAAAAAGACAAGCCTTTCCGGCCGGAACCGCCATCTTCCAGGTTGGCCCTGCGCGTGGCTCCCGACGGCCGTGGTTATACAGACTTTCAGTAATTCGCCAAAATGACTAACACAAAGGGAAAGAGGAGAGGCACCCGCTATATGTTCTCTAGGCCTTTTAGAAAACATGGAGTTGTTCCTTTGGCCACATACATGCGAATCTACAAGAAAGGTGATATTGTGGACATCAAGGGAATGGGCACTGTTCAAAAAGGAATGCCCCACAAATGTTACCATGGCAAAACCGGAAGAGTCTACAATGTCACCCAGCATGCAGTGGGCATTATTGTGAACAAGCAAGTTAAGGGCAAGATTCTTGCTAAGAGAATTAATGTACGTATTGAGCATATTAAGCACTCTAAGAGCCGAGATAGCTTCCTGAAACGTGTGAAGGAAAATGATCAGAAAAAGAAGGAAGCCAAAGAGAAAGGTACCTGGGTTCAATTGAAGCGTCAGCCTGCTCCACCCAGAGAAGCACACTTTGTGAGAACCAATGGAAAGGAGCCTGAGCTACTGGAACCCATTCCCTATGAATTCATGGCATAAGTGGGAAAAAATAAAGACTTCTGTGCTGATAAAAAAAAAAAAAAAAAAAAAAAAAAAAAGACAAATGAAACAGAATTAGAAAGCCCAGAAATAAACCTTCTTATATATAGTCAACTAATTTTTTACAAAGGTGTCAAGAATACAAAATGGGGAAAGGACAGTCTCTTCAACAGAGTGTTAGGAAAATTAAATGTTTGCAGGCAAGAGAATGAAAGTGAACCCATACACAAAAATCAACTCAAAATGGATTAAAGATTTTAAGGTCAGACCTTAAATCATAAATCTCCTAGAAGAAAACATGGGAGGGGAAAAAAAACCTCAAAATTTTCAGACATGACACCAAAACCACATACTACAAAAGCAAAAAGAAATGCGTGGGATTATATGAAACTAAAAAACTTCTATAGAGCAAGAAAAAAAAGGGGGGAATCAACAAGATAAAAAGACAGCCTTTGGAATGGAAGGAAATAATCTACAAACCATATCTGAAAAGGGGTTAATAGTCAAAATACATAAGAACTCCTACAACTTAAGAGCAAAAAATAAGTAACTCATTTAAAAATGGGCAAAAGACCTGAACAGATAATATACAAAGACATACAAATGGCATCAAGGTATATATTGTATATGAAAAGGTAGTCAATGTCACTAGTATATAATCATCAGGGAAATGCAAATCAAAAACACAATGAGATGTTAGGATGGCTATTATCAAAAAACAAAAAGTATTGATGAGGATATGGAAGGATCACTTGTGCACTGCTGACCATTAAATTGGTGCATCCACTATGTCAAACAATATGGAGGTTCCTCAAAATATTAAAAATAGAAATACCGTATGATACAGCAATACTACTTTTCAGTATTTAGCCTAGAGTCTTGATTCCAATAATTACAGGCTGTTGTTGTTCCTTGTGATTAAGCCCCTATAGAAATTGAAATCAGGATCTTGAAAACATACCTGTACTTTAAACAAGGGGAGAAGCAGGCAAGACAATTTTTGTAGTCTATTGGTCAAAACTATACTCCTTGTTGTCAACTCATCTCAATCACAGTAGTAGTTGTGTCTGAAGCTTTAAATCCAATCTCAACCATAAAAAAAAATCTTTACAGAGTTCATTTTCACATAGGTAAGGAAAACTTGCTTTTTCTATGTCTTTACTGTTAGTAATCATACCTATTGCTAATTCTAAATTAAGCCTGTGTTGAAGACTTATTTCAATTAAGAATAGAAATTAAGATTCATGTTTTTACCATTATTCAATTATATCTTAAAGATTTAAAATACCCTCTTATTAATACCTTTTATCAACACAGCTTCATCAGTATAGAGGTAGTCCAAAATAACTTTCAATATGTCAGACTGTATTGGCATTTCTAGAGCTGCACAATTGGAAGCCTAAATAAAATAAAATAAAACAATTAACTTAAACTACAAAATACTACTATATACTGATTGAAATTGGTACAAAAGTTTTGAAGAGGAATCGCATCAAATGCAAAATATAACATTTATACAACACAAAGCTAAAATAAGATAGTTTTCATTTTAAATTGCCTTATAACATGAAAAAGGATCAAGAAAAATTGAGATAAAAAACACACTACATTCTAATTCTAAAATAATGGGGAAATTTTTATTTAAGTAGCTTTTCTGTACTAATTTTCATTTCTAAGTATCGCTATTTTCCAGCAGGCTTATGCATAAAGTTTAGTACAAAAGAAAAATTGAGTTAAAATATCAGGTTCCCATTGTTACTTTCTTTAGTATATAAACCCCCCCAATCTAAAGAAGTTTTGTTAACCAACCTAGTTGGTTATTCTTAATTCTTACCTCAATCCATGAGCTACTCAGCATACTATGAAAATAATCTGAAAGAAAATAAAATCAATAAGAATAGTGAAACAATACTGAAACAACTAAGTCAGCAACTAAGAAAAGGTGTACCTACCAAGCCTAGCACAAAGAACACATTTATGACAAGGAAATTCCTTTCCATCCACTGATTTCATGGTCACATCATACACAAATGAACTGCAAGAAAAGTGTTTAATTAAAGCAAGAGCAATTTCTTTACATGTTTATCAAATAAGAAAATTCTTTATAGAATTTGGCTTGGCTTTTGACTTTCTTTTCATTAGAGGCAGCAGTGAATAAACAACTTGAGGATATACAATGAAGTACTTCATCTCCTTCCATTTTACAATAAAAAATATTTAAAAAGGAAACTGAATTCAGATAAATATTCAAAAATCTTTCCTCTAACTTTTCTTTTTCATTACTGGCCAATAATATAATGGTAAATTACAGCACAAAGGTCTTTAATTCACTTATTTGTACAACCCATTCTAATCTAAGCATAATGCAGATATCTCCAGTTTCTCTTTCTCTAAAAACTTCACCTATAAATACCTAAAAACAAAATATTTAATAATATACTATCAGTATAGTATATTCATCACTAAAAAGTATGACAAAGAAATCATCATAATGATGAAGAGGCATAATCAGTTTGATTTTGGAGTTAACATTTCCTACTGATCAAAAAAATGAAAAATGCAGGTTAGAAAAAAATAATTAAAAATTCCTTTCTTAATTAGAAAGTAATTAGAAAAATGAATGGTACTAATGTTTATTAAAACAGTTAATATTTTATCCATTTACTTCAACAACTCTCCATTATTTCCAAAAATGAAGAATATTAGTAACAGTAAAAGTGTATCTACCTATACATTTTACTTCATAAGTAAGAATAATTCTATTTCCATACTTAGGTCCCAAAATCTAGAGATAAAAAGTTTACTTTCATTTGCTAACTTACCATTTTTTCTGATTTAGCTTCGGTTTGTTACCAGTTTTCTTGGCAATAACATTAATTTTTTCATTTTCAAATCTGACGCCATCTAATCTATCAACAAGAAATAAAAATTAACAGTGTATATATTTCCCTACCAAAACAAACAAGCAACAAAAATCCAACAAATCAAATCTGAACATGATTATATAACTTGTATCACCTGGAAAAATATCTCAAAAAATTCCCACTCTGTGCTAAAGAAATAATCATACATTCTCTTTCAATTTTACTTAGAATTCAAAATGTATTAAAATATCACTACTGACCAAAAAATAATAATTTAAAAAAATTAAAGGTATGGTACAAAGCCTTTCATTGTTTTTAAATAGAAAATATGCACTCCTCCCCAGCTTCCACCCCACAATTAAGGTTACACTGCCATAGGCAATGTAAATACCTTAAAAATAGAGAATTCCAAAAAGTCTGGTCTGTAATATGACAAATACTGTCAGCATCTTTACATGTGTTATATGACAAAACTATACGAATATGAAGTCACTGTTATCCCTCCCATTTTGTATATTGGAAAACTAAAATTCAAAGAAACTAAGAAATCTGGCCCAGCTAGTTACAGTAAAGCTAAGAGGCATATAGAGTTCTAACTCCAAAGAGAGTACTCTTTCCAGCAACCACACTGCCTGCCACTCTGGACCTCAATTACACAAACACCATAGAGTTCAAACCCAGTTCAAACCCAGTAACAGTCTTCCCATATGTGAATGTTTTAATCCAGGGAATCCCATAGTAGCTTTAGCAGAAAATGAAGAAAACAAACACATTCCTGCCCACAAAAAGGAAAGTGAGAGGGAGAAAGAGAAGAACAGCGAAGGAAAAAATCATTTTTAAAAGGAGGACATAAAATACAAGGATATTAAGAAGGAGCCATACCTACTACACAAATTACTGAAACCAAATTTCTTTGCAACATTTTGCAACATTTTTACAGGATCATCTTCCCCAATACTTTTTACTTTTTTGGAAGATTTGAGTTTGCTTCTCGGTTTTTCACTAATTGTATGTGCTTGATTACTTTTATAAACTTCAAATGCTGATTTCTTACTATCTTCATGTGAATTCATTTTATTCAAATGGGGATTCAGAGTACCCTGATATTCTTCTGGTTTTTTGTTTAAGATAATTCTTGGTTTGAAGCCATGAGTTAAAAAGTCACAAGTATCTGTGTATATAAATTGTAAAAGGTATTCAAACAAGTCAGGATGGACCTTCTCTACCACAAAGAGAGGGCATCCTACTGAATCTTCGTCTTTCCGGTAAACATCTGTAAAGTCTAAAGAAGTACCATCTGAAAGGAACAATTTCTGAAAAAAGTCAGAACGCAATGCCAAAATATATTTATGAGCAGGGAAGATTCTGTTGCCAACTTGAAATGTCACATCATGGATGCTGTCCATTTCATCCGCTTCCCTCAACAGTTTGCCCAGCTCTTCAAGAAAAGATGATGAAGACACAGCTGGAATTTCATAAAGGCTAGAAATGAAACAAAAAAATCATTTTTACTTTCAAGAAAAATTTTTTAAAAAGCATCCCTAGCCCGGCTGTTGTGGCTCCGTGCTTGAACATTGACCCATGAACCAGGAAGTCACAGTTTGATTCCTGGTCAGGACACATACCCAGGTTGCCAGCTCGATCCCCAGAATGGGGGTATCTAGGAGGCAGTGGATCAATATTCTATCTCAACACTGATGCTTCTCTCTCTCTCCCTCTCCCTTCCTCTCTCGGGAATCAATAAAAATAAAAATAAAAATCTTTATAGCATCCCCAGCCAATTCTCCATTTAAAGTGCAATTTCTTTTTTATTTGCTAAACTTAGAAAATTTTACATTTGACATTTCCTAAAATATAAGAATATTGCATAGTCTTAGATAGTATATCACCCTTTAAATTTTTCCTATTCCTTTTTCTCCTAAACTAAAATGATAAGAATTAAGTTTTCGTTTGAAAGCAGTGTTTCTCTTTCAACAAACACTAAAATATAAATTTCGAATGACTATTTCATAGAAATTTTTAAATGATAAAAATAACTAAAAGCATTCAAAAAAGGATACAGGTCTCAACCTCTTCCTCTTTTATATCCACTTATTTTACAAGTAAAGAAAAATATATAAAGAATTGAGTAAATGTTTTGGGTCCCAAATCCTAGAATAGGAAACTCAAGGAAGTAAAAATAAACACACGCATAGACTCACAATTGGTCTGTAACCCTGTCTTTTAGTACTTTAAGAGTGCTATCACACCTTCCCAATCTACATTTTATCCTTCCTGGTCTGGGAGATCAACACTCTCGGTTTGCCTGAGATAGAGGGGTCTCCCAGTGCTAAATACAGAATAGGCATGGCCAAACCGGATGGTCACCCTACTTCTAGGACTTCTTTCCTTTTCAATACTTGATATTTACCTTAATCTGTCATCTCTCTACTAATGTGACTTAAAAGATTTGTACAGAGATTCACACTACCCTACCCTACAGGTGATTCTAAAATACTTCTTTTATCAATTCTTATCATATTCAAGGGTCAGAAATTGTTGCAAACTACATAACAAATATTTATACTTTTCAGGATCTGGGACCTTAGAGTATATCACAAAGCACTAAAGGTATAAATAAATTTGTGTGCCTATTCTATATAATAAAATCCTAATATGCTGTGTCTGACCATCTGTTCAACCATTTTACCAGCCGCTATGACACGCACTGATTACCAGGGGGCAGATGCTCCAACCAGTAGATTAGCTTGCTGCTGGGGTCCAGCAGATCGGGACTGGGTGAGACGGGCAGGACAAGCCTTGCAGTCCTCCTTCAGTCCCTCCCCAGCCAGCCAACCTCCTCCAGTCCCTCCTCAGGCGGCTGGCCATGATGGTGACTGAGCAACATGAGCCAGACACATTCTAGAGCCCTTTCACAGTCCCTCCCCAGCTCCAATCGTGCACCGCTGGGGTCCCTTTGCCTGGCCTGCACCCTCTGCACCCTGGCTAGGACCTCTCGGGGGATGTCAGAGAGCCAGCTTCAGCCTAAACCCTGCAGGACAGGCCAAAGGACCCCACCGGTGCATGAATCCATGCACTGGGCCTCTCATATATATATAAACGTATGCATCTTCAATATTTCCAATAAGTATCAGTTTTCAAACAAATTACCAGTGCAACAAATACTACCTGTGAGTTATTCTGGTAGCATGATTCTATGTCTAAAGTCTCTACAAGACATGGCAATAGCTCTTCAATTAAATTTGGTCTAGGAGCTATGGAAAACAAACACAAAAAATTCCAGTATTGTTCCTTCTAAAAATGAAATGTAATATATACAAGTATACCTTGTTTTAGGATCTGACTGCAGAATTGCAAAGTTGCATCCACTTGGATCTGTGCTGACGCTAACAGCTCTATGGGCAAATGTAAGTTTCTCAAGTCGAATTCTTTCATATACACTATTTGTATCAGGGACACAAGATACATCTGATGAAGAATTATGAAGGTTTGATAAAATCTCTGTTAAAAGGAAAAAAATTCCAATTAAGGTTTTATTAAAATTATTTAGGAAAAAATAAAAAAACAATTAGAATACAAAAATATCTTTCTTATGTATTCACTCCATTTGAAAAATTACATCCTTTTTTCTCTTTAAACAATGTGCACCCTATATACTGATTGTATAATACATGAAATTTTGGGAGGGCAATTCTCAATTATCCATGAATTTCTCCCTTTCAATAAAAATCCTCTACTTGCAACCAAAGTTATCTTTCTAAAAAGCAAATCTAGAGTTAAAAAGGATTTTAAAATTCCTGTTTGCATTACAAATATGTAAACTTGGCACCTACATAATTGGTTGCTTATTTGTTTCTTTCTTTCCTCCTCTCCCTTTCTTCCCCTTATTCAGCAAATATCAGGGTGACTACACTATCTACCATATAGTGATCATCAGTCTATCCACTAAATATGATGTAAATAAGACACAATTTTAAGGACTCAACATTTATGTCAAACCTCAATTCTGGTTATTCTCAAATTCATTCTTTTGCAGTCTCAGGAATTTACTAGTATTCCCCCAACACACAGTTATTCCAATTTCTATATTCTCAAATAAAAGTGTTAGCATTTGTCTCCATGACTGCAAATATTTATTTCTGAGTGTCTCAGAACAAGGGCCCACCTTATATATTTTAGTATTATTAAAACCTGGCCCTATACCTAGCATACAGTAAATGTACCTTTATGTCAACAGATTTGACTAGTTTATAAGGAAATGAAAACAAATAATTATCCAAAAAATCATTCTTTTGTGGTTTTATGATTTTGAAAAACATCTGGGGAGTTGTTTTTGTTTGCTTGCTTGTGTGTTTAACTTTACACTTACCTAGTCCTAGAGTAAAGGTTAGCAATTAGTAACGGTGAGCCACTGTTACTGATGAGAATGTACCATGACCTCAGGATATGCTGAGACAGATAAAAAGTTAAAAATTCCAATTTAAATAAATAAAATTCCTTTCACTTACCTGCACATATACAAACCAAAATCAAAAGGGACATAAGGGTAAATCTTATGACATTAAAAGTTACATGAAAGAACCTTTATGTGCCATTCACATATATAAACTGACCTTTCTTTTCAGAACTCTTTCTTTTTTCATCAAACCATTTCCCTCTAAATCCTTCTCCATCCTGGGTGACAAATAAAATTTCATTCCTATTTAAAGCAATATCAGAAATGAAGACTTGGCGTGGATAAGCCCATCGACACTGCTTTAGAGAACTGCTGACTGATCTCCAGCAAAACACCTAAAATAAACCAAATTACATCCTATTATTATAAGGCTAATATACAAATTGTCCCCTCGACTGGGAGTTCCATCAGGAGTTCAACTAGGGGGTGGGGCCAGCTGGCCAACCACCCTCAGCCCCTCACCCTGGCCGGCCCTATCCCTGATTGGCCTTCCCACCCCAATCAGGGGCAGGGCTGGCCAGCCAACCTCCTTCGTCCCCTCAATAGGGGCAGGCCAGCCGGACCCCACCCATGCACAAATTTGTGCACCAGGCCTCTAGTTGGAACATAAAGCACTATAGCATATGATCAACCAAAAACTGAAATCAAGAGGCGATGTTTCTAAAATAAAGTTCTGAGTAACATGTTTTAATGTTCATTCTGCAGAAAAACCTAGATACCATAAAAGTCAAGATGGTTTTTGAGACTTTTGTGGATGACCTGCTCCTCTACCATACTGCAGGGAGTATTGGAATAAATGCTCATATATGATTCAATCCTGTCTCTTAGTTGGCTCAAGTAGTGACAGGCAGCACGGACCCACTGATTGTCCGGTTGCCCATTCTTGCAATCACGCAGAGATACTGAGAATTTCTCTGAGTGAGTACTGGGGATCCCACTTGCTGCTTGGACAGGGGTTCCTGGGGCTGAAGCCTGGGCTCTTTAGTTGCAGTGCTGCCAGAAATGTTCCTGTTTTGAGTTCCAGCTCTAGCCTTGGCAATTCCCGTCATCTCACCTGAGACCCGCGTTGAATCAAGCAGTTTTGTAAGAGGAATCAAACTGTTTTTATGACATGAGAAGCATTTGCTGCCTCTCGTCTGGGATTCCTTGTTGGACCCACTGTCTGGAAAAAGGATGCAAGGCTAATGCAGTGTTCTAGTTATCTTTCAGTATCTAACTACAATATGAATTGTTCCGATAACTTCACCTTCCTTTATAGTAATGGATGGATATATTAAGCTGCTGGCTGATTGGTTTCTGATATCTGGGGTAACTCTCTACTAACAGCACCAAAGGGCCTAACGATATTTATAACTCAGAAACACCCCAGGTCTAAACCAAAACAGACTTTCTCAAGGCTGTGGCACCGGACTGCAAAGACTATCTCCACCTGTGGAGCCATGCTGCATATATTGCTTTGACCACTTTTGTTATGCTGGTAATGGTAGGCTCCCTTAATGTAGGAAGTGACCAGCTAGCTTGTAGCATAGTAAAAACCCTGAAGGTCACCTCCAGGCTATCCATGGGATAAATGAAGAGCTGAGCCAGAACAGGGAGGCAGTTCTAGAAAATCAGGCAGCAATAGATTATGCTGCAACAGCAAATAAATCATGGTTGTGAGGAATTTAAAGGAATGCGCTATTTTAATCTTTCTGACAATTCTCAGTAAATAGAAAATATATCCAACATCCTGCATTTGGTGCATTCCATTCCTCAGAACTGCTTTCAAGGCAGAAGCAAATGCAGTCCAGCAGGATTAGACTTTTTCATCTAATGCTAATGTCATAGATATGAGGTGATAGAAATAGCAGTGGGGAAACGTTAAGGGCAAAAATAGAATATTGGGGACTAGTTATGGTTATAGGAAATATTAATCCTACTCTGTTAACCATGATTGCCTTGTGTTGGTTAAAGTAAGGACATTCTGACCTGACTGGGAAGTGTACAGCCTCCCAGGACCTGGGAGTCAACCTTGGAACCATTCTCATTCAAGAACTGCCTATCGTCATGGAAAGATTAACAACTTTATTGCCCAAACAATGGAGTCCCACTTTCCTATGTAATCTTTGTCCTACCCTATATAAGCAGCTGGTTTATGGGGGTGCTACAGAGCAGATTTTTGTGGTTGGCCTGCTGCTCTCCTGTACTGCCGGCAATACTAGAATAAACGTTCAGATATGTTATTGGTTTTTTTTAAAAGGTCAAGATGGTTTTTAAGAAGTGTCTTTCAGAAAAAATACATCAAATAAACAGTGAGTATTAACCTGTTAACCGGGAGTTCCCTTTTTATTGACGCAACCTGTAACGGGCGCGTACTCTTTTACTAGGACGTGTCAGTACGTCACGCCTGGAGGATGTAATTTCATATTATTTTTTTTATTTATACTTAATGAAAATGAAATATATATTTTTTTCGTTTATTTATATATATAAAGCACAAAGGAAAATACAAAATTACAAAAAAAAATAGAAAAGAATACCGACAAAAAAAAAATGGACACGTCGAATTAAAAAATTATAAATTTTACAAACAATGATAAAGATTACAAAAAAATAGCCGAAACCGGTTTAGCTCAGTGGATAGAGCGTCAGCCTTTGGACCTAAAGGTCCTGGGTTCGATTCCGATCAAGGGCATGTACCTTGGTTGCCGGCACATCCCCAGTGGGGGGTGTGCAAGAGGCAGCTGATCGATGTTTCTCTCTCATCTCATCGATATTTCTAACTCTCTATCCCTCCCCTTTCCTTCCTTTCTGTAAAAAAAATCAATAAAATATTTTTTTTTAAAAAGATTACAAAAAATATATACCGTCCCTCTCGGGGCGCAACATATATTTCAAGGACGTATTCATATGTCCTACCCGTTCCTGATATTGTTTACGTTTGACGTATTTATAGGTCCCGCTCAGTTAACAGGTAAAATATGCTTCAAAGACATTCCTCTTAAGTAATTTTCAGTACTGCTTGTTTTGGGCATATAGAGCTACAATACTAAAAAAAAAAACAAAACACAAAAATCTTATATGTAAAACTTAGGTATCAGACTTGCTTTAGTACTATCTGTTTACAATCAGAATGAAAAGCATCCTGTGAAAATCTAAACTTGATTCTATAAAAAAAAAAAAGTATAACTAAATTATATAATTATATTACTAATATAAAATTTTATTACTAGAGATAGAAATAATCATCATAGAGTTTGACATGCTTGGTTTAATGGCTTCCTTGTGGTTCTGCAAACCATAGCATTCCTGAGACCTGCTCAAGGATATTGAAAATAATGAAATGGGATGCTAGGCTTCCCAACCCAGCTTTATCCAGAACAGCTACCCTTTTATCGGCTTCATAGATTAGCATTTCAAATAAGATTTCATTTGAAAAATTTTAACAGTGCTGATTTTAAAAGTTCAATCCTCTCATAACTAAGAAAAGTAAAGCACAAAATGGTATCTGCCAAAATTACTCAAAAGTTACGCCACAAAAAGACTATACTGATTCCTTCACGGTTTGGTTTTTAATGTAAGACTAATTTTAAGCAAGTAAATATCCAGAGGTATAAGCCATATTAATATAAATGACACACCCCAAAGTTAAAGTTTAATATTTAAGATGTTATGCAATCCCATGCCTCTGCTCCCTTCCATCTACAAATCAGATCTAAATCTTAAATATAGTTCCCTCCATTAAAATGATCAACTACAGCTGGGACCGGTTTGGCTCAGTGGATAGAGCGTTGGCCTGCGGACTGAAAGGTCCCGGGTTCGATTCCGGGCAAGGGCATGTACCTTGGTTGCGGGCACATCCCCAGTAGGGGGTGTTCAAGAGTCAGCTGATCAATGATTCTCTCATCAATGTTTCTAACTCTCTATCCCCCTCTCTTCCTCTGTGAAAAATCAATAAAATATATATATATAAAATAATTTTTAAAAAGTTTAAAATGATCAACTACAATAGTTTTATGCCTGTAGTATACCTGTAGGTGAAGCCTTATGATTTTAATTCTTCAAATTCTAAAATGTCAAATTTCACAGCACTTTATAAACATCAGAAAAATATCCTAATTGTATGATTTATTTTATAGCAAAAAGCAGTAAGCAACCTGTTTTTCTAGTCGGTGTAAAATTTTTTCAGTGTACTAATGTATAATATGTATTTTTTTAATTAACAGTTTTACTAAAGAAATATACTAATATGTTTGAAAAGGGAACTAAAATTAAAACTCTATAGGATTTACTTCAATGAAAAGAAATGATTCCTTATATAGTGCTCTAGAAATACATTATCTTTTATATAAGATAGTTATAATATCTGCATATACATATTATGTATATATTTGTTTAAAACTGAATCTGTGGGAAAAAATTTCAATTATGCATCAAATTTTTAATATCGCCTGCTTAACTTTTTTTAAAGAGTAGTTATATAACATAGCTCAGATCTATGTAATTCAGTATCATTTATCAATACTGTGTACATATAAAACAACCCATCAAAATCCCTTACTTATTTCCATTTTAAGCACAGTAAATGATATTTTAAACTACAGTTTAACAAAGCAATACTATGCTACATTAAATGTCATTGTACCAGCTCCATATTAATTAGTACTGAATGTCAAAACAAATTGAGAAACAAAGTCAAGAGAAGTCATCACTATCATGGGAATACATTTACACATTATCAGGTCCTCCACAGCTACCAACTGATATTAAGATTACTACGCTTTTACATAAATATATACTCACCCTTCCAGCTCCATCCATTGCAAGAATACAAATTTTTTCACTCGCATTTTCTTTCAAATGTTCAGGATCAACCTTGTATTCCAGACGGCCCCCAGATACAAGAACCTTTTTCAAGTTTAGCTGTCTGGATTAAAAAAAAAAAAAAAAAAAAAAAAAAAAAAAAGTCTAAATTATGTTCTCTAAAATACACATGCTCAATTTTAAAGAAATTACTATTCAAACAATAATTCCCCTATACAGCAGCTGTTTTTTTCTATGGCAATCCTTTTTCATACAGATATACACATTGAACACCTAAAGCCCACCTTGCTAATGCACACATTCATTCTACTTTAAATACTGGTAGCTGATAAAGCTAAAAGTTCTTAAGTGTACCCGTATTTTCCGGTGTATAAGACGACCCCCTAATTTTTACAGTTAAAACATAGGTTTAGGCCTATATTCACTGTATAAGACTACCCCCCACTTCAAAGAGAAGACTTACTTTGCCGTCAAGATCTGCAGGTAATTTTTGTGCAATTTTGGTCTTTTGCCCCCGATTTTCGGTTGACTGTTTTTCATTTCAAAAGTCGTCTTATACACCGGAAAATGTGGTATTTGCATTTTATCAGAAAAGAAAATTTTTAAACCTCAAAACAAAATAGAAATCCTTAGTTTCAAATATGGACAACCCTAAATAGATACGGCTGCCATAAAAATTATCAATATTGTTCATTTAATAACTCACCCACTAACCAAACATTTCATTATATCTGCACATGGGATATGCCTATAGAATTGTGTGAAACCTGCTATTACTGCCATGATTATCCTCGCTCTAAGATATTCTGTCTGCATTTACGATTTTTTTCATTTCAAAATTACTATGTTGTAACAATCTGCAACAAATGAATTTTCTTAGTGAAAACTTGGATATAACATATTTATGTAATTTAATGTCACCAGGGCAAGTTTTATAAATGTTAACTAAAAAACTAATATTCCACAAATCACCTCATACTGACAAAAACCCTAGTCAGTTTTAAGGAACATGTATGCTCACATTTTCATGTTTCTGTAACAAATATGACATATATAATAGATAACCTTTCAATTGTTACCAGAAGTTGTAACAAATTGATGATTGACATTTCTGCTCATGAGTTAATTTCAGGGATGGTATCTATTTATGAAGTTACCATCTCATTTATATTAGCAAAAGCATTTTCATTGCATTTCAATTTCAATGCCTGATTATTTTTTAAGTTAGATGGCTACTCTCTAGAATTCCTGCACACTATTGCTTCCACTAATTGAGCTATACTCTTCTGGGGTCAAAGATCTATTTCTCTACTTGTATTTATTATATTATTAATAATAATAATATTATTGTTATCCTATCTAATAATAAACAGGGAATATGCTGCCCCTCACACCCTCACAAAGATGGCTGTGCCCACAGCCGTAAGATGACAGCACCCAGTCCCCTCACCCCCACTGGGGCAGCAGGTGCATGGCTCCAGGGTCCCCCAGTTCCCTCAGTCCCCAGCCACACAGGGCCAGCCCAAGGCACAGGCAAGCCTCTGATGGCAGCTGCCCAGTCCCCACTGGCGGCCCAAGATACAGACAAGCCTAGAATGTCAGCTGCCCAGCCACCTAGGGCCAGCCCAAGGTGCAGGCAAACCTTGGATGTCAGCTGCCCAGCCATCCAGGGCCGCCCGAGGCTCAGGTAACCAGGCCGGCTAAGATTTGCACTGCCAGCAGTAGCAGCAGCAGAGGTGTGATGAGGACGCGACCTTCCCCTGATAGCCTCCGGCCCCTGAAGGCTCCCGGACTGTGAGAGGGGCAGGCCAGGCTGAAGGACTCCCCCTTCCAGTGCATGAATTTTCATGCACCGAGCCTCTAGTAGAATATAAAGAAATATTATGTAAACCAATAAGATATTAGTCTCAAAGAGTGTTCTCTATAAAAGTTAAATACTTAGGAATGACATGATAAATATGAATAGGAAAAAAAAACAAAGCTATTACATCAGATATGGATTAATCAACTATAAAAGATTGAAAATGTATGAAAATTAGAGGATTCTGCACTTAACTTACTTCACAATTGTTTTTAAGCACTAGTTCCTTAAATCACTCAAAATGAAATCATAGATGACACATTATGACTTACACAGGAAACACAGGGAACTCCAAAAGGTGGACCCATCCATACTTAAAACCTTCATGTTACGATTTTCCACTGTAACTGGCATTTTGATTGGCCAACCGCTAGTTTACTGAATGCTACTATAACATGCTTTCAGATAATAATAGGCTGGCTATACAGATTAAAAATATACCAGTCAAGCCAAAACCGGTTTGGCTCAGTGGTAGAGCATCGGTCTGCGGACTGAAGGGTCCCAGGTTCGATTCCGATCAGAGGCATGTACATTGGTTGCGGGTACATCCCCAGCAGGTGTGCAGGAGGCAGCTGGTCGATGTTTCTCTCTCATTGACGTTACTAGCTCTCTATCTCTCTCCCTTCCTCTCTGTAAAAAAATCAATAAAATATATTTTTAAAAAAAAATATATATATATATATACACACACGCGCGCGCGCGCGCGCATCAGGTAAAAACACTTGGACTGAGTCCATGATAATATGATTAACATCTTTTTAAAAATAATAAGTGCACAATATAAAAAAGACTACACATGAACCAATGATGACTGTATCACAAACCAAGAATTATGTTTCTTTCAGAGAAATACACATACTTGGAAGCGATCTTCTTGCACTGATAGTCTGTAAGTAAATAAATATCTCCTCTTGTAGTAACACAGACTGTGGCCCCATCACTTGCAGCAACCAAAGACAGAGTGATGTCCTTATGATGAAGGGCAGAGACTTGACGAGGAGCAGTTACATATTTCTCTCCATTGGGATCTAATAAATAACCTAAAAAGTTACACAAGTATACAAATCACAAAATATCCATTTTAAGAATCCAATTTATTTTTCAGATAGAGTCATCAAAGATTTCTTACCCAGTTGTCCACCATTTAGTCCCATAGTGTAAACAGCTTCTTTAGTCCATAGCACTGTATGAAACCTGCCTGCTGCTACTCCGATGATTGTCCTTCCTTTCAGATATTTTGCCTGCATCTATTACAAAAGACAAATAAGACTGCAATTTACTATATATCTATTAACTAGTACAATTTTGCAAAGATCCAGTAGAACAGATAGCAAATATATGGCATTTTTGCTACCAGTGTTTCCTCAAGTGCTCAAGCAGTTGTCACTAATAGATGTTAGCTCTTAGACCCCAACTCTTCTCAGAATGCAAGACATTTTGATGCAGCCACTTTGTTAGCAGTTTTAATATACAAAAAGCAATATGCAAAACAGGCATATTCATCCATACTAGAAAACATGGTGCTTTTAAATTTGACATATCCAGAGTCTCTCATGAATGGCACTAATAACATTTTGGGCCAGATGATTCTTTGCTGTCAGAGTCTGTCTTAGGCATTGTAGATCGGGCAGCATTCTTAGACTTTAAGGCATCCTTAGATGCCAGTAGCACCACTCCCACTCCCCCCCCCCAACTGAACCTGAAAATGTTCTAGACATGGTCAAATAGCTCCTGGAGAGCAAAACTGCCCCCACTTGAGAATACTCAGATATACTACTATCAACCTAGAGCTTTGACAATGAGAATAAAAATGGAAGGAAGTATCTACCATTCCTAAAGAAGTTTTACAAAATGACTACATAGACACACATTCCAGTGGAAGGAAATCGATCTTTTAAAAAAAGTACCACACATTGGATATGCCGGCCGGGTGGCTCAGTTAAGTTTTTGTGTGCTGTCCTGCGCACCAAAGGGTTGCATGTTCAATTCCTGGTCAGAGGACTAGGTTGTGGGTTTGATCCCTGGATGGGGTGTGTACAGGAGGCAACAGATCCATGTTTCTCTTGCTTCAATGCCTGCCTGCCTCTCTTCCTCTCCCAATTACTCTTCTAATTACATCGTTGGGTGAGGATTAGAAGAAAAAAAAAAGAAAAGAAGTACCACAGATTGAAAACTATCTCCAATTATTTTGGGGTAATTCTTATTGATTCATTAGTCATCCCAAATGGGAAATCATTGGATTTAAAAGCTTATTACAAATGTGTATCTAAAAATAACTTTAAATCCGGAGGATTAAATCCAGTGAAGAGATTTAACATTTGAAATACATATTATGAGTTGAAATCACATTTATTATGGTGATGATTCCATTAACATTAATTTAGAACATCAGTCTCACTTCTGTGTACTAGGTCCCTGAGTTGAGGGAAGAGTACTTTCTGGTGGTGGTTGTACAAATTGGAGGGGGAAAGTATAACAAAGAGCAGTGGCGTTTTATCTATATTCCATCATATCAGCTTGCCAGGTATAATTTCTGTGCAGAGGTATGCTTAGACTTCTAGGTGCCTCATTTGCATAGCTCATTTTGTATTTATAAAGTTGGTGTGTTTTATTATTTATTATTTTTTATTATTGTTGTTAATCCTCACGTGAGGATATTTTTTCCATTGATTTTAGAAAGAGTGGGAGGGGAAAAGTGAGAGAGCAGAGAGGGAGAGAGGGAGAGAGAAAGAGGAAGATACTGAGGAACATGGATGTAAGACACACATCAATTGGTTGCCTCCTGCACAAACCCCAACTGGGGCCGGGTACTCTGGACTGGGAATGGAACCAGGGACACTTTCAGTGTGTGGGCTGATGCCCTAACCACTGCCAGAGCTGGTTTTTTTGGGTTTTTTTTGTAAGGCCTTAAACCTCCAAAATCTGGGTCCCCCTTGGTTTATGAGTATTTAGAAGTTTAAAGCAGTTTAGTGCCTAATTTCCCAAGTGCTTTATTTCGTACTCCAAATAAATGTTAATTTATATATGTTTAATTTCTCCTGTGAAAAATATATGTCACTGAATATAAATAAAATAAGTTGCTCTGTTAATACCTTCCATCCCTTTGTCCATACAGGTTTTATAGCAAATAGCCACCTTACTGTTTAAAAAAAGAGAAGTTTACCTGTCTGGGTACATTACAAATGGAAGGTGGAGGAATAATTCCTAATTGATGAAAAGTATTCTGACCAAATGTATAAATACATCCATCTTCAGTTAATACAATAGTATGATCCTCAGCAGCTGCCACTTGGGAACAATTATGACCATTCAGCCCTTCCACAAGCCTAGGGACCTACAAAATAAAATTAACTTTAGTTTAATAACCATTTATATAGGTATACAAATAGAATCTGATAATACTATGTATAAAATGATATGACTGATACATTGCTCTATAAATTCTACAATTCAGCAAGGAACAGATGAGTTTAACAAAATTCTGGTTAAATTTTAATAATAAGTAAAACATAAAACGCCTAGTAAGACACTTTAATAATTTAATGCAACAAATAATTTTTGAGCCTTTAGTATACACCAAGTACAAATTTGTTTGATAGAGATAAAGGGAACTCTTCAGCCAAAGAACTCATTGGTATATTAAAAAAATAAATACAGGAAACAAATCATCCCTTCAATGAGATATTTACTAGCTATTTGAAAATCAAATCTCTTAACTTCTCAGTAGTTCATTTTCTTCACCTAAACACAAAATTATAATAGCATTTTATTTTATTAATTTGTATTGACTTAAGAGAGAAATAAAAACATTAATGACAATCATTGATCAGCTGCCTCCTGCATGCCCCCGCCCCCTCCTCGGGGACCAAACCTGAAACCCAGGCATGTGCCCTTGACCAGAATTGAACCCGGGGCCTTTCAGTCCTCAGGCCGATGCTCTATCCACTGAGCCAAATTGGCTAGGGATCTCTCTCCTTTTTAAAGTACCCTTTAATCAACGGTAAATATACCAGTAGTTCCTTCCCAATATTTGCTATAAAAAGAAAATTCTTCCTTGATGCTTCACAATTTAGTATCGTATCTGATTTGAACATGATACACTAGAAAAATTATTGATTGTTAAAATCAATTGCCTATTGGGGCCTGGCCGGTATGGCGCAGTGGTTGAGCATTTACCTACGAAACAGGTTCAATTTCTGTTCAGGGCACATGCCCGGCTTACAGGATCAATTCCCAATGGAGAACATGCAGTAGGCAGCTGATTAATTCTCTCTCATCATTAATATTTTATCTCTCTCCCTCTCTGAAATCAATAAAAATATATTTTTAAAAAATCTATTAGTAATTAGTACATTATTTTCTCCTTATATTTGGCTAAAAAATTTTTTTGATTAATGTAAGCTTCCAGTTTATCAAAATTTTACTAAAGTTACCTAAATATATCAATTACCAAGCATGTCTGTTCATCTCCATGGCCTAAACGTCCTCCAGGTCCATGACCACAGGTATAAACCTGCCCTTTCTGAGACAGAAACACTGAATGAAATTTACAAAGTACCACCTGTAGGAAAACAAGAAAATATTATTAAAATTCTCCAAATAAAATATTCTTAATTTTACTTTAAATGAATAATAGATTATTGCTAACTATTTAAAGCTGAATGATGGGTACATTGGTATTCATACTATTCTACTTCGTACATGTTTCAAGTTTTCCATAATAAAAATTACAAACATACACATTTTATTTTAAAACTATGTTTAAAACCAGACATATGAGAAAAAAGAACAAAGAAGGAATTAGCACAGGTTACCAATAAAGAGACTAAACAAAGGAAAATGCAAATCTTAAATCTTCAACTATAAAAACTCAGTTGTTTCCCAAACAGCAAGAACTGAGCAGAGTACAATATAAAGCATAAAAATCATCAAATAGTGATGTGTTATTAAATTATGGAAATGTTTTAAGGTAAAGGCATTTTTATTTTTTTTTAATATATTTTATTGATTTTTTTTACAGAGAGGAAGAGAGAGGGATAGAGAGTTAGAAACATTGATGAGAGAGGCACTTTGATCAGCTGCCTCCTGCACACCCCCTACTGGGGATGTGCCCACAACCAAGGTACATGCCCTTGACCGGAATCGAACCTGGGACCTTTCAGTCTACAAACCGATGCTATATCCACTGAGCCAAACCGGTTTCGGCAAGGTAAAGGCATTTTTAAAAACATCATCTATATATGGGAAATGTGGGGTAGACAGTCCTTTTTATTTCTCTAATTTTGTCTAATATATCTTTAATAGCACACTTACATATCAACATGCATGTACTTACATACCTAACCCCTAGGCCACACTGTTATATTTTCAAATGCATCTTAAGTGCAGCATATTTATATTATGTTAATACCATTTAGTAATCCTTTTTATTTTAAAAAAAATATTTGCATTTATATTTTTTAATTGTTTTTATAGAGAGGGAGAGTGAGATAGAAACACACAAAGTGTAAGAGAAAGATGAATATGTTAACAGTAGTAAAATCCATAGAAGTGGAAGAAAAAAATCCAGCATAATGATAAAATATCCAAGATAAAATCTCTACACTTTTATCAGTTAATTTTATAATTACTTATATTGAAGAACTCAGGTTCACTTACCTAAAACTAGTAATACTGAGCTTCAACAATGAATTCACTTGAGAAACAACTTGAAAAATTCTAATTTTACTAGAGGCCCAGTGCACGAAATTCATGCATGGAGGGTGGTTTCCCTCAGCCCAGCCTACACCCTCTCACAATCCGAGACCCTTTGAGAGGTGTCTGTTTAGTGCCTAAACCAGCAGTCAGACAACTCTCTCACAATCTGGGACCGCTGGCTCCTAACTGATCACTTGCCTGCCCACCTGATCGCCCCTACCCGCTCTCCCTTCCTGGCCTGGTTGCCCCCAACTGCCCTCCACTGCTAGTCTGATCTCACCCCCAACCTCCCTCCCCTGCCAGCCTAATCTCATCCCCAACTGCCCTCCTCTGCTGGCCAATTTGGTTCTGATTGGTCAGTTTCTATGCCAGTCAGCATCAAAAGCTCCACCTCCTAGGCAGCCACTGGCTCCCCAAAGAACCCAGATTTGGTTCTGATAGGCAGTTTCAATGTCAGTAAGTGTCAAAAGCTCTGCCTCCTAGGCAGCCATTGACTCCCTATAGCACCCACATTTGGTTCTGATTGGTCAGTTCCTATGCCAGTCAGCATCAGTGTCTCTGGGCCTATCAACAGGGCCTGATCATAACGGTAGGGCTAATCAGCAGCCCCCTTAGAGGCCTGGAGAGAAATGGAGGCATGCTGATGGCCAAACTGGGAGAGAAAGAAAGAAGCAAGTGCTGATCAAAAGCTGAAACAGAGGCAACTGATCAGTCCCTGCTTCCCTCTTCAATCCTCTCTCTGGCCCTGATTCCCAGCCCCCTCAGCAGTCAGTGCTGGGGCACCGTACCTGCAGTGGAAGCAGTCAATGTTGGGTTGCCACAACCCAACTTCCAGTTGGTCGAGCCTTGGCCATTCCAACCCAGGATTTTTATATATTAGGAACCAAAAGCAACAAAATCAGCAGAATTTTTTAAAATTAAACTGATAATTAAAAATTAAACTCTACCTTTTTAAAATTAAACTGAATTTCTAACAGTGCTTGAAAAATAGCTTGCAGTTTTACACTATTTTACACCGAATAGATATGATTAAAGCTAACAAAATATAAAATAAATTAGTAAATTTGTTGATTGATTCCTTCATTCAAATATATTATCATACCTTCAACAAAGTTAACATAAGGTAAATGAAAAGATGAGCTATCAGCAGAAACCGGTTTGGCTCAATGGATAGAGCATCGGCTTGGGGACCAAAAGGTCCCGGGTTCGATTCCGGTCAAAGGCATGTACCTTGGTTGCAGGCATATCCCAGGTAAGGGGTGTGCAAGAGGCAGCTGATCGATGACTCTCTCTCATCGATGTTTCTAACTCTCTATCTCTCTCCCTTCCTCTGTGTACAAAATCAATAAAATATATTATAAAAAAGAAAAAAGAAAAAAAAAGATGAGCTATCAAAGTTCTTTTTAATTCTAAAAATACTTAAATTGTACTTCAAAATACCTGTTTAATATAAACCCCGCTCCTGGAGAATAGATCCACCAATTCTGGATGATTTTTGCTATTCTGGCTTCCGTGACCCAGGGTGAAATTTGTATTATCTCCCCAAGTGTAGACATCTGTAGGATCTACAATGAAAATTAATTTTTATACTTTTATATTTTAAGACAAATATTAGTGTAGTTCAATTATAGATATATTCCACTAATCATTTTACCTTTCACATGACTCTTTACAGAAATTTAATCACCATATTTAGAAAGATGTTTCCAGCATTCTCTTTTAAATTATGAATCTACTAATATATAATTCTAAGAACAGAAATCATAAAATCCATATCCCAGGCCTGCCTCAATGTAAGCAATCTATTATTTGTTCTGTTTCTAAAGTTTAACTGAAGTTTAAAGTTTAACTACCAAATGACTAAAATAGCACCTGCCATAACCACTTAGTCTCCATGAAAATAATACTTGAACATAAAATGTTATTAACACACATATAGAAAAACATCCTAAATAAAGCAAATGTGATATTGATTACTGTTCCTACAGAAATATTAATTTTTTTTAAATATATTTTTATTAATTTCAGAAGGGAAGGGTAAGGGAGGGAGAGAAACATCAATAAGAGAGAATCATTGATCGGCTGCCTCCTACACCACCCCCCACTAGGGATCTAGCTTGCCACCAGGACCTGTGCCCTGATCAAATAAATCATGACCTCCTGGTTCATATGTTGCTCAGTCACTGAGCCATACCCAGCCGGGCTAGAAATATTAACTTTCAATGGCTTGCTCCTTATTGATGTAAATAAAACTATTGATTAAGGTACCCATTAAACTGTGATAAAACCTAATCACAGCTAAGTTTATGATATGAACTTTCATTTTTATTTTGGAAGGCTCATATAATTCCTTTGTAATATAGTATCCAAGGTAGAAATAAAATGAAGAATGAGTCCTTTCTTAGCTTGACCACTAGTTAAATGAAAATTAGAGTGTCCCATTTAAATATTCAATATATTCTCTTTTTCAGCCAATTTCCACTTCCAGAGGTCAAAGGGCAAATTGGAGGGATAAGTAGAATTAGAAGAATGTACAGGTGGAAGAATCATTTCCTTTTCCCCGCTAACTTAAATGTGGATGCTATTTTCTAGATGCACACTAATGACTTTACAGTAGCTAAAATTCTAAATGCCTTTCCTCTTGTAGGCTGTTTTCAATTGTATAGACATAAAATAGATTAAAATTGAAAAATGTAAAATAGAAGTGTTCTGGAAAACCAAAATTATCAACCCACATTTACCAAAGAAAAAGTTCTTTGCAGAGATATAAACACAAATTTCTTTAGATATTTAACAAGAATAAAATGTCATTAAAATTTTTTTAGCTGCACCTTAATGGAATATATGTGTGTGAAATTTCCTTACCAGTATTTTTGAATACTACATGATTTGGTCTATCCTTCATTACAAGATCCAAAGCTGACAAGCCTTCTTTATCTTGGGTATACAGACTAACACCATGCTAAAAAAAAAAAGAAAAGAAAAGAAAAGAAAAAATATGTGAGTATACATATATATACATAGTTGTATGTATGTATTTTTAACCATTTACCTAGAATCATTAATTTTATTCTTATCAAAAATACAGGTTAAGCTCATAAAGACATTTAAAAAATAAACATTGAATAACAATGAACTCCTATGACCAAACACATATTTTTCTCACACACAGAAGAGAAATCAAATACCCAATTCTTGGTAGACTGAGGAAAGACCAAAAAAATATGAAGAAATAAGAAACATTTCAAATCAAAATGAGCTCTGGCTGGTGTGGCTTCCTGATTAGAGTGTTAGCCCATGGACTGAAGATTGAATGTAGGTCAAGGGCACATACCTCAGTTGCAGGCTCATCTCTGGCCGAATTGGAGTGCAAGTGGGAGGCAACCAATCAGTACGTCTCTCTCATATTGATGTTTCTGTCTGTCTCTCCCCTCCCTTCTACTCTCTCTAAAAATCAATGGGAAAAATATTCTCAAGTGAGAATTAAAAAGATATCAAGGCAACGGCAGAAAAATATTTATAGGATTTTCTGTATATAAAAATAATGTGACCAACTATGTTCCATATCTTTTTGCCTTGAATTCTATTGTATCTATTGACAATGAGATTATATTCTTGTATTTCTATTTTTATGATGTTTTCATGTGTTTCCTTAAATTTTTAATAGCATTGTTTAATTTTACTTTTGTGTGTGTGTTTAAGGATGAATTTAAAGTAATCTGTATAGTTTTATGTCTCTACAATTAAAATTCAAACATGAAATAGAAAATCCTATTCTTATCACCACACTTTCTGTCTTTGAAATCATAATGAGGGTAAGGGATGATAGAAAGTTTGGTTCAAATCATATTACTGTTACTTTATCATTACAGTTTCTTAAATATAAAATGTATGCCCAGCCAGTGTGGCTCAGGTTGAGTGTTGACTATGAACCAGGAAGTCAGGGTTTGATTCCTTGTCAGGGCATAAGCTTGGGTTTTCAGGCTCAATCCCCAACAGGGGTGTGCAGAAGGCAGCCAATCAATTACTCTATCTTATTGATATTTATTTCTATCTCCCTCTTCCTTCTTCTCTGAAATCAATAAAAATATGTTTTAATTAAATAAATAAATAAAATGTACTCCTTTTCAAGAATAACTTCTGCCCAACCAGTGTGACTCAGTGGTTGAGTGTCAACCTATTAACTAGGAGGTCACAGTTCGATTCCCAGACAGGGTACATACACAGGTTGTGCGCTCGATCCCCAGTAGGGGACATGCAGGAGACAACAGATCAATGTTTTTTCCTTATCATTGTTTCCATCCCCCTCTCCCTTTCTCTCTGATCAATAAAATATATTTTAAAAAATATTAAAGAATAACTTCTAATATTTTCTGGTAGTTTAATAAGACATTAAACAATTACTAACACTCACCTCTATTTTAACTGTTAGGAGTCATCACTGCCTGTCCACACACAGAATTTGTCTGAATAATTATAGGCTGAGATGAACAAGGAAGTTTTTAAACTCTGTGACATGTTGGCATGCTTGGTTTTGTGTTATTCAGGAAAGAGAAATCCCCTATAACCTCATAGCAATGGATTCTAATAAACTAAAACCAATTCTAACTTTATTATGCTCCAGATGGTTATAATTTCACAAGGATTGTCAATGAACAAAAAACACTTATTAGTGAGAAAATAAGTGAAACAAAATTTGAAGTAATCTAAGATAATAATAAATTTAAAACTTTATGTTGCTTACTGCTTTCAAAAAAATTAGACACAATAAATCAACATGGGAAGACCTAAACTTGGCCTTTTTCAGAGTATGGCAGGTATATTCTAGGGCAGAGTGTTCCAAGCTATGAATGACAAATGGGATCCCAGAAACTTAGATCCCTGGAGAGTTTATTTTGAAAATTTTGTCAATTTGTTCTAAACTTTACTTATACTAACTGAACATTTGTAAGACTATATATACTGTGTTACCCAAGTAGCCCAACCTACAGAAAGGACTAGGGACTTTTTGTTTTGTTTTAGAGCTCCCTAGAAGTGGTGGGCTCTGAAACTTTAACATACTTATCTTAAATTCTAAAAGTAGCAGGACGACCAGTGTGTACTCTATCCCATTTCTTCAAAAATCAACTCTTGCCCTTGCCAGCAGCGTGGCTCAATTGGTTGGAGCTTCATCTCCTGCACCAAAAGGTAGCAGGTTCGACTCCTGGTCAGGACGCATAAAGGAGGCAACCGTTCTATGTTTCTTTCTCACACTGATGTTTCTCTTTCTCTCTCTAGCCCCTCTCTTTCTAAAAATCAATAAAAACACACCTTCTGGTGAAAACTAAAAAAAAAACAACTCTTTAAAGAGCCCCAAAACAGAAGATAAATCCATTAGCATATTAAAAAACATCAAAGTATATACCAAGTTTATAAGCCTGAGCATTTCATGCCAATGCCCTACAAGGAGCAAATGGACTTTAAACACATCTATTCCACTAGTAACACTACTGGAAATGTCTACCTGCAAGTATAGAAAACTGTTTTTGTTTTTACTGTCTTCCCCAAAACAAAGCATAAGGTAGACTGGCACACAGGTAATTTTCTTGGGAAGACATTCTAGAAAGCAGTACTGAGAGACCAGGAGAGTAAATCAAGGAAAGAAGATCAAAAAACAATACAAGGATGAGTTACTGAATAGGCCACTTTTAAGGAGACTAGTGCATGATCCTACCAGGACCTTATAAAATATACTACAGAATAATTGTCCTATCAAGGAACAAAGGGAAGAAGGAAGTATTTACCTCTGGTTCCAGGTTCCCATTCTTCATTAATGGAGAGCTGCTCTTATAGGAACTTGAACTCTCCCATACTTTTAACTGGTCATGCATTTGAAAAGCCCTGAGGCATAAATCAACGGCATGCAATGCATGCCAGAAAGGAAATGCAGAGTATACCTACAGAAAGCTACTAGAAGCCTGTGCACATTAGTCACCATAGCTGTGGCTGGAATAAGAGATAAGGCCAAGATAGCATGAAGTGGTTCAGCAGAAGTGCCCGATTCATTAATATTTCCAAACTGCTTATGAGCTAAGTTGAATTACTTTAATATGGCTATCTGGCTACTGCTGCCCATATATTACCAAAAAAGTCAGGATTAAAAGGAATACCTTGAAACTAAATTGCTAATGGAATAAAATAGGGATGTATTCCACTCTCCTTCTTTGAAGAAAAACAAAATAGTTTTAAATAAACAAATTACACTTACCTTCAAAAGAGACCAAACACAGTCAATGTGTCCATAAAAGATGCTTCTGTGCAATGCTGTCCATCCTGACTCCTTGTCTTTCACCAATGGATCCACTCCTTTCTCAATAAGCCATTCTAATACTCCTTTCTTCCCACAGGAGGAAACAAGGTGGAGGGCATTTCTGCCAAAGTCATCCTTGATAGTTGCAGCATTGTAACAATGACTGGAGAGAAAGGCCTTAATCTGGTTTTCACTCCCTTTGGTTACCACAGAAAGGACATCCAAAGCATGCTTCAGGGATCGACACTTTGATGTGCAGTCAGGGATGGAAGAATTCATCCTAATTGTTTTTAAACTGCTATTTCTTTAGATAAAACTACCTTTTAAAATGAAAAACAGGGCACAAAGGTGCTATTCAGAAAAAATTTATAGAGAATAAATGGCCTGCTTAGGATTATAATTAAAACCCTAATGGCAATAGTATAAAACTATAATCTTTGTACAATTGGTTTTGGCACTTAATCAAAAAAATTATAAATAGCGCTATAAAATTTATATTAAATACAAGTTCGTTTTCTAAAAAGTAAGTTTCCACAGTTTATATATTATTCCTGGATTCAAGCACCAAGGGGGAGTGAGGAGGGGGACTCCCCCTCCACACTGTCTGATTCTTTTAAATATCCATAATTGCGAGGGTGACCTGTAAGAGAAGAGAGAAGGAAGAGAAAGTGAAAAGACAAAATCTCTCACTCTCCTCAAGTATTTCACAATACATCTACCTTCATATTTAAGTGCCTTTAATTCCTTTTTTTTTTTAAGTCTAACAATTTTCATCTTCACATCTATAGTATTCTATACCTACCTCAGTCATCCTCACTTTTTTTCTAGTCTATTCTTTCTTTTTTCCAGTTAAGGCTAACATCTAATCCATACTCTGGAGTTCACATTTTTCCTTACAAAACTTTCATTCCTTTTCTCCTATATTTTTACATATTCTAACTATTTCTCCACAAGCTATAAACACACTTAGATACATCTACCCCCTTTATAGGAATCTCATCCCAAACCTTTACCACTTAAAACTGAAAAACTACAAACACCATAATAACCAACACCCTCATCATTTAGTTTTTAAGTCCAGGCACTATGCTAATTAACGTTTTTTCTACTTAGTTCTTCAACACAGGAGATAATAATTATAAAATAGGTATCAAAACAACTAGGGGGCTATATTGAAAAAAATAATTTTAAATACTTTATACCTTAAGCTAATAAAAATTCTAGATGGCTCAAAGACAAACATAATAATGACATAAAAGAACTAGATGGAAATATAAAAGACTTTTTTTTATATAATCTCAAAGTAAAAAATGACTAAGTATGATCCAAAGTAAAATCTTGCACATTTCTTAGAAATATTTTTTCTGATATATCTCCTCCAGCAAGGGAAACAAAAGAAAAAATTTAAAAAATGGAATCCATCAAACTAATGAAACTATGAACAAAATGAAAAGGCAGCCCACTAAATGGGAAAACATATTCACTAATGATACAACTAAGGGTTAATATCCAAAATTTATAATGAACTTATACAACTCAACACTAAAAAAAAAAAAAAAAAAAAAAAAAAATCCAATTAAAAAAAGGATCTGAATAGCTACTTCTTCAAAGAGGACATATAAAAGGCTAATAGACATATAAAATGATACTCAACCTCACTAATCATCAGAGAAATGCAAATTAAACCATAATGAGATTATCACTTCAAACCTGTCAGAATCACTATCATCAATAAATCAACAAAAAACAAATGTTGGTGAGAATGTGGAGAAAAGGGAACCCTGGTACACTGTTGGTAGGAATGCAGACTGGTGCAGCCATTGTGGAAAACAGTATGGAGTTACCTCAAACAATTCAAATGGAACTGCCTATGGCTCAACAATTCCATGCCTAGGAATTTATCCGAAGAAACCCCAAACACTAATTCAAAAGAATATATGCACCCCTATGTTCATTGCAGCGTTATTTACTAGTATAATAGCCAAGATTTGGAAGCAGCCCAAGTGTTTATTAGTAGATGAGTGGCTAAAACAGCCATGGTACATTGGGAATATTACTCCGCTGTAAAGGGAAGAAAATTTTACCCTTTATGACAGCATAAGAACATTATGCTAAGTAAAATAAGCTTGTCAGAAGAAAACAAGCACCATATGATTTCACTCATATTTGGAATTGAATAAACTGAACCAACAAGTAAAATAGAGACAGATTCAGATAGAGAGCAGGCAGACAGCTGTGATGAGGGGAGGATATTTGGGAGGAGGGTGCAGGGATTAAGCAAAAATGGAAAAAAAAGAGAAAGAACTTAGGGACATGGATAACAGTGTGGTGATTCAAAGGGGGGAGGATGGGGGGAGGCGGAAGAGGGTATAAGAGGGATAAATAATGATGAAAAAAATAAGTTATAAACAAAAAAACGAATAAATGCAACCAGTTTAAAACCTACAGGAAAAACATTTTAAAGACAAAACAAGGAGGAAAATCTTCCTTTAGAGTCTCTACAAAACATTAGGAGACCAACAGAATAAAAGTAAAAAAAACATGACCACATTTCTCTAAAAAGAAAAACGTAAATGGATTTTTAAAAAGAAAATCCAGCGTTGTTCAGTGATTAGAGCATCAGGCCATGTACTGAAGGGTCTAGGGTTTGATTCCTGGTCAAGGACGTATAGTTGGGTGGCAGGTTCAATCCCCAGCCCTGGTATGGGAAGCAACCAATGGAAATGTCTCTTTCACATCAATGATTATCTGTTTGTCTATCTCCTTCACTCCCTCCCTCAAGTGAGGATTAACAACAACAGAAAAAAGGCTTAGTACATCACACAAAAGAAATGCAAATTAAAACTATGAGCTACTATTTTTTTTTTTTTTTTTTTTTTACCTATCAGAACAGCAAAGTTTTAAAAGGTTGATATTACTATCCTATATAATAAAGAGCTAATATGCAAATTGTCATTGTGCCCTCACACAGAGGCAGGGGGACCTGAGGCTGCGCCCCCTGCAAGGCGAAAGGCAGGACAACCTGAGGCTGCACTCCCCACCGTGTGGAGCTTGACAAGGGTGGAGTCGGCCGGGTCTGGGTCTCACATGATTTCGAGGTGAAAGGATTTGACCCCAAACTCTGACAGGAAGGATATTTTCATATAAGTTTTACTAATTTTCTTTCATCTCTGATACTTCTATTATAGAGAAAGGGCAAATAGCAATATTAAAATATTTCCTCTATTTCCTTTTAATGTGCACAAATTTCATGCACCATACTTCAAATTATAGAGTAAAAATTACTAAACGATTATTTGGAGGAACATCAATGAGTTTACTATATGTACAGGGGAAACTTCCATGTGCCGGACAGATATGAAAAATCCCAAATCAGCATTGTCTATTCCTATTTCAAAGTACACTGAAAGTCAGAAGCCCTAAATCTAACTAGTTTTTAACCATTCAATTCCCCATTTGGAATGACAGTGTAGAATTAGATGATTCCTTGTCTTCCTAGCTCCGTTTCCATTTTAAGTCTATAAGTTTTATAATTTGACAGTCCTTATAAAAATCATTCACCCTTAAAGTACTGATTTGAACCAGAAATAAAGTGTTTGGGAGTTAGCTGACATAAAGGAAAGCCTCAAGTAGTTTAAAAATTTAAAACTAGCCCAGCCAGTGTGGCTTATTGGTTGAGCACCGACCATGAACCAAGAGGTCACAGTTCGATTCTTGAGGTTAGGGCACATGTCCAGATTGTAAGCTACCTTCCCCGAGTGGGGTGTGCAGAAGACAGCACATCAATGACTCTCTCATCATTGATGTTTCTGTCTCTCACTCCCTCTATGAAATCAATAAAAATATACTTTAAAAAAATAAAAATGTTAGAGAGGTTGGCTTGAAGATGGCGACCGAACAGTCGGACTTGTTCTGACTCTGGTCCCAGAACAGATAGAAACAGCGTCTGAGTCGCTCAGGGAATGTTGATTGGCAGCTAAGGGGCTTCGGAATTCTCTAGGAAGGTAAGGAAAGGTCCGTTGGACAAGATTTCCTGACCAAGAGGCCAGCACTGCCGCGGCTGCAGCGGCTCTCCCAGCGAGCTCTCGCGGAGAGAAGGCAGCGCCATCTTACCAGGAAAGGAGGAGCATCCCTGAGGCCTGGAAAAACACACAGCGGGGAGGTCCATCAAGCAGCTGAGAAGCCCGAATCGGCACGGGCGCGTGGAATCCAGGGAGTTCTTCGGTCACCCACGGAAAGGTCAGAGTTTGCGGGGACAGCCTAGGGGACCGGGGTCCCGCGGCCCAGGCGGCTACGGTAGCCGGGGAGCTCCAACCCCTCCCTCAGGGTAGCCGGGAGCGCGCACTAACGGCCGCCGAGCAGCACTCAAAGAAGGCTGCAGCGACACCTAGTGCTGGGTTTGACGTAATCCTCCCCAGAAGCGGGACTTTTTTAAAACGCCACAGGTCACTGGACAGAGCGTTAAGAATCTCGGCTGTTTCGCCAAGGGCGGAACATCTGGACACCTTGGTGCCTGATCCCCTTCACCCCCTTGCTTCTGAATACTAGGGAAGGACTGCCCAGTTGGACATATCCGGGGAATTTGCAGGGGGAAATTGCCTTCCTGGAAACAAGGGATCTGTACCAGAAGAGATAGTCTGGGAGCCAGCTGGCACCCTGCCAGCTAGAGCCATAGAGAAAGAAGACCAGAGCAACCAAAAAGACTGGAAGGTCAAACCAGTAACACTGACACCTAAGAGCTGAATTACAAACTGCCCCCCCCCCCTTTTTTTTTTTTTTTTTTCCTTCTCTTTTCTTTTCTTTTATCTTTTAATTAATCAAAAATAAATGGACACAAATAACTAAGATATAGTCTACTTAAAATTAAGGATTACCTTACAAATCTGAGGTGCAGTGGAATGCTGGGAACTGCAAGACTTTTTGGGCCGAGAATCAGGAGTGCCAAATACATTAACAGAGGAAGTGAATGACCACTACTGGACATTTTTATGCTAATTTTACTATTATTTTATTTTCATTTTTTACCTCTTCTATTTAATCTTCATTTTTTATATCTTTTACTTAAGAAACGATTTTTTTTCCTTACTTGATTTTACCTTTTTAATTATTACATTTTTCAATCTCTATCATCACTATTACTACTGCTATTTTGCAATTTTTTTTTTTTTTTCCCTCTTCAGTACCATTTTATTTTTTTTCTTTATTTTACCTTGGGAGTAACCTTCATTCTATTTTAATCTCTACTATAGCATCATTCAACCCTATCTCAACTCGACCTTTACACCATCACTCTCTTGCTAAACTTTACCCTTTTAGTCTACGGTTTATCCTATCCCTTTCCGGCTTTAGTTTTTCCTCCATTCTTTCTGTATACCCCCTGCTAAAACTCTCACTATACTTATAGACCTATGTTCCAACCCCTGATCCAAGTGTATAAATACCAATCTCTGCACTATATTAACTAGTTAAAAAAAAAAAAAAAAAAAAAAAAAAAAAAAAAAAGAAAGAAAAACTGTTCTCCCCTCTATCCTTTTCGCATTGTTTGTGTGAAGGTTGATTATTGTGAATTTTTAGGCTTGTTAGTGAAATTGTTATGATTATTACTGTGTTGTTATTGTTGCTTTGTATTTTTTTTTAAAAAAAATACTCTGTTTTTGTTTGTATCTTTGACTTCTGTATATCATAGCCTTACTTAATAATAGGGGATATTGTAGTTTGTATTAATCTCCAAGTATTGTTACTGGCATTAGCTGGGTTCAGTGGTTGTTCTATGGCAGTTTTCTCCACATATATATAGTTTGTTTCCCATTTCTCTTTTAGTTTGCTTCTTCTCTCTCTTTCTCTTTCCTCTCCTTTCTTTTTTTCCCTGTTTTCCAACTTTATTTTGTCATTACTTTTTTTCCTCTTTTTATATCTCTTTATCCCTCTTTTTTTATTTTATTTACTTAATTTTTTTTAATTTTAATTTTTACTTTTTAAAATTTTTCTTTATTTTATTTTTACCTTTCTTCCTTCTCTCCTATCCCCTAAGTTGCCTTTCTCTAGTGGTCACCTTTACTAAAGGTTATTAATATTGTAAGTACATTCCTGTTAAGTGCCTCTTGTGTTGTACCAGGTAGTGTTTGTATTTTCAAATTTTAAATCAACGCAGGAGAAGGAACACCACATAACCAGACATCCTGAGAAGAGAGGCCATGGGGAGACAAAAACATAGTCCGCACATGAAAGAAAAGCAGGCATCACCAGAAAAGGAAGTAAACGAGCCCGAGGTAAGCAGCCTACCAGAGCAAGAATTCAGAATAATGATCATAGGCTGGCTAAAAAGAATGGAAGAGAAATTTGACAATAACCAAGAAGAAATGAGGAAGAACCATGAGGAATTGAAGAAGAACCAAGAAGAAATAAAAAATGACATCGCTACCATGAAGAACTCAATAGAAAGCATCAAGAGTAGACTAGAGGAAGCAGAGGACCGCATCAGTGAGCTAGAAGATAAGATGGAAAAAAATACCCAAGTAGAGCAGCTTCTAGAAAAAAAGATTAAAAAGCAGGAGGAGAGCCTACGGGAGCTTTGGGACATTACAAAACAAAATAATATTCGAATAATAGGGGTTCCAGAAGGAAAGGAAACTGAGGTAGACATGGAAAAAGTATTTCAAGAAATAATGACAGAAAACTTTCCTGAAATAGAGAAGAAAAAACCCACACAAATCCAAGATGCTCGCAGAGTCCCAAGCAAAATGAATCCCAGAAGACAGACTCCAAGGCACATTATAATCAAATTGGCAAACAACAATGACAAAGTAAGAATCTTAAAAGCAGCCAGAGAGAGACAGAAAGTTACATACAAAGGAACCCCCATCAGACTAGCAACTGATTTCTCAACAGAAACTTACCAGGCCAGAAGGGAATGGGATGAAATTTACAAAGTCATGCAAAGGAAGGGTCTGAATCCAAGAATACTGTACCCAGCAAGGCTATCAATCAAAATTGAAGGGGAAATCAGGAGCTTCACAGACAAAAAAAGACTGAAGGAATTTATCTCCACCAAACCAGTAATGCAAGAAATGCTAAAGGGTCTACTGTAAAAATAAAGAAATAGGAAGTGAAGAAGGAACACGGGTATAGAATAAAAATGGCGTCAAATGTGTACCTATCAATAATAACCTTAAATGTAAATGGATTAAATGCTCCAATCAAAAGACATAGGGTAACAGATTGGATAAGAAAACAAGACCCATACATCTGTTGTCTACAAGAAACCCACCTCAGAAAAAAAGATGCACACAGACTGAGGGTGAAGGGATGGAAAAAAGTTTTCCAGGCAAATGGAAATGAAAAAAAAGCTGGGGTAGCAATACTTATATCTGACAAATTAGATCTCAGAGTGAAGGACATAATAAGAGATAATGAAGGCCATTTCATAATACTAAAGGGAACAATCCAACAAGAAGAAATAACCCTGGTAAATATATATGCACCCAATACAGGAGCAACCAAATACATAAAAAAACTGCTGGAGGACATTAAGAGAGAGATTAATAGCAATACAATCATAGTAGGAGATTTTAATACCCCACTGTCACCCTTCGACAAATCATCTAAACAAAAAAACAGCAAAGAAATATCGATCCTAAGTGACTCACTAGACCAGATGGAATTAATTGACATCTTCAGAACACTCCACCCCAAAGCCACAGAATATACATTCTTCTCAAGTGCACATGGGACATTCTCAAAGATAGACCACATTTTGGGTCATAGGCAAAGTCTCTTCAAATTCAAGAAGATAGAAATCATATCAAGTATCTTCTCAGACCATAATGGCATAAAACTGGAAATTAACTACAATAAAAATAATCCAAAGAAATCAAACACATGGAGACTAAACAGCACGCTATTAAACAAGGACTGGGTTACCAGAGAAATCAAGGAAGAAATTAAAAACATCCTGGAAACAAATGACAATGAAAACACAACAATCCAAAATCTATGGGACACAGCAAAAGCAGTCTTGAGAGGGAAGTTCATATCCTTACAAGCCTATTGCAAAAAACTAGAAAAAGGGGTAACAGATGATCTAACTCTACAACTCAAAGAGTTAGAAAAGGAGCAACAAGAAAAGCCCAGTGTAAGCAGAAGGAAGGAAATAACAAAAATCAGAGCACAGATAAACGACATAGAGACCAAAAAAACAATACATAAGATCAACAAAACCAAGAGCTGGTTCTTTGAAAGAATAAACAAGATAGATGAACCTCTAGCCAGGCTAACTAAGAAACAAAGAGAGAGGACCCAAATAAACAAAATCAGAAATGAAAGAGGTGAAATAACAACAGACCCCAACGAAATACAACGGATTGTTACAAAATACTACGAACAACTCTATTCCAACAAACTGAACAACCTGGAGGAAATGGACATATTCCTAGAAAAATACAAACTTCCAAAACTCGATCAGGAAGAATCTAAAAATCTCAATAGACCAGTGACTTGGGAAGAAATTGAAACAGTCATCAGAAAGCTTCCAGCAAACAAAAGCCCAGGGCCAGATGGCTTCACAGGAGAGTTTTACCAAACATTCAAGGAAGAACTAAAACCTATCCTCCTCAGACTTTTCCAAAAAATTCAAGAGGAAGGAACACTTCCAAACTCCTTCTATGAAGCCAGCATCACCCTAATACCAAAACCAGATAAAGACAACTCAATGAAAGAGAATTACAGGCCAATATCCCTCATGAACATAGATGCCAAAATCCTCAACAAAATCCTAGCAAATCGGCTCCAGCAGAGCATCACAAAGATCATACACCATGACCAAGTAGGATTTATTCCAGGAATGCAAGGATGGTACAATATCCGCAAATCAATAAACGTGATACATCACATAAACAAATTGAAAGATAAAAATCATATAGTCATATCAATTGATGCAGAAAAAGCATTCGATAAAATCCAACACCCTTTCCTGATAAAAACTCTTAACAAAGTGGGAGTACAAGGATCATACCTCAACATAATAAAAGCTATATATGATAAACCCACAGCCAACATTATACTCAATGGGCAAAAACTAAAACCATTCCCTCTAAGAACAGGAACAAGACAGGGATGCCCACTTTCGCCACTCCTGTTTGACATAGTACTGGAAGTACTAGCCATTGCAATTAGACAAGAGGACGAAATAAAAGGCATCCAAATTGGAAAAGAAGAAGTAAAGTTATCCTTATTTGCAGATGACATGATATTGTACATAAAGAACCCAAAAGACTCCATTAAGAAACTAATTGACTTAATAAATGAATTTGGCAATGTAGCAGGATACAAAATTAACGCCAAGAAATCCTTGGCATTTCTATACACCAACAGTGAAACTACAGAAACAGAGACTAAAAAAGCAATTCCATTTACCATCGCACCAAAAAAATTAAGATACCTAGGAATAAATTTAACTAAGGAAGTAAAGGATCTATATGCAGAAAATTACACGACACTGAAAAAAGAGATAGAGGATGATGTAAGGAGATGGAAGAACATACCATGTTCATGGATTGGTAGAATCAACATCATCAAAATGTCCATACTTCCTAAAGCAATCTATAGGTTCAATGCACTCCCCATTAAAATACCAAGGGCATATTTCACTGACCTAGAAAGAACTCTCCAACAGTTCATTTGGAACAATAAAAGACCCCGAATAGCCACAGCAATCCTGAGAAAGAAGGGTAAAGTAGGAGGGATCTCAATACCGGACTTCAAACTGTATTACAAAGCCACTGTTCTCAAAACAGCCTGGTACTGGCACAAGAACAGACATATAGATCAATGGAATAGAATCGAGAACCCAGATATCAACCCAAATCAATATGCTCAATTAATATTTGACAAAGGAGGAAAGAATATACAATGGAGTCAAGACAGTTTCTTCAATAAATGGTGTTGGGAAAATTGGGTAGACACATGCAAAAGAATGAAACTAGATCACCAACTTACACCATACACAAAAATAAACTCAAAATGGATACAGGACTTAAACATCAGACGGGAAACCATAAAAATACTAGAAGCATCTTCAGGCAGCAAAATCTCAGACGTATGCCAAAAGAACTTCTTCACTGATACTGCCCCTAGGGCAATGGAAGCTAAAGAGAAAATAAACAAATGGGACTACATCAAAATAAAAAGCTTTTTTACAGCAAAAGAAACCATCAACAAAACAACAAGAAAGCCCACGGTGTGGGAGAACATATTTGCAAATAACACCACTGATAAAGGTTTAATCTCTAACATCTACAGACAGCTGATACAACTAAATAAAAGGAAGATGAATGATCCAATTAAGAAATGGGCAAGGGACCTAAATAGAATATTTTCAAAAGAAGACAGAAGGAAGGCCAAAAGGCACATGAAAACATGCTCAAAGTCACTAATTATACGAGAGATGCAAATCAAAACAACAATGCGGTACCATCTCACACCTGTCAGAATGGCCAACATCAACAAATCGACAAACGACAAGTGTTGGCGAGGTTGCGGAGAAAAAGGAACCCTCGTGCACTGCTGGTGGGAATGCAGACTGGTGCAACCACTGTGGAGAACAGTGTGGAGTTTCCTCAAAAAACTGAAAATGGAACTCCCATTTGACCCAGTAATCCCACTCCTAGGAATATATCCCAAGAAACTAGAAACACCAATCAGAAAGGATATATGCACCCCTATGTTCATAGCAGCACAATCTACAATAGCCAGAATTTGGAAACAGCCTAGGTGCCCGTCAGCAGATGATTGGATCCAAAAACTATGGTACATCTACACAATGGAATACTATGCTGCCATAAAGAAGAAGGAATTCTCATCATTTGCAGCAACCTGGATGGAATTGGAGAACATCATGCTGAGTGAAATAAGCCAATCAATGAAAGAGAAACACCACATGACCTCACTCATTTGTGGATAATAAAGAGCATTATAAACTGATGAACCAAAAGATAGATATAGAGACAGTAAAGCAACAAGCAGATTGTCAAATTACAGCGGGGAGGGGAGGAGGATCTGGGGGAGATAATAGATCAACCGAAGGACTTGTATACATGCATATAAGTACAACCAATGGACATAAAACTATGGGGAGGGAGGCAAAAAAAAATCATTAAAATATGTAAAAAAAAAATAAATAATTAAATTTAAAAAAAAAAAAGGATAATAGAAATGCATAAAAAAAAAAAATAAATAAAAAAAAAAATAAAAATGTTAAAACTGGAACACATGGTACATAGCAAAATTCAAATTCCATTAATCTCAATCTGCTGAGGCTCTAATAAAATTTGGTCATCATCATGTTTTCAGTGTCTTCATAATACCTGAGAAATGAACTACTTATTGGTGAATCACTCAAATCCTACATGAAAGAATTTAAGATAAAGCGAAAATAATTACTTAATTTATTACTATAAATAATTTAAACCTTTAAAGGAAAAATTTAAAAATGTTAAATATAAAAGTAATACCATGCTAAAGTACCCTATATAATAATACTATCTAATAAAATAGTAGTATGCAAATTGACCACATAGCCACTAAACTTACAAGTCACGCCCCCCAGCCAATCAAGAGTGAGTATGCAAATTAACCCAATCAATATGCCTGCAGCCACGAAGCAAGCAGGAGGCAGTCAAACTTTCCACACACCCGTGGACTTCACCCAAGGCTACGAAGTTTCAATTATAGAAGATAAATAAATCCCAACAAACATGGTGGCAGCCAAGGAACAAGCAGGAGCTTGGCTCTGCTCCAGGCTACAAAGTTTCAATTGTAGAAGAAAAATAAATTCCAGATACCAGGTTCTCGACAGGGGTGTGGCTGGCCCGCAAACCACCATAGGCCCCTCGCCCAGGCCGCCCACACCCCAAGGGAACTTCCTCCCTGATCCAGGACACCCTTCAAGGAAAACCAGCTGGCCCCCACCCATGCACCAGGCCTCTATTCTATCTTATAAAAGAGTAATATGCAAATTGACCATCACTCCAACACACAAGATGACTGTCCCACGTGGACACAAAATGGCCACCACAAGATGGCCAGCAGGGGAGGACAGTTGGAAGGGAACAGGCCTGCAAGGGAGGGCAGTTGTGGGTGATCAGGCCAGCAGGGGAGGCAGTTGGGAGGCACCAGGCCTGCAAGGGAGGGCAGTTGGGGGGCGATAAAGCCTGCAGCGGAGGACAGTTAGGGGTGACCAGGCCAGCAGAAGAGGGATGTTGGGGGCGACCAGGCCTGCAGGAAAGGGCAGTTGCAGGGGACCCAGGCCTGCAGGAGAGAGCAGTTGGGAGACCAGGCCTGCAGGGAAGGGAAGTTAGGAATGACCAGGCCTGCAGGGGAGGGCAGTTAGGGGTGACCAGGCCTGCAGGGGAGGGCAGTTAGGGGTGACCAGGCTGACAGGGGAGTGGTTAGGGGGTGATCAGGCTGGCAGGCAGGAGTTAGGGGTTATTCAGGAAGGCAGGCAGGCAAGCGGTCAGGAGCCAGCAATCCTGGATTGTAAGAGGTATGACCAAATGAACGGGCATTCACACACCTCTCAAGGGTGCATGGCCTGAGGTCCCCATCAAGCTCCGCCAGGAGAGGGGCACAGCCTGAAGTCCCCGGTCAAGCCCTGTGGGGCGGGGGCACAGCCTGAGGTCCCTCATCCTGGCCAGGCACCAGGTCCCTGCTGTTCTGTGCTGTTACAGTGTCCTGGCTAATTTGCAAATTCCTCTATAATACAGATAGATTTCTTCAGCAACAAAAAGGTAACACATTTTAATACCAAAGTCCATGTTTGAGCTTCAGTGCCTCCACAACCTGGTCTCCACAAATACTTCTCCAATGAAATCATGAAACCAGTTGACCTCCAAATTGCCAAATACTTCTGGGTACTTCCAGTTTTTATCTTACTTGACTTCCCTATTTTTGAGTCATCAAGACCACATTTTCCTAAGGAATCTAGAAAGGGATGCTGAAAGCATAGGATGTCTCTCCTATCACTTCTTTCAAAGCATTATCATCCCTTCCCCTAACCTTTAAATGCTAGGCTTTCTCTCAATATTTCATCTTCAGTCTTCTTTCCTCTCTATTTGGTATTCTCCCTGAATAATTTCAATCTCTCATGTTAGACTTTAAAGTACATGCTCATAATTCCCAAATCGGTTTCCTGCCCACATGTCTCTCCTAAATTCCAGGTCCATATTTCCAACTAGAGGCCCGATACATGAAATTCATGCACTCAGGCTAGGTCTGTAAGCCTGGTTTTGCCCTATCGCAATCTGTAAGCCCTCGGGAGATGTCCAACTGGTAGCTTAGGCCCACTCCTCCGGTGCAGGCCTAAGCCAGCAGCTATATATCCTTAGAGCTACTGTGAACCTGGCCCAGGGCTTCAGGCTGAGCTGCACCCCCCCTGTGGGAGCACAATGACCACCAGGGGAAGCTCCTGTATTGAGCGTCAGCCCCCTGGTGGTCAGTGCGTGTCATTCCACCATTCTGTCAATTTGCATATTAGTTTTTTTTATATAGGATGCCAAGTAAATCTTACTTATGCATTCACACAAATGCTTATTAAAGACAAAAAAAGGAAGTAAATATTAAGCATCTAATACATACTGAGTATTTTACAATGCAGATCGTACCACCAGTAGAAGAGGAGTTAGAATTCAAACAGATCTGTTTAACAAGCTATTTCTACAACACTACACTGCTTCTCCAATACATCCACAATAGAGCACAAAGTAATGGGAATACAAAAATAAATAGGACTTAAATATTTTAAATAAGATGATAAATATAGGTTCAAGGATAATACTTAAATGAAAGTATAGCTCATTTAACAACTTCCTTGATTGAACAAGATTACCTACTAGAGGCCTGGTGCATGAAAATTCGTGCACTTGGGGTGTGTGTGTGTGTGTGTGTGTGTGTGGAGAGGGGGTCCCCTCAGCCCAGCCTGCATCCTATCACAATTCGGGACCCCTCAAGTAGGGTCCCTAGGCCTGACCTGAGATCAGGACCTATTGGGGCTTTCCTTCCCCTGGCTGCAGGCAGCTGGCCCCATCCCTGCCACTGCCCCTGCCCCTGCTTGCAATCTGTGACCTCTCTCTGCACCTGATCACCCCTAACCACCCTGCTTGCCTACCTGATCACCCCTAACCACTCTGCCTGCCTGCCTGTTCACCCCTAACTACTTGCTTGGGAGTGAAGCCAGCCCAGCAAGGGGCCATCTGCCTACCTGATCTCACCTAACCACTGGCCTGCCTACCTGATGGCCCCTAACCACTTGCCTGCCTACTTGGTCACCCTTAACAGTTGGTCTGCCTACCTGATCACCCCTAACTTCTCTGCCTGATTGCCCCTAAACACTTGCTTGCAGGCGGGGCCAGCTCACAAGGGGCTGTGGTGGGTACTCTGGTCTCTGGTCCTTTCGGATTAACCAGTCTCAATCACTAAAGGATAGCAGTTTGCTAGAGAAGTCTGATTTTATTTAAGCAGGTAATAAAAATGTAGTTTCGTGACTATAAACCTATTATGGTGAGGATAAAACAAACGACTCATAGGAATGGGGAGAGGACAAGAGGGACCTAGGGAAGATTTCCTAGAGATGTTTAAGCTAAAACTTAAAATGAGCACATTTGCCTGGTAAGCATGGCTCAGTGATTGAGCATGGACCTATGAAGGAGGATGTCACAGTTTGATTCCCAGTCAGGGCACAAGCCAAGGTTGCAGGCTAGGTCCACAGTGTAGAGCCCGGAGGAGGCAGCCACTCAATGATTCACTGATGTTTCTACCTCTCTCTCCCTCTCTGAAATCAATAAAACTGCATTTTTTTTAAAAAAAAAAAAGATGAGCATGTATGCCTGATAAATTCAGAGTGGGTAGGCATTTGAGGCAGAGGGACCAGTATGATTATCCTGGTCCATTCTGAAAATTCCAAGCAATTCAGAAGACAGAAATGAGTGAGGCCTAATATATACACAAGAAAGGACAGCCTTATCTGTCTTTTTTAGGTATAAAGAAAATGAGCAATTCAGAGACAAATTTAGGATCTTGAATTGATAAGATGTAGTGATAACTCCCAGGTTTCTTGCTAGATTACAGAAATTCTTGACTACGTAAATTCTTTGGTAATCAGAAAAACAAAACAAAAAAATTTAAGCAAAAGAAAAATTAAAATTGAAAATTTGTTTTATATGTGATACATATGCAATGCTAATAGCTACAGGCAATTGTTCAAACATGAAAACTGGTCCACTATAGCCAGCGGTGGTTGAGCCCTCACAAAGGCTCACAGTTCTACTTATGCTTGGTTAAGAGTTTGGTTATCTTTGTAAAACACAAATCTGATCGTGCTATTCTCTGACATATCCAACCAAAATAAACCAGTATCTGCACAGGCATAACTCAGAGATGTTGCGGGTTCACTTCCAGACCACTGCAATAAAGCGAGTTGTAATCTTTTTGTTGGTGGAGGGCCTTGCCTTCAATGTGTGAGTGCAATACTGTGAAGGGCAATAAAACAAAGTATGCCTGTATGACATGTACTAAGAATAGCTTTGTGACTTCAGGAGGAGGATTCCAATTAGGCCTGGTGACCATGTAGCCCATAAAGCTCAGGATCTGAATTCAGAACACCTGAGCTGGTAACCCAGCTACACCACTAACTAGCTAAATGACTCTGGGAAACACACCATTTCCTAAGTATCAATTCTCTCATTTGTAAAAAGGTGATAACTATCTGCTTCTGAAAAATAAATGAGACAATTCATATATAAGCAACTAACAAATATTAAAAAAAAAAAAAAAAAAAAGAGGGAGAAAGGGGATATACTGGCATACAGGTCATAAAACGGCCTACCTATATCAAAGTTCTCTCTGCTTGGAATGCTTTTCAACCAGATCTTTACAGGGCTGCCAAACTTGCCCGTAGCTTACAAACGTAATAAAATCTACCATCTCTTAAACGTTCATGTGTCCTAGAACAGTGCTTTACATCAATTAACTAATGTAACCCTCTTGTATTGCCCTGGAATCTATGATTAGCTCCATTTCATGGTGAGGAAACTGGTGTGGAAGTGTAAGTAGCTCAAATAAAAATCACACAGGAAAAAAAATAAATAAATCACACAGAGAAAAGGGGACTCTCTAGATTCTACCTATTCTACTCTTCCCAAAAACACTCTCTTAAAATGCAGTTGGGAAACCTTCGATGAGAAGTAAAATATTGCTGTTGGGGGGGAAAAATAAAAGTTACCCTTCCTTGTCGTCACAGAGTTGGGTTCCCACCGTCTACAAACTACCTTAGGGCCTGACAACAGGATACAAGAGCAGAAGCCCTCAGGGTCCATCCGCTTCCTTTTCGCACCGTCAACTCACACTGGATTCCCGCGGAGCGGGCTCCACCTGTGCCACCCCGGGAAGGGGTAGATACCCCTGGGGAAACGGCCTCAAACTGCAGGCTCCCGGGGACGGGACGCGGCACAACTATCTGAAACTCGCAGCGGCACAACTATCTGAAACTGGCAGAGCGGCGGCGTGAGAGGGCGTGCCGGGCAGGTCTCCAGGGCAGCGCGCCGCCCAGCCGCACCAGTCACCGCGGCGGGCAGCGGCGGGAAGGCGGCTCCGGAGCCCGGCTCTCCGCCCGCCCCGCAAGGTCTCGGCCGAAGCCCGGCAGCCGGGGCGCCGCCGGGCGCCCTCCCCGCGGCCCACCCGCACCCTCCGGGGAGGGAACGCCGCCCCATGGCCCTCCCCTCCCGCCATCCCGGCTGGCGGGACGCGGCCATCTGGGCCCGCTGCGCGCGGGGCGGCGAGCCCCTCTCACCAGTCGCTAGATGAAAGCGCGCCGGCGGTCTCCGCGGGGTGCGCACACGGCCGCGCAGGGACACATCCTCAGTGAAGGCGACGGGAGGGACCCGAGGGCGCCAGCGGGCGGGCAGGCCCCGGACCACAGGAGCTGCACACGCGGCCGGACCTACAGCCGCGACTACCGGCACCGGGGAGGGGGGCAAGGAGAAAAGGCCGGGGCGGGTGGTACCCGGGAATAAGGCGGGCGCTGATTGGCTGGGGCCCGTGGCTGCCTCCCGGGGATTGGCCCAGAAGGCCTCGCGTGGCGGCACCTAAGCCGTGGCCTTTCCCCGGAGCTCGAAGGGAGCGTGACCTGCGGGCCTTTGGGGCGGCGGGCGCGAGCCGGGGGCGGGGAAAGGCTCAGGGCCCACAGCGAGGGGTGGGGATGCCCTTTCGGGGTCTGCTGTCGCCGCCCCAAGTGGAAACGTTGCTCTCTCCCGGCTGCTGGAGACTCGGAGATGAGGATAAGCCCGGTGGAGAGACAGCTCTGGAGACCTGGCTGAATGCCGGGACAGCAGCCACCACTGCAGAAGTTTGGCCCAAAGGCCAGGGATCTTGCCCCGCAGTGGTCCCTCCCGTGGCCCTCTGGAGTGGGCTCATGGAAAGCCATAGGCGTCGTCCCGAAGAGACGCAGCCTCGCCCCTCCGGGGCTGGCTCCTGCACCTAGATTATCGGGGAGTCACTCCCTGGGCCACTGCCCTCTTGACCTGCTGCCAACCGGGTCACGCCCCTCGGCGCCTGGCGCTGGGCTCCGACTCCCCTTTAACTGCACCCAGTGGAGCGTTTAGAAGTGAAGGAGGGGGAAAAGGTAGGGAGAAAAAGAAAATAGCCAATAGCAGCCAATAATCAATACTGGGAGACCCACTGGGAACGCTGCGGAATGGCTCACACAGTAGCCACTCGGTAAATGTTTGTTCAAGGGAGGAAGGGGAAGGGTGGCTGTGTGACTCAGAGCAAACAACCTAGGAGCTGGTTGGCCATAAGCTCTGCCACGCTGTCAATTTGGCAAACTCCTGCAGTCTCATCTACTAAACGAAGGAGTTGAACTACATTTCTTAAGGGCAACCTGTTCAGCTTTACCTTTTTTTTCCTTCTTTTTTTTTTTTTGGTAGGCTTTCTTGTGGAAGCCCAAAGCCATATGGCTGCTTAGGGAGAATAACTAGCTCTCCCGTTGCCCTTTCCAATTCAATATTCTTGCTCTTTACCCTTTATTCTAGGTGCTCTACTTCCCACTTTAACATGTAACAAAAACAAAACAAAAAGTGTGTAATGTATTGATAAAAGTTGAGTGATTTTGAAAATAAACTATAAATACAGGGTCTGGCAAAAGTAGGTTTACAGCTGTTTGTATGAAAAAATAACAATAAATTGATACAATGATTAATAATAATATAAGAATAAACTTTCACGTACTAACAACTGTAAACCTACTTTTGCCACACCCTGTATAATGACTTATATTCATGAACAAAGAAGCCAATAATGTCAAGTAAAGCTAATAATGTAAATAAATGCATTGATGTAACTTCCAGCCTTTTAACTGTGTCTTATTTGGATCCTGGTGAGTTAATTAGCTTTCTTTAAATTTATTTTATTTTGTCTCCTCTATGCCCTCTTCCACCTCCCCCCACCCATAATCACCACATTGTTGTCCATGTACATAAGTTCTCTCTTTTTTTCTTTTTTGCTTAATACCTCCACCCCCCTAATTAGCTTTTCAGAAGCCTTAGTTCCTTCATTTGTAGAATAGGAGCAATAATGAATTTTAGAATTGTGAAAATGTGGTTATATGGGTAGAGACGTGCAGCACTTAAGAGTGCCTACCACACTATAACACATCATAAATATTGTAGTAAATGTTACTTTTTGTAACTAAAGAAGTAGCAGAGGAATTATTCCAATCATTCACTCATTTTAATAATTGTCAAGTGTCAGAGTCCTGTGGTAAGCACAGGGCATCTATCCACTAGTAAACAAAAATACATATAGACACAGATAATCCCAAACAAGAATAGATTGCAGATAGAAGGGGTCAGTTGGGGAAAAGAGGTAGGGAGCATCTGTAGTACTTTCAAAAATAAAGATAAATTTTTAAAAAGAATAGACTGCAATTTTTACAAGGACTGCAAAGAATGTTATGCTACATTTAATCTGATTTCCCAAAGAAGTGACACTTGAACTAAGATCTGAAGAATGAGTAGGAGATAACTGGATGAAGCAGGGAAGAAAAGAACATTCCAGACCAAAGGATGTCTAATTATTCCCCATTTCCTTGGAAAATTAGGTGCCTTCAAAGATATTAGTTATTTTTAGGACAGAATGTCATATAAAATGATTAGGAAATAGTACAAACAAAATACAATTAAATAAAAAAATGCACTGTAGGTGTGGGTAGGGGAAAAAGACATTAAAATTAGTCATTTTGTTTGGCTTTTTAAAAATTTTTTGTGTTTATACAAAGAAGAAATAAATATACCAATAATAATGATTATGTCTGTGTAAGGGTATTAATGAATCTTAGTTCCTATCATTTTGAATTTTATAATTTATTATTGTTTGCAATAATTAAATGTTACTTGATTGATTTAAAAAAATCAAAATTTGGAAAAGTAATTGGAATTTCTAAAAAAAAAAAAAAAAAAAAAAAAAAAAAAGACTTAAAGGAAGGAATAAATCTAGAGATGGCTTTCAACGACTCCAGTGATTTAGAAAGGGAGAAATAGAAAAAGAATAGCTCAGGCAGCAGGCATGGAGTTGGAGGAGAGGCCAGAGTATAATAGAACATTGCAGAACTGGTTGTAAGCCACAAAGCATCTGCAATAAACTCCCTAAATGCCCTTTTTTCCAAAATAAATAATAGGACTATCTATGATCAAATGTATTTTGCTGTTGTTCAAGTTGTATAGAGGTTGCCAGGGTCGGCCCTACTTCAGCTGGTGACAGAAGAGAGATGAGAACGTGTATGGTTTCAATAGACCAAAACCCAAACCTGATTAGGTTCTGCAAGAATGGTTATTACTACAGGAAGGTTAGTAGTACAGTTGACCTAGAGATGACTAAAACCTTATTGTTTGGTTTTATTCTCTTCGGCTCCAGACTGTCTCCCATATGAAAAACCTTGGCTGGTAATAGCTTTTTGATACAGAACTTTGCCATTAGGGAAGATATCATGGAGCCCTCTGCCTCAAAGCACAAAAATTCCAGCAGCCCCCCTCCCATGGGTTCATATTGGCTTAGATTAGGTGTACACTGTAGAGTCAAGGATATCATGATTGGCAATCTCTATTAAGAGTCACATGGCTGAAGCAGAGTAAAGAGTAGTTCTCCCACAGAAGGCAGGAATAGGGCAGACAAAACAATAAACAACTATCCGGTGTTTCTATATGATTAGATCCAGGAGATTGGCCTCAGGTGCATTCTTCCTCTGTACTGATTATCTTTCAAATCCTCACTTAGGGGAGACTGCCTTCTCACCAAACTGTCAATCTTCTCCTGATGCCCTTTCCTAACAGTTGTGCCCTTCCTTCTACTATGTCTATAACTTACACATATTATTGTTACACACTCTATGCAATCTATATTGTTTTTAGATTTATTAGTTGCACATGTGGATGCAGTAAAAGCAAGGACTGTGGAAGCAGACTGCCTAGACAGAAAATAGACTTCTATCCTTTCTAGCTGTGAAACCACAGGCAAGTTGCATAACCGGTTTGTACATCTCTCTAACATAGGATTAATAGTACTTCTGAGACAGGACAATAAGCCAGGACCAGCGGAATAGGGAAACTGAGACAGATAGTTAAACAGCAGTTTGCAGCCATCTAGTAAATCCTATCTTCTCTAAGCCAGGAACATTTGAGAGGAAATGGTTTGTACTTCTCCTCATCAACCAGTGGGTAAATGGTTTAAATTACCCTATTCAGGGAGACAGCAAATTCCAATTAGTGCCATTTGCCAACCACACCAAAGGACAGATGAAGTTAAGGAAATAAATCTCATTTTGATACATCAGCATAAAGTCCCCTAAAATCTCTCCTAAATGCTCAGACTTAAAAACCCCCCAAAACAAAGGACTTGTCAAGCTCTCCCTCCTCCTTACACTACTCTTTTTTGTTCCCCGACAGGCATGGACCCCACAGGCGTGCAATCAAGGCAGCACTGAGTAACAACGGGCAGCGTCAGCTCATCCAGGACAAACCCTCTGAACCTATCTGTCCCCAAGACCTCCTTTTCTCTGACTTCTTAGTTAGCCAAAGCAGACCATCCTATAATAAGCTAATTTCCCCAGCCCTTTCTTGTTTCATATCCCCAGCTTTCATAAACATCCTCTAAAATTCACCTGGACTCCTATTGTGACATTTTTCCTGTACGAAGTCAAGAACCCACACATTACCAGCTTGCCCTAGGCAGCCCAGCTCGGGGCCAGGTCCCCTTTTCAGTGACACTTCTTTCATGAAGTTCTTATGAGGTTTAAATGAGATGACTATCTGCAGTGCTCTTGGTAGAACACTTTGCACTTAGTAAAAAGTTGACATACCTCTACTCTTCTGGATGGATATAATTGCATGAGATCCTGTAGCGGGTGGGATGGAAAACACCCACAAGATGGCAGTGTTTGAATATAACTTGAGAACTGTATGAAGTTGAAAGCAAGAGTACAACAACACAACTAAAAATTCAAGGCAAACAGTGGAGAAATTCAAGGCAAATTCAAAGCCTACACGAAACAAGTAAAACTTGTAAAAAATCAAACCTATGAATTTGGTAAGCTTAGCATTCTTTATTTTTTATTAAAAAAAATACATTTTATTGATTTTTTACAGAGAGGAAGGAATAGGAATAGAGAGTTAGAAACATGGATGTGAAAGAAACATCAATCAGCTGCCTCCTACACACTCCCTACTGGGAATGTGCCCACAACAAAGGTACATATCCTTGACCACATGGGACCCTTGAGTCAGCAGGCTGACGCTCTATCCACTGAGCCAAACCGGTTAGGGCTTAGCATTCTTTTAGAATCAGAACAATCTGAACTCACCAAACTCTCTCTTCCCCTTGACTGTGACTGAGACTTTTACTTAAAATTGCTTGTGTTCCTTCCTTACCTATGTGGGGTGAGGAGAAAACTTGCCTTTCCCCTCATGGTTCTTTGGCTCTAATGATCAAATAGACATGAGACAGACTAGCAAGAGAAAACAACCAAATTTATTACATACATATATATGAGAGTCAGAGACCCCACATGCAGGAGAAGTTAAGAAACAAAGGGAAAATGGGTACCTGGGCCATTCTGAGCTAGGGATGAGATAAGGTGCTTTGGGGGCTTCAAAGGGTCATTGGGAGGCCATATAAAGAGCAGATGTTTAGAAAATAGAAGGCTTGTCTTGCCCTACAGAAAGGTCAAAAGAAGTTATCTCTGATAATCTCTTATTACAGGCAAGGCCCCTAGTTCAAGTTCTTCTAGGTAGTTAAGGGAGAGGCAGAAGTTTCTCTTAAGCCTGCAGCTAAAGCTGCCTTTAGATCAAAACAACCCATAGACCATAGAGGCACATCTTGGGGTGACTAGTTCTGAACCTCCACACCTAACTGCATAAACAGACTGTAATCACCACTACTTGCTTAAAAAAAAAACCACAAAGAAAAACAAGTTTGATTTAAATTGGCAGACTGGCCCAACTGGCATGGCTTGGTGTCGGAGCAGAGACCTATAAACCAGGAGGTTATGGTTCAATTCCTGGTCAGGGCACGTGCCCTGGTTGTAGTTGCAGTCTGGATCCCCAGTGGGGGGCATGCAAGAGGCAGCCAACTGATGATTCTCTCTCATGATTGATGTTTCTGTCCCCGTCTCTGAACTCAATAAAAATTATATATATATATTTTTTTTTATATATATATTTTATTGATTTTACACAGAGAGGAATTGAGAGGGACAGAGAGTTAGAAACGTCGATGAGAGAGAAACATCGACCAGCTGCCTCCTGCACATCCCCCACTGGGGATGTGCCCGCAACCGAGGTACATGCCCTTGCCCGGAATCGAACCCAGGACCTTTCAGTCCGCAAGCCGACGCTCTATCCACTGAGCCAAACCGGTCCCGGCTAAAAATATATTTTAAAAATAAATAATAAATTGGCAGACTGGACACATACTTCAGTTTTCTCTTTGTATCACAAATCCCTAGACCTGGTTAAAAAAAAAAAAAAATAAATATATATATATATATATATATATATATATATATATATATATATATATGTATGTATGTATTTAAAATAATTAAATTCACAAGTGCATTAGAAAATAAGGTTAGCTATTTATGGTCCAGAACAGAATGTATGAGAATTCCCTAAAAGATGGATAGAAGGCTGGATGGATCAGAGGAAGGACTGACAGTTCCAAACAAAATGATGACAAGACTGCTATGAAAGATAGTAGCAGCACCAAAACGTTTCACATCTAGAGGTGGCTATTAGGAGCAGGAAGGAATCCAGACAAAGAAATTAATTGGAGTATCACAGCAGGAGCAGTGAGCCCATTGAAGCTTCCTCAGCCCCCCACTCCACAATAGCAACAGAGGCATCTGTATCTGTCTCTAGGTAGAATAAAGTACAGTGCTCTGTGGCTGGTGACACCTGGAATAATCAGGAAACTCTTATACTCAGAATCCTAGCTACTAGTTCTTCCTGTTCAACACCAGGCCACACCCTCCCCCACACCCTCCCCCACACCCTCCCCCACACCCTTCCCCACACCCTTCCCCATACCTCCATTGATGACAGGTATTCAGTGGTGACAACAGATCTTATTCCTCCCCTCTGGAAGTGTAAACCAGACATAGTCTCCTCCATAAGCAATTTTTAACAAATGAATCTCAAATACACAGATGATCACAAAACCAAGAATCACCAAATATTTGAGGAAAGCCAACATCCTGTGAGACATAAAATTACAGATCCAGGAAGCTCAGCAAAACTTAAGCATACAAATACAAATATAAGTATACCTAGAAACACCATAGTCAAATTGCTGAAAAGCAAAGATGAAGACTAATCTGGAAGCATTCAGAGAGAAATGGAATATGTCATACAAAGATTAATGATTTGAAACCCTATGGATTTCACAACAGAAACTAAGAAGATGACAGTATATCAATATGAGTCTAACATCTACATCAATAGGCTGAAGAGAACAAATTGCCCTGCCTAATGTGGATGGACCTCAACAAATCCTCTAAAAGCTTGAATAGAACAAAAAAGCTAAGAGGGAGCTCCTGCCTGACAGCCTTAGAGCTGAGGTACCAATTTTTTCTACCTTTGAGTTTGAACTGGAACATTAGCTCTTCCTGGGTCCAAGCCAGCAACATTTAGTCTAGAACTCACACCATCTGCTCTCGTGGGTCTTAGGCTTTCAGACTGGAACGGAATGACACCATTGGCTCCCTTGAGTCTACAGCTTACCCACTGCAGATATTGAAATTTACCAGCCTCCATCCTATATGATAAAAGCATAATATGCAAATTTCCCCCTCGACCAAGTTCAACCAGGGGGTAAGGCAGCTGGCCAACCACGGGAAGGGAGATCCTGGCCAGCTGCAGCTGAGGAAAGGGAAGCCCTGGCTGGCATCCAGCAGCTGCTAGGGACCCTACCTGTAATCACAAAAGAGCTAGTGTCTTATATTTTCTCTGTCTCTCTTTCTCTCTCTCCATTTATATTTATAAATCCCCACATCCAATGACTGCAGAGTACATATTCTTTTCAAGTGCACATGGTCCATTCAGCAAGACAGACCTTATACTGCATCTTAAAACAACTCAATAAATTTAAAAGAGTATGCTCTCTAATCACAATACACTAAATTAGAAATCAATAAAAATAAGATCTAGGAAAATTCCAGTTCTTTGTCAAATAAACAAGATAGTTAAAAAGTAATCCATGGGTCAAAGAAGAAAGTCACAAAGGAACTTAGATAGTGTTTCATACTAAATAAAAGTAAAAACACAGCATATCAAATTGCGCATTATTTGTATACAGAAATTTATAGTTTTAAATACTTGTTAGTAAAGAGACATCTAAAGTCAATGACCTAATGTTTCCCCCTTAAGAAGCTAGAAAAAAAAAAAAAAGGACAGTAAATCCGAAGTAGGTAGAAAGAAGAAAATAATAATCAAGAAAAGAGCAGGAATCGATTAAATTGACAATAGAAAAATAATAAAGAAATATAGCAAAGCTAAAAGTTGTTCTTTGAAAATATCAACAAAATTGATGAACCCCTTGCTATAGTTATTTATCAGGAAAACAATAAAAATTGAGAACTGTGAACAATTTCCAAGGTTTGAGACTAGTGTATCATACTTGCAAAGCTAACAAATTAGCCTCTATTGTTTCATGGATGCTGGCATACTACAAAATGCATCAAGAAATATAATTTGAGCCCAGCTGGTGTGTCTCAGTAGTTGAGCATCAACCCATGAACCAGGAGGTCATGGTTTGATTCTCAGTCAGGGCACATGCCCAGGTTGCAGGCTGGATCAGGCAGGAGGTAGGCAGGCAGGAGGCAGCCAATCAATGATTCTCTCTCATCATTGATATTTCTATCTTTCTCTGTTTCCCTTCCTCTCTGAAATCAGTAAAAGTGTATTTAAAAAGAGAAATACAATGTGAATAAAGAGATCAATAAATGATAGATATGTAATAAAGCAAGTATATTAACCATGTTAATGGTGTAATCTTGGTGGATACATAATTCACAGTAAAATTCTTCTATGTTTGTTGTATGTTTAAAATTTTAAAAATAAAACGTTGAGGACATGAGACTTAAAAACATCAATGATAGCACATGAAGTTTATTGGGATCATAATTAGATATATAAACTGTAAAATAAAAATTATGATATACTAGGAGAAATTTGAATAATGATTAGTTCCTCGTTAATTGGCTTCAGGCCTGTGTAGGCGATGCTGTCAGTCCCCAGGGCCCACAGTCCCTGACCTTCAGTGCATGTTACCCAGAGTTCAGTTGCCAGCACCTGCACATTTTTGCCTGAGGGCTTTCCCTGCCTGCTGAAATCCTCTTTGCCTACTCATGTGGCTGGCTGCTTGCAAGTGCTGAGGAGTTCAAGCTTGCTGCAGGAGCCTTCTGCCAATGGCTAACTTACAACCTTTCCTTTCCTGTCTCAATTCCCCCCTCTCCACCCCCACCCCCTCTCAAATAGACTATCTGCACTCAAGTCTTAGTTTAAGTATCAGATTCTGGAGGAACCCAAAGTGTGACTTTGGGATCCTGGCATTTTAGTTATGTTTTTTAAAAAGAGTTCTTAATTTTTAGAAATACACATTGAAATAGTCACAGGTAAAGTTATATCATTGAAATAGTCACAGATAAAGTTTCTAGGATTTGCTTTAAAATAATCAAGGGAGAATAGATGGATAAAAAAGTGACAGAATGATGATTGCTAAAGTTCAGTGACCGACATGGGTGTTCATTCACACACCTGTCCATGTTGTGGGTGTTCAAAATTGTACTAAAAATGAACTGTAAGGGCTAATGAGTATAAAAGTTCTGTTAGGCCTGGACAGAAACTCTGGTCTGAGCTCTGTTCCTCAGGCCAAGCAGACTTGCCTGAGGAAGGCATTGGTTCAAAAGGTTGACCAGAGAACCTGCACATGAATAGCCACAGTAACCTTATTTGTAATATCCCCAAACTAGACACAACCGGAATGTCCTACAATAGGTGAACAGTTAAACAAGCCATTGAATATCCTTAATTTGGAATACTATCCAACAACAAAAAATAACTAATTATTGGTATGCACAATAGCCTGGAAGGACCTGAAGGGCAATATGGTGAGTGTGTGTACTATGGGGGATTGGGGAGACAGTCTTAAAAGACCATACATTATTCTATCTACATAACATCTTGAAAAGATAAAAATATAGAGACGGAGATAGGGGTTATCGAGAGAAGGAAGTAGGTGTAACCATAAGAGGGTAGCACGACAAAAATCTTTGTGGGAATGGACCACTTCTGTATCTGGATTATAGTGGTGGTTACATAAAACTACACATTTGCATAGACCTGTACACAAAAATACACACACATACATAAATGAGTACATATAAAACTGGTGAAATCTGAATCTGAAATAAGTTCTATGGATATTACCAATATCAATTTGTTTTGAATTTGAGCTATGATTATGTAAAATGTATCTATGAGGGAAAACTAGGTGAAAGGTTTTTGCAACTTCCTGGGTATCTACAATTATTGCAAAAAAAAAAAAAGTTTTCTAAAAAGTAAATAAATGGAAATATTTTCTTAAAAGGCATCCTGATTCCAATGGTAGCTAGGATAGAAGCCCTAGCAGTTGACAATGCTGACAATGCAACATTGCAACTTCCATTCCTCTAGAAGAGGAAAGGGTAGAGTCTTCACTGGAAAACCCAGCAGCCTAATATGTACAGGCCATGCAGACTGTAAACCTATTATAAAGCCCTTTTGGAGATTGGATAAGGTGCCCAACACTTTGACACATTCCTTTTTTGATTAAACTAGACAATCTGGGCTCTGTTGTTTGCAGCTTTGAAAGCTGGCTGATTTTCATTCTGACAATCTCGATGGGATATCTTCCATTTCTGAGGGATTTTGAAGAGCGATAAACAACTCTAAAACATATCTCTGCACACTGAAGCCACTAAAAAAATTAATATCAGGCTAGACAGTAATAAGTAGATATGCGATATTTCTCAAGAATTTCTTGTTATGAGCCTGATTATAGCTGCCTTTGTCACCTCTAGGAGCCGAGAGAACTGAAGCCTGTGCTAGCTTGCAATTATTGAAGGTTTTCATCTTCTGACGTTTTGTTATCCTAAAATTCCTAAAAAAACAAAACAACAACAACAACAACACCAAAAAAAAAAAAAACAACACCAACTCTGGTGTGGATTGCTGTGTCCAGCTCATAGATTTTTCTTCTATACCTCACTAATGGTACAGAGTACTGCTCTCCCTCATACCTTCTAGAAGTGGGCTATACGGGTTCTTTGATGGTAAGAAGACTGCATGGAAAACCCTCTGCTGTTATATACAGCTTCAGTAAGGGCTCTTAAAAGGGGTGTGTTGAAAAGGCCTTTACAATTACCTTATATTATTAGATCAGGGATAGATAAGAGGACAAGCAAATAACCAGAGAAGAAAGCACAAGAATAAAAAGTGAAACATCTAATTCAGAGAAAAAGAAAAAGAAAAAAAGAAGACATAGAAATTATCTTAACCTACGTGAAGGGAGAATGAGGAAGAGGACCAGGCAGGATCTTTAAGGACCCCATAGTCAATATTTCCCCTACTACTCTCTCTCTTTTTAAAATATATATTTTATTGATATTTTACAGAGAGGAAGGGATAGGGATAGAGAGTTAGAAACATCGATGAGAGAGAAACATCGATCAGCTGCCCCCTACACACCCTCCACTGGGGATGTGTCCACAACCAAGGTACATGCCCCTGACAGGAATCAAACTTTCAGTCCTCAGGTCAACGGTCTATCCACTGAGCCAAACCAGTTTTGGCATCCCCTACTACTCTTATTACTGCTTTGTACTAAATGTATATGGAGGTTGGGATCCTTGTTGGTATTGGGACTTGTACCCAATTCACTCATGTTATAACATGAATAAATTAATTTACAAGGTTTACAAAAGCAGAACCACACAAACAACTTGATATGAATGGATTTTTTTTGTTGGCTCCCAAACAGAAACGGCCAGTTTTATTATACATCTATCTTGATACTAGTTTTACATCTGTGAGTAAAATGTAACTGAATAAGCACTTTCTAAAATTTTACACAATTGCACAATGAGCCTTCCCAAAATGAATATTATAGAGAGGATTATCAGAGGTATGCATGCTATGACTTGTGTAACAATTATTTCGTCTTTGATATTGTTCCTTCTGTATCTTCTAAAATTCCAACATTACATTTTAGATTTTTGATGAAAAAAACCAAAGCAAAGCAAAACGAAACGAAAACAGGGAAGCTGAGAAAGCTCTGGGTGTGCCAAGGGCCACCATTATTAATAATAATAATAATAATAATTATTATTATTATTATTATTATTATCATTGTCTACTTTTCTTTGGTGCTTTCCAGTTTAGAAGGTACTTTGATATCCTTTGTTTCCCATTAGTATGTTGGTTTGCCATAACAACAATGAGAAAGAAGTAGGGACTCAAATTATTACCAAAAATTTAAGATGAAAAAGATGATACCCAAAGGGGTTAATTAACTTGCTCAAGGTCACAGAGCAAGTAACAAGATCCCATCTCTCACCTCAGGAAACAGATTATTAAACCTTCTGCCCTCCCTAATGCTAACAGGTTAAATGAGAGAAAAGAGAGCCCTGGGGAATTTCCTCTAATCACCCTACATTAGCTGAGTGTCACAGATTGCATTCCAGTTCCTCTCAAATCCCACTGCACTTGCCATCTGTAAATTTCATCCTCCTGTTTTGACTTGTCTTCCTTTTAAGAGTTTCATAAATGAATGGGAGAATGGTGTGTGTGTGTGTGTGTGTGTGTGTGTGTGTGTGTGTGTGTGAGTGTGTGTGTGAGTGTGTGTGTGTGTGTGAGTGTGTGTGTGTGTGTGTGTGTGAGAGAGAGAGAGAGAGAGAGAGAGAGAGAGAGAGAGAGAGAGAGAGAGAGAGAACTCCCTAATTATATAGCTCAGGTATTAGAAACAGAAACCTAGACTTCTGTCTCACAAAATTTAACACAGTACAATGCTTACAAATAACCTATTGTATTTGAATGTATTAGATTAGGTAATAGTCAGCATGGGAAATACACATGTGGCCCTAAGAATATAAGTCAAAGAAAAAAAAGAATTTTGCCGAGACCGGTTTGGCTCAATGGATAGAGCGTCGGCTTGGGGACTGAAGGGTCCCGGGTTCAATTCCTGTCAGGGGCATGTACCTTGGTTGCGGGCATATCCCCAGTAGGGGGTGTGCAAGAGGCGGCTGATCGATGACTCTCTCTCATCAATGTTTCTAACTCTTTATCTCTCTCCCTTCCTCTCTGTACAAAATCAATAAAATATATATTTTAAAAAAAAAAGAATCTTAGTGGAGGTAGACCATGTATTTTTATACCTACTAAGTCCAACATCATCATTTTAATTGTTCTTTTGCCAAGACATTTATTTCCTTTGACCTTCTTTGTTGCACATTGTGAACTCAATCACATCCCCAGCTCAACCTGGGAATGTGATTGAGTTCAGTCAACTTGGCCTTCTTCACTCCTTACCTTGGTAAGACAAGAGACAAGATTACAAACAACAGAAAGATGAACAGAAGGGTGTTTTAGTAAGAGGGTGTTAGGAAGAACCTGTTCATCAGATTTGAGTTTTAGTTGGGTATTAATAGTTAAGTAGCATTGGTTTGACTGGAATAACTTTGTCATTAAAGACATAGGCACTGAATCAAAAGCTAATTGAATAAAAAATGGTGGTGACTTAATCTGAAATTCTACACCCATTTAGTGCCTAAATAATTGGTACCAAGTGTCTTTTATGCAAGGATGACAACTATCCTGGGTCCCAGTACAATCATTTCTATTTTTGAAGGCAGTTTTAAACTTCCTCCATGTGTTCTTATACCCAATGACATAAAGAAGATTTCAATGTAATGCCAACACAAAAATATTAGTTGGTGACCATGATCTAACCTATACTTCAACAATTAAGAGGCACCATTAAAAATGTTTTTAAAAATTTAGAACATTTTTTATTCACACTTTTCATGGAAGTAATTTTCTAAACTTCTAATTTCATTGGAGAAAACAGTAGTAGTCTTTTCACAAGGATGACCATGAAGGACATCTGTTCTTTAATAATTATAGACCCAGCATATTCCTAAATCTCAGTGTTCTATTTCTTCATTTGCTGTGTAAAAGGAGGCGAGAAACCCTTCATTTTCTTCTGATTCTTTTGAGACTTATCAAATTGGTAAACTACTCCATGCTGATCTATCAATGGGAGCTAATGGCTAGCAGAGTACTAAAATAGCCTTTAGAGATTCACTAAATTCACTAGTAAATTCAATGGTGGAAATTATTTTAGGCACCCAGTAGGTCAAGAGTGAGAAATTTTGGAATAAACTGGATCTAAAGCAAGCAAAGCCTGGAGTTATTAAGTTAATATTAATGAAGTAAAGGATGATTCCATACAGAGATCAGTCCCTCAGATCTTACTTTGCAGGAAGCTGCCATCTTTACTTTTAAACAAAGCTCCTTACGTGTAGCTGAATGGGTGTAAGACTTACACTAAATTTCATGAGGCATATCTATTGGGCATGTTACATATGCAGGCCCCCTGATAGCTACTGCACAGAATTGTAAAAACTCAATTTACAATCCATCATGGGGAATAAGCTAGACCAGCAATTTTCAACATTTTTCATCTCATGGCACCCATAAACAAATTACTAAAATTCTGTGGCACACCCACACAAAATATTTCTTGCCAATCTGACAAAAAATTAAAATAGGTATAAATTTGATTCATTCATACCGGACAAACTACTGTTGTGTTGGCTGTTGTTATTTTTTACTCGACAGTCTAAGAAGGGGAAGTAGGTCAGTGCCCCTGACTAAACAGTCAGATATTGCATGTTTTAAAAATTCTTGCTGAAACCGGTTTGGCTCAGTGGATAGAGCATCGGCCTGCGGACTGAAAGGTCCCAGGTTCCATTCCCGACAAGGGCATGTACCTTGGTTGCGGGCACATCCCCAATAGGGGGGTGTGCAGGAGGCAGCTGATCAATGTTTCCCTCTCATCAATGTTTCTAACTCTCTATCCCTCTCCCTTCCTCTCTGTAAAAAATCAATAAAATATATTTTTTTAAAAATTCTTGCAGCACGAGAGGTGGGAGTTGGTGTTGCGGGCGGGCTGGGTGGGGCCGCGAAGCTGCCATGGAGCTGTGGGCCAGCTGCCATGAACTCCATGAACTCGCTGGTGCAGGCGGAGGATCTCAAGGCATTCGAGAGGAGACTTACTGCATATATTCATTGTTTGCAACCTGCCAGCGGACGCCGGAGAATGCCTCTTGCAGTGGTATCTGTCTGCACAGCTACTGGTGCCTGGGACTGGTTACTAGATCCAGAGACACAAAAGGTGTCCTTCCTCACGACTTTATGGAATCATCCATTTTCCACTGGTTGCATCACTCTGATAGGCTTGTTCTTTGCTAGAATGCACAAGGGAGTAGTTTCTACTCCCATGATAGCCATGCGATGTGGAACTATGTTAGCAGAGTACAACAAGTCTTGTGATGGCACAGGAACATGGATTCCGGAACGGGGGCCTCATGTTCGGTGACCATCTGCAGTCCCGGTAACGGGACCTACGGCAGCTTTTCTTCAGGAAGTGGCACAGCAGAAGCCAGAAGGGTTCCCTGTGCAGTTGGAGGTGGACGATCAGAGCGACAGCCACCAAGACGCGTGTAATGTGCACCCAGACAGCTTGGCCATGGCCACTCGCATGATCAGCGCTGGGGGCTGTTTACCTATCAGTATCAGTGTCACTTTAGTACTTCACATCTTGCAGAGATTGTTGCAGATGAAGTGTGTGTGTATTTTACTAAGTTAAACTTAGAGACCCATCCAGTTTTTATCCTGTATTTCTGCAAACTATAATACTGTAAATAGCAAGTCAAGGCCAGTGTCACAGAGGAAAGCGTTATGGGGAGTTGGTTCCCCTGCACCGGTTCTTCAGGAACATCAGCCTGCCCTCTCCACGGCTCTTTAAAACCTCCTGTTACCTGCAGCGGAACCTGTCGTTCTCACACTCCTCTCTTTAATCAGAATGCAGGAAACCATCCCGTTGGGCTTGGACTGAGGAAAACTCATCTTCGTTATGGTGTCAGAAATCATAGATGTTTTCAGAAACAATTTTGGTTAAACCAGAGAATGAACTTCAGCCACTATTAGGGAGATATTTCTCTATTCATTGTTTTCATTTAATGCTAAAGTTACTTGATATATATTTTAAATAATTTATTTTTATTTATTTTTTAATATTTTATTGACTTTTTTACAGAGAGGAAGAGAGAAAGACAGAGTCAGAAACATCGATGAGAGAGAAATATCGATCAGCTGCCTGCTGCAACTCCCCCACTGGGGATGTGCCTGCAACCAAGTTACATGCCCTTGCCAGGAATTGGACCTGGGACCTTTCAGTCTGCAGGTCGACACTCTATCCACTGAGCCAAGCCAGTTTTGGCTACTTTATATTTTAAAAATAATTTTAGAAACGCTCCAGAGGATTAAAAAATATCAGTTTAGTTATAAATTGTGTATTGTCTGGGAATCTGAGAGCTATTGTTTTAGATAATTGGATTTTATGCTGTGATCAACGTGCCATTGCACTAGTATTGCACAGTGTGCTTGATCATCCACTCCATCACAAGGAGAACTGGGGGGCAGTGCCACAAATGAGAGTCTACAATTCTCACTGCTTAGAGCACATGTGTCAAACACAAGGCCCGCGGGCCAAATCCGTCCCGCCAGGCCTTGCAATGTGGCCCGCACTGCGCTGTCATCACTGCACTCCGCTGCGTTTCCATCACAACGACAGTTTATGACTGTTCAGTAAACCATTCGGCCCGCGATTTAGGCTGGATTTTAGATTTTGGCCCCTTCTCTGATTGAGTTCGACACCCCTAGCTTAGAGAGTGTTATTCACATACTGTGCATGCATATTAGCCACAGGTACTATACTAACTTAGAATTAAACTATTGGGATTGCTGTAAACATTTTAAAGAATTGGAGGTGCCTTTTATCTGTTTATTAGAAGATTTTGAGATGGTTTAAATAATTTCAAGAGCAATCTTTTAAATCTCATTTGACATAAAGCTAAAAATTCAGTAACAGGACAAAAACTTTTTAATCAGACTACCATTTCATGGAAATATGTTCATCCTGGCTTTCATGTGCATCAGATTTTATTCTTTGATAAAACCCTCTGCTCCTAAGAAATCTTAAGAAGTTATTCTCTGTACGCTGCATTGTTTTATTTTCTATAAATTTTGTAGGTAAATGTGTGTATAAAATAAATACTATATAAATGTAATTCTTGCACACACCAGTGTGCCATGGCATACCGGTTGAAAATTGCTGAGATATAACATAACTATTACTGATGGTAAAATGAAATACAGTACTTTCATAAAAGAGACACAGTGGAATTGTAGAGCTACAAGAGAAAGGTCACAATCAGTTGAAGAGATCATAAAAAATCTTTTAAGTGGAATTATTTGTGAAGGAATTTAGTAATGAATAGGACTTTGTGGAACATCTAAAAGCAATTGCTTATTTCTATGATTGCCAATGGAGGGAAAAATTGTGAAAGACTTTGAAATGGACCAAAATGGATGACTTAAGTAGAAAACTAGGTGAACTATTAATAGATCATTTGCTAGGGCCGCTGGGCCTTTCATTGAGCTATTTTACAGCTCTATAATTTGTAGATGAACTGATAACAATGCAGGTAACTCCTGTTTGCAGATATACAAATCTAACAGTCTATGCCCTCCCCACCACCTATGTTCAGTCCAGACACCTCAGGTAGACTCTCAGTGTCACTGTCCCAGCACCGAGGTTGTCAGCTTCACTTCCACTGATTTTCTCACTAAGGCCTCTGCTTGTAGATCATGATGTCCAAGGAAGTCCTGATTTCTTTTCCAAAGGAGCTCATAATGTCAGTCCTTCCCAGTGCCTGCCCATTCATCTTTCTCTTAGTTGTATCCCTGACACACAGGGATCACCCTATCATCTTGAAAAACATAACAACACACAGTTAAATGACTTCTTTAAATAATATAACTATAGATTGTGAATTCCAGATCATGAAGAAACACATATCTTTTTATGCTCATCCTTATCAGTCAACTTCTCTTTAGTACCTGAAGCATAAAAACCGCTCTGAGGATAAGAACTATAACAAAAGGGATTATTAGTACTTTAGAGTTATCTGAGTTTGAGGTTACCTCATAAGGTGAAATGTCCTTTTGCCTCTTATTATGTCCATAAAACCCATTCCTTTTTTTTTATTATTATTATTTTATTTGAGAGACAAAGAGGGAGGGAGGGAGAGTGAAGGGAGAGAGAGAGAAAGAGAGAGAGAGAGAGAGAGAGAGAGAGAGAGAGAGAGAGAGAGAGAGAGACAAACATCAATTTGTTGTCCTATTTTTTTTAATGCATTCATTTGGTAGATTCTTGTATATGTCCTGACCAGGGATCAAACCAAAACCTTTGCGTATTAGGATGGTTTAATCACTGAACTACCTGACCAGGACAAAACCCATAAAGCTTTAATTTAGAAATCTATATATTCTAGAAATATTTTTGACATAAACATGTTTTTCTTATTACTTAGAGATGGTGTGAGGCCATGCAGCCTACTGCCCAGCATCTAAGCCTATTCTATTTGCATGTCATTGATAAGAATGAAGCAGACAGGTGTGAGAGGGTCCTCTCATGTATGGTTGCTATTCTGTCTTACTATTGGGTATCATTATTAAACTTTAAGAAAAGCACACAATAAATAGTATCTTACAGGTTTTTAGAAAGCTCAAGAACTAAGAGAAACCGGAATTACTGTATTCCCAGGAAAACTCTGAGTGAACCCCACTTGGAAAGGAAAGAAAGAGATGCCAACCCAGATTATGTATTACTTTAATTGAATCTCTGTATATGATTTGCTTACAATTTTTCCATGTTTAAGGTTGCAAAATCGTGCGTTCATTATGACCTTGCATTTTATCATATTCAGGTTATGTAATTATAAAATAATTAAACTGCCTTCATAAAATTACTATATGGGAATTAAATGATTACATTTTAGAAATGGGCTACTTGATCATGTTCAGCTTCAAACCCATAATAAACTTGGCACCACTAGCGAGAATTGGAAACAAGACACCAAGTGAGCACTGCTTGGCATTCTTCCACTAAAATCCCTGCTGTGGAAGATTGGCCCTTTCAAACAGCACCAGATACCAAACTGGCATTTAACTTAAAAATCTGTAATCAGCAAAGATCTCAACAACCACTTACATTTTGCAGCATGGCAATTCTAACTACCAATTATGAAATAGCTGCTAATACCATCAATAAAATGAAAGCATGTGAATCGAGGGGGTGGGGGACACACAGAGAGATCAAGAGATCACTATCCCATTGCTGAAAGGAACATTTTATGAAAGCATACCTTGGAGACAGTGGGTACAGTTCCAGACCACTGCAATAAAGAGAGTATCCCAGGAAAGTGAGATGTAATCCTTTTGCTGGTGCAGGGTCTTGCCTTCAGTTTGTAAACACACACACACACCATCCATGACAGGCAACAAGGCAAAGAACAATAAAGCGAGGTATACCTATAGTGGATTAGCTGAAATGAAGAACAGACATTTTGAGTCTTTTTTAATTGAAATTCCTTAGAGAGATATCTCTCATTCAGTTACTCTCATTCTAATTATCACAGTAAAAGTATAGCATCCTAAAACCCATCATCCTGAAAAGTTATGTTTATTTTCATAGTTATAATTATATTTTAAAAAATATATTTTTTATTGATTTCAGAGAGGAAGGGAGAATAACCTCACAGGGTGATGAATTCCTAACTGGGCAGGTCATGCCCCATGCCTATTGCTTCTTCTTCTTTTCTTTTTTTTTTTAAGATATATTTTTATTAATTTCAGAGAATTTCAGGAGAAGGAGGGAGAGATAGAAACATCAATGATGAGAGAGAATCGCTGATCACGCTTCCTACTGGGGATCAAGCCAGAAACCCCCCGCATGTTCCCTTGACCGGAATCAAACCCAGGACCCTTCAGTCTGCAGGCCGATGCTCTATCCACTGAGCCAAACCAGCTAGGGTACTATTGCTTCTTTAGTGAAGGGTTTTAAGCCGGCTCTGTCCATTGTTCTTGTGCATGTTGGTTAATACACTCTGAAATACCAGAAGTAATATCCATAGAAAGGGGTATTAACCCTCAGAAGAGTGCTTAACCTTATTAACTATTTTGTAATCTAATTTCCATCTTGCTTTCTCCAATCTTCCTTATGTTCCCCTCCTTAATTTCAAATGCATAAAAGAAGCTACAAAACTGTTATTCTCTGGAGCAGTTAAAATCTTGTTCCCCAGTATATGTTGTCAGTTTGGCTCAAATAAATGTTTATAAAGATTCTCTACAGGTTTGGAAGTTACTTATGTCGACAGTTGGAAGCAATTTGAAAACAGCAGCTGGTGATTATGGATCAGGATAGAGACTTAGTCCTGGGAAGTATCTGACAGTCAAAGCAAAGCCAGCAAGTCTTTGGAAGGGCAAGCTGATCCTGGAAAACACAAATAAGTCAGACAGTAGTTTCTGATTCAGCTATTATTTTTCTAATGATTGCTTCCTTTCTATCTGTGTAGGGAGAGGATTATTTATTGACCTTGAACTTTAGTAATGGTGAGTTAACTTCAAAAATTTTGTTATTGTCATCATAATATACATGTTTAATAAATGTAACGAAAGAAACCTATATTTCTTCTTATGTTTAAAATATAAGAGCAATAGATTTAAGTGAGAATATTTGGAAGAGGGGAGCACTATTACTTTTTTGTTGTTGTTAAACTCACTCAAGGATATTTTTCCATTGAATTTTAGAGAGAGTGAATGAGAGGACAGGAGGGACACACCAATTGGATGCCTCTTGAATAAACTCCAACCAGGGTTGGGGATTAAGCCTGCAACCAAGATAGGTACCCTTACCCAGAATAGAACCAGAGACCTTTCAGTCCATGGGCCAGTGCTCTAGGCATGATCATTGCACTATTCTTAGATTATTAGCATTTCTCTATTCTCAGCAGTGTTTTGTTTTAGTGAGATGGACAGAAGTGGAGTGGCAAGGAAAAGTCTACATGGTAAAATACCAAGGTAATAATTCCTCTGGATTTTTAGTTTTCATTCGCTCTCTGAAAAGCAGATGCTTGAAACTCTCATTGAAACTCTCAAACCCCAGGACTGGATTATCCCAACAGGAGGTAGACAAACTAACACCACCAACAACAAGCTGGAAATACTGAAATTAAACCTGGAGATTGCAAACCAGTCCCTAATAGTAGCAAATGTCCCTTTAACCCGCCCTGTTTTTTAAATTTCTTCTTTTTTTAAATTTTACTTTATCCCACCCAATTTAAAAGATCCCTAAATGAAACAGAACTTTTAAATACATCTGCCACTAGATGGCACTATATAAATACTTTTACTTGCACTTTTCTTTCCAAAGACTAGTCAGGAAGGAGGCAAAATATTAGGTAAGGTCATCAATCCATTTTAATCTTTTTAAAATTGCTATAGTTTATTAATTTAACTACATCTTTAAATTATAATCCTAGATACCTTGCAATGGCTTGCCAAAACCTTAATTTTCTATCAGCAAGTACAGTTCTGAGAGATTGGCTCAAAGGTAGCTTTAGGTTGGTTCTTTGGCAGATAAGAAACTGAATAATAAGAAGGTGAGAAAATTGGTAATATGTGCGAAAGCAGACAGGAGAAAGAAATGCATTTACAATAAAATCTTTAATTTCTTTGGTTTTCATGAATACTGCTGGTGCCTCAGAAGACGGTTGGTTTAATATTCTATCAGTTAGTACTATAATTTATTCTTTTGTTACCCTACGAGGATTGAAGACGAAAAGGTCCATGCTAGCAGGAGGACCAGGAAAAGATAATATGTAAAAATAATTCTGTAGCTCTTGTACGGGGAGAGGGGTTGTCTTGTACTATTTCTTTTAAGTCACACAGAGAAATCTTTGCTTGGTTGCAAAAAAAAAAAAAAAAAAAAAAAAAAAAAAAGGCAGGATTGTGAGGTTAAAGACAGCGGAAGAGAATGTTTGAAAGGGGAATGCAAAGCTATGAAGAAAAGTCAGAAGATGTGTGATAACTGCAGCATCTGTGATTTTTCTTTTTAAGAACTAAGAATGGAGGGGCCGAGGGGGAGGGTAAGGAATATATAGCAGTTTGGGAAAGCAAGGTAAGTGTATTCAGGCCTGGGGAATTGAGGGTACCTGGTCATATCTAGACAAAATGTAATTCTTGTGACTGGTGGTAGGTAGGAGTAATCCGGGTCACCTGCCTTCCTAAGGCATGTTTCTTGACTCCCCTTCCCAGGAGCAGGCAGCCTTTCCTCAGAGCTGAGGGGCCAGGTGCTGCTTCTGCCCTACAAGAGACAAAAGGACATGGAGGGAAGATTGTAAAGTCATCAGAGAGCCTGAGTGGACACACATCCCTGTAGCTGGCAGTTCTGCTAGCCCAGGGAGGTTGGGAGGGATGGAGAGACAAAGGAGCTGGGACATTTGGGTTGGGGTGGGGTGGGGTGAGGAGGGGAGGAGGGCTGATTTGAATGAGCCTTCTTCCAGCACAGTCATTCAGTAAACACTTTTTTCCTTCCTTTGTGTTTAGCTTTCAAACATTGGCTCCTCTGAAAAGGTCACTGTGCTATTCAGACAGAATTTGTGACTCTCAGCAGCTGGAAATACCTTGGAACCAAGGAAAACACTTGGGATGAAAAAAAAAAAATCAGAGTCATTGCTAAGTCAAAAAATGGGGGAAAGATTAACCTCTAAATTGTTTTTTAATGACAACAAACACACAACATTTCTCTTTAATTCATAACCTTAATAAATTCTACTTATTATTTACAATAATCTTAAGGCGTTCTAAAGACACTTTTATATTAGGGACAAGTTTCATATTAGAAAAGAAATGCCCCATTCCATCACTAAAAATTATGGAAAAGCATTTTTTTTTTTTTGCACTAATGAAGAATCTAATAAGGACTGCTGAATTTTGGAGATCACAGAGTTGTGTTTATAACCACAATAAAATATTAGGTTACTACACCAGAAAAGCCTTGGTTCATTTATTTTGACACAAGTATTTGAAATAATTTAGTTTCCTTGGTAAATGGTCTGTAAACTCATCAAAGTGTTGTGAGCTAAAATATTATTAATGTGAATTCATTCAATACATCTCATAATTTTGCCGAGAAATGAGATGTAAGCCCTGCATCTTGTGGTCGCAAACCTTGGAAGAGGAGAGCAGCAGAGAGATGAACAAGGATGAATAGTGAGGCTGAATTTACGGGAGTTAGAGAGAGAAGGTGGGAAGCACCAGCAACTGGGCAAAGAAGTCATGAAATGTGGATCTTGCTATCAATTATCATTCTGATCTGCTTGCAAAATAAACCATGTGGTTAATAAACATAGGGAGTAGTTCCCAAGGAGTCCACAGCTTGCTCAGTTAAACTCCTATTAGCACTGTGAAGAAGGCTTTTTGGTATAAAATATTGGTATGTTGACTCTAATTACAAAAAAAAAAAAAAAAAAAAAAAGGTATAACCACCATCCAACTAATTGCATATGAGCACACTCCCAGAGAGTTCCTGGGAAATCTTTCTCAGGAGTGAAACTGTGAGGAGGAGAAAGTCAGGCATGGAGAAGACTATGGAATGAGTCTGTTTTACAACTTCAATTTCGTGCCAGGCCCCCAGGCTGCAGGCGACTCTTACTTTGCTCTCAAGGAGGAGCCCTGGCTTCTCCACCAGAGGACCTTCTCTCCCAGCCTCCTTGCTCTTGCTTTTTGTTCTCCCACCAGCTTCTTCCAGGAAGTCACCCTGGGGTCCGCTAAGACACTCCTCATCGGAGTTTCAGACAAAGTTTTTATCTCTCTCTCTCCCCCCAATTATTTTTTTGGGGGAAGGCAACCAAAATTTTTGGAGGCCTTATTAGGAAAGAAAAAAAAAGTTTTCAGTTGTTCAGCTTACTTTATCATGATTCTTACCCACAGCTTTATCCTTTATTGAACTCTAAGTTTCTTACTTTGTCAGAATTATCTTTTCAGATAATGCTCAAAAATATTTAAATCACCTAATCTCCATTCAGCTCTAGAAATAACATTCTACATGAACTGTGGCCATATTGTTGGGATTTTCCTAATAATTTAGTATAATCGAGTTCCCATGTGTGAAATCATTCAGTATTATCTAGGTCCCATTCTCATTCTTCTAGTATTTCCTTGAGTTTATGCTGGACATCAATTCTACCATGACTTTACTCTTACACACACACACACACCCCTTTCACCCCAGGCTGTGTTAGGGAGCCTACGTTGGGACCCAGAGCTTCGGTGACCAATAGTTTGTACAGAATTGAGAGGTTCCCTAGGATGTGTGATTTTCTGTACTAAAATGGGACAGTAGCAAGTAAACTGAGATAATTGGTCACCCTAACGCTACTCCTCCAGTCCCCTAAAAAAACTTTAAAAATATTTTTTAAATTGATTTTTAGAGAGAGAGAAAGGAGAGGGAGAAGGGAGAGACATAGAAACATCAATGACAAAGAAACATCCATCAGTTACCTCTGCACCACCCCTCCCCACTGGGGATGGAGCCTACAACCCTGCCATGTGCCCTGGCCTGGAATTGAACCAAATGAACCCGTGACCTCCTGGTCACCAGCCGGGCTAAAAATACTTCTCACAAACATACTGTAATCTTTACTTTTCTTGTCTTTTTCACTAGGCTGGGTTTGTGTTTTTGTATTCCTTAGCACCTGTTTTGTATTGCTGACACTTAGTTGCTACTTTACACATTTGTGGAGTGTATAAAAGAATAGAGGAATACATGTGTGAAGGAAAAGGAACAAAATTTTTCTTTATTTCCCCACAAGGAGGAGAAACATATCCTTCCTGGCTCTCATTCCTAACACAAAAGATTTCCAGAGAAACCGTGGTTTCTACAGCAGCCCAGAGATTCCAGGATAACTCTGGTGCCCTAATCTTACAGGAGAGGCCCAAGGAGCACACCACAAACTGCCTGCTCTCTCTTCTTTTGTGAAAAAGTCTTCTTTCCCCCCTCCCCTTCCGGGCTTCTAGAGCATTTGTGTATCTTCTCTGCTGCTCTGAAGGCATCTTTGGCTATCTGTATCTTACTCATTTTTGGATCCCCAGAGCTAGCATTTGATCTGGTCTATAGTACATGCCCCTAAAAAGAGTAAAAGAAAGTGTTGAAAATACAGGGAAATTTATTCATGAGTATTTCATACGATAGATGTAGGAATGAGAGGAACTAAACTTAAGGAGTTACTCATAATAGCAGCATAGATTGACGAAGCACTCTTCTTGGTTAATTTTATTTTAATCCTCAAACAAATATCATGAAGTTTGAATTATCTCCTTTTCACAAAGGAGAAAATTAAATGTCAGAGAGATTACGTCATTGCCCACAATCACATAGTTCATGAGCAGTACAGTCCAACTTGCTTTAGTTTCCTTTCATTTTACTTGTTTTCATGTAGGGAGAGAAGTTTTTGACATGGACGGACAGTTATAGTACCACATAGGAAGAAAGAAGTTTGAAAAACTGGCTCCCAGTATATATTAGAGAGGGAGAAGGAGACTGGACAAGAAATACCGAGCAGGGTTTATACTATTATTAAAACAGTTTGTGGAACCAACCATTCCCTCGAGTTCCCTTTGAAAGGAGAATTGTAGACATCCCTTTCTCAAAGCTCTTGCTCAAATACTCCAGAGTTTGAGATTTGTAGGGAGGACAAGCTATAGTATACAGGCTTGGGCCTGATTTTGTTTTTTACATTTATTAGTGAGATACAAGTGAATGTGATTATGTGATCGTTAGGGACTCGGAAGGGAAAAATTCAGTCCTGGGTCACACCTGAAACCCCCAAACCTAGAGGAAGTCTACTTATGAAAAGGAGAGAGAGCCCTTAAAATAAAGGAAGGTTTGAAATGGGTCCTAGGACTGAAAACCTATGGATTTTAATAGGAAGTATGCATGTTTCTGTGCATGTGTAGGAGGTGGTCAGGGTTACATTTTAGCTGTACTATAATCAGACATGCAAAGAAATATAGCTTCTTTACTTCCTATAACTGGGGTGAGAAGTAGGTGAAGAAATAAGAGATCCTTTTTAAAATTTAATTTCTAATGTTTTAAAGACTGTAACATATACATGACGATTAACCATTTTAAGTGTCATTGGTAGAATTAGAGACACTGTAATTTGCAACTAAAGTATCTTCTGGGTTAATCAGTTGTATTCAGATAAATATTTTGTCAATTCAAAGATCAGTTCCCCTAACGAGGATAATCCTCTTTCTGTTTTTCTACTCAAGGTAGCGTCTGTAGGGGGAAATACTTGTGGCAATGTGGTCATTTAGCATTTATTAAGTATTTCCCATTGCTCTTTGCCTTCTGGTGGATAGTCTGAAGTAGTCTTTGGACTAGTGTCGACGAAAGTATGACTGGAAAGTCCACTTTGCCTCTCTAGCTATTCCCACCCACACCTTCCCTGAAATCTCCACCCCGAGTTGCACAACCAACTTCTGACCATCTTCCTCTGGAAGGGGATACATTTTTCCTCCCTGGCAGAGACTTCCTCTGTAACGTGTCCTTCATTTTCCTTAGGACTAAGCACAGTGGCTTAGCCTTAATTGTGGATGAGCTGTCCTCTTCACACCTTGAAAGAAACTCTGATTTGAGTCAAGTATAGCCTTGAATGCGGGAGCCTTGTCATAACTTGGGAACAAGAATTACTGAGGACCAAACAGTACCAAAATCTTATCCTTATTACATATATACATGAAACTTTAAAATTGATAACGCTTGTATCAAGGACTGCATAACATCTTTACTAACCCTAACCCATCTAAGTATAATCTTAAAATAAAAGAATAGAAAACCAAATACCTTTTTTCAGAAAACAAGTCACTACTTGACTTGGGGTGGTGAACACACAATACAGTGTATAGATGATGTGTGGCAGAACTGTGCACTTGAAAACTGCATAATTTTCTTAGCTAGGGCCAGTGAATTCAATAAGTGGGTGGGTGGGGGACACTTCACTTATTTAAATATTTATGAGTGTCTTCTATGTGCTTCCATGCATCTTGCTAGCTATATTTCCAAGAATTGGATTTAGCAAATGGGGGACACTCCCAAAATGAGTTATGATTTAACACAGATACACATGCCTACACATACATACACACACACATAATAACTGATTTAAATAGCATGTGACTTTCCTACTTTTTACTTTTCTTAGTTTAAGAATATGTTTTTATTGATTTTTTTAGAGAGAGCTAAAGGGAAAGGAAGAGATACGGAAACATCGATGAGAAAGAGAAACATTGATAAGCTGCCTCCTGTAAGTCCCCTACTAGGGAGGGAATGGGGTCCTGATCAGGAATTGAAAGGTGACGCTAGGTGCAGGGGATGACCCTCAACAAATTAAGCCATACCAGGCAGGACTCACTTTATTTTAACCAGAGAAATAATAAAAGCCTATAGGTAAGTCCATAGGTCCTGATTCAATGCCACAGAATACATGTTCTTCATTTCCATAAGAAAAGCTTTTAAAAGGTGAAGGAAAGAAACACCTTACTTTGCTAGTAACTAGAATAATTTTAGAAGTTTTGCCATTACAAAATAATATCCAAGTCTTTGTCTTTAAAATTTTCCATGGAAGTTTTCTCTGACAATGCAATCATTATGTTACAATGTTTTTAAGAAGTATTAACCTTCTGTATTTGATAATTATATACTGATATATACTAAGAATAAAAGCTTTATTAATGCTTAACATCCACTTCTGACATTTTGTTTTTTTCTGAGATGAAATCATGCGAACTAACGATAGCTATCAATTTAATTAAAACAGCAATATGGCTAAGTTTTTTTAATATTAAAGTTAGTTAGACACTGATATCTCAGGCACAGCTTGATAATTTACATTAATATTAGGACAAGAAAATTTTTTATAATAACATATCTTTGGTTTTTTCAGGAGTCTTTTTTTAAAAAAATATATTTTATTGATTTTTTACAGAGAGGAAGGGAGAGAGATAGAGAGTTAGAAACATCGATGAGAGAGAGTCATCAATCAGCTGCCTCTTGCACACCCCCTACTGGGGATATGCCCACAACCAAGGTACATGCCCTTGACCTAAATCGAACCTGGGGCATTTCAGTCCGCAGACCAATGCTCTATCCACTGAGCCAAACCGGTTTCGGCAGGAGTCTTTTAATATGGAAACGGAAGGAGATCAAAAGATAATGGAAAAGACATGGGTTCTAACAGAAAGAATTCATCTGAAAAAGAGTGAAAATACAGAGATGTGGTTAACCTCAGCTGCCCCAGATCACACTGGATGGAATAAATGTTAACACTAACCTTTGCTGAGATATATGCAATTTTCCTGGTTGTTCTGATTTATTCTGTTGCTGGTAAGGTAAACACATTGTTTTTTAGTTGAACGTAAGTTTGTTCTGCCTTATGCAAGAAGCATGATCAGTCTGATCAGGAATTGGGCAGTGCCATTCCCTAAGAACCAGGTACCTTTTTGTGATAGCTGCCTGTCCATTTCAAATGAAGCTGTCCCAAAAAGCTTTAGTTTTCCTCTATCCCACCCCTTCTCCACTTCAGTTCTTCACAAGAGACCACAGAAAAGGAGGGGAAAGTCTCTGATGCTTCTCAAATCTATTTTAGCCAAATGGGTCAATACATACTGAACACCAAGTTTGAGAAACTACAGTGATTTTTACCTTCTTTTTCATTTCCCCCAATATTGATCATTCTTCATTTCCTACTTTCAGGAAAAGTGTGATGAGTAGAAGACAGCAAGCCAAGTGGTCTTTGGGGGTGAAAATAAAATGAAAAATAAACTTCCATGTTGGAACATCAATGAAGAGTGCACAATAGGCATGAATAGTGTTGGTGGCATCTAGAATTGAGAATGTTGCTATCATTTGAAAATTCTTAGGGAGCAATAATTGTGTTTGCCCTGGTAAAAGTGTGAAAGAGGCATTTTTAGGCAATAAGAAGAGCTAAGATTTATCACTTCTTATGTGTCAGGAATTTTCTAATAAGGTTTATTTTATATAATCTTCACAATTCCATTGTGAAGGATATACCATCATTATTTTTAAAAATATATATTTTATTGATTTTTTACAGAGAGGAAGAGAGAGGGATAGTTAGAAACATTGATGAGAGAGAATCATCGATCAGCTGCCTCTTGCACACCCCCTACTGGGGATGTGCCCGCAACCAAGGTACATGCCCTTGACTGGAATTGAACCCAGGACCTTTCAGTCCACAGGCTGATGCTCTTTCCACTGAGCCAAACCGATTTCGGCCATTACTTTTTTTTTTTTTTTTTTTTTTTACAGATAAGGAAAATGAGGCACAGAAGTTGTCTAACATCACACAGTTTATAAATGGTGGAATACTTAGTGTCATCCCATGCACCAAAAAGGTTGCCGATTTGATTTCTGGTCAGGGCACATGCCCAGCTTGGGGCTCCACCCCCAGGGGGAGCATACAGGAAGCAGCTCATCCATGTTTCTGTCTCACATCCAATGTTTCTATCTCTCTCTCTCTTTCTTTCACTCTCAAATCAATAAAAACATGGTTTAAAAAGCACATTGGAACCCAGAAAGTAGCCTTCACATATATAGTCAAATGATCTTCAACAAAAGTATCAAGAACACTTAGTGGTGAAAAGATAGTCTCTTCAACAAATGGTACTGAAAAAATTAGGTCTCTGTATGCAAAATAATGAAGCTGGACCCTTATACCGTACACAAAAATTAACTCAAAATTAATTAAAAGCCTAAATACAAGACCTCAAAGAACTCCTAGAAGATAATATAGGGAAGAGCTTCATGACAATGAATTTGGCAAGAACTTATTGGATGTGATAACAAAATCACATGCAACAATAACAAATATAGACAAATGAGACTACATTAAACTCTAACTTCTGTGCACTAAGTGACACAATCTTCAGAATGAGAAACAAACTACTTAGCAGGAGAAAATATATGCAAATCATATTATCTGATAGCAGTTAATATCCAGAATATATAAAGAACTCCTGCAACCCAATAACAACAGAAGATAACAAATAACCCTAATTAAAAGTAGGCAAAGAACTTGAATAAACATTTCTACAAGGATGATAGACAAATGATCAATAACCATACTGAAATATATTCAACATCACAAACCATTAGAAAAATGCAAACCAAAATCACAATGAGATATCAACCTCAGACCTATTAGAATGCCTATAATTAAAAAGACAAGAAATAACAATTGTAGGTGAGAATGTGGGGAAAAGATTATAAAATGTTGCAGCTGCTATGGAAAACAAAATGGCAATTCCTCCAAAGAGTAAACATAGAACTGCCATTAGATCCAGCAATCCCACTTTTGGGTCGATACCCAAAAGAATTGAAAGCAGGGTCTCGAAAAGATGTTTGCACCATTCACAATATCCAAAAGGTGAAAGCAACCCAAATGTCCATCTACAGGTGAATGGCTAAACAAAATGTAATCTGTCCATACAACAGATTATTATTCAGCCTTAAAAAGGAAAGAAATCTTACATATCCTTATACAAGGATAAATCTTAAGACATTATGCTAAGTAAAATAAACCAGTCACAAAAGGACAAATACTCTATAATGCCATTTATATGAAGTATGTACAGGAATAAAACTCATAGGAACAGATAGCAGAATGGTGACTCCAGGGACTTGGGCAGAGGGGGCAATCGAAGTTGTTGTTTAATGGATATAGAGTTTACACACACACACACACACACACACACATACACACACACTCACACGGATACTCTCAAATAATAAAGCTAAATCTAATGAAGCAAATATACTATTGAAAGAAATATTTGTTAGAAAGAAGGACAGAAAGGATGAGAGTTTGCCCCTCTCCCCTCCCCCAAATCATTAAATGGCTTTACAGTCAACAAAAAGGAATATTAGGCCAGTGAATCAAAACAGTATGACTGAATGGGGGGGGGGGGGGGGTGTAAGACAATATTTGGGAATGGGTACTTAGAAAAGACAGCAAAGACAGATATCTTTCCAGGAAAGCTGAGAATAGGGTTTGAATTTTGGTCAATTCATTTATGCCTTATTAATAATCAACTGACTGGACTGTATTACCTTCTTTCTCCACTGATGTCAGCTCACTGTTATTCCCCTCCCATTTGCACATTCTCAGGATATCTCCCCAAATGAGACTGTCATCTGGGTATGTACTGTAAGGAAGCACTGGAAGAATGAGAAAGGTAATAAGTCCATTAGAAGAACCAGAGGAGAGGGGACAGTGCTCTGCCCAAAATAAGAAAGTTTCATGGAGAAAAGCAAAATGCATCTAAAACAGAATGGATCAGGGAGTCTAAGTTCTCCTCCCCTTACCAACAGCAGAGAGAGTTCTCCTATCTCTTTGGGTTCAACAGCAAACTGTTTCTCTTCTTCCACTGCTTCCCAGAAGGTGGAAAGTGAAAGATAACAGCCAAAAAAATGGAGATGATAAGAAGAAATTCTTTGTCACTTTCAAGATTCATTACCTGAAGAGTTCCAGAAAGCCCTTGAAGTTAAACATAAAACTTTCCAGGAAGCCCTAGCTGATTTGGCTCAGTGAAAGAAGCATTGGCCTGCCGACTGAAGGGTCTCGGGTTTGATTCCAGTCAAGGGCATATGCCTAGGTTGTGGGCTTGGTCCCCAGTGGGGGGTTTGCAGCAGACAGCGGATTAATGGTTTCCCTCATCATTGATGTTCCTCTCTCTCCCTCTCCCTTCCTCTCTGAAATCAATAAAAACAACAACAACAACAACAACAACATATTTTTAAAAAGTGACCAGGAAGCCGGGACTGGTTTAGCTCAATGGATAGAGCGTCGGCTTGGGGACTGAAGGGACCCAGGTTCGATTCCGGTCAAGGGCATGTACCTTGGTTGCGGGCATATCCCCAGTAGGGGTGTGCAAGAGGCGACTGATTGATGACTCTCTCTCATCGATGTTTCTAACTTTCTATCTCTATCCCTTCCTCTCTGTACAAAATCAATAAAATATATTAAAAAAAAAAAAAAGTGACCAGGAAGACAAACAATGTGTCAGAAATTGTGAGTGAAGTGAATGGGCTCTATAGATAGAGGTTGCTCGGGAATCCCTGCGATCTCTTGGTAAATCATCTCTTTGTATTAAATAGCTTGCTATGCAGAGTTTTCTGTTAATTAGATCTTTTAATATTTAATTAAAAGTGACAAGAGTGCTATTGAATTTCAAACATTTCTGGGTTGGGAAAAGAGGAAGAATAGGGAGGGAATTATAACACTGGACAATATTATATGAAACAATTACCCACAGAATTTATGAAAGATTGATTACTAGGATGACTATCTTCACCTGTGATTTTTCTTTTCTTTATTATTTGTATTTTTAGCTATTTAATCAATGTGATATTTTAGCAGAGACTCTGATAGTCTTTAAATTTCTTGCTTTTGTGTTAAATGAAGATCAACCATTAATCTCTCTTCATTTTTTTAAATTTTTTTTTGTATAATGCAAACTCATCATCAATGATTAACAGACTTTTCCTGGTCAACTTTTTTTTTCTTTCTTTTATCTCTGACATAATAGCAAGGTTGTATATATTAGCATAATGCATATACATGCACACATATATGGAGACTACTTTGCAGTTACAAATGGGCTGGGTTCCAAAAGTTCACGTTTGGGTCAGTTGATTGGAACTTGGAATGAATGTATGTATAAAAATATTTTTAGAATGTAGTTCTTTTAAAGTCATACTCCCATGGAAACTGGTGTCTCACAGAAGCTTTCATAGAAAAATATAAGAAAGTGATGGTAAAAAAAAATTAAATAAATAAATAAATAAATAAATAAAAATTAAAACAAACAAAAAAGAAAGTGATGGTAATTTTCAAGTAATGTAATTATTGGATATCATTTTCTTGGCTTTAAGGATTTTGCCCAAATACCTCACTAATAAAAGAACACTTGAGAACTTACTGTGAGTTAAGTATTTGCATACATTATCTTATTTAATCTTTTCAAGGATCCTATTTTATAGATTGAAAAACTCAAATGACTAATTTCCCCAGCTATTCAAACACTAGGTGGTAGAGCTAGTGCAGTATATTTAAACATGTCCACACATTCTTTTACAATTTCTCCCATTGAGAGTCTATGTCCTCTTCCTTTGAAACTGGGCTGGCCTTAGTAACTCATATGAACCAGTAAAACCCAATGGAGATGGCATTGCGTATCTCCTGATGCTAGGTCAGAAAGGGTGATGCACTTCCACTTGGCTCTTTTGTGATGTTTCCATGGAAGAAATCTGACCATTCTGAGACCTCCATGCTAGACAAGTCATATAGAATCACTCTGGTCATCAGCTGCATAAACTGTTAGCCATGTTTCTAGAATAGCCTTAGATGCCTGCATCCCCATGTCCTACTGCAAAGGCATGAGAAACTCCAAGGAACTACCTTGTTGCTTTGTTAGTGTTGGGGCAATTCATTATGCAATAATAATAACCAAAAACAGCCAGTCTGCTGGACTCTAATGCTCATTTAAAGCTATACATCTTGCCCAGCCAGCATGGCTCAGTGGTTGAAAGTTGACCTATGAACCAGGAGGTCTGGTTCAATTTCAGGTCAGGGCACATGCCAGGGTTGCAGGCTCAATCTGTAGTAGGAGGGCATGCAGGAGGCAGGAGAGCAATGATTCTCTCTTATCACTGATGTTTCTCTCTCTCTCTCCCTCTCCCTTCCTCTCTGAAATTACTAAAAAAAAAAATTTAAAAGCAATAACACCTTTTGAAAAAATCTAGACATTTTATTGCTTTCATTAACCCTTTAATACTGTTACTACTTTTCCATAATAAAACCTGGTATGGGACTCAACTTAGTATATAATTATACTAGAGGCCCAGTGCATGAAATTTGTGCATGGGTGGGATCCCTAGGTATGACTGACGAACAGGGCTGATCAGGGCCTTCCTTTCTGCTGCTGGCTGGGGCCTTCTTGCTATTGGCTGAGGCCTTCCTGCAGGCTGCCAAGTGCTAGCAAAGGCCTACCGGACAGGGGGAGGGACCATGGGAGGTTGGCCAGCCGTGGGAGGTTGGCTGTGGGAGTGCACTGACCTCCAGGGGGCAGCTCCTGCATTGAGTGTCTGCCACCTGCTGGTCAGTGCACATCATAGCGACTGGGCGTTCTGGTCGTTCTGGACATTCCAGTGCAGATTTCTTCCTTCCTTCCTTCCTTCCTTCCTTCCTTCCTTCCTTCCTTCCTTCCTTCCTTCTTCCTTCCTTCCTTCCTTCCTTCCTTCCTTCCTTCCTTCCTTCCTTCCTTCCTTCCTTCCTCCCTCTCTCTCTCTCTCTCTCTCTCTCTCTCTCTCTCTCTCTCTCTCTCTCTCTCCTTTCTTTCTTTCTCTTTCTTTTGATGAGAAATATCCCACTGAATAAATAAACCACAATCTTTATCCATATACCTGCTAATGAATATCTATGTTGTTCCAGTTTGAGGATCTAAATAAATCTCCTGTGAATATCTGTGGCCAAGACTTTGTATGAGTAATAGATTCATTTCCCTTGAATCAATATCTCAGAGTGGTGCCCCCTCTTTCCTCTATACCTGTATCTTCAAAGTGAGGTCATAATTGTCATTGTTTCACTGTTGTCTTCCTCATCTCTTCAATGGTTTATTTCTGGATTCCCAGTCATTCTCAAACTTTAGAGGAAATAGGGAGCACCACAGAGCTCATTATATACAAATATTCTTGAATCCCTTGTCCCATTCTAAAACTTTTTTTTAAAGGAACATTTTAATTACATTCCCTTCAGCTTTATTGAGATAATTGACATAGTACATGTGGAGACTTGTGTACAAGGTAGTTAATTTATCCACCACTGCATATATAGATACCGTGTTTCCCCGAAAATAAGACATCCTCCGAAAATAAGACCTACTTATAGGTTTCCTTCTGAGTGAAATATCAGGCATCCCCTGAAAATAAGACTCCCCTAGGCTAAACATGAGAGATTTGGCCCACTGATTCTGAAAGAAATGCAGTCACAAGAAATTCACCAGGAAATTTAGGAATTGGATTGTTATGATGATGTTCCAGAAGATGATGACATGATTGTCATTGAATAAATGAGTAAATTCCTGATACTGTAGGATTCACAGTTTGTCTGGTTTATGTTGACAACTACCGTACTACCGTAGTTGTCATTTCCTTTATTTTCATTTAACAATAAATGTGTACCATATTCTTCTTCATGGAAAAATAAGACATCCCCTGAAAATAAGTCCTAGCTCATCTTTGGGAGCAAAAATTAATATAAGACACTGTCTTATTTTCGGGGAAACAGGGTAGTTAGCTGTTTAAACTTAAGTTGAGAATATACATAGTTCTTTGAGTTTTTCAAAAATTTACCTGAATTCTATTGTATTTCCTAACAAAATACAATTTTAAAAATAATGGCCAAGTTCTCATTCACGCAACAAACATTTATTGAGAACCTACAATATGTCAGATGGTGTAAAAACTGCTGAAGATACAAAAATGAATTAACATGAGCTTCATCATTTTGCCAATGATGGAAGGCTGGGAGAATATGGGGAAAGATTCACAAAATGACAACAAAATAAGAGTTCTGTAGTACAGTGGTGCCTCACACAACGAACTTAATTCGTTCCAGGAGCAAGTTTGTTATGCGAAAAGTTCGTTATGTGAAACGCGTTTCCCATAACAATACATGTTAAAAAAATAATTCGTTCTGTAGCATAAAATATGCTAAGATGACATAAAAAAAGATAAATTTTTTGTTATTATTTTTATTTAGATACATCATGATATAAAAAAAATTATTGAGTTTAACTTAAAAGGACGACTGCCGTGATACGTGCGTTATTTAATTCGTAATGAAGAACGATTGCCGCGATACGTGCTTAAGTTAAGCGCAGTGACTAACGACTGCCTGCAGTGCCTGCGCGGAAGGATGCAGTACATCGGCAGCGATCGTGGAAGCTCGGGCGACTTCGTTGTGTGAAACGAAGTTCGTTGTATGAATCATGAAAGGAAGTTCGTTGTGTGCAGCGTTCGCTGTGCGAGGCATTCTTTATGCGAGGCACCACTGTATAGGAAAACAGTGGAGAAAGGAAAGGACTCCCTGGGCTAGTTAATCTACAATTCTAATCTCAGTTAGTTGAGACCTCTTGAGCGCTATTCAGTCAGAAGAAGATTGGAGAGAAGAATCCAAAGGGCAAAAGCTGAAATGGTCTTCTGGGAAAGCAGCTCTGGAGGGATGTTAAGAATTAGGTAACGGATTCTATTCTGTCAGGAGAGTTTCAAAACTAGAGATTGCTACCCTCGTAAATTTGGCTCAGTGGATAGAGCATTAGCCTGTGGACTGAAGGGTCCCAGGTTTGATTCTGGTCAAAAGCACATGTCCAGTTTGTGAGCTCAATCCCCGTGGGGGTGTGCAGGAGGCAGCGGATCAAAGGCATTCTCTCTTTCTCTCTCTCTCTCTCTCTCTCTCTCTCTCTCTCTCTCTCTCTCTCTCATACATATATTTTTATTGATTTCAGAGAGGAAGGGAGAGAGATAGAAGGCATTCTCATTCTCTCATTCATATTCTCTCTCTCTCTCTCTCTCTCTCTCTCTCTCTCTCTCTCTCCCTCCCTCCCTCCCTCCCTCCCTCCCTCTCTCCCTCTCTCCCTTTCTCTCCCTCTCTCTCTTTCCTCTCCTTAATCCTAAATTGACTTTTTTTTATTTTTAAAAATATCTTTATAGAAAAAATGCTTCAGGGAGTTATCATTAAGGAAATATTTTTTTTTTAATCTGTGTTCAGTGTGTGCTGCTCAAGGGAGCTATTTTTAACACATTATCTCTTGCTCAATGAGGTAGCAAGTAATATGTTCTCACATGCTTGTCTCACATCATTTTAGCTATCCACAACTAGAGACTGCCTGTTTTATTTAGTTGGTAATTTTTGTACCCATTTTTATTGTCTTACTTTTCTTTGTCTTCCATCCTCCTTCCCTTTTGGGAACTGTTTCTTAACAGTTGGGGCTGCAGGAGAGAGCTTATGACTCAGGCTGGCCAATCAGAGTCTTGCATTCCCCCTCAAACACAATGTCCGGTCCCAGGATGAGCATGTGATCCAAGCAGAGCCAGTGTTTTTTCCAAGGATTGTTAAGGATAAGCAAGAGCAGAGACTATTTAGTAATTTGAGGTCAGGAACAACAAACTCTGTAAGTTTGTGCTGTCAGTACTCATCTTCTCCATAGGTAGACACAACCAGCCTATAAAATTAAAACTAACATTAAAAAAAAATTTAGAAGAGCTTGGTTCTATGCTGAAAACTACCGACTCTTTCACTTTTAGGTTAAGCCAATAAATTAAAATTTTCTGGCCTAAGCTAGTTTGTGTTGGGTTTTGTCGCTTTCAACCGAGAGTCCTGGCTAATTAAAATCACTCTTTTATATAGATTAATAATTTTGGAAATGACTTTAACCATCCATATGATATTTTATATCATCTTACTACTATTCTTCCAAATTCCTTGACATATTCATAGAGTGTGGTGTTATTGTCAGAAGCAAAGACTTTAAAAATTTTTTTAATTGATTTGAGACACTGGAAGAGAGAGAGAGAAAGAGAGAGAGAGAGAGAGAGAGAGAGAGAGAGAGAGAGAGAGAGAGAGATCAATTTGTTGTTCCACTTATTTATGCATTGGTTGCTTCTTGTATGTGCCCTGACCGGGGATTGAACCCACACCTTGATGTATCAGGATGATGCTCCAACTGAGTCACCTAGGGAGGGCCAGGAGCAAAGGCTTTGAACACAGACAGAACTGAGTTTAATATCAGCTCTACCATGAACAAGTTGTATGTCTTTGAACAGCTCAGTGATTTATTCAAACCCGTTTTTTCCCCCCTGTAAAATAGGAATATTTTATGTGAAGCACTCAGCTCAACCCTTACTAGATTTTAGGATCTAATGATTACTTGGTCAGCTATTTAAATACTTCTTCTACTGGCTATCCTAGACACCAAAGACGTGAAGGAGGAGCTTGGGCAATATGTACATTCAAGGTTAATTCTCTCTTTTATTCCTCAAGTCATATCAGAGTTAACTTTATAGAGAACAGTATTCTCCACTTAGAAATTTCATGATACTCCCTGACACCATACTATACCCCAGGTACATTCAGGTCAGAACCATGTCTTCATGCTATGATTGCTCCCTGGAGTTGAGGTCATTGCTGACCCATCCAGGGAGTTGGGTTGAACCCAAGTCTCTTCCAGAAATTCTCTCTTCACTCCCTCTGTAATCGCAGACACAAACAGATGAAGGGCCAGGCAGCAGGCCAAATTGGCTGGAACTACCTAGGGGTTTATATTGCAGCATCTATTCTATGCAAAGAGGCAGAGACATTCCCCCAAATTAGTATTCAGCCCTGAGGAAAGAATCAACCCTGTATCCTTTCTCCAGGTTTTGGTAATCTGTTTTTGCCTTACTGATTTCAAAGAGTAATGTAAACTCTTCTCATGGTTGGTTGAGAGCTTGAGTTGAGATATAATAAAAAAAGAATTTAAAGTTCAAAAGTGTACATCCTCAATTGTGCTTGACTTCTGGAGTTTAACTTGACTTCTGGATTAGTGTTGCAATTAGTTTTATACTTCAAAAATTGCTTTTCTATTTTTTATATATATATATATAATACCGAGTGTTTCCAGCTAACCTGTGGTGCAAAGGAGGGAAGAGTCTAGGTGATAAGACTGAGGTGAAAACTTCCCTTCCACCTTCTATGCCTGTGACTCAGACCTTTTCCCAGAAACAGGGAAGGAGGTGAGAACTAATCTGCCTGTGACTCAGACCTTTTCCCAGAAACAGGGAAGGAGGTGAGAACTAATCTATCTCCCCAACAGCGTGATAGTGATTTGGCAAAAATTTCCGTGAGAAGTAAAGTTTGACAGTAGTTGCTTCTGCCTTCTAGGAAGTGGCCAACAGTGGTTGAGCTGTCCTGATCTTCCTCAGTTTCTGCTTTCAAAGTTGCCCCAAATAAAACACAATCTGTTTTGCTTATTATATTTTGTATCCTCACCCAAGGATATTTGCCATTGATTTTCAGAGAGAGTGGAAGGGAGAGAGGAAGAGTGGGGGGAGGAGGAGAGGAGAGAAGAGGAGGGGAGAGGAAAGGAGAGAAGAGGAGGAAGAGAGAGGAGGGGAGGGGAGGGGAGGAAAGGGGAGGAAAGGGGAGGGGAGGGGAGGGGAGGGGAGGGGAGAGGAGAGGAGAGGAGAGGAATGAGAAATTCAAATCAGGAGAATCCAAGATGGCTGCTCGGGTAGGCAACTAGCCGCAGCCGCACACAACAATTTCAACAAAATACAACTAAAATATAAAATGGACATTACCCAGAACTACAGGAAAGTCGACTGACTGGAAATTCTACAACAAGAAGCAAGGAGAAAACCAGAAGGAAGCGCGGAGGAGCTGTAAAAGCCCAAGGTACAGAGACACGCGGCGCGCACGGAGAGGACAGAGCCGGAGAGGAGGGAGGCCGAGTTCCTGGCTGGCGGTCCCAAGCGGGAAGGAGAGAAAAGCTCCGACTGTGCTGGGCCCAGCTCCAACTGCTCTGAACCCCAATTCTAGGCCAGACCCCGGGGACCCAGGCTCATCCATAGGGAACCAGGCTGTAAGGCGGGACTCCGGGGAAGCGGCGAAAGGAGGTCCCGGAGGCGCGCACACTGCGCGCAGAGAAGGGCCGGCTGGCTGTGCCACGGGATTGCCCTGACGGGAAGGAGACAGGGGCTCCAGACTGCTCTGAACGCCACCTCCAATCCCACTACCAACTGAACTGAACCCCAATACCAGACTCATTGGGGGAGAGCATAGACAGTTTGGCAGCAGGCGAAAATCGAGGGCACCTTTCTCTCAGAGGCGCTCGCAACAAGTACTGAAGGACCCTGAGTCTCAGGAGTTGCATAGGGCGGGGCTGATGGAAGCCAAGGCTGTAGGCTCCACCCTGAAACCCTGCCCCATCAGGAAAGCTGCCTGCGAAAATGCCTAAACCAAATAGATCACAAACGAAAGAAATGGAGGACAAAAAGCGACTGGATATAGAGTTCAAAACCACACTTATAAGGTTGTTCAAGAATCTCCTAGAAAAGGCCGATAAAATAAACAAGACCTATGAGGATATGAAAAGGGATCAACTAGAAATAATAAGGGAACAACAAGAAATAAAGAATACATTGTCTGAAATAAAAAAAATATTTTATGGAGTCCTAAAAACAGAATGGAAGATCGCAAGAATCAAGTCAAAGATTTGGAACATAAAGAGCCAGAAGACACTCCTCCGCAGACGCAAGAAGGCCAGAGAATCCAGAAAGTTGAAGATAATGTAAGAAACCTCTGGGACAACTTCAAGCGAACCAACATCAGAATTATGGGGGTCCCAGAAGATGAGAGAGAGCAAGATATCGAAAACATACTGAAAGAAATAGTGACAGAAAACTTTCCCCACCTGGTGAAAGAATTAGACTTACAAGTCCAGGAAGCGCACAGAACTCCAAACAAAAGGAATCCAAAGAGGACCACACCAAGACAAATCATAATTAAGATTCCAAGAGCAAAAGACAAAGAGAGAATATTAAAAGAAGCAAGAGCAAAGAAGGTAGTTACCTATAAAGGAGCACCTATACGATTGTCAGCTGATTTCTCAACAGAAACCATGCAGGCCAGACGAGAATGGCAAGAAATATTCAAGGTGTTGAATAGCAAGGACCTACAGCCAAAGATAATCTATCCAGCAAAGCTATCACTCAGATTCGAAGGTCAGATAAAGAGCTTCACTAATAAAAAAAAGCTAAAGGAGTTCATCACCACCAAACCAGAATTATATGAATTGCTGAAGGGGGTTCTTTCAGAAGAGAAAGTAAATAAAGATAAAAATTATGAACAACAAGTACGTAACTATCAACAAGTGAATCTAAAAACCAAGGAAACTAAAAAAAAAAATCTGAGGAACAATATTAACTGTTGAATATAATAGAATCAGAGGTATGGAAGGGGAGTGAACTGTTTATTCTTGGGGAAAAGGGGAGAGGGGGATGTGGGAAGAGACTGAACATAAATTGTGTTGGGGGGGTGGGGAAAGGGCAGAGGGTGGGGTGAGAAGGGGGGGGAAAGGAACATTTGTAATAATATGAACAATAAAAATTTATTTAAAAAAAGAAAGAAATTCAAATCAATTTGTAGCCTCCTGCAGGCACCCTAAGGCCAATAATCAAACCTACAACCCAGGGACATGCCCTTGACTGGGAATAGAAACTATGACTCTTCCATCTGCTGCCAACACTATAACCAGTGAGCCAAACTGGCCAGAGCTGTTCTGCTTATTCTCCATCACCCACCCCCACCCCATCTGTTCTGGCCATTGTTAGAAAACACCTACATTTTACCTCACCAGGCCCCCTCTGTCCTTTGGTTGGGTTTGAGGGCAAGCTCGGCAGGAGCTTGGAGGGCAAGAGTAATGAGAAGTCACCGTATTTCTTCCTCTTCTCCCTTCCTTCTTTGGTGCCTATAATCCCTAAAATGACAGTTCTTATTGGCTCTTCCACAGCTCCAGCCGTCATCAGGCTCAGAGACACTATTTATTTGTGTTGCTCCTCTATACCTAGGGGTATAATGGCTTCCCCCAATCACTGGATTCCTCGATGTTCTTTGTGGGTTTCTCTAACCTGTCCATACTTCCAAAAACAGTCCCTTAATTAAATTCTCTCCAGTTAAACTCCTTAGAGCGAAATATTGATTTCTGTCAGAACTTTGGCTAAAGTACAGTTAAGTTGAATATTGTTTGTTTGCTATGCAAACACAATTTCAAGGCAAGTTGTTTCAATTCCCTTTTCTTTAAAAAAATATATTTTTATTGACTTCAAAGAGGAAGGGAGATGAGGAGAGAGATAGAAATATCAATGATGAAAGAGAATCATTGATCGGCTGCCTCCTACACAGCCCTCACTAAGGATCTAGCCCACAACCCAGGCATATAATCTGATTGGTAATGGAACCATGACCTCCCAGTTCATAAATTGACGCTCAACTGCTGAGCCATTCTGCCTGGGCTCAATTCCCTTTCAATTAGATTAAACTTATAAATCACCCTCTACTCAGAATTTCTGGAACTTCCTGAGGAATGTCATCATTCCATTGTGGGGTAGATGCCTCCTTTTATGAGATGGTTATCTTGAGTAAGAAAGGCTCCCTTGTCATTGTTTGAGAGAGAAGCAGGGGAGAGAGAGAGAAAAAAAATAAGATCATATTTGTGTTTCTGGGAGAAACTTTAAAGACAAAAGTCAATGAGTAAAGAGCCCGAGAAGCAGGGAGAAAGGAAAGCAAGGAAGGTCATGGAAGAGAGGAACCACAAAATATGGCAAGAGACAAACAGTAAGACATTCTCAATAGTAAGAAAAGCCCATAAATGCCAGGAATAGTGATGCCTGAAAATGTTTCCGGGTGTTTTGTGTTTTCTTTTGAAACTACCGTCATTGTGTTCCTTTCACAGCATCCTCTCCCACCACACTATCCCTCCCTCAAAACAGCAAAGTTGGCTACAAGTGACATGTTTGTGAAAACAGTGCTCTAGGGGGACAGGAAGGATGAGAGGCAGCGGTCTCGGGGGAGCCCTTCACAGAGAACAGCAGCTCTGCTTGCTCCAGAGGGAGGGTGCGGAGAAACCGCAGCAACGAGGAACTCTAAGAATCCTGAGTCCTTGAAAAATCCTCAAAGATGTGGGAGCAGAGACAGGACTTCATTCATTTTGAGGGATATAAAGTGACATAGTCCCAGAAGGTTGCAGAGTTTAGGAATATCTTAGCTGGAGAAATTGGGTTGCATTTGAATACTGTTATTTAATTAATACTGAAACCCATCTTGATGGACTTTCACTAGTCACCCTGTAAGACAGGAATAGGATTATATGAAGCTTATATGAATAATAATAATAATAAAAACAAGAACAAAAACACTAAGATGAACTAGCCATGAAAGTGTGTTTTTGTGTTGGAAATTTTAAAAATAAATTTCCTCAGTAGCAAATGAACACATGAGTGATCATTCTGACAAATAGCAAATTTTCCCTAATGCTTAGAATGGTACCTAACACAAAGTGATTGCTATGTATGTGCTTCAAGTTAGAAACATCTATAAATAAATAACTTCTTAATAGGTAAGGCCATACAATTATAATAAGATGGATAGATAGATAGATAGACAGATAGATTGACTGGTGGACAGGTAGAAAGGTGAATGGATAGAGAGAAGTGTGGCTAGAAAGATTTAAATAAAGTATTAAACAAATAATAGTTATAATTTCCTTGTTGTTATTGTGATTTGACATCATTGTCCAGAAAGTGGCTTCTTTTATTTTCCTGCACTCAAATTTTATATTCTGATGCTCATAAAGATCACTGAGCTACATATTCCAAGAAATTCAGATTTAGGTCATGAACACAAATGTAACAATGTTCATGGTCTACTGAAAGCACCACTAATGGAAGAAATGTCTCATGCTATTCACAGGAAAGCTCCTACAATCAATGACATCCCTGCGTACTATGTACAGGACCACATTTAAGACACTTTAGATACATTTCATATTCAGAGCTATCTTATCACTATCATTCCATTTCACAGAGGAGGAAACTGAGGCACAGAGAAAATAAAGAACCTGCTAGATGTTTCTCAGTTAGTAAGTAGCATGCCCAGAATTCAAAACAAGACAGTTCAGTTCCAAAGCAAAAGCTCTCAATGACTAAGTTGTCTAATATTAAAACCAGGAATAACCAGCAGGTAAATATTCAATCTTGGTCCATCTCCCTAAATAGTTTGTTGTCACCTTTCAAGGACACAATTCTAAAACTGCATAAACTACACTAATTATTTATCACTGAATGTGGAAAGGCAATGGTCTAAAAGGGATTTATTCATTCTTTCAACAAGGAACTAGTGAGCACCTACTAAATGCCAGAAACTCCTTCTAGGCACTCTAACAATAGCTATGAACCATGTGGATAAAATCCATGCCTTCAGGGAGCATAGATTCTAGTGAAATAGCTAGAGGCAATAAACAAAATAGTCATAAATATTATGAAGAAAAACAAAGTGGAGGAGAAGGAGGAATAGACAGGTGAGGCTTCAACAAGAAAGTTGTCCACTTGCTTAGAAAGCCATGGAGAAAGGAAAGGAAACCTGGGGCCCACCTTCCCCCCTTTACTTCTCCTCTCCATGAAAACGTGAGTTGGAGCTAGATCACCAGAGTAATCTACTTACCATCGTTTTATAAATTCACTCTTTAACCAACACAAAGCCAGAGGGTTGCTATTGTTTTCTTGCTGTGCCTCATCAGAACTCTTGGTAGGTTGCAGGCCGCCCTATACAATGCTACCCTGTGCAGGGGGCACTCTCGTGTCTGCAGTTGCTGAACGTCTTCTGAGCCAGAGCAGCTGCCTGATCAGCTCCCCATTAAAGCCAGTGGATGTTTGGACTTCGCCAAACTCATTGGGCCTTTCAGTGTCCCTGCACACAGCATGTCTGGCTTCTCAAGAGATGAGGTGGGCTTCCTGAGGCTTGATCTCAAACTTGTCTGAAGTTAAGACTCTGAATAGTGAGATCTTCCTTTCTCTTTCTATTTTGTATGTATGTGTGTTTGTGCTAAAAAGGTAACATTGTCACAGAACCTATCATTATAGAGGAATAAATCATGGCATGAAATCATGCTGATCAAGCTTGTGTTTCTCTATGGGTTCTCATAAATGATTTAGCCCAAACACACCAGAATAACAGACAGTCCCCAAAACAGGATTAATGAAATTTAAGCAAAACCTCCAGCATGAAAGGAATATATTGAAACTCACCAAAGACTTTATTTCCACTCTTTAAAAAAATCTTCAGAAATCCTAAATGGTCATCATCGACTTCAGTTTTCTCTCTGCTTCGTGAGGAAGGCCATTTCCTCATTCATAAAACATAACCACAACCTCCTTGTCTGGTTTTGACTATCACAGAAAACATAAGGTAGAGACCCTCTGTATCATTGATGCTATGACCGTGGGGCATTCTTGTTACGAAGCGAGTCCCCAAGAGATGAACCACCGGAGCCAATTTGATTAAGCATGCTAGAGTTTATTACAGATTCGAATCCGGGCTCAAACCTTGGCTGACGCAGCAGCAGGCAAACACCCAGGTGAGAGCGCAGATGGAGGGGCAGTCCCTCCTCTTATACCTCTTTTTCCCCACCCCTCCCACCGAAGGTCTGTCACTCCCAGATTGGCCCCTCAGGACAAAGACCTGGCCTGTTTTTGCCTCAAGCAGAATGTCTGTTCTGACTTCAAACAGAAGTGCAGGATGCTGCTGTTTTGATGACACCAATCTCCTAGCCAGGTCTGGAGGGAGGTCTGCATATCTTACTAGTACAAAGTTAGTTACAACTGACTTTATTTATTTATTTATTTTTTAAACAAACCCCCCCCCCCCCCCCCCCCCCCCCCCCCCCCCGCCAGGTCTGTCTCCAGAGTCCTTATCTCTTGGGCAGACTGGCCAACTGTCACAATTCTTACATACCCCGTTCTTATGGTAAAATGCCTGATTTCCATCTGTTCAAATATAAAACCAGTCTAAACAACATTAACAAAGAAATGCATTCTCCAGGAGCACCCTCTCCATTAGATTACCGGCTCTTTCTTCTGTGCCTGTCTCTTTAAAGTGAGGTAGTTATTATCACTGGTTTATTTCTGGATTCTCAGTCGTTCTCAAACTTTAGAGGAAATAGAGAGCACCACAGAGCTCATTAGATACAAATATTCTAGAATCCCTCCTCCCATTCTAAAGCTTTTTTTAAGGAAAATTTTTATTCTTTTCTCCTCGGCTTTATTGAAGTATCCAATAATTGACATAGAACACTGTGTAAGTTTAAAGTGTACAACGTAATGATTTGCTATATGTGTATATTATGAAGGAATTACCCCAAAAAGGTAGTTAGTATATCCATCACTGCACAGAATTATCATTCTGTGTGTGCATGTGTGTGGTGAGAACTCACAGGAACTTTCAAGTATGCAACACAATACTGCTAGCTATAATCATCCTGCTGTACATTAGATTCCATCCTAAAGATTCCCATTCAGAAAGATTGAGCCAGGGCCCAAGAATCTGCATTTCAAATAAACATTCCAAATAATTCTGTTATAAGGAAGTTTGAGGACCACAACTTGAAATACAGTGTTAGTGGCAGCAAAATAACTTCTCAAGAGAAGACTTATAGGCCCTAGCCAGTTTGACTCAGTGGATAGAGCGTCGGCCTGCAGACTGAAAGGTCCCAGATTCAATTCTGGTTGCGGGCACATCCCCAATAGGTGATGTGCAGGAGGCAGCTAATCAATCGATGCGTTTCTCTTATCGATGTTTCTAACTCTCTATCCCTCTCCCTTCCTCTCTGTAAAAAAAACAAAAAATCAATAAAATATATTTAAAAAATTTTAAAAAGAGAATATCTACAGGAAAAAGAGTAAATTTAAGAATTACAGAAAAATAGCATTATGGAATGTTCAGAGTGGGGAGGAAGGTCACTCTGGTCTAATGCCTTCATTTCACAGATGAGGAAACATAGGCTCTGAGAAGTGAGGTGACATGCCCAAGGGTTTACAACAAGCTTGTGGCAGAAACAGGGCTAGAAATAAGGTCTCAGCTCCCTGTTTAGGTTTTCCTTCCTCCACTTCACATTCTAAATAAAGCATAATTAAGAGGATTAATTGCCAAAGTTATTTTTTGACTTTTTAACCTTTTAGGAAGGCTCTAGAGTTTCTAATTGTCTCTCAAAATACAGCTCCGGCCTATTTAAGCCTTTTGGAAGGGTAACAAAGGAGTTCATTTCCACAAGAGCAGAAAAGAGCACAGGAAGATGCAGCTGCTAGAGGACAAGCTTTTCTCCATGAAGAGATTCTAAACAATGATTTTATGTTTTAAATACCTGTAATTAGACCCCTCCATATAACCACTCGATCTCCTTTTGGCTTTTCCACATAATCTCTCTCTTCCCCCCCCCCCCCCTGCACAATAAGGTCAAATTGGGTCTTGATGCGTGATGAGCAAGATGCATGCATTATGAATGTTAGTTAACACAAGTGGTTGTTATTATTTTCAAATGCCAGGTATTAAATATCTACTATGCCAACATAGTAAAGCACTCCTTTGACACCCACATGTTAAACATTTTTATAGGATAAAACGTGATTTCAAAGTTGTGCTGCTAGCAGTTTGGCAGGAAATGTATAGCTTTTTCCCCCCTTTTCCTTTTTTCTAAATTTAAATTCTTTATTGTTTAAAGTAGGGGTGTCGAACTCAATCAGAAAAGGGGCCAAAATCTAAAATCCAGCCTAAATCGCGGGCCGAATGGTTTACTGAACAGTCATAAACTGTTATTGTGATGGAAACGCAGCGGAGTGCAGTGATGACAGTGCAGTGCGGGCCACATTGCAAGGCCTGGCAGGACGGATTTGGCCCGCGGGCCTTGTGTTTGACACATGTGGTTTAAAGTATTACATATGTCTCCTTTTTCTCCCATGGACCTCTCCCCATCCACTCTCACCCTCCAGCACATGCCCTCATCTCCCTAGGGTCTGTGTCCATTGGCTATGCTTAAATGCATGCATACAAGTCCTTTGGTTGCTCTCTTACTTCTCCCACTCCCTCCCCTGCCTTCCCTCTGAGGTTTGATGGTCTGCTTGAGGATTCTCTATCTCTGGATCTATTTTTATTCCTCAGTTTATGTTGTTCACTATATTCCACAAATGAGTGAGATCATGTGATATTTATCTTTCTCTGACTGGCTAATTTTGCTTAGTATAATGCTCTCCATGTCCATCCATACCATTGCAAATGGTTAAGAGTCCCTTCTTTTTTTATCACAGCGTAGTATTACATTGTGTAGATGTACCACCATTTTTAATCCACTCACCTGCTGATGGGCACTTAGGCTGTTTCCAAATCTTAGCAATTGAACATTGTGGTGCTATGAACATAGGGGTACATATATCCTTTCTGGTTGGTGTTTCTGATTTCTTGGGATATATTCCGGTAAGTGGGATTACTGGGTCAAATGGAAGTTCCATTTTTAATTTTTTGAGGAAACTCCATACTGTTCTCCACAGTGGCTGCACCAGTCTGCATTCCTACCAGCAATGCATGAGGGTTCCTTTGTCTCCACATTCTCACCAGAACTTGTCGTTTGTTGATGATAACCATTCTGACAGGTATGAGATGGTACCTCATTGTCATTTTGATTTGCATCTCTCATGATTAGTGACTTTGCGTATGTTTTCATATGTCTCTTGCCCTTCTGTATGTCCTCTTTAGAAAATCGTCTTTTAAAGTCCTTTGCCCATCTTTTGATTGGATTGTTTATCTTTCTTTTGTTAAGATGTATGAGTTCCCTATAAATTTTGGAGATTAGACCCTTATCAGATATAACATTGGCAAATATGTTCTCCCATGCAGTGGGCTTTCTTGTTGTTTTGTTGATGGTTTCTTTTGCTGTGAAGAAGCTTTTTATTTTTATGTAGTCCCATTTATTTATTTTCTTCTTAGTTTCAATTGTCCTAAGAGCTGTATTGGTAAAGATATTGCTATGACATATGTATGATATTTTGCTGCCTGTGGATTCTTCTAAGATTTTTATGGTTTTCCATCTTATGTTTAAGTCATTTATCCATTTTGAGTTTATTTTTATGTAGGGAGTAAGTTGGTAGTCTAATTTTTTTGCATGTATCTGTTCAATTTTCCCAATGCCATTTATTGAAGAGACTGTCTTGACTCTGCTGTATGCTCTTGCCTCCTTTGTCAAATATTAATTGAATATAATGGCTTGATTTGATTTCTGAGTTCTCTGTTCTGTTCCATTGGTCTATATGTCTATTCTTATGGCAGTACCAGGCAATTTTGAAAACAGTGGCTTTGTAATATAGCTTGATATCTGGTATTGTGATCCCTCCAAAGGAAATGTATAGCTTTTAAACATGCCCAGTGATTTTCGTGTGGAAAAAAGATAAATATGAGTAACATAAAATTATTATACAAGTTTTACTGGACTGCCTGGCAAAAGTGACTCCATGGTTGAGTGTTGAGCCATGAACCAAGACATATCTGGGTTTGATTCCTGGTCAGAGCAGGAATCAAATTTGCTTGGAGATGCAGGCTCGATCCAGTCCCAAGTAGGGCAGCCTGTGGATGTTTCTCTCATCGATGTTTCTAGCTCTCTCTCGCTCTCCCTACCTCTCTCTAAAAAAAATCAATAAAACACACACACACATATTTAATTATACTGGACTGATTGTGTGGAATATCTGCACCACAGACTTTTTTTTCATCAAAGAAAATAATAAATTGCACATTCAGAACTTGAAATCTGACATTCTTTAAAAAAAAGAGAGAAAAGTTTCTACTTTTTTTCCCCACAAACAAGACAATAGAAAGAGCACTGATGTTGGACGCAGATGACAGAGACCTGGCTTGGCTGCTATAATAAGTCTTAACTTCAGTTTGCTCATGTGCAAAATGAGGCTATCTCAGCCTCTCTGACAAATTATCACATGGCTTCTATGAGCTTATAATTGTGAAATTACTAAATAAATAAGATATTGTTATTTAGTGACTAATATGTTTATTTGTAGTGAAAATAATATTAAGAATGTTATAACTTGAGGCTTAAGGAGGAAATGGTGAAAATGTTTACCATTAAATAATACCTATTTCTTCTGAAAGAGCAACACTGTTTTGCAAACAGCATTACATAAAGGATTTCAGTAATGTTATTCAATTTGCTTCCCCAGGGTCTGGGAATGAGCTTGTAGGTGCTGACTAGCTCCAACCCCCAAGTCTCCATTTCAGATAGGAATTAAGCTAAGTAGAATGAGGAGAGAAAGCTGCAGGGAATGGGAACATTAGTAGAGAAAAAGATAGGTACACTCTCCCTGCCAGTTCATCAATTTCTTGTACACAAGTCCAAACTTAAGACCATCCCTGACTGCCCTGGTCATTGTGGTTCAGTGGTTAGAGCACCGGCCTGAGGACTGAAGTGTCCCAGTTTCCATTCCAGTCAAGGGCACATGTCCTGGTTGCCCACTTGATTCCCACTAGGGGGAGTGCAGGAGGCAGCTGATCAGTGATTCTCTCTCACCATTGATGTTTCTCTCTCTCCCTCTCCCTTCCTCTCTGAAATCAATAAAAATATGTTTTAAAAAAGATCCCTGAGTAGACCACTTACTTGCTTCTATAACATGTCAAATCAAATCACTGAATGAGAAAAGAACAGTAGCTGTGGTCTGAGTCCCACTTGCCATATCATGGAGTTGAAACTGGAAGGGACACATTTTTAGGAAGCTTCTTTGGTGACATCTAACCAAGTTTGAGAATCAAAGCTATAGATCACCTAATTCAGCAGTTCTCAACCCCTGTTTGAATCAACAAGAGATTTAAAAAAACAGTTGCCCAGATATTTTATTGAGTTGGGCATCAGCATTTTTGTAATGTCCTCCAATTTTTCTAATGTTCAGCCAGGGTAAGAACGATTGGTCTAGTTTAATTCCTTAGTCAGAGAGGAGACCGAGCTCCTCTCCTCTTGAAGAGAGTAAAGAATCAAATTTCTATAAGCATGTGGAAATATGAATACCCAGTTTAACTCTTTATTGAGCACCTTTATGTATCTGGCATAAATCCTGGTCCAAATGGCCTTATCAACTCATAACAGGATAAAAAAAAATCAAAGGAACACAGGGAAGAATAAGGTAAAGGCTGCAGGGCAGAAAGAAACAGGTGTTCTGGTATTTCAGAGATCTGAGAAATACTGGTAACTTGAGGTCTTTATCAGCAACATGACTGATGATTCCTTAAAATCAGAGGATGTGGACTTCTGAAAGTAGGGAGTTCTGGATCTGTGGAACTATACATAAAAATATGGTATGAATACTGCAATTCCTTCTCATGCTTTGAAAATTACCTGGCTCATCCTGGACACTAGAACTTGAAAGAAATATTGTTATAAATAAGGGTAACCTTTGACAGAATTGCACTGATGATTTCTAAAGTCCTGCAAAATTAATTGAGAATGACTATGAATGATGGATATGGAATAGTGGTTGTCACTGAATATCTTTTTAAATACCTTTTTAATTTCCAAAATATTCTAATATATCACTACTCCAATTTCAGGGATACAAATCTAGTTCAGAGTCTCATCATCTATCAACTCAATCATTTCAACATCTTTCTGATTTTTTTTTCTCTAATCTCTTACCAAATTCAATTCTTTCTATGTGTATTTGTCAAGTTAGTAATTCTAAAACATGACTGTACAATGTTTGAAATATATGATGAAGTTTTGTTTTGCTATACATAATTTTATAGTACCCACTTTTTCTCCTTTCAAAGTTTAATTATTATGTATCAAAGTAATATATGAAAATAATTAAAAAATCAGTAATTACAAGGCTTATAATGGAACAAAGCTGTCTCCTGCTTTATGCCTTCACATTATCAATTTCTGCTCCCAGAAGAAATCAATTTAAACTATTTTAGTGGTTTCTACAGGCATTATTTGAATTGATATGCTTGTTCTGTTCCTTCTAGATTTTTCACAATTGGATTTTTCACAATTGGACATTGCCTGTTGATTTTCCCTGTTGATTTTCTACTGAAAAGGATGGGGATTTAGCCAAATTATTCACTCCTACAGACTTCCTTCCTGCAAATGACCAGGGATATACCAGTGGACAAGACATAGTCCTCATACTTTTTAAAAATATATATATTTTATTGATTTTTACAGAGAGGAAGGGAGAGAGATAGGGAGCTAGAAACGTCGATGAGAGAGAAACATCGACCAGCTGCCTCTTGCACACCCCCCTACAGGGGATGTGCCTGCAACCAATGTACATGCCCCTGACCGGCATCGAACCCGGGACCTTTCAGTCCGCAGACTGATGCTCTACCACTGAGCCAAACCGGTTTCGGCTAGAGTCCTCATACTTACAAATTTATGTTGTAAAAGGTAACAAATAGACAAGTAACTTGTTCAAGCATGTCAACCTCGCAGCCCACAGCCACGTGCGGCCCACAAAGAATATTTTTGTGGCCCAGCCAATATAACGGTATGTAAGAAACATCTTAATAAAAAATTCTTAATTTAATTTTCACAATATCCTGTTATACACAATTAACAATGAACTACAACGTTTGCTATTACTGATTACTATAATCGTGTTGCAATCATTTCCCTTACATGCTTGCGCGTAAGCACACCATATCTCTCTACTAATACTAGCAGCAAGTATTTTAGTAGCCAATTGCCACATCATTATTCTTGTATTGACTTGTATGGTGTGCACAACAGAAAATATTTTGCTCTCCGAGAACTAGGAAAATGGGTTTATTTGCATTATGCTTATTAATGTATGCAGTTATTCAGAGTCTGGTAAGTTAATGTTCAAGAAAAAATATCAATTTTTATTAAAATGTTGTATTATTTTATGTTAAAGATTACTCATTTGCCATTTGTATTCAGCATGTCGCTATCGAAATAAACCTACGTTTCTATGAAAATTGAACTTTTTGTTTTTGTGTTTTTTTGGCCCACATAAACTTAAACCTTGTTTATTTGGCCTGTCTTAGCCTTTTAGTTTGACATGTTTGAACTACTTAATAATTCTAGAAAGTGATCCATGATATGAAAAAAATGAAGAGGGACAAGAGAAAAGAATGCACGCCTCCTTCTTCCCTTCACCCAATATTGTTATAATATTTTTATGATTGCATTGGTATAATTGGACAAATATTACTCAACCCTGAGGCATAACTTGTACCAACCATGATCACCTTCACTTATTATACAAGTATTTATTTTCTCTAAGTCTGAAGTTGCCTCATTTTTGCATTTGCTTAGTTCTCCATGTTCTGAGAACGAATTCCTTCCTGAACACGCTGCCACATCTATGAAACTTCTCTCAGTGTAGTCAAACTCTACAGCTAATCTCTCAGTTTTTCTTCCTCCTCCTCCTGTCCTTCCTCTCATCATTCCTGCAAGACCTATGTCTTCTTGCTCCATTCCTGTCTGGTAGCTTCAGACCTGAGCACAGTGGACCCCTGGGGCCTCCCTTTGTCGTCTTCCTAGGATTTCCCTTTGACTTTCTCCTTGGTGAACCCCCTTGCTTGGCGAACTACATCTTTCCTTAGTTCTCCAGGAGCTTCTTGAGAAAGGGTGATTAGGGAGTCAAGTTTGGCAACCTTGCATGATTAAAAATATTTATATTCTGCTCTCACAGGTGGAGAGCCTGCCTGTAGAATTCTAGGTTGAAAATAGTTTTCCCTCAGAAAGCTGGAGGCATTGCTCCATTGCCTTCTTGTTTTCAATGGTGCTAGTGAGAATTTTCATGCCATTCTTATTTCCAGTACTTGGTATGTGACCCGCTTTTTCTCTCTGGAAGCCTTAGGGTTCTAAAATTTCAAAATAATTTGGCTTTCACATTCCTGCCTCTTATTTCAGAAGAGGCAGGAATGTGCGGTGATTAGGAACATGGATTCTAGAACCAGACAGCTGGGCCCATCTATTTAACGAGCTCTGTAACTTCGGGCATTTACTCAATTTCTCTGTGACTCGGACGCCTGTAAAAGGAGGATAATGCTAGTTCCCACATGACAGGGCCTTGGGGAGGATAGTATTGATAGTAATATTTAAAAATGTTATTTCCATCTTGCCTGGCCTTGCTACCAGTGTTAGCTGTGGCAGGAGTTTTTCATGCAGACTTCCACATAAGCCCCTGGTTTTTAGTTTGGTATCTTGTGGTCCAACCTCTCTACTCTGTCTAGGGTAGGGCCTACAGCTTATACAATTTGGGAGTCCCCTTTTTAAGACAAAATAAATCAAAATTATGAAGCAATTAAATATAGGTACTGTGTAAGTGGGGAGCCTGAAGCATAGGTTTCATTAGCTTCAAGTTGAGCCTCGCTCTGCATCCTGCCTTCCCCCAGGGGCTGGAGGGGCCTGCCTGGCTGTACAGGTAGCAGAGGCCTATGGGAGGTCTAACTGCTGCTTATTGTCTTTCATTTAATTTTCTGATAGTTAGCCCCACCCCACACCCTGGCTCTTCATGTATAACCAGCATCTTCAAATCCTGAACCTTTATGGCTTACAGTTCACCTGATGTGCTGCGGCCAGTCAGGCTTCAGCTTCTTTCTAATAAATAAATAAATAAATAAATAAATAAATAAAATATATATATTTTATTAATTTTTTTACAGAGAAGAAGAGAGAGGGATAGAGAGAGAGTTAGAAACATCGATCGAGAGAATGAATCACCGATCAGCAGCCTCTTGCACAACCCCTACTGGGGATGTGCCTGCAACCAAGGTACATGCCTTTGACCTGGGACCTTTCAGTCCGAAGGCTGACACTCTATGCACTGAGCCAAACCGGTTTCGGCAGGCTTCAGCTTCTTGCTGGCCTGCCTTGAATCGCTCATTCATCTACTCTCTGTCTTCTGGAGTCCTGCAGATACCACTTAGCTGCTGTTATTACCCACTCTGTTCTCTTTGTCAGAGGGGGTTGATTCCTTTTTTTATTCCTTTGCTGCCTTTTATGTGGGGTTTTAGGAGATTACAGAAATAAACAACCAGACCCAATTTGCTATATTTAATTGAAAGCCTCATTCTATCCTTAGACATTTTTATGTTTGCCCTTAATTCTACTATTTTATTGTCATTTAAATGAATTCATTATAAAACTAAACATTTGTACTACATATTTGAAAAGCAAATGCCTCCATGTTCACAGAGTCTGGTTTCATTTTTGAGCTAATAATTTGGTCCAGAATTCTGGCGTGTTCCCATATTGAATCAAACTGGAAATATTTTTTGAAGGAAAATATACCAGAAAATGTCTACAAGTTTTAAATACAAAATTACAAACATATGATTATTAATAAAGAAGTTTATAAAAAAATCCTTATGTTACTGGGGGTTTTTTTGTTATTAAATGTATTGGGGTGACATTGGTTAATAGATTAAATAGGTTTCAAGTGTACAATTCTATGACACATGATCTATATATTGAATTATTTGCCCACCACCCAAAGTCAAATCACTTTCAATCACCAAATACCTTGCTCTTTACTATCCCCTTCCTGCCCTTCCCTCTGGTAACCAGCATACTGTTGTCTGTGTCTATGAGTTTTTGTTGTTTTACTTGTTTGTTCATTTGTTGCTTTCAGTTTTATGGTTCTTAACTTTTTCTGTCTGACTTACTTTGTTCAGCATGATATTCTCAAGCCCTATCTATGTCATTGCAAATAGCAGTATTTCATCGTTTCTTATGGATGAGTAGTGTTTCATTATATATATGTACCACATCTTGGTCTTAGAGAATATTTTATGAATTTGACCTCAGAGGTGAGGGAAGTAAAGGCAAAAATAAGTGAACGGGAATATACCAAACTAAAAAGTTTCTGCAGAACAAAAGAAACCACCAACAAAACATAGAGTAAACTAACCAAATGGAAGAAGGTATTTGCAAACAACAGTTCTGACAAGGGGTTAATATCCAAAATATATTAAAAATTCATACAGCTCAACACCAAGCAGTCCAATTAAAAAATGGGCAAAGGACCTGAACAGACACTTCTTCTAAGAATAGATACAAATGGCCAGCAAATATATGAAAATATGCTCAACTTTACCAGCTATTAGGGAAATGCAAATCAAAATTACAATGAGATACCACCACACACCTGTTAGAATGGCTATTACCAATAAGACAAGTAATAACAAATATTGGAGAGGTTATGGAGAAAAAGAAACCCTCATTCACTGCTGGTGGGAACATAAACTGGTACAGCCACTACGGAAAACAGTATGGTGGTTCCTGAGAAAAATTAAGAATAGTAACCATATGACCCTGCAACCCCTCTTCTGGGTATCTTCCCCCAAAATTAAAAAATTTATTCACAAAGATAAATGCACCCCCAAGTTCATTGCAGCATTATTCACGGTGGCAATGACAAGGAAACAACCTAAGTGTCCTTTGATAGATGATTGGATAAAGAAAATGTGGTACCTATGATACTATTTTATTTTTTAAAAATACATTGTCTAGTCTATTCTTCTAGATGGTGTTCAATGAATGTTTGTCAATAAATGCTCCCATAAATAATAGTCTTATTCATCCACTCAGTGGACTTCACTTCTAGGAAAACATGTCCTTTCCCAAACTATTCTCTAAACTCTTGGCAAATGAGCTGTAAAGGGGTTTACAGTAACATTTCCTAAACTGTGCTCTTTGGAATCTTAGATTTGCAAAAATTCTTTAATAAGTAAAATCTAAGAAAATGATCTGTAGTCAAGTACATTTTAGAAAACTCAGAGTTCCACAAAGTAAAATAAATTTATTTAAATGAATGACTTCTTAGAGCCTAAACTCTGATAATATGCATTGTGAATATTTAAGAAGGGAATAATTACTAGTATTTATCAAATTTATTTTACTACCAATCCTGTTTAGAGAGCATACCATTAATTTCTTACAAAGTATAATGCATCAAAATGCAATTTGGAACATTTTCTATCAACAGTATATTTTCTAATTCTGTACCTGTAAAATACCAGTTTTTATCTGGAAGTAGTTTTATCTCTCCCATTACCAATCCCACTCTAGATATTAATTTCTCAGGATTGCTCTATTTTTAAACTCTCTTTAAAAGTTGCGGGGTGAAATAAAAACCTATGTCAGAAAACTTTTTACATTAGAGTTATTGGGGAAAAGCATAAATGAATAAATGATAACAATGGTATGGTGTGATACCAAATAGGCCATCCAAGTAGTTTGGAACTAAATATCTTGTTTCTGCCTTAGGATCAAGGTTAATTTTAAGCAGGTCAGAATGGGAAAGAGATAACACCAAAGTTAGTCACTAAGTGCTCTCTTATTTCTCTCTGATCTTTACTATTCTCCAAACTTTCTGCATGTATTAAACATTCGCATTTTATAGCCAGAGGCTCAAACTGACTGAAGCATACTCTCCAGGACAGGGGGTTTAGGAATCTGTATACAGAAAAGATGATTTGTCAGTTTAAAAAGTTTTGCACTTTGAGCCCCAATTGTGAGGCTTGCCTGGCCACTCCTGGCCATGACTCCCACTTTCCTATCACATCCATGAAAATCCTGATGGAGAATCAGAACTCATTTTCTGCTGTATGTATCTGCTTTGCTTCAGATTCTGATTGGGTAATATGTGAGCCAAGTGTCTCATCCAGATTTCTGATTTATATCTATTAATATTTTAGAGACATTAACCTGAATGAATTCTCTCTAGCATTAATCTTGCCAGAGCATCTCAGAAGAAAACATCTGCTAATATTTTAATTAAATGCTACCGAAGAATAGTTGTGGAAGAGGATTTTAAAAATTAGTTAAAATAATTTAAAAAGTACAACAAAAGCAGTAACTTAAAAATATGATCTTTATACTGTTTCTACCAGCTATATAGTTCTCCTGCTTGGAAGCCACTAGTATGTTATGAAACCTTCTGGAAATAATCTAAAAAATGTTTATGTAATACCTGTGTGCATGTTTCTTTTACCTAAAGATATCATGCTATATATACTGCACTGCACCTTGCTTTTTTCACCTAACTTACCTTGGAGATTGTTACAGGTTGAATTGTGACCCCTTGACCCATAAGTATGTTGAAGTCATAACTCCCAGTATCTCAGAATATCACCTTTATCCTAAATGATAAAGAGGTAATATGCAAATTGAGCATCATTCCAACACACAAGATGGCAACTCCCACTGGGATCGGACCTAAACAGGCAGGTGAACATCCCTCAAGATTGGAGAGAGTGGGGGATGGGCTGAGGGACAAACCCCCAACCCCACCCCATGCACAAATTTCCTGCACTGGGTCTCTAGTATTGATAGAAAGCTGCTTCATGCTATTTGACAGTTGCATAGTATTCTATTACATAACTGGACCAGAATTTATTTACTTAGTCTTCTATTGATAGACATTTAAGTTATTTTGAAACATTTGTCATTAAAAAGATTGCAAAATTAATAACCTCATTCATATATGTGTCATTTCACACATGTGTGAGATTATCCTGGGCTAAATTATAATAGTGAATATTTAAATTGAAATGTTTTGTACATGAACAAGTGAGAAATTATTGTGGCTGGAGTGGTTCCCGTACCACAAACAGAGGTTATAATAACATTAAACCGAAGCCAATAAGGATGCTAGATGAGAGGACTTAGTCCTAATTCCTCTCCCATCCTTCCCCCTAACCATTCACCAGCTGACAAACCTCCCTTCTTTTCTCTGGACCTCTGCTACACCTGAGTTTCCAGTTTTATACTTAAGTTCTTAGGGTGGTCATAGGGATCAAATTATAAATTTTATGTGTATGTGAAAGCAATTGCCCAACATAAATAGGGATTGCTATTGCCTCTCCTTTAAAGCAATGTTTGATAATTTATTATGCCTTCCCTCCACATTTTACAAACACACACACACACACTCACTTATACTTGGCTATATATCTATTTCTCACATTTGTTTCCATGTTTCTTCCTGTTTTCTTTCTGTTTCAGAGCTTTGGTGTGCTAAATTTTTCATCAATAAAATTTCTTTATTTCCTGAAGGGGTCCTGAGGATTTACTTTTAGGGAATACAGTTTCTATGAACTAACGTCTCATCCTTCCTCTTTCTTCTTTTCTCAAATTAGAATAACTGTTGGTAATATATTTTTTAACCAATGGATTGGGAGGGAAATCAGTACAAGATAATCATCACAGCTAATCCATGATGAGGTGATCCTGCTTTGATTTCCTGGGTTATAAAAACTTTCTTTCCAGGCAGGGTTTAGGGTTAAAGTTCTGGTCACATGATTCTTCTTCTTAGTATCCTCAGCCTTGTAGCCTGCCAAGAACTGTCAGAAGCAAGAGTAGGCTGCTGTTTATAGGATATAATTGGTGAAGTGCTAGTTAGAGCCCTTCACACATCTCCCCTAGAGCATTCCAAAGTACTTAAAATTCCTACCTTCAGAGCCAATGCTTTCTCTTGCTCAAATGTAAATAGCCTGAAGAGATATCATAATAAACCATTATCAGTCATCAGCGACTCAGCATGAATTGGTGTATGAAATCTTTTCTCAGATGACCAAGAAATGAGAATTCAACCCAGAAGCTTCCACTGAAGTGGGCTGTGGGTGCTGCTGCTGCCGCTGTGAGAAGTGCAGTCTGGGGAGGTACACTTCTCCCCTCTGTTTTCACTGACCAGGAGCTTCTTAGGAGGGAGGAAGTCCTATGATTAGAGCCATTTACAGAACTGAGCTAAAAGGATCTTCACTTGTGCATAGGATCAACTCCAGGCAAAAGCATGAAGAGGTAGCTGTTGAGTTTTCCTAAACTTTCAATATAACAAGTGTAAGAAGATTCTGGCAAAGCTCAGAGAGTATCTGGCAGTCAAATGGTTCATCACACTAACGCATAATGTTGGGAGGGCCTGTTTTTTGAACCGAACTACTTACTGAGGTAAATATATTCTTGCACTCTCCTCTGTTTTCCCTTTTCCCCATTTCTCTGGCCAGAGGGTGGGATGAGGGGAAGGTTGGGGACATTGATCTCCATCTATTATTATTATTATTATTATTATTATTATTATTATTATTATTTGCTTTTTACTGAATATTTATGGGTAATGATGTCTCCTACCTACGGAAGCCCAAACCTAACTGCCTGAGATCTGCTTTGTTGAGATGTTCCATCTTTTTATACCTCCCCCCTGCCTCCTTTCCTTCCTCTTTCCCTCCCTCATCTTTCCAATTCTTACATGACTAGAAAAACTATTGGAAAAAGGGGAAAGAGATAATATCCCATCTAAACAAACCTGCCCAGACTCCCACCCCTGTTTTTCCAGAATTCACATTCATTTTGGAAGCAGTAGAGCATTGTAAATTGAAAGTACTCCGTGAAGGAAACAATTACTGTGCTTGGGAACAGCCAACAAATTATAGATGGTTTCATAAATTAGATTCACCCAGAGATGTTTCAACTTCAATATTGCTCTCCCATACTGATTTATTGAACTTGCCATATTATCTCTTTGAGAAATGTATCTGTTATGAGAAAATTTTCTCTAAATAAAGAGCCCTCCACTTCTTATAATAGTATTTTTATTCAACTCCTGGTTCTTTTGCCTCTACCTAAAAATAGGCTCAAGCCTCTTTCCAGCCTAGAATTTTAAAAGCTCCTTCTTAAATACTATTTCCTACTCAAGTGAATGCTCCATGTCTCTCCTATTTCTTGTAAACCTCTTGAGGACGCTCCATGTCCTAACCTCCCATTTATTCCTTAACACATAATATACATCTGTGCAACTTTTAGGTATTACCTCATTTAAATTCTAAAAACCCAATGAGGTAGGTCCTACTCATACAAATGAGAATGCTGAGGCTGAGAGAGTGTTAGTATGTTGCTCAGCAAATCAGACACTAAGTGGCAACGTAGAAACTCCAGTTTCATTCTGTGGGTGCTGACAAAATCACTGCTATTTTCCATAATATGTACTGTCTCTATCAACCCAGAGTAACCAATTACTACCTAATCATCATATCCCAGGGTTCATTTTCAATCTTTATCTTACTCAGTTTTCCCACAGCTTTTGTCACAGTTGGACCTTTCTCCATCCTCCACTTTCACAGTATTACAGTCTTTTGGTGCTTCCACACTTCTAACTATTCTTTCTGAAGTTGCTGATTTATCCTTCTCTTGTTCCCTCTTAAATGTTGGGCAAAGCTGAATTTTCTATTTCCTTCAAATGTCTTCCCTGGGTGATCCAATGACTCCTATATTCTCAACAATAATCTCAATTGCAACTTCAGTGTCCCTTTCTCCTAAGCTCCAGGTTGATTTCTACTTATAGATGTCACAAACTAGAAATATTCAAATCAACCTCATTATTTTTCATTCAAAGCCAGTTCCTCCTTTATTTTAAAATACTAGAGGCCTAGTGCACAAAATTTGTGCACTGGGGGGAGGGGGGTTCCTTCAGCTTGGGCTGCACCCTCTCAAAGTCCGGGAGCCCTTGGGGAATGTTCAAATTATGAGGAGGCAAGAGAGGCTCCCGCCACTGCCACTGCCAGCTGTGAGCCCGGCTCAGGGCTACTGCTGAGCAGCGCTTCCCCTGTGGGAGCACCCTGACCACCAGGGGGCAGATCCTGTGTTGAGTGTCTGCCCCCTGGTGGTCAGTGCACGTCTTAGTGACCAGTCGTTCCACCATTTGGTCAATTTGCATATTAGCCTTTTATTATTTGGATAGTTTATTTAAATATTCAAGCTGAAGGATGAGGGGTGGTAGAGCCATTTTTTAGGTCTCTTTTACTTTTATTCCCACATTTAATTAACCACCATATCTTGTGTATTCAAATTTTTAAATTTGAAATTTTGTCCATTTATCTCCATGACTATTTCTGCTGCTTTAACTCACATCCTCATATTATTTTATCTCTTTTAAAGTCAAGTATTGTATATTTACTTTATTATATGCTCTTTAATACTAGCCCAATTTTTTTTACATAGAAATAGATGTTTGTTAAGTGAATAGATAAATATCTACCCAACATTTGTACTTCTTAAAGACCTTATTGTCTAATATTTATAAAGCACTAGTTATTTATTAGACATTATTCTAAAAGCTTTAGTTATACTACTTTATTTACTCTTCACAAATTTCTTCTGAAGTAGGTACAATTATTATTCCCATTTTAAAGATGGGGAGACAGACATGGAGAAGTGAACTGACTTGTCCAAGTTTAGAGCTGGAACTAGATCACAGTTTGGCTTTAAATCCATGCTTTGTTGTATTATGCTCCCTTTTGCTCCATTTCTATGTATTATAATGAGATCCTAATTATTTTTCCACAATAGCTATGAAACTATAATATAAATTCACAAATTTATAGATCTGGAACTAAATTCATATTCTCAGTTTCCCCCAAACCCTCGTCTTAACCTAAACCAATTCACAATCAAAATTAATTCAGAGTTTAAAGGTAAACTGGAGATTACTTTAGGGTCCACTGGTCCAACAGCATGCGAGAGGCAAAAACCCAGCATGACTCCTACAACTCAAGGCAAAATTAGAGCTTGGGAGCAGATCCGGACCCCTTGGTGAGTACTGGCCCTGCCATGTTGGACCATGGGTTACATTCAGTTGAAAAGACAAAACTATAAGGCAGGACAAAACATAGTGTGAACTGACATTTAGCATAAGGGGAGTAGATGGTTTAGACCCAGTGAGTGGAGATAAAAGAGCAGTCCACATGGAGGAATGGATTAATGCCAACAAATATAAAGGGGTCAAGTATACAAAGAAACTGGAAGCCAACGTAGATCATGGGTGAGAGAGAGGCGGAGAGCAGACAGAACAGAATGTGTGCCAGAGACAAGCGTGCCTTCCAAACCCAGGGGAAATCACTTTAGATGTCTTATGCTCTGTGGTGGAGTGGAAATATTTTTGAACTGATTATCACGAGACCTGCATTATAAGTCAGTTCTCCCTTCAATCAGAAGTGTAATCCTGGAAAAGCTACTTAGACTAACTGAAACTCACTTTTCTCATCTGTAGAATTAGATTTCAACATGATGACCTCTGATAGTTATATACTAGTAACCTTTACACATTAGTCTTAAAGTTTTTATATCATGAATTCTTATTAACAATAATAATAATAATAATAATAATAATAAAATAAATAAATCTAAGCAAATATCCCTAATTAGTCCCAGGGAAACATTCCAGATTCTGGCAACCTGTATGTCTCCAATGCAAAACTGTGAGTTTCTGTCAGCAGTGAATCTGCATATTCTTCAAAGGCAAGTGTCAGAATACTCTGGAGATCTCTGGAGGTGCTAAAACATCAAGGAACATTCTTCTTCTTCTTTTTTTTAAATATATTTTTACTGATTTCAGAGAGGAAGAGAGAGGAAGGGAGAGATAGAAATATCAATGATAAGAGGGAATCATTGGTTGGCTGCCTCCTGTATGGCCCCTACTAGGGACCCAACCGCAATCCAGAAATGTGCCTTTGATCGGAATTGAACCTGGGATCCCTGAGTCCACAAGCCAATGCTCTATCTACTGAGCCAAACTGGCTAGGGCAAGAAGCCTTTTGATAAGGATCTATTGCCTACTCAAGAAAATGAACAAGGAGAAAGATAACATTTGCATATAAATCCATCTATAGAGTAAATTTAATTATTATGTCATTGATGTGTATAATCATGGCAAAGCCAAAATGGTCTATAAACACATCTTTGGCATTATCAGAGTTCTAACCTTGAAGTTAGACAAATTAATTAAACAACTTGACATTCAAATGACTTTAATTAGGTAAGTTTGATATGCTAAATTCCTATAAGAAGTGGCACAGGTTATAAAAATAGATGAGTAAAACTCAGTCCCCTACACAGTAGGAGAAGTGAGCATTGCATGTAAGTAACCATCAAGTAAGGTGGAAAGAGAAGATACCTAGAAAAATACCAAGGGCCGTGAAAATTCTAAGATAGAAAAATTATTTCTGCACTGAGCAATTCATTATTTCTTGTGATAATAGCTAAGTCCAGGCCAAATTACTGCCCTGGAAATTTCTTTAAACATAGTCCACTTGTGAGCCCACTAGTGGGTTTTGGCTTACAAAAGACAGGTCTGAGTGAGACGTTAACTCAGTGACAACTATAGTGGGCTCTAAGGACACCCAGAAACAAAGCAGAATACTTCTCTAACTCTTAATTACAAATTTTTTAAAAATCTAATGTCTTCTAGCCTGTTTCTAAGCCATAAACTTCTAGGAACATAAAAGCAAGCCCTGGAAACAAGAATCGTAAAATATTTGTATTGACAATATATTGTTGCAATTTTCTCGAGAATGAAAATATTTTCTCAATAAAGATTTTATCATAAAATGGAAACTTGTGTGTCAGGTTTCTGTTTTCTTAGCCAAAATCAATTTACAATAAGATTATATGCATGAAGGAATTTATAACAGATACTTTAATAGAAAATCAAGTTCAGCACAGATATTGAGAATTATACTAGTAGTAAATAATACCTCATGCTCAAATAACTGGGAACTCTCTACTTTTCATATCAGATGAAACTTGTGGTTTAAGAAGTCAATTTTCTTTATTCTGTCCAAGGACTAAAACAAAGTTACAATAAATCCCTTATGATAAAATTTGTCACACTGGCCATGCAGAACATGTATCAGGCAACTCTGTAAAAACATATTTCAGTCACAACCTCCAAATTAGAATTTATATATATATATATATATATATATATATATATATATATGTGTGTGTGTGTGTGTGTGTGTGTGTGTGTGTGTGTGTATGTGTATATATATATATATATATATATATATATATATATATATATATATATATAATGTGATCATGTGACTATACAGAGATGGTGGCTGCCTACAAGCTAAGAGGCCATAAAATGTAACCTACTTTAGGGACACCTTGATTTTAGACTAACCAGGGACCAGAACCGTGAAAAACAAATGCATACTGTTTAAGTTGCCCTGTATGCGGTATTTCGTTATGACAACCTGAGCTAAGACATTAGCTTACAATTAAATTCAGCAGGGGTAGCTTTTGAGGCCAGTCTCTGAGGTTGGTCCTGACCTTAGGAGGGCTCTTCTTAGCGTGTGCAAGTGCGTGTGCTCTCTCTCTCTCTCTCTCTCTCTCTCTCTCTCTCTCTCTCTCTCTCTCTCCCTCCCTCCCTCCCTCCCTCCCTCACTGAATCTCTCTAGTGAACTGACTGGCCTGTGGTCCTGCTATTATTTTTGATTAACACTTAGTTTAATAAAGTGTTAATTTTTAAAATGTATACAAGCCAATTAAGAAAATTTTAAAAACCAATTGAACTAAAATGGGGGCAAAAAAGTGAACAGGTGGATTTAAAAAGGAAATATAAATGATTTTTAAACATATAAAAGATTGTCAACCTGACTTAGAATTAAAAAAAAGATACACATTAAACCTATACAAAAATTATGTTTTCATGTGTATGTTTAGCAAAGATAAAAAAAATTGATAACATAATCCCAACATTGCTGGTAGTAATATAAATTGTTACAATAATCTCTGAACAGTGCTTTGTCAGTAATGCCTATCAAAATTGCAAAAGTCCATATCTTCAAATCACTTCTAGGGATTCATCCTAGAGACATACTGGCATATGTGGAAGATGACATATGTCCTCATTAGTAATGACCGCACTGTTTGTAATAGTAAAAAGCTGAAAACCTTCCAATAGGGTTTTAAAAAAAATAAATTGTGGCGTAAGTTTGTGGCTGATTCCGTCAATAGCCCCATTTCTTCCAACTTTCCCCTCTCCAAGCCCATTGCCACATGCCCTGTCATTTGTGGTGCTCTTCCATTGTGACCGGGTGTAATCCCCAGCTCCTTGGCTTTAGCATCTCATTTGCTTTGGCTGACATGACAGCACATTGATGAATGTGACACAAGCAGAATTTTAAAGGGGACTTACATGGATTCAGCTTGCTTGCCCTTGTGCTTCTACTGATGTCATGAGAAGAACATGCCAAAGCTCTTCCTCTGGTCGTGGGAGGGAGATAATAGCCATTGGGAGCAGCACTGTTTTCAGATAAGCCCAACCTAGGGTAGAACATAGCAGTCAATTCACAGAAGGATGAGCAAGCCCAGAGTAGCAGAGTTTGCCAACCAAATTATTCAATCAGGTTATTCAATCCTCAACCAATTTACAAATGCATAAGTTATACTTATAAAGAATTGCTGTTTTGAGTCAGAGTTTTTGTGTGTTTTTTAAAAAATATATTTTATTGATTTTTTTACAGAGAGGAAGAGAGAGGGACAGAGAGTTAGCAACATCGATGAGAGAGAATCATTGATCAGCTGCCTCCTGCACACCCCCTATTGGGGATGTGCCTGCAACCAAGGTACATGCCCTTGACTGAAATCGAACCTGGAACCTCTCAGTTCGCAGGCCGATGCTCTATCCACTAAGCCAAACGGGTTTCGGCTTGAGTCAGAGTTTTGAGGTGGTTTATTGCACAGCAATAGATAGCTCAATACCCTAAAGCAATGAATACTGTCTACCAATAAAATAGTTATTTATCATGCTATTAAGGAATAATCTCTGAGCTTTATAGTTCAGTTAAATAAAATGAAGAACACTGTGTAGTGTCTAATTGTTTGTGAAAATAAATTTGCATACATGTGTATAAGATATAATTGGATGCCGAAACCGGTTTGGCTCAATGGATAGAGCGTTAGCTTGGGGACTGAAGGGTTGCGGGTTTGATTCCGGTCAAGGGCACGTACCTTGGTTGCACGCATATCCCCAGTAGGGGGTGTGCAAGAGGCAGCTGATCGATGACTCTCTCTCATAGATGTTTCTAACTCTCTATCTCTCTCCCTTCCTTTCTGTACAAAATCAATAAAAAATATATATTTTTAAAAAAGATATAATTGGAAAGCTACAGACGGAAACCTGATAAAAGTTGGTTGTCTATGGACAGGTGACCTGGAGAGCTGAGGAACAGGAGTGGAAAGAGACGTTTTCTTTGTATACCTTTCTGTCATTTTTGAATTTTCAACTATTTAAGTGCTTTGTATATTAAAAAAAAAAATTAATTAAACTATTTAAAAAACTCAAGCTATTCACCACACTCTAAATTCTCCTAGCATCTAATAGAGAAGAAAAATTCTAAAATCAAATTTTTCTTCCTTCCCAAGTGACAATTTTTTGCTTGAATGATTGTAGGATTCCTTTCTTTTCCTTTGTATTGGGAGTTTCAGCAATATTTATCTAGGTGTACAAATATAATTTGTTATTATCTCTTGGTAGCTAGAATATATATGGAAAGAACCCTTAAAACTCAATCATAAGAAAACCAACAGTCCAATTAAAAAAAAAAGGGGGCAAATGAATTGATCAGACGTTTCATGAAAGAATATAAACAAAAGGCAAATAAGAACACTAAAAGGTGCTCAATGTCACTGATCAATTAAAAGCATAATGAGATACTACTGCATACCTACTAAGTTTAACCATATCAAACATTAGAAGGATGTGGAGCAATTAAAACTCTTTTTCACTGCTGGAGGTAATGTAAAATGGTACAAACCATTTTTCAGAACAGTTTGTCAATTCTTTAAAAAGTTAAAAATTAATCTAGCATGTGTCTGAGCCATTCCATCTCTTGGTATTTCTCCAAGAGAAATGAAAGCATATGATCACACAAAGGCTTGGACATGAATGTTTATCACATCTTTATATGTGATAGCCCCAAACTGGAAACAGTCCAAGTGTCCATCAACAGGAAAAGAAATAAACAAAATGTCCTATATTCAGATCATGGAATAGTATTCAGCAAAAAATGGGAATAAATTGGTGATACTCATAACGGCATGGATAAATCTCAAATTAACTGTGCTGAGTGAAAGGAGCCAGATAAAAAAAGAGCCCCTACTTCATGGTTCCATTTATATAATACCTAGAAAATTCAAACTAATCTATAGGCACAGAAATAAAATTAATGGTTGCCTGAGGGAACATGGATGGAAGAATTATAAAAGGTCATGATGAAACTTTTGAGGGTTATGAATATGTTCATTTTCTTGGCTGTAATGATTGTTTCAAGGCTGTATACAAAAGTCAAAACTTGTTAAGCTGTACCCTTAAGTTACATGCAAAAAAAATAAAAAAGAAATCAAATGTTAGAATGTGGAAAGCTGAGTAGTAGGTGCATAGATTTTTGTTACACGATTCTTTGTTGTTGAGTACGTGTTTTTTATTTTTAATAGCAAAAATATTTTAATTAGCCCTGGCTGCTTTGCTCAGTGGTTAGAGTGTCTACCTGTGGACCTAAGGGTCACAGGTTCAATTCTTGGTCAAGGGCACATACCTGGGTTGCAGGTTTGATCCCTGGCCCTGGTTGGGGCATGTGCAGGAGGTGGCTAATCAATGTGTCTCTCTCACATGGATATTTCTCTCTCTCTCCCTTTACCTCCCTCCTTCCTTTCACTCTCTCTAAAAAATCAATGGAAAAAAATATCCTTGGGTGAGAATTTAAAATATATATATTTTAATTAAACAAAAAATAAAACTAGATTTCCCACCCTTGAGTTAAACTAGCAGAAACAATACGTTTCCATGAAATCAGAGCCATTGTCTTCAGTTTTCAGTATACTGCCTAGAAGCACTCATTAGGCACTCCAAATTATTATTATTATTTTTAAAATATATATTTTATTGATTTTGTACAGAGAGGAAGGGAGAGAGATAGAGAGTTAGAAACATTGATGAGGAGAGTCATCAATCAGCTGACTCCTGCACATCCCCTACTGGGGATGTGTCCACAACCAAGGTACATGCCTTTGACCGGAATCGCACCCAGGTCCTTCAGTCCCCAAGCCGAGGCTCTATCCATTGAGCCAAACTGGTTTCGGCGACACTCCAAATTATTTATCCAATAAATAATACATACATCTGAATGCATGTATAACTAGTGCTTATGTTGTTATTTTAAAGAAGCTTTCAATTCTTTATGTTAAACCCTAAAAGTTATGGAACAATTTTAGAGTGATTGCCCATAATGTGGAGACTGGCTGCTGAGATGACCAGAAACCTCTATAATATAAAGTAATCAGCACCTTATCCTCAAAGGATATGCTCCAAGTCCCCCACCAAGCCCCAAACATACTGTTTTTTCCTATACATGCATACGTATGATAAAGTTACACTGATAAATTAGACAGTTTCCTGGATAGAAAATTTGTTCTTACTGTAGATCTTAGCAACCTCAGCACATGACTCTTTTTCTTTTATGAAGTCAAGAACTTTCACCTTTTCACTTAAAGGAAGCACCTTACGTCTTCTTTGCGGCATATCCAAATTGCCAGCATTGTGCTCTGGGGTCATTACTTAAGTAAAATAAGGATCACTTGAACAAAGTATTTCAATACCTCTGTAGTTGATCTGATGGTGCAGATAGCTACTGAGATGGCTACCAAGTGACTAGCTAGCTGGCAGCATACACAGCACGAGGAGGCTGAACAAAGGAATGATTCACATCCCCAGCAGGTCGGAGCAGAACAATGCGAGATTTCATCACGTTGTTCAGCTCAGCACACAATTTAAAACTTATTAATTATTTATTTCTGAAATTTTTCATTTTATATTGGACCATGGTTAACCGCAGGTAACTGAAACTCCAGAAAGAGAAACCACAGATGAGGGGGGCTTTGATTTCAGGGAGCTTGCCCCAGCAAAGGCCTATGGGCTGTTTGCAGGTGGCGCCTGTCTGACTATTGAACACCTATGGGTCAGTGTCTGTGCCACACTAGTTGTAAACTATTTTGAATATCACTCCTTTGCAAATGTCATTCCATCAACATTTCTTGGGTTCAAATAGCCATTGAGGCCACACATTCCTTCGGTAGGCTTTTGTTCAAATTCAGTATAGGCATTCTTTGGCACGTACTGTGCACCCAACTCCTTTATCCTACCATCACTCACATTGTTCAGGCCGCATGGTTTGACACTGGCTTGATTTTGGATTCCTAAACTCTTTCACTTCCATTTTTGTTCACAACCAAGGTAATGCGATAAAATTCTATTAAAAAATACGTATTATTTTCATCCTCTCGTCCTGGGTTTTTATAAGGGGATCTAAAACAAACTTTAAAAATATTCATTGATTGGCTTTGAATATTTCAAGAAGTGCTAGCAGGAAACTTAGTGACCTGTGTACTGTAGCTTGCTGGATAAGACTTACAAAGCAGATTAGAGAAGCCTGTGTCACGATTCCAGGCTTTGGCTCATGTTCATCTGCTTAACCTCTGCCATGGACATGCAGTAGACAGATTGTCAATGTGCCAGGATTAGAAAAATTCCACCCCCCCCCCATTCACTCCTTTATTTTCAGCTTTTAATATTAGGTTTCATGTTTTAAAATATTTTTAAAACCATTTTTATTTTTTATTTTTATTTATTTTTTTTTAAATATATATATTTTATTGCTTTTTGTACAGAGAGGAAGGGAGAGAGATAGAGAGTTAGAAACATCAATGAGAGAGAGTCATCGATCAGCTGCCTCTTGCACACCCCCTACTGGGGATATGCCTGCAACCAAGGTACATGCCCTTGACCAGAATTGAACCCGGGACCCTTCAGTCCCCACACCGACGCTCTATCCATTGAGCCAAACCGGTCCCGGCCATTTTTATTTTTTAATTATAGTTGACATATAATGTTATATTAGTTTCAGCTGTACACAATAGTGACCAGATATTAAATGATCTTTGCAATAAATCTCATAGCCATTTGACATGATAAATAGTTATTAGAATAATATTGACTATATTCCCTATGTTGTACTTAACATCCCCATAACTATTCTGTGACATCCAATTTGTACTTCTAAATCCCCTCACCTTTCACCCATTTAAAATGATAAATGTTTATATTCTAAACTCCATACTGAATAAATTACCAAAATTTATAGATTCTATCTCTTAAATACCAATATAGGTGGTTTTCGACTTTTTAAAAAGCAATGTTTTATTTTTAAAACAAATATTTTATAAAGTACACTCTTTATATATAAAACATACATTTACACATAAAATTTAAAATATGTATTTATTAACTATAATATAAAGGGAAAATCAAAAAGAATTAAATATTAAGTGATATGTAATATAACATATAACCATTTCAGCATAACTATAGAAGACCCATTGAAATTATAATATAATTTTACCTATTTATAAATGGGCTAGGGTTTAAGAAAAATTAGACAAATATTCAATGAATATTGAAGATAATGTTTCTTTATAGTAGACATTTTGAAATGAGAATCACTATAAATGCAATAACTGCACATGAAAACAGATACAGTTGGGCTGTATTACTAATTCAGATAGGGTGAGTGACATAGCTGTTAGAGATAAAATGCTGGTAAAGGTGCAAACAAAGCAATATATATTCTTCCTTCAACGAACCTGGTAGCCACATTTCTGGAAAATTTAGAATTTATTAAAACCATACTATAAGTATTTGTAGTTTAAAAATAAAATGAAGTTCTATATCGGATGAGATTATAATCAAGTTTTACATCTATAAGAATGTCTATAGATGGATGTTTAAAAGTCATGTGGAAGCATAATTTTTATTATATGCTATATCCCCTAATTACAGCATGTCTAGTATCCTGGCTTCTACACACTAAATGGCAGTAGCTCTCTCCAATCATTGTGACAGAAAAATGCCTCCACGAATATCAAAATGCCCACTAGGGGCAGTGTCACCCTGTTGAGAACCACTGATCTGTATAATCTGGTCCTACCTTGACAATCTTTTGCAGCTGCTTTAGTTTGGTTCTTTAACATCTGTCACTCGGTCAACTTTTCTGCCTGTCTTGAGTCTTCTCTTCCTATAATTCACCCCAAAACAGGTAGCAAAGGTGTTCTTTCTTATATGCCCACCTGATCATGTCATTCTCTATGCACATCTTCAGGGGCTCCCAGGCAATCTAGGATGAAGTCAAACTTTTTAGCATGGGGATTAGTTGATCCCACCGTATTTCAGATCTGTCCTGTACCACTCCTTCCAGTGTTTGCTGTGCTCTTTCCCACTTAGCGTACAGAAATGAACAAGGTCTCTGTCTTTTCACCAACTTGCCTATTTTTTTTTAATCTGGCAAATTCTTGATAAGAATTCAAATGCAGTCAAGCTTGACTTCCACAATGATGCCTTCTGCAGACACTTTGCCACCCCTCCTTTGGCCCCTGTACATACCATATGTATTATGACGGTTAGAGGATCTGTCTCTGAATTCCCTGATGGCAGGACTTTTTATCTTATGTACTTTGATATCCTGAGGACATCAAATAGGTGGAGGGCAAATGGTAAGGTCTTAAAATGTTGAACACTTAAAATTGAATGATCCTTTAATGTTAGCTACTTGGGAAGTTCTGCCAGTTGTTTTTCTTTACCTTTTAATATTGTCTCATCCTTGAAGAATCACATATATCCATCCACTTTAATCTCTCCAGTCTGTTATTGCCATTTATTTATTTAGAGTGGAAGAGAGAGAGAAAGACAGAGGGAAACATCAACGTGAGAGAAACACAGATTGGTTGCCTCTTGCATGTGCCCTGACCAAGGTCCGGCCAGCTTAGGAGCCTAAAATGATGTATGTGCCCTTGACCAGAATCGAAGCCAGGCTGAGGCTCTATCCAAAATCGGCTAGGGACTGTATAGCCTTTTAGCTTTGTTCTTTCTTTAGTAATTATTTAATTCCCAGTGAATTCTGAAATATCTTTGTTATAATTTTCTTCTACTCCCATTGTACTGATTCATGAAACAAATGTTTTTGACCCATTCCCTAATACATATTTTACTTAATTTATATACCTCAGACAAGAAGCCTATTTCTTTCAAAAGTGATTTGAAATAAACTCATGAGAATTTCTTTTTAATCATTAACAAATTTTAAAATTTATTTTTCCATGCATATGTGTATAAAATAATATACTGTATATGTAACTGGTTTGTTTTTTCCTCCCTAAATCAACCCTCAACCTAACTGTTCTGGTTGTAGGTGTTGATCCATGGTTTTACGGCATATGTGCTTGATGTTCACCAATACTTGATTTTGTTTTAGATATCTTTCAGATTTCAGAGTGTTAACCTTCATTAATTCCTCTGCTAATTTAATTCAGACACCGATATTAACTAGTCTTAAAGAATGCTGGATCACATTGCTTTTCTCTGCTAGTTACCATGAGGGTGGCCCTAATCACTCATCTTTTTAAAATATATTACATTATTTCTTGCCTTCCCAGGATTTAGCAGCAAAATTTCAATAATTTATTAATGAATTTCCTTTGGGTCATTAGGACAAAGATGGCTCCTGTAGGAAAAGAAATCCGCTAAATAAATGATAGTGCAGAGACATTTTCCTGGAGGCCACACAGTGACTGATTGAAATGCACTAACTTGATTCTTCTCCATTTGGGTATTCAGATCCTTCTTTCTTTTCATTTTGGAATGGAAGAATAAATGAGGAAAACTGTGCTCAGAAATCCTATCTTGCTCCAGAGCATGTAAATAGCATTATGAGCAAAAATTTTCAAGCCTTCAAGAGTAAGGCAAGTATAGGATAATTAAATGCTCATGACAATCAAAATAGAATTAATCCTAGTAAGCTTTTCTCAGTTGAAGGAAACGTCTTTAAAAAGTGCTTACTGATCTGTCTTTTAGTAGGGCAGTTAAAAAAAATGTGGTGTAACAATCCACAGTAAGGACTATTTTGCAGTCTTTAATAAAGAAGAAAACATACCTATATGTATGGACATAAAAGGATATGTGGTTGTTTTAAAGTGAGAAAAGTCATGGGTAATTCTATGATCCCATTCATATAAAAACAGAAGTTAAAATATATACATAGAGGAGATTGGAAAGGTGCACACACATGAAACTGCACTCTACCTTCTGCATTGAAGGCTTTTGTTTTTGTGGTTGTCCCACCAGATGATGAAGTCCTTTTATTGCCAGATTTAATAAAGGATGATCAACATTCAATTAAAATTTCATGTAAACAATGAATTATTTTAGTATAGGTACATCCCAAATATGGCACAGGACATATTTATACTAATATATATACATACATATATATATATATATATATATATATATATATATATATATATATTGTCTCACTGAAATTCAAATTTAATTTAGAATCCTGAAATTTTATTTGTCAAATCTCACAATTGTATTTAAGGAGACCATAAGCAATTCATCCTTATACTATTGTTACTAGCACAGCTAGTTACAGAGATATAGCGGGTATACCGTAAATGGTGAGAAGAACTAAGGAGAGCACAATAACACCAGATAGTTTTGCTAAGTGTGCTCCATACTTTATCTTAACTCTCATGGAAATGCCCCCAAGTTTTAGCAGTGTTCTTATTTTACAGATTAAGAAACAGAGGTATGTCGAAGTCACATGGTGGGTGGTAGAGTTAGAAGTGGGTCCTGGTTCAGCAGTCAACGTCAAGGCCAGCTGCAGGGAGGAGGGAGAGGAAGGAAAGAGGGGGAAAGAGCCAGGGAGGAAGCTTTGGAGGAGCAGTGTAGGGCTCTGCACATGTGCCTCCGCCTTGCCTGGACATGGAATGTGGGATGTACACGAAAGGCAGGCAAATCTGGGCCCGGTCCCCACCTCCAGCATCCACTGGAAAAAGTTACAGTAGTCACCCCCTTATCTACAGTTTCCCTTTCCAAGGTTCCAGTTACTCATGGCAACCCAGGTCGGAAAATACTAAATAGAAAATTCCAGAGACAAATAATTCATAAGTTTTAAATCATGCGCCTGTTCAGAATGATAAAAATCTCACACCATCCTGCCAAGAACCATCCCTTTGTCAATGCTCCCTACGCTCCCCGCCCCTTAGTCACTTAGTAGCCATCTTGGTTTTCAGATCATTGTCAAGATATGGTAGTGCTTGTGCTCAGGCAGCTCTTATTTTATTTCAGAATGGCCTTAACGTGCAACAGTAGCAAGGCTGGCAAAGCAGATGTGCCGAAGAGGAGCTGTGGAGTGCTTCCTTTGAGTGAAAAGGTGCGTATAGTACCATAACATATTTTGAGAGAGACCACATTCACATAAATCTTATTACAGTATAGTTTTATAATTGTTCTATTATTATTGATCACTTTTTGTGCCTGATTTGTAAATTAAACTTTATCATGTATAAACAATACAATGAGGGGTTGGGTATTATCCTGGGTTTTGGGCATTCACCTGCTTGGAATGCATCCCCAGCAGATAGGGGGGAACTACACTATGTTATTTACTTTTTTGCCTCAATTTTCTCGGGTGTAAAACTGGAGGGAGAGGGCCTCCCTGAGAACTGATGTGCAGAGTCAATCATATAATTTCTATAAAGTGATCGGCATAGGGTTTGGCAAGTAAAAGACAGTTAATACTCAAGGTTCCAGAGTTTTCATTTGTAGAACAGGTTAACACCATCAGTAGCAACACGATAATAATACTAATTTATATTGATGAGTTGATTTGAGGACTAGGTGAAAATATATATAACCTTTCTAAGTTGTGAAGTGCTTCTCATTCTTAACAGAGAAATTGCTCTTGAGATAATCTTTAGGATAAGACTATCTCTTGTCACAGAATATCATGCCAGAGCATTACTTCAGTTCCTCCCCCCACCCCCAAAGTAATTAATTTTGTTTTAAAATTTATCATAGAGTAAACAGGACTCTTTTGTTTTAGTGTATGTAGATCTATGAATTTTAACCCATGTACTGATTTACATAACCACCACTACAGCATACCGAACACGACTACAGCTTTTGAGACTCTTTTTTTTCCAAAGTGTTTCATATTCAGGTTGCAAGACACCTTTCAAAACAAGAAAAGGGGATTTGGAAAAACGTGATGAAGACACAAACGAACAAAACTGACACTTTGCTCAAATATCTGCAGCCTCCAAACCCTCTCCTGTCTGGGCCACTTTTGCTATTGGCTCTGCAGACTATCTCTTGTCATGAAAGTAGTCAAGAATGAACTTGAGAGTACAATACGTGTGCAAACTGCAGCATTCCTTATCTGATCATATGATTACCGGACCTTAATTTCCCAATTGTTTTCTCTAATTCCCACTTTTCTCTCCAAAATGAAGAAACCTGAACTAACTAACCAGCACCTTCTCATGAAAATTATTTGATTGGGAAAACGGAGATAGTTATTGATAGAGCACAAGGACAGGGCTTTTAGGGCGCCAAACCTCTCCAATAGAACATCCTCCCAGGAAGTAGTCATTCAATCTATTCCCTTCTCCAGCTCCAACCTCTGCACCCCCTCCTCCGCCCAGCTCCCCCAAGGGCAACAGCAGACTTTAGGCCAAGCTTCAGATCTCCCTGGGCGGCCTCCCTCTCCCCCACCCCCCTGCGAACTCTCCTAGCTTTAGTGACTGACTGGCACTGACACACCGCAGCCACATCTGGTGAGAGGGGGCGGGTCCGCTTTCCCGATGAATCACCACGTTGCTATTTGCCTTTTGTTTCTAGGATGCTTTGGCTGCCTTTTCTTCCCTCTGCTTTTAATTTTCGAGGAGAAAAGCTAATGAATCAAGAATGAATCTCCTCTCCATTAATCCCCCCTCTTCCCGCCCTCTTCTATCTTAAAGTTGGCTCTCTCTCTCTTCACAAGTTCCGTAACCCTTCAAGCAGGATGGATGGGCGGGGTGCGTTCATCACACCTAAATCAGAAGTTGGCTTCTAAGGTATCCCTTTGACGGGAAGATTTTTCTGACGCTCCCTTGCAGTTTGCTGGGCGCTGAGCTGCGGCCGCTGTGCATCCTCAGCTCATTTCTTTCTGCTGCTGCTCCGTCGCGCCTGAACCTACCTCCACGCCGCCCCGGGTACCCGAATCTGGGCGAATTCCACGAGCTTCATTAGCGGTTTTGTTCCAGTCCAAGGTAAATACAGTATGCAAAATAAGGAACCACCCAAGGATGCCGGAGACGGGGGGGAGAGAGGGATTCCCTCATCGTTTCCCCGAATATTCCCCCTTCATTTCCACCGGGAGGAGGCACGAAGCCCAGGTCCCCCGGCCAGTCCCTCTTCCTAAATCTCCCAGCCGCGGTCTACGGAGCCTGGCCGCGCGGCAGGAGGGGTCCCGCCCCGGCCCGGCCCTCCCCCGCCCCCCTGGTTGGTTTTTCCCGGCCGCGGAGGCTGGGCCCGGGCCGGGGTGCGAGCGGAGTCTGCACGCGCAGCTCGGAGCCGGGAAGTCGCCGGGACTCCGGCGGGACGCGGAGTTGCCTCCGGAGCCTGCGGGCGGCCGGGCGCCGAGGTGAGCAGCCGGGAGCCGGCCGCGCGGCGGGCGAGAACCGGGAAGGCGTTGCCGCCGCTCCTCCCCATCGCCGGGCGCGAGAGGAGCGCCAGGTCCCGGCTCACTCCGCCGCTTTGTTCGCGGCCTTTCCCTTCCCTTTTGGAGGAGACTGGAACCCTCTCCGGGACCCGGGGGCTGGCGGAGGCGCGGGCTGGGGGAGCAGGGGGGGTGGGGGGGAACACAGCTGGACAGAGGGGGTGGGGGCTTATTCCTCCTTATCCCTGGGAGGGAGGGCCTAAGCGAGATCAAAAGACTCTTGCAACCTGAAACTTGCCTCTCCTCCAAACCTGGCCCGGGAGAAGTCCGCGTGGGGGCGGAGACCCGGAAGGCAGGTCGTCCGTGGAGGCGGAGGGGTGGGGGGCGGGGGGTAAGAAGAGTGAGAAGTTTGGTCGGGAAGGCGCTGGGGATTAAGCAAGAAGTTACGCAGGAGGCACAAGTCTGCTGGCGAAAGGAGGCGGGCGGGAGGCCGGGGAGATATAAATATCTATAGCTCGGGCCAGGGCGGGAGGAAGTCTTGATACTCAAGTCTCGGGATGCGCGCCCCTCTCCTGCGTAAGGATGTGCTGGGGACTGGGGACTCGGGGGGCGGGGGGAGGAGAGGCGCTCCGGGGCTTTGGGAGGGAGGTCCCGGGGATAGGGTGGGACCCCTTGACTTGGACAGATCGGTTCCTGCACTCGGGTGCGGATCCTCACGCTTCTCTCCCCGCCGGTCCCAGGTCCTGCAGCGGATCCGGCGTGAGGCGCCGAGCACAGAGGCGAGTGGTGCCACCGGGGGTGGCGGCAGGAAGAGGAGCGCGAGTGGGGCGTCCGGAGCCGCCGTGCGTACTTGCTAGTGGCCTGGGGCGGGGGGATCGCCCCGGGAGGGGGACGCCCGGAGCCAGGGGCAGCTGAGCCAAGCTCCGGCTGCGGCGCACCCCCTTCGCTCCTTCCCCCCCTCCCCCCCCAGGAGAGGAAAGTTTTCTCCGGAAGCTCCCTGCTAACCCGCGCCCTCGGGGGGCCCAGCTTTCGAGCCTTCGAAGCGGGCGCCGTCCCAGGCCAGCTCCGGGGAGACCCTCCGGGGAGCCCCGCGCCGGGATGCCTGGAGCTTGCGCCCGTGGCCCCGCTGCGGCCGCGGGGGACGCTTGGCTGCGGCTGGCGCGGCTGGCGCTGGTCCTGCTGGGCTGGGTCTCCTCCTCGTCCCTCCCCTCCTCGGCGACCTCGTCTGCCTCCTCGGGGTCCTTAGGGGCGGTGTCCGCGCAGCCCCCGCTGCCAAGCCAATGCCCCCCGCCCTGCGAGTGCTCCGAGGCGGCGCGCACCGTCAAGTGCGTGAACCGCAACCTGAGCGAGGTGCCCGCGGACCTGCCCGCCTACGTGCGCACCCTCTTCCTCACGGGCAACCAGCTGGGCGCGCTGCCCGCCGGCGCCTTCGCCCGCCGCCCGCCGCTGGCCGAGTTGGCCGCGCTCAACCTCAGCGGCAGCCGCCTGCAGGAGGTGCGCGCCCGCGCCTTCGAGCACCTGCCCAGCCTGCGCCAGCTCGACCTCAGCCACAACCCGCTGGCCTATCTCAGCCCTGCGGCCTTCGCGGGCATCACCAACGCCAGCGCCTCCTCGCCCCCCGGGCCCCTGGCGGAGCTGTTCCTGAACCACATCGTGCCCCCCGATGACGACGAGCGCCACGCCAACCGCAGCTTCGAGGGGATGGTGGCGGCCGCCCTGCGAGCCGGCGGCCCGGCGCTGCGCGGGCTCCGCCGCCTGGAGCTGGCCAGCAACGCCTTGGTCTACCTGCCCCAGGATGTCCTGGCCCAGCTGCCCAGCCTCAGGCACCTGGACCTGCGCAACAACTCGCTGGTGAGCCTGACCTACCTGTCCTTCCGCAACCTGACGCACCTGGAAAGCCTCCACCTGGAAGACAATGCCCTCAAGGCGCTGCACAACGGCACGCTGGCAGAGTGGCAGGGCCTACCCCAGGTCAAGGTCTTCCTGGACAACAACCCCTGGGTCTGCGACTGCCACATGGGGGACATGGTGGCCTGGCTCAAGGAGACGGAGGTGGTGCAGGGAAAAGCCAGGCTCACCTGTGCGTTCCCGGAGAAAATGAGGAACCGGGTCCTCCTGGAACTCAACAGCTCCGACCTGGACTGCGATCCTATCCTCCCTCCGTCCCTGCAGACTTCCTATGTCTTCCTCGGTATCGTGTTAGCCCTGATCGGTGCCATTTTCCTACTGGTTTTGTATTTGAACCGCAAGGGGATAAAAAAGTGGATGCATAACATCAGAGATGCCTGCAGGGATCACATGGAAGGTTATCATTACAGATACGAGATCAATGCGGACCCCAGGTTAACCAACCTCAGTTCTAACTCGGATGTCTGAGCAGCGTTCGAGGCCAGAACAAGGACAGCTGTGCATGAGTCGTAGACTTCATTAAGCTTTATCCTGTCCTAGGCTTGCTCCACCTCCACCCTCCACTGTAAATAACACCGGCCTGGACTGAACGCAGGGAAGGGGATTTGCTCCCTTGTCATGTAAAGTGTCTCGGTGTGGTCCATTCATGTAAGATGATGACTAACAATCTCATAGTCTTTAACCCTTTTTCCTTTCTTGGAACTCAACATGTATGGAGGGACTTCTCAAGTTTCAGCATGAACATGGACACCTGGCTGTCTGTTTCTGTTAGTACAAAATGTAACAAGTGTACCAATACAGATAGCATTCAACAAAAGCTGCCTCAACTTTTTCAGAAAAAAAATATTCTATTCATAAGTATCAGTTTTATTCTCATGTACCTAAATTGTGAAGAAAATGATTGCATTCCATAAACTGCCTGCAGACCTTAGCAAGCTCTTCAAAGTAACTCCGTAGTACACAGGAGCACCTGCATCCGAGAGCATGCTTATAATTTTACTGTTCTGCATATTACAAAAAGTAACTTGCAACTTCAGATAACTCCTTTGAGAAAGTAAATTACTTTTTTTGATTGCAGTTTATATGAAACTATATGCAAGTTGTTTTATAAGCTGCATTGAGATCCAACAGGCTAAATTGTTTAAAAAATTCAATAAAGATTCTTAAAAGAATTACAGTTGTGTTCAAGTTTGCTATTTGAAATAAAGGATTAGGGACAGTGTTACTGAGTGGTCTTGGTTCCAGTGATATTTAAGGTGTCATAGCTGAGAATGAAACTGGAGCAATATCTTACATAAGTAGATTTTGGAGATAATTTTGAGATGGTGGATCCTTTCAAGATTTAAATAGAGAATTTGAATATTCATGTGAAAAGACTTACGGTCCCAAAATTAATGCTATTTCAGAAACAATTGTGTCAGAGCATTATAAAGTGGTGAGAAGGAACAGTCCTGTATAATAAACAGTTCACAGTTTGGGACTTTTTCCAGAGTATGCTTTTAGGATAGAACAAAATTACTTAATAAACCTCTCCATATGAAATTTGGGTGTTTATAGAGTATGAAACAAATACAAATAAATGTATGAAAACTAAATGTTTTAAAGATAGAATATTCTAAAATCAAAGACTTTAAAATAAATTAATTTTTTTAAAGATCATAATGTAAATTGTAATTTAGATTTTTTTGGAGAATATTTAAAAATATATTTGGATAATTGTTCTGTATTTTTTAAAATATATTTTTATTGATTTCAGAGAGGAAGAGAGAAATAGAAACATTAATAATGAGAGAGAATCATTGACTGGCTGCCTCCACATGGGATCAAGCTCACAACCCGGACATATGCCCTGACCAAGAATCAAACTGTGACCTTCTGGTTCATAGGTTGACACTCAACCACTGAGACACGCCAGGAGGGCTGGATAATTTTATCAGAGACCCTACTAAATATGTTTTAAACAATGTTATGATAGGATACGCATTTGAGGAAAAAGCCTGAGATAAATGTCTACATGCACAAACAAGTGTCTCAACTAATAATCATAGGTTCTTGTGTTCCATTCAGTTTTTAAGAATTTGGGGATATTTTTATTTTAGCTAAGCTCTGTGTTGGTATATACATCTCTGCGAAAAATAAAGCACACTTAAGTGTAAATAAAGCAATTAGTGAATCAATTGATAATCTCAATAAATAGACAAAAATTTTTTCACAGTTATTTTCCAATTAGAAGTAAATTCCATTCATCTCCAAGCTGTTCTATAAAGTGACTTTAATTTAGCCATTATTGTTTAACTTAAAGTGTAATGAACTTGCATCAGCATGTCTTAGGGCCTTCTTCAGTGTCTTATATTTGAAATATTATTTTCATAAGTGAAAAAGGATTAGATACTACTTTGGGTTCTAGAAATCTTTGCCTAATCCTTTTTTGAGTTAAATTCAGAAGTTTTCAAAATAGGGCAAAAAAGCCCAGTAATGTGTAGATTAGACTAAATAGTTAGAATATGATGTTTTAACTATATTAACTTTAATAAGGTTTATCTTATGAAATATTACAGAATTGATTATTTATGGTTATACTTGAAATCCTATAATTACCTGAGTAAAGTTTATATATATGGTATTTAAAATTCCATTAAACATTTTAATTTTTCATCAGGAATTCATAAACTAGCTAGCTGCCCAACTAGCTTACTTCCAAAAAATGATGAAGATATTAGCTTGCCAAAAATAGTGAAAACATGTAGTAAGAGTACACATCTTAGGAATAAACTGCTGATGGGCGTTTATTGGTAAGTCTAAAAATTTGTAGACAACACCAAATTGTAGTATTTATAGTTTCTATTCAGAAGAATTATTTCTGCATCCTGTGATAGCCTAACAGTTAAAAAGTGAGCCTTGCCTAGCCAGTCTGGCTCAGTGGTGGAGTGTCCATCCAGGAACTAAGAGGTCAGGGTTCAATTCCCAGTTGAGAGGTGTGCAGGAGACAGCCGATCGATGATATTCACCTCTCATTGATGTTTCTATAATATCTTTATCCCTCTTCCTCCATTTCTAAAAATCAATAAAAACATATTTTAGGAAAAAAAGCAAGCTTTATCTTAAATCCAAGAAAGCAGTAGATTCATTAGTCTGGCTTTTCTCTCTATTAACTCCCTGAAGCAGAATCTGTGATAAAAGAAAGCAGTGTTTTCACTTGTTCCGTGGATAACCTTTTTGAAGTTATGATTTCTTCTTTTTCATTGCCTTGTTTCTTCCTATGAACTTTCCCATTTGCCATGGCTCTCTTTTTTATCATGTCACTCCTTTCTATTCCAATATATGGCATAGGTCCTTTTTAAGGTAAAAATATTACTGTTTGAAAACAATTGTTATTGTACAGTCATAATGTTCTTAAGTCTATAACCTTATAAGGCATTCAGAGTTCTCTGGAAGATAGGTGCTATGTACATCCAATAAGTACAAGAGATTCAGGAAAAATGAAATTAAAAGCATCACTTTAGCCCTGGCCAGTGTGGCTCAGGTGGTTGGGTGTCATCCCTGTGCACCAAAAGGCTGCCTGTTAGATTCCAGGTCAGAGCAGGAGGCAGCCAATCCATGTTTTGCTCTCATATTGATGTTTCTCTCTCCCTCTCTCTTTCTCTCTAAAAATCAACAATAATGAAAAAAACATAACAATAAAATCATAAAGACTTGAGTTTTAACAAAAAAGAAAGTATCACTTAAAGTATACCTTTTTTTTTTTTTTTTTTTTTTTAATATGTTTTTATTGACCAGGAATTGAACCCTGACCTCTTGGTTCGTGAGTTGATGCTCAACCACTAAGCCACACCAGGCAGGCTAAGTGTACTTGTTTTAAACACTGATCCATTATGCATTATTTATCCTAGAAAACTACCAGTAACCTACTTTTTAAGATATGTTTTGGTTGGTAATACACTTTATTACTCAGCTTAATGAAGGTTTCAAAGGAAACACCCTTTACTTATCGTTTATATAAACTTCACTTAAAGAAAGTTAGAAAGATATAGGTTTCCCCTGCTATCTGAAAGTAGAATGTTCCTATGAAGCGTTTCCTAGGCTGAAGTGCTACAAAGTGAAGAAGCAATGACCATTCATCTAAAAGCCAAAGGTCCTCCTTGGGTTTCTTTCGGTTAGTGGGATTCAGTACCCACGTAGGTCATTCCTAAAAGTGACGCAGCCTAACACAAACTTTTAAAGAGTGGGAGATACTTGTACTTTAAAATTTAAGCACTTGATAAATCTATCCATTTTAAAAGCTATAAAAAGTCCAATAAATCTCTACTTAAAGTGGTAAGATTTTAGGGTAATATAGCTATTGATCCTGAACTGTAAGTCACCCCCCCTTCCCTGCCCCTTTCAATATAACCCTTTAGTTTGCAGCATTTATACAGGGCTGGGCAAAAGTAGCTTTATTGTTGTTCATATGGAAAAAGGCACGCAGGTTATGATTAGCACAATAGCTCTATTTACTCAAAAGAATGTCATAATGCAACTATAAACCTACTTTTGCCCACTGTGCATATGTACCTACCATAAATTTTGCTGCCACGTGTAATTATGGTGACCTGTAAGGCACATTTGTACCTTGTAGCCAATAGACGTTTTTACCAAATAAGTAGACTTAGAAGCACATTTGATAAAATTTGGAGCTCCATAGATTCAAGATGCTTTTTTTTCAGAGGTGGAGAAAAGCTTCATTGAAATGAGCAAATCACAAATGATAAATTATTTTAAAATATTTTGATTGGCAGCATAGGTGGATTATACTTCCCTCGATACTTAATTAGAAATAACATATCTTTGTTTTCTGGGTTTTTTTTTTGTTTTTTTTTTTTTAATTAAAGTGGATGTAAAAAAAGAACAAATGAACTGTGACTGTTTCCTTAGGGATTTTGTTTTACTCTTATCCCTTTCGGCCTAAGGTTCCAACACGGGGCTTAACATTCTTGAGGCCATTCGAGGCTTTGCATCTCTATTTGGGAATCGTTCATATCATTTCTGCTTTCCATTTAAGTTTTCTCTGAAGTCTGCACTGAAAGAGACACCATGAGGACTTACAAGGTTAAAAACAGTTTGGTAAGTGCTTTTTTCCTGCTCCAAAACCTGTTCAGTCCTCTAGCCTTCAGAGAGCAGTGCCATGAAGTGAAGACAGACATTTATGAGATGAGATTCTGGATTCTCTTTTACACTTACGCCAGGACATTTTCACAGTAAAAGAGAGGGAGGGAAGGAAATGATATTTCTAGATAATTTGAAATAATTACTTTGAGAAACTATATTCTGTATTTCTCAGGAGTTACTGCCTCTTTCTAGAAGGAGAAAAACAGCTCTTTAAAACTATTTCATACAGTTTTATTTTTTCTCTCCTTAGAAACTAGAAGCCCAATGCACAAAATTCATGAAAAGGGCTCGGCTCCGGATTCCTCTGAAAGGTTGTCTAATTAGCGTATTACCTCTTTATTATATAGGATATTTGCTTAAAAAACACTTACTTTAGCAGCTCTATCTTTGTCATGGGTTAAAAATAACCAGATTACAAAATATATTTAACATATGATTTATACAATTTTTACAAGAATGAGGATTCTTAATAGTATTTCCAACTTGGGGACTCTTAGATGTGTCAAGCCCAGCTTCCCATTCTACAAATAAAGAAACTGATAATTGTGACATATCATCATGTTACATAATGATGGCCAGGACTTGTTCTCAGGGTTCCAGACTCCCCTTCTAGTAATTTTTTTAAAATGTTTTCATTGATTGTTTGTAGAGAGAGGAAGGGAGAGGGATAGAGAGATGGAAACATCAATGATAGAGAAACATCATCAAATTGGCTGCCTCCTCCTGTATGCTCCCTGGGGATCAAGTCTGAAATCTGGGCATCAAACCGGTAATCTCTTGGATCCTGGGTTGATGCTTAACCACTGAACCACACTGGCCAGGCCTACTTCTCTTTTTGCCACGTGATGGCATTACTAATTACCTAACTTTAGACCTTTGACATACCAGTGACTAATAAAAAATGGCAATTGCTGTGGATTTGTTTTTATTGTTTTTGCTTTCCACTCAAACATTCACTGTTTCATTGTGCTCTAAATTTCACTTCTAGTGTGTAAAAAATTACTGTTTCATAGTCCTGATATGCTTAAATATGTTTGAAATATTATTATGACAATAATGTCATAGCAGCCTTTATTATTATAAAGCTTCTCTGAGTCCATAATATGATAGGAAATATTTGAGGCATTTAATGCTGGTAATTCTTCTAAAAAGGAAAATAAAATTCTGCAAAGCTGTGCTAACTTGTGTAATTCTAGCTTAAAAGATGAGTTAGCTCAGCTGGTGAGAACACTAAACAAATGAGGTCAAGTTCATCTCTATAAAGTCTGTCATTCAGTCACCAGGTGAGACAGTCAGCTTTGCATGCTCTGGTCTGCTCTCCAGGCCCACGCCCACTCCAGGTGCATGCTAGCCATCCGTCCTCTGAGGGCCTAGACCAAACATGGAATCTAAATCAATGCAAATCCATTATCACCCTGGAAAATCAGTGGACAGACTGGCCACACCTTGGCAACTCTGCTGGTGATATGCCAGTTCACTACCCACATATGCAGGACTGAAGATGAGAGCCCCTAGCCAGGCGTCCTCAAACTTTTTAAAGTGGAGGCCAGATCACGGTCCCTCAGAGAGCTGGAGGGCCGGACTATATGAACTACTAATTCCTACTGTAACACCTCGGCTGCGCTCACTGCCCAAAAAACCTGGCGGGCCAGATCAGACTCCTCTGCGGGCCGCATGTGGCCCGCGGGCCGTAGTTTGAAGACCCCTGCTAGGCCCTCACAGTGTAGTACGCATGCTACAGATCACAAAAGGTTTTTCGTGAATGTGAATTCTGGGGGGAAAAATCCTCCCACGGGTGCCTTTTAATGGATCACATGGGAAATTAATTAGTTTTGCTTTACTGCTTGAAAATGAGGTTTAAGATTCAGGTCATGATGACGATATCACCAACTTGTATGTAAATGTTTATAAAAATAGAGATACAGTTTATGTTTAGCTGACATCTTGTGATAATAGAAGTTGTTTGTGGTTCACAGTTTAACTTGGTGAATGTAAGGATACAATTGTTTTCAAGGGAGCAAACACTGAGGACCAGCTATAATACATTTTGTGAAAAGTAAATATTTAATACCATGTTTTAAAGAACCCGAGGATGCTATCAAGATAGGCTTATTTTAAAATAGAAGTTTATAGACTTCCCTACTCCCCTTTCCCTCCACATTCCTAGTCCTACTACTTTTTGTTTTCTTCCCCCAAAGGGGACTGTGATACGTACCATTTCAAGCTGACTACTAGCACACAAGGGAATCAGACTGACTGAGATATTCGGTGGGTGATGGTAAAAGGGTGCACTGCTTTGTACAAAGCAATTTCAGTTTTACAACACAGTAAATTGTTTTCAAAAAAAGACTTTATCTTTCAATTAGACACATTTTGTGGTTCTTATAGATCAGAGCAAACATGGCTATAAAACACATTATTAAATTAACTCATATTTCTTGTAGGATATTTAAAAACACACGGGACAACAGGGGAACACCATGACTAATACTATTGCTACGGAAAAAATGCCTTAAAATGGAGATAAATGGCCTTCTGTTTATATCACATTGTATCTTGTTTTTTCACTTACAACATTGTGAATCCCCCACTATCATTAAAAACTATTCTATTATTTTGTCTTAAAGTACTGCAGACCATCCCATATTTTATACACGAGGAGATTCCTTACAATTTTAAATTAACATCCCAATGAGCACTGTTGTGCCCATCTGTGTTTCTATAGCTCCCATTTCCCCCTTTAAGATGATCCTTGAAAGAGAAGTACTGCATCCGAGAGCATGATCTCTTTTTTGTCACTTTAAAAAATATTTTTGATATCTATTAAAAGTAGGAATATTAAATATAGATTGCATAGTTCCCTATATAGTTTAGGAGTTTCACATTAAACTTTTTACAGAGTACTGAGTGGTCTGTGGAAAGGATTTTAAACAGAAAGAAATGTTAAGTTGCTTTTTAATTCACAAATGTCTACTTTTGAATATGAGCCATAGATGACAGCTAAGCTCATATTCCGGTTGGGGTTTGTGTATGGAGGGGCGGGAGGGGAGAGTGGGTAGGAGAGTAACCTAGCTAGTTATATGTTAGCAAGCAGTTTTCATGGCACAAGTATGTCTTTGCCTGAATTCTACTCTTTTTAGATGATTTGTGTGTATTTAGAATTAATTTAGATTTTGTGCATGTGATTTAATTTTGCTAATCTTACTGTTAATTTGTTTTAAAATTTCAGTGAAGCCAAAACCGGTTTGGCTCAGTGGATAGAGCGTTGGCCTGTGGATTGAAAGGTCCAGGTTCAATTCCGGTCAAGAGCATATACCTTGGTTGTGGGCACACCCCCAACAAGGGGTGTGCAAGAGGCAGCTGATCTCTGTTTCTCTCTCTCATCGATGTTTCTAACTCTCTATCCCTCTCTCTTTCTCTCTGTGAAAAATTAATAAAATATATTAAAAAAATAAAATTTCAGTGAAGTGCTGTAAAACATTTATTTGGTTCATTAAATATATGTTTATTAAATGTTTTCTATATACATGACCCTGTTTTTGCATTGGATTAAAAAATGAGTTTCTTAACTCATAGATTCAGAGAACATTTTGATGGTTGTGCAGATAATCGGGAAGGGGGTTGGCAGGATAGGTGGAAAAAAACCCCCAGAGTTTCTGACATAAAATTGTTCCTGATTCAATAGAGAGAATAAATGATAATAGCTAACATTTTATTGCATGTTTAGTATAAATCAAGCCCTAGGCAAATTCCTACACATGTAATGTCTTATTTCCTCTCATTTCAAGAGGAAATTGAAACTTAGAGAGGACAGGTGTTCTGCCCAAGGACCATTAGCAAGAATCCAAAATGGAAATTTTTTTCAGTCTGTCTTCAGGTTCATGCTCTCAACCTCTGAGGTTTAAAAGCAATAAAACATTAATGACTTTGACCATTGTGGAGAACAGTGTGGAGTTTCCTCAAAAAACTGAAAATGGAACTCCCATTTGACCCAGTAATCCCACTCCTAGGAATATATCCCAAGAAACTAAAAACACCAATCAGAAAGGATATATGCACCCCTATGTTCATAGCAGCACAATCTACAATAGCTAAAATCTGGAAACAGCCTAGGTGCCCATCAGCAGATGATTGGATCAAAAAACTATGGTACATCTACACAATGCTGCCATAAAAAAGAAGGAATTCTCATCATTTGCAGCAACCTGGATAGAACTAGAGAACATTATGCTGAGTGAAATAAGCCAGTCAGTAAAAGAGAAATACCACATGGCCTCACTCATTTATGGACATTAAGAAACATTATAAACTGACAAACCAAAAGATAGATATAAAGACAGTAAAGCAACAAGCAGACTGTAAAAGTACACCAGGGAGAGTAGGGAGATCTGGGGGAGATAAGAGATCAATCGAAGGACTTGTATACATGCATATAAGTACAACTAATGGACACAAAACTCTGGGGAGGGAGGGTATGTGGGGGGGGCAATGTTAAAATATGTACACAGATAATAATTTAATAAATAAAAAAAATTAAAAAAAACATTAATGACTTCGTTATATATACAGTAGAACATGATAAAACACTACCAGGGATTCAAATAGTATGATGATACAGGATTCAAAGCAGAGAGAGAGCTTGTTTGGTTGAGAGATTCAGAAAAGGAGTTCATGGAGGAGTTAGCTTTTGAGATGATCTCAAAGAAAGAGGCGCATAGAGATAGATAGTGGGTGGAAGAGAAAACTCAGAATAGAGGAAACTGCGCAAGCAAAGATAATGGAGGCAATTAAAGACCCAAGTGTGTTCTGGGAACAGTAACATTTGAAGCATTATGTTTATAAAGGAGAATAGTAGAGAGTGGACTAGAAAGATAAATCTTCAGATATGATAAATAGTTTCTGCTTAATTCAGTGGACAGTGGGGAGCCATTGGAGGTCTACGAGCAGGGAAGTGATATGCATAGACACGGCTGCCCCTGGAGGTTCCCAAGACCCATGATACCACACATGCACCAAGAGAGTCTGAAAAGTTTTACTACTCCCATAGTGGGGTCTTCTGGGAGAGTAGGGCTTGGCTTTGTTTTTCATTGTGATTAGGGGATGGGAGCAGAATGAGGGTTTGGGTTTTTGTGGTTTCAACTACCCAGCACGTGCCAAGGTAGGAAACTCGTGGGCATTTTCATGGGCTTGCCCAGCAATGGGACAAAAAGTGGGAGGAGGGGGATCTGGGCACTGTTAGTGCTCAGACATCACAAATGGCATCAGACTCTATAATTCACCACTGATGTTTGGTGACTGAAATATGCTGTCTCATTAAATTGATTTTGAACTTAAGTCAGCTCTCCATGAGGCTTACAAAATAGGACCATAAAGTGAGGTTAAAGTTCCACTGGATGCCTTGTTCAGGAGTCTGTGGTGTGTATTTTAAGAAGTAAAATGCAGACATTATTGATGGTTACCATCAATAATGTCTGAAACTCCAAAGGGGATAAGAAGTGTCTTGATGAGGAGATGGAGATATATCTATAGATGATATAGATATAGATATAGATATAGATATAGATATAGATATATACATATCTGATTTTATATAAAATAAAATTTGATTTCAGAGAGAAAGGGAGAGGAAAAGAGAGATATAAACATCAATGTGAGAGCAAATCATTGATTGGCTGCCTCCTGCACGCCCCCTACTGGGGGTCAAGCCTGCAACCCAGGCATGTGCCCTTGATCAGAATTGAACCTGGGACCCTTCAGTCCGAAGTCCAACACTCTATCCACTGAGCCAAACCCACTAGGGCTTGATGAGGCTTTTTATTTTTGAATTAGTATGGGCAGACATGTGTGTGACCTTGATTTATATTTTAGGTATCTGTCAGGCAAGAAATTCCCATCATTTTTTAGCCCAAAGAAAGTGACCTTGGAAGGCTAATCTGGCAGTGATGAAGGGAAAGACAAGAGACAAGTGACTGTTCAGTAGTTAAGGTAAGGTGGTCCTTCGTAGTAATTTTTTAACTCATTAAAAAAATTTATTTTCCCAGTTAAGTTTAAAGATGCTGCCACTATTTAGCAATCCAGAGCAGTTTCTATTCTGTTCCTTCTTTTTCATCTTTTGATAGATGTTCTAATGAGAAATGAATTTACCAAAGAAAATGCTTGACTAAATCTGCAATCTTACTAATTTAGTACTGGCTAATGAAGTTAAATGTCGGGTGGTATTCTGTTCTAATAGTCCTTATAGTAAGTTGGTCCCTTATAGGTAGGGTAGTTTTTAATGAGGTTTATATTACATACTGCAGAGACATTTCATGTTACTTACAGAAGTGCTTTTTATATAATAAGTGACATATTTCATAATTCCTTATTTCATATTCATATGCTCCAGGTACCATTCTAAGTGCTTTATTAATATAATTTTTTATTCTTTTTTAAAATATATTTTATTGATTTTTTACAGAGAGGAAGGGAGAGAGAGAGTTAGAAACATCAATGAGAGAGAGTCATCGATCAGCTGCCTCCTGCACACCCCCTACTGGGGATGTGCCCACAACCAATGTACATGCCCTTGATTGGAATCAAACCTGGGACTCTTCAGTCCACAGGCCAACGCTCTATCCACTTAACCAAACCGGTTTCGGCTAATTTTTTAAATTCTTAATGGGATCACTTCATAGATGAGGAAACTGAAGCACTTTGGAGGTTAGCCTGCCCAAGTTGACAGAACTAGTAAGTCGTAGAGTTAGGGTTTAAACCCAGGATCTTAGAACTTGAATTTGGCTCCAGAATTCACATATTAACCACTGTGCTATACTGCCTCTCACATGTTTCATGATAATCACAATGGTACCATATTTTCCGGCGTATAAGACGACCCCCTAGTTTTACAGTTAAAACATAGGTTTAGGCCTGTATTCGCTGTATAAGACTACCCCCCACTTCCGAGGCAACACCGGTTCTTTTTTTAATAGACCGCCTCTCTGACTCTGGCCAATCTGAGCAGGCTTTTTACTAGAACACAGTGTACATGTTCTGTACCCGAAGCTACACTGTGTTCTAGTAAAAAGCCTGCTCAGATTGGCCAGAGTCAGAGAGGCGGTCTATTAAAAAAAGAACCGGTGTTGCCTTGGAAGTGGGGGGTAGTCTTATACAGCGAATACAGGCCTAAACCTATGTTTTAACTGTAAAACTAGGGGGTCGTCTTATACGCCGGAAAATACGGTATATATTAGAGCAGTTAAGAATATGTGTAACAGGTTTCTCATTAGCACGTATGATTTAAGAGATTATGGGATAAATGATCCAAATAATTTAATTGAATTTTTAAAGACTTTAGTTTTTATTATTTGACTAGAGGTGCATTGTATGAAATTTGTACACAGGTAGGGTCTCTACGTCTGGCTGGCAATCAAGGCTGATATGTGGGATGACTGGGGGGGGCAGTCAGGGGGCCCTTATTGGCACCTGCTTTGGCCAGCCTGGCATCACCTGCTCACCGGCCCTGTCCTGACCCTCCCCCTGCCCCCCTGCTTGCTGGCCAGCCCCACGCACCACCCCTTGGTCACCAGCTTTTATGGGGAAACCAATGGAGCCATTGAGGAGCCCCCTACTGGCACCTGCCTTGGGTGGCCTGGGGCCTGAGGGCAGCTTCTGCATTGAGCATCTGCCCCCTGTTGGTCAATGTGTGTCATAGCAACCGGGCATTCCACCTGTCATTCTGCTGTTCACTCAATTTGCATATTAGGCTTTTATTATATAGGACTAGAAGCCTGGTGCATGAAAATTCATGCATTAGACAGGGGGTGGGGGGTCCCTCAGCCCAGCCTGCCTCCTCTCACAGTCTGGGAGCCCTCAGGGTGGCAGGCGACCTGGCAGTCAAGTGACCTGGCATTACACCTCTGCTGCTGCCACTGCTGGCAGTACAAGCCTTGGCTGACCCTGATTACCTGAGCCTTGGGTGGCTGGGCAGCCGCCATTTGAGGCTTGTCTGTGCCTCGGACCTGCCCTGGGCAGCTGCCACCCAAGGCTTGCCTGTGCCTTGGGCTGGCCCTGGGCAGCTGGGGGACTATGGAGGCAGGCACGTAGAGCAGCCAGGCCCTCCTGGGGGCGGGCCTAGCCTTGCCACATGCCTGCCACCCCAGTAGGGCTGAGGAGACTGGGCACCGCCATCTTTGTGGGTGGGACCATCAATTAGCATATTCCCTCCTTATTAGCTATGGGCACCGCCATCTTTTGTGATGGCGTGAGGCTCAGTTAGCATATTCCCTCTTTATTAGATAGCATGTTAAACTATAAGCACAAAAATCATTACATTTCAGTGGTATTTAATGTATGTGAAGAAATGGTGATAAAATAATATAAAGGCCTGAAAAAGACACTGTGTGTGGAAAAGAGCCATGATAATTCAAATTCCAAATCTAAGATGAAAAAAATCACAAAAGCTGGCCTGGTTGCCCTCAACTGCCCCCCCCCCCCCCCCGCCCTGCAAGCCTAGTTGCCCCTCACGGACTCCCCCATCCCCCGCTGGCCTAGTCGCCCCATGCAGCTTGCATGTCCAGTCGTTTGGTCGTCCCTCACTAACCTGCCTGCTGGCCTGGTCATAGGCAGCTATCTTGTGAAGGTCAATTTGCATATTACCTCTTTATTTTATAGATTGGCTTCTTATAATTTTAATGACTTTATTGGCCATACCACAAATCTCTGCTCAGTCCCAAGAAACATTTTTTCAATTAATTTAACATTGACTAAAACACAAAATACATTTTTAGATTGACTTGACTTTTCTTTCCCTATATTTGACTGTTTTGCTTGCACAGATTGCCATAGTGTTAGTCTGAGGATATTTGGTAAAAGATGTAGTGATAATACAAATTAAAAGCAAAAAACTATTAAGTCAGAGTTTTCTATCTCATCTACCCCTTGGATGGAAGCAAACTGCTTTGGCATTGAGAACACCTGACTCAATTCTGTTAAGTCTGAGGTAGAAAAATGGCATTTAACTAAACACAATCAGCAATGTTGATGTTTTGAATATTGGACAATTTCTTACTGACCTTTGTTTTACTTGACAAACTCAACATGCAGCCAACATTTTGCCAACAGAACTGAGTGCAGGGAGTGAATGTTACTTGTCTAGATGGAACTTGTTTTGGCCCATCTTCAAGTTAGTTGGGTTCCAAGCTGGATTGAGGCTTAATTCAAGAGGACTTTCCTACTGGCAATGGCTTCTGAACTCACCAGCTCCAAAGACTTTGGAAATACTATCATCTCCAGGGAAGACCAAGCTCATTAATTAGGATTAGGTTCAGCTGTGAGTGACAGAAAACTCAGCAGAGGTAAATTTATCTCTCTCTTAAAAGTCTGCAGATTTCAAGTCCAGAAGTAGTATGCTTGCCTTGCTCTATGCAATCTTCAGCAACTCACGACGCTTCCACCTCATTGTTTCTCCATTCCTAGTAGGTAGCCCTAATGTTTTTGGTGTAAATTGGCTTGAGTCTGTGATCCCTTTAGGATGAGCCCTGGGGAGACTTACTTTATCCAGTAGCTGGTTAAACTTTACATCAGTGCTTAACGACTTTAAATATATAAGTAAGGTAGCTTCCCTCTGATTAACGGACTCATTTAAGTATCTCTAGAATTAAAATATTTGATATCACAGACAGCCAATGAGAAGAACCCTTCTCTGAGATGCTCATTTTATTTTAATACATAATTATTTTGTATTTTTACCATGAGTTGAAGCAATTTTTTTTGTTCTTTTTAAAATGAAAGTTTTTCATTCAAAGATTCACTGTTAAACATTTGGGAAATTCAAAAAATTGGCAACAAGAAATAAATCAACATTGTTCCTTTATCCTCAGAACGCTATTGTCTTTTAATTTTTTTCCTCCAAAACTAACTTATTTTTAAAAACTTAAAGGTGATGCATTAAAATATTTAAATTTAAGTTGAACTATGTCATTGGCACATGTAAGTGAGCCGAATAAATCTGATTTTATGATTTGAAGGTAAAATGCTCTATCATAGCTCTGAGTTATCATTTAGTAATGTGTTCTTCAGGATAGAAGCATACTGTTCACTGGAAGGTCCAGTTCATTTCAGAAGGCGGAGGCAGGTGAGGTAGAGCACACATACGTTTACCCTTCCTCTGTGCAAACGGAGCAAACCCTCGGTTTTGTTTTGGACTTCCGGAAGGACAGTCACAATCCAGCAGAGGTTACTCTTGTTCTGAACAAAGCTCTTCACAATTTTGCCGGAGGATTTACAGCATAATTCTGTTATCATCAATTCTGAAAGTATGCTTACAAGGCACAAAGTATTTGGCAAATGAGGGCAAAATAAACACTGCCCGTTAAAAATAATATCAGGCAAAACTAACTATGTCGGTTCCACTTGACATCAAGAGACATTCGTTGATCCTGTCACTTGTGATTTGCTTATTGCACATTGTCTGGGACTTTTATAACAAAGACTTTTATAACGAACCTCCAAATGTATGGAGGGGATTTCTAGAAAAAAAAAAAAATTAGCATCCCACTAAAAGCCTGTTATTATAGTGTGTTGATTTAAGTATTAAAGGCTTAAAATTTAGAATTAAAACACATTTGGGCTTCACATTAATAATTAATTCTGAAAATGTGAAAATCCATTAGTCCTTTATAAGAAATTTGCATAGCTGTGTTTCAGAACAGCCCATCTCACAGTGCCGTGTGTGCATAAATCATCCACGGCGCTGGTTAAAATGCAGCTTGTGACTCCGAGCCTCAGGTGGAGCCTGAGACGCTGCGTTTCTAACCATCTCAATGCTTGTGCTGCTGGTTCACTGGCTCCTTGGAATATCAAGGTTTTGGAGGAACAGAAAAAAAGAACTGTCCCCGTTACCAAACCAGAAAATGTATTCTGAAAACTGTCTGGTCAATCAATTTAATCTCATGCAAATTGGTCGTGAAATGCTGTGATCACGATAGGGCATCGTTCAGTATCAAACTGTTCAAATTGAAAAAAATGCATGCGATTTTAACCCAATTACAGTTTCAAAAAATAGTTTCCTTTTGTGCACTTAATAACTCCATAGTCACATCGTTCTTACACAAGTTTAAACTGGAGTCTAGGCTGCAGACATCCATCATCAAGTACAACTTCATATTTTGGATTTGTGTCTGTAAGGAAACTTGGCATGAGTCTCTTCCAAGTCTTTGAACATATTTAAATGCTGTGATTTTCATTAATTACTCTTAACAAGTTATTAATTCTCTGTTTGGAGTTTCATACCAGCTCATGTCTCTCATGCGCTGGATTTGTGTTTGATACCATTTTGCAGACATTCAGGCGAGTGACTGGCCTTTTCATAAACACTCCTGAAGCGGGAAAATAAGTTTAAGCAGAACTAATCCTATAATTAATAAAAGATGAGATGTTCATTACATAGAGATTGTGGTTTTGTTTTATTTTTTAATGCTGAACTCTGGGCATTCAACAGAAAATTTCTTTTTCTGCAAAGCAGATTTTTTCCCACCCCTAGAGTAAAATCATCTCACACAAATAAAGGTTAAAGGAAGTAAATATTTATCTCACTGGTTACAAACAGAGCATTTTAATGACCTAAGAGCAGACTCCTCTGGTCCATTGTGTTGGCTCCAGATAGATGGCCCAGGGGCCCAGGCCAGAGCGCAGGGCTCCTCCTGCAAGACTCCCTCCCTGACAGGGAACTACCCTCCAGGCAGCTCCTGAGGGGAAGAGCCAGATGCAAATTTATTTCCTTTCTCTTCTCTATAGCTCTCTCTCTCTCTTTTGAGAATTGGCAATTTTCTCTGCCTTACCTGTGGGTGTCAGCAAACTAGTCATTAAATATATTTCTGTCCAAATTCATTTGTCATATTTGATGTTCTTTAAAGATCAAGTCTGAGGTCAGAGATGAGTATCACAAATCTTAACTGGAGTTTATACTTTTATTCGAAGCTACACGAATGCCAGAGTCTGAGAAGTCAGGAACTATCCTAAAGAGGTTTTCAGCCACTTGAAATTCTCAAATTTTCATTGTTGCCTCATTAACATGTGGGTCTCAGTTTCTATGGCAGGAAAAATCCCCTAATTACTATATATATATATATATAAAATAAGAAATGAATTTGCAAGAAAGAAAGATCAGAAATGCAGTTAGGCTGTACAACCTAGAGATATGATCGCTGATATAGCATTTAATAATACTTCAGTACATGGCATTTTAAGCCCCAGCTCTTTAAGTCCCAAGCAAGCTTTTGGTAACCAGTGCCAAATAGACATGAAGGGGATGGTCTCAGCCAGAAAGTTTCATCACCTACAACATTAAGTTGTTAATCTTGCCCAGCTGGTATAGCTCAGTGGTTGAACGTCAACCCATGAATCAAGAAGTCACCGATTTGATTCCTGATTCGATTCCCGTTCAGGGCACATACCTGGGTAGCAGGCTCAAGCCCCAGTAGGGGGTGTATAGGAGGCAACTGATTGATGTTTCACTTTCATTGTTTCTATCTCTTTATCAATCTTCCTACCTCTCTTTTTAAAATCAATAAAAACATTAAAAAATTGTTAAAAAAAAAAAAAAAGATGTTAGTCTTGACTGCACTTCATAACAAGCATTCCCAGCATGCCACAGGGTGAATGGAACCACTCCAAATGCTTGATTGCACCTAAGCAGCTGGCTAAGCTGAAGAGCTGCTGGGTAACATTTTTTATTTGTTAAAAATAGTTTCCTTTATAAAATTGTCTCAGGATAAAAGTACAAAACTTAAAACATTAACAAAACTGCATAAAAGAGCAGTGATAATTAAGATAGCATCAAAACCTCTTAGAGCACATGTGTCAAACACAAGGCCCACGGGCCAAATCCGTCCCGCCAGGCCTTGCAATGTGGCCCGCACCGCGCTGTCATCACTGCACTCCGCTGCGTTTCCATCACAATGACAGTTTATGACTGTTCAGTAAACCATTCGGCCCGCGATTTAGGCTGGATTTTAGATTTTGGCCCCTTCTCTGATTGAGTTCGATACCCCTATCTTAGAGTGTGCCAGAATAAAAGAAGAACAATTAGGGATATTGAGCATGTGTTGTCACAAGTTTTCACTTTTTTAAATTTTATTAAGAAGATATGGGTTTTTATTTAACATCAATATATCTTTCAATACTAATACTGTTGATACAGAGATCCAAGATTGCATTGAGCCCTAGTTGGTTTGGCTCAGTGGATAGAGTGCCAGCCAGCCTGAGGACTAAAGGGTCCCAGGCTTGATTCCAGTCAAGGGCATATGCCAGTTTGTGGGCTCGATCCCCAGTAGGGGGCTTGCAGGAGGCAGCTGATCAATGATTCTCTCTCATCACCGATGTTTCTATCTCTTCCTCAGCAATCAGAGGAAGGCAATGCCCTATCCCACCTCTGCTGCTGCCACTGCCAGAAGCGCATGCCTCGGATGCCCTGGTTACCTGAGCCTTGGCCGGCCCTGGGCAGCTGGGCAGCCACCACCTGAGGTTTGGGGGACTGAGGGGACTGGGGACCCCGGAGGCAGGCATGTGGAGAGGCCGGGCCCACCTGCCACCCCAGCAGGGTTAAGGGGACTGGGCGCTGCCATCTTGTGGCTGTGGGTGCTGCCATCTTGTGGCTGTGGGTGCCATCATCTTTGAGGTCATGGCAGTCAATTAACATATTCCCTTCATATTGGTTGTAGGCACTGCTATCTTTCAGTGGTGTGAGAATCAATTAGCATATTCCCTCTTTATTAGATAATCTATTGCAATGAATAAGATGCTTAAAGACAAGGCAGAAGGAGATAAGGAGATAATACATTTGTGAATTCCTTAATATCCTTGATATATCACTACTGTTAAACTTATAATAAAGGAGGAAAACATCTGGCAGGCTGGAAAATAGTTCTTTGTGAAGTTTTTTTATAGAGAAACTTTATATGGTATACTTTTTGTCTATGTTCCAGTGTCTTTGCAAAATAACATAAATACAAATTGAATACATCAGTTTTTTTCCCTAAGAAAAACTGCATTTTTGTGTTATGATTTAGCATTGGATAATTTATACCTACTGGGATAAAGTGTTAATAACAATGGTATCTACTTTTAGTAAAAGGAGTTCATTTACATTACACAGAAATCCTCATTTGGATGAAGCTTTTACATAATATGGTAGTTGTTTCTGAATAATTGGTTCCTTCCCTGATGTTTAAGTAGCTCTCCATTTTTGTTCTCTCTCAAGACTTTAAAAAGTGAGTTGAACTCACTGTGACACTGACTGTTCATCATATGTATCATTAAGAAAAAAGTATATATCTCAGACAAACAAAACTGAGCTAGCCTGTTTTAGAGGCTCATTTCACCTGATCAGTGAGGCTCAGTGGTTGAGCATCAACCTATAAACCAGGAGGTCACAGTTCAATTCCTGGTCAGGGCACACCCCTGGTTTGAAGGCTTGATCAGATTAATAATTTTCTCTCATCATTGATATATCTAACTCTCTCTTCCTTTCTCTTCCTCTCTGAAATATATATATATATATATAAAATATTATATATATATATATATATATATATAATATTTTTTTTAAAAAAGAGGCTCAAACATTCAAATATATTTTGAAACAAATATATTATTTTCCTAGCCGAAAGCTAAAGAAATTTATAGTACTTAAAAGTTTTAATAATTCTTTTTCTTATGTTTTATAAACACAAATGTTTATTCTTCCTTTAGAAATCAATATTAAAAAATAACCACTATACTAGTATATATAATTCTCCCCTATATTTAGAGTTTATTTGTTTAACTTTTTCTAAAAATTAATATTACATATTTCTTTTTAAAATAACTGTTATAGAAAATTGTCAAAATGAATATTTAGTCAGATAAAAAATGTGCTGAGTACCTATGAGTTAAGTGAATAGCTTAATTATTTTACTTATTCTGCACTGATTACTGATAATATTGCTGCATCTAACATGTCATTTTCCTGGAGCATTATACCATTTTCCTACGTGGAAGAGGTGAAAAACATATATTATAACTCCAAAGATGAAAGAAACTTCCACATAATGCATGGTTACATATATTTCCTTGAGGTAGTAAGTGAATATTTGCCTAAATGTTCTGTTTGAAGCTTTCATGGATTGCATGGGAAACATTTGATCATCTTAAAAGAAAATGAATCTTTTTCCCAAACCCCATAAGATTAACAAAGCAGAAGACAATGTTTTCATCTCTCCTTCCTACTAGCTCATACAGACAGGTTCTCTTATGTTTATTTTCATTTGGATGACAAAAAGGCATACATATCAGTGTAAAGTTTGGAATGGAGTAAAATCTCGGAAATTGTGTGCTGACTTCAACTACTATAGCATTCCATTTATATTTTGATATAGATCTTTATGGAGTATTGCAAGGTCTTGGTTTTTTTTGAAGAGAGAACCTAAATTTGAAGAACAGTCACAGGGTAGTGCAATAAAGGATTTGGGCTGTAGGATCAAACAGGACTAGGTTCAAATCTTGCTCTCTTTCACTTCCCACTCGGATAAATTTAGGCAAGGTACATGGCTTCCATGAGTCCCAATTTCCCCGTTTATAAAGTAGATTTTATAGTAATATTTATTACAAAGCGTCCTGAGAATCAAATGAATGTAAAGGAATTGGTCAATAAATTATCTGCTGTATCAGTTTCTTCCTCTGACAACCTGATATGCTCAGTGATGATTTAGATTATATACCTTTATTTCTATTTGGAAAATTGTGTAGTTTTTTTTTTTTTTCAATTGTAATAGTTACATTTTTAAAAGGGTATATATATATATATATATATATATATATATATATATATATATATATAGTGAACTTGGGCACAATTTAACTTCTTTTTAAAAAAAATTAATTTGAGGTAAGGAGGGCAGGAGGGAGAGGAGAGAGAAACACTCATCAGCTGCCTCGAGCACATGCCTCAACCTGGGATGGAATATACAACCTGGAAATGTGCCCTAACTAGGAATTGAACCCACCATCTTTTGGTGTACAGGATGATGCTCTAAACAACAGAGCCAAACTTGCCAGGGCTTAACTTATTCTTATATAGTACTAGAGGCCTGGTGCACGAAATTCATGCACAGGGGGAGGGTTCTTCAGCCCAGCCTGCAACTACACAACCATTCCACGCCTGGCCTGGCCAGAGGCCCTCCACAGCCAGGGTGGAATGTTTGCCTCATTGCCAAAGCAAAATTTCCACCAGGCCACTCACACTCCCTGCTCTCAGCAGCCGCCCCCAAGGGACTGGGGGACTCCAATAGGGCTGAGAGGACTAGGCGCCACCATCTTGTGGCTATGAGTTCTGCCATCTTTGTGACAGAGTGATGGTAATTTGCATACTACCTTTTTATTTGATAGGATGGCAAGAAAGTAGAATTATATCATAATTCTAATTTTTAGTTGGTAAACCAAAGCAAGAAAAAGTGAATTGATCAGTTATAAAATCCATAGTATAACAGCAAGTTAAGTATTTATATTAAAATTCCAAAGATTTAGACTTTCATATGAACAGAAGAAAGCAAGTTTAAATCATGAAGAAATTATAGGCAATTGATTCTATAAAGAGGACATTTAATACATCGATTTTGAAAGCACAGAGATTCCTTGGAGTTGATTTTTATGTTAATAATAGTAGAAAAGTACTTTGTACCTTTAACTGCATTCAAATTTGTTTCTAGAATACTGGCAGAAAAAGAAAAACATCTTTGAGTGATGGAAAAGTCAAAGTATCATAGCAAAAGAAAGAATCTTTTTTCATGACACTTAATGCCAGATTAATGCTTAGCTTAGCTTCTGATACACACTTGGGGTTTTTTGAGGGTTTTGACAATGCTGTAGCTGTCATGCATTTTATTATACTGCATCACACCTTTTATATTTCATATAAAATTAGATTCTCTGCCCATATATCCAATGCCATGTTTCTATTCAAAATTTTGTTATAATTTCTCATTTTTGATTTCACCAAGATATATTTCACTGAAATGTGCCTTGTTAGACAAAGCATTCTTGCTGTTAATAAATACCCGACAGATGAAAACAATCTGAATGGTGTTCTAATTCCCTAGTTCATTCATGAGATTAACCATCCTACATTTGTTGACCTATGAGAAGAGTTTCTCTAGTTTTATTCCTTCTTCATTTGAGATAGATGAGTGTCTGATGATCTTGAAAAAACATCTTAAAAATCATTTGTAAGAGTTAATGATTTTATGTGAAGAAGATAATCAGCCAATATGATGTGCAATTTTTGTCACGGCTTTAGGTTCCCTCTATTCAGATATGCCATTTCAGACTTTGAAGGCATAGAAAGATCTCACAAAATAAAAACTTTCACATTATTTAAACAATGTAGTATCCACAAAATAAACAGCACACCATTCTTGGTTCACCAAGGAGGCATTCCTTTGCCTTCTTTGGGTCCCCAGCGAACTACAACTCATTAAACCTGAACACATTTGGACGCCAGACACCCTCGCTAACAAGGAAAGGGGTCACCCCAAGGAGAAATGCAGAACTGCCAGTCAGAGTCACCTCCCACCAGAAGCCGACTTTAATGAGTATGTTCTTGCTTCTCAGGGCAATCCTCAGTGCTCTCACTTTGCTCTCGGCAGGAACACCTGGGATTCTTCAGCCTTGCCATGCGTGGAGAACAGCCCAAAATAGGCCCGCTAAGACTTCCAAGATGGATTGCTAGACGTTGTGAGTCACCTCTGAAACCTAAAACTCTGTGCTTTGAGATTTTTGTTTGCATCGTTAGGAATTTCAGCAAAGCTAACCACAATTACTTGTGGCTAATCTTAGCAAATATAAAAGCAAGCGGGGTTTTGCTTTGTTTTGTTTTTTCTTTCAAACTCTATACACATACAAAGGACACATAAAATATGGGGTTGAACAACTTTCATCTTCAACAAAATGCTCATCAATAATAACTTTTAAGTATAAATATGATTTTTCACTAAAAAAGGAGAAGTTTATTTCCCAAGTTGATGTGGTTTTGAACATTTCCCTTTGCATATCATGCTAGTAAAGAATAATTAGATCTTCAATATTAAGCATATAGATTTCATACTGGTTTTTCATAACTGGGAGATAAGTCAGGCTCTGGGAGAACCTACAAGTAGACTGGCATTCTCATGAGACTAAAGCATGAACAGAACTGGGCTCTACAGAATAGTTATCATGCAAAGACTATGCTTTACCAGAGTGAATTCCATACCCACACCCTGTGTCCTTTTCATGTGTCTTTTCATTAAAGAGATATAAATATGTTAGAAGGGTTGTCTTTTGATATATGTACCTATAGCAAAGTGGGAGGTAGAACCTGAAAATAACTCTGAAACAGAAAAAGGATGATATAATATAATGCCTGGTAAATATAGATTCAATGATTAACAGAATCTAGGTTGCCTCCTACTTAAAGGAGAATCATATACACTGTTATGTAACTTTATGGTCAAACCAGGCTGAAATGTTTGGTAATACATGAAATCTGGAATGCAAGAAAAAAAAAAAAAAGGAAATGTGAAACAAAAAAAGAGAATGGGAAGTACAGAGCAAGAAAGAAAGGACAGAGAAAGGAAAGACATGGAAATGGTAGTATTGGTGCCATTGACTGTCTATTTCAGATCCAAGGGATACACAAAGACAAAAACATCTGAATAGATGAAGCCATCATCTCTCAATTACAACGATCGCATAGGGAGAAAGAGAGAACACACTGTAGGAAATGAAGGTAAACATTCAAAAGCTAATTTCAACTGATTGTTTCAGTTTATCTTAATAATCTAAGTACATTTATCAAAGCTTTAAGTGTTGATGTCAGGTTGATGGAATTACAGTCTTTAATGCCTCACGTTCAAGTCCAGATGATAAATATGACCCACACTTCTAACACCACATTAGCCAATGTTCTTACGTCACTTGAGCAACACATACCCTAAAAAACATTAAGAGTACCAAGCATTATCATCAACCTTAGTTTGTAGAAAGGAGAAAATTGAGACTTAAATAAGTGAAATCAGTTGTCCTAGATTACATTGTGTTTGCTGGGGCTGAGTTAATGGAGAACCTGATTCTGCTTACAAACACTACCATACTTTCTACCCAAAGTTATTAGATCCAAGATTGAGCAATGCTGTAATTTTAGAAACTTCTAAAGAGTACATGAATTCTTTTAGGCTACATGTGCAATTGTTTGGTTCTGTAAGTTTGGTCAGAAATTTAATTCTGTAAGGCCAAACTGCCTAAATAATTACTGGAAGAGGAGGGTATATATAAAATACCTTATGGAGGAGTAGAATACACACCCAGAAATGAGGTTTCTGGCCTTTTCCAGAAAAGGACATTTTCTTAAAGTTTGAAGGGAACAAGGAGAAGGGGTTGGATTGGTTTTCGGTGCTCTGAGGTGATTGGCAAAGACTAGAATCTGGAACCAATGAATGCTAGAGCTGGCTCACATTGGTTTAGTGAGAACCAATTGTTAAATTTTCTGAAAATTTGTGAGCCAGTTTTTAATTACAATCATTAATAAAGATTAATAATTAAAGTAGGCAATAGACACTTAACATTCATTATTTCTTAATTATTTTATATTTTACCATTATCTGTGATGTTGAGGTTATTTATATCTATTATATCTATGTGGTGGGAATGCTATACCTGGCTTGTTTCTATGCATCTCTTTGTAATTTCTCTTTCAATAACTTTAAATTAGTAACCCAAAGTAGACAGAGGTGAGAATATTGCCACAAGGGAAACTGGCAAGCAGCAATGTTATTTTGTTGAATGTCTAGAGCAGGGTTCATAAAACTAGGCCTTGTCCATCATTTGTTTTTATAAATAAAATTTTTATTTTATTTTATTGATTTTTCACAGAGAGGAAGAGAGAGGGATAGAGAGTTAGAAACATCAATGAGAATCATCAATCAGCTGCCTCTTGCACACCCTCTACTGGGGATGTGCCCGCAACCAAGGTACATGCCCTCAACCGGAATCAAACCCGGGACCTTTCAGTCCGCAGGCCGACGCTCTATCCACTGAGCCAAACCGGTCCCGGCTATAAATAAAGTTTTATTTGAGCACAGCCACACCTATTCACTTATGTACAGCATTGTCTATAGCTACTTTCACACTACAATGGCAGAGCTGAATAGTTTTGAAGGAGCATATGGGCCACAAAGCCTAAAACATTTACTATCTGGTCCATCATAGAAAAAGTTGATCCATCCCTTATCTAGACTTAAAAAAGTGATGAGAAGAATATTAGTAGTGCAAACTGAGCTTAAAAGAAAGTTGTTTGTAGCTCTTAGATTGTGAGTAGCACAAAAAACTAAAAATATTCTTCTAAATTTGGAAAACTATTATCTGATTCAGCAAAATAATCATTCTTATTATTGATGAATGAAATTTCAACATAAGCATGCTGAACCTAAATGAGATTTTAGTTTGATACATATAATCTGCATGGGAGTGAGAAGTAGTTTAACAGTAGATCACTAGTCAGACTTAATGACAACAATTTTATTGGGTCAAGACTTAGTGGATCACCTCACACCCATTAGAAATAGTAGTACATTAAAAAAAATACAGAGAATAAATGCTGGAGAGCATGTAGAGAAGTTGTAATTCTTTTGTACCATTGGTGGGAATGTCAAATGGTACACCCACCATAGGAGTTCCTAAAAAAATTTAAAATACAACTATAATACCACATGATCCAACAATTCCACTTCTGGGTATGTATACAAAAGAATTAAAAGCAGGGTCATAAGGAGATATTTATACCCATGTTCATAGCAGTGCTATTTATAATAGCCAAGAGGAGGAAGCAACACAAATGTCCATCAACAGATGAATGAATAAACAAAATATAGTATATACTTAAAATGGAATGGTATTTAGCCTTAAAAAGGAAGGACTAATTATTATACGCTACAGCATAAAACTTGAGGACATGATGCTTAGTGAAATAAGCTAGTGAAAAAATAACAAATACTGTATGATTCCCCTTATACAAAGTAGTAAGTGGAATCTAGAGCAGTGAAATTCATAGAAGCAGAAAGTAGGTGTGTGGAAGGGAGCAATGGGGAGTTGTGGTTTATTGATTTAGTTTTAGTTTTGCAAGATGAAAAGTTTTGGAGATCTGTTGGACAACCAAGTGAATATGCTTAACACTATTAAACTATATACTTAAAATGATTTAAGATGATACATTTTATGCTACATGTTTTACTACAATTACTAAAAAGTGGATACAACCCATTAATCAAATCATGATTGAAGTGCAGCTACAGGTTGGTTATGCATATAAGAATTGAGCAAAAATCAACTAAAAGGATTCACTGAGAATCAATTGGTCACATGGAATTTATAATAGAGAATACTGTATATTGTATTATTACTTGTAAATTGTATGTCACAGATCCTTTATATGAGAAATGTGTAGAATAAAACTACATATAAATATACACACATACGTTTTCCTACCCAGAACACTGGTGTTAAGACCAGGAACTGAGGTCCACTTTGATGGAATGACACTAGCCTGGGTTCAATTCTTCAGCTCTAGAATTTCTACGTTGTCCCTTTTAATGACTTCTCTGTTAAATTTCTCATTTTTACTGTGTATTGTTTTCCTGATTTTGTTGAATTGTGTTTCTGTCTTCTTTAACTCACCGAGCTTCCTGAAAACAACTATTTTGAATTATTTATTGGGAAAATTGCAGATCACCATTTCCTTGGGTTGGATAATTGGAAAATTATCATTGTGTTTCCTTTGGTGGCATCCTGCTTTCTTAATTTTTCATGTTTCTTTAATTCTTGAATTGCTACCTTCATATTTGAATAAACACTCATGCCCTTCAGTGTTTCTTGATTGTCTTCAGGAGAGAAACACATTCAATTAGTCTTGTTAGAGCTTCCGAGGCTTTCTAAGACCTTTTCTATGGATACTCTTGCTCCACACTGTAGGTACTCCTGATCTACACTTCTTGTTCCCTCTTAAATTCTAAGATTATGTGCTTTCTCTTGATCCTGCAAAGCCAGGCCGGTCATTAACAACCTCCCAAATGCTCTCCCTAGGGCGGTGCTGAATCCTCAGGTTGTGCTCTCTCCCAATGCCACAGTGTCAGCCTGGCTCTCTGCATGCCATCTGCCAAGGCTCATTCTTACAGCTTTGGACATGCACAGGGAGCCAGCCATGGGGAGGGATGGGAGGGTGTGGGTGAGGCACACAGAAGGTTGGTGGTAAAGTGAAACTCTTCCTCAGTGTATCCAATTTTGAGCTTTTGGGCTTCTCTGCTGGACTCCCAGGCTTCTACAATGGTAATCTTAACCCAGTGTTTTTTGAGAGGAAGATGGAAGAAAACTCAATTCCACCATCCTGCTAACATAATTCCTCTGATACTTTTCTACTTGAGTCTATTCCTTTCTATCTTTTTAAAAAATATATATATTTTATTGATTTTTATACAGAGAGAAAGGGAGAGAGATAGAGAGTTAGAAACATCGATGAGAGAGAGTCATCGATCAGCTGCCTCTTGCACGCCCCCTACTGGGGATATACCCGCAACCAAGGTACATGCCCTTGACTGGAATCGAACCCAGGTCCCTTCAGTCCCCAAGCTGACGCTCTATCCATTGAGCCAAACCAGTCCCGGCTATTCCTTTCTATCTTATTAAAAAAAAAAAAAAATACTGGGATTGAGCCAGCTACCCTGGCATGTGCCCTGACTGGGAATCAAACCAGTGACCGCTCAGTGCAGGGATTGACATTTAACAATTGAGCCATCCTGGCCAGGTTCTTTAATCACCTTTTATTTTTTTCTTCAGTCACCTATTCAACACGTATTCATGGCGAGCCTAGCATGTGCCAGGCACTGGGGTGCAAAGATAATGGGAGACTGTTATGTTTGATAGTTAGGGGGGCTGAAATCTAACTGTGAGGAAAAGACTCCTGTTAGTCAGAAATTAAAATGTTATAATTAAAGAGACATCTAAATCAGAGTGCAGCAATCAGGTAATGCTGTGCTGAGGAAGTGATATTTTGAACAGAGTCACAAAGGGTGAATAATAAAAGTATAAAGATGCCAAAAGGGGAAAATAGAAAATGTGCCTTAGTTTGGGTTTCTCTGAAAACAGCCTGTGAAAAGGATTCTTGTGCAGAGTCACTTGTAGCATGAACTTGGGAAGCTGGAGTGAAACAATGTGAAGCAGAGAAAGAAGAGAAAGTCAATAAAGGTTGTGGTTTTTATTTCATTTCAACCGTGGACAACAGGGTCTTTATTCCACTGAAGACCTTTGGCAGAACACATAAAATGTACTGCAGAATTGTCTCTCCCAAGAATGAGGGGTGGGGCATCTCTCCAACTCCTATTCTTCCTATCCTCATTGGAGTGTGTGAGTGTGTGTGTGTGTGTGTGTGTGTGTGTGTGTGTGTGAGAGAGAGAGAGAGAGAGAGAGAGAGAGAGAGAGAGAGAGAGAGAGAGAGAGAGAAGGAATGTGGAGAATTGATGTTTCTCTCTCTCTTTTTTTTTAAATATATATATTTTATTGATTTTCTACAGAGAGGAAGAGAGAGGGATAGAGAGCTAGAAACATCGATGAGAGAGAAACATCGACCAGCTGCCTCCTGCACACTCCCTACTGGGGATGTGCCCGCAACCAAGGTACATGCTCTTGACTGGAATCGAACCTGGGACCTTTCAGTCCACAGAACGACATTCTATCTACTGAGCCAAACCGGTTTCAGCCACACCCTCATTCTTTGTAGCCAGTGACAAATGTGGTGGAGTTGAGGGTCTTTAAATATCTTGTGCCATTTTCTAAGTGTTCTTCACTTATTGAGAGCTGAGGCCTGCCCAAATTTTCCTTAATCTCCCTCAATATGCCTTATAATTTCGATAGATCTCCCCCCCACAGTCTTGTGTAGGTAATATGTTTAATCTCACTTTTTAATGTTGTGAATGTTCATTTATGTCTAAGTCAGCTGTTTTAGTGAAAAGCTAGTGACCTCAATGAGGACTGCTCTCTTCTTGGCATTTTGAACTCTTGCATGATATCAGAACAGTAGTTGACCATATGATAGTTTAGTGTGCAATGTGCTATGTTATCTTCAATAGAAACATTTGTGGAAATTAACTTTTGTGTGATAAAAATATCTTTAGGACTGTTTCTTAGGTTCTGTTATTCCTAGTTCTTATGAGTGCAAGAAATAGTTAGAAGAATTATATTAATTAATTCATGATCAGTACGCAACAGAGACCAAACTGAATCTCATAATTACAATATTAAAGAGAATACTATGCACTAATACAAAACATGTGAATAGGAAAATGATTTAGTAACTTAAAAACAAAATATAAAATTTAGGAATAATCAGATTAGAATAACTTTCTCTACATTAAAATAATTTGTAATAGAAACTAGTGTCTTGGATAAATAAGGTGGGTAATAAAGATTATTACTGCAAATATTATTCAAATATTAACTAGTGCTTTATTGTTTATATTTTTCAGGTTTTATTTGAAAAATGACTAACTTCTAGTATTTCCCCAAACATTTTAATTTATATTTCTCTCCCCCAAACTGGACATTCTGAGATTGCCTATGCATCAGATTAAACTTATTTTACAGAAAAATGAAAAAGGGCTTAGGTATAAACAGCTGCTTCAAAGTAAGAGGTTTATGGGATTTAAGAGATTTTTATAACACCACCAACATTAAAAATTCTCTAAGTAACGATTGAAAAACATAGAAATACCTCATCACTAGTATATATTTATAACTTCATATTCAGTTTTTTCCCTCTTGGAACTTTTGAGTAACATGATTTTTGTGTGTGTATGTAGATATCATTGTCCCAAATAGTTAAAATATACCTATTCTCATGAGTAAAAACCTTTGATTTTATTTGAGCATATGTGCCATTGGAATCAGGTTTTAAGGTTGTAGCTGCTCAGACTCATTTATAAAGTCCACTGGCCTCCTTATCAACAAGGCATAAATATAAATCTACATCATGATGCTGTAAAAAATAGACATGCAAGTATTGGCATGTCTGTTCTAAAAGTGGAGCCACTGAAGTATAGATTATAATTAGAATGAGAGACAAAATTATATTTAGGGCCATTAGCAGGGCTTACTTCCTGAAATACATGCCTGCCAAGTCATTATGTGTAATATGTTTAATAAGTCATATGTTTAATATCTATCTGGATCCAAGGACCCAATCTTTTTTTTTTATATCCACTCTTCAGGGCCACATATCCCCATGCTACATACTCAGCATATTGTTAACTATTGATATTTCTCTGATCTCTAATAGCACCTTTTCCTCTTCCTTTACAATATTTTCAACATGAAATTATAGGAATATTAAAACTTTAGAGTTAGAAGAAAAATATAAAATTATATAAGTGGAGTGCTTTTCCACTTCAAAACCAGTTAGGTATGTATACTGCTAATAAATGTTTAGCAATCAGCTCCCTTGGAGAAAAAGAGCAACCCTGATTCAAAGCATTTGAAAATTTCTATGGTGTAAATACTTCCATACTGGCCAATTTCAAGCTTCCAACAGATGACGTCATTGAATGTCGTGTCATTTATATATTTCCACCACACAAATACAATACATCTAAATGACCTCAAGAGCATTGATAAATAAAATTGATGAACCTCTAGACTCACCAAGAAGCAAAGAGAGAGGACCCCCCCAAAAAAAACAAAATAAGAAATGAAAGAAGTAAAATAACAATGGACCCCATAGAAGTACAAAGGATTGCTAAAAAAAATACTATGAACAACTCTATTCTAACAAACTAGACAACATGGAGGAAATGGACATATTCCTAGAAAAATACAACCTTCCAAAACTCAATCAGGAAGAATCTAAAAATCTCAACAGGTCAATAACTATGGAAGCAGTTGAAGCAGTTGAAGCAGTCATCAGAAAGCTTCCAGCAAACAAAAGCCCAGGGCCAGATGGCTTCACAGGGAAGCTTTTCCAAACATTCAAGAAAGAACTAAAACCTATCCTCCTCAGACTATTCCAAAAAATTCAAGAGGAAGGAACACTTCCAAGCTCATTCTATGAAGCCAGCATCACCCTAATACCAAAACCAGATAAAGACAACACAATGAAAGAGAATTACAGGCCAATATCCCCTATGAACTTAGATGCCAAAATCCTCAACAAAATTCTAGCAAATCGGATCCAGCAGTATATCAGAAAGATCATACACCATGACCAAGTAGAATTTATCCAGGGGAATGCAAGGATGGTACAATATCCGCAAATCAATAAACGTGACACATCACATATACAAATTGAGATAAAAATCACACCATCATATCAATTGATGCAGAAAAAGCATTTGACAAAATCCAACACCCTTTCTTGATAAAAAACTCTCAGCAAGGTGGGAATAGAAGGATCATGCCTCAACACACACAAAAAAGCCATATATGACAAACCCACAGCCAACATCATATTCAATGGGCAAAAACTAAAACCATTTCCCCTAAGAACAGGAACAAAACAGGGATGTCCACTCTCACCACTCCTGTTTGACATAGTACTGGAAGTACTAGCCACTGCAAAAAGTCATCTGGAATAAAAAAAGAACCCGAATAGCTGTAGCAATCCTGAAAAAGAAGAGCAAAGTAGGAGGGATCTCAGTACCAGATATCAAGCCATATTACAAAGCCACTGTTCTCAAAATAGCCTTATACTGGCACAAGAATATAGATAAATGGAATAGAATAGAGAACCCAGAAATTGACCCAATTAATACTATACTCAATTAATTTTTGACAAAGGAAGCATGAACATAAAATGGAGTCTTTTGGGACAGTCTTTTCAATAAATGGTGTTAGGAAAATTGTACACATACATGAAAAAATAAATAAAACTAGACCACCAACATACACTATACACAAAAATAAAGTCAAAATGGGTAAAGACAGGAAACCATAAAAATACTAGAGAATCCACAGGCAGCAAAATCTCAGACATATCCTGAAGCAATTTCTTCACCAATACCGCTCCTAGGGCAATGGAAACTAAAGGGAAAATAAACAAGTAGTATTTTAAAATAAAAGGCTTTTGCACAGCAAAAGAAATAATCAACAATACAATAAGAAAGCCCAATGCATAGTAGAACATATTTGCCAATGTTATCACCAATAAGGGTTTAATCTCCAACATTTACAGGGAACTCATACAACTTAACAAAAGGAAGATAAACAATCCAATCAAGAAATGGGCAATGGACCTAAATAGATACTTTTTGAAAGAAGACAGAAGAAAGGCCAACAGACATACGAACTCAAAGTATCTAATTATTGGAGAGATGCAGATCAAAACGATAATGCGGTACCATCTCACACCTGTCAGAATGGCTATCATCAACAAATCAACAAATGAAAAATGTTGGTGAAGATGCAGAGGAAAAGGAACCCTCGTGCACTGCTGGTGGGAATGCAGACTGGTGTAGCCACTGTGGAGAACAGTATGGAGTTTCCTCAAAAAACTAAAAATGGAGCTCCCATCTGACCCAGTGATCCCACTTCTCAGAATATATCCCAAGAAACTAGAAATAGCAATCAGAAAGGATATATGCAACCCCATGTTTATAGTGGCACAATTTACCACAGCTAAGATTTGGAAACAGCTTAAGTGCCCATCAGCAGATGAGTGAATTAAAAAACTGTGGTACATCTATACAATGGAATACTAGGCTGTGGTAAAAAAGAAGTAATTCTTACCATTTCCAACAACATGGATGAAGATGGAGAGCATTATGCTAAGTGAAATAAGATAGGCAGAGAAAGATAAATACCACATGATCTCACTCATTTGTGGAATATAATGAACAACATAAACTGATGGACAAAAGCAGATCTCAGAGACAGAGAAGCATCAATCAGACCATCAAACCTCAGGGGGAAGCTAGGGGAGGGTGAGGGTAAGGGAGAGAGATAACCAAAGGACTTGCATGCAGGCACATAAGCCTAACCAATGGACATAGACAATAGGAGCATGTGTGTGTGTGTGTGTGTGGGGGGGGGGGGGGGAATGAGGGGATTAGGACACATATATAATACCTTAATCAATAAAGACATTTTACAAAAGAGCATTGATAATAGTAAGATACTTAAAAGTGATGAGTTTTGAATATTTATTGCCTTTGTTTTTTTAATAGAGTTTATTTGGTTGTACACTTGCCTAATTTAATTTTTATTATTGGTTGTGTTTAATAATAGGTTGGTAAAGCTACTAAAAAGTTAAGTGGCTTTCATCAGCTTGTATGAGCCAGCTCCAGTATACCACTGGGCTACAATGGTGTTATTATTGCTGATTTGCAGATGGGAGGTAAAAGCAGTAGAGAAAATGAACATACACTGGCCACTTATTTGAAGTCATGATTGGTGTTAGACACTTAATAAATCATAATTCATATAACCCAATTACATGAAACAAGAAGCATTATTCTAATTTACAGGTGCAAAAACAGAATTTTTCAAAAAAAAAAAAGTCGCAATGCTATTAGGTGACAAAAATTTGAATTAGAACTCAGGTTCTCTGACTCTACTGATTATCACTGTTGTTTTTATTAATATCTCTTGCACTCTAGGCTTCCATATAAACTATGGGAGACCACCAACGCCATCAGATCAGATATTGTGAGATAAAGCAATGGACATATGCCTTTTAAAATAGTATATTTTAGTGGTTAATATGGCTTCAATTTAAAAAAATAACCCTATATAAATAGTGGTTAATTATGACTATTGATCTGATTTCAGAAATAAAGATACTGCTTTAAAATTTGTACTAACTAAAAAGTTTTGGTTAAAATTAAGACTAAAGAAGATTAGAAAGAAATATATTAGAGTATAGTAGTTATTATGCCAAAAAGTATAATATAATGATAGGTAGAGAGTATAACACTACAAAAACTGTAATTAATTATTTTTGACAACTTAGTACTATGAGGACCAATGGCTCAATACAGAGATGAGTCAGAAGATGCAGCTGTTCAATAAAACAATGCCTAAGGTGACTTATCTATGCAGGATCAATAACTTGTTTTTTTTTTTTTTTACCCTGTTTCCTTGAAAATAAGACAGTGTCTTATATTAATTTTTGCACGCAAAGATGTGCTAGGTCTTATTTTCAGGGGATGTCTTATTTTTCCATGAAGAAGAATACGGTACACATTTATTGTTAAATGAAAATAAAGGAAATTTATTACCTTATACGGTACGGTAGTATGGTAGTTGTCAACACAAACCAGACAAACTGTGAATCCTACAGTATCAAGAATTTACTCATTTATTCAATGACAATCATGTCATCATCTTCTGGAACATCATCATAACAATCCAATTCCTGAATTTCCTGGTGAATTTCTTGTGACTCCATTTCTTTCAGAATCAGTGGACCAAATCTCTCATGTCTAGCCTGGGGGGGTGGGGGGGCTTATTTTCAGGGGATGCCTTATATTTCACTCAGAAGGAAACCTATAAGTTGGTCTTATTTTCGGAGGATGTCTTATTTTCGGGGAAACATGGTATCTTATGTTGCTTTTAATTGGATATCAATAATTAAAAGAAATCGACATAAAACAAGATCACCTCCCTCCATACTGATAGATTCTTTGAAGTTCCTTTAAAGATTAATGTAATATGATATGATTCTATAGTATTACTCAAAAGGCCTACTGTAAATGCTCTAAGAAAATAAAATATTAAATAACAATAAAATATTATAATTATGATTAAGATACATTGTAAGAACAATAAAAATGGATTTAGAAGTCAAATGATCCACCTTTTAGGAAGTCTCATTTTAAGTATATCATTAATTTAAATTGACTTTTTGTAGTTGTTTATTTTTTTTAAAAAAATATGTTTTTTACTGATTTCAGACAGGAAGAGAAAGAGAGAGAGAGAGAGAGAGAGAGAGAGAGAGAGAGAGAGAGAGAGAGAGAGAGAGAGAGAGAGAGAAACATCAATGATGAGAGAGAATCATCAATCAGCTGACTCCTGTACGCCCCCTATTGGGGTCTGAGCTTGAAACTCAGCATGTGCCCCCACTGGGAATACTACAGTGACCTCCAGGTTCATGGGTCAATGCTCATCCACTGAACCACATGACTAGAATGTTGTTTTTGAAGCAATATAATGTTTGTGATAAATTTCTGTGTAAATATTATGGTGGTCACAAATAATGTTGGATTACTCTCATATTTTTTTTAAAAAATGAGTTACTGTGCATTTCACTTAGCATGAACAAAATCAAAAAGTCCAGAACCACAAAGCTAAACATTTCTTTGAGCAATAGAACTGTATTTATTTTAGGACTAAAGGCTGCTTTAAACTCTGAATGTTAAAAGATGTTTTGGTAATGTAAATCGCTGCACTTCTTTTGTGATGCACTGTCTTCTCTCTAAATTACGGAACTTCTATCATAATTAGTTTTCTTCTTCTAAGTTATATCACCAAAAGTGACATTTGGTACAAACATCAAATGAAACAGAGATCTCTTGTTTGTGTCCTTGCCCTTCAGGGCAGCCGCAGGGAGAAGGATGGCCTTCAGGGTGAGGCACAGGGTTGTTGCGAAGTGCAAACCTCCTGCCTTTCTCCAGGGCAGCAGCTGCTCTCTCACAGGTCGCCACTGGTATGAAGAGTTTCAGAAAGGGTTTGAAAGAGGGCCTTCTCACTTGCCTCACCTTCACCTCTCTGCCTGTTGACCAGAAGTCTGACAAACAAAGAAAAGTGAGAGTGACAAATGGCCATCACCTACTGTCTCTGAGACCTCTCACAGGGGAAAGCCTGAATATGGAGCTGAGCATGTCTCCATTATACTACCAATATAGAGACAACAGGACCCAGGAAAATTAAAACTGCTATGCTAAATTATTTACAAATATATTAACTAGGAAAAGAAGGTACTGTGACAACTACATAGATATTTGTCTTGATGTGTTTCGATTATCTTTATACATGGCTTTTTATTTTACTAATAATTTATACAGTGATATCTAATGTGCACACAAAATGTGTAACAGTGTTCTAATTGTTCTATATTGTGGAATTCATTATAAGGCAGACTCACTGTATATCTTATCCATGGACAGTTATTATTGGAAGTACAAGAAAACTTAATTAACATTTAGCATAGTCCTCCACTATGAATCTGTGACAATGCATGGATTAGATGTATATTACTGGGTTTATACTATTGTATCTCAGTGTTACCATTACTTCTCTGCCTTTTTGGTCCAAGATTCAGAAATCTAAACCAGGGTAGTCAATGTCTGAGTTATTGTCTGGTGAAACATCAAAGAAATGTCTTCCCACAATTCCTTGCCTTCCTCTATTTCCAGTCTTCTGCATTCTTCACACTATTAAGATGTAATGGAGACCAGGGGAAATTGATCTCTCTCTTTTTAAGCATGTCTCATATACATGTCTGAGTGCATAGGCTTTATAGTTATAGGCACTTTCAAAGAACCTAGAGATAAAAACGAGGAATCTAAATCAATGTCCAGAACACCAGAACCATTATTACTTGATATGAGACAGAAAAGCAGGTCATATTTTTAACCTTTTCTTAGGATTAAAAAAATGGGAGATAAAACTCATGTTTTAACCAATAAGAAGAGATAACAGTGTTTGGCCAATGTGGCTCCATGATTGAGCATTCACCTATGAACCAGGAGGTCAGGGTTTGATCAAGTCAGGGCACATGCCCAGGTTGTGGGCTCAATCCCCAGTGTGGGACATGTAGGAGGCAGCTGATTAATGATCTCTCATCATTGATGTTTATATCTCCCTTTCCTTCCCCTTCTTCCCTGAAATCATTAAAAATACATTTTTTTAAAAAGTAAAAGAATAGACAGCAGCAAGTTGTTTGGAGAAGGGATCTGTTTCATAAGAGTATGGTATGAGGGCCAAAAACAGAAACTTGACCCAGAATATACCAGGTATGAGCCCCTACTCTGCTTCTAATTGTGTTTGTGAACCTTGAACAATTTATTTAACTCTCTGTGTCTCAGTTTCCTCAACTTTAAAATGGGAGAATAGTATTCAACCCATTGATTCTTATTAAGATTAAATGAATTGAAAAAAGTGCTTTATTAAGTGAACAATCAATAAATATTAGCTGTAATTATATAACACATCATGTTTAATTACCTCCTTTTAGCCAGCTGTATAGAATAAAAAGATATATAGCTTTTCCTATCAAATAATGATGAGGAATAGATAAATATTTATTAATTTAATGAAGTTGATGCCCACCTGAACAATGGTGACATTACATAGTTATGTTTATTTTTACATTAGTTTATCAAATGTTACATGTAATACCATGGAAGACATGTTAGACATAGAGAACTTTTATTAATTACATTTGTAACTGGTTCTTGGAGATAATTTATCAAATTTTGTTTATTCCAGCTTTAAAAAAACATAAACTTACTAAAACATATGAAATGTATATTTTTTCTTAAATAAACTCTATATGGTATTAATGTTTTACCTTGAAATTTTTTTAGTATAAGTTGTTTAGGGCATTTTTATGCCCAATTGGTTCAAAGTTTGAAATTAATACTAAATTCTAGCAAAAACAAAAAGCCACTAATGAAAAGTGCTCAATAACATCTAAAATGACAATAGCATTCTATTTTTTAGTTTTACATTAAAAAACTTGTCTGAGAAAGATAATTACTATCTGGACTAAAATCTCACATTTTCTAGGCATTTGATATATTTTTAAAAATACACTGAGCACTTTAGCAGGATTGGTTAAGATTGGATATATTCTTAAAAATAAATTAAAACATATAGGGGTGGGCAAATGTAGGTTTATAGTTGTTCATACAGAAAAAGACATGCAGATTATGATTATTATAATAGCTTGATTAACTCAAAAAATGTCACATTGGCACAGTGAACTTAATTACAAATAATATAAATAAATCATACAATAATAAGTATTTAAATAACAACACAAAAACTAACTTGGTATTTCATGTACTCATGACTGTAACCTACCTTTGCCCCACCCTGTATATAAAGAGATCTAATTTTATCCCTGATTCCAGAACTTAATATTTGTTACTAAAATTTAAACTTTAAAATGCCAATTTTAACTTAATATGTTACAAGATGAACATAAGAAGATATGTAAAATTAGATCCCTTTTTAAAAGACAACATTAGACTCTCAGCTTCATGGGAACAGAGACAACCTCTCTTGTTTGCAGTGCTTTCCCAAGCTCCCTGAATACTGCCGGGTGCAAGGCAGGTGCATGGGGAGTGTATTTGTTGTAGCTGATGCTCTCTTATTGGACTAGAGGAAATAGGCACCAAAAATAAAAGGAAATAAATCAGGAAGGACTAATGAGAATAATAATTTTGAGATATGCTTTTGCTCTTTTTTTCTCATTCCTTCTTGTGGGAATAGGGGTTTTTGAGAGGGCACTGAATGTATAATTTAGATATATTTTTGATCCCTGTTATTCTCTTGATTATTGAATATTGGCATTTCAAAGTGTTTAGACCATTCTAAGGGGTGAAGGGTAGGCGGTAACATTAATAAACATACAAGGCTAATAGAAACATTTGTTTTAAAGATTTTACCAAAGATTTTTTACTTTAGATTTAAGATACTTCATTCATTACTTGGAATATTTTAAATTTTTGACTTTTTTTTTTTTTTTGCTTCGTAATAACAATAGCTATGATAATAACAATACCCCTATGATTTACTAAGTGATTGCAATGGGCCAGGCACTGTCCGAAGCACTTTACATCTACTGCCAGGGTAGTTGTCAGAGGACTCATGCAGCTGGGCACAGAGTTCCTCCCATTTTATAGATGGGGAAACTGGCAGAGAGAACTTGACTTGCTCAAGTTCACAGAGCAGGCAAGTGCCAAAGCCAAGTTGTAAGCACAGGAAGTCTTCTTCAACCCACATTATTTGATGAAATCAAAGCCTTTTAAAACTTTATAAATAATAAAAACTTGATAGATGTTATAGGATTAACACTCCAATTCAATTAATGAGCATTCAAGGACCACTTTGACACGGAGAATATTCTAAGATGTCCTACATTATAGCTCCACAGGCTGGAAGGTGGAAGGAAGAGATGAGAGAGGTTAATCAGTTTACTGCAGGCCAAAACCAACAAAAGACTTCTGACATTCCTGAATGTAAGCTGAAACACTGAATGAACATCCATGTGGCAGTTTCCATGGTTATCAGAATAGCCCACCACCAGGTGCCTCGCTAACGCATGAACTTTCCGGACTCTTGCCTACAACCAACCCGAAAGAGCAAACACTTTTTCCTCTTGGACTCAGCACCTGTCCCAGAACTAGCCACACCTCGCCTCTCCCACTCCCTTTATCTGTAACCAATCTAAATTCTTTCAAGACAACTTACATATTTCTTCGCTAAACAATGTACAAAAGAGCCTCATCAGCCCAGCACGATAGACCTGCTGTGGTCTCCATCTAGCCCAAGTGCTAGTGGTTTCGGCTGCATGCCCAGGACCCACTTCTCTTCTGTCCAGCACATGGCCCAATAAACCCTTTCTGAAAAGCTTTCAACAACTTGTTTCACAACTTAAACACAGTTTTCCAAAAATTTTGGGGAAAAATCATATCCTTTTGTTTTTGTGTCAGTCATGGAAACAGAAACTCCTTTAGTTTTTTGTTTGTTTGTTTGTTTGTTTGTTTTTCCTAGCAAAGTTTTTTATTTACTAAAATTTCCAAAGTACAGATATTTTGTTCTTAACTATATGGAATGTAAGAATGCTATTCTTCTTTTATTTATTTTTTTCCTTTCAGCACTTTATTTTTTTTTTAATTAAATTATCATATATGTACACATCTTACCATTGCCCCCCATTCCCATACATGCCTTCCCTCTCCAGAATTTTGTGTCCATTGGTTATACTTATATGCATGGATACAAGTCCTTGGTTGATCTCTTATCTTCCCCAGATCTCCCTCCCCTCTCTGCTGCAATTTGACAGTCTGCTTGTTGCTTTACTGTCTCTATATCTATCTTTTGGTTCATCAGTTTATAATGTTCTTTATTATCCATAAATGAGTGAGGTCATGTGGTGTTTCTCTTTCATTGACTGGCTCATTTCACTCAGCATGATGTTCTCCAATTCCATCCAGGTTGCTGCAAATTATAAGAATTCCTTCTTTTTTATGGCAGCATAGTATTCCATTGTGTAGATGTACCATAGTTTTTGGATCCAATCATCTGCTGACGGGCACCTAGGCTGTTTCCAAATCTTAGCTATTGTAAATTGTGTTGCTATGAACATAGGGGTGCATATATCCTTTTTGATTGGTGTTTCTAGTTTCTTGGGATATATTCCTAGGAGTGGGATTACTGGGTCAAATGGGAGTTCCATTTTCAGTTTTTTGAGGAAGCTCCATACTGTTCTCCACAGTGATTGCACCAGTCTGCATTCCCACCAGCAGTGCACGAGGGTTCCTTTTTCTCCACAACCTCGCCAACACTTGCTGTTTGTTGATTTGTTGATGTTGGCCATTCTGACAGGCATGAGATGGTACCGCATTGTCATTTTGATTTGCATCTCTCTAATAATTAGTGACTTTGAGCATGTTTTCATGTGCCTTTTGGCCTTCCTTCTGTCTTCTTTTGAAAAGATTCTATTTAGATCCATTGCCCAGTTTTTAATTGGTTCATTTATCTTCCTTTTATTAAGTTGTATAAGCTGTCTGTAGATGTTGGAGATTAAACCTTGATCAGTGATAACATTTGCAAATATGTTCTCCTCTAGATTTTTTAATCAGAGGGGAATTAATATAGGGAATTGTTACAAGGTTTGGAAAGGCTGGAGATGAAAAAAAAAAAAAAAAAAGGCAGGTGGTGCAATTACCTAGAGATTAGTGATTACATGAAGTCACTTCCATGCTGGGTATGGGAATAAAGGGTCCTCACTCACTGTAGCCAGGAGTACCAGTAGACTGTGGTCACCTGCCCCATTACAGCTTCCTGCTGAACCAGCACAAAGGCTGCCAGAGTCACACTGCTCCTGCCTCCCCAAACCACACTGCTAGAGCAGGAAGTCCAGAGCCCACACACACTTCCTGCTGCTGCTATTGCTCAGGACGCTGGAAACAGAAAAGAAAAAGTGGCTTATTCTTTTCTGCCACCTTTGATCTCCTGCCACTGACTCCCATGGACAGGCCTAGGCTGCAGCCATGTCGCAAGGGAGTCTGGGACATAGAGAAGTCAGAGTTCCAGCCTCCAGGGATACAAAGCAGAGAAGGTCAGAGCCAACAGGCAATTTTCTGTTGTAGCCATTGAGTATTAGAGGCAACAGAAACCATTATTAGTTGCCAACAATAGGTTCCATTGTATTTAGTTTCAGCAGGAGAGTAAGTGATTAAAGGGTATTCTGTAAAGTCCACAGAGTCTCAGAGAGGGCTGTTGGGCTTTCAGGTACTTGGCCAGATGAAACACCCAACTGTACAGAGGGGGCTGCTCCAGCAAAGGTCGGATTGCTGCCCTTGGGCACAGACACCGTGCTGGGCGCTGCTGACATTATACATTAAACATCAAAATCTCCTTCACTGTTTAAAGCCAAGCGCCTTCCACTGTCAATCTTCCAAATAGATAGATAGATAGATAGATGATAGATAGATAGATAGATAGATAGATAGATAGATAGATAGATTCCGCATGGTGCCTGAGTCCTCACATGGCTCTTTGGAACCAGTCCTACATCATGTCTTTATCACACGCCTATTTTTAAGAGAGGCTGGGAAAAGCAAGGTTTCCACTTCTACCTTAGAGAGGTGGTACTCATAATGTCATTCAAGCCTGGGATAAGCCATTGTTTGCAAACTACCCTAAACAATGACCACGAGTCATTAACGCTTGTTGAATCCTTACTACTTACTACTTACCAGCCACAGTTCTAATCACTTTACAGATATTCACAATATTATGAGACAGCTATCATAATAATTTCTATTTCAAATAAGGAAGCTGGGGCATAAAGGGATATTTTAATCAGCTCATGGTTCCATAGCTACTAAGCACCAGACCCAAGATTTGACCTTAGGCTTTCTGGTTCCAAGTTTAGCTCTTAACCACTGGACTATACTATGCATAGTAAGTGCTCAGTAATAATAGCTATTTATTTTTATAATCCAGAAGAGATCACTTGAAGAGAGTGAGATTGGTCATGAATATCAAATACTGCAAGGATGTCAAGTAAGAGAATGAAAAACTGACCTTTAAATGTATAAACTCAGTGGTCACTGAAATGATCTTAGCAAGAGTAATTTCATTACTACAACTGAAGGAGCAGCACATTGTAAAAGATTTAAGGGCTGCAAAGGAAGATATACAGACAGGAAGCAAAAATAACTTACAGAAGGGTGACTAAGAAGGAAAGGAGTAGATACAGGTCATGGGTGAGCTCTTTATTAAGATGGGAGAAACTTCAACGTATTTACATGATGCTAAAAGAGCCCATGGAGAAGTTGATGATTCAGGAAAGAGAAGACATAATTGATAGCATAAAGACCTTGAGCAATTGAGTGCAGATAGGATCTAAAGAACAGAAGGAGGGACCAGACTTGGGTAGAAGTTTCTTCCTCCAGGACAAAAGGAGAAGATGGCACAGTTATAGTTAAATATATCTTTGTAGAGAAAGTATGAGAAAGATTTTTCCTGATAGACACCTCTGAAACTCCTCTGGGAACTGTAAGGAAATATCTTTTGAGGGAGAAGAAAGTAGAGATGGGATATTATATCTAGAGAGAATGATAGATGTGAGGGGCTGCCACTGAAGGAATTGGAAAAGACACCCAACCAAAGGGTGGCTTCGTGACCCCAGGAGCTTAGCCGAGATGAGAGGCAGAATATTTTTAGTGTGATGCCTATATTAGTTGTCAGGAGACTGGGCATAGGAAGTATAGAGGGCAAATGATAGGGTTGAGAAAGGTTTTTAATCACAAGGATTAGAGCATAGGGGAATTGATTCTGGTAAAAAAAAAAAAAAAAAGAATTGTTGAAATAAAATCTAGGCAGGATTGAAAGGAAGTTGGAGCGTGGATGAAAACCCACAAGCAAACAGAGGTGGTCAGAGCATTGGAATAAGCTCAAAGATAAAAAGTGTCAGGAGCAATGGAATGAGGTTTTTGGAAGGACGAGGGCTATGATCAGAAGGGTTATATAAGCTGTTTTGGGTGGCTCAGGATGTGACCCTGGGAATGGATTAGCTGAAGAGGATCAAAGGTAAGGTTGCTAGAAATAAGAAGCTCAGAGGGGGGATGTCTCAGAAATAGTTACAGCTATAATTTAAGAAGCAAAAATTACTACTAAAATAAAATGACCACTTATCCCAAGCCACAAGGCTTTGTTTCCTCTCACAACTAAAGTGATGGTGGGATTACTTTGGTGAATCTCTTAACAATTAACTTTAATCAGCAATGTTGCCATGCAAAAATGTTTATGATTGTCCTTAGTGGGCAGATTAATAGTGAAACGAATAAGTAGAAAAATGTATTACAGACAAAGCAAGATAGAAAACATAATTTAGACAATGCCTCAGCCCAAGAACCAGGAGATATTTGATTAGAGCCTTTTAATTTAAAAAAGGATGGAATTGAAAAAAATATGAATAAATGATACTTTGCTTTTCCCTTTGCTGCCTTCCTCCTCCTCCTCCTCCTCCTCCTCCTCCTCCTCCTCCTCCTCTTCTTCTTCTTCTTCTTCTTCTTCTTCTTCTTCTTCTTCTTCTTCTTCTTCTTCTTCTTCTTCTTCTTCTTTAATTTCAGTATCTGGCAAAGCATCTCCAAATAATGTTCATACTTAGAAATGCATGCAGGATCACTTGGTGGTAAATTAAAACAGGCGCCAAAGGCAGAGATGAGGAAATTTGGCTAAGGACATGTAACAGGAGGGCTGGGTCTAAGGAGAGGAGAAAAGAGGAGTCTTACTTAATCACTAAACAAGAGGGGCTGTGGGCCCCCCCGAGGTCAACACACTGAAGTGGAACACATTGTCTTCTTCTCAGAATAAACTCTTTCTCCTTCTGATCTCCCTATTTCTGATAGACCCCTGCATCTTATAATCTGCTAGATTTAAACAATGGGAGACATTTTCCTTTTATGCTTTTCACTCCCTCCTAAGTCCCACACACATCACATAAATCATCAAGGCCTCTTCATTAATCCTTCATCACATCTCGCACAGCATGAAGAATGACCTGTCAGGTTCATGACACCCCGCTGCTGGCAGTTAAAATGGGAAGGGGGAGCAGGGCCCCTCTGCCTTAGCAGTCCTGCCTAATGGTGGCTGCATGGGTTTCCTTGGAGATTGCTGGCATCGCCATGGGAATGCTTCTGTGGTCAGGATTAGGAGACTCTACTCTCACAAGGATCTGCCGCCTTCCAACCTTGGGGTAATGTTTTGTTAAATGCAATGTAACTGTGCCATTTAACAAAAAGCAAAATAAGGGGTATAGGCTTAATTCTATAGATTCAAAGCATTCAGGACCTGGAAGGGTCCTAGATCCTAAAAAGTATTTGATACACATACACAATCATGTACAATTTCACACACAACTCTTTTTGAAAGTTCACTTAAAAATGAATGTCTTTAATTCTGCTATACCAAACACCAAAGAGGTATGCCTTAATTAGGAATTAAACATCCCTTAGGCAGAGATGTTCATGGCTCTACTAGTTAAAGTAGGTGAATTGGTGAAACATTTAAGTCCCCAACCGTATAGTGGAACAAATAAGAAAGAAGTTTATTTCTTGTTTATGTAAAATCCTAAGTGGATTTTCCTTGTCAACAGCTGGCTTTCTCTAAAGCAATGATTCAGGAACCCAGGCCTACCATCTTCCATTTCAAAGGTGCACTTCAGGCCAGTGAAAGGAAACGCTGTGAAGGACTGCTGACACACGTAAGACTTTTCCAGGCCTCGAAGTGGCACGTAGGACTTTCACTCACATTTCAATGGCCACACTCAGTGAGATGGGAATTACACTCTGTGCCCAGGAAGATGAGGCATGAGGTTGAGGAAGAGTTAGCAGTTTTACTACAATATTGTAGCAACTGGGTCAGCATGGGGATTTATGTATGGGAAGAGCAGCTGCTCTCCGGTACCCAGCCTGGTGATGTGGGTACACAGGAGACTTCTGGCAGAGGCACAGGTCTCAGACCTTTAAAGGAACAGGACAGCGGTTCCCTTTAAGGGGAAATATCTCCACTGGATATTCTAATAACGTCTCTTTATTGTGTAGAATACATCAGGAGGGAGTTTTCTTCAATAAACACACTACTCAATAATACAAAGTTGGCAAACTGACAGATTGAGATGTGGGCCGTACCCGTTTGAAGGAACTAGGCAAGAAGCCCAAGATAAAGAAGCAAAGCCCAGGCAGAATTCCAAGAATGCCAGGGCCACACCGGCATGAGAAATCCGATAAGTTCAGAGAAATCAAGAAGCCACAGGAAACTTGTAGCAGAGTAAGCTAGGAGTCACAAAACCTGAGACCTAGCCCTACCTTTTACTGACTGACACAGGAGAAGATGCCTACCCTCTCTGAGTTTTTTTTTTTTTTTCTCTTTTCATTTGTAAATTTGAGGAAATAAATACCTATTTCACAATAATTGACTGAAGATTCAAATGAGATGGTGCGTGTGAAAACTTGTGTACCCTGGCAGAAGTTGAAAGAGGGCTAATTTAAGATCTATTTCTATTTTCACAAACTTTGGGTTTTGAAGAGCGCTCTTTAGGAAGGAGGATTTGGAACCTGTTTTATAGATAAGTCAGTCCCTAGTCATGAATCAGGAGGAGCTAGTGTGAGGGGCTGTCCTTTAGATTGGGGAAACTTTGCAAATTCAGTTTCCTTCAAAAAGTCCTGCTTTCTTGCAAGCTTGTCTTCCACCCTTTCTATCTGCTTTTCCTCCCCCCTTCCCTTCTTTCCTTATTTCCATTCTTCCTTCCCATCTAGGTTCTCTTCCTTTTTAAAAAATTTGTTCCATTTTCCTTCCATTTTATTCCCATGTAGTTTTTTTGTTAGATGAGCCTGGATGTTAAAGAGGGTATAACTAATTTCATATATAGGAATTCTAGACAGGAGCTTGCTAAGGTTTGGTTTTAAGGGTTGAATCAATTAAACAAACAGGAAAGATGCACTGCTCACAGATATTATTTGATGTAATTCTGGAGGGGAAATGTACCCTTTAAGATGGTAGTTCCCTTTGACCTGCATTAATTCTTTAAAGTGTGCATCCTAAGTAACTAATCAGAAATAGAAAGGTCTTATGAATGAAGATGTTCATAATAGTTTTAATTATAGCAGTACAAATTTGAAACATTAGGTACATAATAAATTAAAGTGCTATATTCACAATAAAATATGTAACTGTTAAAAATTATATTTATTAATGTTTCAATAACATAAAGTGGTATGATACAATAGCAAATGAAGTAAGTAGAGTACAAAGTGATCAAAATCACGTCACAATTGCAGGCAGGAGAAGCCTAGAAGGAAATGCATGACCTTTCACTATGGGTGGGTAAATACCAATATTTTTCCCCTTATTTTTACTTTTCTGTATTATCTATATTTTTATAATGTACCTGCATTTTTAAAGATTAAGAATATAAAGCCAATTTTAGTTTCTAGGAAAGGTGTTGATGTTAACTTGCTTTATTTTAGCCCAGTGCAATTGTACAAAAATCTGGTGTAATTGACAGCAAAACAGATTCACTTTGTGCATCATAATGTAAATAATGGTTTTTCAAAGTGTATAGAAATATCTAGGTATGGGTTTAACATTACTAATTTCCTCTCTCATAATTCATAGTTTTGCTTTACATGATTTAATTGGTAAGAATGAAATGTAAATTGTTGGTGCGAAATTCTTTAAAACTATATTTTTATTGATTTCAGAGAGGAAATGAGAGTGAGAGAGAGAGAGATAGAAACATTAATGATGAGAGACAATCATTGATCAGCTGCTCCCTGCATGCCCCACATTGGGGATCGAGCCCACAACCTGACATGTGCCCTGACTACGAATAGAATCCTGACTTCCTGATTCATGGGTTGACAATCAACTACTGAGCCGCACTGTCTGGGCCAAAATTTTTTTGATCTCTGTCATTATGACAGCAGAGATTCCACGGCCTGACTTAACAGCATTTGCTTGTATCACAAGGACTGTGTGGGAGCCAGTTAGTGTGAGAGTGAACTTTTCTGTGATTTGATGAATCTTCCTAACTCTAGCCACTGACAGCCATGGAAATTGTACCTTCTTTGTAGAATATGGTAATAGGGATATACATAATGAAAATATTTATATAATCACTAATAGACATTGACAAACATTATCAAATATCATGATTCCTCAGACATTCCTGGGAGTGTCTGGGTTCAATGCAACCCACAGTGGGAGATGAAAGATACTCAATGTATCTTCATTCAAATGTTCATTAATTAATTATAAAATACTGATTTAGAGTGATGTTTTCAAAAGTTCCAGGGAAGATTCAAATGTCTTGACTAGTCTCTAATATCCGAGAAGAGATGAACAGATTATTAGGATAGGAGGTCATCAAAAGTTGGTCTAGAAAGTCAAAAGGGACTGTTGATAATGTTCTGGAAGAATCATATAGAATTACAAGATATTGCTAATAAAACAGGAGATGATGGCTAAAGAATAGCCAAATACTATTTTTTTTTAATTTAACCTAAAATAAAATTTTGTAAACCAAAAAAGTGGATATGAAAAGTTCCTATCTTAGTATTCACAGCTTTATTTTGATTTATTAAAAGGTGTACCAGCTTCTACAGCTGGTAAAATTGCATTCAATATTAAAATTACAATTCAGTAAACCATGAAGTTTATCCATAAAACTAAAAATGACAGATTTAGAATGGATAAGGAAAATATACCACAGCTGACAGGGGAAAATATTAGCTGAATCTGAATATCCTGCCCATGCAAACGAAGGTACACTCCGCGTTCAAGAAGCATCACCATGTATTTATGACAACAGGAATTTGTAGGTGTCTGGCTTCAGGTGAACCTCTCTAATATTTGGCATCAATATTAGTCCAGGCACAAAGCTGTACTGTATTTCCTTGCAGAGCTTTCATGATAAAATTGAAAATATTGATTTGTGATCACCACACTATAGATCAATCTAAACACATGGATTTTGTGCTTTGTTTTATTTGAAGGACCTGGATCAGAGGTTTCTATTCTGTTTTATGTTCAAAATCTCAAGTCAGTTTCTCAAACTTCAAAGTGTATAACAATCCTTTGGTTTCTTAAAAAAATTAAAATGAAGACTCAGTAATAAGCAAAATTAATCTTTCATGAAGGAAATAAAAATAGTGCTTTTTGGTGTGGGTTTTTTTTTTTTTTTTTTTTTTTTTTGCAAGGTTATAAATGGGATGGACATGAGGGAATTTTCTGAGATATGTAAAATGTAATACATGTGTAAAATGTATGGACCACTTCACTTAGGAATTGTATGCTTTACTAATTGTGTGTTATTCTGCAGTTATTATTTTTAGAGACAAATATAATAAAAGTAAAAAATGAAGATTCTTGGGTCATGCTATAGAAAAGATGCCTAAGGATTGGACATCTATAATAAGGCTGGGCCTATTGTGAGCTGGAATGAACTTGTCGCCCAAACATCAGATATGAATAACAGGGAAAGGGAGACAAATTTTAACTTTGTTCCTCATCATTTTGAACACCCCCTCCCCACACCTATTTCTATAGAAAGCAAAATCTCAGCTATGATTTCTGCACTATTTCCGCAACTATAATCTCCTACAGGCATCCAAATTAGTCAAATCTTGAAGGTTTTATCTTTCTATAGTTAATGGAACAATAATTGAGTTATAATTCTTAGAACTGCTTAGTCATTGTACATGAGAACTGGCTTTTCCATTTACCTTCTTTAAGGCCTGTTTCAAAACAGAAACAGCTCCTGATTCACCTTCTGACTGAAAGAATCTATCCGTTCAGACTTAACCTCAGCAGAACGGAAGTATTTTCCCCACCAACAGTTACTTTACTCAGTCCTCTCATGTGGAACTCTCAATAGGCCCACTCACTCCAGGGTTTTTTATTCCTTACAGGCATGAGCTCAGTTCAGTCCCAAGAGGATATAATGTGGGTAATTCTTGCTTACAATAGTCTCCTCACGTCTGTCACTGTTCCTATTGCTCACCTGCAAAATAAACTTCCAGAGGAAAGCCACCGAAAGTATTGCAAGTGACAAATGGAACATTCTCCTAAGCTAAATGAAAAAATGATCAGCCATTCCCCACGGTTACACCATGCAATGTGTCAGGTCTACCTACACACATTCCACTTATTCACTAACCAAGTGCCCCCAGCAATGACCAGGGAGGGTAAGAGGAAAAGAGTAACCCCAGAACTAACTTTTTTATGTCCCCCAGTTAGGAACTCTTTTGCTTCCAGATGTTAAACAGTTGCTAATTTCTTCCAGTCTTTAACATTATACATGGCTTGGCTCCTGGCCATGAGACAGAAAGAAAAGATGCCAGTTGAGATACAAATTCTTCTGCACGTAACAAGCACACGCATTTTTGAGCAAGCTACAGCCAGACTTCAGATGCCTGAGGTATAGGTTGGCTGAATGGAGACGTGGAGAAGTGATCAGTTGTCGGCAGTCTAGCCAAGCTTGTGATTATCTAGTTGTTTGCTTATTCCCCGCCAAAACAGAAACGTCAAAGACGCAACTAAATACCAGAAACTAGCTCTGCTGTAAAAGAAGACACTGCCTTTAATTGGCTCACTTACTCCACAAATATTTACGGGATGCCTACCATTTGCCAGATATTGTTCTAGGCACCAGGCATCCAACAATGAGCAAAAGAGCTAGAAATAAAAATAAAAATAGCTTTCTTCTCGTACTGTATGAAATGTTTTATGACTGGGCTAAAAATAGAACTTTTCTCTCAATTTTTAGGTAAAATCAAAGAAATCTCAGGTGTATCAGACATGTTTTTATTATTGTTATCATTATTGTACTTAGAAGAAAAGTGTGGTGACTTCTACACACACGAGAATAAATGAATAGGGTGCATAACTATGGTACAAAGCCACTTGGAGCTCTCCCCAGGCCTTCCCAAGGAGGGCCTCCTTCACTGTCTCAAATTCATTAGTAAACCAACCAAAATAAAATGGTCGAACATAATGAATCAAACTCACAGCATTTCAATCTGTGAGGAGGTATCCTTGTGAAATGCTTGACAAGACAAATGTGTTGTCAATAGTACTGATTCAATGACTTTGTTCTACCTTCTTTGCTTTAAGTCTTATATCACATGGTCTGCTCCTTCAAGAATAAGCAACAATCTTGCTTCCTGAAGTCATCTTAGTCAGATCTTTATCCTTAATCTAGTGTTTCTTCCCATTTGAATATTCATGGTAACTCCATAGTGACTATTTGATATTTTGTATTACTAAAAGGCACCAAACAGTCTTGCAAATCTTGGATATTAAAGACCTAATGATATCCTATAGAATGCCACAGCTGGAAGGAACCTTGGGAGTAACTGAAATTTCAGATCTCTTGTCCCATTTTTCAACCATGCTATGCTATTGAAAATTTGTAACAACAATAACTATCATGTATTGAGCACTTACTGTGCTCAAGGCACTTTACTAAGGACTTTATTTGAAATATCTATTTAATCTTTTCCACAACTCTTGGGTAACTGCTATAATTAACCTTATTTTGAAAAGAGAAAAATGAAACTTAGAGGGAGTAACTTGTCCAAAGTCACATACCTGGCAAGTACCTGGGCCAACATTCAAACCCTAGTCAGACTCTAGAGCCTGAACTCTCATCTACTGACTGCGCCCTGGCAGGGCAGGCCACTCTAGTAAAATGGAGAGAAATGGCCACAGGCCCAGTAAAAAGAGTATAATACTGTATCATTTTTATCATTGACAAAAATAGTCTTCAAGAAAAGAACAGAACCAACCGGTAGAGGCTGTTTGCCACAGGCATTCTTTGTATTTCAAGGTAAGTTGAATGATGGTAGAACACAGGACAAAGAGTATTATTTTATTCACATCAAATAATAATTGTGTTCCTTATTCTATTTTCATAAAAACCAGAATGCAATATTTCCCTCAAAGGTAGATGACAGGAATATACCTCTAACTTGTTTCCTATCTAGGAAAAATTATTGTATGTTTTATTTTTTTCTGTGCTTAAAAAAAAAGGGGGAAAAATAAAAAATAAAAAAGGGGGAAAATGTTATATATAGCATACTAAAAAAATCTCCAAAAACCAACACAGAATAAAAGGATAAAGAATTTCCAATTTTCATGAAACTTATTCTCAGAAAATTTATGTAATTTTAAGTTTGAACAAGTTGCACAGAATTACCAGTTTGGTAAATAGTCCTCAACACATTCCATACAATTAGGTATATTTAATGTTTTATAACATGACACATTATAAATTAAATTACTCAAAAAAATTCCTATTTATCAATATCTGAGTCAGAAAATAAACAATAGATACACAAACCCACAAGAATGGAATAGCTGTCAAGGTATTGAAATTGTTTATTAATAATGTGTAATTGACTTTGATTCTTATTCTATTATGACCAGGGACACTTAATACACTTAAACAGAAACATATGTTGACTTCTTGACAGATGATTTGACATATAATATTTTTTCCTTTTATAACTTTTCAATTTGTGTAACATATACATAGCTAACAAAAAAAATCAATAGCATTAAAATCTTTATAATGACAAAATAATATTCTTAGTCTCCATGCCCTCCTTATTTCCCAGCTCACCTTCCTAGGGGCAATTAATTATAATTATTTTATGTGCCTCTCCTGGCAGCTATTCCCAAATCTCCAAGTATTATAATATGCTGCTTCTTGATCTATCACTCTTGGACATAATCTGTTAACTTAATGTCATATAAGGGTGCCTGTTCTCTTATACACGCATGCACACCTTAATACCACCATCCTCCCAAAACAATCATACCAAAGCTTTTAAATTAAATTGATAATGTATGCGTTATTTACATTAATGCATACATTGTCATTGTATATAATGATATATATAAATTCTTATATAATTATTATATAAGAAGGATACTGTGATTACATTTACTTCCTTATATGCTTTATTTCTTCAGTCTCCATTGTTTTCCTCTCCTGCGTATTTGCCCGTTTTCATATGTTGAGATTTTCAAGTGAGGCATTATATCAATCTCCTAATTTTTTGTTACCAGAGTTCCCTTTTCCCTGTTTTAAATTGGATTAGTTATGTTTTTCACCTGCTTATAGCTGTCTTCCCAGGGCTTCACTTTGGGGATTTGATGTTTCCTCTGTTCTTTGTCTTTTTCTTAGTGCATGGCCTTATTTTCTTGGACACATTCTCTAATAACTTTCTGAGAAGGGTATGTAAGAAATTCAGTTTTGAGTCTTCATTTGACTGTATTTAAGTAAAAATTCGACATGAGTGGTTGAGTATAAAATTTTAAGATAAAAACTAATTTTCTCTAAAAAACTTGAGCATCTATATAGTAATGCTGTTCAGAAGTCCACTGCCATTTGAATTTTTACTACTTTGAAAATAATCTGTGTTTTCTTGCTAGAGATATTTGATTCATCCCTTCATTCAAGAAATTCTGAAATTGACAATTATCTTCTTTGGTGTAGGTGTTTGCCCATTTAAAGAGTTGAAAGTCAGTGGGCCCTTTAAATATGGACAGTCATGATGGCCTTGACTATCGGAACATTTAAAAAAATATATATATATTTGTATTGATTTCAGAGAGGAAGGGAGAGGGAGAGAGAGACAGAAACATCAATGATGAGAAAGAATTTTTGATCATCTGCTTCCTGAATGCTCCACACTAGGACTCGAACCAGGAACTTTTGGTTCTCAGGGCAATGCCCAACCACTGAGCCTCGCCTCTGGCCAGGCTTTGGGAAGTTTTTGTATGTTTACTTTTATTTATTTCTCCCTTTCTAGAACTCACAGATTGATGTTTGATCTTATAGCTTTTCTTTCTTATTCTGACTGCTAAGTCATTTTGTTCTGCATTATGGGACATCTCCTTGACATTATTTTTCAAGTTGTCTATTGAATTGAATATTTTGCTAATCTCATTTTTAATCCCCAAGAATTCGTTTTTGTTCCCAATTGTTTCTTTTTTATGTGCCCTAATTTTGTTTTAAGGATGAAATAAGATTCTTTGGTATCTCAAAGGATGCTTATTGGAGTGCTTTTCTTTCAATTTCTTCTCTGTCCTATTTCCACCACCCCCCCCCCCCCGCCCCCCAGTCTTTTTATTTCTGTCCTTTCCCCTCTTGTTTGCTTATTTTTCCAAGTGTTTATGTTTGGAGGTTTTCCTCAAATGTCTGAGTTTTGGTTGATTCCTCATATTTAAAAGTGAGTCATTAAAACCTGATCTGGCTTGTTGACAGCAGGCACTGCTTCAAGTAGAGCATACAGACAGCTATCGCCTTCAATAGAGGATGATGGAATGTTTTGTCTCTGGAGCCATTTAGCTCCTCCAAATAGCAGGCATTCAGTCTCCTGCTTGGGAATTCAATTCCTGATTGAAGGTGATCTCCATTTCAGAAAGATTTGTCCAATTGTTTCAAATGATTACTTTCTACTTTCTATAGACCCCATTATTTCCAGTTCTAGGTCTCACTACCACTGTTCCACTCTCACTCCCACTCTCCTCTTCTTCTTCTTCTCCTTCTTCTTCTTCTTCTTCTTCTTCTTCTTCTTCTTCTTCTTCTTCTTCTTCTTCTTCTTCTTCTTCATTAAATAGATTTTTATTGATTTTTTACAGAGAGGAAAGGAGAGGGATAGAGAGCTAGAAACACCGATGAGAGAGGAACATTGACCAGCTGCCTCCTGCACACCCCCTATCGGTGATGTGCCCGCAACCACTGTACATGTCCTTGACCGGAATCGAACTTGGGACCTTTCAGTCCGCAGGCTGACACTCTTTCCACTGAGCCAAACCGGTTTCAGCTCCCACTTTACTCTTGAGCCTCTTCCAATCAAAAGGTAAAATCTCCATCCCAGTCATTTTCTTCTACATTCAGTAAAGTCTCAGCTTCCTCTGCCCTATTTCATTAGCAACTGTTACTCTCTCTTCTTTGTTCTTTAAAAACTCATGGGGATCCTTAGTTCATGATTGATGGTGACTCACTGTAAGTTTCTAGAGAGGTTTTTCTTTTACTGACATTTTAATACAGTCTCTGAAAAGAGAGGACACAATCGTGTGTGGTCAGCCCACCATCTTTAATGGCAAATTAGTATAATGTTTTCTAATGCTGACTATTATCCTAATGAGTTAGTTTTTAAATTTTTTATTTTTTATTTTAGCTAAAGGTTTTCTTTCATATGGATAGACATTGGAAATATTATAGGCTTGCAAGTCAAATAATGTAGTATTAGAATCCTGGTTTTTGTGCTCGATAGTCATATATCATTTAATCACATTAAGCTTAAGCCTTATAATAATAACAGTATTTGACTTGAAGACCTCTTGTGAGAATTAAATGAACTAAGGCATATAAAGCACACAAAACATGCCTGGCATGCAGTAGAAATTCACTGTCTTTGTTATGTGTCTGTGTGATTTGTCTGCTACTCTGAACAAATTATTTGAATTCAAAACCGAAATAGAGTCCTCGGCTTGCATGTCGCTTCTTTAGGGAAGCCTCCCTGACTTAAGATTGAGATAGAGGTGCCCTCTTTGTGTTCTTGTATGTTACCTGTGATGACATCTTCACACTGTAGTGGAATTGCTGACTATAAACTCCATGAGCTTAGGAACCTGCCCTGTCTTGTTCATGCCTAGCACTATGCTTGGCCCAGAGTTGGTGCTCAATAAATACTTGAGTGAATTAGTAATTTCACTCCATTTTTAGAAAAGTGGGTATATTAAAAGATTCTTTTTAAACATAAAATTCATTCTATGCTTGAAGTTTCTTATGTAAGAATGAAAGATGACTTCTTAGAGTACTATTTAGGGAGATAGCAAATATGTACCATCTTAGAGTAACACAATTATTGGTTAAAAAAACTAGGACTCTATATGAAAATCAAATCCAATGACAACAAACCCTTCATTTTCTCCTTCCTTCCCCCCTAAAATGGAGCATTGACGCTTTGTAGCTAAATAATTGCAACAATCCATTCAGAAACTGATATTGGTTTTGATTTTGTTACTGCTTCAAAATCAAGCATCTACTTAATTGCTCTGAAATCTAATTCCTCAGTCAAAAAAGAAAGTAGTCTCTGGATGGTTTCAATTTGGTGGCAATGGCTCTGTCTATAATTAGACCCAACAAATGTGTTTCCATTATTCCATTTGGAATGCTTTCTTCCTTAACCCTACCACTTGGATAGAGTTGCTATCACCAAGTAAAGAATTATAGCCTTAGCAAAAGTGATCTATGAAGAATGTAACCTGCCTATTTAATTTACTTATTGGATTGTCCTGGACAGTCCCTTCTGTTCCAGGAGTAATTAGGAGAAATGATATCTCTTTGCTATTCTTGTCTAGAAGAAGGATGGATAACTCTGCTGATCCTGACTTAAATCCTGAGTTAAACTATCTCAAAGATGTAAAATTCTGGATGACCAACCTATTTCAACCTATGAAATCATAGAGTTGCTGAATATTGTTAGGGCAAGACTGAATGAAGACCATTCACCATACATTCTACCACTGTGATTAGTAGAATCATTAAGACTGGGACTTTGTTGTTGATGTTATTGTTATTAACTTTGTTATTTTAAACTGAAAGTAATCTTAGTGATCATCATTGTAAATATTTCATTTTACAGATGAAGAAACTGAGGCCCAAAGAGTTTAAGACATATCCAAAGTCTATTTCAAGTCCATACAAAAATTAAAACCAAAAAAAAATCTCACTAGATGGAAATGCTAACTTCCTACAAACAGATAAAACAATTGTATTTGGGAATATTACCTTTGAATATGTATGATTCCAGTATCCAAAATTTAATGCATTAATTTAGACTATGGTTAAAATGTTTGTTAATATATAAATGTTGGTTTATATATTCTTATGGGGATTACTTCAATACACACACAAAAATAAAAAATAAAAAACAATACATAATAACAATCAAACAAAACCAAAAAAACTCTTGCCTAGGTTTGCAGTTTAAGGTCCATTTCCCCCCAGATAGAATAAAGACTTATAGCTAAACAACTTTTCTTCAGAGGATATCTCTATTCTTACATCTCTATGCTTTAAGACACAGAGGCAACAGTAGTATATAGAGAAAATCCACTTCTGGTGTGATACGAGGGGTGAGGGTGTAATGTTGTGAATTACATTTTTCTTATAGTTGCATTACTTACAGTCTGTAGATTTATTTTGAATAGACAGTGACCTAAAGATTCCCACCAATGAGTCATATGACTTGTCAGAGCATCAAAGCACAATTTGTAATATATTCACAAACAGAGCTATTGTTTGCAGTTTTGCTATGAGCTAAAAGACAGTTTGGATTAAACTTAGATATCCTTAGTTCACTAGAATTTTTTCTATGGTACTAGTATAGTGAACTTGAATATCATCTGCGTGTATGATTTGTATCTTTCTTGAATTTTTAACCAAGAGTCTATCTGTGAACAAAGCTTTTATATAATCACTAGTGGCCCCATGCATGAAATTCATGCACATTAAAAGGAAATTCATTAGAGGAAATACTTTAATATTGCAGGTATCCGGCTTCCTCCTCCCTCCTGGCAGCGTCTGGGCCAGCACCTGTGGGGACGCAGAGTCAAGTCCCCACCCACCCACATGCACCTTGCCGCACACACAGCCCCACCCACCTGCACGTGCCTGCTGCCCATGCAGCTTCCTGGCGATCAGTTGTTACAGCATGAGGGCATCACCACCACAGGCATTTTAGCTATATACGTAGTTTTTAGGTAATTAGTAATTTTTACTTGACCTGATGAGTGATTCTCTTCATAAGAAAGCTACGCACAGTATGCAAGAACATTAGTTTCTGAGTAGTTATTGCAGGATATTATCCCAAAGGTGGCAGAAAATCAATCACTTCATAAGAACAGCAATTTGTACAGTTATTAGGCTGCTGAGATGGACCTAAGTGTTCATTTTTCAGTGGGATTGATATGCTAATGCTGAGCAATAAGGTCTCCTACTGGGTGGAATATTATTATCTTTGAGATGATCTTCTTTTTGGTTTTAAAAAAGCTGAACCTAGTTAAAATCCTCTTGAAATTCTCACTTTTGAAGGTCGATAAATAATTTTTACATCCTTTTTTATTTGTTTTTAAAAATGAATGTACAGGAACATTTGATCTTGTCTTGGTTGAGTTAAAATTTATAAATGATATTCGGCTCTGGCATTCTTCATTTTTAACTACACATTCTGAATGGGTTGTTTCAGTGAAGATTATATTGGCTGCAAAAACAAAACCCAATAATAGAGGCTGAATCAATTAGAGCAATTTATTGATGCAGAAACAGAAACACCCAGAGGTAGGGTAGGCTTCGGCATAGTCCAGCCAGGACTCTGGGCCCCTGATTTACAGTTTCCTCAGATTTGCCCTGTTCCATGTTGGTGTCATCTCGACTGGCTTGTTCATGCTTTTAATGTGGCTTCCAACACCAACGTCTTTCATGCTTCCTCATTCATATTAGCTGTGGGTTGTGAGTGAGGGGGTGGGGAAACTGGAGAAAAAGAATCTTCTCTTTAAGAACAATCAGATAAGAGCCCTGGCCTTTGATTTAATTGGGTCACCCTTTTCTTTATCAATCACACCGGCCAAGAGCATGTATTCTCTGATTGGAGAAGGCTATCAATCAGCATCCTTCTTTGCAGGGTTAGGTAGAGAAAGAGAATACATCTAATCTCATCTTAACCACAAAATGGGGAAAAGGTAAAAAATGGATGTGTGGAGACAACCTCAGTTTTCTCCATATTGAGCTAGTAAATAAGTTAATGGCATATAATTTGCATTCTAAAATCTGAGAGAGATAAGGATGAAATTATCCTATAATATGATGGTTCTCAATGTGTAGTCTGCCATACTACATTGAGGGAAGATATTAGCATTCATCATCCACATGCCTGGTTTATATGAAATCCTGTGCTCTTCTTTTTGCTCCCCTCCATCTCTTTTTTTCACTACAGAGAGAATGTGGAAATAATGACAGGAAAATAATTTTATTGAGTCAAATTCAACTGACTAGAATATAACAGTGAGCCATAGAATATCTAGATTTTAAATATATTTTATTGATTTTTTTTTTATATATAGAGAGAGGGAAAGGAATAGAGAGTTAGAAATATCCATGAGAAAAAAACATCGATCAGCTGCCTCCTGCACACTTCCTATTGGGTATGTGTCCACAAAAAAATGTTCATGCTCTTAGCCAGAATTGAAACTGGGACCCTTGAGTCCACAGGCTGATGCTCTATCCAGTTAGGCAGAAACTGAGCCAAACCAGTAAGGCAGAATCTCTAGATTTTAGATAGAGTAGCAGCTAGCAGATAGTAGACATGGAGTATACAAACAAAACAAAACAAACAAACAAAAAAAGCAAAACACCCCCCCCACACACACACACACAAAAGAAATACAAAGTTATATTAAAAAAACAAAACAAAAAACTTTGCTAGTGTATTAGTCAGGATTCTCTAGAGAAACAGAATCAATAGAACATGTATATCCAGAAAAAGATTTATTATTACTAGAGGCCTGGTGCACAGGATTTGTGGACTGGTGGTGGCGTGGCCCGTAGGAATCAGCCCACTGTGAGAGCACCACTCATCCTGGTCAGCTGAATGGCTGTGGACTTGCCCTCTGAGTGGCTGTTCCCTGGTTTGGTATCTTCCCTGGAGCTGAAGAACTTACCTCTCCAGGGTACCTAGTTGGGGTTGGGCCCAGGTACAATAGCACAGAGGCATGGTGGAGGAGGCCTCAGCTCCGCAGCCACAAACCCACCTCCTGGCCTCTGGGGTCAGCTCTGTGAGCCTGGTGGCAGCACTACACAGCCTATGGGCATCCTGGGGAGGTGACAGGGAGTGAGGAGGCGGAGCCTGGGGCAAGGAGGTGACAATTGCAACCTGGGTTCCTGCCTGATGGCCTGGGGTTTGCAGCAGAAGCAGCCACTCATCCCTGTCAGCTGAGCAGTGCTCCCACTGTGGTAGCACACTGACCACCAGGGGGCAGCTCCTGCATTGAGCATCTGCCCCCTGGTGGTCAGTGCACGTTATAGTGACTGGCCGACCAGTCATTCTGCCATTCAGTCTCTGAGCTTTTATTATATAGGACTAGAGGCCCAGTGCATGAATTTGTGCATGGGTGGGGTCCAGCCAGCCTACCCTGATGGGGGCTGATCAGGGCCAGGATGGCAGGGGGTGTGGGGATTTGGACAGCTGGCTGGCACGGCCCCATCCCCAAGTGGGGTTGGGGGGTAATTGCGGCCAGGCCAGCGGTGGGAAGGGGCTGTAGGCCATTGGCTGGCCGGCCCCACTCTCAATCAAGTGGGGGGCCTATCTGGGGTGGGGATGGGGCCGGCCAGGGGGAGAGGTTGTGGGAGGTTGGAGAGCACTTATTGGGGCCCTGATCAGGCTGGTTGGCTACCGTAGGGTACGTCACAGTGACCAGTCATGTTTTGGTCATTCAGGTTGTTCTGTTGTTCTGGTCACTTGGCTTTTATATATATAGATAAGATGTTGGCTCACATGAATATAGAGGCTGAGAAACCCCATGATCTGCTGTCTGCAAGCTGAAGAATCAGGAAAGCTGATGTAGATACCAGCCTGAGATCCAGGACTGGTGAGGGAAAAAGTAGATTCATGTCTCAGCTCAATCAGTAGTCAGGCCCAGTGGTTCAATCTTCCTTTGTGTTTTTGTTCTATTCAAGCCCCCAATAGATTGGATGATGCCCATCAATACTGAAAAGGGCCATCTTGCTTTACTCAGCCTACCAATTCAAATGCTAATCTCTTATGAAACACCCTCACAGACACATCCAGATAATGCTTAACCAGATATCTGGGCATTTCTTGACCCAGTCAAGTTGACACAATATTAACCTTCACAGACAGGCTTACCATGGTGTAGTGAGAAGAGCACAAGATTTGAACTGGCATGCTGCATCAAGGACATGACTAGGCAAGTCCCTTCTCTGAGTTTTAGAGGCATGAAAATACCTAAGCTACCTAATGTATAAGAAGTTGTTGAAAGCTTAAAAGAGACAATTAATAGGAATTTGCTTTTATACTATCAAGTGCCATACAGATTTCAGCATTAATTGAAAGTTAAATATTCCAGTATATTTACTAGAAAGCTCCTGCAAGCTCCTAAGGGTAGGGCATTGTTTCTTTATTAATATTCTTCCACTGTGTCTATCAATGACTCTCCAATGGATAATTAAAAAGTTCCATGAAAATAAGGATCATAGGGTTAATTATGATAATTAGGAAAGATACTTGTGGTATTAGAGAAAACGAGTTAAGTTAAAGGAATAAATGAAAATGTTGGGTCAGAGTTAGGAAAATACAAGGAAATTCTGAGTTCCTGAATTAGAACTAATACTATTTAGTGTATCCCAAATGTTTCAAATTTATCAAAATATTTAGTGTATCCCAAATTCCATCCTGCCAGTGGGCTATCCCCTGTTTCACTAAGAGTTTGCAGCTAAGATTATTAGAAGATTTTCCCCTTTGGGAAATCATCTCTAACTTTTAAAGCACCTCCAAGGGAAATGGGATTGGCTTTAAAGTTGAATTTGCTGGAAGGCATCTATACAATTTAGCAAAAATATACTTGTATTTCCACATTCTGTATGTAGCTGGGGGATCTACACAATTGATGAAGTTCTTATAAATCTCCAAAAAAGAAATAAAGATCTTTGGTCCTTCGAGTATGCTCTATAGTCCTAGAAAAATCAATGACAGTCTTCACAGGAAACATGAAGCTTTAAGCACTCTAAAACTTCTTTCTATTACTAATTGCAATTAGTTGTCACATGTCTTTGATTTATTGCCATTTATCAACTCTTAAGGTTTTGCTGGAGTGTAAAGAATGCGCAAATAGATACAATTCCTGCTGAGTTGTGGGTGGGGGCAATTTTCCCCACAAAACTCTCAATAAAGCACCCTCTGTGTACTGCAATAGATAACCCACAAATCACAGCAACAAATCCTGCAAATCGTACTATGGGGAAGCAGCACTTTAACTGATGGTCTGATATTTCCAAAAGATAATGTCACCATGACATTTTCAGTCTTTTAATATCCTTTTATTGAGTCCCTTTCGTATCATCTTAAGGCTGAAGCCACTTGAGCTAGGAGAGCTGAAATGCTCTGTTTTGCCTACCAGCTGGGCCATTACAATATAGCCTCCCAAGTTCTTAGTGGGAGGTATCTTATTTTCTCCACCAGGAGAAAAAAGATGCCGTTTGTGAAATAAAAAAATGTTCCTTCTGCTATGGCTCTATTTTCAGGAAAATAATGTTTACCTATTTAGGTGTCTTCCTGGATTGAGCTGCCATGTTCATTCCATGTCACCCTAGCAGTAAGAGGGCAGCAATGGCCGTCAAGTCCACAGACTCAGATGGTCATACTTGGTCAAGATTATGTGTGGATGTGTGTGTGTTTGTATCTGGAAAGTTCATATAAAGAGTACATATACAATACATAAAATAGTCTAGCCTATCGTACAGAATATTATGTTCAAAGCTGAAAATCTTATGTGTCCAAGAAAGAACACCATCAAATAAAATAGTAAACATTTTAATTGGTGACTTTCTTCCATGCATCATTATAGTAACTAGTCTATGACTAGTAACCCATATCTCAATGTCACAAACATCTCTATCATTGCTCTCTCAATTGTTTCTTTTCCTCCGTTTCTCTCTCTCTCTCTCTCTCTCTCTCTCTCTCTCTCTCTCTCTCTCTATATATATATATATATATATATATATATATATATATATATACATATACACACACACATGCATAGATATATAGATATATAGATAGATATTGCATTACTCAGGGTTCTACAAACAGACCAATAGGATATGTGTGAATGTGTGTGTATTTTTAAGGCAGTGATTTACAATTTTTATTTTATTCTTTGTCAAAAACAATTCTTCCCATTATTTAAAGTGAAAATAAGTCACTATTATTGTAAAAACTTGGAAAAGACAGAAAAGTATAAGGGGAAATGACAAGCCTAATGGTGACTAATTCACACCAACAAATAACCTTTTTACTTTGGGAAATTTCAAGCATATTAAAAAATAAAAATGATAGTGTAGTGAACCCCCAGGGCCCCATCACCCAAATTCCTAATCCTGGCCAAGCTTAGGAAAGAGATATATTTTAAGGAATCGATTCATGTGACTATGGAGGCTGCAAAGTCCAAATCTGCCAAGTGGGCCAGCAGGCTTGAAACCCAGAAGAGCTGATGGGGCAGATAAAACCTGAAGGTAGTCTTCTGGAGAGTTCCCTCTGCTCTGGGAGATTTTTTTGGTTTTATTTAGGCCTTCAACTGATTGGATAAGGCTCACTACTTATAGAGGGCAACACTTACTCAAAGTTCACCAGATTGAATGTTAATCTCTTCCAAAAGCATTCCTTTTAAGTCGACACACAATATTAACCATCACAGATTTAGATAGGCATTATATCTATCATATTTCTATCTACTAGAGGCCTGATGCACAAAACTGGGGCAAGAGTAGCCTTTCCTTCCTCTGGCTTCCAGGACTAGCTTCCCTCTGGCATCCAGGACTTGGTCTAATTAGCATACTATGCTTTTATTATTATAGATGCCTCTATACGCAGATATACAGAGATATTTTTTCCTCTCCCTCTTTCTCTCTTGCTTTCATCAATCAGAGCTGAATCCAAATTGCAGCCACCCATATTATGTGTGACTGTGGCATGTTATTATACCTCCATCAGGGTCAATCTCCACATTTATACACTACAGTTATCACAACTCTTCTTTAGCTTCACTTAAGGGGTAGATGAGCCCTGCTGGGTTTATTAGTGGTTAGAGCATCAGCCTGTGCACCAAAAGGTTTCGGGTTCAATTCCTGAAAAAAGCCATGTACCTGGGTTGCAGATTTGATTCCAGCACTGTCAGGGCATGTGCGGAAGCAACCAATATACGTGTCTCTCTCACATTGATGTTTCTCTCTTCCCCCTCTCTTCTACTCTCTGAAAATCAATGAAAAAAATATCCTTGGGTGAGGATGTAAAATAAAATAAAATAAAATAAAATAAAATAAAATAAAATAAAATGTAGATGAGGTCAATGAGATACTATGTATAAAGATCTGGTACTATGTCTGACACATAGAAAATACTCAACAATGAAAACCACTATCCATTTATTCAAACAAGTATTTATGTATCTCAATTCTTCCCATTTCTCTACCTGTACTTGCTACCACTCTAGTCAGGTTACTCTGATGTATCTTGTCTGGACTAATTGAATAGCCTCCTAAGTTATCTCTCCATTTAACCCTGGGGGTGGTCAGGGAAAGGCTGACTGATGAATTGATATTTGAGTGAAGCATGGATATATCTGGTAAAAAACAGTATTTTGGGAAAAAATAGTATTTTGTGGTGGTAAAAGGGGCAGAGATGACGAAAGAAATTCTAAACAACATGAGTGTTCAGCATGGAAATACAGTTCCTTGAGTTTTTAAAAATGGCATCTCTTTTATTCTGCTAAAAAATGTGAAAACAATCTTGGTAAAAAGAAAAAAATCTGACAGCTGAAACCGGTCAAGGTCATGTACAGTACCTTGGTTGTGGGCACATCCTAGTAGGGAGTGTGCCGGAGGCAGCTGATCAATGTTTCTCTCTCATCGATGTTTCTCTCTTATCGATCTTTTTAAAAATATATATTTTATTGATTTTTCACAGAGAGGAAGAGAGAGGGATAGAGAGTTAGAAACATCGATGAGAGAGAATCATCGATTAGCTGCCTCTTGCACACTCCCTAGTGGGGATGTGCCCGCAACCAAGGTACATGCCCTTGACCGGAATCGAACCTGGGACCTTTCAGTCTGTAGGCTGACGCTCTATCCATTGAGCCAAACTGGTCCTGGCTCTCTTTTTGATCTTTCTAACTTTCTATCCCTCTCCCTTCCTCTCTGTAAAAAAAAAAAAAAAAATCAATAAAAAATGTAAAAAATAAACAAACAAATAGCAACAACAACAAAAACAGTTGTACCAAGGCTTAGTTAACTTTAAATCCAGAATTTTAACATCTTGATGTACAAAGACACCAGTGTTGGTCAACTAGAGAAAGACATTTAACTCAAATCCACAAAATCGAGAAAGCCACCACAATACTGAGAGTTGTAAAGAAAACCCTGAATCCATGACCAGCACATTTGCCTGCACAAAACCAATCAGATTAAGTTGGTTTTTCAGTCACGTGTCTATTTTTTCTTAATCTGTTAGTTTGTAACTTCAACTCTGAAAAAACATAACAATTAGATTTTTATTTTTATTTTGGCAGTGTATAAATAAGTTGCCCTGATATGGCAGTTAGCTCTTTTGTTTTTCCTTCCTTTCTGAACTGCCCTTGGAGGGTTTAAAGTTTAAACAGTCTTTGCCTTCTAGGAAAAGAGGAACTGGCTTTGATTGATTAAACTCTGGGTTTAATGGTAAGAAGGATTTTTCCCACCAGAGGAGTTAAAAAAAATAATAATAAAGGATTTGCATCTATGGACAAGATGCTTTTTTAAAAGCAGACAGGAAGGAGGATTTCTCCCAAGCAAGGTGTGGGTGGGAGGAGAGAAGCAGAGAGTTGCAACACCCTAGAGAAGAAAGGACTGTGAGAAACTTCTAGGGAGAAGGCTCCTGGGCAACATCGTTGGGACAACTGCACCCTGAGTATGGCATGAAGTAACAAAGGGCCGTGGCTTCATGAAGTCACCGGGAGGGCAATGTTCAAATGCTCACAAGGGGGGAGGGAGGAAGTCATCATCCTAGCATCACTTCATTCTTGCAAGCGTGGACAGTCCACACAGAGACTTGGTTGTTCCTTTCACTGGTGTGTCATCTCCTCTCCAGATGCCATTCACCAGGACCCATGCTTGTCTGTGCCCCTGGACTCTAGGAAACCTTACTCTGAGGGTCAGCTTCCCTCTCAACATCTTAGGACACCTACAAGGTAAGAGAATTTAGATGGAGCAACTCCAGACCCTATGAGCTAGGATAGGGATTAATGATGCTTTCTTCCTACAGTTCATTTAGGGATATATTTTGGTCTTATGTAAGTAAGCATAAATTGTTTAATAAACACTATTGGGCAGCACTCTGCAACAACTGGACATTACTATATTTCTCTCACAGGAAAGATTTAATAATCATTTTCACTGAAGCTCTAATACAATGTTACAGTAATCAGTACCCATAGTCTTAAAATGAGCCAATCTCTTACTTTGCCTTTAGATTTTTTAAAAACAGGAAACGCAGCTTCTGCCTCTGACCCCCTAAGTTCTCTCTGCTCAGTTAGCAAGAAATTCCAAACACGGTTCTCCAGAAATGATTATAAACTAGTGTCACTATTTTGATGATTTCCAAGAGGAATGACTAAGAAACAGCATCAAGGTATAGAATGGAGAACTATTGGCTGCTTGAGTCCATTTCAAACCCATTCCATCACAGCCCTAACAGTTTCCTCTTTTCCATGACCAATTCGAGAGGCAGCATTGGCCCTCCTCTTCACTAATGGATTTCTCAGAGACACAGTTACACCCACCCAGCACTCACTCAGACTGACATATTTTCTGATAATATGACAGATTTGCCACATGCTTGTATCTTCCTTGGGAACACAGTATACTTCCTGTTTCTTTGAAAATGCCATAAAAATACCATTCTCAAAAGTGCTAACACAGCTCTGACTCTAGAATATAATATTTGCAAACTGAGAGTTTAACAAAATGGAACAAAAAAAGCAAATGCTGAAGTACCAGTTTCAAAAATCAAATAATAAATTGTATACAAACTAATTACCAATATTCCCTGATAGATGCTTAGGAAGGCAAACATAATCCACTGTTCTACTGCATTTCACAAATTACAATAATTTATGACTTACAATGTGTTTATAAAATCCGTGATCTTTAGATGAACTGGCCATTATGCCTGCCTGAATTATTTGATAACTGCAGCAGTGTGGGATGAGTTTATGGAATGAACAATTCTGACTGGAATTTTTTCTTGGTTTTGGAGGAAAACAAATGTTTAAAGTTAAATTATATTTTTCTCATATGCAAAATATAATTAAAAAATTTTTTTAACTTTATAGAACCAATGTGAAAAGGGAGGAACAACAAAATGAATCACATACACATATTAATACCATTATTTAAATATAATTATTACCTGTTTTGGGTGCATATTCTCTTCCAGAGTTTTTTCATATAGATATACAGTATTTTATGTGGCGATAATATCCAGGGTGGGGCAAAAGTAGGTTTATAGGTATAAGTATGCAAAACACAGTTTATTTTTTTATTAGTATTTATTAGTGATTGTATTATTTTTCCATACAAAGAACACCTACTTCTGCCCCATCCTGTACAATTCTATTTCATAGCTTATTAAATCATTTTTTTGTTTTGCATTTAGATTCCTTCTGATTTTTAAATTAGGCTTTTTAAAATGCTTGATGGATACAGAATATAATTATGTATTTTTGAAGGGGGGGTGTCATTCTTATATACTGTAACCAAAAAAGAAACCCAAAATTCACTTATGAACCACTTTTTGGATGCGGACACTGATCTCTTCTGGCCTCTGATGTGGTTAAATACATGTTTCCACCACTGAGTGTCATTAGGCCTGAAATGGCTCTGCTCCAAAAAACCTGAGACCTTTTGTGTTAAGTATTGTGAACAAAAAAATGGCTAACACCTGAACTGTAATATAATACACTCCCATGTATCCCTCTATTTGCTTCATAAAAAGGACAGATCATATTTCTAAAACCAAAATGTTTATCTCAGGAACCAGTGTGCTCAATGGTGATGATCCTGGGCTTTGAAGTCAAGCTGGCCTATGTTTAAGCTATGGTTCAACTCTGTGCTACTGCTTTGGTCAACATTAGAATCTACCTGAATGGCGCCCCCCTGGAGTAGGGCAGGGTAGGGCCACTTACCTAGTCTTCAATGGGAATGTGCTCATGGAGTTGTAAAAGGTAGGTCCCCAAGATTTGGGTAAGTTATTTAATTTCTGAGTCTCAGCTTCCAAATTTTTAAAACTGGGGAGTTATAATATTTCCTAATTTGTTGATTTGTTATACAAATTATAGGGGGAAACACTGCAGTAAAGTATGTAGCATAGTGCCTAAATTAGTAAGACCTTAATACATGTAAACTCCTACTATACTTTTTCAAAAAAAAAAAAAAAAAAGGACTAAAGATTAAGTTATTTTGCATGTTTTTTCATGGTATGGTTAGTTTCTGTTTTCAGTTACTTACAGAATGGATGAATAGTATACAGAAAAATGCAGTAGAATAACCATGTACTCATATTCTCTATCCTTGAGCCTGAAGGATGATCTGATTTTATCTTAAACCAGAGTCACTAATCTGTGAATAAATCCCTGACCTAAATTATTTGTAATTCAAAGGCTCTTGAGAAACCAGTTGTGGGAATCTCTCTTAGCTTGGGTAGGATTCTGTGGGCCATAAGCTACAATAGGACTCCTTAGCTAGGGAAACAAGAGTAGTCAAGGACAGGGGACTGGGTAGAAGTAGAAGACATGCAGGGCTAATCAAAGAGTCTGAAAGGAGATAGTATTTGGGAATGGTCAGAGAAATAGGGGGTGAGTACAGTTATGAGAGTCTATAGAAAAATCATTCATAATCTGATAATCACTGCTGAATGCCACTATGTGCTAATCCTTGTGAAAAATGAAAGAATGAACATGAGTGATACCATTACTCATTCTCATGAGGCTTATCTACATTTATTTGTATCTTGGGCATGGGATGGGAATAGATTGAGTCAGAGTAAAGAGTACCACTAGAATAGACATAGATCTGGGGTTCCAGCCCAATTACAAATCTTGGAGCCAACACAGAAGCTTCCTAAAGCAGTTACAGATTTCCGAGGCTATCTAGCATGATTCCTCTGGTGGCTTATACATCAGAAGGGAAGGAGAACCACTATGAGGTCAACCAGCATGTCTTTTCTTGCTGCCTTTTATTCCAACCCCACAGCAATTGGGAAAGATCTAACTATTTGAGGAATTGAGGTGGTAGAGGCTGCACATAAAAGAGTTGCCCTGTTGGATACAGACTAAGCTGTGCTAGACTCCCTCAGGAACCAGTCTATAATGAATTGAATTAGACTTGCACACTTGCAAATTGACAGAAGATTGTTCCAGAAGAGAAAAAGGAATCTTAAAAGTGGACAATATACTGCAAATTAAGTGATATTTTGAACTTAAACCCTTCTCCACAGGATGACAGTTTAATCACACTGATTCCTCAACATAAAAAATGCAATTTTGTCAGATGATTTCAACCATAATTTACTTTAAGCATCCTACTGCAGTCCTGAGATAAAAGACAGCCAACTCTGTCAGAACAGACTCCATTTGTCCTTTAAGTTGTCAAAATGTTCTTGTCTTGGGTGAGAAGCCCCAGTAACAATGCACAAATCTTTATAAATAACTTATCTTTCAGATGCTGTATATATTATTTCCTGTTTCCTTTATGTTTAAATTTGTAGGACATGAATCATGCCATATTTCTAGAAGGCCAAAACTAAATGAACATGCTTTGCTATAGGAACACTCAAGGTTGCAATTAATCTTGCAAGCTTCATTTAAGGAAGGTATAGAATAGGACAATAATTCATTCTAAAGTCATTGGTTTATGCCCTCAAAGTCATTTCTCATTTTAGCAACAAAGAGGATTGTTTTATTGGAAGAAATAAAAGTATACACATTGTATTTGTAATACTAATGTAATATGTTCAACTTTCCTATGGAGAACTTTATCCACCTTCAGAGGTCTTCGTTCTAGATCAGGCAGAATGCTCTCCCAAGTGAGTTAACATTTCCACACAATGGTGGACAGGGGATGTGGCCTGGCAAAGGGAGCTTGAAGGGTGTTAGCTGAGGAGGTTTACCTTCTGAAAGAGGAGGAAGATAATGGGAGGATGGCTGCAAATTTTAGGATTTAAGGGTTTATTCAGAGCCAGTTCTAGACATAGGTAGTTGAGGATGTTAAGGATCGTTTAGTCAAGAATTATTTGGTTACAGAGAATGAAACACACTCTGGTAAGCTTAAGAAAAAGGTGTGTGTGTGTGTGTGTGTGTGTGTGTGTGTGTGTGTTTAAAGATTCAGGGCTTGCTGAAACCGGTTTGGCTCAGTGGTAGAGCGTTGGTCTGCAGACTGAAAGGTCCCAGGTTCAATTCCGGTCAGGGGCATGTATGTTGGTTGCGGGCACATCCCCGGTAGGGGGTGTGCAAGAGGCAGCTGGTCGATGTTTCTCTCTCATCAATGTTTATAGCTCTCTATCTCTCTCCCTTCCTCTCTGTAAAAAATCAATAAAATATATTAAAAAAATAAAATAAAATGAAAATCAATGAAAATCATATAAAAAAAAGATTCAAGGGCTAGAAGCACAATATGGTCTCACAAAAGAATGAAACCTCCTCTGGAAAAGATATCTGTTTCTTTAGGACCACATGTCTTTCATCTTTGTTTCTCAGAAGGTTTTTTTTTCTTCATTCCATTTTCCACAGTCTGGCTTTCTATGTTTTGAGATGCACAGACCAAAATGTCTACAGGCCTCAGTTTTGCATCATTTTCTGTTCTAAGGCTGCCACAGAGTCACTAAAGCCCCAGTGTCCCAAATTTAAATTCCTAAAAGAGAGATTCTAATTGGCATAACTTGGGTCAGGTGTCTGTCTACTGGGCTGCCTGCCTACTTAGCAGGGGTGATGGGGGCAAGCTCTCTGAGAAGGAGTATGGGATAGGAGAAATGATTAGCAGAGAAAATGATTTCAGAAACCCAATGGCAATTCCTTAGCAAAATGTCTTTTCTTGTATTTGTTATTTTATTATAATCACTCCTTTAGTTCTTTAAAACAGACCAGACAGTATTGTTAAAAGGTAAGTATATCACCTCACAGAGGTAAATACAATACATTTACCCACTGGTACTCATTTTAAGATTCCATCACAAAAGAATCATTTTAACCAGTTAATGACAGCAGCCTACAAAGTGTCTGAAGGGAAAGTATCAAGGACAAATAAAATTTGATTGCAATTAAGGAGAAAGACAAAATGATTAGAGTTGAGTAGTTACTTAGAGAAGGTGACAAGATGGCATTTGCCCACAAACCTGGCCTGTTTCAACTCATTATGGATCCCAATGTCCTCTCACCTCTTATGCCTTTGCACAGGGACACATTCATGCTCTTCTTGACCTTACTAACTCTTACTCTCTCTACAGTATTGTTGTGGGTTGAATTACAATATATCTCCCCAAAAGATATGTCATTGAAGTCCTAACCCTAGGAACCTGTGAATGAATTATTTGGATATAGAGTATTACAGATGTAATTCAGTTAAAATGAAGTTATATTATATTAGGGTGGTCCTACACCCAATTAATGGTGTCTGTATGAGGAGAGGGAGATTTTCAAACACAAGGTGGAAGGCAAAGTGACAATGAAGTGATGCAGCTACAAACTAAGTAACATCAAGGAGTGCCAGTAGCCACCAGAGGTGAGAAGAGGCAAGAAAGTATTTCTTCCTAGGTCTTCAGTCATAGAATGGCCTTGACAATACTTTGATTTTGAACTTCTAATCTCCAGAAGGCTGAGAGAATAAATTTGTTATGTGAGCTGCCCAGTTTGTGGTATGTTAGTACTAAATGAATATAAGTGCTATACTCAGGTATATAAAATATTTCCCAGCTATAGCTATAGATTGAATGTATTCCCCTGAAATGTGTATGTTGGAACCCTAACCCCCAACGTGACAGTATTAGAAAGTAGGGCCTTTGGGAGGTGATGAGGTCATGAAGGTGAACCCCTCATGAATGGGCTTGGTGATGGTATAAAAGCCAGTCAGAGAAAGACCGGTACCTTATGATTTCATTCCTATGTGAAATCTAATGAGCAAGATGAACTATCAATCAAAAGAGTGACAGACTCATAGATAGAGCAGGCTGACAGCTGTTGAGTGGGGGCTGGAGAGCTGAGTGGGGTGGTGGTGAAGAGATTGACCAAAAAAGTTCATAGGCAAGATCAACAGCATGATTTTTGGGGGTGGGAAGTGGAGGAAGGTATCCTATCTAATAAAGAGAGAATGTGCTAATTGATTCTCATGCCATTGCAAAGATGGCAGCACCCACAGCCAATAAGGAGGGAATATGCTATTTGACTGCCCTGCCCTCAAAGATGGTGGCACCCACAGCCACAAGATGGCAATGCCTAGTCCCCTCAGACTTGCCAGGATGGCAGGTGGGCCTGGCCACTTCATGCACCTGCCTCTGGAGTCCCCCAGTCCTCTCAGCCGCCCAAGGCTGGCTCAAGGTGCAGGCAAGCCTCAGATGGCAGCTACCCAGCCACCCAGGGCTGCCCGAGGCTCAGGTAACCAGGGCTGGCCAAGGCTTGTGCTGCTGGCAGTGGCAGCAACAGAGGTGTGATGGGGCATCACCTTCCCCTCATCACTGGGTCACCTCCCACCCCTGAGAGCTACCCAACTGTGAGAGGATACAGGTTGGGTTGAGGGGAACCCCCCCCCCCCCACCCATGCACAAATTTTGTGCACCGGGCCACTAGTAGGGGGATAATTGGTGATGAATGGAGACTTGATTAGGGTAGTCAATATACAATAGAGTGTACAGATGATGTGTTGTAGAACTGTGCACCTGAAGTCTATATAATTTTGTTAGTCAGTGTCATCTAGATAAATTCGATATAAATACATACATACATGCATGCATACAAAAAAAATAAAAGAGATTCCACAGCTCCCTTGCCCCTTCCACCATGTGAAGACACAGTGAGAACTGCTGTCATTGAATTTGCTGGCACTTTGATTTTATACTTTCTGTTGTTTCTAAGCCACAGTCTATGGCATTTTGTTATAGCAGCCTGAATAAACTAAGACAACATTCAAAGGCAATGGTGATAACTTTTCCTATACAAGCAAACTGTGCTTTCACTGCCATAGCTACCACCTTGCCACTATAGTAGGGATGGTACTGTTATATAATTGTGTACTTTTCTGTCTCTGGATTGTAAAGATTTTGAGGTACTGGAAACTGTCCTTATAAGGAATTCAATGAGTATTTATTAAAATGAGATGAAGACTATTTCCATATGTAGTATACCTACAATGCTCTTGTATGAAAATATTTATATCTCAAGCACTTAAGACATGCAAGTATGGAACAAATTCAACTCATATTGAATAATGTAACAGTTCACCGACTCTAACATACATTGACTTATGCTACAAGATGAAATTACAGAGCCAAATAATTAAATAACTGAGTGTGTTAATTTTTATTTGGTTGCCCCCAGTCCAGGTAAAATAAGGGATTTTTTTTTTAATTTAAAAAGTTTATTTCTTTGATGGGGAAAAAAGGCCTCAGGTTGGTTTTATGAATTTAACTCTCCATAGAAACCTTTCCATTCAAATAAAGTCATTGTAATTCATGAATTCAGATATGCAGTATAAATGCAGATGAAGATAAATAGCACATGAGCCATTCTGGGCAGGCAGATTCATGGGGGAAATTCGAAGCTGTCGTCAGGAGAGTTAATGGAAAGTCCACTAATCCAAATTCTCAGACAGGATAAATGGAGTAGTAGGCTTCCTTTCCAATTTGCTCCCACATTAGGTCTGCTTCTCTGGAGAGGATGTGGGTGGGGGTTCCGTTTACCCCCGAGTACATATTTGCAGTGACAGTGCCATTTTGAGACATCTGCTATAAATTCTAGACATGTTTTTATTTTTCTAAATAAAGATATAACTGAAAGATTCTCTATGTTATGTTGGGATATTAGTTCTTGCTAGGGTGAATAATCACTACTTAATGTTAAATTGCTCTTCAGTTAAGTGGCACAAATTGTCTGCTAGGTGGCATGCAGCTCAGGGATGCCAGGCAGACAGTCTCATCTACACTTTAAGTGGCATAATTGCACATTCTATAATGCATGTCATCTGGTACTTGGATGGACAGAGTCTATTTTTACCTATTTTTAATACTCAAAAGAGCTTCCAAGCATAGTCTCTGAGAATTATCCTTCTATTGTATTTGTTACACACAAGCATAGTCTCTGAGAATTATTCTTCTGTTGTATTTGTCATACACATTTAACCAAGCTTCTGATACTTGCTTTTATATCCAGTCCCATGTGTGGCAAACATTGGGGCTCCTTTCTCAAATATCGTTACATTTTGGATGAGTATCATGAGCCAGGTCAGGAACTGTCTTGGGAATGAGCATGTAACACAATTCTGGCCCATGAAGTATGAGAGAAGTTGGCTGGTGTGGTAAGAGGTACAAATTCCAGGAAACCTGTCCTTGGTCCTAACAGACAGTCTCTCTTCTGCCTCTATGCAGCCATCATACTACTTTAGGAAGAAAACTCCAGCAAGAGGGCAGAGCAGAGAAATGAAAGATCTCAGGCCCTTAGTGACATCTTTAAGCCAATGACTTTGATGTCTCCTTTACTTGGAGACTTACCATTAAAATTAAATAATAAATGTCCTCAGTATTGGAGCCAGATTTTATCTTTGTTGCATCTGAAGGCAATTCAAACTGCTACACTCTGCTTAAATTCCACTATAGAAATGGCAGGGCAATGACTAAGCTGCAAATCAATAGCTGAGACACTAGCGGTAGTGGACATGTTTTTTTCCCCCTGACTAAACCTTTTTTTTTTTTTAATATATAATATATATACTTCTTTTCCTAATGCTTATGTAATTTCAGGGACTGACCCCAACCTCCTCCTCCACAGGGTCAGTGACCCACAATGTGGCCACTGAAATTACCCCAACCTGACTGTAGTGTCTGGAGCCCATAGACTAGGATGGGCTTATGACTCAAGCAAGGCCAGTAAGCAATTTTACTAAAAATCTTACCTTAACTGAACGCCATTTAGCAAGTAGCTTAAATATAGTAGGAATCAAATAATAAAATGACTTGAACTTAGCATAATACTTAATCCCTTAAAAAGTGAAAACAACTTTATAATACCTATATTCAGTGTTTTATTTTCCATTAGTGGCATGCATTAGTTGCACTGTGTCAACTTTTTTTTCTATTTATATTTTTCACATTTACTTGCATTTGATCAGATATTATGGTACAACATGGCTTTGGATTCTCATGTCATGCTTTTTTGTGAATCTAGTTTTCAATGACTTTATTTCACAGACTATTGTTTGCCTCTTCACAAGAGACCCAAGACCTTTATTTGAGAGTACGCTTTCTGCTAACATTGGGTACTCTGAGTAAAATCAATTCTATGCTTAATTGATGCTGGTCTGTGCCTAAACTGTTTCTGCAGAAAAGGATGACTTACTGTAATTTTCTAACATCTGCTCCTCTGTGATTAAACAATTTGAACTCATAATAATATATCTGAGCATTTTAATGGACTCTTTCAGATTAGTTCACTCATATATTTTCCCTTCTAAATCACCTTTACAAATTTGTGTTAAATAAATGCCCTTACCAGCTACATTCCAAAGTGGGAGAAGTTTCTTTTGGCCAAATATAATCTTTGGAAGATAATTTTCAGATCAAATGTATCATGTTATAAAGTAAATTTAAAATAACATGCAATATTGCACTTAAATATTTTAATATTAAAATTACATTATGATTGAGAGATTTTAAAAAAATGAAACCAAGTTGCATGCTATCTCATGTACATTATAGCTAAATTGCTAGGTAACAATAGTTGACTCACTTTGTCTAAAATTTTTATATTTCTGAGCTAGTTTATTTAAGAGTTACTTCACAAAATTGTATAAGTATAGGCAGAAAAATTGGTATATAAAAATATACTAACAAGGAAAAAATACCCAAAGCCAGTGTTATAGCTAGTTTATGTCATTTATATACATGAGAATGAATATTTAACAAAATTGTGAGAAGGTATTTTCTAAATTTAAAACTACTAGAAATTATTTTTAAATTCACTCAGATTTAGCTATATAATAATTTAAACATTTTGCATGTGAATTTAATATTAAAAAGAAATTTAAAATCCAATAATAAACTAGAAAATATTTACTTTTTAAACATAACAAAGAACTGTCTATAATAATAGGTATTGTGGATATTGCATAGGAAGAAAGAATATGAACTTCAGAACTGTAGACTAACCTGGAATGGAATTTGTTAATTACTAGTTATATGGCTTTGGGCTAGTTACTTAAGTGCTCTCTGTTCTAGTTGTCTGCCCACTTTTTACTCTTTTTATTGTTGATTTATTAAAGTTCTTTATATATTCTAAAGATAAGACATTTGTCATATATATGTATTGCAAATGTCCTATTAGATTTATGTATCACAAATACCTTTTCCACTCTGTTATTTGTTTTACTTTTTACTTTTTTTTTAAATTTGATATTTAGAGAGAAAGGATGGAGGAGAGAGAGATAGAAACATCAATGATGAGAGAGAATCACTGATTGGCTGCTCCCTGCATGCCCACTGTGTGCCCTGACCAGAAATCAAACCTGCAACCTTTTGGTGCACAGGATGATGCCCAACTAACTCAGCCAACTGGCCAGAGCTATTTTTACCCTCTTAATAATATCTTTTGATGAACAGAGTTCTAATTCTTAATATATGTGGCCCAATTCATTAATCTTTTTTTTATATATAGTTGTTTTTATTTTCTGTTTAAGAAATCTTCAAGTACTCTGAGATAATGAAATTATTCACCTCTATTTTTATTTAGAAGTTTTATTTTACTTTTACATTTTTATCTGTGATTCATCTCAATGTCATTTTTTTCATAAATCTCATAATTAAGTATGTGTAGTCCTCTTGCAAATGGTCATTTGTGTGCCAATATTACATCACATAATATAGTTTTATAATAAGTTTTGGTATCTGGTAATATCAACCCTCTAGCTTTTTTATTAAGATTATCTTGGTTTTTCTTAGCCCTTTGCATTTTCTCATACATTTTAGAATCAACTTGAAAATTCCAAACAAACAAAAAAATTCTGCTGGTGTTGTATTGAATCTACAGGTGGATTATAGATAACTGGCATTTTCACAATAGTGATGCTTCCTACCCATGAATTTATAGCCCTTTATTTATTCCAGTCTTATTTTCTCTTAAGAAAGCTTTAGCAGTATTCTATCTAAAGATCTTACATACATTCATTTATATCTGTTTCTATATATTTGATATTTGTTGATGGCATTTTATGTAGTATAATTTTAAAATTTAGATATATAGTACATTGACTTTCTAGTTAGTGACCTTTCTAAGTTCACAAACTAACTCTATTATATTTCTATACAGTTCCTTTGGATATTTTTATGTACACAATTGTACATAATTAATTATTTTTATTTTTATTTATTTATTTCTATGCAACTACACATGCAACTACACATCTATGAACTAATATGGAGTGATTTATAGACTATATTGCTAACTAAAATAATCAAAGTATAGAATGCTACTTTTTATTTTTATTTATTATTTTTATTTCTCCCTTTTTAATTTTTATAACATTTATTTTCTTTGCCTTATTTCACTGGCTAAGATCTTCAGAACAATATTAAATAGAAGTGATGATCCCAAACTTAGGGGAAAGGATTTAAATATTTTACCATTGAGTATATATTGGCTTCAACTTTCCTGTAAATACTCTTCATAAGATTAAGGAAGTTTCCTCTGTTCTTTGGCTGGTAGGAGAGGCTCGAGTCCTTATTTATTTAAAAAACTGTGACTGGGTATTAAATGTTTTCAAATGTTTTTTTCTGCATTTATTAAAAATCAGTTCATTTTACTTTTTAATTCTGTAAATATAGTGAATTACATCAATTGAATTTTGTATGTTAAATGATTTTTGCATTCTTAGGACAAACCTAACATTGACCTGTGTTTTTCCTTTCTCATAACATCGTTATCAGGTTTTATTATCAAGACGATACTGACCTAGAAAAACTTAGAAAGGGTTCATACTTTTTCAACTTGCTGGAAGAGTTTGATAAGATTTCTGCTATTTCTACCTTAAATATTTGGAGAAACTCCCTGATGAGAGTATAGATATTTCTTTGCCCAAGGTCTTTAAATTACAGACTCAATTTCATTATTGACATAACTCTTCAGGTTTTCTATTTATTCCAGTGTCCTTTTTGGTAAATTGTTTCATGTTAAATTTTCAAATTCTATCTACTTCTCCGCTATACTTAAATTAGTTATGTTACTCATTTGAAATACAATAAGAACATTTGTTTTGCTTTCTATTTTATTTTGAGTCACTACTATCTCTGTTTATCTTTTGAGTATGTAAAATATTAATATGGTTCTAAATGAATGTTAGATCTATATAAAAATCTCCTTTCAAAGAATTATCCTTTTCCTCATTCCTCCTACCCTATTCTCAATCTTTATACCTATGCCCCTGTACCTTTCTTATACAAAATGTAGCATATTTTTATTACAAAAAGTAGCATTCTGTACTTTGATTATTTTAGTTAGCAATATAGTCTATAAATCACTCCATATTAGTTCATAGATGTGTAGTTGCATAGTAGTCTATAGGGGTCATTAGATCATGATGATAGAAACTTCATGAATGGGATTAGAGCGCTTGAATACTAAGAAAACTCTCTTCTGTCGTGTACGTTACAGTGAAAGACAGCCACCAGGAAGCTGGATTTTACCAGACACTAAATCTGCAGACACCATGATCTTTGACTTCCCAGCTTCTAGAACTTGAGAAAAAAAATAATGTTGTTTATAAACCACCCAGTCTATGGCATTGTTTGATGCTCAACCCAAATGGACTAAGACAGTTAGCATGACAGGTGAAAATGCTAACACTTCACTGCAGTATTGTGGCCTCTTCAGAAGGATGACCAGCTTCCACCCAGAACACAGTACAAGTGCATTATGCTAGACTCCCCCTTCTCCCCCCCACTGCCTGAAACACCCCCAAGAAGCTCTTCTGTCCTCTCCTGTGAGCAAACCTCAACACTCCAGTAAGGCAGAGATCTTATCATAATGGGCCTCAAATGGTAAGTGGTCAGAATCTCCATCCCATTTCTCCCAAGGAGTTGACATCTTTGCAAAATTGCTTAGCCCCTACTCACCAGCTCATAAGCCAGGAAATAACCAAGGGGCGGATTTTATAAACTTTAGGAAGAATATAAATCTTCACAAAAATGAACTGAAACACACAATACAGTATATAGGTTGTATGTTGTAGAACTGTGCACCTAAAATCTGTATAATTTTGTTAACCAGTATCACCCCAATAAAGACAATAAAAGGGGGGAAATGAACTGAAAGAGACTTTTAGCCTTATGAAAGTTTCTCTCAATCAGTCATCATACTGCTTGGGGAGTACTAAGCCGAAGGTGCCAGAAAATTCAGATATTTTTATATATCAGATATTTATTTATTTGAAAAATAGACCTTTAAAGTAATGAATGATTATGGAGATGAATTATGAAGTATTTGTAAAACTTTTAAGGGAACTATGGGGGCTGGCAGGATAAAGAGAAGAAACATGATAAAATATGTAAAGAATGAGTGAATGTTTGACATTTAAACACCTCAAGGGCATATACATTACTTCCACCCAGATATATTAATTGAAATTCTAGGTCCTCAAGCAAAATTTTATAAAGTAAGAGAAGACCCAAAGTGTCTTAGGCCTTAATTCTGATTAACAAAGGAGGAGTTGGTGGCAATGTAAAAGTAACATAAACAGGGGAAAGAAATCATGTCATCCTGGAGTTCACATAGGAAAGGAGGGAAGTGCTGGACATTTTTGGACATATGTTCCAGACTGTCTCAAGAGCCAACTTCAAAGAGTTCCAGTCAGAATAAGTACAAGCCAATAGTCAGAGACACGGACCAAAAATGACTCATGAACATCAAAGCTCCTGAGCAATAAAATTCTGACTATACAATGGAAGAATTCAAATATGAGATTGGGACAAGGGGTGGAAATAAGGAGAAACTGGCATGGCTATAAAGGGAGCTTTCTCTATATAGAAAGTCAGATTTTTCTTTAAAAGATGCTTTTATTGATTTCAGAGAGAGGGAGAGGAAGAGGAGGATAGAAATATCAGCAATGAGAGAGAATTATTGATCAGCTGCCTCCTGCACACTCTGCTGGGGATCAAGCCCACAACCTGGGCATGTGCCCATGACTGGGAATCAAACCATGACCTGGTTTGTGAGTTGTTGCTCAACCACTGAGCCACACCAGTTGGGCAAACTTGGGCTTTTATTTATTTATTTATTTATTTATTTATTTATTTATTTATTTATTTTTTAACTAGAGGCCCAGTGCACGGAATTCATGCACTGGGGGGAGGAGGGGAGGTGGCCCTCAGCCCAGCCTGCACCCTCTTGTAGTCTGGGACCCCTTGGGGTTGTCCACTTGCGGGATTAGGCCCACTCCCCTTGGGAGCAGCCAGCTAAGCTGGCAGTCAAATATCCCTCTCGCAGTCCAGGACCCCTTGCTTTTTACTGCTCAGCTTGATGCTCCTTAGTGCTGCCATGGAGGGAGGAGAGACTCCCACCACCACCGTGCTGTGAGCCCAGCTTCTGGCTGAGTGGTGCTCCCCCTGTGGGAGTGCACTAACCACCAGGGGGCAGCTCCTGCATTGAGCGTCAGCCCCCTGCTGGTCAGTGCACATCATGTGCTAACCAGGCCCTTTCTCCACTTTTGGGAGAGAGCTGCTCTGTATGGGATGCTTTTGGCCTTCAGGTAACTTAGAGGTGAAGGCTTCCCCCCTGGAGTTCTGCCAGATCCTGGGGTGCAGCTCCAGCTCACTAGCTTTCAGTTATGTCACATTCTTTAATATCAGTTCCATCAATCACACAGATGATATTTTTATTTCCCAGAGGCCTCGTTTTTTTTCTTGTCCTATTTCTCAGTTGGTTTGGAATAAGGCTTGTTTTGTATGACCTTAAGACTGAGCTCCTTACCACTAAGCAATACTATTTTGCTTATGTTTTACATAAGATGGAATAAGAATAAGATTTACAGACGACAGAGAGAATTGCGAGGCTATTTTGTGACTACTTGCCAGGAAATGGACTATTTTTTTTTTAAATTAGAAATGGCAAAATATGATTAAGAGAAAACTGAAAATCAAAACAAGAGAGGGGATAGTAAAAGGCTCCATAAATTACTTGAACGAAGTCAATTTTTCAGAGGCATAAAAATGATATTGCAGCATATTAAACCGCTTAGTTACCACCCCAGAGCTACTGTCAGTCATAGTTGAGAAGTTATGGAGTATAGGGAAATGTATGTACAAGTCTAGAGATGGGCAAATGTCGCATTTTCAAAAGGCTAAAAATGCTAAAATCCCAGAAATTACAACCAGCAGGCTTAACATCAACTTGTAGGAAACTTAACAGGTTTGTGAGAAAATGACATAATGAAAAAGTACAGTCAAAATGGGTCCACTAAAAATAGTGTCCCAAATTCATCTCATTAAAATTTTGGATAAGTTTACTGATGTGTTAATCCAAAAAAATGCTAAAATATATAGTATATCCTTGTTTCAGGAAAACAATGGACAGAGACCTTTCTTAACCTCGGGGTTCATCATTATTCAACCTCATACATTCTTATTATAGTTACTAGGGGCCCAGTGCACAAATTCATGCACCTTGAAAGGAACTGGGCCACACAGCTGCTGTAGGCACAGGGGTGGGTCTCAGCTTATCCTCCATGCCCCTACCCAGCCCCTCCTGCTGTCTCCAGTCCCCTGTCTGCCAGCAGCCCCGTCCCTGCAACCACCACTCCCATGCACTGATGGCACCAGCCCCATTCGCACCCACTGATGGCGCCAAGTGATCGAGACTGGTGCTGGGCACTGGCTGCGGGTGCAAGTGCCCGGCGGGGTGCACAGAGCAAAGAATTTTCAGTAACCAGCACAGGCTTGCCCCAATAACCAGCACCCCACCTTGGTCTGTCACCCCTGCTCACCTGCTCCACCATCCCGCGGTGGCCAACACATGCCATGTTCCCCACACCCCCTGGTGGTCAGCACACATCAGAGCAATCAGTTGTTCCACCATTCAGTCTATTTGCATATTAGCCTTTTATTATATAGGATTTTTCAGTATCTAAGAATTAATAGAATCAAATTAAAAAAAAATACCTAATGCTAGAAAGGAAATCATTATCAGTACATGTAATAAGAAGATCATTAAAGTGTTTCAAAATTCTGGAAAGATAAACTTTTTGGCTGAGGATAAGATGGGAGCTGAATATTTACAGACAGGGTTTGTGTGTGTGTGTGTGTGTGTGTGTGTGTGTACATATATTCCAAAGAAAAGTAAAATTGCACCTCTAGTTGCTTCAAGTGACTTTTCCCTGCTATTTTTCATGCTTTCATTATTTGGATTTGCAGCACCCTAGGGGTCTTTCACTATTTCAAGAGGTGTTATGAAATTCTGAAAAGTTTCTCAGAATAACATTTTAAGCCACTTATATTGAAAAAAATACATATTTTATGTACAGAAATTTTCCAGAGTGGTGAAAGGGACAAAGAAGGATGTTGAAATTGAAATAAACCACAACAATCACACCCTCTTCCCTGCCCTGTGAATTGCTGATACAGTATTTTTTAGTACCTTTATTTAATTATTTATTTATATTTTAATGTTGGCACTATTGCTGTTGTCCCTCACCTGCCCTTTCCATTTTATGCTGGTTCCCATATGAATTGCAGAGTGGTTTCATTTTGTGCCCACATAAATCAAACATAAAACGCCCCACATCCTTTGAATTAAAAAAAATCCACATTTTCAGACAATTCTCAATATCATTGACAGATTGCTTGCAATGTCTGAAAGCCCCAATGATAGTTTCTTTTTAATTTGAGACTATTTTTGTACTTAGAGGTGAAGAGCTGTTTTTCTGATGTCCTAAGAGTTCCACTCACCCTAGCTGGTTTGCTCAATGGATAGAGCATCAGCCTGTGGACTGTAGGATCCCAGTTTGTGGGCTTGATCCCCAGTAGGGGGTGTGCAGGAGGCAGCCAATCAATGATTCCCATTGTTGATGTTTCTGTCTCTCCCTCTCTGTAACTCTGAAATAAAAAACAAAAACAAAAACATGGTTTTTGTTTTGTTTTGTTTTGTTTTGTTTTTTAAAGAATTCCATTCACTGTTAAAGGTGCCATTAAGAAGAGCTAAAAGAATTCACAGGCCTTTTGCAAGACAAAATTTCCTTCTCAAATCATGCAAAGTCTCTATTTTCTAAAAACTGTTCCTAGAGTTGGGGAGAGGAGACAGAGATTGTCTTGGATTGTTAAGGATTTCCTGATCTCCAGGTAAAAAGAGAGAGAGAGCTGAGATACTAACATTATAATTACATTGATTGGGTGCTAACAAACAATTATCTGTTTTTTAAACTAATAAGCTCCTGCGAATTATCTATAAACAAGAAAGAAATGGGATCCTATGTTCTTTTTAAGCACATTTGTTTTGTTCTTCTGTATAAATGGGCAGCAGATGCACATGGAGAGCTCTCAGCTAGCCCAGGGCTGGCTGGCTGCCCTGACCGAGCAAGAGGCGAGGGCTGACTTCAGCTTCGCACTGTCAGTCCAGCTTTCTGCTCCTCGGGTCCACTCCCTGCAACATCGGCTCTCGCTGGACTCATCTCGGCTGCCCCGCCTCCTCACTCCAGTCTTTCCCTTTAAACTAATGCCAACGTTTCATAAACATCTCATTTACACTTCCCCAGAAAGTCTAACATGTCCCCCCAGGATTAGGGGAGGGGAAACTCCAGTTAGGAATCTCTGTATTTTCTCTGTAACCTAGTAGCAAAAAGGGGATGGCTGTGTTTTGTTTATTGGAGCAGGCATTATAAAAACAATTGTTTTATTATACTTCTATGAAATAGAAATAATTTATAAGAAAACAATAAGATTGATGATGTCTTCTCAAAATTTTCACTTGCCTCCTTCACCTCATACTCCCACCTCTCAGAGATGCTGGTATTTCTCTGGAGCCCTTTCCTCCAGCTCAGAATTACAGCTGTAATTTCTACATTATGACTCAGGCTGGCTACACAACTTGTGGGGCTTAATGAAGAATGAATATACAGGGTCCCTTGTTAAAAAACTATGAAGAATTGCAAGACGGCTACAGTAGGACCTAAACCCAAGGGAGGGTCTTTCTGAGATTGGGGTCCTGGATGCCTACACAGTTCACACACCATGAAGCTGGCCATCGCCGTGACTTCTCAGCTTCCGTACTCCTGTGCCTGACTTTCTCTTCGTGGTTCTCAACTCTGATTCCTACAAGTGACGATCTGAATGGCTGATATAAGCATTTCATTCCGGGATGTGTCCCTGGTCTTTGGCAAGCCTACTCAGTAGAGGTCTTCTGGCCAGTTAGCTATGTTAGTGCCAAGCACTTGGGTGTGATCAGGGGGAGGGAGTTATGATGGGAGTAGAGAATGGGTCTCCTAGCACAGTGGTCGGCAAACTTATTAGTCAACAAAGCCAAATATCAACAGTACAACGATTGAAATTTCTTTTGAGAGCCACATTTTTTAAACTTAAACTTCTTCTAACGCCACTTCAAAATAGACTCCCCCAGGCCGTGGTATTTTGTGGAAGAGCCACCACACTCAAGGGGCCAAAGAGTGCTTGTAGTTCGCTAGCCGCAATTTGCCGACCACGGTCCTAGCATGGGCCAGGCAGTTTTCCTTAGGAGGGATGGGGCAGGCAGGCAATCATTGACACTGTTAGTATAAAATATAACAACAAGCATTTCCAATTTGAGCCTGATGTCCGTGTCTATAAAGATGAGTCCTTAATAATATTTCAGAGGATAGTCTGGGGGAACAGAGGAGATGTAAAGCTCTAACAAATAATAGTTACTGCCACTGTAACGAAGGGAACTCATACATCATGAAACCTGACTTACTATTTCAAACAGCCCAATACTCCAAAACATATGTCTATAGCACGTAGGCTGTGAGGACACTGTTTCATGGGGTACGCTCAGGGTGACTAAACAATACTGTGAACTAAACAATATGATTCCATGTTCTGAGAACTGATACACCCCAGGGATTGCATCTTTGTTCAGAGGAAATTAGTATGAATGTGAGCCAGGGGACAATCTTATTTAATAGACTGTTACTTATAATATTTCTAATTTGTTGATGAAAGAACTTTCTTCCTTTAGAAAAAAAGAATTTTCTAACATTCTCATGAGCAGTTTTAGGCTGCTCTTGATTCTGTCAGTAGTTAGGAGTGACTGTCCCACTCTGGGTTATTATAACTGTGATCACACTAATTCCTCTTCTAGGCTTAAAAAACTCATTATCATTCCCCTCCCTACCTTTTGTTATTTTGTAACCTCCCTTCTCATCCCATTTAGATTAAATGTTATAATCTGTATAAGAATTTAAATCGGTCACATTAAGGAATTTTGACACAAGGATTTTGAATGCCAACAATTATATCAGTAGCTTTTAATTTTAGCAACTTTCCCCCTGTGTGTATGTGAGCGAGTGAATAAAGAATACTTAGATTTACAACAGTGTAAGAAAAAGTTCGAATTGCAAATGCCAGGAGTTATTCTAAAAAAAAAAAAAAAAAATTTCCACATAGTCCTACATGAAAAATGGTACTCAGGAAATTATTACAAAGAAACATTCACACGACTCAATTCCTAAAAAGAATCAGGAAAGTAAAAGTCTAAAAAGCAGTGCTTCCCAGAAACAAAAAGAAGCCCCGGGGAGAGCACTTCAAGCAGGCGAGGGTCATTGGATAAGCTGAGGTGCCTGCTTTCTTTGCTGTAGCGGAGCACAGAGCCTGGGTAATCCTATTATGCGGAAGGTGCTGCACGCAGCCTTCTTGATGACTTATATTTGGCAGATACAGGGCACTTAGGCCACAGATCATACGAGCAGTTGCAACAGGCTTGCAAAGATTGGTGGCAGCATCAAGTGAAACTAACCTCCAAGTGCCCATTTGAAGAATGTGTGCTTGTGTGTGTGTATGTGTGACACTATGTGTTTGTGTACTTAGCCAGCCTGCTGTAGAAAACAGATTTCTTAACACTTGTTTCTAGGCAGAGCAATTTCAAAAAACCTCCAGTCTTTTTGAGTGTCAATTACTGCCCAGATACAAAAATCACATACTTAGAGAAAATGGAATTATAAACAACCTTAGGATATTACTTTTCCCTTCTACCCTTCAGAAATCAAATTAGGCAATTAACTTTCCACTTTGGTACAACCCTCTGGGACAAGGACAGAGCGCATAAGAAATGTAATATTTCAAAAATGTGATAAGGAGTGTATCAAAATGCCCTAAAAAGTTTTCAGGGTGGGTGGGGCGGGAGGACTTGTCCTCATAGGTGTGCCAGTGCTCTGAGGAGTTCTTTGTTTTTTTTTTGTTTTTTTTTTGTTTTTTAAATATATTTTATTGATTCTTTATAGAGAGGAAAGGAGAGAGATAGAGAGCTAGAAACATGGACTAGAGAGAAACATCGACCAGCTGCCTCTTGCACACACCCTACTGGGGATGTGCCCGCAACCAATGTACATGCCCTTGACCGGAATCAAACCTGGGACCTTTCAGTCCGCAGACCGATGCTCTACCACTGAGCCAAACCAGCTTCGGCTGAGGAGTTCTTTGAAAGAGGTTATCATCTTAGATTTTTAATGGGCAAAATCAAAACTTATATCTATTTAGAGAATTAATATCTAACTCTCACACCATTTAGGTGGAAGCTCACAGAACCACATAGTAACTATTAGTGTGTCAAAGAAGAGTAAGAAATAACCATTTCCTGTGTGCCCCAGATTGGGACCACTGGAATTTTGAACACTTTCAAGATCTCCCCATTTGAATTTTGCATATAATTCATAGAATATTAATTCTTTAGTGATCAGAAATTCTTCTGGATTATGACTGATAAGACTGAATATTCTATTTTCTTGGGACAGTCATGCGTTATGCCTGATATCTTGTCATCTCATTTTATTTAGCATTAGTCCAGAATAAATTTAAACATTTTAATACTGCATTATTAATAGTTGCATTAAAATAAGCTAAGGTATTTGGTAGACCTCCATTTTATACTTCAGTTTCTGAGAAGGTCTCATCTAGCCACATATAAAGCACACATAGTAATGACAATCCATGCTTAACATGTGGCCAGTGATAATTCATCTCTCCTTGGCTGACCCTTCCCAGATATAATTAACCCCTTCTCTATTAGCTCTCTATTGCTACATACTAAACCACTCCACATTTAATGGCTTAAAATAATTTCTATGGTTTACTATTTTTCACGATTTTGTGGATTTACTGGGTGGTTCTTCTGCTAATCTCATCTGGGCTTACTCGTTTGGCTGCATTTAATTGGTGTCTGGGCTAGTTTAGGAAGTCCACGGTGACTTTATTCCTGCCTGGGGCTTGGTGCTCACTGTCAGCTGGCATGCTTTGGTATTCTTCCATGTGGACTTGGATCTGAACTCCTTCACAGCATGATGGTCTCAGGGTTCCAAGGTGGAAGCCACAAGACTACCTGTAAAGGTTTAGGCTCCAGAACTCATTCAACAGTATTTCTACCACATTGTATCGGTCAAAACAAGACATCAGGTCAACCCATAATAGAAGACTGGAAAATAGATCCGTCCTTCAATGGAAGAGTGACAATGTCCCATTGCGGAAGACTATGTATATAGAAAGGCAGGTTTTACTTGAGGCCATTATCATAAATGAACTACCCCACATTACTTTAATGCAGTGATTTTCAACCTTTTTCATCTCATGGCACACATTTACTAATTACTAAAATTCTGAGGCACACCAACAAATATATTTTTTGTTGATCTGGCAAAAAAGATATAATTTTAATTGATTTACAAAAAATATAATAGTAATTACCTACACTTTTTGCTCCAAGTGACTTTTTAAAAAACCAGGTGTCTGTACTTGTATATAAGGATTTCTGGTGCCAAGAATTAACCAATCAGACATAACCTTATTATGTGATCTGACCAATAAGGTATAACTTTATTATATGACCTATTATGTATGGTTTAAGACAGGGCATTCACATCATACGGCTATTGTTGTGTTGGCTATTGTCATATTTTAAAATTTGACAACCTAAGGGAAAAGAGGTTAGTGCCCTTGACTAAATAGTCAGGTATTGCGTGTTTTAAAATTTTTTGCTACACACTGGTTGAATATCACTGCTTTAAAGGATAGCATGCACAGCTCTTGCTGATAAACTGAAGTATGCTTAGATTCAAGTCAGTGAAGACACACACCTCATTCTGTTCTGTAGTGGTGGAGGGAGAGTATTTGATACTTGTTAACCCTGCTGGTACCAGCTGGTTGTATCTTGTTCTACACTAGGTCTCTGATGTGTATTATACAAAGTTCTGGGACCTCTCCCCAGGACAAGCATGGAATATGTGTAGAATATAGAGGCCGGGCAGTTCTACAATATGCTTTTGGTAATGCTTTTCTCTTTTGTAATAAATAATTGAAGAAACAATGAGCTTTTAAAAAGATCATAATCATGATGAATGTATATCTTGCACAAAATACTTGCTAATTTGTAATACCATTGGAACATAACATCACTGACCATTTAAAAACTAGAAGATATACATATGATGAAGATGCATCAATATCTACTTTAAAATTAGTCATATTTTTAGAATACTTTGTGCTCCAAGATGATGACATAACACATGAGACTGCAAATTGCAGGTTTCCATAAGACTTCATAAAGCCTGACTTTTTATTTAGGTCAAATACTTGTTTCATTCATATTGTCAACTTTTTGTGCACATGTGAGAAATGAAGCAGTAACTGTTAATATGATATGTTGGCTACAGTACTATAAAAAAAGTGCAAATAAATGCCTCAATGGAAAATCATTTATTTTTACTAATAACTTTAGTTTTTTTTTCAACAAATTCATAGAATAGTATTTTGGAATTCAATTCTGCCAAAAATAAAATATATACCATGACTGTGAATGGGAAATCACTTAAAAAGTTCATTAAAGGTAAAATTTATTGTCTTCGTAGTGAAAATACAAATCCAAAGTTTGGTGAATAAAGCATTATAGAAAAACTACTTTCTATTAAATTATGAAATCTATAGATCAGAAATGTACTTGGAAGTTGGGGATATGGGTTCAGAGCTGATTTTGGGGGAAAAAAACACAGCATAGTAGTATGCAATTTCTCTTTTGGCTGTCCATCATAAGTTAGATTTTTAAAGTGACTGGTTGGAATTGATTTTTAGGTCAACCTAATGTTCTACCATGATACTGTACTTTTTGAAATGTCTTCTATGCTAATTAAGGTTGTATTTTGTTTATAATTACTTGGCTATCTTTATTAAGATAATGAATAAATGGAGACAATAAACCTTCAACTTTTGAAGCTGTAGCAAATTTGTTAATAAAAAGAAAATTTATAAATAGAAGACATCTAAATATACCCTACAAAAACAAGAAAGAAAATTAACAAATCAAACCTATGAAAGATATAATTTTGAAATATATATAAGTTTGCTTTGAACTATCTTGACTTTTAAAAGAAACTGGGGATGGGGCCAGCCTGGGTGACAGGCTGAGGGCCGCTTTCAGGCTGGTCGCAGTCCTTTCAGGGTGGGGGTCCCCACTGGGGTGCCTAGCCAGCCTGGGTGAGGGGCTGATGGCTTTTTGCAGGCTGGCCAGGCCCCCTAGCAGGGACTCTTACTTTCTGGTGCCTGGCCAGCCTGGGTAAGGGGCTGAGGGCTGTTTCAAGGTTCCCCGCCCTCCCCCTCACCCCCCCTGTGACCTAGGCTCCCAGCCCTTCCTTTTTTTCTCTCCAGCCACTACTTGAGCAGAGGCCAGGGCAGATCAGAAGCTTGACTTCCTCCATCACTAGGGGCAACCAAAGCCTCCTGCTTGCTCTAGCTCTGCGGTCACCACCATCTTTGTTGAGCTAAATTGCATACTCGTTCCTGATTGGCTGGTGGGCGTAGCAGAGAAACAGTCAATTTGCATGTTTCTCTTTACCATGTAATTTTTTATCTGATAAATATTTAAAAATAATATATCTTAAATATTATTTATTTTTATTACATTTATTAGGGTAACATTGCTTAATAAAGTTATTTTTCAAGTGTACAATTTCATGTTATGTATATATTACACAGTATGTTTTCCACCCAAAGTCAAATCTCCTACATCTTTCAATATTTTAGCACCTTTACCTTTTTTATTAGTGTAATTTTAATCTGATAAATATTATAAAAATATATTTTAAATATTATTGTTTCTCTTTTATTAGTGTAATTTTTATCTGATAAATATTATAAAATAATATATTTTAAATATTATTGTTTCTCTTTTATTAGTGTAATTTTTATCTGATAAATATTTAAAAATAATATATTTTAAATATTATTTATTTTTATTAAATTTATTAGGGTAACATTGCACAATAAAGTTCTTTTTCAAGTGTACAATTCTATATTATGTGTATATTGCACTGTGTGTTTACCACCCAAAGTCAAATCTCCTACATCATCCAATATTTTAGCACTTTTACCTTTCAGTATTGACCCATTTTAATGTAAAACACATTCTTGATTTAGAAAATGAATTAATCACTTTATCTATGGTTCTTTTCACATTTGGCCCATAATCATCTTCAAACTCACTTCTCCAAAAACTTGTATCTTCAAGTTCTGTATCTCCAAAAATCAATCCCTACTTCAGGAAATACTAATGCATTGTTTCATTTGGAACTCCACCAGTCTTCATATTTGTAATCTGACAAACCCAAACTTTTCCTGCTTCAAGTTATGTTAGCAGCCTTAAATGTTAGAAAGCTTGAAATTGTCTTGAAGGTCAAAACAATGTGAAGTGGTAGAGTCCCATGGCAATCCATTAACAATTATGCTTAGCAATAACAATTTTGCAAAGCAATAACCATTATTTGTAATCTATGTATTGTTTATTAAAACGTTTGGGGGGTAATATAAATTGTATTTTGGAACACTGGCATCAATGCAACACTGCTAAAAATCTTGCAGATGCAAATATGTATTGCTAGTATTTACAATATATTTAATTCATGTAGCAGTGTCCAAGGAGCTCAGTGATTTTACATACGTTAGGTTATTTATTCTCATCTATTGAATACCTATTGAAGTAGATTTTAAAACCTATTGTGCCTATTGAATTAGGTCTTGTACTTCCTCAGAAATGCGTACCTAGTATTAACCTTTTTACTGACTTTGATCAATTATCCTAAGAAAACACACATTAATTTCTATGCCAAAATTATCCATCCAGACAGTTCAGGCTACAAAATGGCAGATTATGCATATAACCTTTTCTCAAACAACTCTGACTAATAGCCTACCCCACTAATATTGCCTAAATAACACATTTATTTTTAACATCTAGGACAATCTAGCTTCTAAGTGCCTTACTTAGTTTTGTTCAATGTATTCATTAATTAACTGAAGAAACAGTTATTCAGGACATCCATTATATAAGAATTGGAGTGTGTGCTGCAAAGATACAACATGAATCTGAAACTGAATTTAATCTAGGATTTATAATCTCATGGGGGAGACAGAACATTGACTTTGATATGGTTAGAAATGGAAATGTGACAGAGCAGTGGTACGGATAAAATGCTATGGAAGTTTAGATGAAGTCCTTACTCTAGCTTGAGATACCTTGTTTCCCTGAAAATAAGACAGTCTTATATTAATTTTTCTCCCAAAGTTGCGCTAGGTCTTATTTCCGGAGGATGTCTTATTTTCGGGGAAACACGGTAGTAATCAGAAATTAAACTCATGCTTTCTTCCCTTCCTAGTCCATCCGGCACTTACCTCTGTATCACTTGAAAGAATTTGGAGAATACAATAAGACACAATCCAAAATGTTCTAAACAACAAGATAATTTGTCACCTCATGTGATAAGAAGGCCATAAGTATAGAGGCTCTAGAAATTATTAGTTCAGTGCCCCTTCCTCTTACCATTCTCTCTCTCAGCACATCACTAGGCACACATTTCTCCCCCTTGGCATATATTTCTGATTCCAAGATGACTGTAGCAACTTTAGGCATTCTCTTCCCGTGCCTCCCCCCACCCCCTCACACACTAATCCTATCTAATAAAGGGGGAATATGCTAATTGACCACCACACCCTCACAAAGATGGTGGTGCCCACAGCCAATAAGGAGGGAATGTGCTAATTGTCTGCCATGCCCTCAAAGATGGTGGCATCCACAGCCACAGGATGGTCAGTCCCCTCAGCCCCACAGCCACCCAGGGCCAGCCTGAAGCACAGGCAAGCCTTGGATGGTGACTGCCCAGCTGCCCAGGGCTACCTGAGGCTCAGGTAACCATGGCTGGCTGAGGCTTGCGCTGCCAACAGTGGCAGCAGCAGATATTTGATGGGGGCATCACTTTCCCATGATCACCAGGTCGCCTTCTGCCCCTGAGAGCTCCTGGACTGTGAGAGGGGGTGGGCTGGGCCGAGGGACCCCCCTTCAGTGCATGAATTTTCATACACCGGGCCTCTAGTATTCTTTATAAGAACTAATAAATCTTCCCCAGACATGTTCTCTCCCATTAGTCTTTTCCTAACATCTTGTTGGCTAGAACAAGGTCACATGACCCTTCCCAAGCCAATCTCTGGCAGTAGTTAAATATTTACCATGAAAAGCTTAGACTAATCTAGATATCTTTTCCTGAGAATGTAATGAAGTAGTAAAAGGTAAAAATTAAGCAAATTTGGGTCTCTCCTAGCAAGAAAGAAGGGGGGTAAGAGAGTGTGGAACAGGTCACAAAAAATGTCTCTGAGGCTACCTCTAAATTGTTCCTTCTCCTAAGTTTCCTATTTTGTTTCTACCACCAGTCTCCCCTCACTTAATTGACTCAAAATCCTACAATGATTCTCTAAAAAGACTATTTTCTTTTGCCCCCATTTCTTATTACCAAGCATCAAAAAAGAGTAACCACCATGTCTTGAAATGTATCCACGTGACCAATCTGACTTCCATGTACCTAATTAGGGGGAGCATATTAATATATCTTCCTCATCAGGGTATTTTTGAGACTGAAATAATGTGTTAGTAATTATTATGTAAGGAAAACAGATATCAACTACACCTGACCTGTGCAAGCTTACTTCCCACCCCTAACTTATCTTTCTTAATAAATTAATTACTATAATACCATAGCTACCACTAAGTAGATAGACAACAGATTAGGGCAAACTTTTCTATATACCCCTTATACTTTCTGATGTTTGAATTATTTACATGTACTATTGAAAATCAACTTAAAAGCTTAAAAGTCAAATTAAAATGTGTATCTTAATGTACGGTTTACATATATTTTTTCTTTTAAAGACACAAAAGGTATATAATCCAGTGCCATATCTTTGTACGAATTCCGTATGTAGGCTTTATCAGAGTTGGCAGAATTAACAGTAAAGAGGAAAAGAGAAACCAATTACTCTAACATCAGTTGCAGATTATTTTGCTATAGAGAGATACATTAGAAAATATTAAATCAAAGACTTCAGAGATGCTGATTTTCTTGAAAAATCTCTATCTTGTTTTGATTTGGACCACACAAGCAAAACAGGTTAACATTTATGGTGTCAATAGTCACCAATGACTTCCATTTCTTTTATTTTTTCCCACATAATGCTTTTTTAGATTTAATGATTCTTGTAGATCTAGTTCATGCCCTTTAACTACCTTGAGGTTTCCCATTTAATGAATAAATTGCAATTATCTTTAGCACTACTGATGGACAGCAAGCTTGTTTCCTCTGTTCCCTGTTATAAAAACGTTATAATGAACAACACTGTATTCCTTCCCCTTGTATATACGTGAATCTGCAAGCAAGTAATAGAGAATGCAAGTGTCAGTACCAACTGTCTTTTATTTTCAGACCCCTCATTGACCTACAGAAACATATATTTTCTTCTATCCTGAGTTCCCCTGGATACAAACAGTGAGGCTCTTCACCCCTAATGTGCCTAGACAGCGCATAGACTAGAATATAATGTCAAATAAACACACCACAGTCTTCTAATGACCTTGCGATAAGGAGTCAAGGCTGTTCACACACAGTCTGCCATCTGCTCACATCTGGCTTCACTGAGCAACTTTAATACTTCAATGAGTGCTTTTTTTTTTTTTTCTTTTTTTTTTTTTTTACCATTTTTGAAAAATAAAAAATTATGTAAGCAAATGCCAGAGTTTTCTGTGGTTTAGCTATTTAAATGAAGTGCAGCCTAGCAGGAAGGAACAGATCAAATATATTGGAGATGTGCCACCATCTTCCTTTGTGACCACAGCAAAGTCACTTTGCCTTTCTTTGTTGCCATTTCTCATTCATGAAATTAAATTACTTTATTCACCTTTTGATTAATCCAACAAATAAAATACCCCAAAGTATTTGGAATTTAGAGAAAGTCATGTGCATTCATATTGACTTTGACCATCCAAGGTCATTTTTGCCAGCTCCAAAGTCTGGAGGCAACAGGATGATTTGGTATGAGAGTAAATCAATTACTATCACCAACTTGAGCAATCTTGCAAAAGACATGCTATTTTATTCACTTATACTAACTTTGAAATTTTTCTTAGATCCATATTTTTGTCATATTTGTGTGTGTGTGTATATATATATATATATATATATATATATATATATGGTAAATTATGTTAATTTTACATATTAGACTGAAAATTGTATGAAATAAGATTATATAACCCCAAAATACTGATTTTTAAACAAGAAAAGAAATCATTATGCATTTTGGTTCTAAAAACCACTGGAATTATTTCTTTAAACTTCATTAGATTTGTAGTCACTCTTGAATATGTCAAATAAAATATTTCTAGCCTTGTTCCTCAGAAGATTTGCTATCCATGAGTGTCTAAAAATATGAAATGTTTCATTTAATATATTCTTTTTAAGATACAAATGAAGCTTAGGATAGTTCCAGACCAACCTCCTTTCCTAAGATGCTGAGTAGTTGCTAGCCCCAAAGAGGTAACCCCAAAATCATTTTGGTTATTAACACTTTAAACAAACTAGCTTATCAGCACAACTAGCTGAGATCAGTCAGGATCCTTCTGAAAATGGAACTATCAGAGGAAGTCCAGAATCCCAGAATTATTGGATATAGGAGTACACAGTGGGATGTAAAAAGAAGGTATTCAGCAGGTGGAGGACATCTAAGAGGCTGAGCCTATAGGGAGGAGAGATTGAGACTTGAAGGAAGAGCAGTGATACCAAAGACAAAATGCCTAATTTCAAATTTTGCCACTTCTGAGAACAGAAGATTAGAAATCCCACAGGAAGGTCTTATAGCCCAAGCTCCAGGGCATCTAAGCAAGTTAGAGGGCCTTCTCTGAAAAGCAGCGGGTACAATCTCAGAGAATGGCCCAGTCATCCTGACTAATACATTTTCAAGTCTGTGAAGTCCCTAGAATAAGAATCACCTGAGTAAGAAGTTAAGCAACAACAAGGATCCAAACGGAATAGACAATTATCACCTATGCTTCATCCTTTTTATTACAAATATCTCTTCTATTTGAACCATAACTTTTCATGAAGTTGATTAAACAATCACAACTTTTGAGGGCAATGGTGGCAAGGCATATATAATCTGGAAGTAGCCCAAGTGTCCATCAGTGGGGATGAGTGAATAAAAAAGCTGAGGTACATTTACACAATAGCAGTGTTTCCCAAACTTTTGACATATGTGTACCCTTCTATAATTTTCGTAACGCTGAGTACCCCTCATACTCATGAGAACGTAGAATTAGGCGCAGCTAAGCACGGTACAGTGCATATCCCCACCAGACTCCGGTGCAACGTGTACCCCCACCAAACTCTTCCCGTACTCCTGGGGGTACACGTACCACACTTTGAGAAATACTGCTTTAAGGAATAGGTGGGCAAAGCCCTTTCCCACAGAGCAACTACCCTAGATTTCTCCCAAGTTTTCTATGTACATAACACAGTGCTTTGAGGAATCGAAGATGGACCTAAATAATATTAAGTGTGAGGTGAGAGCTAAGCTTAAACAAGTCACTATAGCAAATGATCTGCCTTATGAGAAAAGACATTTTATTCTCTCTGTAGACACTGAAAACACTTATTGGATAGGAATCCAATGTGTAGCTTAGGATAAAATTGTTCTTTGTCCTTCAATGTTTTTGTTTGTTCCCAGCAATAATGTCCCTGTAAAAACAATATTGCTAATCTAATATTGCATGGTTTCTTAGTCCTGGATCCTATACAACCAGCTGCCATATCAGGTGATTCAGTATCTATACATAAGTAATTTCAAAAGAAACTATACCAATGATGCAGTGACTTGCAGACATGCAGTGTATAAGTCAACTGCCTGTCAGTAATAAATCAAATGCTCTGATAATTGACCTGGCAGGTTTTCATCTTGGATTTCCATTTTATTCACCAGATATATCTTTTTGGGAAAGCTTAGGTGCTTTTGAAATGAAAGCAAACTAAATTGGTTCTTCTGCAAAATATAACACCAGGCATTTTTTACTTGTTTAAAAAGAAATTGGTTGGGTTAATTTAAAAATTATTTGTCTTGGTCTTAGTGTTCTGTGCTATTTTTATCATCTGTGTTTATTCCTTAAGAAACAGGCACTTTTTCCACAGCCACAATATGAGGTTTTAAAAACAACAAACTAAAACACATAATAAGAGACTCATTTGGATAGAATTATCTTTCATCCTACCCCAACACACCAAGCATTCTCACTCAAGTAATCTCTGGTTGTCTCTCTCCTTTCTTCAATAGCAATCACCATGACACACACACACACACATACACACACACACACACACACACACACACACACACACACACACCTGTCTCTCCCACCAGCCTCTGTACCCCTTGACATAGGGAATAGAGGGGCAATGTGTGCCCCAGGAAAGATGCTTAATATTATTTTTATTTATTCTAATGTACATTAACTTTTTATGTTTTAGTAATTCATAAATAAAGATAATTCTTCCAATAAATATCATGTTATACTTTAAATGGCAGCCTTTTTTTCTTAATGGCATGTAAAATAATCATGCATCTGAAACTTGGTAGTGTCTTATACTCAATGAAAAATGTTTCTGGACTGTACCTAATGAGAGAGATTCATAAAGGGTTTGGGGGAATCTGTTAATGTAGTTTAGTTAAAAATACAAAAAGTGATCAAATGATAGAAACTCAGAACATAGAGTGGAGAAGAAACTTCCCTAAAAATTAAAGAAGTCAGGGTTACAGTTCCAGTGGTACATATTTGTTGAGCAGTTGTTTGCCAGGCACTGTTCTTGGTGCTGTGAACACAGAGGTGAACAAAACAGCCCTGTGGAACTTACATCACAGTGGGGGAAACAGACAATAAATTGAAAATAAATGTATGGTATGGTGTCAGTTGATAAAAAGTGCTATGAAGAAAAAACAAAGTGGCCTGGAAAAAAAGAGGGGAGGGAAGTGGAGGGAGACTGCTATTTTGGAGGAGGTGCTCAGGGTAATCTTTGAGGAGGTGGCCATGGCACAGGGAAGGAAACAAGGTGAGATGCCTCCTGGGAGTAGAACCCTCTGGAAAAGGAAGGAGGAAATGGCCAATCCAGAAAACACACATGCTGCCAGTGTTTGAGACCAGAAAGGAGGCTATTGTGCTGTAGCCAGTGAATATGTGTGAGAGTTCCAGGAGGTGAGGCTAAAAGGGCTCCAGGGGCCCATCCTGTAGGCTTTAAAAGTCACTGTAGGGATTTGGCTTTTATCATGAACTATGTGGGAACCTATCAGGAGTTTTGAATGAGCAGTGACAAGGCCTGACTTATGTGTGGGGTTGTGCACTGCTGTATGTGGGTGGGAGGGAAGGGACAATAGGGTGGGGATGGGCAAGATGGAAACAGGAAGAATAATAAGTAGGACACTATTAATCCAGGTGAGAGGTGGTGGTAACTGGGAACAGGGTGGCAGAAAATTTCTGGATAAATTTCAAAGGTAGAACTGTCAAGATTAGCTCATAAATAAATAAATTAGGTATGGAATATGGGAGAATGAAATCAATGGTGATGGCAAGATTTTTGACCTAAGCAACTGGTAGAATGGAGTTGCCATTTACTAAGATGGGGTGGAGTGTGGGAAGAATAGTTTGGAGAATAAAAGGAAAATACAAGAGCTCATTTTGGTTGTATTAAATTAGGGATATCTAGTAATATTCAAAGGGTGAATATAGGCTCATGTCTAGAAATGAGCCTATACTTTGGCAAAGAGGTAGAAGATGGAAATATAAAGGGGGAGATATGAACATACATGTGGAATTTTAGGATATATAAAATCTTCTAGAGTCTAGAATCTAGACTGTAGATTGAGGGTATAGGGGTGGGAGTAGGGACAGAGAGACCAAGCCTTGGGACAATCCAATGCAAATGATCAGGGAGAAGAGGAGGAAGCAGGAAAGGAAGCAGAGAGGAGCAATCAGGAAGATGGATAGGAATCAGGACAGAGTAAGGTCCCAGATTACAAGTGAAGGATCAAGAGAGGAATAATTTTGTAAAATTCTACTGATGAATAAGATAAAGACTGAGATGTGACAGTTGCTTTTTGAAGGTTATTAGTGACCTTTACCAGAGAAGATTCTGAGAGATGTAAGGACAAAAACCTGGTTTGGAACAGTTAAAGAAAGAATAGGAGAAATGAAAATAAAAAACAGCAATTACAAACCACTCTTTTCAGAGGGATACAGACATGCAGTGTCAGCTAGAAAAGAATACAGGATCAGCAAGAGGTTCTATTTTATTTTAAAGGTAGGAGATACAGCGTGTTCATACTCATTAAGAAAGGGTACTCAATCTCTTAGATCCTTCTCTCTAGTCTCTCTGAATTAATTACTTAATATAACTGGGGGAGGGGGGGCATGCAATTGAGGTCAAAATTTGGCATCCATTCAGTTAAACTCTGAAAAAAATATCACTTACAGTTTTACATTTCTCAAAAGGATCTAGAGAACCATGTTTTAAAATAAACAACTATTCTGATCTGCTTTGTTTGTTAATAAATAACAGTCAGGGAAAGGGGGGTGGTATTTTCACATACTTTTAATTAGAAGTAGAAAATGAGAGAGTGCCATGTGCCAGCCAAATCTGTTCGTTTCAATATTAAATCACATCGACAACAGAAGAACGAGGCCATATTCTAAAATGAAATACTCCCATCACTGTGCTCCTCTTCTGCACTATCAGAGCTGACAGATAACAGTCTCCTCCTGACATCTGCTACAGTAGACGGCTGGCAGCGATGCGCACCACGTTGATTCTATTTACTGTAGAAGAGCTAGACTGAGTTAATGAGTGTTCTAGCCCAGTGGTTCAGGGTCCCGGCTGCGCATGTAATTTACCAGGGCCTGTGGCCCACCCTAGAGATTATGATCTATGTTGGCAAGCAGACGTGGGTACGTTTTAAAACATCCCAGGGTGATTTTGATGTGCAGTGGGAGCGGAGAACCACGGCCTACCATTTAAGCTTTTCACCTCAAGGTGAGGAAAAAAAAAAAAAGTCATAGCTGACTATGAGTAAAAGGCTTGAAATTTGATCTAATCTCCAAAACAGAACACAGGAAATAGCCACCCTCACTTGAAGTAATCTTCCGTGGAATTCTGCTCTATCATGGAGAGCACACCCCCACAACTCTGCTTGGGTGGCAGCTCCACGCGCTGCCCAGTGAAAGAGGGAGGGCGACTTGGCATCTGTGGGCAGGATTTTTCTTTCCCCCCTAGTGCCCGAGATGACTATTGAAGCCCTCAGAGCATTCATAAACAAATTGGTTTTTCTTTGTTCTTTAGACTACATTTGACAGCAGGGTAGACGGAGAAGCGGGCTGCCACAGAGCTTATTTTAGGCGTGTGCTGGAGGGAGGGCAAGAAAGAGGAAGAGGCAACTGTGAAAAAAGAAAACACAAGGAGAACAAGAATGAAAATGAAAAGGACAAAACTCAGCTGAAGCCAGACCGCTAAGTGGCAAACTCACTTTTGGTTTTCACTGCCCACCTAGTTCAGATAACAGTCGAGTTTTTGCTTGAACCACACACATTATTTATTATATCTATTTTTTTTGTTGATAACAGCAGAAGGATATTTTTTTCCTCTGGATGGAACAGAGTACCACAAGAAAGATCTTGAACTAAATGCGGTCTCTTCATGCTTTTTTTTTTTTTTAGGTGAACATATCAAGATTTTATTGTCATATGATAAAGCAAAATATGAAGCTTAGAACTGGATCACTTGACCCTTTCTCTTCTTGTCTCCTCCCAGTTCAAAATGCTCACATCTCTTAATGGCCAGCATTTCATAGATCTGCACCTAGGCTCAACGCATTCAAGCCTCAGCACAATCTTCTTTGTAGTTTTAGGCCCCCCCCCCTTTTTTTTTTAAATCGGCTTAATCTGCCCACCATAGCCAGGCTGCTTCCCTGTGCTTACAGAGAAGTCTTGCCCTTCTTGTACTGAGTTACTAGGTGGGGCTGATGCTTGCCACACTTCCTACAGAAAGTTCGGTGGGTTTTAGGAACATTTACCATGTTTGTGAGCGCTATCAGCAGGGAAAGGAGGTCTTTCAGTTCCACTCAGAAATTTGATTTATAGGGACCAGAAAACAAATAAATGCACTCTAATCAAAACAAAAATAAAGAACAAAGTTAAAGAACAAAAATGCACCCTCAATTTCACTGTCATTGCTCATTTATGTTTCTGTTACTCAATTCGTTGCTCATACATAAAAGGGCTTCCCTATGAGCATGACTACAGAATAGATGCATCTGGCCTTCCATCTACCATCTATATGTTTCTAGTTGCACATCAGATGCAGATGGGATTGCCACCCTCAATCACACTCCTCGGCTGCCTCGGGGCACATTATCTTCATCAGCCCCTCCTTATGATACTTAAACTCTTGGTTAGTTTCCTTCCTTTCAGATTCTATTCCCTTACCCCACCCTGACATCCATGCTCATACACTTAAGGTATTTTCTCCCAATATATACTATCTACCTTTATACATGTACTAGAGGTCCAGTGCATGGATTCATGCACTGATGGGGTCCTTTAACCTGGCCTGTGCCCTTTTGCAATGCAGGACCCCTTGGGGGAGGTCAGACTGTTGGTTTCGGCTCAGTCCCCACAGGCCAGGCTGAGGGACCCCACCAGTATGTGAATTTGTGCACCGGGCTTCTAGTATGCATAAATCTTTAGTTAATCTCTTTCCCCCTTCTCCCCTTCCCCTTCCTTCTGAGATTCATCAGTCTGTCCCATGTTTCCATGCCTGTGCATTGAGTGTCTGCCCCCTGGTGGTCAGTGTGCATCATAGCTACCGGTTGAATGGTTAAATGGTCAAATGATTGGATGGTTGCTTAGGCTTTTATGGATATTGTTTAGTTTGCTAGGGCTGACATTCAAAGTACCACAGACTAGAAGACTTAACCAACAGAAAATTATTTTTCTCATAGTTCTGGAGGCTAGAAGTCCAAGATAATGGTATAAGTTGGATTTATTTCTTCTGAGGCATCTCTCTTTGGCATGTGGATGAATGTCCTCTATAGGAAGCAGCCGATAATTGCATGAATGAGAATAACAACAGGTTGATATTTTTGTCTCTGTCTCTCTTTTCCCTTTCCTCTCTAAAATCAATTTAAAAAATAATAAATGAATATATTAACTGGCTTTAAACTTATAACACTTAGAAATAATTTTTGCCTTCTTGAATTTTATTTGCTTGGATACAAGATTCAAAATGTTTCACAACATAATACTTTTGCTTTAAAAACCTCAGCCTGAAGTAAACTTTAAAAAAAAAAATTTTTATTGATTAAGGTATTACATATGTGTCATTATCCCATTTCCCTCCCAACCTTCCACTCATCCCCTTACCCTCCTATTGTCTGTGTCCATTGGTTAGGCCCATATGCATACATACAAGTCCTTTGATCTCTCCCTTTTATCCCCACACTCCCTACCTTCCCTCTGAGATTTGATGGTCTGATCCATGCTTCTCTGTCTATGGATCTGTCTTTGTTCATCAGTTTATGTTGTTCATTATATTCCATAAATGAGAGAGATCATATGATAGTTGTCTTTCTCGGACTGGCTTATTTCACTTAGCCAATGCTCTCCAGTTTCATCCATGCTGTTGCAAATGGTAAGAATTTCTTCTTCTTCTTTTTTTTTTTTTTTTTTTTTTTTTTTTTTTTTACTGCAGTGTAGTATTCCATTGTATAGATGTACCACAGCTTTTTAATCCACTCATCTACTGATGGGCACTAAGGCTGTTTTAAAATCTTAGTTATGGTGAATTGTGCTGCTATGAACATAGAGGTATATATATCCTGAAGTAATCTTTTAAAAGTATTTGGATTAGAAGATGTGAGATAAGACTGGATAACTATGAAATAAACTAAGTTTATTTTCTGCTCATATTCGTTGCTTAGTCTGCCATAGCCTCCTGAGCATGATGGGGCTGTAGGGGACACATCCTTAGGTACTTCCGCTGGTGATGGAAAGTGGCAGGAGATGTCATAGCTTCCATGTTTCTACCTTATTTAAGGCAAGGGATCTGCTTTTAGTGAAAAATCTAAGTACAAGCATGCTATTTCCACCAAAAGATGTTTCAAAACTTCTTCCAGCCCTCAATGACAGACAGAAGAGGGTATAGAACAAAGAAGGATGGAATACACTCAATTCAGAGATGCACTGCTGCTTCCTGCAAACAGAGAGAAAAGTCCTTTGGGGACTTATTGGCAGCTAGTTATTTTTATTTTTATTTTTTTTTTGAGAGAGAGAGAGAGAGAGAGAGAGAGAGAAAACTCCTTGCTAATACAATTGATAAAAGTTATTGTTGAAAAGAAATTTGTGTATGTGCATAAGAGTGAATGTTAGGTTCTGAATGTGAAAATGTATAGTGGCTCCAGACGAACAAACTAAAGAGTCTGAAGGACCATGGAATCTGGGCTACCCCAGGGCAAAAACTATTCCCTAACTAACCATGATAAACTCATGGTCTGTGTGTCGCATGCCTCATTTATTTGGCCTTTGAGTGTTAGCCTTTGAGTTTGACATGCTTGCCCTAGACTCACCAGGTCTGTATAAGAAGGAAATAGGATGCCTGTGGCAAACTCCACAGCCATTCATTTGAAGTTCATTTTTACGTTAAAAATTTAGTGAAACATATAGTATTTTTCATAATATGAGTTAGTGCAGTCATTCTCAATTAAACCTTTACAAAAGTCTGGAATAAGCAAATTCCATTGTCATAGATCAAAGTCTCTTAATTAGAGTCCTGTGGATAGACATGCATGAGATCTTTGGGTCAAGGTTGAAGACCTATGCAAAACTCCATGTCTATCCATGAATTTTCCTAGGTAAGGGGTCCATAGTTTCTTTAGACCCTCAAAGAGATCTAAAATTCAAAAAAGGCAAAAACAAACAAACAGCATTTTGGATAAAAATAAAAACGTGGCAGGCCCTACCTCATTTGCTAATAAAGATTCTAATGCTCAGAGCAAGAAAACCCAGGTTTTATAAAAATATGCATATACAGGCTTGTTTATGTGTGAGCTTTCTACATGTCACACTATTTTCATAGGAAAGAAATTCGTAACAGAGTATAGTATAAACATTTTTTTCCAAAATCATTAGACTCAAAGAGTGCCGATCAATTATAAATCATTGCTTTCTAAACATGTCCATTTATTTCTTGTGCAAGAACAAAACCACCTGTGCTGCACATTCAGACTCCACCTGTAAATACAGATCTTAGGAAAACTAGCCCCAAAGGAATAGCGCAGTAGAGACTAGGTCTACTGCCTTGTTTCATTTAGGTTCTGAGCATCAACCCCAGTGTTTTTTTTTTAATAGTTACACAAGTGTCATGACTACCACAAGCCTGAATGTGACACTGAGACCTGTGAGTGTGAACAGTGCAACGAGTTACATATGGAGAAGAAGGAAAGGAGAAGAGAAGGAGCAAAGAGAACAATGGATAGTCCTCACTAAAGACAAGAAATTTACAAGTATTTGGATACTTGAAGTAATATTACTTTCATTTCATACTAAGGTAGAGAAAAGTTTAGCAAAAAAGGAGAATAGAGAGGAATAAGGGTGTGTGTGTGTGTGTGTGTGTGTGTGTAAAGGACAAATGATGTAGAAGAGATGTAAGAAGAAAAAGGGTGTCAAATTCTTAACTGTGCTTAAGGAGTAGAGGCCCCTTTATCAAGTAACAAACAGTCCCTGCCTCCTGTGACAGTGAAGGTAGGGCAATATTATTTGGCCAATGTCATGACGATAAATCCATAAATCCATTTAGGATAACCCATTTTCAAAATATGCCTCTATGGCCTACAAGTGGTGTGTGGTGGTGAAAAAAAACAAAAAACAAAAAAAAGCACCACAGGCTATTGTCAAGTCAGATGCTGCCTGAAATGCCACTGGGAGGGGAAGGGGCGGGGAAAAGGAGTCACATGCAGTCATTCACTCATCTATGCAGCTGGGCCCTCAGGATACATGGATGAATTAAGTTGCGGCAGGTCCCTGCCCTCAGCAGATGAAGTTCACATTGAGCAAGGGAGTGTTGGGGCACCTGTAGTTAAAATAATTAAAAAGAAATGTAATGGCAACTAATTTGTCAACGTGGCTGGGCCATGGTGCCCAGCTATTTGGTGACACATTGTTCTGGATGTTTCTGAGAGGGTGATTTCTATAAGATTTACATTTAATTTGTTGGACTTTGAATAAAGCAGATTGTCCTCAATAATAGATGAGTCTCATCCAGTCAGTGAAAGGCCTTACCCTGAGCAAGTAGGAACGTAGCGGCAGATGGCAGATTTGACACAGGCTCTTGTCTGGGTCTTAGCTGGCCAGCCCACCCTGCAGATTTTGTACCTGCCAGCCTCCAAAATTGTATTAGTCAATTCCTTAAAATCTCTCTCTCTCTCTCTCTCTCTCTCTCTCTCTCTCTCTCTCTCTCTCTCTCTCTCACACACACACACACACACACACACACACACACCCTATTGATTCTTTTTCCCTGGAGAACCCTAATACAGTAATCTAAAAAACTAATCTAACCTAACTAAAGCAGGTATGAAGTTTCACTGCTGATGTCATGTAGAAGACTACACATATTCAGTCAACTCTAGCAGGAGACACACTGTCCTGGAGTTACCACTTAGGGGCCAATAGGGAGACTTCCAAAAAGCTACATTCTGCTGAGGGTGCTAAGAGAGTAACAGTGAGTGACCTATTTGCCAAGGACTGATGAGTTATTTTAGAAGGTTAGGGCATTTCTTCGGAGTAATACTGCTTCAACTTCAGCATAAAGCCTTGAAAACATGTTGTTTACCTACCATGAATGGTTTCATTGTTTTTTTAAAAAATATATAATTACATATTTCATTAGAGAATGCTTTTCCAGATTTGGGAGCATAGCAATTCTGAAAGCCCAGGTATTCTAATGAGAAAGAGGGTTCTTGCTAGAAATGTGGAGAATTATCCTGGCCTGGTATTCTTTTTTTTATTAATAAGTGCTAACTCTGTGGCAGATACTATGCAGGGGCTGAAGAAAAGAGAGAGGATATGGTATTCGGTAAGCATAAAACCTTCTTAGAGAAAAAATGCGTGGATGCCCAGATGTTAAAATAGAGTTCAAGAGTTTAAAAAATCATGCAAAACAGCTATACAAAAGCAGCATATGTTCTTAGGTGAGTAAGTTTTAAAGGATGGTCAAAAAAGGTGAGGAAAAGCTCTCCTTGGGCTGCAGTGCTCTGGAGTAGGGGTGTCGAACTCAATCAGAGAAGGGGCCAAAATCTAAAATCCAGCCTAAATCGTGGGCCGAATGGTTTACTGAACAGTCATAAACTGTCATTGTGATGGAAACGCAGCGGAGTGCAGTGATGACAGTGCAGTGCGGGCCACATTGCAAGGCCTGGCGGGACGGATTTGGCCCGCGGGCCTTGTGTTTGACACATGTGCTCTGGAGAAATTGGAGCTTCCAGAGCCTCCAAATGGAACCTGTAGAATTAAGGGTGACCTTCACATGGAGGAGGACATATAGGCTAGTCTTTAGTTTAATGTGACCTGAAACACACACACACACACACACACACACACACACACACACACACACTTTTAATGTGACTATCAAAAATGTGGTAGAAGCCCTGGTTGGGTGGCTCAGGTGCTCAGAGCATCATCCCATACACCAGAGCAGTTTTGGGTTCGATTCCCAGTCAGGGCACATTCCTAGGTTGCTGGTTCTATGATCCTCATGGGATGCACATGGGAGGCAACCAATTGATGTTTCTCATTTCAATGTTTCTCTCTCTTTCTCTCTCTAAAAATCTAAATATATACTTGGGTGAGACTTAAAAAATATGGTACAAGTAAAACTAAAAACTATGCCAGCAGAGAAAAATTATCTTAGTTTCTGGGTTAAACGAAAACAACATTGTAAATTTAAAAAATATTTTGATATATTCCTTTTTTCCTTTTCTCACATCATTATGACTTAGAATGAATAGATAATCAGGGATATTTCATTTTTTATAAATTGCATGGGACATTAATCAGGTTTTTGTCTGGAGCCATAAATTGTTACTTTACCTGGCAATATTTTCAAGTTATTACAGATGGTGTGCAATTTGTAAGGAGTCTAAATTTTGTAAAAACAATGATAACTACTTAATGTTTAATTAGATTTGTTAAATCATGATGGCCCAGCTGTAAAGGAAAAACCTTGTTTACAAATAACTCTTCCTATTTTTAAATAAATCCCCCACAATATTGGAATAAGGTAACAATATAGCAAGAGCTTTTGGTTCATGCCAGTTGAACTTTCATGAAGTAACTTTCATGAAGTTACTACAAGTGCCATATTGTTAATTTATGATGGACCCCCCTAATGATGTGGATTTGAAGCTGATTCTGGGTCTTGTTTTACTCGGTCATTCCTTGCCTTTCCTTCACTCTGTTCTATTCTAGGGAGGTGAGGATGGGGTAGTGATCACTGTAGGTTGTATTCAAAGGCCTCTGTACCATCTGGTTTCTGGCTGGGTTTGGTCAGCAAGGGCACAGGTGGGAAAGGGTAGGAAGAAAAGGAAGCATTTCCCTTCCTCCCTATGTGCCTCAAGTCATTAAAGCACAAACCTCAGCATCATAAATCTTCCCATCTTCCACTTCTGCCTTATGGACAAGGCTTTCTGGAATACATACTACTAGAAGAGAAGGTAAAACAATGTCTTCTTAAAGTTAAAATAATAATAGTAATAATAATAATAATAATAATAATCTACACTAATAAAAGAGAAATATGCAAATTGGCCATACTTCTGTGATATCCAACAGGCAATTAGGAGTGAATATGCAAATTAACCCAACAAAGATTGTGGGTTAATTTGCATATACAGGCATGGAGTGGCAGTGCAGGGCAGAAACACCTGCTCTGAGGGAGGGCGGGAGGCAGAAGGAGCTATAGGAATGGTGCTTGGGCTGAAGCAGAGAAGACTGAAGGCTCCAGTTGGAGCAAATACTGAAGACTCTGGCCTGAGCAAAGATTCTGGCTGGACTGAAGACAGAAGTTGGCGACCAGAGTGAAGGCCTGGGCTTGGATGCCAGAGGAAAACCAATGTCAGCAGCCAGAGGAAGGAAGGCCTAGTGCATGAATCTTTATGCAAAGGGCCTATAGTAATAATAATAATAATAAATGAATAAAACAAAATAAAATAAAGCAAAATGCAAGTCAGGATAAGAGAATCTAGCCTGCAAACAAAATTTTTACATTTTCTTAGCAAACAGAGGATCCTTAAGAAGCTTGGAGATGTTTGGAGGTAACAATAACAATTATTTCTAAATTTTCTCACCAAAGCATCTCTATTAGGAGTTATCTAATGCTATCAGGCTTTAATCACTATTTTTGAAAGTTCTTCCAGTAATAAAAATTACCTTTCCTGTGAGAGACTAAGAAAGATGTTATCATGTGTTCAGTTTATGGTATTTCCATAAATTTCAAAAAAAGGCATTGGCCATATTCAATAAACTGATTATCTTTCAAACAAACAGCATAATTCTCTGTATCACAGTTGATGCAACTAATGACAGATCATGCTCTTATATCAACCAGAAACTTCATTCCTTTCCTTCTGAAAGACATACACACCTCCCAAATATTGTTTTCTCTGTATACGAATCTTACTCAATAGGATATTTATCATTGGAGCATTATTTTTCTTCCCTTTCTTGGCTGTTTCTGGTTGAATTATTTAAGCTGTTTGGAACTATTAAATTCCCTTAGGAAATAACTATTCATCTCCATTTAGAGCATGAAGGTGACTCTCAAGCACGTTTTCCTAGCACTTCTGAGAAATGCAACGTAAGGAAGCGAGGCTACAAACCTCAGCTCAAACTGAAAACTAAACAAGCAATAGCGCATATTCTAACAAGAATCACTTGGGCCATCATTCCATCAAACTGTGGAAGAATAGTTCAATGAATTTTAGTTTCTGCATGCCCAAAGCATGAGTTTTCAGTGACTGAGCCTATGAGTCAGTATTAAAGGGTTTGAGATCTACACTTAATTAACATATTTTCTATGACATTCTACATATCTGGAAGGATTCATATGCATTCTAAAATATTCTTGATCATTCAGACCAGTCCTGCTCAGATAAATTAAGTTGTGATATTATATTTTTGTCAAAAGACGAGAATACTATTTTCCACAACTTGTTTTTTACTATGTAGAGATGGTGGAATTTTCCCCTGGGTTCCGAAGTCTATGTTTGATGTTCCAAAAAATATGTTAAATTTAGAACTTAGCAAAATATATGTTTCCTGAGATTTTTTATTATGAGGAGTAAAAAGAAGGGCTGACTTTCATTATAGATCTAATGGGGGGAAAAAATGCCACTGGCTAGTCACAGGCTTCCGAGGGTAACGAAAAGGCAAACATTCAGTTGATCAAGCAAACCTCAGATCTGTATTGATATCTATAAGAGAAGGACTTGGAAGTTAGAAGCCTAAGGCTATCTTCTATCTCTGAAATACTGTGATTGCAATAGTGTGGTTTCCTTATACTCTCTGGTCTTGTGATGTGGAGCCGTTAATGATCCAATGCTTATCACCCCCTTTCTCTATATATTCCTTCTGCCTTTTCATTTAGAAAATATAATTTTCAAGAAATTTCATTGTCCAAGTTTTTTTCTTACTTTGTCACAGAAGCCATTGATGCCATGGAAATTCTCTTGGTACTTTATAAATATTTCTCAACATCTTATGTCCTTTGCCAGGGCATATGAATGTTAAGTTAAAGAAAAGGGTAAGACTTCTGCTTCCAGTTAGGATACAATAGATTTTTTTTTCCTCTCTCATAGTAACCACAAGAAAAGACACCCCCCCAAAACAAACAAACAAACAAACAAACAAAAAAATAAATAAATACCACACTTTTCTATGCACGGGATGGAGAAGAGTGGCAGCAAGGAAATCTTAATAAACTATATTCCAGAGAGAAATGAGCCCATCTCAGGTGAGTTGAGAATGGCAGCAGCTTCTGTTCCTGAATTCAAGGCCCAGGTGAGCTTCCAGAGATGGGAAACTTTGTGGGTATGAGGGGAAATAGCTAGGCTTTCCTTGGGTGACAAGGCAGGTAGGTTGAATTGAGAGCCTGGAAGAATTCGATCCAGCAAGTCTATTTTACCCAACCTTCCCCGCACTGACAGAGCAGCAGTGGGGGAGGTGCTGGTGCGCAGAGGGCAGCCACATGGTCCTGGGCATTTTCATAGTGATTGGATGCTGGGGCCATCCAAAAGTGAACCCAATAAACCTGAGACTGCAGTCAACCCTTCCCAGGTCGAACACCAACCAGATCAGAAAAGCTCAAATGTTCTTTCATTCACAATGTTTGGAATATGTATATATAAGTGGCTAAATGGGAAAATTCATATTTCTTCCATATTTCACATTTCCCAGCCTATCAGTCAGCATTTAAAGACCCTTTGGGGGAGAATCCAAGATGGCTGTTCAGGTAAACACCTAGCCGCAGCCGCACACAACAATTTCAATAAAATACAACTAAAATATAAAATGGACATTACCCAGGAAAGTTGACTGACTGGAAATTCTACAACGAGAAGCAAGGAAGAAACCAGAAGTAAGAGCGGAGGAGCTGTAAAAGCCTAAGGTACGGAGACACAAGGCACGCGTGGAGAGGATGGAGCCGGAGAGGAGGGGCGGCTGAGTGCCTGGCTGGCATTCCCTAGATGGAAGGAGATAAAAGTTCTGACTGTGCTGAACCCCAAACCCGACAGCGCTGAACCCTAGTTCTAGGCCAGACCCTGGGGACCCAGGCTCAAACAGAGGGAGACAGGGCTGTGAGGTGGAATCCCAGGGGAGTGGAGAAAGGCAGAGCCCCCGGAGCCGCGCACACTGCGCACAGAGGACGGACTGTTGACTCTGCTACTAGACTGCCCTGGCAGGAAGGAGACAATGGCTCCGAACTGTGCTGGGCCCCAGTTCCGACTGCTCTGAACCCCAGTTCTAGGCCAGACCCCGGGGACCCAGGCTCATTCAGAGGGAGCTGAGCTGTAAGGCGGAACCCCAGGGGAGTTGTGAAAGGCAGAGCCCCTAGAGGCGCGCACATTGCGTGCAGAGAAGGGACGGTTGGCTGTGCCGCTGGATTGCCCTGGCGGGAAGGAGACAAAAGCTCCAGACTGCTCTGAACACCACCCCCAACTCCACTTCCAACTGAACTGAACCCCAATTCCGGGCTCATTGGGGGAGAGCCTAGACTGTTTGGTAGCAGGCGAAAATCGAGGGCACCTTTCTCTCAGAGGTGCTTGCAGCGAATACTGAAGGACCCTGGGGATTACTGAGACTCAGGAGCCGCATAGGGCGGGGCTGATGGAAGCCAAGGCTGTAGGCTCCACCCTGAAACTCCGCCCCATCAGGAAAGCTGCCTGCGAAAATGCCGAGACAATGAAATAGATCACAAATGAAAGAAATGGAGGACAAAAAGCGACTGGATATAGAGTTCAAATCTATGCTTATAAGGTTTTTCAAGAATTTCCTAGAAAAGGTCGATAAGACCTATGAGGATATGAAAAGGGATCAACTATAATTAATAAGGAATCAATAAGAAATGATAAGGGATCAACAAGAAATAAAGAATACATTGTCTGAAATAAAAAATATTATGCAGAGTCCTAAAAACAGAATGGAAGATCGTAAGAATCAAGTCAATGATTTGGAACATAAAGAACCAAAAGACACTCCTTCACAGAAGCAAGAAGGCAAGAGAATCCAGAAAATTGAAGATAATGTAAGAAACCTCTGGGACAACTTCAAGTGAACCAACATCAGAATTATGGGGGTCCCAGAAGAAGAGAGAGCAAGATATCGAAAACATACTGAAAGAAATAGTGACAGAAAACTTCCCCCATCTGGTGAAAGAATTAGACTTACAAGTCCAGGAAGCGCACAGAACTCCAAACAAAAGGAATCCAAAGAAGACCACACCAAGACAAATCATAATTAAAATTCCAAGAGCAAAAGACAAAGAGAGAATATTAAAAGCAGCAAGAGCAAAGAAGGTAGTTACCTATAAAGGAACACCTATACAATTGTCAGCTGATTTCTCAACAGAAACCATGTAGGCCAGACGGGAATAGCAAGAAATATTCAAGGTGATGAAAAGTAAGAACCTACAGCCAAAAATATTCTACCCAGCAAAGCTATCACTCAGAATCAAAGGCCAGATAAAGAGCTTCACTAATAAAAAACAGCTAAAGGAGTTCATCACCACCAAACCAGAATTATATGAATTGCTGAAGGGGGTTCTTTCGGAAGAGAAAGTAAATAAAGATAAAAATTATAAACAACAAATACGTAACTATCAACAAGTAAATCTAAAAACCAAGGAAATTTAAAAAAAATCTGATGAACAATATTAACTGTTGAATATTATAGAATCAGAGGTATGGAAGGGGAGTGAATTGACGATTCTTGGGGAAAAAGGGAGAGGAGGATATGGGAAGAGACTGAACATAAACTGTGCACCTATGGATGAGGACAACTGGGGTGGGGAAAGGGCAGAGGGTGGGGTGGGAACCTGGTGGAGAAGAGCAATGGGGGGGGGGGGGAAGAGGAACATTTGTAATAATATGGACAATAAAGATTTATTAAAAAAAAGATCCTTTGGTACAGTAGCATCAGTTTCCTATGTGTTTAAACTTTTCCAATTAAAAATGGTATCATTATGTAAGCAACAGCTATTATTTAGGAATAAAAAAATCTTGCTTGAGAAGAATGACTAGAGGCAAAGTGGTGAGATTAATTGATTTGACCAGTGTTTTTATGTGATCTTTGAATGTACAAGTTCTTGGGTAAATGGGGATAAGAATAAAAAAAGGATAGCTTTGAAGATCATTGAATATGGTGATAAATCACAAAGCCGAAGAGAAGACTATACGATTCTCCCATAGCACCACTTTGGAATGAAAATGAAAGAGGAAAAGTGCAAGTGAGGATGGAGAAAGAGGTTGGGATCCTGGGTGGAGGGTTGAGTATGGAGGACTGGGAATGAATGGATTTCATTGAATGACTCTAGTGCTGTGCAGAAAAGAGACAAGAAAAATTAACAAGAAAGAAAACAAAAAGAACATACTCATAAAATTCTAAGAGTTACTCTTCAGCAAGTTCAATGTAAGGTTACTTTTAGCTTGTGTTTGAATAATAGCTGCCTGGATTTTATTCTGAAAGGCTTCTAAGACTGTTTCCTGTCACCTTCCCTCTTGGACTCTTAGGCACCCTCAAGAAGCAGTCTTAGCTTTTTGAAAAGCTATAGCCAACACATCTCCTTTTACTTTCAAGCTGAAATGAGAAAAAAATCAAACCAGACTAGGATACTCTGCATTCTCTCTCCATCCCCTCCTCGTTTTCCTAGTATCAAAAATCACAACCTCTATTTTTGCCGTCAGAAGCATGCATCTACTTTGGCATCCCATCATTATCTTAGTTCCATTTTGAAACCTAGAGTTCTTTCCTAGTGAGAATTTTATGCTCTTGTACCAACCAGGTATTTGGACAGAGAACAGACCAGAAGGTAAATTTCTTTAAAAAAAATAAAATAAACATTGACAAACCTGAGTTAATTAATTTCCCATATGATTATGGTTTACTCAGGACCCTGCTTGATTCTATGTGGGGTCCAAATAAGATGTGAATTAAGCTTGAATGAATCACAGTAAAAAATGTAAGTGAATGTTAACTCAAGTAGCAACTATATTTTGTTAAACATATATAAACATGATACCCAACATTGCCGTAACCCCCCCCCCCCCAAGAAAAAAGTTCAAGCCACATGTTAAATTGCAAGAACTGGTAAAAAAAAAAAAAAAAAAAATCTGGGCAGAGTAATAAAAGTCTTTAAGGATTTGCTTCCTTTTAAAGCAAATTATTAACGGCCATCAGAAAGTGAAGTGATTTGAGCAAAGAAAGTGCATACCAGCTGCTGCTGGAGTCAACTCATTACAACATCCCACGTGATACCTCACTAATACAGGTGCATGAAGAAGGGCTTCAACCCTTTACAATTAGGCTTTTAAATTATCATCTAAACACAGCTGTGCATGTAAGTTATCGAATGTATAAATGACATTGAGAAACAAATCTCAAGGTAGGTGTCATACCACCAATTTCAATACCCCCCTTGATGTCTCAAACACTGAATCATTTTCATCCCCTGAAAAGACAAGGCTGTCCTTCAAAAGGAAGAGTAATTGCTACTGTCAATTTAATAATCTGTTTCTCCCACTAGATTGTGAGCACCTCCTAAAGCTAGGACCAGGTGCTGTGCTTTTGTACCCATGGGGCCTAGCATAGAGCACACCATCTGGAGAGTAAATGCTCAGTAAATGTTAGTTAATGGATAACAAGGAGGAGGCATGTTTGAAGGTGCTTCCCAGTGACTCCTTGGGTGCTGAACCTTTATTAGGATCTTCTTTGGGTTATAACACGCTCAAAGGCACTCAATAGAACTCTCCTGTTAGATGCAAAAGTGGACTTGAACAAATTCAGAGATCTCCCCTGTTCTTAAATATTGATAGAATGACTCAACATTATGAAGACATCAGCTTTCCCCAACTTAACTGATAAATATCCATTCCAAATAAAATACCAACAGGCTTTTTTAATGGAAAATGCAAGTTGATACTACAGTTTATATGGAAAACAAACATGTAAGAATAATCAGGAAAACAATGAAAAAAACAAATAAATAAAAAAACAACAACCCACAAATGATGAGAAGGATCTAGCCCTACCTAAAGCACACTGTATTGTAAAGGCTCTATGACTTAAACATTGTGGTGCTGGCACATGAATAAACAAATAGACCAAAAGAAAAAATACAAATAGATCCAAAGACACATGGAAATTTAGTGTATGATAAAGGAGCAAAGTTCAACTTTTTAATAAATGGTAGCCACTTTAATAAGTGGTCGAAAGATAAAATTAGATCAATACCTTGCTTCATATATAAAAATAAACTCCAAATAGGTCAGAAATCTTAATGCATGAAACCACATAGTATTAGAAAAAAAACAGCAGCAAATTCCTCTTTAAACTTACTGTTTGAAAAGGCTTTCCACCTATGATTGAAAACCCAGAGAAAATAAAAGGAAATATTGATGAATTTGACATGTTTTAAATTGCTTGGCAAATGCCATAAAGTTAAAAGAAAACTAGCAAACTTGAATAAAATACTTATAATATACTTATCCCACATAAAAGCCTAGAATCTTGAATATACAAGAATGCCTAAAAACTGAGAGATAAAGGACTAAAACCCTAAGGAAAAATCGTAAAAATATATGAATAGTCAAGTCACAAAAATATATATACAAAGGGCCCTTAAACACATGGCCTTTAAACACATTTAAAGATATTTCAACTCACTCATAATTAAATAAATGCAAATTAAAGCAACACTGAGTTACCACTTCTCACCTATAAGATTGGAGAAAATCTAAAAGTATGACAACATATTATATTGGCCAGATTGTAAAAAAAAAGGCTTTCTCTTACAGTGCTAGGAATGCACACTGAACAAATCTTCTGGATGAGGAGTTTGGAAATAAGTAACAAAGCTGTATATGCATTTCCCCATACATAAAAGAGGATATGACTAAACCGTGGCATATCCACACAATGGAGTACTGTACAACTGTATAAAAATAAGTACAATCACTATGAACTGCTAAGTTATTCCCAGGATATGTTGCTAAGTACAAGAAACAAAATTCAAAAGATCATCTCCAGTATGTTCTCTTCATTAAGAAATAATATAAAATAAGAAAGTATACAAGAAGAAAATATAAGAACAAAAAAATCAGAAACATCAATAGAAAAAGTTATTCTCAGAGATTAAGTGGGAATAAGGTGGAAAGAATGGGGGAAAGTATAACTTTATAAATATATCTGAAATTTAGAACTATGGTAATGTTTCACATAAATAATTAATATACAACTAAAATTAAACTGGACACTGGGGAAGCCCAAAATGTAATTCAGAGCTAACCTCATTGTACTATTGATGAATGACAACCACACTGAAGAGTTGGGGAAGAGAAGAACTAACCGAAGTAAGTTTGAAAGCAGTAGGTTATTACATATTTAAGGCTAAAGAAAAAAGGCACAAATGCTGTATTCTCTTTATTAAATTTGATTCCCACAGGAAATGGGTTAGTAATTCTGAAACTAGGTTTATGTATTTTAGAGTTCAGCAAATAAAAATATTTTAGATAATAATCCAGAACTCTCATAACATCTAATACAGTACTACAGGCAAAGCTAGTGCTCCACCTATATTGATGCCAATAAATTGTGTAGTTCTGAATGTTAGTCATTAAGATTGACCTTCTAGCAAATTAATCCACATGAGTAAAACTACGTATGAATGAAAGCACCTTCCTTATAAAGAGGTAAAATCATTGCTGGCCCAGTTATTTCCCATATAGATTTGAAGTTCAGGCACAGAAAAAAAAGACATTTGCATTCTCAAAAAGGTAGGTTTAATAATTGTAACAATAATAGTTACCACATATTGAGCATTATTAGGTACCATATATACTGCTCACAAAGTATTTCATTTTACCTTCTTTAAATAGCATTTTATCCTGTTTAAAGGCTATGACATGTTTACAGAGTAGGAAGTGAAGATAGAGTGTGAAGTAATTGCCCAACTTCAATCTAATACCAGAACTCTCAAACACAGTCATCATGCCAGACTCTTCGAGTCCCCCTACAGGGCTCCGGGATTCCTGTGCTGTTGCTTCATTTCACTACACTCTGCTCCCTTAGATCCCCACGGACCAGGAGTCACTCAGTGTCCCCTCAGGAGAAGAGCAGGCTAGAGCTGTCCACTTTTCTTATCTGGATAGAGCTTTGGGTTACTTATCTTTGTGATCTTATTCGGCACCTTATATTTTCCAGAGCTCAGTTAAAGGAAAGACTGAATATAATGGGAAAAAGTATTTCTAAGATTCTACCAAAAAAAAAATTTCAGAAACTGGAAAAGATTACATCTTTTACCACAAGGCTTACTTTTAAAGTTTTACCAGTTCCCAAACTTATAATTGCTTTAGCTACACAATTCAAGGAATCCCTAACGTGCTAGATTCTCAAGAAGTAAAAGCTATTCCATCACCCAGAGGCCAGAGATGACTGCAAGGAACTCAGTTTCCTTGCTCGTTCCAACCTCTAGGTGACTCCCTTCAACTCTCCAGTCTCCCTTTCCTTTGTCACCATGAATTCTGGCCCCCTCCCCCCCAAAAAAGTCAAATGACTGTTATCCAGAGTCATTTCCTTAATTCACATATTATAGAGGAGAAATTAAAAGTTAAAAATCATCCAGGCTAATAAATAAATAAGCAGCCTCATGTAGACATCAGAGAAAAAGAGCTATGCTTGAAAGACTTCATTCAGTAAAAGTACCCCCTCCAACCAAATTATTCCTTTAAAGCAAATAAAACCACCCATCCCTCAACTGTGGTTGTCCTGCACCACAGCCTTCAACCCATAGCTAGGTAGTCACCTATATGAGGTGACTGAAGTGCTACTATGGGATAATATTTAAGATTTAGAATGTGGTATATGGCTTCCATATTTTACAGACCATTCTGACTTAAAATCTTAAGAAATTAAAACACACACACACACACACACACACACACACACACACACACGGGATTTTGTTACAAATTTTGTATAATTACTTATAGATTATATTCTGCCAAATACAGTATGTTTGTAGATGTGACATAAATCTGAACTTGGAAGAATATTTTTATTTGACTATGTGTTATTGCTCTGGTTTGAATTTTGGGGAGTTTTAGGTTGGTCCAATTTACTTTGTTAATCCTCACCTGAAGAAATTTTTTCACTGATTTTTAGAGAGAGTAAAAAAGAGAGGGAAAGACAGAAACATTAATGTGATAAAAATATAATGATTGGTTGCCTCTTGCACAAGCCCAGACCAGGGCCCAGGCTGGGGAGGAGCCTGCAACCAAAGTACATGCCCTTGGCAGGAATCAAACCGGGGACTCTTCTGCCCACAGGCTGACGCTCTATCCACAGAGCCAAACCAGCTACGGTAGTCCAGTTTACTTTGAGTGAGACAAAGCAGATAAACGTTTTTGGAAATAGGATTTGTTGACAACTCACCCATTTTTCAAAACTGTTGATTTCTCCCTAAATTTTAAGTTTCAAGATTATACTATTAGACAATTAACTGTGGTTTTTATTTAATGCCCTGCCCTAGTACAAACAAGTCTGAGGTATCTTATGGAAATCAGATCAACCCCCCCACCCCCAAAGATAAAAAAAAAATTAGAGCGAAATGAAAGGAAGGAAAAGAAATGCCTGGGAAGTTAAATCACAAAAATGCATACCTCAAGTTTCTACACAGCAAGAAGGGAAACCACATAGTAAATGCTGGACTCTGTGGTAGCCAAAGCAAGAAGGGGAATATAGTCAGCTATGGAATTCCTATTGTTAAAAACCAGGGGTAATATGTAAAATACTTCATATTACAGCTCAAGCCCAGGTTGACCTGATGTTCACCTTGAAAAGGTAGTAGGACATCACAATATGCAGAATTTTGCCAATAAGAAATGCCATCTCTTTTGCCACCATTAGATTAAAATCATGTGAGTACATGTCTACAGAAAGGTTCCTCTGTAAATCATACTCTTTGCTTAAAGGAAAAGCATAGTTTTCTTTCTTTGTTTCTCATGATTTAAAACAGAAACTTGGTCAAGACTTCAACTTCAAATTTAAATCTCTGACTTCCTTTGGTGATGTTTTAAAGTTAAAAGTAGGAGAAAATCTTTCAAATATGTCTTTTGGCCTTATTTCCTCATAAATCTCATATGTAAACACTCAGAGAGTTTATTTTACGGTAAGGTTTCTTTAATCTGAATCCCAGTGAGGGTATCTTTGGCATGAAAACACTAGAATGCTACAAAATTGAGAAAGATGAGTTCCATGAACAGACTTCTAATTAAGTATTGAATGAATGTGTTGTCCTCAATTCCCTGGGAAATGGCTTCCAGAACAACTCCTCAAACAGAAACCAGCAAAATAGAAAGGGCTGCACGGAAGTGAAAATTCTGCAAAGTACCACCAGGAGGCACGTTTATTCTTCACACAATCCATTTCATTATTGGGAAGGTGCAGAAAAAATAAGTGCTGGGGATAAAGTGAGGGTTGCACCCTAATCTCCCCTTGGCTTCTCATGGAATTCTTTTTTTTTTTTTTTTTTTTTTTTTTTTTAAGGGAAATTGATTCCAATCATATGGAGAAGTTTGAGAAATGTGCTTTCCAGAAGTGCCTCTGACCCCAAACGAAAGAGGGGACTTCCCAGATTTTTCTAAATGAAGAATCCCAGAAACACAACAATCGTTTCCAGATTCCACAGTCTGCTTACCATTAACTCTTCCTTCACAAGAAACTATAAAGTATGAGGGACATTAAGGACTTTGACCAAATAATGCAAAAATTGACTTAAGTGGCCCTTGTTTCACAGATCCATTACATTTAATCATATTCAGGGCTTTAATAGGTAATCTTTTTAAGTTTTAACTTAAGTCCTGGGGCCCACTAATAATAGGCTTTGAAGGAAGGAAAAATGGAGACCAGGAAAAGGGGTGAGACAGGAAAAAAGAAAATAGAGGGAGAATATGAGATAAGAAAATGAGAAAGAAAAGGTAGCATATTTTCTGTGCTATGATGATAATTTGTGATAGATACTGAGAAGATTCCAGAACAAGTATTCTATAATGATAAAAATGGAATTGATCATTTCAGGGATAAGAATAAATTTTAAAAAATTTCCTCTAGAAAAAGCTAGACCCTTAAAGGGCCCCTTGCATAGGTTGAAGGGAATCCATGCATCCCTAGATATTGTATAGAAAACGTGATGCCTGCACACATGTGTGTGGTTGTCTATGGTTATATTAGTTTCTCAAACAGTTCTTTTGCACAAAAGAAGTTAAACCAGTGGCTGAAAGAATTTTTTTTTTTTTTTTTTTTTTTTTTTTTTTTTTGTAATTTAGCTTGAATCACCACCTGAAGCTCTTGGTTCACTTCAATGTGGAAAGATCCATTACTCTATTCCTGAGAAAGTTAATCCATGAATCTCAGATCCGAAAAAAATTGAAATGTTATGTGGCCTATTTCTCTGCCTTTAGAAAGGACTATAGTCTATAATAAGTGAAAACAGAGTCATTTTTCAAACTCTGCAGAGCAGATTTCCATCCATTTTTTTGTAGCCTATTTATTGTTTACATTTCTCACTATGAAGAAGTTTTTTCTGTCTAGCCTAACTCCCTCATGTTACAAAATAATTTGGTCTCATGTTTAACAATCCAGTATTTTTTGGATACTATTATTAAATTCACTTTCAATTTCTTTCCCCCAATACTTTTGGTCTTCCCACCTGAGTCATTCTCAAATTCATTAATCAACTTCATGGCTTCCCTCTGAACCTTTTCCAATTCTTCATCCTTGTCTATGAATTCAGATGTGAATGTACTAAAAAAAAGATGGATAAAACCCTTATTTGGTGACCTTCTCTATGGTATCCATAGTTGGCATGTAATAATAAATTGCCAGAAAATAATAAATATAAGATTGACCTCTGAGGGTGAAATTATAAAATCAATACAAAATGGCCCAGACTCAGATAGATTCAATTAAGGTAAAAATCTAAAATCAACAGGACAGTCATCTGATTAAAGATTGTCAGCTGTGAGAGCTTGAAAAGGCAGAATCCCAGTCAGATCTTTGTAGTGCCCATCCAAACAGCATCCAGGGAAGAGGTGTTGGCCAGATTATTCTGATAACCTCATCATGCCACTCTCTTCCTGCTGACGAGACAGTTGCAGTAGCTCAGGGCTGCAGTACCTCTGAGTTATTACACATTTGAAGCACTTACCACCGAACCCACTGTTGATAAGGCTGCCTACGTCATTTGTCCACAAGGAGCAGAACAACATGATTAGATGACCAGAAGAACCTGCTAAGCTGTCCCTATACTCTGGGAAGCCCTAATTCTATATTCAATCTCTTTGTTCTTATCACATCTGCCTCACTCAGACAATTATGTGCCTACAATATTCCAGTTTACTGAACAAGTTGTATGTTTCGAATTCACTTTTATTAACCTTATTTATTCCACAATAAAATCAAAAAAAGTTTAAGTCCTAAAGGGAAAGTAAATATGAAATTTATTTGTTACCATGCCAATGGTTACTTGAATAAAGAAAAGAGGTAAAGACAGAGAGAAACATCAATGTGTGAGAAACCCATTGATTGGCATGCCCATGACCAGAATCAAACCCAGGCAGGACCCTTTGGTTCATAGGACTTTGCTCTATCCATTGAGCCAAACTGGCGAGGGTAGAAAACTTTTTTCTCTATTGCACTTTAGCACTCTCTTCCTAACATTGGGGAAGGATATACCTATGTTGGTTTATTTCAGTCATGAATAGTCAACATTACTATTACTAATAGTTCTTGTTTTTGAGCTTTAGCATCTGCACATTTGAAACTTTTAAACCCAAACGAAAATTCTAAGTGGTTACATAAAATGACAGAACTTAAGTAACTCAAGTTCTATTTCATTGTAAATATAACTATTATTTAAAACCCACAGTTTAAACACAGGAATACGTGAATATGCAAACCATGGCAGAATGGAGCGCCAATGATCCTGTATCATTACACACTTACTCTTGAAACAAATCATTGTGGCTGAGTCACATGTGTCAGGGGGCAACTTGACCTCTGGCAGTTCTCAGAGGTAATTTGGAATGCAATGTTCACTGAAGAATAAGATTTCTTTTAAAGCAGCTAATTATACATATAGTTAAAACACAACAGTAACTGTGCATTTTAAGATCTTAAACCAACAATACTTTTTTTTTTTTCAGGGTGGAGTATTTTTCCACTGAAAGTGTTTAGACTTGTAGGCTCATAGTGATGATAAATAGTAGGCCAACTTTAGTGGTTTTATTATTGTTTTTACCTTCCCTATACACAATGCACCACTTTTTACCTGCTGACCCAGGATCAATAGCAATTTTGAGATGCTTCTTCTCCCAATTTTATGAAGTTGGACTGCAATCTTAATGGATTCATGGTCTCCTTAAGCAATCTTAATATTCTTTCCAATCTCAGACACAGATCAGATGTTATTATTCACTTTTCCCCCCCACAGAAGTCTATTGCACAAACTTTCCTTACTCAGGACCTACTACATATGCTCCCCACCCCACCCCCCCCGCCACACACACACACACACACACACACTTTTTTTTTTTTTTTTTTTTTTTTTTAGAAAAGTTCTCAGAACAGAGCCTGAATCCTTGACCTGGGATGGCCAGCTCAATAGACATTACCTATCGAGTCCTTTCTCTCCCCTATTCTTATCTTTCTCTTCCCCAAAGTAGTATCAGTGCCTGGCTACCCAAAAGTATTTTACTTCTTTCCTGATATCACCGAACCTAACAAGTAAAGTGTTCATTTACCCTCTTGTTCTCAATGCTGTGCAAGTTCTTTTCAATGGAAATAGTTGGGGGTCATCTTTACTCTTTTTTGTCTCTTCTACCCTAAGGACTTGCTATATTTCTCTCATATATTAGCATTATTTCATCTTCTTAATCTGCTTACACACCTCTATGGACTTATAAGAAATCATAGGGATAGTCATTAACCATAATTTGATCTCCTACTTTTCATCTGTAGTATTTTTGCCTTTATGAAAATGCACTCTTCTGAGTTTAAATTTGTCTGAGTAAGAAAAAGAACTCAAAACTCTCTTGGGCCATTAGTTAGATGTCCTTCCAAGTAGAAGTATCAGAAATAAAGAGAATTATCTGGCTGTATGATGTTAACTGCATTTAAGCTCATGCAAACTTCAATTCATTGATTTATTTTATATTGTATGCTCAATTTATTTATATTATGATTTTTGTATAAACATTTTATCTAAGCATATTACATTTATTTTATAAACTTATTAGCAGAGCTCAGATGTGACAGAAACTATGCTAGGTTCTGGGCATATAGTGATGAACATGGCAGGAAATCATTTCTGGTCTCGGGGCGCTCCCAATATACAAGTGACTAGCATTTATGTCTAGAATTCTACAATTTGGGGAATGACCTCAGGGAACACATTGCAAAAGTTTTCATAAAACACTGTAGTTCAACCAAAGACTCACTGTTCTCCAATATAGAGGTACATTTATAATTAAGGGGTCATCAAGATAATTTAATTCAACTTCAAACTGTAAGGTGAAAACGTGAGTGTTCTCTTCCTCGCCCACTCTTTGTTCCCCAGAGTTGATTTTGTTTCAGATTTATCCTCGCACAAGCTCCACCATAGAGTCTATTAAAAGTTTCTGCAGATGATTTTTTTTAAAGTTAAAAAGTGTTTTAAAAAGAAGGATTTTAACATTTGGAACAGAATTTTAAAATGTAGCTCTATCTGCCCTGCTAATCAATGGCTCCCGATTGCTGTCTTGGTGATGAGCTCTGCAGAGATGTCAATATTCTGCCTCTCTGGGTCACCGAGGAGGGTGCAGAAACCCTTGAATAGCTTCTCCAGCAAATAAAAGCCGTGCCGAGAAAAAAGATGATAGGTAATGTTATTGCCCAGAAGACATAGAAGGCAGCCTGGGAGAGCATGGCCAGGTGGCAAGGCCTCATCATGCTATCAGCAGAAAAAATAAAATAAAGTCACAATCTTTTCCTAACTGGTCTCTCTCCCCCTCTCCCCCCAAAAAATATTTTATTGATTTTTTTACAGAGAGGAAGGGAAAGTGATAAAGAGCTAAAAACATCAATGAGAGAGAAACATTGACCAGCTGTCTCCTGCACACCCCCTACCAGGGATGTACCCACAACCAATGTACATACACTTGACCAGAATCGAACCTGGGACCTTTTATTCCACAGGCCAACGCTCTATCTACTGAGCCAAACCAGTTTCAGCATCCTAACTGGTTCTTAATCTTGTACTCAAAAGGCACTGAGAACTAATGTGAGAAGAATAGACATTCAGGTGTTTAACAGCTACTAGACACTCATTACCAAAATTGTGTCCTGATACTGGGTCTGAAACAGCTAGTTCTACTAGTTAAAATCTATGATAATGAAAATAAGGTACAGAGTTCATCTGTCATTGGGCTGGTTACTTTCCTTTGAGAAAGACTGTTCCAGGAGCAGATGTAACAGGATCCAGACAAGGACAGGGGTCCAGCCAGCCCATAAGATTTAGTAGGTGAACACTGATGTAGTGGGTACACCCATTTATGTGAAGGACTTTATGATGAGACCCTTAGTAAATCTCCTCCACCTTTTTGTCCAAGTCCCTCCTCAATATGACTTTCTTTCATTTATCTCATGAGATGAAAACATCCTAACTTTTAGTTCAACCACCTCACACTTTCAAGTGGACCATACCAAATAATACATTTTTGAGGTTTACATATTGACTAAGAAACTCCTGGGGGTAGTTATGTCAGGGTTGCTGAGACAGAGAGAGAGGTGGAACACAGGAATGGAGATCATTAATTGCAAATCATGCCTGAAGGGAAGCTCATCAAACACATGTACTATTTTAAAGGCAACATAATGTCCTAGAAAGAACACAGGTTCTGCCATCACTCACACAAGAACTTAAATGTGTTTGTTTTTCCATTCTCTGAACCCTAGGGTAATATATATAAAATCACCCAGCACAGAGCAGAGCTTCAATAGAAGGCAGCATTCATTTTTTTGTTTATTATGTACACATAAACATAAAGCACACAACTGGTCATTATGGCATGATAGCTGACTTTGTGAATATAAAAATGCAGATACATCCGTGGGCCACGACATCTCTCCTCCACCCAGCACTGGGACAGGACTTACACATGTTTGCACAGCTGGCTCCCGGAGCTGCTCGCCTGTCAGTGGAGTGGGGAACCAGCTGAGAGCAGAGGAAATTCTGCCATTACGCTACCAGAATGGTATATCCCTGATCACAGTGATAATTTGAAACCTTTGGACCACGTTGTATTATAAAAAATAATAATAATAAATCTTGGAGTTAGCACCATGTAAACAGAAAGAACATGGGAACAGGAGTTAGAAAACCTTGTCTGGCCTCAACTCAACCACTAGCTCCCTGTGCCACTTTGGAGGGTGCTTGGCCCTCTGTGCCTCATGAAAAACCCCTCACAGTGAGTATCCAGGGAAGGCTTCCCAGAGGAGGTGAGATCTGAGCTGAGACTTGAGTGACAAAAAGGAGCCAGGCACAGAATGGTCTGGGAAAATGAGCCTGCCAGGCAGAGGAAACAGCAATTGCAAAGACCCTGGGGCAAGAGCACGCTCAGAGTGTTAGGGAAACAAAGAGAAGTCCATGGAGAGATGGAGCGAGGGTGTCAGGAACAACAGAAAGCATGAGGTCCAAAAGCACTTGGGGGCTTAGTCATGTCGGCACACTGCTGGAAGGCTTGAAGCACACAGGGAGGACAAGATCTGAGTGATATTTTAAAATATTGCTCTGACTACTGTCCAGGGAATAGTGTAGGGGGTAAGTAAGGGTGGGAAGCAAAGAGATTAAAGGCTGCTGTGGCTGTTTAGGCAAAAGATAATAGCAAGTTAGTCTCTGGTGGCAACACTGAAGAGCTACTGACAAGAACAAATTCTGGTTATATATTAGCGTAAAATATATAAGAACTCGATGCACAGGATGCTGAATCACTGCTCAAACACAACCTTGGAGCTGGCAAAACGTTGTGTGGAAGCAGGGTTGGAATTTCCCCAGGTGAATACACTATAGGAGAGATGGGCAAAAATAAAGGCCAGTGTAAGACAGTGTTTTTTAAAAAGTAGCCTAGAATCTTGGAATTGAGGATCCAGGTGGATGGATAATGGAGAGCCAGGAAGCCACAGACCCAATGGATCAAAGATCTCTAGTATTAGTTGTTGAAGTGAAGATGCTAGAGTAATTATCAGCTTTAGAACTCTCAGTAAATTATTCAATAATTTTTCAAAGCCTCAATTTTCTCATATGGAAAATAGAAGTAATTTCCAAATGGCCTGTGTTCAATTAGTTCATGCATATAAAGCATTCAGTGCAGTACTTGGCACCTAGTAAGTGCTCAATGAAGAGCTACTAGAATCACTATAAAACCATATCCCCTTTTATTCTCTCAAGCCTCTGTTTCTTTGATTTGTACTTAATTGCAAGGCCTATGAAAATTAGAATGTGATTGTGCTTTTGAGTTAATTCTACCCTGTCTGGGGAATGGGCATAGATAAAGAATTAAAAACACACAAAACTAGCCTGACGTTTTAGTGTTCAGAACACCCCTGTCCCCAATAAGTTACATTTAGCAAAGTGTTTGCCAGCTAAAAGAAGAGTTTGGGAATCATGTGGACATCTTTTACTTTTAGGAAATGAGGCAACCCCCAGACTCAGATCCCGAAGGTGCCATATGCCCCTGAGTCTACGTGTTGGCTTCTGAGACTTTATGTTGCTCTCCTCTGACTCATTCTCCAGAGCAAGGCCCCATGTCTGACTCGGAGGACTTTGTTCTCCCCAGACAGGCCTCTGGGAGCAGGTCGGTCATTTTCAGAGGCTCATTAACCTTTCAGCACCAGTTAGTGAATTAATGTTTTGATACACTAAATGGTACCCTAGTGGTCCATTCAGACAGGATGCAGACTTCAAGGAGAAATTGGGCTAAAAATTTTGTTGCTTATTAGAAAAAAAAAGGAGCCTTAATATTTGAATTTGTCTTTACAACAGTTCTCCAAGGACCTCCTGGTGCAGAAGAGCCCCATTTGATTCTGGTTTTGAGAGACAGGACTAAAACCTGCATGGTCATATTAAGAGCTATGTGAGTGATGTGCTGTACAATGTGGTCTAACAATCACTTATAACAGTGCTTTCCTAAACTTGCAAGAATTGCGCCTCCTCCTTTTTTAAAAAAATCCTCATTTGGGGATATTTTTCCCATTGATTTTTAGAGAGAGTGGAAGAGAGAGAGAAAGACAGAGAGAAATATCGATGTGAGGGAAACACTTCAATTGGTTGCCTCCTACACGTGCCCTGACCAGGGCCGGGCCAGGGAGGATACTACAGCCAGGTATGTGCCTTTGACTGGAATCGAACCTGGGACCCTTTGGTCCACAGGCTCTATCCACTGAATCAAGCCAGCTAGGGCAAGAATTGCCCCTCTTTTACAAATATTAATGTGAAAGGCATCTCAGAAATCAAAAGATGTAATTATTCTAATTAATCAATGACATATTTTCAGTAGCTAACTCTCATTTGAGTATTTTATATTGGTTTATTTCCTTCTTATAACAACCTTATGGTTCTACTATTATCATTCCTACACTATGGATAAGTAAATAGATACACACAGAAGTTAAGTAACTTGCATTATATATGCTAGTACATAGTAAAATGAATTCAAACCAGACAGTCGAGCTTCATAGCCTGGAATCTTAATCATAAATTACAACCATGATTTTAAACCACACATTTTTTTTTATTATGATTCACAATTATGATTCAGTAATGGGTTGTGGTACTCAGTTTTCCAAACGCTGCACTAATTATGCTGCCTCCTAAACAGAGGAATCAGTAATGACTCCTGCACTGGAATTGAATGGAAGATGAAAATGGCTTCTCTCTCATTCCCTGCCCATCCTCCAATCCCACCTGTGCCCAGTGAAACACTCAGCTTGTAGGGACATCAAGGAGAAGAGAAAACATCGATTGCCCCAAATGTCCTAATTCCTCCTCACTTGTTTTCTTGCTTTTGTTATACTATCCAGATTATGCCTGAACCATTTTAACAGAGAATAAAAAATATCACTCAAAAATCCAGTACCGCTGAGCCGTAGGATAATGGCATTTTTTACTAATGAAACATGCAAACTACTGTTGAGTCCATTAATAGTCTCAATTTTTAATCTCTTAGATGATGGAACATTAAGGTTTCCATGGCAGCAGCTTCCAGCTGTTGGGAGATCCCGGGGTTTCAGTCGTGTGACAATTAGGGTGAATCATTGCTGACACTTTCCAGCTTTTCTGGGTCTTCATTATGCAGCCCCCCGTATTTTTTAAAGCACTGATTATCATGATGCATTAGTTTAAGGAGATTGACATGTTGGTACCTACCCTGGGAGAATAGAGCTACTGACATATCTGGAGTGACAATCTAAGTATAATCATTATCTTTAGTGTTTGGCTTATAAATGAATGGAAGTTTTCATGAATTCAATCACAGGCATTTTGCATTCCAGGACTCTAATTATTTTGTATGAGGACAAAATCTAAGGATCTAAGACAGACTAGGAAGGCCCTCTTCATCTCTAGTGTCTGTACATCAGAAAGCCACAAAGAGCAATGAAACCTAGTTAGTTTGATAAAAATTAACAAGATTTTGGATTAAGTATAGCTAAGAAAAGATGGAGAAGAGAGTAACAATAAAAAACCCCACAATTGTAAACATTGAGTTACAATCAGCTATGATCTAATGCCACTGATCATATGATGCATAGTGAAAGATCATCAAGTTCCAACTTCAGTAGTTTGAAGGACATAGCTGAAGTTACTTTTTATATGAAAAGGTGGGGGGAGGGAGAAAGAATAGAAAGAGAGAGGGAAGAAGGGACCCGGGCAGGTAGGATTATTCTCATTTTTCAACTATGAGAAAATAGAACAAGAACTCAAACGTTGATGACATAAATTATAGCATTTTCATACAACATCCCATGATATAGGTTATCAATGGCCCCAGGTTATTGATGAAGTGACAGAGTCTATGCTTTGTATTAATCAAACCTATTTCTATTTCCTCTTGGACATACATACTCAGAGCTAGATCAATTTCTTACCCTGCCTTGCAATTAATTAAAAACATGTGATCAAGGCCCAGCCAGTGAAGTGCAGGCAGATGCAATAGGGTATCTCCTCCCATATATTTGCTGAATGTTGTTGCTCAAGATCACTTGATGTTGAAGTTGGGGCTGCATATTAAACCAGGCTCTCTGAATGGCTATGTAGAACAGATTGCCCTGTAGAACCTTATTGGAATGCTACAGAAGCAATTAATATCTCTTAGTGTGTTAAATCACTAGATTTTTATGTTAAGACTAGAGGCTTGATGCATGAAATTTGTGCAAAGATGTTGGCCCTCACAGCCCCGACTTTGTCCAGAAGGTCATCCAGCTGGTCATTTCAGTCTAATTAGCATATTATGCTTTCATTATTATAGATTATTAGTGATAACCAATAGCAGTGTTAATAAGAATAAAATAACTTCACTGAAGGGAGAAACTTGCTTGCTTGTATAATTTTGGAAATAAAGAGAGTCTATAAGATTAAAAACAGTAGGCACTACACTCAAACTATTTTAGAGTTGGTAAAGTTGCTTCCCACAGGGATACAGGTTAATAATTCTAAAACCATTATGCCTGGAATTTAATAATGAAGTAAATGGGTAGTAGACAGTGGAATCCAGGTATCTCACTATTGGAGAGAAAAGTTACAGATAAGCCAGGGGAGAAGTCTAGAATGATCCATGAGGTAACAGACTAGAGTTAGAGATGTGAGTATGAACTCATGTTTAGCTTGCTATAGACATAGTTGGCAACATATAGAAATATTTGTAAATATGTATATACACATGGATTAGTGTATACACACATACTTCCTTGCTCTGTCTAGAAACAACAACATTTCAATAAGAACAAGCAAAACTTGCACCCAGGTCTTGATTTCTAATACCATTCTCCAATAAGAGGAACCGATGGAAAAGTGGCTGATTCTAGGACTGGGGCAGGAAATATGTATGCAAGGTGAGCCTGGAGCATCTTGTAGTGCCAGAAAATTAGGAAATGTTAAAAACAACAGCCACCTCACAACGATGGAATCATCTTAAAAGAATATAGGAGTCAGAGAAAAGACCTCCCAGTGGTCAAAGTTGGAATAATTTAATCATCAAAATAAATAAAGTATTAACGTACATCTCAAAGTATAAAATAAATATCCATGAATCCATAATGATCTAAAGAAGTGATTGAGTTAGTAAACAAATAGCAGGGAAGAGACTAATTTCCCACGCAGGAGAATTCCAAACAATCTATGTATATGCCTCCCCTCAAAGAAGGGCAGCATAACTCCCTCCTCCTTAAGTATGGGCCGCACATAGGGACTTCCCTACAAACAAAACAGTATGGGAAGAGAAAAAGAGTAGCTATGGTGGAGAAACCTGACAAGCACTACATGAGCCAATTGATCAAGGTCAACATCAATAGTGTTAGTCATGTTGCCAGCATGCATTCTTAATATGATGTGGCAATTTAACTATGTGAGTGTCTTCCCAAAACTCATAGCTCTAGCTGAACCATGCTTGATAAGATTACTTCAATTTCTAAGATTCTGTGATTCCATGGCAGAAATCTATCAAGGCATTTATCTTAAGCATTAACAAAGGTAAAAATTCTCAATATACAACCCAGTAATGTTACTATTAATTTAAAAAAAAATGCCTATCTAAAAACTAGATAAGAAAAAATGTTAATTTTTACATTTTTTTCTCAACAATAATTGATATGCAATGTTTGCCAGCTCTTTCCTCAAACAAGGCAAAAAAAGAGAGAAAGAAATCTTCTCTACTGTAGTGTTTACTGAGAATGAACTAGCACAGCATGGGAAAAGGGTTGTTATTTTCAAACAGGCCATTATATTCCCCTGGAGAGCAATGGTATACATATTCAAGTAAATTCATTAGGACATAGGGCTGATCATGAAAGAATGTATCTGAAAGGTACTGCTGTGGTTTCACATTAGTAAGCTTGATGATCAGGGGTGAGCTAATCTTTTGGGAACAGCAAGTATGAAGAATGAAAGGGAAAAAAGAACTACCTATTTCTGCTCTAACCTGAGAGCTCCCATTTCCTAATGCTGTGCTGTATGTAATGAATGGGGGAGAGCAGAGAGTGGTAATTATAACAAAGGTTCTCAGTTATAACCAAGGTTGTAGGGGGAGGGCTGATCCACAGCAAGAAGACAAAATGGATGAAAGACATAAAATAGGTCACGTATTTAATCAACTGAACAGTACTATAGCTAATCTATGACCAATTTACTTATAAACAGGGACCTACTGAGTGATGGGGGTGGGGAACAGGACTTAGTGAGTTTGTGTTTGTAATGCTTCTGCTTCTGGCAAAAGGGGGGATGTTTTTGTTTTTGTTTTCAAATAAGTTGGTAACTTTAATATCAACATATTTTTTTTCTTAAACATTTCAAAAGGAGATTAAACAAAATGCTGAGAAAAGGCTAAGTTGAAATCAGAAGAACCTTGTTTGATTTATGCAGTGAGAGTTTTAAAATTTCGAACAAGAAATACATTTGTATTGAACACTTTTACGTTCCTCTGTTCTATTCTGTCTGCTCTTTGGAGATTACAGGAAGAAAGTAAAACAAAGCCCCTTCCCCGCCCCTACTGTGGAGTAATTTGACCTCAATCTAACAGCAGAGCCAGAGAATATTAGCAGACCTGGCAAGCCAGAGATTCAACTGTTTGGAAATATCAAGACAATAGATGGGCTGACTCACTGGTAGGAAGTCCAGTAAAAAAAAAAAAAGAAAAAAAGAAAAGTCTGATTTCTAAAATATGATTTCTAAAATATGCAACTTCATTGTTTATGAGTTCTTCCAGCAAATTATGCATGAAGGGATATCTTTAAAATGAGGTAAATGCAACCCTGCCAAAATAACCCACTTATCTGAAAGGGCAGGCTAATAATCAATGGTAAAAAAAAAAATAACTGACACAGAATACCCACAATCTTATAAGCAGCCAGTTCCAAACATTCCAAATCCAAAAGACAGTCACAACATCACTTCACTGTCCTCTTTGGTCGCTGAAGTGCCACAAACTTGGGAAGGGTTTAATAAGTGTGCTTATTAAATTTACAGTATAAATTTGTACTTTTGTCAGCTTGTTCGGAGTTCTCCAGACAGGCATGGGCACCCAAAATCTATTCTCCTCTTAGTCTTCCCATAGAATCTCGAGCTACTGTTATCACCAAAGCCTTGGGAAGGCATCCCTGAAGTTATTCTGGGATAGTGAGGGTGGATTCTTCATTATTCAGAGGGGAGTGTTCATTAGAAAAACCGACCTTGTTCTTGCCAATAGCTATCACTTCTCAGGGCATGATCCATGTCCTAATCAATTTCCTAACAACCCTTTTCACCATTGATAATGAGGAAGGGAAAGAACACAAGAAGTAAAGGGAACATTATACCCAAGTATATCTAGGTTTATCATGCTAAGGTACTTAAAAAGGCGTGTCCATCAAGTAGGTTTTTATGATTCTTTCTGAACTATCACATTTATGCTATCTCATTACTTAATAAAGAAAAGCCCTGTTTTTCTACAGAAGCACATAAGTTATTTTCAGTTTCAACCCCATCAGAATTTTTCAAAATTCATTAAGGGAGTTCCAATTAGTGAGATACTATACTAAGTAGGCACTCTATTTTTACAATTGTTCTTTTGAGTACCTTGTCTGCATGCTCTCTGCAATATTTTTATCTAGCCAGTAAATACCTCACACATTTCAGTCTTAAATTAGAAATATTTTAGTAACAGTTGCTGTTTAAGAGGATATGAAATGGTTTTCAAAACATAACTTTTAAAAGATCTACATCATGCAAATGAAACACCCAAATATAGCTTGAATGCTGTTGTAATGAATAAAATGACAAACTCTCACAAAGAAATAAGATTCCTAGTCCCAAATGAAGACCTGATTGTTGGTGGAAGCACAGCAAAAGAATGTGCTTATGCCTTGGAAATTCAGGTTTTAGCCATAACACTTTTACAGTCTTTCTTCAAAGAAAAGAGATCCTTTCCCGAAAGCAGCCCTCTCTTTAGAGACAAATCATTCTGCTGTGTGCATGCCAGGTTGCGGGTGGGGATGGGGGGGAGGAGTAGGAGGGGGGATATAGAGGGAGAGTTCTGCACCTTCTCCCTCAAATTCCTGATTCCTCTCATTCCAGAGCCACTGTATTTCTGTTCGGCCCATAGTACCAAGGTAAATGGCTGATGTAAACATAATGTGTTTTCCATAATGGGATTATCCCTTTGTTCATATCTTGCTGTTTTACTATTAAACTTTTCTATTAAAGAAATATATTAGAATTTTATTCATATGTTTATTTGCATTCAGTTGTTCTTCAGACTGTACAGAAAATGTTGAATTTTTCTTCTTTCACCTCCATAGGCAGAGGTCTAAAATAATAAACATGTGTAATTTAGTGAGGTTAGTAAAAATGTGGGATAAAGACGTACCTCTTCAGACAAATCTCAAACCCAATGGCATTTATCAAATACATTCATTTATTTATTTGAAAAATATTTATGCCAGGCATTCTTTTAGAGAAATGACGCTGAATAAGATCTCGTGCTTGTCCTCCACTCAAGAATTTACCAGCTGGCAAAATAGACAAATATATAAACAATCATCAATAATACAGTGTGGTACGTGCCATCAGAGAAGCATAGACAAACCTCCCATGATTTCAAAGTTTGACAGGCACACCGAATCCTGTGTACCACGGCTGCTAAGAAAACTGGTGGCCAGGCTGTGCTGATGATAGGTTATTTGAGCTCTTCGTACATGGAAGCTCAACAGACATCAGTCAATGAATGATGGAGTTGGTGCTTCCATTAGGAATTGTTAATTCATAAAAGCAATGTCCGTTGAGCCTGACAAAATAAAAATTGTGCTTTTGTAAATATTCCTAGCCTACGAGCTAAGTTGTTTTAATGTTCTGAGTGCCAAATGAGGACAGTTAAGTTTGGAAGAACAGTCATCACATTAAGTTAAAAAGTACATGGCATTCCTTTGCCGGGATGGTTAGGACACTCACAGATGTGCCTAATGAGTTTACAGCAGCAAGAGGCAGAAGGTGCCTAGCTCTGCCAGGGACTAGCTAAAGCCCTACAACTGTCCACCAGGGAATGGGCAAAGAACATTTTCAAATTTGTACTTTTGAAATCATCTGAAGCATTTTTTTAATTGGTGTTTCTGTTATGTGACATCCTAACCCTCAATATCTCAGAATATGACTATATTTCGAGTCAGGGCCTTTAAAGAGTTGATTAAGTTAAAATGAGGATCTTAGGGTGGAAGCCACCCTGTCTATAGTGTTTTGCAGTGCAAGCAATCTAATACAATTCCCCAATCACCCCAATCCTCCCAACCAGCAGAGAATTCTGATTCTGTTGGGGCTGAGCAGGTACAAATCTGAATCTTTAAAAAGCATACAAGGGCCAAAACCGGTTTGACTCAGTGGCTAGCTAGACCATCGGCCTGCAGACTGGAAGGTCCCAGGTTCGATTCTGGTCAAGGGCATGTACCTTGGTTGCAGGCACATACCCAGTGTGTGTGTGTGTGTGTGTGTGTGTGTGTGTGTGTGTGCAGGAGGCAGCTGATCGATGTCTCTCTCTCATTGATGTTTCTAACTCTCTATCCTTCTCCCTTCATCTCTGTAAAAAAATCAATAAAATATATTTTTTAAAAAGCACACAGGGGAATCTGACATCAGCACACCCAGGACTAACCACACTTTGAAAACATGCAAATACAGAAGAGAACTGTGTGTGTTTTGCCAGAGGCCTTTGTGCAGCACACCTTCATCTGTCACCACGTGTGACCCCACTTGCTGCTGCTGCTGCCGCCTTGATTTGAAGAGGTTTGGGACCAAAGATGTCTCCTCCGCTCTGACCCTTGTCATCACACAGATGGAGCAGTGTGAAGCCTGCCAGGGCCCCTGCCTATTTAACTGGGCATCCTGTGAGCTCTCACATTAAGAGCCCGGGAGCCAAAGCTCGTGTACTGCTCCACAGTGATCTCCATTTGGTCATGCCTCCCTCTTGGGGCTCCGTTTAGTTCTGTAACTCTGGGTTGTAGTTAGTTCATCAGGCACTGCTGGGGGCTGGAAATAACTTCCATGGCCCTCGAAAGTTCCTGCCGCAACAGTTCTTTTAAAGGGATTACCGTCTGAGTCTGGGGTTGGGTTAGGGAAGTCATCCAATACTCCTACCCAGAAACCCAACCAGAGGAAGTTCCCCTGGGAAAGGGAAAAAAGCCCCTTCCAGGCTCCTGCAAAGGTGGATGAGGTAGTTCCAGGAGCTTCAGCTGGTGGCTGCAGCAGAGAGGCCACAGGCACAGCTTCCTGAGAGGGAGGTGGAGACCAGACAGCACAGGGGCCTTTTCCTGAAGTCATCTGGTTCATGGGAAAAGATCAGGGCACTGATGGGGCTCTGGTAGAATAACTAGACATAATAGACCTAGCAAATTTTAAATTCTTAATTGCAGGTGGTGATAGAATCTGGCTCATTGATATGGTTGGCTATTGTTTAGCACAAAAACAGTATTTGAAATTATCGCTAAAGCAAGATAAGTTTGTCTTTCTTTAGCTATGCACAGGAGAATGTTTTTCAATTGTATCAGATGTCACAAGGATCATATCCTTTTATCCACCATCCAAATAGAATATTATTTTTTTCAACAAATTTAACAACTGGAAAATTTTTATGTATTCAGGGCTGCAATTTATCAGAAATAGCAATAACAAAAATGAATGTGTTCTACAGAAGGCTTCTCTGAGCCAGGCTTTTATAAAAGGTTTGTCAGGACATGCCTGGCTCATCTCCCCCTAGAAGATGAAAATGATGCCTAATCCTGGAATAGTAACTGTTCCAGGGTGGACTACACCCCATCCACAACTCCTTTCTCTTGGAGAGCAAAACTATATACTTCGACAACAACAACAGCCAGTGAGCAGGCACAAATGCTAAGTGGGAAATTCAGTTTGAGTGAATAAAACAGACTACTAAAAATCAGACTATCCTGCTAAGTTTCGTCAAAGAGATCCATCTATACCAGTGTTTTCCAAACTTTTGACATATGTGTACGCCTTCTATAATTTTCGTAACGCTGAGTACCCCTTGTACTCATGAGAACGTAGAATTAGGTGCAGCTAAGCACGGTGCAGTGCATATCCCCACCAAACTCGGGTGCAACGCGTACCCCCACCGAACTCTTCCCATACCCCTGGGGGTACATGTACCACACTTTGGGAAACACTGATCTATACCAATTTAAAATTAGAGGTCCGGTGCACAAATTTTGTGCACCGTAGGGTCCCTAGGTCTGGCGACGATCAGGGCTGATCTGTGGGGTGACCGGCAGGGTGATGGGGGGAGGAGGGCACTGGCACCTGCCTTGGCCGGCCTGGCGCTGCCCGCTCACTGGCCCCACCCTCTGCCGCCACCACCAGTCACCTCCCTCTGAGGGAGGAGACCTGCGGGAGATCAGGGGGGGCCACACTGCTCACCAGTCAGCCAGTTCCACCACCTGCTGCCACCCACTTGCTGACTGGCCCTACCCCCTGCCACCAATGTGACCGGTCACCTTCCTTTGTTGGGTGACTGACAGTGTGATCAGGGGGCCCCTGCTGGCACATGCCTTGGCTGGCCTGGGGCCTTTGTGCTGGGGCCAGCTCCTGAATTAAACATCTGCCCCCTAGCAGTCAATGCGCATCATAGCAACTGGTTATTCCACTGGTCATTCTGCTGTTCGGTCAATTTGCATATTAGGCTTTTATTACATTGGATGGCTTCTATGAGCTGCTTGGTCACACATTTCAGCAAAAGACTAATGACTAAAATAGCAAAAGGAAATATAGTTATTCCCTGTATCGAAATGTGCTTCTAATTAAGGTGTCTATCCATATCTTCCTTTACAGAAGAAATAAATAGCTCTTTTCTTCTGCACAAGAATGATTATTATTTTGTGACGAATTTACTCTAGCCAGCTGACTCCTTCACTTAATGATAGAGACCCAGATGAGCTGGAGGGGAAGAGAAGTCAAAACTGTCACTATGTGAGTGCGAAATCCCACCACTAATTTCTTTTTTCATGAATGTCAGCTCCATATTAAAATGCATTAGGTATACATTTGTTAAGTGTATTAAGTCAATACTTATCCCTCCAGCTCTGGTTCTACAAAGATTTCAAAGATTGCTTTATCTATATAATTAGTAGTTTCTTTTTTACAATTATGTGTTCTTTGACGCTTTAACATCCACCAGCATGAATTATAATGTTAGAAATAAGTGATTTTGCAGGTGTGACCTTGATTTGAAGATTTTGAGAATATCTGCATCTTCCATTTTAGAAACAACCATCACACAGAGTATATTTTCAGTTTTCTTTGCACACTGTCCAAATTATACAACCTATGGCTTTGTAATCAGGACTCTGAAGTCAATGTGTAGTTCTGCCCCTGACTTTCCACATAACCTTGACAAAGACATTTCCAGGTGTTGGCTCAATTCCTCTATCTGTAACACAGGGATAAAAATATTGACTTTACTAATAGGGCTATGGTTCAGATTAGTTATCCCAGCTTTGCAAACTGCTCTCAAAAATCATCCGGCTGCAAAAGTCACAGGCAAGCAAAGATGTGCTTGTTCTGCTCATCCTTCGCAATACCATTCTTTCCCATTCAAATCATGCATCCCCTGCTCTCACATACTCGATTCTCTCAGATGAGAAAATGGTCTAATGGAAGAAGTCATCAGGCACCTATTCTGAAATAAGGCATGAAATGCAAGATAATACATACATTAATAGATAAAATAAACAAAATTCAAATTAGATTTTTACACTAATGGCCTATTTTTTATTAAGACTACAGTGAGATTTTTAAACTTCAGGTTTCTGTTACGCTGATATTTTCATCATATATCATTAATGTTTACAGAGTGCCAACTAGGTGCCTGGCGCTACACTAAGCTTTTTAAACATGTATTACCTCATTTAATTCTCACAACAATTCAATGAGTAAAGTATTGTCATTATTATCCCTATTTTACTGGTAAGGTATTTTGAGGCTTACAAGGGTCAAATATGGAAGTCACATGACTTGTGGAAGCTAAAACTAGAGCTCAAAATGGGTTCTGACTCCAGAGGCTCAGCTTTTAGTGGCTTTGCTATATTCCCACTAATCTTTTTTTTTTTTTTTTTTTTTTTTTTTTTATCATTACCTAAGGATATTTTTCCTTTTGATTTTTGAGAAAGAAAGAGTGGAGGAGAAAATGGAGGGGGGAGAGAAAGAGAGAGAAAAACATTGATGTGACAGAGACAAATCGATTGGTTGCCTCTTGCACGCAATCCGACCCAGCTGAGGATCAAACATACAACCCAGGCTGGGAATTGAACCCAAGACCTTTAGATCCTTGGGCTGACACTCTAACCACTGACCCCACTAATCTTCATGACTAAATTACTCAGCAACTAAAACTAGTGTTAAAATTTAATGCAATTATGGAAAGGAAGAAGACATCAAGAAGATGATATTGTTGCAGGTGTGAAAAATGCCGAAAATTAAAGCAGCTGTTTTATGAAAAGGTCAAATAAGCTGAGAGGAAGAAAGTCAACCTTAGAAAAAAAATATAGTTGATTTTTCCTTCAAATAGTAGCAGTATGAACATAAAACACTTTTACATTGAATTTATCTGACATACTACTTTTTTCCAAGCCCACTAAGTAATTTAAAATATAATTAATGTTTTTAAAATAAAATTTAAATATGTATAGGGTGTTTAAAAAGATATTGCATTAAGTTGAACATTAAAGTAAATGAATTCTAAGTTTCCGTCTATTTCAAAAGTTCAGTGATTCTCTGAATGGTGAAATATAAATGAGCAGCACTATTCTATGCATATACTATATGAAATCACTTTCACATTTCGCATGGGAACTTTTTATTTTTTATTTATTTATTTTATTTATTTATTTATTTTATTTTATTGATTTTGTACAGAGAGGAAGGGAGAGAGATAGAGAGTTAGAAACATCAATGGGAGAGAGTCATCGATCAGCTGCCTCTTGCACACCCCCCACTGGGGATATGCCCACAACCAAGGTATATGCCCTTGACCGGAATCGAACCCGGGATCTTTCAGTCCCCAAGCCGATGCTCTATCCATTGAGCCAAACCGGTCTCGGCGCATGGGAACTTTTTAAAACTTTCTCACTCCCCATTTGTCTCCCACAGTCACTCAGAAATCCTTTTCTTGCCAATTAAGGTTCTTTTATACTTAGGTGTACAGATAATTTCTCATCCACACCAGGACATTTTTGATACTGAAAGAGGACCCTATATTTTTAAATTATATATTGCTCAGGAAATCATGTATTTATTGACTCTAAGTTGTTGTTTTTTATTAGATTGATGGATTTGTAAATAGTTCTACCTAGTATCTATTTTCAAAATTAAAATTCTTTATAAAACTAAAAAAGACATATCTGTGTATATTTAAAGTAATATCACAATTTATTTAAATTATTTAAATATTTAAAATAATATAAGCAGACTAATCAAGCAGTGTGTGAAATATACCTGTTCTAGTTTTAAAAATTCAATATGCTATTTCTTTTTTGTGTGAGAGTAGTCATATTTATTTATTTGTAATTATTATATAGGTTTCAGTTGTATGACATTATAATTCAATATCTGCATACACTACAAAGTGATCTAGTTACTATCCACGATCATACAATGGACCCACTTTGCCCCTTTTGTCCACTCACCTGGTAACCCACTAATCAGTTCTCTGTATCTACAAATTTGTTTTTGCCTTCCTGTTCACTTTTTATTTGCTTACATTTTTAGGTTCCATAAATAAGTGACATATATAATAGTATATAAAAGTCTAAAATGCTAACTGTTCCTCCAACCCTCTGACTGGTTGCTATGACATGCACTGACCACTAGGGGGTAGATGCTTAATGCAGGAGGACACGCACTAGCCACTTCCAAAAAATAGCACATCAGAACTGCCTCTGACAAAGCAACACTCAGCTTGCCCCAAGTGGGACCCAGGCCCCACCACCACCCCCGAGTGACAGCTCACCAATTTGCAGCCAAAGCTGCCAAGACCCCATAGTGCAAAATGTGGTCCATAGCCCAGCCCAGATTAGAAATGGTGGCTGCAGGTGCCGGATAATAACATTACATAGTGATGCCAGCATTCATCTCCCTTGCAACAGGGCATATCAACATCATTAAAATGTCCATACTACCCAAAGAAATTTATAGATTCAATGCACTTCCCATTAAAATACCAATGGCATATTTCACAGACCTAGAACAAACTCACCAAAAATTCATCTGGAATAAAAAAAGACCTTGAATAGTTGTAGCAATCCTGAGAAAGAAGAACAAAGTAGGACTGATCTCAATACCAGATATCAAGATGTATTACAAAGCCACTGTTCTCAAAACAGCTTGGTACTAGCATAAGAACAGACATATAGATCAATGGGATAGAATAGAGAACCCAGAAATCAACCCTAACCATTATGCTCAATTAATATTTGACAAAGGAGGCAAGAGCATACAATAGAGTCAAGATAATCTCTTCAATAAATGGTGTTGGGAAAATTGGACAGATACATGCAAAAAAAAAAAAAAAAAAAGAAAGAAAAAAGAAAGAAAGAAAGAAAGAAAGAAAGAAAGAAAGAAGCTAGACCACCAACTTACACCATTCACAAAAATAAACTCGAAATGGATAAAGGACTTAAACATAAGAGGGGAAACCATAAAAATCTTAGAGGAATCCACTATAGGCAGCAAAATCTCAGACATGTGCCAAAGCAATATCTTCACTGACACAGCTCCTAGGGCAATGGAAACTAAGGAGAAAATAAACAAATGGGACAACATTAAAAATAAAAAGCTTCTGCACAGCAAAAGAAACCATCAACAAAACAACAAGAAAGTCCACTGCATGGGAGAACACATTTGCCAATGTTAACAAGGATTTAATCTCCAACATTTACAGGGAACTCATACAACTCAACAAAAAGGAAGATAAACAACCCAATCAAAAAAATGGGCAATGGCCCTAAATAGATACTTTTCAAAAGAGGGCATAGAGAAGGCCGATAGACATATGAAAACATGCTCAAAGTCACTAATTATCTGAGAGATGCAAATCAAAACAACAATGAGGTACCACCTCACACCTGACAGAATGGCTATAATCAACAGATCAACAAATGGCAAGTGCTGAAAAGGATGCAGAGAAAAAGGAACCCTCGTGCACTGCTGGTGGGAATGCTACTGTGGAAAACACTATGGAGTTTCCTTAAAAAAAAAAAAAAAAAAAAACCAACTAAAAAGGAGCTCCCATTTGACCAAGTGATCCCACTTCTAGGAATATATTCCAAGAAACTAGAAATACCAATCAGAAAGGATATATGCACCCCTATGTTCATAGCAGCACAATTTACAACAGCTAAGATTTAGAAACAGCCTAAGTGCCCATCAGCAAATGTGTGGATTAAAAAACTGTGGTACATCTACACAATGCCATACTGCACTGCTGTAAAAAGGGACTTCTACCATTTGCAACAGCATGGATGGACCTAGAGAGCATTATGCTAAGCAAAATAAGTCAATTGGAGAAAGACAAATATCATTTGTGGAATATAAAGAACAAAATAAATTGATGAACAAAAACAGATCTCAGAGACAGAGAAGCATAGATCAGACTGCGAAACCTCAGAGGGAAGGTAGGGGAGATTGGGGGAAAGGGGAGAGATCAATCAAAGGACTTGCATGCATGCATATAAGCCTAACCAATGGACACAGACATGGGGGGGGGGGAGGGGAAGGGCATGAGTGGGGAGGCTGAGAATGGGTAATGGGGGAATAAGGACATATTAATCAATAAAGAAAATAAAAGATGAATAAAAAACAAACAAACAAACAAATGGCACTACATACCTGGAGCCCACAAAGTAACACTCAGCTTCCGCCCAAGTGGGACACAGGCCCCAACCCCACCTTGGAGTGACACCCCACCAAATCGCAAACAATGCTGCCAAAACCCCATGGTACAAAATGCAGCCCACAGCTCAGCCCGGAAAAGGTGGGTGTGGGTGCCAGGTTATGACGTCAGGTAGCAACGCCCGTCTTTGTCTCCCTAACAACTAGCCTCTTTGGAGTTTCTTCAGCCCAGGAACACAACCTGCTTTATAGCCAGGTGGAAACATTTTACAGTTTAACCAAGTGTTTGTGATGCATTTTCCCATGCATCATCTCATTTAATCCTCACAGAAGGAATAGGTAAGTAGAAAAATTGGTAGAATCCTATTTTCTTTTCATTAGCAAGACACAAATAGTGTTATTAAAATAATTCTTCTAATTAATTTCCTTTCAATGTGCACGACCCATGCACTGGCACTCTAGTATTTTTACTAACTATAGGGCCATTGCCAAAGTCCTGGCTGTTTGGTCTGCCACTTGAAAAGCTACAAACTCACCAATTAAAGAAAATCCTATTTTCCATTCCAGTTAAATAGGCAATTGTATCATTACCATTTATGAAATAATACATCTTTCTCCCACAACATTGAGCCTTCACTCACAGAACATAAAATTCTCACATACCCTGAGATTTAAAACTATTTGTCTCTCCCTATGTCCATATTTATTATGGTATGTTGAATAGATTGTAAAAAAAAATTTCCCCAATACTTTTCATCCATTTCATCTTTTTTTTTTTCCCTGGCTATTTTGAGGTATTTATTTGTTTTTATCTGAACTTTATCTAATGTCCTAAAATGTTGTTATTGGAATTTTATTAAAAATCATATTAATTTTAGAGAATTGAGTTGATAGTCTTTCCATTTGAGATGTTTTTCCATTTGTTCAAATCTTTGTTGTGTGCCTTTAAATAAGGTATAGTTTTCTTTATCAAATTTTGACAGTTTTTTAAAAATTTGTTTTCTTCGTGTGAATATGTGTGGGACTGTTGTGAATGAAACATTTTCCCGTTTCCATTTATTGCAAGAGTAGGAAAAAACAACAATATAATTTGTTTACCTTTTGCCCAGCTACCTTATCAAATTTCCTTATTCTGTGGCATTTTACTAGATGCTCTTTAATTTTCAAGGAATATAATCAACAAAATGTTCATTTATCTCTTCTTTTCCAGCACCAATGTTTCTTTCACTTTCTTATTGCACTGCAATTGCTAGTTCCTCCAAAAACTAGTATGATAGTAACAATGAATAGTAACAACAATAACAGGAATCTCTGGTTAGTTACAGAGACTGTACAGCACAGTGCTAAGGGCACGACTGCATAATGCTGAATCACAAGTTCAGCTCTTGCTGCTGTGTGCTAGGGAAGTTTAACCTCCCTATGCCTCAGATTTCCCATCTTTAAAATGGGAATTATAATAGTATCTATCATATATGATTTTCCTGAGATTTGGTATATGTTAAATGCCTAGAACAGTCACTGCACATAGTAAACACCATAAAAGTCTTAGCTACTATTTTTTTTTAATTTAATTAAAAGTTTTAGTGTTGTGCTGTTTAGAATGGTATTTGCTGTGGATATGGTAAAACATGATAGAACTTTTACTAAATTTTTTTTATTGATTTCAGAGAAGAAGGGAGAGGGAGGGAGAGAGGAGGGAGGGAGGGAGGGGAGAGAGAGAGAGAAAAAGAGAGAGAGAGAGAGAGAGAGAGAGAGAGAGAGAGAGAGAGATATGAGAATCTGAGAATCACTGATTGGCTGCCTCCTGCCTGCCCCACACTAGGATCAAGCCCGAAACCCCAGCATGTGCCCTGACCTAGAATGGAACTGTGACCTCCTGGTTCATAGGTCAACACTCATCCACTGAGCAATATCGGCCAGCCAATAGAACTTTTAAGTAGTTTCTTTTCCAGTTTTACTGAGTTTTTCTTGGGAAAAACTTTCCTTTATTAAATGCCTTTTTAGCATTTTTTATATGATCACAGTCTTTTTCTTCTTAAAATTACTGATGTCATAATGGATTATACTAACATTGAATCACCCTTGAAGTTTTGAGTTACTGCTTAGCAATAACATATTATTCTTTTGACATACTGTATTTGCCAATATTTTACTTCAAGTGTTAGCATATATTAATAAATTAAGTCTTATTTGGGGGTATTGTACTGGTAATTGTTGTTTTTGTTATGAAGTTTGTGAGACTCATAAAATAGATTAATAAGGTTTCTAACTCCTTCCATGGTTAGATAGTTGAAATAACTGAAAATACACTTTTTTAAAAGGTTACATTATATAACCTGGCTGAGAGCCCATCTGGCCCTGGTTTCTGGCTGATGGTACATCTTTATTCGCCTTTTCAATCTTGTCTTTGTAATTGGTCTATTCAAGAGTCTTACATCTTCTTAGGTCAAATTTGGTATTTTATCTTTTGCTAGAAAATTATCCATCTCTTCCAAGTTTCCAAATTTTGTTATCAAAATGTATAGCAGTCTTCTATAATTCTTTTTAATGTCTTCTATTATCTGTACTTATGTCTACTTCCTCATTCCTAATCTTATATATTTTTCCTTTCTTTTTAAAAAATCAGGCATATCTGTTTTACTGGTCTTATCTAAAAACCACCTTTTAGATTTATTTTTTTCCTTTGACTATACCATTTTGTTTTTTTTACTTAATTAAATCCAGTTCATCTTTTTAAGTTTCTTCTATTTTCTTTTGGTATTCCTTTTCTAATTTCTTAAAATGATGCTTGGTTCCTTTATTTTCTTTTTTTTATTTATTTTTTTTTTTGTCAATACTGAAAGCATTTAAAACTATTGATTATTCTCCTGAGTGTAGCTTTTGCTGTGTTTTGTAGATATGAGAATGAAATATTCTTATTCACTTGCTTCCTGGAAAGCACATAATTTTCTTTTTCATTTCCTCATTGACCCAGTGTAATATTTCTAGAAGCATGTTTCTACATGGTCAGAATTTCTATTTACCTATTTACTATTTATTTCAAATATAAACAGAATATGTGATCCATAAAGAAGTGACAGCATCATTAAAAAAGGTTAACATTTTCTGTGGTCCAATTCATGCTCAGTTTTTGTGAAATTTCCAGAATACAATTATTTATTCTTGAAGAATATAAAGGCATATTTATACCTGTTAAGATTAAGTGTATTAATAATAAGATTCAATTCCTATATGCTTTTACTACTTAATCTTTGTCTACCAGAGTTATTAAATTCTGAGAGAGGTACAGAGGTCCTCAAATAACGTTTCATTATAACCTTGATGAGGAAAAAAAAATCAGTCCCGGCAGGGGCCACTTTTGTGTGGGGTTTACACATTCTCCCCATGCCTGCCTGAGCTTTCTCTCCTCTGGTTTCCGCCTACATTTCATACATGTGCATATGAAGCACCTCTAGCTGAAAGGGACCTGAAAATTTAAGCCTTTAGCTTTATAGTATCCAAAATGGGGAAAGGCAAATGAAAAGAACTGGCATGTCTAAGTTGTCCCAGTGTGCGGGAGTGTGGGCATGTGTGAGTGGTCCTGACATGGAAGGCCACCCTGACCATGGTTGGTTCCCTCCTGGCATCCTGAGCTGCTGAAAGAAGCTCCAGCCACCTGCCACTCTGAACTGGAATAAGTGAGTTGGAAAATAATTTTCTTGTTTTTATTAATCTTTCTTAAATCTTCTTTTTTAAAAAATATATTTTATTGATTTTTTTTTTTTTTACAGAGAGGAAGAAAGAGGGATACAGAGTTAAACACATCGATGATGAGAGAGAAACATTAATCAGTTGCCTCCTGCACACCCCCTGCTGGGAATGTGCCTGAAACCAATGAACATGCCCTTGACTGGAATTGAATCTAGGACCCTTGTGTCCACAGGCAGACGCTCCATCCACTGAGCCAAACCAGTCAGGGAAGAATCCACAGTTTTTCATATTTGATGCCTCTTGTTTTCCTCAGTTCTGCTCCAACATCCCTTCACCCCCTCATACATATATTCCCATTTATTTAAAAAACAATTTGCAAGGGTTAGAGGCATTATCACCTAATTTAGGATTCTAAAGAATTGGGAAGGGGAGAACAATGGAGAAAAGGTTGGTATCTCTCTATATATAAAAGCCAGCAACTGGAATGGTGGAACAACCACAATGATCTGAATGACCAGTTGCTATGACGCACATTGCAGTGGACAACAGGCCAGATGGGGGTCCCAATTGGGCCCCCCACAACCTCCTGAAGCCCCTCCCCAGCAGGACCCACCCCTGACCACCCTCCAACCCCATGGCCCCTCCCCCCCACCAGCCCTGGCCCTATTGCCCCACCCATCAGGGTGGGCCAGCTGGACTCACCCTGTGCTTGAATTCATACACCAGGTCTCTAGTAATTTTATAAAAGAAAATAAAACTTAAATAATTTTTTATGCCAGGGATTCTCTAGAATCTATGCACCATGGACTCAAAATTTAAAGTAAACTAAGTATGAATATGTTACTGCAAATTTGTATATGCAGAAATATCTTTAAAACAAATTAACACTACTGAAAGTTTTAAAGTTGCCTATGGCATTCAAATTCTTAACCCATGGAGAGTTGTTTTATGTCTGATGTGTGGTACAGATGAATTTTCATGCTTTTTCCACCTCGATAACCAACTTTCTCACTCCCTGCCCAAGTGATTTTCCATGCACCCACCTTTATCAAATATCAAAGGCCCATATATGTATGGGTCTTTTGTAGAACTCATATTCTATTTCATGAATCAATTTTATCTCTTCCATGTGAATAATACATCTTAATTAATACAGCTCCATAAACCTGTACATCTGGAAGAGCAACTCCTTCATGTTTTTATTTTCTAAAGAAGTGTTCTGGCTATTTTTGAACCTTCATTAAGTTACACAAAGAATCCTTTTGGGATTTTGACTGGAGTTACATTAAATCTATAGACCGATGCAGGAAGAGTTAAGGTCTTTATGACACCACGAGGAACATGGGATACTTCTCTACTTATAGTCAGGTTTATTGCATTTTCCTGAATAAATTAAGAAAATTCCCACTTGCTGTACCACTAAACACTTGCTTTTGCCTCAAACCTCAACACTTTGGTAAGTGAACTGGAGGAAAAATTTAATTATAATTTTACATGTAGCCTTGTTTATTTCCAGAACCAGAAACTGTTTCAATAAATGAGAAAATGATTAAAGGCACAGAAAACAAATTAAGAACATTGTCATATCAAGTGGAAAATGGACCCTTTGGCAAATTGTTTTTATTGCTTTTTTTCTCTATTTATCTGAACATGGAGTTTTTTAGCATTATATTGCCAAATGAAGCAGCTGAGTCTAGTTCAAGTTTATTACTAATATTATCATTCATTAATAATAAATTTATAAGTCAAATAAGTATTTCATAATATTTGCATGATCCAAACAGTGACCTAAAGCTATTTAGTGAAGGATGATCTTGGGTCAACTTGCTTAAATATCAACACAGTGTTTGCCCTTATATCATAACTTCATTCTCTTACCCTGACATGTTTTTCTTACATCGATTAATGAGTTCTTCTATTTTTGTCTTTTCCATGTTTAACTTGCAAAGAGAAAAAAACATCTAAGTTGATACATCTGGGTGTCAGGTAAAGAGGAGCTGCTGAACAGAGAGAAAGGGGTTTTGAGCAGATAATTAAAAATGTAAGGCATCTGTAGAAAGAACAGAAGAATTCTCCCATTAGTAAGAAGTGGGAGAGAATAAAACAGGGAGATGACAGCTTTTCAGGATACAATTATATACAAAACTTTCTTTCATGTGCCTTACATGTCTAGCCCAGAACAGAACATTAATAAAAAGTTTAGGTTTTCTTCTGTCTTTAACATAGACATATTCCTTCTTGCTATTACTAAGCAAACAAAGGAAAACAAGAGAGTAAATGTCGATAAAAATGTTTCATAGATTAACACTACTCTTAAACATTTCAAGGAATAGATTATAAATCTTTCAATAAACATAAGCACATAGAATATTTTTAAATCTTTGTGGGAAACTATCATTTTTTCACTAGTGTGAAAAATTATAGTGCAAAAAGTAGTATTGGACTATGTGAAAATATAATGTAATTTAATAATATATAGTATATTAATATATTAATTATAAATACATATATGAGATTATACACACACACACACACACACACACACACACACACACTGAGTGGCCAGATTATTGTGACCACCTGACGTTTGTAGGCAAATTAGCCATACACTGCATGGTATGGGATATGGAAGCCGAAGGCCTGTTCGAACACCTTTGCTATCTGCAGTTACCAAGATAAAGCGTCTCCAATTTGCACAGGAACAAGGATTGGACAGTTGGGTACTGGAAAAAATGTGGTCTGATAAATCACGTTTCCAGTTGCATCATGCAGATGGCCGAGTGGGATTTTCAAGGAAACAGCATGAAAGCATGCACTCCACATGCATGAGTACAACCCTTCAAGCTGGTAGGGGCAGTGTTATAGTTTGGGACATGTTTTCCTGACATGATTTTGGCCCTTTAATTCATGTGGAGCAATGTTTGAATAGCACAACATACCTAAGTATCGTTGCTGATCAAGTTCATCCTATCACGTTGATGGCATATCCCAATGGGTATGGATTCTTCCAATAAGACAATGCGCCATGCCACGGTGCTTATATTGTGCAGGGATGGTTTCAAAGACACGAAGGAGTCTTTACCTTGCTTAGGTGGTCTCCACAATCACCAAATCTCAATCCAATTGAGCATTTGTGAGACAAAGTTAAAAGAGTCATCAGGCAGCTGGTTCCACAACCATCAAATCTCACAGAACTGGACAGTGCTATTCATCAGGCATGGTGTCCAATTCCTCGCATGACCTTTCAACATCTTGTAGACTGTAGAGTCAATGCCAAGAAGAATCGCCACAGTACTGAAGTACTGATGGGTTGGTCATAATAATCTGATTAGTGTAAGTAATGAAATACTGATGGGGTTGGTCATAATAATCTGATTAGTGTAAGTCTTTATATTTATAGGATTGCCACCCTGATCTTTTATGCAATTTTCATTACATGGAATAATTAAAAAGGAAGACAAACACATAAAAAAAATTGACCAACAATTTGTTTCAAGCTGTTTCAAGTTCATGCATACTTATGACTTATTTCTTCTTTATGTTCACAACAAGTGTGTGAGGTCCATGAGATTTTGCCACATTCATCATGCATTTCATAAATACAAGAAAGGCCTGCAGAGCTCCAAGTATTCCTGGTCAAACTGTGCCTCTCCCAACTTCAACATTACCTGTCTTGCCAGCACAAATGGCCTAAAACTAATCCTGAAAAGGAAGCTATAGTTGCACACACTTTCTCTTAAAAGAGCATTTGAAGAAAACTCATCATCTCCCTTCATCACCCACACTTATCCCTTTATTACAGCTCTGTCTGCTCCCTAAACCAAAATCTTCTTTGACCCACAAATTTTACTGCTGTATTCTCTGAATAAACTAATTCTTCTAACTCTTCTCCAGATATTAATTTCACTCTATAAAAATGTAGCTAACCCCTGAATATGCTGCCTGCTCTGTAATCCTAAGTGGCTGATGTTTTTCTTTATCTCCCATGTAGCACCTCAGGCCTGGAGATAAAATTTGTGTCTCAGATCCTCATTGCTGCTTCTAGAAATGTTTGTTTTTCCCCCCTCTTTCCATAAAAACCCAGATCTGTGAAGCACAGTCCATCACACAGTAACCCGGAGTACCATTCTCTTGAGGTATAGATAGTGGAGCTACAGTCACCATCAACTTCTGGACCCCTCTCCCTCATTTGCTATCCACTACTACACCATTATTTCTGACATTATTCTTAGTAGGATCAATATTCATGTTGATACACATTCAATACCCTGGCCCCTCATTCATTGACTTCCTTATTTCTAACAATTTATTTTTTTCCTCTCTACTTAAGCAACCCAATCCCAAGGTTATACCTTGGAAAATTTAATTAACAGTTACTGCATCTCTTCTAAAATCTTCATTCAAATGACCTACCCCTACAGCAACTTCTATCTTTCCAGATGATGTATTGTATTTCAGTATCCCAGGTCCAAAGATGTTGAGTTCATTATCACAATTTTAAAAATTCCCTTCTTCCCTTTATTTTCTTGCTTTTCTCAGCTTGGATTCCATAAAACATCATTGTAATCTCTCCATTGCATGTATTCTCAACCATTTCCCCCTTATCTCTTTTACTGACATTCTTGCCAGGAAAAGAAAAAAAAAAATTCAGTGATAGTTAAACCCAACTCTGCATTAGTTCTACATCTGCTCTCTAACAAATAAAGTTGGCTGTAATAGCAAAACACATAATGATTACTAAAATACTTTTCAATTCATGATCCAGATCTCAAAGTGTACTCCCGAGGGCCCGAGCAATACTGCTACATTTCCCTTATATAGTTTCTCTCTCACTTTACAAATTCTCCTTCCTCTAACATCTGTCATTACAGTCTCAAATTATTATTTTAATTCTCATTCTTTGAGAAAATAGAAGCCATCATATGATGGTAGTACCTCACATTGCAAAATTATCAGCAACTCTTCTTGATACTGTTGAAATACATCAAGCTTATTTCTGTCTCTGGACCTTCTGTCTGTAAAGCTCTTTTATCAAATTTCCACTATGATTTTCTCCTTAACATCAAGTAAGCCTCTATTGAATTGTCCCAGAGTGATACTCCTGATTATTCTATCAAAAATGTGTCCATTCGTTATTCTCTATTCCTATGGAGCATTATTTCATTCATAGACTTTATTATCATCTACAGTTATAATAACAAAGTCCATTTGTTTACTTGTTTGTTGTCTGTCTTTTCTTCTAAAATGATAACAATAACAGACTTGCTTATCTTCACAGAAAACAGTGCTTGACATATAGTTGCTCAATTGCTATTTTTGAATAATTAATGAAAATAACATCATTAAACTGTAATGAAAGATTCTCAAAACGTCTAGACTGAAAACTCTAATAAGAGAAAATAAATATCTGAATAAATTGAGAGATATATATGTTCATGAATCATGTTAATCATATTGTTAAGATGTTGCTTTTCCCCAGACTGATTTATAGATTCAACACAAGCCCAGTCAAAATCCATGCTAGTTTTACTCTAACCTAGAAATTGACAACCTAAGTTTGAAGTTTGCATAAAAATATAAAAGACATATAATAGCAAAACAACCTTGAAAAAAAAAAAAAGAATAGACTTGGAGAGCTTATACAACCTGATTCCAAGGCTTGCTATGAAGCTACATTAATCAAGGCAGGGTGGTACAGATATAGGGTTAGAAAATTAGATCAACAAAATATATTAGACAGTCTAAAGTCAAAGACAACACACAAACAATCAATTAACTTCCAACAGAGGTATTAGAATAAATCAACAAATAGAGGAAATTCTTTTCCATGATGGTGCTGGAACAGTCAGTTGGAAAACACACACCCTTATCTCAGATTGTACATAAAATTTAACCTAAATTGAAAAATGGACCTAAAATACAAACTGTAAGGCTTCTCAAAGAAAACATAGGAGACTATTTTCACTGGCTTTGAGTTAGTTCAATTTCTTAGACTGGACACAGAAAGCACCAATCATAAATAAAAAAAATCGATAGAGTGGGCCTAATTGAAATGAAACTTCTCTGTTCACCAAAAACATAGTAGTAAAGTGAATAGGTAAGACACATATTAGGGGTACATAATCACAAAACCTATAGATGAAAAACAAATTATATCAAAACATAAATAACGCCTTCAAGTCAATAATAATAAAAAAAACAAAACAGTAACCTAGTTAAAAATGGGGGGAAATATTTGCACAGATACTTCTCAAAGTACATGGGAAAATGCTCAGCATCATTATTCATCAAGAAAATGAAAATTAAAAGAAAAATAATATATCACTACACACCCACCAGAATGGTTAAAATTTAAAAAGACTGACAATGCCAAAAGTAGCAAAGGAGAGAGAGAAACAAGAACTTTCCTGCTGCTGCTAGACCAATGCAATTGTGCAATGGCTTTGGGGAAAGATTTGGCAGTTTCTTACAAAGTTAAACACAAAATTACCGCATAGCCCTATAATCCTACTCCTGAGCACTAACCTGAGATATGAAAACATATGTCCACACAAAACTTGCCCATGAATGTTCACAGCAGCATTATTTATAACAGGCAAACACAGAAACAACCAAAATATTCATCCTTCAACATCAGAAAGAATAAACAAATTGTGGCATAATTATTCAATAGAATTCTACTCACAAATAAAAAGGAATAAATAACAAATACATGCAATAACATGAATTTATAAAAAATAATTGAGTTAAAGAAGTCAGATTTTAACAGTACATATGGCAGGATTCAATTAATATAACCGTTCTAGTTATCTAGATCATCTCCAAACTTAATGGTTTAAAGACAAATATTATGTATTTTCCATTCAAGTCTGCAATTTGGGCAAAGATCAGTAGGTATAGCACATCTTAGTCCCATACAGTGCTAGTTGGGCAGCTCCACTGGGATGGTCAGACCCATTTCCAGGAGAGCTCATTCACAGGGCTGGCAAACTGGAGTTGGATGATGACTGGAAACTCAGCCAGGGCTGTTGGCTGTTGGCTGTTGGCCTCAGTTTCTTTCCACATGGATCGCTCTATGGGCTACTTGGACTTTCCACAATATGCCAGCTGGGTTCTCAGAGTGAGTATCCCAAGATTCAGGGAATTGAAGCTCTCAGTCCCTTAAAGCATGGTACAGCATAACTTCCAGCAGATATGCAAGTACTGAAATACAGAAAGCTCATCTAAATAAATATAAATTAAAAAGTGTTTGCCTTGGGGTAGAGAAAGTGGCAGGGATTGACTGGCAAAGCACATAAGGGAAATATTGAGTGGTAGAGTGTTATATATGTTGATTAGAGTGGTAGTTACAACAAAGATGTAAAATTATGTCAAAGTTTACACATTTCACTGTAAGTAAATTATACCCCCATTTGAAAAATAAATTTATCTAAAATATTAGGATGTAGATTTCTTCTTAGCAAACTTTCACACTAATTGGAAGTTTAGGAGTCAGATTATTACATTCTGAGTTCCGTTAAGAAACATTTACTTCCTGTTATGTTTTTTTTTAATTACTCTAGTAAAATAAATCAGAAAATATTGTAACTTAAATCATGTTCAAAGTCATTATTAGATCAAACAACCTCACAACTAACAATTTCAGAAAAAATAAAATTAACTGATTCAGTATGAATTCTAAAAAGATATGTATTTATATAAACATATCATACACACACACACACACACACACACACACACACACACACAATATGATTATTTTACATGGATTTTGCATTCTAGGTTTGAGAGGAAAAAATTCTACCTAAAACTATTTAAAAATCAATTCAGTCAATTCCTCGAGTATAGTATTATGGTGGCATCAGACTAAGACCAATATTTTTATCCTTTACTTAGTACCCTTGATGAGCTTTAGGCAATATGAGTTCCTCAAGGGCTTCCTAATCACAAAACAACTATTGGACTGTTAAGTGTACAGTATTCTCCCTGCCCACCTGCCCCCACTCATAGTTTCACTTTCTATGGTTCTAGTTATTTGCAGTCAAACACAGTCCAAAAATATTAAATGGAAAATTCCTGAAATAAACAATTAAGCAGTTTCAAATTGCACACTATTTTGAGTAGAGTGGTAAAGTCTCTCACCATCCCCCTCAATTCTACCTGAGATGGGAGCATCCTTTTGTTCAGCATATCCATACAGTGTATGCTACCCATCCATTAGTCATTAGTAGCTTTATCAGACTAGTTATGAGAGAGTACATTTACATAAATTTTATTATATTACAGTATTGTTATAATTATTCTATTTTATTATTAGTCATTGTTTTTAATCTCTTACTGTAGTTATTTTATAAATTAAACTTTGTCATAGTTATGTGTGTAGAAGAACAAGCATCTTATCTAATAAGAGAGTAATATGCAAATTGACCATCACTCCAACACACAAGATGGCTGCCCCCATGTGGTCAAAGATGGTTGCCCCCATGTGGATACAAGATGGCCACCACAAGATGGCCAGCAGGAGAAAGCAGTTGGGAGGGACCAGGCCTGCAGGGAAGGGCAGTTAGGGGTGACCAGGCTGGCAGAGAAGGGAAGTTGGGGGTGATTGGGCATGCAGTTGGGGAGGACCCAGGCCTGCAGGGGTGAGCAGTTAGGGGCAATCAGGCTGACAGGGGAGCATTAGACATCAATCAGGCTGGCAGGGGAGTAGTTAGGGGGTGATCAGGCTGGCAGGCATAAGCAGTTAGGGGCAATCAAGAAGGCAGGCAGGTGAGCAGTTAGGATCCAACAGTCCTGGACTGTAGTCGGGCATCCCTCAAGGGGTCCCAGATTGGAGAGGGTGCAGGCTAGGCTAAGGGATATACACACCCCCATGCACAAATTTTGTGCACCAGGCCTCTAGTGTGTGTGTGTGTGTGTGTGTGTGTGTGTGTGTGTGTGTGTATAAATAAATAAAATGAGGTAATATGCAAGTTAGCCAGGATGCTATTACAGTCGTGACTGGCTCAGGAGGAGGCTGCATGTGCAAATGGACCAAGAGTGGAGACACAACACACAGGGGGGCCCACAGGCCAGGTCCAGAGCAAAGACACAACACAAGGGGGGCCTGCCCTAGATGGGAGACAGTGTGCCAGCAGTCCCACCTCTGCATGTGAGCTGCAGAGGAAACACCTTTTCTTACAGCTCATTGGCTAAGCTCCCTGTATGCCAATCATAGTGTTCTTGGTAACTTGGTAATAAGAATACAAGAAGATGATCTAGGGTTTTTCCACCTCACTACTGGAGGAAAAAAATGAAGGTCCACCACTGGAGGGGCTAAGAAATGTCATATCCTGCACTAGATGTTTTGGCTCAGTGGATAGAGCCTTGGCCTGTGGACCATAGGCTCTGGGTTTGATTCTGATCTAGGGCATATACCTAGGTTGCAGGCTCCTCCCTGGCTGGGGCAACCAATTGAAGTGTCCCTCTCACATTGACATTTCTCTCTGTCTTTCCCTCCCTCTTCCACACTCTAAAAATCAATGGAAAAATATCCTCAGGTGAGGATTAAAAAAACACAGACAAAACAAACAAACAAACAAACAAAACAAACAAAAAATGAAAGAAAGAAATGCCATATTCTATGAGAGAGACATCTTGAAAATGCCTAAAGAAAGTTGCCATTTTTTTTCATGGTGAGGGAACTGGAGTCGGTATTAATGAAAACACCTTGGTTGCTGCGGCAGCCAGCAGTGGCAGCAGCAGCGGGGCATTGGGGGTGGCACCTTCCCCTGATCAGCCAGTCACCTCCTTCAGAGGGAAGCCAGACTGAAGTTTAGGCCTGCCTCCCCCTGGGGGGAGCTTGCCTAAGCCATCAGTAGGATATCCCCTGAGAACTCCCAGACTGTGAGAAGGTGCAGGTTGGGCTGAGGGACACCTTCCCCCAGTGCACAAATTCCATGCACTGGACCTCTACTAGTATATATATGGTTTGGTACTATCCTCAGTTTCAGGCATCCACAGGGGATTTTGAAATGTATTCCCCTGTGGATAAGAAAACTATTGTATTTTATTACATTATAATTTTTACTTATTTTTGCTTTCTATATTGTACTGAAGGCAATTCCTTCAAGTTCCATTAACCATAATATCTGTATTTTAGTAATTCTGGATAAAGAGATCATAATAAATTTTTAAAAATATAAACAGTATTAATGACAGATACTTCAGTTGCAAAACTAAACTAGTATCTATGTTTACTAAGGATTCCAGCTGGAAGCTTTGTGCCTTGAGCTATAATCCCAGCAGTTTTCTCTTGATGAGAAAGTTTTCCTCATGCAAGTCTGCCCTCCATGTAGGACATCTCAGTGGTTCAGGAATTAATGTTGATGTGTTAGTTATCTTCTAAGAGATTCCCTATTGAAACCAAACCTAGAACTCTATGTGGCTGTCTTCTGACTCTCCCAGCAGAACCTTCCGACAAATCCAAGTTTCTGGTCTTTAAATGTCATAGGTGAGTTCATATTTATCTTTGAAATTAGCAGAAAATGATACTTGGATACCTTTCAATTCCATTCTTCACTGTGTGTTTGCAGACAATGCTGCCCATTTGACCAGTCTCTCTTTTTTTTTTTTTTTCCAGTTCATTTTCTTTTTTATTTTCTTTTAATGACCATCTCTTTTTTTTAATATACTAGAATCCATGTTAGCATTTGATGCTACACATACCAAAAGTATGGTGTGTGTGGAAAGGGTCAGCCACCAGCAAAAAGGACATGGCTCCTCCTGCTTCTTGGGAATCCTTTTTCCCTAACTCCCAGAAGCAAGTAACTTCAGGAGCACCCTGTGGAGGTCCAAATGCTCCGATATAATACTCCACCAAGTCTGACCTTTCCAAAGTAAGCTAGCCTTCCAATTAATCTGAGTCCCCTCATACCCTGATCCCACCCCCCAGGTCCTCACCGTAATTAACTAAATAAATCCCTCTAAAGGAGAATGACTGATAGACTCCACAGCACACCTGATAGAAAGTGATGCCTCATTAATGAAAAAGGTTCAAGAGTAGATTACACTTTTAGCACAAGCCTCCTGTTCCATGCCTATTCTGGGGTCCCCTCTAAGGCGGTTTCCTGTTTTGCCCCCATTCTGTTGGCTTACCAAAAGAATAAGGTTCAGTTACTTGCACCCATTCAGAAACTTGACAATCAATATCACAGTGGGTTGAGAGGATATTTTTATTCATTTGCATGAGGTTATTGTGGGTTATTTGATGAGCAGAGATACTCTGACTGCACTGGTTCAGCCCTCCACCTTTTAAAGTATCAAAATACCTTCATACCAGTTAATAGTAGTCACTGCCCAAGCCCCTCTGAGGAGTTCTCGTTTTCCCAGACTCTGTCCCAAACCCTCAAAATGCTCGGAGTTTAGCAATTGAAAGGCTAACAGCTGGAATGGCACAGTAGGGGGTCTCTGAGCTCCAACACTGTGATCCGTGTCCATTCTCATGGCAGCATTTGGTTATTATGTTATCTGATGCGATTATATAATTGCATACTTTTTTTTTTTTCCTGCTCATCACATGTACTTACACAGTCAACTCTCAGTTAGCTGGACCAATAGCTAATTGATCATTTAAAATAGCAAATTACATAAAATGCTCTTTCATTTTACTTTGGAATGCAGTGTGATTTTTCAGCTAGCTCAAATCCTTAACTATGTTTTAGGCTAGTATCAAAAGTCAATAATATGAACCAAGTTGTTATTCTTCCTCATAAGTCATGATAACTACCACCCTATTTTGAGCACTCTTCTGTTATCAATGAAATCCTCCCCAAAACCCACTCAGTGTCATTATTTCATTTTACAGATGGGCAATTCAGTGCTCAGAGTTGTACTTCATATCACACAGCTCTCTAAGGACTATCACCAAGATGATCTTTGTGTGCCTTTCCAAAAAAAAATGTGAGAAATAGCAGAAAATGAAACAGATGCAGATAGGTTAAGTAGATTGCTTAGGATGACACACCAATAAGAAACAGATCTTACTTAGGTAAGAACTGAGGTATGAGACTCCCATTCCAGATTCTTAATTTCTGGGAACATGAACTTGGCAATTTCAAAATGGCACTGTTTGAGAAATACATTCTGTTCAGGCTTTATCTCCCCCTTGGGGAGGACGTTTAGTTACTTGTGGCTGAAGCAGGGCTCCTGTGTGCTCCTTCCCACCCTCCATCACATTGGCATCAGAGCCTCCTTGTCTCCATGACAGTCTGTGGGGCTGGGGGTCAACACACACACACACACACACACACACACACACACACAAACACAAACACACACACTCCCCTCCTCACTAGAGCAGGAGTTTGCTTAGTTCAGATTTCCACAGATCGTAGGACCTTTGCTTTTGTTTTAAGATAAAATGGTATTTTTAAAAATATATTTTATTGATTTTTTACAGAAAGGAAGGGAGAGGGATAGAGAGTTAGAAACATCCATGAGAGAAACACCCATCAGCTGCCTCCTGCACACTCCCCACTGGGGATGTGCCCGCAACCAATGTACATGCCCTTGACCGGAATCGAACCTGAGACCTTTCAGTCCACAGGCCAAGGCTCTACTCACTGAGACAAACCGGTTTCAGCTGAAAGGGTATTTTGTTGCTGAGAGCTTCCCCCAAGCAGAGAGGAGAGTCCCACGTGTTCAGAGTTGCAGTTGACCCGGACAGGAAGCCTGTTCTTACTAGTATGGATTCTCTCATCCTCCCCTTGCCTGGGCAAACAAACTAATCTAATCATGAAAGGACGTGCTAAGCAGAGAGAAAGGGAGAGAGAGAAGGTGGGGGTGGAGGGGTGGGAGGAGGGTAGAAAGCTGACCTTAAGGATGGGAAAGGGTAGACTAAAGATTCCAAACAGCAATTGCCATGGAAGAAGCAAGAATGTTTCCCTGTGTGTAAAGTTCCCTTCTTTCAGGGGGAAAACAAAAACACTACGTCTGCCTGCAAAAGAAGCTTCCTACTGTTAGACTATTTAACTCTGTCTAATCTCCAGGGGTCCCCTCCAAATTAATTTCACTCCTTTGTCAGGGTCCTCCCTTCTTTAATTTCCAGCTCCATCTGTCCTCTTTGAGGGATCACTGGGCATTCCAGCCTCCATGTCCTTGCTCCCACTGCCTGGGGCGTTCAAGGCCTGTCTCACACAGAAGTAACTCATCCAGGGAACGAGGGAGTGAGCAGTAATTGGCAAGGGCCATCCTCTTAAACACCAAACAAATGAAAACTGCCCAGCTGGTTTCCAATAAAAGGCTCCTCTTGCAACTGTTAACTCCACAATTATCATGCTATGGAGCACGGACAATGAATCGCTCCGCTTGTATTTTACTCTAGAAAATCTGCTTTTAAGGAAGCAGTTACACATGTCAAATACTTAGTGCACATGGTCTGCATGCAATGCAAACCAGCTATTTAGCTCTCATCCTCCAACCACGGCCCCATCGACATGTTTAGCTCCAGAGGACAAGGCTGAGATCACCTCTGCAGCCTCTTCGTTGTTAGGTGAGAAAGCCGAGGCACAGAGGGGCGGAATGAGTTTCTGTGCTGCACTGAAACCATATCTGAGTTCTGGTCCACTGATCCCATCTTCCTCATTGTAAAATGCAAAGCTAGATAAAACCAGCAGGGGTTTACATTTAGAACAACGTGAAGTCACCTTATATTATATTTATAATAAGCTCTCACGTATAAACATGTGACCACTTTTCAAATTCCGGTTCTCTCTACCCTCCACCACTCAGGTTTTGCATTAAGAAATAAAAGCTATTCTTCGTATAAATTTAGCCAGCATTGAAAGGGAAATGTGCTGCCTCAGAAATCATACACAATGTGCTTTGCAGTCAGTTCTACCTGTTCTCAGTTATCCATTCTTCTGACTTATCTTGACAATTTTCTCTTCCATTACTCCGCGTAACAGTGTGTTGACCAAATTAAAAAAGAAAAATCTATAACAACATTTTATAATGTGTTTTTCAGTTTCCCCAAAATAGCTCACGGAATTTAATCAGGGCCCCATGCACATCTTCACTTCATTTTCTTCATCCCAGATTTGAAAATTGGCTGGTGACTACCCTGTATCTTTTTTTTTTTTTTAACCTTGTTTACACTTTACTCCCCTTCTTTTTTAATTTTTTCTTCCACCAAATACTCTAAATGTATGTGCATCCCAAGGTTTTGCTCTTAACCCACTCTACAAAACAAAGACTTCATCTTTTTTCTTAGCTTTGGTCCATTGAAAATAAATCATTACTTTCATGTATCCCCTTCCTCCAAATTCAGTACCTCAGAATTACCCACGACTCCTTCTCCTGTGCTGACATATATAATTAGTTACACAATCCTAACACTCTGCCTTCCAATTAACTTCAATTTATGTGGATTTAACAAACATTTGCAGCCCCTTGCTTTGTGCGGGGCTCTCTACGTGCCACAGAAAGTGAGCAGAGACGATTCCCCCTCCAAGGCGGTCACTGGCAACCAGGAATGTCCTCTCCCAAAAGGTAAAATGGAGTTGATAAAGTGTCTGTAGAAGCATTTTGAGGAGCAAGTGAAATAACGTATGTAGTTCTCAGAACTACATAATAAATACTATTGTCTATTACTTGCTTTTACGTTACTTTTAATATTATTGACAAATTATTTCTTTGTGTCCTAAAATGCTACGACAAAAGTATATAGAATATGATGTTAAATATGTTAAGAGCAGGAAGGGACCATTTTTATTTTATATTTTATTTATCTTACCTTTTTATTTTATTTCATTTTAATACCAGAGGCCCAGTGCATGGGTTCATGCATTGGTGGGGGGGGCATGGCCTGTGGGGAGCACTGCTCATCCTGGTCAGCCAAGCAGCTATGGACTCACTCCTGCTGCAGTAGCAGCTGCTCATTCTGGTGAGCCAAGTGGCGCCCTTACTGTGGGAGCGCCCTGACCCCAGTGGGAAGCTCCTGCTTTGAGAGTCTGCCCCCTGGTGGTCAGCGCATGTCATAGTGACTGGTTGACTCTTCTTTGTGATCATTCTGCTGTTTGGTTACTGGGCTTTTATTGCATGGGATATTTTTTATTGATTTTCAGAGAGGAAGAGAGAAGGAGACAGACATAGAAGCACCAATGATGAGAGAGAATCATTGATCAGCTGCCTCCTGCATGCTCCCCACTGGGAATCGAGCTTGCAACTCAGGCATGTGTCCTTGACTGGAATTGAACCTGGGTCCCCTCAGTCCACAAGCTGATGCTCTATCCAGTGAGCCAAACCAGCCAGGAAGGAGGAGACCATTTTAAACTAGTGATTAATCATCATCAGTAATGAATGAGACCGACCAACATCATTTACCTTTTAAATGGCACATCACCTTTGTGATATTCTTGCCCTAAATATATAACCTGAACCAAATTATGAGAAGACATCAGACAAAGCCACTTTTAAAAAAGCATTCTACAAAACTTACTTTAAAAGTGTCAAGATCACAAAAAATAAAAACTGAGGAGCTGTCTCTGATTGAAGAAAGAAGTATGTCAGATGTAGGACCAGATAAAGACATTAATGGGATAATTATTGGAATTTCAATAAAGTCTGTAGATTAGTCCATGGCACTGTTACAATGTTAATTTCCTGGTTCTCATTATTATGCTGTGGCTATTTAAGCAAGTTAAGTTATTGGGGAAGCTGGGTGAGCAGTGAACAGAATTCTTTGTACAATTTTTGCAATTTCATTGCAACTCAAAAATTATTTCAAAATAAAAGGTTTTTGCTGGGGGAAAAAAGCAGGAGAGGTATAAAATACACATACAAGATAAAGAGGGAGGGGAGGTGGGTAGCAGAAGAATTTTGGAAAATGAAAGCACTTGAGCTCATATTTGAGGCCATCAATATTGAAGAACAAAATTCTAGGCCAAAAAAAGTGCATGGATTTGTTCAAGTCAATCACTTGAGCTAAGTCTGAAACTATGTAAATCAAGTGGAGGAGCTGAAGCAATTTGTGGCACTGCTCTGAACAATGGAAATAACTTCGCACTATCTGCATCTGAACTATTGAGGCTGGTTACCTGTGATGATCAAATCCACCAGATTACTGCTCAGCTTTTCACTGTGATTTGCACAGATAGCACCTGCCATTGTCCCTGGAAGTACTGGACAGCTGCTCCATTGAAAACAATAACAACCTCGAAGATTAAATCATTTCATGTTTTAGTAAGATGACAACAACAGGATATGCAAGCAGCAGACAGGAAATTCCTTTGGGACCATGCTTGTTGAAAATGCAGAACAGTTACGAATCACACAGTGAAGTTCTGTGCTTTAAAACCCAAAGGTTAAAGCCGGTGACACCCTCAGAGAAACTTGGTGATGCAATTCCATAGTGCTGCCATAGTGTTTAGCAGATACCTTGAATCTCCTAAATTTGCAACTAAATAGAACTGAAGAGAACTAAGAAGCACTTAGTCTAATTCACAATTTCCTTCATTTTCTGCTATTAACAGTCATACTGTTTAATGTGCCTACAAGCACTTCTTGAACAAGCCTTTCTATATTCTTTGTACTCAAATTCTCTGTGGTAAATGATTACAGAATCATATAAAATTACAACCCCCAATATATGTATCTAGCCAAAAAATAAATAAAAATTGAAATGCCACATGCTTATTTGCATAATTTCTCATTGCACAACTGTAGCTTGCCTGCAAATTAGTACAACCAATCACACTAAATCAAACTCCGTCTTTAGAAAGAAAGCTATCCAATTCAGAAATCCTCAGATCACCAGAAATTCAGAGGCAATGGAGGTTGATAAATGGGACAAGCTCTCTCCCTGACCTTTAAATGATTTTGATGAAGAAAAGGGTAGCTCTCCTGAATTGGAGAAAGAAGTGCTCACCTAAGTGAAATATTTGGCAAGCACTGCGCAAGCACCTGTTAGAAGGCCTGACTTCTGCTACTTACAGATCTGAAAGAAAAGACTTCTGTTTAAATCCACTGTCCCAGCCAGGGCAACACCTTCCTACATACCAGCAGCATCTTCCAAAAGTCTGACCTACAGCTCTTTCTGCTCAAGTATAAGTTATTTTCTTGCTTAAAAAACACCAGAGATCTTTCACACTTTGACTTTGATAGATCTTTTATTCTTTCTCATCTTTAAGCTTTGTTTAATGAATTTTTTCCAATTATAAAAGTAATATGTGATTATTATAGACAAGTTGAAATACAAAAAAAAAGTATAACACTAAAGTAAAAACAAATAACCAGAAGTAACCACTATTCTTTATATTTAATTTTATTTCCTGATATTTGCTTTTTACTATGTGGTGTGACATTCCACCATGCCCTCTCTTTATCTTTTTGTTCTTTTCTGTATCGGGCCTTTCTTCTAAGTACATTTTCATCTCCAAAACTAAAAATTCATTAGGAAGTGATCATAATGAAATCATCTTAGTCTCTAAGGAAATGGCAGCTAATGTCCCCAGGGCACCGACAAGGGGACAGTAAGTGCCGCACAGCAGGAGGCCCTGCTGAGGGTAGGAGACAGGCCAGTCAATGCAACAGTACCACTGCCTCCAACTACATCCAATGGCCCCAACCAGGGGCTAAGGAGAGGGCCCTGGAAATGGTTGGCCAAGGGTTTCCTAGAGCACAGTAGAAAAACCACTGATACAGATGAACCCTTCATTTTATAGATGTAGAAACAAGAGTTTCAGAAGAACAAAACATTTACTCAAGATCATTCACTTAGTAATAGAGTCAGAACTAAAAACCAAAGATTCTCTGCTGGTCATGGTGACTAATTGTTTGAAATAAATATACCCATTACAGGACTTATTCTTATGGGTATAAACAGAAATATTTTCAAAGGGTCAGGAACTGTGGAGCATCTTGAGATTTTACCCTACTTACAAACTGACAAATAAGCCTGTTACTCTTTCGTGGATACCGACAAAAGGCAGGGTATCCCTGGGTCAGAGAGAGAGGACTTTGTTACTCACAGTAGAAGCGGTGGCCAGAGCTTCACAGTCACTTGCTTTGGGCCTCCATGTTCCCCATGTTTAATGGAAGGGCTCATGATGGGTGTCTGCAAACAAAATGGCTTGCATTTAGAAGACCGAAACACTGAGCTTGGGGATTCACCACTTTTGCTATAAGTGGAAGAAAACCAGGTCTTTCTTTTGGAGAGGACAGCAGCACCTCTTGAGCTTGCGAAATTCTACTAAAACTGAGCTCATGCTTAAGCTATAAGAAGTTGAACATGAAGAATTTGCTGGAGTATATAAAAAATGCACAGCATTTGCCTAGGGATAGGCAGACATGCGAATACATGTGAGTGATCACATTCCTAGTCTGTTTGATCTAATCCAAGGAGAAGTCAAGCCAGAAAAGTAATTTTATGACCTCTAATTCCCCTGTTGTTATTTTACCCATTTTTTTTAAGTGAATATAAGAAAACTGCACAAAAATAAGTCAGGGTAAAATAAGGCTTCAGCTAAAAGGAATTTTCCAGGGAGCGGTTATTTGAGAAAGGTAAAAAAAAATTATTTTAATTAAAAATAAGAACAATTTTGGGGGATGATTTTATAGTCTCAAGGAAGTATTATGAGTGAGACCCCTGGGGACTGGGGGCCTTGAGGTACTTCTTTTACACATTGTCAATGGAGTCTATCTGGTTAGTCTCTTCAGGAGGTTAGATATAATTGACAGTCTGAAAAATTTTACAAAGAAACTATGTCATTTTCCTTCCATGTCTGTGCCATTCATAAATCATTTTTAACTTCCAATTACATAAGGTTCATTTAAAAGAAATGCTAAGGCCCATGCATGGTGCATAGCTACTCAATCAGCCACTTATTAACTCAAAAACATCTCAAGGAGAAAGGTCTTCTTATTTTCTCTCACCCGCTCATGAAAATTATTTTATTTATTTATTAGGAGTCATCTTGCCTCATGACTCTAGAACATCCCTATAAGAAAGACACAAATGACTTGGTATGGAGAGTGAAAACACACACACACACACACACACACACACACACACACACACACAAAATTCCCAAAACCAACAAAGTACAAAAATGAAATGTTGTGAGATTCACTAAGTGCCAGTTGTATGGTAATTGATACCTGAAGAATAATCTTTAGAGCTATGTTCATTCAAATTATCTGAAAAAAAATGTCTGCGTTTCTACTTCATAGGCCTGGAGCTCCTGAGTCACTAGAGAGCCGAGAAACAAATCAAAGTACACGTCAAGTCTTCATTATACCCTTGTTTCCACCCATCACCAGCCTTAACATAAAAGGAAGTGCACTTACCAAGTGATAGACATCATATGAGGTATTTTTACATATTGTATCATTTTATCATCATGATAACCCTACAGGGTGATTTATTATTTCTGTTATACAGATTTTTTAAAAAAATCATACTTCATGAACTTTTCAGAATTTTATAAGCATAAAAGCTGAAAGGGAAATGTTTTAATTGCAGCATGCTTATTTGGGTTTTTCAATTTAGAATTGGTTTTATATTAAATTACATGTTGAGGCACAGGAATGGAAGAAGGGATACTAATCTTTTTACTATTTATGAGTTCTTAGATCCTAACCAGCCCCGGTGAACTGTGAGGTATGGTGATATATTAGTATTTGTGGCTGCCTTCACAAGTTATCACACACTTGGGGGCCCAAGAAGTTTAGGCTTCATTCCTGTTTTGGAAAAAAAATCACTGCTTGTTGTTTTGTATTAAGACACATAGAAAGATTTTTTAAACATCAAAGAATTCAGCATTTTTAACTTTCAATTACATAAGATTCATTTATTAGGTAATTCTCCTGCTTTCCAAAATGGTTTGATGATTTATGAATGGCATAGACATGGAAAGATTTTCAAATAAAAGGTGCTACATCAATTGAAAATATCTACAGTATTTTCATTTACTGAAATAAAGCATAACAGCACAGTGCTTTGTAACTCAGAAATGTGGGTTGTGATGCAGATGCTGCAGCCCATCTCTGTAATTTCATTTTTCTAATGCCAATTGTGGAAATAGATAAGATGGTGCTGGTAAGCAACTCATAGTTCATGTGACTCAAATTTCTTAATCACTAAAATACAAAATTATCACAGACTTGGAAATATGAACATGAAATAACATCTTCCAGACTCCAAGGAGGAATCTTTAAGGGGAGAAGCATAAATGTGGACCTGATAAGAAGGAAGACATACTGGTTGGCAGCTTGGGTTTTGAGTTTGGATCTTAATTCTGCTACTTAGTAGCAATGTGTCCTCAAAGATTTCCCTAAGTTTTGTACTTCTTTGTCTGTACATCGAGGACCATTATTCCTAACACAGAGGGTTGCTTTCAGAATTAAACATTACAGTATGCAGAAAGTGGCTAGGAAAGTGCTGGGTTCATTTTAAGAAATTAATAATGGGAGCTGTTCTGTGCAGGGAGCTGTTTCTCTCTCCTGCTGTGTTCTGTCCTTGGAGATGCAGGATAGTTGTGGAAGCCGGAAGCCACACTCTACTTGGATACCTGTTTTCTGAAGCATTGTCTTCAACATCCTCCATTCGTGCATCAGTAACTTTCTTTTTCATCTGTTAGATGTCAATTCCAAGTTAATGCCAGGCAGCTGAAAGTAAAAATTAGGTCAGGTGCATTGACTGCACATTGGATGTGCTGGACATAAGAGGAAGGAGCAGAAAAGACAGAAAGAACCATAGGAATGGTAAATTATGGAGGTTTTTCATAAATAACATAGACAAGAGCAAACTACAGATGGATTCAAATTGTCAGGAGGAATTCCTGTCCACATATCACAGACTCTGGCAAAAGAAGCAGGACCCGGTTCTTTTCCAGCTCAGCAAATCCACAGCAGGTAAATGACTAGCAGGAGGGAAGATCACATGCCCTCTAAGAGCCAAGGAGGTTCCTCTGAGCCCAGGTGCATGATGGGGGTTGGAGCGGGGAGGATCCTATACCGGTGTTGAAATACAAATGCCTGGCCTGGCTGGCATCGCCTCATTCAGTGATAAGAACAGAAAAAGAACAAGCGAAGGCCCATAAACACATTTTCAAAGCAAGAAAAAACAACAACAACCCTGCCCAATTAAAAACTGAGCAAAAGATCTCACAAATGGCAAATAAGCACATAAAAGGATGCTCAATAGCACACGTCATTAGGGAAATGAGTACTAACTCAACAGTAAAATGCCAGCTGCATAGCTCTGAGAATGGCTACAATCTAAAAACCTGATGCTATGAATTGCCGGAGAGGAGTGGAGAAACAGGAATACTCTTTCATTGCTGGTGGCAATTCAAAATGTAATAGCCACTTTGGAGGACAGTTTCTTACCAAGTTAAACATAATCTTACCATATAATACAGCAATCAAACTCCTAAGAGTCCTGTTTTTTGAAAACTTAGGTCCACTCGAAAATCTTTTTGTGAATGACTATAGAAGCTTTATTCAAATTGCCAAAAACTGGAATCAACCAAAATGTCCTTTAATAGGTGAATGAATAAACAAATTGTGGTATACGTATTCAATGATAAAATATGGACTATTATTCAAGAATTACATAAATGAGCTATAAAACCTAAAAAAGACATGGGAGCATATTGCTGTGTAAAAGTGCATAGCGATGTGTAAAAGAAGCCATTCTGAAAAAACTACACACGGTATTCTTCCAGTTATATGACATTAAACTATAGAAACAGTTCACAGATCAATGATTGCCAAATTTTAGGGTCTTAGGAAAGGTAAAGCACAGGGTGTTTTTTGGGGGAGGGTGTGATAGAACTGTATGATACCGTAATGGTGCATACATGACATCATGCATTTGTCAAAACATGTACAGTTTTACAGGACAAAGAATGAACCTTAATACACAAGAATGGGCAAAGGTAGGTTTACAGTTAATACCATACAATAACTATAATAAATAAATAAATAAATAAATAAATAAATAAATAAATAAATAAAATAATACAAGAATAAACTCTGTGCTTCACATACTCACAACCATAAAGCTACTTTTACTGACTCCTGTATGCAAATTTAAAAAATCATTTAGAAGGTGTGGGATCCCAGGATGAAATGCAGGTCGTGACACAATATCCCGCTAGTTATTATATTATAGTAACTATATTAAAAATATATAAACAGCCTCACTGAAGGGAGTAGAGGGAAATATGCTAACTAAGTAACTTTAAAAAACGAGTGAATGGATTCTGTAAGACTAAAGGCAAAGTAATTACAAATACTCTAGTTGATAAAAATGCTTCCTGTGATAGTTCTAATGAACAATTCTGAAACCACTATAAGTAAAATGGATTAATAAATAAGTAGGTGGACTAAGCAAATTAAGTAAAAGCAGATGATGCGAGCCAGGTATCTCACTGTTGGAGTAAGAGATTACAGACAAACAAGGGAGAAGTCTAGGATGGCTCATGAGGTAATAGGTGAGTATTGAACTCTTCAGTATGCACTAATGTCTTGCTTAATATAGATACATAAGAGATTACAGACAAACAAGGGAGAAGTCTAGGATGGCTCATGAGGTGAGTATTGAACTCTTCAGTATGCACTCTCTCTTACTTAATATAGATACATAATGTCTTGCTTAATATATATATATTATATATAATATATATAATATAATATTTATTATATATTATATATAATTATATAATAATAATAGTTATATAATTATATAATATATAATATATTATATATATAATATATAATATACATATATTAACCCCTAACCCTAACCCTAACCCTAATATATATATATATATATATATATATATATATAGAGAGAGAGAGAGAGAGAGAGAGAGAGAGAGAGAGAGAGAAAGAGAGAGATTTAGATTTGGGTTAGTATGCACACATGTATTCCTTTATCCTGTCAGCTGAGAGGGCCTAGAAGCTCTAACCCCTCAATAACACACTGAGTGCCCAGGTCTTGTTCCCTATTACCATTCTCAAGAAATAGCTGATTTTTAGGACTTGAGCAAGAAATATACAAAATGATCTTGCAACACTTGTAGTTCCAGAAAGTAAAAATCTGCTAAAAATAAATAAACAACCCACAATGATAGGGAGGTGTCAAAAAGACACAGCAGCCAATTCAAAATGCTCCCAATGATGAATGAAACAAATTGAGCAACAAAATAAGTTAAGTAGCACTGACTGATGCCCCAAAGTATAGTAAAAGAAATAGTCACGAGTCCATCCTGATATAAATAAATAATGGGTTGAATGGATGAAGGAGTGAAAAGAGGAGAACAGACAGATCTCCCGTGCAGAAGGACTACAAATAACCTATGTCGGTTCTCTTCTCTCCGGGAGGGGCAGCAAAACTCCCCATCCCCTCAGTGTGGGCTGTGCATGGTAAGGTCCCCCTGAAGAGGACAGTATGGAAAGATGGGAAAGAGTAATTTGACAGGGAGAAATCTGACAAACACCACCTCAGCAAGGTGATTGAGGTTACTATTAACAATAATAAGCATATTAATAGACTATATCCTTGATACCTTATGATCAGAATGGTCCTTCCTCCCTTAAACCCATGACCCAGTTTAACCATGAGAAAAATATCAGATAGATATAAACTGAGGAGCATCCTACAAAATATCTGACCAGAATTCTTCAAACCCATCAAAATTATCAAAAACATTTTTTTTAATCAAGAAACTGGTACAGCCAACAGGAGTCTAAGGAAACATGATGATAAAATATAAAGTAGTACCCTGGATGGGATCCTGCCTTAAGTTAGGCATTTAGCCCCACCTACATCTCTAATCTTTGGAATCAGAGTCCAGAGAACCTTCTATGGTTTACAAATCACGCCAACCCTTGTGTCTCAGGCTATGTAGGCTTCCAGCTCTAGACATCTTGCACTCTGCTTGAAATCTAGAGACATGAAGTTCATCTCTTGGCATGCCCCTGCTCCCACCACATACACAGCCTTATTCTGGTCCAGTGCTTACTACACTTAGCAGTTTTTATTTATTTGCAACTCAGAGTTTGTAGTATTTCCTAATTTCATCAAAGACATGTTTGCTATTTCTCATTCCCTATTTTTTTTAAAGTTGGTGTTTACATGGAGAAAGGGACCAAAAGATCATTATCCTGACATCTTTAATCAGAAAGTCAATATTACTTGAATTTCAGAGAAGAGTAAGCATTAAAAAGAAAAGTTAACTGCAACGCTCAGCACTCTTTCTCCTGTTACCCACCATCTTATTAGCTTTACATTTTAAGACCACATAGATTGCAATGGTGTATTGTGGTGCTTTTTGTTTTTTTTTTTTTGTTTTTTTTGTTTTTTTTTTTAATATATTTTATTGATTTTTCACAGAGATGAAGAGAGAGGGATAGAAAGTTAGAAACATCGATGAGAGAGAATCATCGATCAGCTGCCTCTTGCACACCCCCTACTGGGGATGTGCCCGCAACCAAGATACATGCCCTTGCCCGGAATCGAACCCGGGACCTTTCAGTCCGCAGGCCGACGCTCTATCCACTGAGCCAAACCGGTCCCGGCTATTGTGGTGCTTTTTGAACTTTAAGGCAGTCAGAACAATAATATCCTATACACAATTTAATAGCAACTGCTGAAACACAAGGTACAACCAATCTACATTCCCTGAAATGTTGTTCAACTTGTGATTAGCAGTAAAAGAAATTCTAACACATTGGCAGGTGATTTCTTCAAGATTCTACCTAGACTTTACAATAAAATTCCCATATTTAAGTGTTTGCATTGCCCAAAATAGTATTTTTGCATTAAATTCCTTATACCTACTATATGCAAGGTATTAAGCTCTAAGAACCAGTTGAATTTGACTTTTTAAATTTTCTTGAAAATAGCAGATAATACTTGATATTGCCATCAAAGTTTTCACCATTTTCTTTTCTTTCTCATGTATGCACTTGGTATAACTTAAACAAGAGGGGGGGAAAAACAATATGTGGTAAACACACTGCACCAAGTTATCAATTTACATTTATGGCATTTATCTGCTAAAGATGCTTTGAAAATTAAAAATAGTAACCAAGATCCCTTTTAAAAGAAAGGTATGCAAGCATGAGATTCAAATACCTCAACTCCCTGTAAGAAAGATTTAATGGAAAAGAAAATATTATCCTATAACTATTGACTTATTTTCAAACCTTCTACCCCTTAAATAAGTAAAGACAGCTCTCTGTGAGCCTTCCTCATATCTGTGAGGATAACACTGCTGTCGGAGCAGTGTTGGGTGCTAGGGAGCGTGTGTTCTGTGTATACACAGGCTGTGCGCTCTTTTCGGGGAGAGTACAGAATGTTGTACGCATTGGTCAGAATAGCTATGTAGGGCTCACTGAGGGTACAGGACTATAGCAACATGACTAACCCCCGACACCGCCAGATGTGGATATGACGATATATGATAGTTAGGGTTGGTTCATGGCTGGAGCTGCCTAGAGAAGACAGAGCCTGGATGGAAGACCTATGTTAGTGTTTTCTCCTGTAGGGAAGAGACAGGAATGAACACGTGAGTTGCTAACCTAGACATGTTCTCCCACTGAGGCCTCAGTTGAACTTGTTTAAAAAGCATTTTTAATAAAAAATTAAATAGAGCTTCAGGTTCTGGAAGAGGACCTCTTTGAAATTAGTTAGTTACACTTTAAGAAAGCCCATATATACTACCTAAGCGATTATTTCAGAAAATCTATTATGGGAAAATATTAGTTCAGCGGAGGCAATAGGGAATAAAATCTCCATTTGGCAATAAATCTTACATAAACAAACAAAAAAGGCTCACACAAAACCAAGGAATAATTTCAGGCCTCACTTCTTCATGATGAAAGAGGTTTTTCAATGCTTCCATTACACATTCATTAATTAGAATTAGTAGCTGAGAATTGAAGCAAGCTTATACGAGACAGATGGTGCAAGCCCAACAGCATGAACTCATGCTACAAAAATAAAAACGTGTCTCTGTAAACATCCACTAAGCATTGATCTCAAATTCTGTGAACTACTAACACAATGTGGAACTTTTTTATGTAAGCCAAGTAAAACAGTGAGAGCAGGATTCACCTTTTCTCTAAACAAAAATGAAAAAGTGAACTGTGTGTCAGAGACGGTTCTTTTTTTGTATACATATGCTCAAATAGCATTTTTCACAGTTATCTGTGAACCGACATTTGATGTCTATCATACTTTCACCCTTGATGGTGATTTAACGGAAATATTTAATAGCACTTGTAAAGCATCATATCTTATTGTGAGAACAAAGACTTCATGAGGTAAGCATCATTTAAAGCTTAGAGAGAACTAAGTTGTCCAGAATGATGCAGCTAGAACTCATGTCTAGATCTCAAAACTCTAAATACAATATTATTTTCATACTATACATTGATATATTTTTTTTCTTAAGTGAATAGGAGTTTTAATCCAACAAACTATTTAATTTTCCCCTTCATTTAAAAAAAATCTTCCTTTAGTTTTTATTTTTCCAAACTCAAACAACAGATCACAAAATCTCTTCCTCCAGCTCTACGCTAATGTGCTCATTCAACTGTCAAACAAACATGTAGCAAGCACCAGCCATGCTCCTGGCACTGTGCAGGGGCCAATAATGAGGACACCTACCCTAACATTCATTTTGGTAATGTTAGAAGAAACTTTTGAGACCCATGTACACTGCCCAAGCTATGCCTACAAAAAGCTGGCATGCATAAGTAGTGAGCAGCAATTAATTTCAGTAGCATAGCTAATTGTCCCTTCCCAACAAGTAAAACACGGGAAACTGGATTGAGTCAGAGCATCAGGTTTGAACTTGGCCACAACATGTGGAACTAGGACTAGCAGAATCTTAGGTGGATCTGTGAAACAAAGATGAGCAGAACATTGGATCAGGCCATGCTGTCAAGCTAAAGGGGTGTGGAGAGGCAAACTAAACATATGTGAGTAAAAATGAGGAGAGCCTTGGTTGGTGTGTCCAGTGGTTAGAGCATCAGCCTGATCAATGAAGGGCTGCATTTCGGGTCAAGGGCATGTTATCTGGTTTGCAGGTTCAATCTGGGTCCCAGACCAGGCACATGCGGGAAGCAAACAATCGATGTCTTTCTCACATCCTCACATCTCTCTCTCTCCTTCCACTTCCCTCCCTCCTTTCCACTCTCTCTAAATACCAATGGAAAAAATATCCTCCAGCAAGTATTAACAAAACAAAACAAAAAACAAACAAACAAAAAAACAACACCTAAATATATAAGGCAAAAACTGATAGAACTGTGAAGAAATATAGATGAATCTACTGTTACAGTTGGAGATTTCAACACCCCTCTATCAGCAATGAACAGATCTAGCAGGCAGAAAATTAATAAGGATGTAATTAAACTCTACACCATCATCAATCAAGTTATCTAATTGATGTCCATAGACTATACCACCCAACAACAGCATAATACAATTTCTTCTCAAGCTCACATGAAACACTCACCAAGACAGACCCATTCTGAGGCATAAAACACACCTTAAGAAATTTTAGAGTAAAAATCATACAGTGTATGCTCTCAGACCACAATGAAATTAAACTTCTAGTTTAATAAATAACAGAAAGATAGCTGAAAAATTCCCACATAGGATAATACAGCACATTCCTAAATAACACATAGGTTAAGAAGAAATCTCAAAAGATATTTAAACATTTTTAAAATAAAATAACAATAAGAATACAACATCAAAATTTATGAAATATAGTGAAAACAGTATTTAGTGGGGGAATTCATAGCATTAAGTGTATATTTTACAAAAGGATAAAGATCTAAAATGAATAATCTAAGCTCATACCTTAGGAAACTACCGTATTTTTCGGACCATAAGACACACTTTTTTCCCCCAGAAGTGGGGGGGAAAAGTCCCTGCGTCTTATGGTCCAAATATAGCCTACACATATATATACTTTAAAAAAAAAGTTTTTTTACTTGCCCGGCTCTGTGTGGTCTCTGTGTGCTTGCCCGGCTCTAAAATGGTTCTAAATGCTGCTGTTTACTTTACAGGGTTGATTACATGTGTTTATGACTGTGATGTTGGGTTTTAATGCACATAAAAATATTTTAGGACACTATTTGTTTCAGAATCTTTTTTTCTTCATTTCCCTTCTCTAAAAACTGGTGTGTCTTATGGTCCGGAGCGTCTTATGGTCCGAAAAATACGGTATATATTAAAAAAAAGAGAATTAAGTCCAAAGTAAGCAGAATAAATAAAATTTTGAGCAGAAATAAAATTGAAAACATGAAACCAATAGAGAAGCACAACAAAACAAGTTTTGAAAAGATCCATAAAACTGATAAGCCTCTAGCCAGGATAACTAAACGGGGAGGGGGTGGAGAGAAGGCATAAATCACTGTATCAAAACTAAAAGAAGAAACATCACTACAGGTACCATGAACATTAAAAGATAGTAAGGGAATATTGTTAAGAACATTATACCCAAAAACTTGATAACCGAGATGAAATGGACCAAGTCTTTGAAAGCACAATCTACCAAAACTCACACAAGAAGAAATAGACCATCTATTTCTAAATTGTACCTATTAAATAAATCAAATAAGTAAATAATAACCTTCCAAAGAAGAAAGTATAAGAATCAGCCAGGTTCACTAGTGAATGCTACCAAACACTTGAGAAAATATTATTCTCTAAAATCTCTAAATTCTGTAAAATCTCTTCCAGAAGTAGAAGTAAAGGGACGTCTTCTTCACTCTTTCTCTGAGGCCAGGTTAACTCTAATATCAAAACCAGACAAGGACGTGATGAGAAAAGAAAGCTATCGGCCAATATCCCTCATGAACATAGATGTAAAATCCTCAACAAAATATCAATTAATGAAATGCAACAATATATTAATAAGTTTATACCATAACCAAGGGAGGTGTATTTCAGTGGTGCAAGGCTGATTCAACATTTGAAAAACCAATTAGTGTAATCAATTACATCAATCAACTAGAGAGAAAAATCACATGACTCTATCAATATGTTACAGGATTCCAGGGCGGGAGGAATAGGGAAACTGAGACGGGAAAGTTACAACAAGGCCAAACAGTGTGGGCAATTTGCAGCCAGCTTGTAACTAACAAACCATTATGGTCCCCAATCAAGGACACAGAGCAAATGGTTAAAAACCTCCCTAAGGAGAGAATGCAAAAAGGAAGGGAGAAAGACGAAAGGGAAAAAGGCCGTTTTACTCCTTAAGCAGAGAAGCCAGCAGTCTCAAGGCTTGGCAAGATAAAGTGCCAGGTGCCTCTCATGAATTCTGGGAAGGCCAGAACAAAGTAAAAAATGGACCTTGAGAATTAATCTGTACCAAAATATTCAGCAGAGGCATTCTGAGACCTATAAACAGGAGGGTATATAAGGCCCCAGACCCCTACCCAACCTGCTTTTCAGATCAGCTGAAGACCCGTCTGTACTTGCTTCATAAGTTAAATGTATAGGTTTGCTTCCTTTGCTTTTTAAATAAAAGTGCATGCTTTAAGTGCTTTAATAAATTGGCTTTTCACAATGCAGTCAAGGTCTCTTCTATAAATCCTATATCCTATATAATAAAAGGCTAATATGCAAATTGACCGAATGGCAAAATGACTGGTCATTATGTTGCGCACTGACCACCAGGAGGCAGGCACTCAACACAGGAGCTGCCCCCTGGTGGTCAGTGCACTCCCACAGGGGGCGTGCCACTCAGCCAGAAGGCTTAATGGCTGGCGAGCGCAATGGTGGTGGCAGGAGTCTCTCCTGCCTCCACAGCAAGCGGACATTCCCTGAGGGGTCCTGGACTGCAAGAGGGTGCAGGCTGGGCTGAGGGACCCCCCAGTGCACTAATGTCATGCAGTGGGCTTCTATTTCATTTGTCTGAGAAGACACAGATGGAGGTTGGGAATAGCCCTCTCCTACTGGCTCAGGAGGCTGTCTTGTCCAGGAATACCTCTCTAGTATCAGTGAAAGGTGCCTATAACACCTAGATGCAGAAAAGATATTTGGCAAATTCCAAGACTCGTTCATGATTAAAACTCTTAGCAAACTAAGATAGAAGGGAACTTCCTCAACTTGGTAAAGCACATCCATAAAAAAATCCACAGTAAACATCATACTTCAATTAGAAGCTTTCCTGCTAAAATCAGGAAAAGGGCAGCAATATCCTCTCTCATCACTGCATTTTAACATCATCCTGGGAGTCCCAGTTAGTGCAATAGAACAAGGAAATGAAATATAAGGTATATGAACAGGAAAGGAAAAAATACAGCTGTCTCATTTACAGATACCATTTTCTAGGTATAAATGCTAAAGAATCAGGGAGGGAGTAACTCCTGGAATAGCAATTATAACAAAGTTGAAAAATATGAAATTAACTTACAAAGTCAATTGCTTTCCTATACAGTAGCAATGAACAATTGGAATTTAAAATTAAAAACAAAATACCATTTACATTAATATTCCCCATCCCAAAATAGGTATAAATCTAACAAAATGTGTATGTGACCCACATGAAATAAACTATAAAACTCAGAAGAAAGGAATCAAAGAAGAACTAAATAAATGGAGAGATATTCCATGTTCATTTATAGGAAGACTCAATGTTGTTAAGATGCCAGTTCTTTGCAACTTGATAGACAGATTCAATACAATCCCAATCAAAATCCCAGCAAGCTATTTTGTGGATATCAATAAATTTATTCTAAAGCTTATACAGAGAGGCAAAAGATCCAGAATAGTCAACACAAAATTGAAGAAAGAACAAAGTCAGAGGACTGGCATTACTCAACTTCAAGACTTATTATAAGACTACAATAGTCAAAACAGAGAAAGAACAGACAAATAGATCAATGAAACAGAGTATAGAGCCCAGAAATAAATTTTTAAAATACAGTCAACTGATCTTTGACAAATAAGCAAAAGCAATTCAATGGAGAAAGGATAGTCTTTTAACAGATGGTGCTAAAACAACTGGACTTTCACATGTAAAAAGATAACCTAAACTCAGAACTTGCACCTTTCAAAAAACTTAACTCAAAATGGATCACAAACATAAATGTAAAGATAACATAGGAGAAAATCTTGTCTGTTTGGCAGTAACTTTTTAGATATAATACCAAAGACATGATCCATAAAAAAAATTAATAAGCTGGATTTTTGTAAAATGTCTTCTCTGCAAAAAATTTCTGCTCTGTGAAAGACAATGTCAAGATATGAGAAGACAAGCTGGAAGAAAACCATTGCAAAAGACATCTATGTATATAAAAGCCAAGCAACTGGAACAATGGAATGACCAGAACAACCGGTTGCTATGATGCGCACTGCAGCAGCCAACCAATTGGCCTCCCCAGCCTCATGCAGCCCCTCCCCCCGGTTGTGTTTCCCACCCCAATCGGGGGCGGGGCTGGCTGGCCAACCTCCCATGGACCCCCCTGGCTGGTCTTGCCTCCAATAAGCCCCCATCAGGGGCGGGGCTGGCTGACCTCTCATAGCAAACTCTTCCCCACCCTGGTCAGCCCGGCCTGATCAAGCCCCCATAGGAGCAGGCTGGCCCAACCTCACCTGTGCAAAAATTCCTACACCAGGCCTCTAGCATCTGATAAAGGACTATTATGTAAAGTACACCAAAAACTCCTAAAACTAAACAATAAAAATAAACTAATTTTTTTAATGGGCAAAATCTATACAGATACCTTACCAAAGAAGATAAACAAATGGCAAATAAGCTAAAAAAAAAAAAAAAAAAAAGATACTTAACATCATACTATCATTAGGGAATTACAACTTAAAGCAAAAATGGGATACCTCATATACCTATCAGAATGTCTAAAATTTAAAACACTACCACCAAATGCTGGCAAAAGCAACAGGAACTCTCTCCTTCATTGCTGATGGGAATGCAAAATGGTAGAACCACTTTGGAGAACAATGTAGCAACTTGTTATAAAACTAAACATAATCTTTATCATATAATCCAGTAATTGCATGCCTTGGTATTTGCCCAAATGAGTTAATAACTTATGTTTGCACAAACATGCACATGGATATTTGTGACAGCTTTATCCATAATTGTCAAAACTTGTAAGCAACCAACAAGCCCTTTAGTAGGCAAGTGGATAAACTGGTATATCCATACAGTGGAGTTACATTTAGCACTAAAAAAGAAATGAACTATCAAGCCATGCTAAGACATAGAGGAGTCTTAAATGCATATTTTAGGTGAAAGAAGCCAATTTAAGAAGGCTACATGCTGCATTTATTACATTATGGAAAAGGCAAACTATAGGGGCAGAAAAAGATCAACCCTCGCCAGGTGTTAGAGGGGAGGCAGAGCAAAGAAGTACGTGCCATTATATATTTGTCAAGACCCATAGAATATATAACACTGAGAGTAAACCATAATGTAAACTATGAATTTGGGGTGATTATAATGTTCAATGTGGGTTGCAACAAGGGTTCCAGTCTGGTGCTGGATGTTGACAGTTAGGGAAGTTGTATATGTGAGGGGAGAGGAGGTATATGGAAAGTCTGTGTACCCGCTACTCAATTTTTCTGTGGATCTAAGACTGCTGTAAAAAAAATAAAGGAGAGAGAGAGGGAGAGAGAGAGAGAGAGAGAGAGAGAGAGAGAGAGAGAGAGAGAGAGAGAGAGAGAGAGAGAGAGAGGAGAGGGAATATGTTAGGCCCTGGAGGAGTCCCGGAGATTAAAGGCAGTGTCTTCGGTGGATGGCGCATTTGTTAATTTGTTCCCACTGCCTGGAGAGGGATAGGGCTGGGAGGAGGAGATGTCAATGTACTGACCTAAATTATGTGACAGAGACTTCTTGAACTAAAAACAGCCAGAGATTTGAGACCTAGTCTACCACTGCAAATCTGTGGCCTTAGTGAGTTACTGAGCTTCAGTCTCCTTGTCCTTATTAAGATTATTATGAGGCTCAAGTAAGTGACAGTGGGAAAGTTTCCAGTGACATCAATCACCATTCTTATGGAAGATGAAAACCATACATGGATATAGGACAGAAAAGGGCTTGACATACCCGGATAGTGGGGAGGATTTTGGAGAGTCAACTAGTTTGGACGAGTGATTTCTTAGGCAGAAGCTGACTTTTGGGTTTTCTATTTGTGGTCCAGAAAAAAAAGGGGTGTGTAGCTCAGAAACAGGACTAGTTAAACTGGGCATGCAGTTCTTCCTGGAGGTGATGAGTTGGGTTTATACAGGCCCGATTTTAGTCTCCAAGTGGAAACATCCACTGAATAATTTAAAATGTGTGACAGAGGCTCAGAAGAGAGATTGAGGCTGGAGATACGGAGGTGGAAGCCATCTGCTTCAAGCTGATAGACGAAGACACGTGCACTGAGGCGCTCTGGAGGCAGAGAGCGGAGAGGAAAGCCGAGGGCTGGGCACAATCCCCTCTGCGGCTGCCACCGCCTGGACTGCTGCCTCCTCGGTGGCAGGTGGGCTGTAAAACGGTCGCCAGCAGGCATGATCCTGTAAGTCTCCCTCCTCCAATTAAACCTGAGGCAATTAATCAAACACAACAAAACTTTCAGAGACGTGTTCTCTTTCTGTCCTAATCATCTCTCCTTTCCAGGCCCTTCTCAAAAGTCTTCATGGAATGGTTTGATAAGCCTACTAGAAGCTTTGACTGGATGTCACCTTCAGCAGAAGTCTTCAAGTGTGTGAGATCTAACAAGACGGACTCTTAAAGCAGTTATTGAAACAGGTCCCGTGGACGTGACAGCTTGTGATCATTGCTCCGGGATGATTACAGGCATCCATTTCAAGGCTTTTTCCAAGTTATTTTTTGTTTTAACCTCATTAGCTCTGAGGTTCTTACTGCTGTGTGAGTTTCATTCCTCCCTGTCTGACTATTGTCAGAGTCAACAATAGGCCTTGTCCTCTCTGGTCCAATTATGTCTTAGGCTTCCTGTCAGGGGTACGTTCACAACCCTTTACATTGCGGGGACAATGGATGTCCAAAATTTGACCACTCAGAGAGAAGTTTGGGTTTTCCTTTATGACTGATTTCCCTGATGAACTCAGACTTTGAGCTAACAAGGCTTCTGGAGTTTGATTCGGTTTGTTTTCTATGGCTCCTGCCTTGAAATGAACAAAGCAATGCATTTCATCCACATGGTTCATTCCCCTGGGGCCAGGCTCCCACCCCCTGCAAGCACGTCTTGCTGCCCGAGCCCTGTGCCTCCTGAGGGAGGACAGACATGGGCCAGGGTGCTCAGAGGAACTGGAGTTGAGCGCTCTCATCACCCAACAAGGCATCCACAGGGGGCCTTGGTTCAATGTAGGCCCACAAGTGTGAACTTGGGAAATGTTCTCAGTCACAGAAATAAACACCAGTTCCCTATGTGCCCCAAGTGACACCCTTATACTTCCTATAAACTAAAAAAAAAAAAAAAAAAAAAAAAGGTCAAAAGAGGCTAAGAAGCATTATGTGAAATACAATCTTTAAGTGACTCAGAGCCCTTTTCTACTTTTCAGAAACCAGCTCATTATCCAAGCACATTTAATCATTTCCTGTGTGTGGAGCTGGGTTAGGCATTATACAAAGCTAATTAAACAGACTGTGCCTGACCTCTAGGCATTTATGATTCAAGAAAGACAATGCCAGGGGAGACAGAGGAACTAATTCAGGACATAAAGGAAATTGAATGAGTACTACACAACTGGCTACGCGACTTACAAAAGTAAAAGTGTTATTGGGTCTCAACTGGCAGCAATAGAACTATCCACCCACCTGGGGATTCCAAAAGTTTCCAAACTAAGTTTATTAAAGTTCATTGTGACTGTTACTTATTTTTTCAATCCTGTGCACTCATTGATAGGAGCCAGTTGAGCCCAACAAAGGTGGATAACTGACAATACATCTCTGTCCTTCCATTCTGCAACCGGCAAGTCCTATCCCTTTCTTAGCTCACTCCAGCCTAAGTCCTGTACGTCTTTGCTTACCTGGCTCTAGTCTGTTTGGATGACCCCAAGTTGAGATCCACTCTGCCTTCTCTAGACGTTCTTCCTAGAATCATCTGCCCACCCACAGAGGATGGGTTTCTCTACTCTGTTCTCAATAATGCACCTACTTCAGACAGGTAGTAGCTAAGCACAGTAAAGTCAATGAAAGTGCTGGAGTCCAGCATGGCCACCACGTAATACCAAGGGTTCCAAGGTCCCCAGAGCACTGAGAATTATATTTGGGCAGAACGGATTTGATTAACTTTGCAAAGTAGCTTAGGAAAAAGAATGCATTTGACCTGGAGCCTGAGAAAGACTTTAAAAGTAGAGGGAAAATTTCTTGTTACTGCTTTGTAGAAAAGCAGAGTTACTTTTGCTGTTAATAGTGGTCAGTTCTTCTGTGACAGTCCTGGAATCTGAAGCCATTGCTGCAAGTGACTCAGCAGGGCAAGGCAGAGAGGAAATCTGGCCCCGCAGTCACTGGTGCACAGTCTGCCCTGGCTAGTATTTAATATATCCATTAGAGAGAGCTTGCACGGTCCCTTCTGACCCAGCACTCCACTGCTTCTGCCCCGTGTGGGTAATGATCATCTTGGGTGAGGCTGAGAACCCTGATTAGGGCTCAGCTCTCAGCCCCCACTCTGAGCCATGCCGCCTTCTTGGTGCTGCAACAGAGTTTTTCAAAGATCCCATCCTCTATATGCCATAGACCTCATCATACCTTGCATATCTCTTCAATGGGATTATGCTTTTAAAAAGCAAAACAAAACACAGAAGTTGTGTATTGCAGGAAAAGTTGGCCTTTGGCCCAGAAACAGAAACCATCCCAGAAACAAGAGGGCCAAAAAGCTCTGGCAACTTGCTTGAAACAGGGAAAGGGAAAATATAGGAGGAAGAATTATGTTCCCCTAAGAGGCAGACTGTGGGCATTACTGCGGACAAAAAGGGCAGGTGTCTACTAACTCTGCCGAAGGCCTAGAGATGCTTTAACAGAGAAATGGCTTAAAGAGAGTCTTCAGGTATATAAAATTTACTCTATATTTGATCTTTAAAAATGCATATTTTGCAAATTAGAGATAACCTTCACTTTTTTTTTTTCTGTATCACAAATTGCACTTAAGGTGGTCCTGGAATATATAAAACTCACATTTTTCACTATGTGGTAGATTTTCTAGCAACGGCAATAACAGTGACAATTATAATAAAAACACAGAATGGCATGAACTACTAAAATTTTTCTGACATCCAAGTATATACATTTTTTTAGGTTTGCCTGGAGGAATTGAAGAGATCAAGTTAGTCGTTATTTTCCACCAGCCTCACTGCTCATGCCTAACATAACATGCAGAGAGACTGTGATTGAGTGAAGTCAGACACATTGAACTTCCCAGGTCCAGTAATTAATACCTTGTCAAATAGGAAGACAGTGGTGCATTCATGGGGAAAAGCCCAGGAGTAATTACATGGTGGCCAGGTTAGGCCTTAGAAAGTGACACTGACTTATTTGCTCTGAGCTCCTGACATTGCCTGTCAGAATCAATTTATAATAGAAATGACTCATCTACCTTCTCATTCTAAGCCCAAGTGTATGTCCTCTGCTGAGGGGAGTCTAACTTTCTTTGGCAGATTGATGGAGTCAAAGTCTAATTAAGCTGATGATTAATCACATGGAAACCACTGTCTACTACCTGATTCTCAGATACCCTTTCCATGTTCTGCACTGTCATTTGCCTTGTCCCTGTGCCTGTTCGAGGATCGATACAAGGACCACTCTGAACTAAATTATAATGATTTTTTGTAGGGGGGGGGGGAGAGACAAAAATAACCTATATTTTGTAAAGCAGAACATTGGAAAGAAGAAAAAAGGGGGGAGCGAGGAGACATACGTTAAGCATCTTCAAGAACAACTAGGCTCTTTCTCTTACACAGCTGTGTGTGTTTTTCACAAGTCTGCATGATCCAACCAAAGAACCAGCCCATCAAGCAGAATCTACCTAGGTCAGAATTACCCAGGCTGAGAGTGCCTAAGGTTGGCCAAAAGGGAGTTAGGTCAAATGTCTGAGGTACCTGTGGGGAACCCATGCCAGAGGTAAATAAGAAATTGAAATTCAGGAAATGCTGAAAAATGGAGAAAACCAAAAGGTGGCATGGCCAATCTATGCATCCTTGTTCTACCATGTCCCAAATGGGAGACTTGTTATCTGTTACTTAACCTTGCTAAGCCTCATTTTCCTCATTTCTAAGGTAATTAAATAACAGTGTGTGTAGTGATGGATAGTTATTAGGTGCTCAGTAATATGTTGGTTATCATCATCACCATCACTAAGATAGGGAGACTGAGCAGAAGTAGAAGAGAGAGCCCACACTGGGAAAACAAGAGCTATACTAAAACTTACTCAAATAAGAAGTTGAGTAGAAACTAGACTAAAACATATTTTTCATTAAATTTACTAGAGCCAAAGAGATTTATATATTATATAATATTGGAGCTAACTTCATTTTTCAAAAATTTAATTACACATTCTCAACCTTCATAAATTCCATTAAACGAGGTGTTTATAATACTTATCGGGTGAAGTCATATTTCATATCCTGCTATTTTAAAGGTTATTCATGACTTGATTTTATTGTGTTTTCTGAATGGCCTTACATTTTTTACAAAAGGGGTAAACATGTCAGTACTTTCCATAACAAAGTTGAGCTTATATAAAACAGCTCAGTCTTCAAATACAGGATGAGACTTAATTTCATTTTGGCTAGGTAGCATCTAGTCAGTAAATCATTTCCCAGAACAAAATGCAGAAATAAGAGAATAAAACCCTACCATTGACATGAGTCTTTGAAATAATGTCTTGAGTCAGTCAAGATTTCAGAAACATTCACCAGTTAAAATAGTAATTTCTATGGCTATGGCATTTCTGAGATTTCAAAATACTTGTACAGTTTAAGGGATGGGAAGTAGCTATCAAAACTAAAGAACTACACAAGATCTGGGCACTGAAGATACTTGCAAAACAGTGGATAAAATAAAGCTCCTCTCCATTCCTTATCTGGTCTCAAAATATAAAAATGGAGATGGGGAAGTACTGGGTATATTAGGACAACCTTTATATTTGCATGAATATATATATATATATATATATATATATATATATATATATATATATTTGTTTTGTTAATCCTCACCCATGGATATATTTTCCATTGATTTTTAGAGAGTGGAAGACAGTGGGAGAGATAGAGATACATCAATGTGAGGGAGATACATGAACTGGTTGCCTCCTGAACTCACCCTTTTCAGGGTCTGGGGTTCAGCCTGCAACCGAGGTATCTACCCTTCACTGGAATCAAACCCAACACCCTTCAGTCTGCAGGCCAACGCTCTCTCCACTGAGCCAAACTGGCTAGGGCAAAACATAATTTTCAAAAAATTCTCCATTCTGTCCATACCTTCTTAGGGGCTTTCAGGTCTCCATCAGCATAAGCATTAGGAACAAGGGTGATGAGAGGAAAAGAGAGAAGGAAGAACATGGGAGAGCCAATCACTCTGAGGTCATAGACATCTTAGAAGTGCAGATTTTGAAATAAAACTTTGCAAAAGAGGATTTCAAAAGTTTCACTCCAACAGCGTTTTTGAACAGAATCTAAAGCACCATGGAGAAGCATCAATCAGACTGTCAAACCTCAGAGGGAAGGTAGGGGCGGGTAGGGGTAAGGGGGAGAAATTAATCAAAGGACTTGTATGCATGTATATAAGCCTAACCAATGGATACAGACAATAGGGGGGGGGGGGTGAGAGAATGAGTGAGGGGGAGGGTTGGGGGGATAAGGACACATATGTAATACCTTAATCAATAAAGGAATTTTTAAAAAATTAAAGCACCATGGATTCACTGTTGGCATAGGAATCTCTAGGGAAGAGAAGGAATAACCCCAGACAAACAACTTGTCTTACATTCAGGCAGGTCACTGTCATCACAGCCACTGTCCTCATGGCTGCCACCATCATGTGACCAGAAAGCATAACCTCAGGAGTTTGATGTATATGCACGGAGGCCACACCCTTCAGATCTCTCATCTTCAAGTGATAAGGATCTTGGCCTCATATGCAGGGAAGAAGTTATATTTGCTAACGGTCCCTGAGGTAAGAACAGAGACAAATACCTGACTAAAGTATGGAAACTAAATGTCTCCTCAGTCCTAAGAATGACAACAGTGTCTCCGTTAATTCTCTCCAAAACTGTTTATTTTTCAATCCTCACCTGAGAATATGTTTTTATTGATTTGAGAGAGAGATAAAGAGAGAGAGAAACATTGATGTGAGAAACATCCATGGGTTACCTCCCATACACATTGTGACTGAGAAACCCACAACCTTTTTGGTGTATGGGATGATGTTCAACCAGCTGAACCACTCTGCAGAGGTAGAAATGTTTTTCTTTGCTCGTACTGTGGGACCCCACCTGAAATACACATGGGCAAAGAAATCAAGCAGGAGCTCTGAATTCTCTTCTTGGTTCTATCTCTACACTAAACTCTACACTTTACCAAGTCATTGAACTAGGTTGTGGCTCACTTTCTGTATTTGTCATACGGGTGCATCAATACACTGACATTCACATCTAACCCAGATATAAAATACTGAAATTAGCTAACCAGTTCCAGTTTGGGTTCTTAACCAGCCATTTTATCTAAAAGGACCTAACTAATAGGAAAATCTACATGATATTGTACTGTCCTATAACATAATTTAGTACTCAACATATAGAGCATGAATATAATGCGCATATTGCCCAAAGTACCAATCAAGAATTCAAGGCATAGGTTGTCTGTGGGGTGTTCTACTCAGGAAGTCTGCCCCCTGGGTTGATTGAAGACATTTTGGAAGACTTCCATCCCTCACTCCTTTGTATGAATGAAGCATCAAATCCACTGAGGCTTAAGGCTTCATCTTTAAGTATAGCACTCAACTAAGTAGTTCTGTGTTCAGCCATTAGTTTAGGAGGATTTTTAGTGGCCTGATATTCCCTGTCAAAGGACAGGATTCTGCTGCTGGAATATGGTTGTGCTTGTCTCAAGTAAACTAAGCACACAAGATGGTGGTCAGAATACCCTGAGGGACAGAGAGCTGGGACTTCATTAGGCTTACATAGCTGGTTGTATTGTTAGTTTATGCTCGCTTTCTAATGAATACTTATTCAACAAATATCTGTATGAATGGCAGCATTTTATCTGAGACCTGCTTTCTTTATAAGCTGTACTAAGGTTGTGGGGGATTATTTACCCTCATTAATTTCAAATTTCTCCAGTGGCTGCCTTTACCAAAAACAAAAACAAACAAAAAACTGATTGGTTTACAATATACAGCTAGTAAGCGTTATAATTAAGGTTGTTATAAATGAAAGACTCCATTTTAATCAGGGGGGCCTGATTTTGACTTAATAGCCTAGTGCCTAAAAAATTTTTTAGATCAGAATATGAATTCAAACAAGAGCTTGTCTTAGGTATCATCCAGAAGTATGCTACGTTTGCTGCTGCTCCTCCCTCTCACCTCATTTTCACTTTGGAAGGAAGAGATGCAATATTAGACAATTACCAAGTGCAAAGTACTATGTTGGGAACTGCCAAGCAAGCAGTGAGATATAACTATGTTTGTGAGCTTAAGAAACTTTATTGAAATGATGGCGTAAGGTGGAAGCAGGAAATCCAGGAGTCAGGAAATCTAGTCCCAACTAGCCCACCAGTACTTCCTTGGGCAAGAAACTCCATCTCTTCATGATGGCAAAAGGGAGGGACTACATGACCCCTTCAGTTTCTTCCATTGAACTAACTTATGATTCTATTATTAAGGGCCATGAATTTATTACAATAGTGCACCGGCACTTTACTATTACAAAGGTGGGGCAGATATGGTCCCTCCCCTAGGCAGTTTATAAAATTATAAGGGAAAAAGAGGGAATTCATCATGATAATAATGTTATTCTTATTTATACAATATTATTGTTTTGTGTAATTTTGAGACATTTTCAAAGAGCTCAACCAAACACTGCTTCTTTCCCATTTACAGCTGGTGGGTGGTATAAAAAGGTCATCTAAGACTATAGGAGATACAAAAACCATCAAAGCTAGTCCAGGCAATTTTGACTCAAGTTATAAAGTTGGACTTTGATGCCACTCCCTTTTCATCTACTGTCATTTAAGGAATAGATAAAGGTGCTGCCTAAAAACATAAGTCCTGTAATATTTTCTGAAATTCCTACCATTGGGGTCACTCTTAGGCACCATGACTATAAGGCCTTTAAAATTATACCTGAAAGGGATAATGCAGAGTCATTAAGAGCCTTATCAAATACACAAGATAGGTATACTTTATCAACATAAGAAAAAGGTAAATAAACTTCTTTTTAGCTCTCTTCTTCCAACTGTCTCCATTAGGATGTTCCACCAGAACCATCAGGTCAACATTTTAAAATCAACATTATTTCCACCAGATCCTTTTTCCTACTCCAACTACCCCAAGCCAATCTTCTCCACCTGATTTCTCTCTCACTTTTAATGCTGCCATTTTTTTTCTCTCACATAAAGCTAACTTTGATCCCTGTCTGCCAGTCATCACTGTTTAAACCCCATGGATGCCCTCTCTGCCATCTCTCTCTTTGTAAAATTGTGGTATACATAACAAAATATGCCACCTTAACTATTTTTAAGTACATCATTCAGTAGTGTTAAGTACATGCACACTTTTTTTTGCAACCAACCTCCATAACTCTTTTCACTTTGCAAAACTGAAACTATGGAGAATTGTTTAAAGTGTTTAGAGTCTAAACACTTTAAACAATTCTCCATGCCCCCCCCCCTCCTCCCTAAACCCATTCTACTTTCTGGATCTATGGCTTTGACCACACTATAAGTTCTTTATTTAAGTAGAATCATACAGTGTGTGTGTGTGTGTGTGTGTGTGTGTGTGTGTGTGTGTGTGTGTAACTGACTTCATTTAGCATAAGTGTTCTCATAGTTTATCCATGCTGAAACATGTATCAGAATTTCCTTCCTTTCTAGAGCTGAAAAATTCTCCATTGTATTTATACACCACATTTTGTTTATCCATTCATCCATCAATGGGCACTTGAGTTGTTCCCATGTTTGGGTATTGTGAACAGTGTCCACAAATATCTCTTCAAGGCCCTATTTTCAATTCTATGGGGAATATACCTAGAAGCTGAGTTGCTAAATCATATGGTAATTCAATTTTTAATTTTTTAAGAAATCACTATACTGCCTCCCATATTCTGCCATGTCTCTAGCCTCATCCTGGAGCCCCACAATCACCATCCTCATACACCTCAATACCTCTTCCTTCCCAGTTTCAAATCCCTCCATACTCTTCTCCAATTCCTTTCCACTGAGCACACTTTTGCCAGAATAACTTCTCTTTAAGTGTAATTCTGATGTCATTTATCTGCCTAAAACAACAAACAAAAAACCTCCAGCGTCCCTATTACCTGTCAATTGAAGCACTAATTCTTAGGCCAGATTTTCAAGGGCTGTCAAATGGCTTCAATCTACGCCCGCACCAGGGCATGCTCTAGTGTGATGTTCCCTCTTTCCTTTGCCCAGGCCCTCTGCCTTCCTGTCTACATTTGCTTCTCCTACTAAAACACCCTCACCCCTTAGAAGTGATTTCAACTTGGCTCTTGCAATGAATAGTCAAATGCCTCTACCAAATCCGAGTGTCTATCAGCCTATGATTCATTCATCTACGCAGCTCCCAAGCATCCATGTGCCTGTCCTCAAAAACATTTGCCACATTCATACTTATGTTCAATGTTCAATGTCTTCTCCCCTGAAAACCTTAAGGACAGGAAAGGGGTCTATTTTATTTGCTATTAAAATCCTAGTGTTCTACACTGCAAGGCATACAATACAGGGATTAACTGATTGTTGTTAAATGTGAAAGGATTCATGCTTTTTAAAATGTGAATTCTGCTCTCACTTTGGAGATTCTAAACTCTTAGATTTAAATTAAGATCATCCCTGTGGAGATGCTCTGAGGACCCTTCATTTAGGGCCTAAATTACCCAGTTTGATTGTCTGTATTGATCAGACCAAAGGGATAGCAGCTAAATATCAGCTGCTCTTAGAGCAATACTGAATCAGTCATCACTTGATTTCATATTGGACTTTCTGCAATTAGCTCTTTCCCTTAATTATAATTATTGTCTTCCAAATGCTCTGCTAAGAAATAAAATATAATTATCTAATATTGTAAGAGTCTCATGAAAATAAATTTGAGGAATATTATTCACTAGACAGAGTATTATCTCAGTAAGAAGTTTATAACTTATCTCCTTTTTAATTGGCTTGTTTTATTATTCTTTTCCTATGGTACTGGACAGGATACAATAAAAAGAACCACAACTTTCCCAGGGGAAGATGACTTAAGAATACGTTAAAATAGGAGACAATTCTACATGCATGGTGCAGTTTCAGAGACAAATTATAATATATAATAAAACTCAAAATGAGTTGCAGCTGTGGTTTGAAAATCTTAAATATATCGTTGGAGAGAAAATTGACTAATAAACCATCTCCCACACACAGTGTACATATGCAAATAAAATTAATCCATGCTATAAAGGCTAAAAAGAAATCCATAAAACATGTAGTAAGCTGCCATTCTCGTAGCAGGGTTGGAGGAGTTGGAGGTTAAGTCATGTTGAGCTCAGGGACCGAGGACAGCGGACGGGACAGGAGGGTGAGAGGGGCAGGCTGGGAAGAGGAAGCTGGAAGCAAAGCCAGGAAGTGGCGCCAAGGTGAGCAACCAGGAAGAACCTGAAGCCCTGTCTGAGATGAGAAGGAAGAAACAAATGTAGCTCAGAGAACCAGAGCATTTGGCACTTTGGTCTGAGAATTGTGCATTTCTCTGAGTGTGCCTTGACACACCTTATCTTACCAGGCCAGGAACAGCATCTTAAAGGAGTGGAACAGGCCACATGCCCATCTTTTACTCCTGTTTGGTTGTAAGCTCTCTGAGGCCAGCATCTATCCTTAAGTCACGTTTGTACACACTACAATGTCCAGAATTTGCACAATATAAAGTGCTTTGAGCCTGCTTAAGAAAGTAAGAAATGTGTGAAGCACTGAAGCATCCTAGAGCCCACGCTGAATTATTAATTTGGATTGTTCTGTGACTGGTATCCAAGGTCTTCATATATTCCAACCTGCCTGAGATGATTCCAGGTAACACCTGCTGGCCCAGTTCACTTCTCCTCCTCACTCTGCCATGGGCCCTGGTTTAGAAGAACAGTTTTCTGATAACTACTCCTTAAAAGAGTCTAACAGTTTCTTTCTACAATTCCATGTCAACTTCCCTGTTTACTGGCTCCTGTTTCTTTCTGACCTAAATAGAAAATAGACTAAGCAAAGTAACATTGCAAATATTATGAATCTGGATTATAGGTAAACAAAGTTATCATTTTCTGCTATTACCAATTTTTCTAGAAAAATAGTTTAAAAAACTCAATATAGATGGCTACATAACAATTTCTATAATTAATTTTTTTCTAATATGAACGTATAGCAAAAATTTTACTGTTTTCAACCTCTGGAATATCAGTATAATAAATAATTAAATATTGTAGTTAGCACACAGTCAAATATACAGATGACGTATTATAGAACTGTACACCTTAAACCTATATAAATTAACCAACGCCCCCACAATTAATTCAATAAAAAAGAAAAGAAAATGGCAATAAATACATACCTATAAAAATTTAAACATGGAGCCACAGCCATATTGAGAATCAGTTCTATGTGTGTGTGTTGTGTTTGTACGTGTGTGTGCATATATATATATATATATATATATATATATATATATATATATATTTGTGAGAATGGAAACATATTTTGATGCTCCTAGAAATATGAGACTTTGCATCATGGTTGTCTTACTTGGTAATGATTCCATTTCTGGTTTTGTTTACAAAGGTAAATAGGGGGTAATTTTTATCTTTTTAAAAACATTTTTAATTGCTTTCTAAAGTATCTTATTCAGGGCTGCTGCTAGCATATTGGTAGGATTTAGAAAAATACCACCTCTCTGGATAGAAAAAGGAGCTCCTTACCCCAAATGGGTAGAGGACTGGATCACAAGCTGGCTGTCGGCCCTGAGAATGGGAGTGGTGGCTCTGATTGTAAATCTAATGTTCCCACATTATCAAATAGCTACAGACACATAAAGCTTGCCCGTGAAATAAATCACCATAATTTACCTTTTACTTTTTTCATTAAAATTTTTCAAAGGTGTCCATCTGAGAGAGGGTGAAAAAGCAAGTTTCATAATGTGTGTAGGAGTGTGGAGGATGCAGGGAAGGGGTTCCGCTTCATAATTCAGGAAAGCTTTTGAAATCTCAAAGTTTAAGGAACTGTAACAAGCATTTGATAAGACCTTAAATCTACAATTCAGATCAGAAAAAGCCTGTTAATTTAAAGAACTAGAATGCTTTCATTTTCAGGACTTTATGTCAAAGACAAAAGATTAAGAGAACAGACCAAACTGAGCTTAAAAGTCTCTGGTTTTTAATTAAATCTCTAGAATACGAGGACATGAAAACATTCTGTTCTCTTATGTGAATCTCAGATCCAGCTTCTCAGCACTTGTTAGAGGAAGATGGTTAAATAATCATCATCATCCTTGTGATGAATATTAATCACTGATTGCAGGACTAAAACAGAACAAGCACACAAATAGGCGAGACAGTGATTCTGAACGTGGCAGACAGCAGCAAGTGAAAGAGATAACACATGATGCTCGCAGCTGTCATGCAGCTGAGTTTTCACCAAAAATCTACGGCTGAGAAGGCCTCAAACCTTGGTGCAGTATAGCACCTTGCTTCCCTGATGCACAACCTACGTAGGAGCCTATTAATGTACATACAGTACCTGGGTGAGGAGACACACGGGTGGCTTTCCATTTTACCCTATGCCAGGGGTCGGCAACCTTTAAGACATAAAGAGCCACTTGGACCTGTTTTCGAAGGAAAAAAAAACCCTGGGAGCCGCAAAGCCATTGCGACATTTAAAACAAATATAACACTGCATATATTGTTTCTTACCTTAATGCTATATACCGGATGGTGCAGAAAAAGGATTTTTTCACTTAACGAAAAGAGCCGCATGTGGCTCCGGAGCCACAGGTTGCCAACACCTGCCCTATGCCATATCACAACAAAAACATGAAGCTGCCAGATGGGCTTTAGCTTAGCTGTTGTAACTGGACTGGCGTGTGTAAACAGTGTGTTACATACTCTGAACTGATCTGTCTGTTCTTTATTGCCACTGTCACTGTGGCCCTCAAATTAAAAAAAAAAAAAAAAAAAAAAAAAAAAAAAAAAAAAAGTTTGCAATGGAACTGGATGACCTATGCCATTTTAAATGCTTGCAGTTTCCTAGAATCTGAGGAAACCATTCCGGATCTTGATGCCACATTTTTACTGACTGCAAACCAATGAAGCTCTTCCCTGTGTGGCACTCCCCAGAGTGGATCCCATAAAGAAACATTCCTGGTGGAACTAGAAGGAAATCACATCACACTGTTCTTATCGTGGGATTTTCTTTTGATACCTGACTGCGCCATGTACATCCACCCTGAGATTCATTCACTGAACAGTATTTTGGATAGATCTGATAAGAAAAAATAGGCAGATTGCTTATACTGGTAAGCCCCAATCTCTTTCCAGTAAAGATTCATTTTACCTTTTAATATATCTTAGAGTTGACATTTTCACTCTGTGTATAGATTCCATTTCCTTTGGGGTCCCTTCATCCTAGGATTTTGAGACCTTACCACATGTTTAAGTGCAGCTTTCGTTCCCCTTGCCGCATCTGCCATTGTTTAGACAGCCATTGTGCCTAAACCTACCAATCTGTGTGTATCCCCCCCCCCCCAAAAAAAAAGCACACACACAAAAGAACACTTCAGTTTAAATCATAAATTTTCAAGTTAAAACTAAGTCCCCAGTCCTCCAGCCCACTCAGAGCCTCAGCACCCAGCGGGGACTCAGGTTCTGCCCCTTGCTGTGTTTGAGACACACGGGAGGTGGCCTGGAAATAATGCCCAGGGTGACTAAAATAGCACCTTCTCAGAAACACTGGTACAGACAGAGGAGCTCCAGAGAGCCTTTCAAGAGGTCAGGAAAGGGAATTCACAGCACAAACATGAAGTTAAGTAACCAAATAAAATTTCATCTTTCACAATAAACCTATGATCAGTGAGGAGTCTGGGACAGAGACTGGACCAAAGGAAAGGGAACAGGAGGATGTGCACACATAGCTCTGTGCTTGGGACCTGCCAGCCCAGTCTGTCACTGCTCCCCAGGGACCAAAGTTGTCCACCTCCTGAGTCTCCAGCAGCACAAATACACTTCAGCTCCCAGACTCTCTGCTGTGAAAGGCCTTCTGAACAAAGAAGACTGTTCAAACATATAAATAGAAAAAGCTTTATTTATGACACATACTCTCGGCGATCATCTTTTGGCTCGGGATACTCATTCTTGTCAGGATGAGTGCGCAAAACCAAAATGTCACTCGCTGAACCCACGGTCCTGGTTTCCATTCTAATTTTCATTGAAAGTCAAGTGTGTGTATTCAGATTATCACTAAGCCAAAAGCTCTTTAAGAAGAATAATTAAATGTTCGTGATTGCTACCGTGTGTGACAAAAGAATGAATGAAGGCATGAATGACATTTCCAAAAACTAGAATGACCACTATATGCCACTAAAAATAAAAATGAATAGTAAAATAGCATCATTTGCAGGGTGCATTGCCTATAATAATGCTATGCTAAAGGTTCCACACAGGAACTTACGCAATCCCCACATCAGCCCAGTGAGGGCTGTTTTCAGATGAGATCCGTGAGGTTCAACAAGGTTATAACCAGAAAAAGTAGAGTTTGATTACAGTCTCTCTGATGTCAGAGCATGATCTATGCGCCTTGCAAAGGCTTAACGATACACAAATAAACTCTACCCTTAGGAAAGTAATCAGACAAAGGACGCCTAGAAATCTCCAGATGTTGTCATGTCACTCCTCATCATTTATTTATTTATATTTAATCTACTTTCTAAAGGGACATGAGGCAAATTCCTTAGTGTAGGATATACATACACATACACATGTAGATACATATGTAATCATACCTATCAGCTTCGACAATGAATGGGTGGGAAGTAATGCTGATGAGAACAGAGACCTTGATAGAGGGTGGTCATAATGGCACAAGCCTTCTTACTGTTGATTTAATCTTCCTTTCTACCCACAATACAGTGAAGTGAGAAATCACTAAAAGTCCAAGATGAAGTTCATCTGTTTGGGTTCAAATTCTGTGCAGTCTTTCTCTGGCTGGTATGGTTTAGTTGGTTGGAGAGTCATCCCATACACCAATGGTCGCAGGTTCCATTCCCAGTCACAGTACATGCCCAGGTTGCAGGTTCAATCCCCAGTGTGGGTGCATACAGGAGGCAACCAATTGATGTTTTTCTTTCACATTGATTTCTCTCTCTCTCTCTCTCTCTCTCTCTCTCTCTCTCTCTCTCTCTCTCTCTCTCTCTCCTTCCCTCTTTCCCTTCCTCTCTCTCTAAAATCAATTAAAAATAAAACAACAACACATATCCTTGAGTGAGGGTTAAAAAAAAAAAACAGTTCTGTGCAGTTTCAAGCCAATTTGTTAGTTCCTCTCAGTCTCAAGTTCCCCATCTTTAAAAAGGGAACAATAATCATAGTTCTCTCCTCAAAGAGTTATAAACAAGAGAATCCTGTACATAAAGTTCCTTATACAGCCCTGGCAGACAGGCCCTCAAAGGGAAGGAGTATTTGGATAGCAGAAGATGCTATTAAAAAAAAAATCACTGAGTAAAAGCAAGAAGACCTGTTTCGCCACCCACACTTTCCCCCCCCACACCCACTCCCTCAAAAGCAAACGCTCAAATTACTAAGGTTCTACCCAAGGAATGCATCCTGACACGCTGAAATACCACATTAATTCTCTCCAAGAACTGATTAAAAGCATCAGAAGCAGAACAGTTAGGAAAGAGCAAGATAAGTCCTGCAATAATAATGTCCATGACGCTGATGGAGAGCTAAGGCACTGTCTAGGTGTTCCTTTGGAAGACATCAGGAAAGATTATTAAGAATAACAACAACAACAACAACAATGATTCCTTGGCTCCTGTGAGTGAAAGCCCCAGGCAGTTCCTGGGCCCACCAGCGAGGCTGAGACAGCCAAGTCATCGGCGGGTCAGTTTGTATCCAGAAGCAAGTAAGTAGAAAACAATATCAATATGGGATTTATGCTTGCCATCCTGTTGTTCTGGGATTTCTTGGCAAATCTGGTTCATTAGTACAAGGACGAATAAAATTTAATGAAACCACGGTTTGCTAACAACAAAGTACACAACCCACGCGGGATCGCTGGGAGAAGAGGCTCACTTCTTCCCGGGGGTGCCCATGCATTCGTGCCTCGGCTTTGTTTGTTTTTATAACTACGGATGCTCTTGTAATGAACCACATGTCATTTATTATCTCTTCAAGTCATGTGTTTTACAAGCGATCTATTACCTCTCCTTTACTAGTCTCTTAATCGTGTTCTCCTGCTGTGGAAACTTGGATATTGAGCTGTATCAGAAACCCTTACATTTGTCTAACATCACAGGTAGTGAGGTTCATTTCACTTTTAAAAGATTGCTTTGGACAGGCCAAGACATGAAGCAGAACTAAAAGCATACTTGAGGTCACTAACCTTAGAGACAGGGGCATCTGACACAATTCATTAAGTATAATTAAAATAGAAATCCTACAATGAGAACTTAACAAGAAGGGCCGTGTAAATTGACTTTCTGAAGTATATTCTCCCCTCAGTGCACATATTCGGCTCCCATTAGTTTTAATGGACATAACTTACTCATTCAAGGACTTCACCTGCTTCTGCGTAAAACTGGCTGCATAAGGAAAAAGGTGTCCACATACACACACACACACACACACACACACACACACACACACACACACACACAATACTCTGAAGCTGTTACAGCTCAAGATTGTCTGGATAACAGAGTCCAAGGGCATGCTAATGAATTAAATATAAGTTGTTGCACAGAATAATGAGAAATTATTATAATTAAAGCAAATTGAGTGTCTTTCTAAAAAAAAAAAAAAGCACCTAGCCGATAATGTTAAAATCAAGCAATGAGTATCCTGGAATACGCAATTCCAGTGCTCCCACCAACATGAACTGTCTGAAGGAAGACTGTGTCTCATTCCCCAGCACTGACACACAGCACCAACGGGCCACACCAACGGCACTCCAGTTACTTGGTAAATTGAAATGGACTACCCATTGTTTCCTAACTTCTCTTTAAATTTTCACATCTCTGGGCCTCCGCTCACAATTGATCCCTCTGCCTAGAACATCCTGCCACACAACCAGCCCCAGTTGTCAACTGATAAATTCCCAGACAATTCTAAAGATCCTATCAAATGCCAGGGAGCTTTTCTGGATCCTCATAGGTCCGTGGTCATCAAACTGTGGCTCTCAAGCCACATGTGGCTCTTTGGTCCCTTGAGTGTGGCTCTTCCACAAAATATCATGGCCTGGGCAAGTCTCTTTTGAAGAAGTGGCATTAGAAGAAGTTTAAGTTTTGCGGAAACCGGTTTGGCTCAGTGGTAGAGCGTCGGTCTGTGGACTGAAAGGTCTCAGGTTCGATTCCAGTCAAGGGCATGTACGTTGGTTGCGGGCACATCCCTGGTAGGGGGTGTGCAAGAGGCAGCTGGTCGATGTTTCTTTCTCATCGACGTTTCTAGCTTTCTATCTCTCTCCCTTCCTCCCCTCTGTAAAAGATCAATAAAATATATATTTTTTTAAAAAAAGAAGTTTAAGTTTTAAAAATTTGGCTCTCAAAAGAAATTTCAATCATTGTACTATTGATATTTGGCTCTGTTGATTAATGAGTTTGCTGACCACTGTGACCTAGGTGAATGCTAGGACATCGGTATAATCTCAGAATCCCAGTATTCTCTTAAAACATACTGCAGACCCTGAAGAAGTTTTATTTAAATGAGTTATAACTATCAATGTTCACCATAGTTAAAAATGAAACTGGAAAAAACTAAATATTTATTAAAATTAACAAAAGTAAATGCATTACCTATTGGCATAAATAACACATTTTCATGAAAGATAACTATTACACCCCCCAAAAAATATCACGACTAGATTGGCATTGTTTTATATTTTGCAATCCCTTTAAGGTGTGGGTTAATAGAAGATAGGCAGCTGATTCTCATATCTGCTACTGCAGATAATATGTTACAGTATATTGCTTTGATCGAACCATCTGAAAAACCAGCATTACATAATGTGTAGTTGGAAAGGAGAGGAGTATTTTGGCAGCCTTTTCTGATAATTGTGGATATTCTTTTGTGATATCACACCAAAACTCTGCAAGTGGTAGTTTCTTAAACGTTAGATTCATTAATTCATTCATTTCCCCTTTTTAATGAATTTATTGGGGTGACATTAGTTAATAAAATTATATAGATTTCAGGTGTACAATTCTATAACATAACATTTGTATACTATTGTGTGTTCACCATCCTAAGTCATGAATGTTAGTTTCAATGTGAAATCTCAAACAATATTAATGAACTTTTGATATTGTTGCATTAAATTATTAGTCTACTTTGCACTTAAATGAATCTGCTTAACATGTATGATTTTTTAACATTGCACACTGATCATTTGGAAAATATTGATTCACAGGGTTAGGGTTATGAAGATCTTACAAATGGCATATTTGATTATTTAATATTTTCATTGTTTTATTATAATCCTCACCCAAGGATATATATATATTTTTTATTGATTTGAGAGAAAGAGAAAGAAACATCGATGTGAAAGAGAAACATGGGTCGGGAGAATTGGTTGCTGTCCATACGTGCCCCAACTAAGGAATTGAACCCACAACCTAGGGATGTGCCCTGACCAGGAGCTGAATCTTTAGCCTTTTGGTGTACCGGGCGATGGATGCTTTAAGCAATGAAGCCACCCAGCCAGGGTGATTATACAATATTTTTTAAAAATCACATTTTGAAGTAAAATTCTTCAACTACTGAGAAGCTGTCAAACTCTTGGAGATATTAAAAGTTTTCCAAAATTCCAATTGCACTTGAAAGCTTGAGTTTTTATCACTGGCAACAAATACCATTAGTTGTTTTCTTTGAAGCAATAAGTTCACTTGATTTATTTTGAGAACATTTCTGCCAAATATCCATGTCTGAATAATTTCCTTGTCTGTCAATCATTCCTTCCAATGGAACTGTTGTGCCATAAAAAAAGCAGCTAACCTACCTCACAACAAAAACACTGCACCAATGCTTTTCCTTAAGATGACTTATGGCCTTCAGTAGTTTATAGAAACGCCCATCTCATTATCTGGGATATTAAAAACTCATGTATTTTTGGGCTAAGATTTCATAAAATTAATCATTTTCAAACTGCTTAGCCAAGGATGTTCTTAAGTGAAACTGCATTTTGTGTTTGTTTTTGTAAGTGTGTGGCAGTTGAAGGACACCGTGACTGCAATCATGATTGGGAGCCACTGGCTTGATTTTTGCTAAGTTACGAACAGTTTTACCCTTTATTTCTTTTGTTCCATAATTGCAAATGTCAATATAGTGAAAGAGACAATAACATGTTAGTATTATTTTTAAACTAGAGGCCCGGAGCCTGGCCTGTGGGGATCAGAACCAAACCATAGCCTGACATCCCCCAAAGAATGTAGTAGTGCACATAGCAGCCGAGAAGGAGCTGGGGGCCGGGCCCAGTGCCACACCATTCTGGCTCATTCTGGCCCACTGCGCCTGCCACTGCTGCTGCTAGGCAGCGCTGCCATGGAAGTAGGAGAGGCTCACACCACCACAGCTGCGCTCGCCAACCATGAGCCTGGCATCTGGTGCCCATTGGTCAGCTGAGTAGTGTTCCCACTGTGGGAGCGCACTGACCACCAGGGGACAGCTCCTGCATTGAACCTCTGCTCCCTGGTGGTCAGTGCGCATCATAGCAACCAGTCAACCGGTTGTTGTTAGGTCAATCAGTCATTCTGTCACATATATATATAAAACCATATGTATATATGGTTTTGACTACATGTACCCTTGAAATTAGCTTATGGAACCCAGGGGACTGTGACCAGATTTTGAGAAACACTGTGATAGAGTGAAACAGACTTCATAACTGACCTTAAACAAATTACTTAACCTTACCTGTAAAAAGCCCCTCACAGAAGGAATGAAAAATGATAAAGTCACTTTGGAAGGGAGAGTCTGCAAACTAAACACACTCTTACCATATAATCCAGCAACAGTGTTGCTTAGTATTTACCCAAAGAAGCTGAAAACTTATACCCACCCAAAACTTGGAAGCAACTGAGATTTCCTTTAATAGGTGAATGGATAGATTAATTGTGATACACCTAAACAATGGAGTATTATTCAGTACTAAAACTAAATGAGCTATCAAGCCGTGAAAAGACATGGAGGAACCTTAAATGCATAGTAGTACGTGAAAGAAGCTAGTCTGAAAAGGCTGCGTACTATATGATTCCAACTATATGACATTCTGAGAAAGGAAAAAAATATATAGAGCAAGTGAAAGTAGCAGGAGTTCCCAAGGGCTGATGGGGGAGGGGGGGGGAGGAGGGGAAAGAGGCAGTGTTGAATAGGCAGAGCACAGGGAATCTTTAGGGCAATGAAACTAATTTATCTGAGGCAACACTGGTGTATATATGTAATTATACATTTTCTTAAACCCATAGAATGTAAAACACCAAGAGTGAGTCCTAATGTAAATTATGGAATCTGGGTGATTATGATGTATCAATGTAGGTTCATCAATTGTCACCAATGTTTCACTGTACTGAGGGATGTTGGTAATGGGAGAGGTTATGCACATGTGATATGGGAATATGGGGAATCACTGTACCTTCTGTTCAATTTTACTATAAACCTAAAAGTATTCTAAAAAATAAAGTCTATTCAAAAGAAAAAAATTAAATAGCAAAAAATATAAGTAGGTTCCTTCTCTTTTCTGCTGTGCCATCCATATATTATCTCCAGCATACTGACTGTTTCCTTAGGCTATCCTCCACCCTCCTTAGCTCGATGCCTGCTTCACTTCCAACTATTCCATGAGGCAATAAATGCAGCTACCCTGTCTTTTGTCTCTTTTTAACAGTGAAGAAAAACAATGCCACAGAAGTCCTGGGTACATTTCCCCTCATGTCTCAATTGGCCAAAGAGCTTTGTTGCATGAACACTTTTAAACCAGTTTCTTGGGGAAGTCCATGAGAACACTATAATTGGCTTAGAGCAATCAAGGGTTATCTCCTTGACGGAAACACTCACAGAAGGACGGTCAACAAAAATTCAAGTATCTGTTTTCAAAGAAAGGGAATGGCTGTTGATCTAAAGTGCCAGCCCACATTTCACCTTTTTATCTTTGTTGCATCTTCCTCGATAACCAGCCTCCTTTATTTGAAGAAAAGGGTACTTTAGGAACACACTTCAGCCAACAAATGAATAGACATATCTATAATAATAAAAGGGAAATATGCTAATTAGACCAGACATTTTTACAGACATCATTCTGGATGTCCTTCCTGATGAAGCTGGGGCCTGAGGGAAGCCAGCCCGGGCCCAGGTGCTAGAGAGAAGCCAGTGCTGGCAGCCGGGGGAAGGAAGGCCTACTCTTGCACAAATTTTCATGCACTGGGCCTCTAGTCCTATCTAATAATTAATAATAATAATAATAATAATAATAATAATGTAATATGCAAGTTAACTATCACTCCATCACAAAGATGGTGGTGCCCAGAACCATAAGTACCCATAGCCTTCAACTTCCACACATACTTGGTGCCCAGTCCTCTCAGCCCTACCGGAGTCCCCCAGTCCCGGGAGGGTGTGGTGGAGGGGCATTGAAAGAGGGCAGTGTGAGTGGCCTGGCGGAAAGCTTGCCTCATCACCACAGTGGTCCACACCTCTGGGCCATGGAGAGCCTCTGGGCAGCAGGAGCAGAGTGGCCAGGCCCTACAGAAAGCTACTGGCACATGGATTCATGCACAGGACTACTAGTAAGATAAAAGTATGATGATTTATTAATGGTACTGCTCATCTGACTCATTGGAAACCCTTTTCTATACCACATTTTTAAAGAATTTTCTTATTTGGCCTTCAAGAGAAAGCATCATTACCATAAAAACCCTGAAGTATGCCAAGTTAATAAATTTAAGATTCAAATTCTTTTCCACTGGTTTGCATTTTCTTTTCTGATAGAGAATAACATTAAGATTTATTGAGTGACATCTGGTTAATTAAGTGTCTATTTCCTCCTGCCTGTTAAAGAGATCATAACACAGAAACACAACATTGGGAGAATAATTAAAGTGCATCCAAAGAGCAGGACTAACCTTGTAATTCACTATAATTAAAAATAAAACAAAAGCAATATGCTGAGAGAATTGCCTGTCTTAATCAGACACCTGTCTGTACATTTGACATTTTATTCTGGAAGTCTCCATTTTGCTTCTCTCCATTTCTGTGTGCAATTAAAAATTCAACTTCCCACAGACCTCTTTTTGATAAATATTTTTACTTTTAGCCTTCAGGAAATCTCACCTCTTAAAAGACCAAAAGTGGCCTGGCTAGGATGGCTCAGTGAGTGGTTGAGCATCTACCTATGAACAACAGTTTGATTCCCGGTCAGGGCACATGCCTGGGTTTCAGGCTTGATCCCCAGTGTGGGGCATGCAGGAGGCAGCCAATCAATGATTGTCTCTCAGCATTGATCTTGCTTTCTTTCTCTCCCTCTCCCTTCATCTCTGAAATCAATAAAGATGTATTAAGACCAAAAGAGACCTTCTAACTGCCTCTACACAAGGAGCAATGACCCTGTGTGTCCAGGGAAGGAGCAATAATGGGGATCAGCCAGGAGAGGGTACCTTGCCTAACAGCAGTTGGTGCTGGGGGAGGGCAGTGATTCTGGGTCTTGAAACCCTTCAGACAGCTATGACCAAAGTTGCAGGTGACATCCTAATGATGACGTCTTAAATAGTGAATAAACTGATAGGAATAGTCAACATAAAACTCCCCCATATATTAATAACCACATACTTAGTGTTTTCTTTGTTTCTAAGAGAAGAAATTGACCCACCTAATCTTTCCAAATAGCCTATAGGACAAATATTAGAGGAAATATAACCTAAATGTGCCCCAAACATTGTTTTCCTTAAAAAAAAGGGGAGAGCAGGACTGAAAAGGATTAGCGAGATCTCACACCTTCATCTCCAATCGGAGGCTGTTACACCTCTGCTCCAAAGTGGCAGTGTAGATCCACAGCTCAACACACTCCTATTTGAGTCTTGATTTTAATATTTTCTAAATATGTGTCAGTGGACACATTGTTTATCCTTAGAATCATTTCCCTCATAATGATAATTATGTTAATTGGGCCTGTTTATTGTGAGGATTAAATAAGGATACATATGCTCAATGCCTGCCTCCTAGTAATGGCATCTTTTCATTTAGTCAAGAAATAGCTTTGTGAGCTCAATTGCATCTGGCTTTGTGACATAGCTTTGTGGGCTCAATTGCATCTGTCCTAAATTCATATGTTGGATATTCAACTCTCAATACCTCGAATGTAACCATATTTGGAGATAGGGCTTTCAAGAGAGAATTGTGATTAAATGAGGTCATATGAATAGACTCTAATTCAATATTAGTGCTCTTATATGAAGAGAGAGGGGCACTAGGGATGCACAAGCACAGATAAAAGGCCACCTTAGGACACAGCATTAAGACAGCCAAGAAGAGAGGACCCAGGAAAAACCAATCCTGCGAACACTCTAATCTTGGACCTGTAGCTTTCAAAACTGTGAGAGAATAAATTTCTGTTGTGTAAGCCACTCAGTCTGTGGTATTTTTATGACAGCCATAGCAAACCAATAAACATAGTGCAGGAAAAAAGTCTGAGATCCCATTCCCCATCGCTAAAAAAAAAAAAAAAAAAAAAAAAAAAAAAAAAAAGGCCCCTACATGTTTTCTTTATATTAACATCCCATGTAATGAAAGAAACAAACCTCCTCAAATCAACATTTGTGTCATTGATTTGTTTTGTGTTGTGTTTTGTAAAGTAATTAACATTGGCCTGGAAATAAGATGGGTTCTAATGTGATTCCTTCAATAAAACCCCGGGATTTATGGACTAGCCCTTAACTTCTCTGGACCAGAGTTTCCTGAGAAAATTGGATGAGATAACTTAGATCATAAGACTTTGATAACCGACTTATGATAACCTACTTTATGTTAATTACGGATAAAGCGGTGACTTACAGATATCTTTGGCAGAAAAGAGAGTTCCTTATAACACCCTCAACTCAAATACTTTTGTTTCTTTCCATAATTGTTTAAATTTCACTTCTTTAAATTCTATTTATTCTTCAAAGTTTATGTCATACTATCTCTATGAGGCTTTCCAAATTCTATGAACTCAGATCTCTATCATCTTCCTTTAGACTCCCATGATACGTTGCTTTCATTTTTCTAGCATTATTAAATTCAATTCAGTGTCGTTTCTTTTGTCCTGTCTTGACTCTCCCTCATTTTCAAAGCTACTCATTGAACTGCCTTTATTTTTTGTGCAGTTATTGATTTTTGAAAGCAAGAAGTGGTTTTACTCATGATATCCCCTTCAACGTCCAGTATAGCACCCTCTATCATGTGAACATCATCAATAATTAAATTTAACTAGATTAAATTTAAAGTTTTATTTAATGAAATATTTCCTATGATGAATATTTATTATATTGTTAGTAAGTTTTTATGTCATTAAAACAACATTTGATCCTACAGTTAAAACTATCTTTAATAATAAAAGTATAATATGCAAATAGACCAAATGGCCAAATAGCAGAAAAACTGTCTGGACAACCTTCGGGATGAAGCAGGGCTACGAAGGCCTACTCTTACACGAATTTCGTGCATCGGGCCTCTAGTAAAACTATAACATGCATCAGGGTTGAGATGAAATATCTGAATAGATAAAATATTAAGCAAACACTTAAAACATTTCTTCTGGTGGGTAACTCCAGTTGAAATAATGGTTGTGTGAATGTTTCATAAAAGGTACATTATGTAAACATCGCATTTTGGAAGTATATTCTGTAGTGATAGAATATAGAACATCATTTTCTTATAACCATAAAATAGAGATTTCACTGAAGATAGAGATAAAATCTATTTTTGTACTTACCCAATTTGACAGAGTTATGGCACATCAATAAGAAACATTCTGTAACATTAAAAAAAAAAAAAAGACGAAGTATACTTTTTAAAAAGATTCTGTTGTTAATATCTGAAAAGACAATACCAGTATTTTTACTTTTGTAATTTATTTTTTATTCCCAAGATGATGGCTAGTAAATCAAGAAAACATACAATCACCCAGCCTGAGAACTGCACTAACTGAAACAAGGGCACCAGTTTGTCAGCCAGTTCTTGGTTATCCATTCTTTTGTAGCCAGAGACGATGCTTATTCCACAAATGCTCCATATTAAGGAATGGAATGAGTTTCAATAGTGTAACAAATGTTTCAAGGCTATGCCACAAACAAAATAACCTTTCTAAATTTCCTTATATTATCCCCTAACTTATCCACATCTCCTCATGGGGACTCGGGTGCCATGACTCAGGTGGAGGGAGGTGTGCAGGGACCTGGGGGTTCAGGTGCTGCCCAGGGCCCAGAGGTCAGCTGGGACCTGCCCTTCCACACCAGACATTCACACTTCAATCACCAGCCAGGCCTAGGGACCATACCCATACACAGATTTCGGGCACCGAGCCTCTAGTAGACATATTTTTCTATCTCTGCTCACTGAGAGGGCCTAGAAACAATGACATTCCAGGGCCACTGACCACATCCAATGCCCGGATCTTGGTTTCTAATACCATTCTCCAATAATATGAACCCAGCTCTTGGAAAAATGGCTGATTCTAGGACTTAGGCAGAGAATATACAACATGAGCCTACAAACTCCTGCAGTGCCAGAAAATAAGAAAATGCTCAACAAACGAAATAATGGGGGTGTGTCAAAGGAACACATATGCCAACCTGGAAGTATTCCCAAAAGCCAAAAATAAATAATCTGAGCAGCAAAACAAATTACCTTATATATTATAACCCAGAGCATAACATTCATATTTATGAGCCCATCATTATAATTATTCAATAAATAAATGGAGAGAGGAGAAAAATCTCCAAGCCAGAAGAATTCCAAATAATGTATGTAGGTACTGTGTCCTCAAAGAAGTGAAGTTTAACTCCCCACAGCCTGAGTGTGGGCTGCACTTGCTGACTTGCTTTCTAGCATGCAAAGGGGTGGGGATAAATTTACAGTGGAGAAACCTGGCAAATAGGAGGTGATCAAATTTAACATCATTGCCAAGTAATGTTTAAGCACGTGCCCTTGATTAACATGATGAGAAGAACACTTCACCTCTGAGGTATTATTTCCAAAATTTCAAAAGTCCAGACTGATCAAGAGAAAATATTGGGCAAACCCAAATTGAGGAACTTCTACTCAAAACTGTCCAAGTCATCAAAACACTGAAAAATCTGAGAACATGTCACAGCTAAGAAAGCCTAAAGAGTCATGGTAACTAAATGTAATATGTGTTTGTGGCAATGGGATCGTGGGACCAAAAAATGAACATTAGGGAAAAACTAGTTAAAATAAAGTATTGAATTCAGCTCATTGTAATGTACCAATGTTGATTCCTTAGTTGAAATAAATGTACCATAAGAATGCAACATATTAACAACTGGGGAAACTTGGTGAGGTGTACATGGGAACTCTGTACTATCTTGCAACTTTTCTGTAAGTCAAAAACTATTCTAAAAGAAAAGTTTTCTTAATTTTTAAAAAAAATGTAAAAGAAGTTTCAGTCTGTTTCCTAAAATAAGGAGCTCTGATTTAATATTGTTTTTGTTCTGGGACAACCAATACAATAGACCTTATAGTTATGAAAATACAAAGCACGTGCCCATCATGTGTTCTTAAGGAAGGCCTAATAGCAGTGAACTGACCCAAATGGTAGGTATTTCAGAAGGAGAAGCTGAGCAGTCTGTTTGGTTAGGTAACTGCCTATTTTGTAAAGCTTGGCAGATTTCTGACTATGCAGACTTTGTTTTTCACATTAGAAAAAACATGAATACATGGTTAAATTATTGGGTGCTCAGACTGACCACGAGAATTTACGTTGGAGAGCACCCTGGAAAGAGCATGCAAGCAAATATGTTCAGATCACCTGCAAGATACTCTTCCATGATAGACTGGACTGGTGCAGGGTGTGGTCACTGTGTAAAAAATTTGAACATACATTTAGAATAATTAATTTACTCCTATCTGCATCATTGGGAAAATGCACCCCTCCTGCTTTTTTTTTTTTTTTTAATGAATCTTTATTGTTGAAAGTATTACAGTTACCCCCCTTCTGCTTTTTCATTCAAATTCTACTCCAAAGTCAAGCAAAATTGACTTTCTCCTTTAGACTCTGTCCAAACGGGGAGCCGTCACTTAACAGCAACTGACAGCTGTTTGTTAATATTAAGAAAAATCAGAAAAGCTTTCTTTTTCTTTAAGGTGCCCACTTTGAAAGTATTAGTAACCATAACTAATTAAAAATTTAATTGGGCCAAATTAAATATATCTATAGTATGAATTTGGACTGGAGGCCATCATTTGTAACTTCTGGCCTAGCTACATTGGTATAACTCTGAGGTTACGTTATAAATTCAGATACACAATTAAAAAATATGTATCTTCAGTATGGTGAAGAATCACATTTTTAAAAGGTTGTTATAGAAGTATGACCTAGAAGGAAATAGTATAGTCATTTCAGGGAAACAGGGGTGTCAAATTCTTTTAAAAATTAGTAGATACCAGAAGATGTTCAATATATAGAAATTCTAGAATCTATTTCACTTCCAACTTTATTTCATTTATCAATTTTAAGCACAGGTTAGATAGACTGTTAAACCCAACTGAAAGCATGGCCAAGTCACAATGGAGGCCAGATGCAGGTACTGGGAGAGCTGGAGATTCAGTGGCAAGTTGAAGGGCAATTCCCAAGTTCAAGGAAAGATCAGAAGTATTCAGCAATGTCAACTAAAGAAGGATGGGTCTGATAGTGGCAGAAATTGTAAAAGGCAGTGATCATCTCAAACCGAAATTAAACTCGATTACCATTACAAAGACTCATAGCCTAAAATAAGTTAATTTCCTCTGTGACTGCCCCAGCTCAGGTCTTCTCCATCAGTTCTTCTGCAAAATGCTTTTCAGTTCTGTCTCACTGTCTTCTAATCACTCTCCCTTCACATTGCTTCTCCAGTGAAGTGTCAGTGACATACTTAAGAAAGAGTGGTGGGAGTGGTCCGCCTGAGTGCAGGCAAAACGGTGGACAAGTCTACTGAGAATTTTTAAAAATAATAATACTGACTAAAGCTCAGCCTGCTTATGACTATGCCCAGGAGTAAGTCTAAATGATTTCAGTGACAAACTACTCCTCCCACCAAAAAAATTCTAAACAATTACTCCATTTATTATTGAGTTTTAATATTGCCTACATGAGCTTCAAATTAGAACATTTCAAGCTGCATATCCTTTAATAAACATTTTTGGATGGAAATTAATTCAGAGAATTCCCAATTATACAGTCAACTCCCTAAATGTGTTTATCTTATGAGTAAGCTTATAATGATTCAATATTGTTCAAGTTCAGTTCAGGAGCAGTTAATATCTCCAACCCTTGTGGTATTACACATCCTTACATTTAATACAGGTGGTTCTGGACCTGGGGAGGGGGCAGGAATGAGGTAGATAGGGCCAATGGGGGTGGGGGGCGTAAGGAGACCATCTATAATACTTTCAACAATAAAGAGAAATTTAAATGCACACATACATACATACATACATACATACAGGCAGGCAGTTTTTGCTTTGCACAGCAGTGTGACACTAAAAAATGATCATGTAGCCCTAACTGGTTTGGCTCAGAGCAAGAAAAAAACAAAACCTATGCAAAACAACTTCATAATCCATGGGGAAAAGCCTGACTCTTCTGTGACTTTAAATTTTTTGGTTGAAACATTATAAATTGTCTTACTGTTGGTTATAAATAAATTATGTAATGCAAAAATAATAAAATGAATATTATTATACTGTAATTTAAAATATTAAAAATATTGTGAATTAAAAGTGTTTTATTTCTTTGTAAAAAATAAAAACACTTCTTAAGAGTAGTTGAATGACATTTGCCTTCTTCTTATCCTAGAATTTATAATATGGAGTGAGCATTGTTTTCTGTGCCTTGACAAATTGTCATACTCCTTCTGAATAAGCTTCCAACATTTATCCTTTGCTTTTTCAACGTCATCAAGTATCTTCAAGAGTTCCTTTCATGTGAAGTGTCTGCCAGTGCCATTTCCCATTTTTCATCACAACCAACTGGCCTCATTAATGTCAGTAAATTTACCTCCACTGAGTTCCCCTGAATTCATCTAGGGTCTCTAATGATGCAAAGCCAACAATCGCATGATCAGCTATTTCTTCTATAACTTCATCCATGTTGGATGTCAATTTTACTTCTAGCATTATCACTTTTGTTTTGTTGCACTTTCTCCTGTGTTAGCCAATTTACTTTTTTTATTGCATTTTTGCACTAGGCAATAAGGATGTAACACAACTGCTAGTATACTAGTATACACTTTACTATCTGTGCTCGCTAAAAGGTGACAATCACCAAAGACTATTAAAGAAGTGTTGTGATTGGTCAATGACCGTGGCCCATATCTGCTATTTACGTAGTGACTTGTGGGCAGAGGCACTGGCAGTGCAAATTTTACTTCATGAAATTACTCACAGTGATAAACTAAACTAGTAATGAAACTGAACCTTCTTATTTAACTATAAGCTGTGGTAACTGACATTCATATCCATCAGAACCATGCAAAGCAAGGAATGCCTGTAGTAGTAGGTTTGCAATAATGATGGCACAGTAATTATAAAGAATAAATAGAACTTGTGTTACAATTATGTCATTCTATGCAACCAGTTGATGCTTTCATTTGTGTTTAATACTTAAACAGTAACAATAGTGCAAAAAAAAGGGTGTTGTTTAGTAAGTGCAAATTTTATTTCATACATGAAGCATTTTATTTTATTTGAACATCTCTAAAATTAAAATTTATTCTTTTTAAATACTTAACTTTAAAAAAAACAAAGAAACAAATAATATTTATTATATCCTTTTCATTGAAAACCATTTTGTTAGATGAGAGAGGAATGTATTTTTTTAAAAAATGAAAATATGCTAAGCATCCAATTGGATAGTTCTAAGAGGCAGATCTAATCTTATAACTCCCCTGATCAAATATTTTCACTACTATCTCTTTATCAGCTATATCAGTAATTCTTAACCCTTTGTACGCCATAAACATCTATGGCATGTGGGGATGGTTTCTGTTTTGGACACGTGGCAGTTAACTGGTTAACCAGTATCACCTGTTAATCTTTTTTTTTTTTTTTTTTTTTTTTTAAACACACATATTCCAATATAGTAGATCTAGGCTAGGGCCTGGGAAACACTCACACCACAGGCAGAGCAAAAATGCCTCCAACAAGATGGAAAAACAATCACTCTTTTCAAATTCAGGCTTATTACAGATAAGGCACTATGATAAACACTTTATATACCTTAAACTTTTAGTTTGGACAACTGTATCATTTATAGAAGTATGAAAGGAAATTTCTGGAAACAGAACACTTGCTGCTAACTTATATAGCTTTGGGAAGACTCATTTTGAATTGGTTGATTAGATCTTGCAAGGAGGAAATAAAGGGTTCAAATGAAGTAAAGAGGGAATGCCCTTAATGTGTGTTGCTTAATAGAATCGTTGCAAAGATCCTGCCCAAGACAGGAACTTGCTATCTTCAATTTTTATCTTTCTTCTTTTAGGAATTTGAGATTTCAAATCAAAGATATTCATTTTTGGCCACTGGATTCTCTATGGCCCTGTTTCTTGATTAGTAAAGCTCAAATATTTATAGTCCTAGGAAGAAACAGGTACCAAAAACAGAGGGAAAATGAAAGATGGTACCTTTAAGAAATGAACAAAGAAGGAAGATAGGTTTCCAACCACAAGAAGCAAACTGAGGGAAATAACTGCTTCAGAATATTAATATCACTGCGAAGTGGTTTTAATATGAGCAATTAATCATCTATTGTCACTTTTTGTGAAACATTATGAACATTCTATGCGAGGTCCGTCCTTCACTGTATTACATCAAGTTTAAAAGCCCCAGGCTTTTTAAACTTGGCTTATGACATTGGCAAGGCCCTTTTTATAGGCTAATTAACATGCCAAGAATTTCAAACCAACAAAAGATACAACGGCACCTTCAGTTTTCAAGAACTTTTTCAGGCACCCTTCAAGCACCTGTTACCCTCTGGCCCTCTCTGGGCGAATAACGCCCAGCACACCGGAGTGGCCCGCTTTCCATTTCACGCTGAATGCTACCCCCCCTAGGACCAGTGCTGAGGGGGTGAGGGGGAACAATGACATCACTTTATGCAAGTTTCCCCTGTGTGTGTGACTGTCCTAAAGCCTTTTGGGGGGGAATTATCAGGAAGAGAGAAATCTCACTGAGATTAATTTAAGCCTTGAAGCAAGGGGCCACCCACTGGATCAGAAGAAATCTAACAGATCCAAGTCTCAGTAAGACTTTGGAGGATCTGACACTCTTAGTCTGGCTTTAAAATATCACTGCTACTACCTTACTAAATGCTGCCTTTCCTATTATGGTTTACACTACCAATATACCAATACAGAAGAACCTATATTCACAAGCTCTAACTTCTGTTCAAATGGATGTTTACAAACAATAGAATTTCCTGTTTATGGAACCTAACTTAGCAGCAGGACAGAGTCCCATCCAAGGGGAGAAATGTTTGATTCAATTTATTAGTGAATTTTGACCAAATAGATTTATGAACTATGCCGGGGAGGAGAGGTTGTCATCTGTCCTCTGAGAGCTAATGCTGCCTGAGAGCCAACACATCGTCCCAGCAACTGGAAACAGGACTTGGCCTCCCACTGCGTCACAGCCAACTACTGTAGTAGGGTATCCTCTGCCCTCATGGCCTCCCCAGGCTAATCTCCCAAGACCATTTGTGCCAAATGGGAAGTCCTGGGATCCTCTGTACAAATGAATCCTAAAATCCTTCTTCCTTCACACTAATCTCACAGGGATTTATCTTTTCATAAAGAGGAAAACACGAACCTTTCTGCTATCACCGAGGCTTCCAACTGTGACTACTTTTATTACCTTTCTCATTAAAGCAAATTCTGAAGAAAAATAAAATTTTGGTCTTAACACAGACTTTAACATGAAATGGATTAGAATTCTTCTCCAAAGGACTAACTTAAAAATGAACGGTACAGACATGAACTATCTGAAAGGAGAAAACAGAATGATGAATAAATATGGGAAAATAGGTTCGACCCCATTAATAATCAAAGGTATGAGAACAAAGCATAAATATGTTTGCTTATTGAACTAAAAAAGATTTTTTTTCCTAATTGTCTGTTCAGTGTTAGCGTTTGCTAGACTGTGGGGGGAAATGCTCGTCCTACATACACTGCTGGTGGGAGTTGATTGATAAAAACAATTTTCCAAATACTAATTTGGGAATTTGTATTAACAGTGGAAGCTATACATAGTCTCTGACCCAGAGGCCTCCTGCCCCAGGTCCCAAGCCCACTACACTTGGCCCCTGCCTGCAGTGGTGTACTGCTGTCATTACCATTGAGACCATTTTCTACAGCCACTCCTGCAGCCCAAGGTAGAAAGAACTGTTTATCTGAGATTCACATGCCCCTGCCTATGCATGACCACAATTCCTGTCCATATATATACACAGAAAGTGAAGAGAACGAATAACAGCAAAGCTGCATTCATACAATTTGATGAATGGATTGCTGTGTCCACCTCACAGAAGCAGATGAACCCTACTCCAAATTTTGCTGGAATGTTGAAACTAAGGATGCCACACACAGACCAAGAGGGTTTCAAAAACAAACAAACAAACAACAACAAAAAAACACATGGAAGAAGGAATACAACTGCCCATATTTTTAAATTAATTTGCATTGTCCTTGGGTTAGTAATTTGTGGAGGACAAAACTGAACAGAATTAAAAGACCCTTTGTCCAAACATAAGAATTCCAGAGCCTTAGTTTATCTAACTAGATATGCAAATCTAAATCTAGATGTGAGATGAATAGACATGATTAACATGTACATCAAAACATGTAGTAAAAAAAAAATGTAGAGGGAAAAAAAGAAAAAATTAGCTTTGTTCTTTAAGGCAAGAATAATTCACCAAAATCACCAAAAATGCTGATGAATTGCCTGAAAATGTGTAAGAAAATCAGCTTACTGTGCTCTTTGAAGAAAACCTGTTGAGATTTTGATTGAAATTGCATTGAAGCTATAGATCAAATGGAGAATTATATCTCTATAATATTGAATCTTCTTACCAATGAACATTTATCTTTTCATTCTTCAGGTCTTCATTTAATGTCCTGCTTAACATATATTTAATATATATGTCATTGTATAGGTTTACCTAGAGATCTTACATATCTTTTTTATTTCTTCCTGAGTACTTGATATTTCTGATATTTTCCATATATTTTCTAGGTTTTTGCTGCTGGTCTAAAAAAATGCAGTTGAGTTTTGTACACCTCCATCCATCTTGTTCAACTCTTCTATTATTTCTAATAAATTATCTGTAGAATCTTTTTGGTTTTCTACATCTGCTAATAAAGACAGTTTTAGTCTTAACACCATATAACCACAAAAAGGAGCATATAATCTCTCCAAAAATATACAAGCAACAGGTAACATTGGTTGCTAACCTAAGGCATTAAATAATCCTTTATGCCTCAGGTCCTTCTTGAATTTTGAACCATTTTATAAATCACCTATTGCAAATAACTAAAATGTATTTTTTCAAAGTCAATTTTAAGGCCATTAAAATATGACAATAGACGGGCAAATCACTGGCTCTCTGGACCTCAGTTTCCATGTATGAGTGAGTGCCCTTGATAGGATAAGACCTGAGGCAGTGAACCAGAGTGAAACCAGCCTGCAGACCCGGTGTGTTTACCTCTCATGAGGGGTTTTAGTTTTTGTTTTATCTAGTCACCAACATTTAAAAACATAGTTCAGTCACAAGTTTAGGCTACAACTTTTTCATACAATCTGGCAACCCCAGAGTTGACTATTGGCATCCTCCTCATAGGCAAGGTGTGGCTCTCCAGTTTGTCAAAGTCCCACCCAGTGGGATTCAGTCTTTTCCATTCTCACCTGATTAGATGCCTGTGGCCATCCGACTTTACAGCTCCTTAAGGAGAGGTCACTGATCCTTTCCCATATACACTCTGAGAAGCCATTCACTTAAAGTGTGCGTGTGCGTGTGCGTGTGTGTTTCAGTTAGCCGGTAAGAGAGATACCATTTTAGTTAAGGGAACAACAGCTAATTGGTAAATGATTGTGTGTGTGTGTGTTTTTTTGTGTGTGTTTTTTTTCAAAAAGAAGAAAAGTATTAAGATTGCATTCATAAGATATACAGTAAGATGGAAAGTTTACTTTCTTTACAATTCAGACTTGTAAAAAATATATGGGACTCTTATTTTATCTATTACTGATCTGGTCTTGTTCATGAGTGCCATCCACTCGGCTGCAGGGAGGGAACAAATTGTCTAGTCTCATTCAATATTCTCTAGCAATTTAAAATGCATCCATAAGGAACTCACACTTAACATATCATTTAGGAAAACGAAGAGTCTTTCAGAGTTCTTTCCTCCTCCATTACAAAATGCCTGGGTATGTGGGCAAGGGAGTGTGCCTCAGATGGCTTTAGAGAGGGAGACCTGGCCCCTGCCCACAGACTTGAACTATGGATTGGTTGTAAAGGCTGCTACAGTGGGGCTGGGCTGGTTTCCCCTCCCTCAGCATTCTGTTTTCTGTTGCTCATGTAAGGGACTAGTGCCCTCATCTTCCCTTTGCTCTCAGCTAAACCAAAGCTCTATGACTTCTTTCCCTGCTGAAGCAGCCCTATCTTGGCTCTTTAGCATGTCATTTCTCAAGCCTGGCCACGATTTCCATTAGCCCCCTGTCCAAGAGTCACTTCACAACTATTAAATAAGTCAATTCACCTGATAAGGGAGCTTCGTCCGGATGACTCTTCAGCCAGATCCTTGGCTATTCTGAGATCCCACGCATACACAGGGGAACCAGGAAACTCAATAAACATAAACACCAAGGTCTCCCTTGGGGTGGGGAACGTCTGGCCTGAGGGCAGTTATAAGGCCGCAAAAATCATTTGGCCTGGCCCTGCCAAGGCATTAAGGTTGAGTTAATTAAGTATTTGACCAAATACAGCAGGCTAATTTTTTAGTTGATAATTTAGTATGGCCTACAACTGATGTTATAAATATCCAATAGTCCTTGGCAGCAAAACGTTTCCCCATCCTTGCTCTACTGGGATGGCAGGGTTTACTTTGATGTGAGTGCTTAGTGTGCTGCTGAGCAGGTGGTTGTTAACAGAGATGAAGAAAACATGTGTATTTCTAAGGAGAGACTAAATCATGATTGTATACTGGTCTCTCCAATTCAATTGTGAGCTATACTTTTTGTACTTAATCTCACTAGTCTGATTACTGAATCTCTTTCTCTCAAGCCGGAATTCTCATTTCTCCATAACACCATATTATATATACAATATATGTACACTGGACTCAGAATAAAAATACAAAATTACTACCAACAATAATATGCTTACTGAAAACAGGTTTTTTTTTTTTTAATTTTAGGTTGTTTTTGTCCTTAGATATAGTCTTCTATTATGTATAATCAAATTTCTGAGTTTTACAGCTACTTGAATTAGTTCCTATTATGCCACCAATTCTATAAATGGGTTCATTTGCTTTTGATTTTTGAGAATGCTTTTCTAATATTTTCCATTAGAGTTATGTAAAATATTGACATGGTTCCAAATCTACAAATCTACAAACTAAAGTTTAATCAAAGAAGGCTAGTGTTTTTATCTTTACCTCTACTCTCTCTTGCCAACTTATTCAGAGTTTTGTCTTCCTATTTTAATATATTCATATCTTAAAAATCTTCTTAAATAAATGGGAGTATACTATTTTGTGTATATTTTAGAGTTAACATTTTTTATTTTGTTTATTTTTCATCACTATTTAAACACTATGCCCTCTTCTATGCCCTCTTTCACTGTTGGTGGGAATGTAGATTGGTGCAGCCACTGTGGGAAGCAGTATGGCGTTACCTCAAAAAATTAAAAATGGAATTGCCTTATGACCCAGCGATTCCACTTCTGGGAATTTATCCAAAGAAATCCAAAAGATAATTCAAAAGAAAATGTGCATGCACCCCTATGTCACTGCAGTAACATCTGTTACAATAGCCAAGATTTGGAAGCAGCCCAAGTGTCATCAGTAGATGAGTGGATAAAACAGCTGTGGTACCTTTATACAATGGAATACTACTCAGCTATAAAAAGGAAGGAAATTGTATCCTTTGCAACAGCATGGAGAACATTTTGCTCTATGAAGTAAGCCAGTCAGAGAAAGACACCTACCATATGATTTCACTTATATGGGAATTTAATGGACAAACTGAACTATCAAGCAAAGCAGAGATAGACTCATTGATAGAGAGCAAGCAGACAACTTTGGGCAGTGGGTGGGGGAGGGATTGAGCAAAAAAATACAAAAGAGGCAGAGAATTCACGGACATGGATGATAGAGTAAAGATTTTAAATACACTTGTACTTAGAATTTTAGGTCAGGAAGTTGCTTTCCAAATTATATAGTTAAATCTCTACTCCTAAAGAGGAAACTTAAGACTTGAAAAGGTTAAATTATTTGCTAAATACATTTGGCTAATTGCTAGTACTGGGACCCAAATTCATACCTCTTGATTCTCGTCCTTGTGTACTTTATTATCAATAAATAGTTACAGACAATCATAGTGATTGCTATGTAAATTGATAAATTATTGGAAGAAAATTTTCTTAAAGAAACAAACACCTGGATTCAACCAGATGATTCATTTTCTTCTCGTTTTTTTTTTTGTTTGTTTGTTTGTTTGTTTTAGCTTGGCTCAAATTCTAGCCCTTGAGTCAATTTAAGAGGGCTCAATTCATCCTACTTTTTTTCCTTAGAATCACCAGCACCTTCCAAAAAATGTAGCTGCCAAATGTTTTATGCCTTAGCAATTGTAACCGTTGGCAAAACCCCTACACCCTTTCTTCTGCTTTTTCTGATCAACAATTTATTATCATGATTTTCTCTACTTATCCCTAGCACTCTCCACCTAATAGCTAAAGAGGAATTTGCATTTGGTGGCCTCTGCAGGAAGGGCTTAAGCAGATTGTGGAGCCCTGTGACTAATTACCCTCTAGAAATGCAGTCTCTTGGTCTTTGTTAGCTTGGAGCACAGACTGGTACACATTGCCACCTGTTTTGTACTGCCTAGGAACTATAAATGACTTTTACATTTTTAAATGTTTGTAAAAGTAGAAATATTTACTGGAACACAGCCATGCTCACTCATTTAAAGATTGCCCATGGATATTTTTACTCTACAGCAGCAGAAATGAGTAGTTGCAACAGAGACCATATGACTGGCCTAACATATTTGCAAACACTTCACCATGCTCTGCTTTACAGGATTCCTCTTCCTGTCCCTTCCATTCCTTTGCAATCAAAATACAATCAATTCTCTTTTCCAACTCACTCTCAGGATCAATCTCCTATATATTCACTTCTTTCTCAAAAACCTGAGATTACAAAATTTTGCAGAACCCAAGTTTTCAATGCTTTATTCAGTTCTACTAAAGGTTGTTTGTTCATATTCATTTTTACCCATACAACATCATTTATCACCATTTCAGTATATTTTTATTGATTCAATTGAATGCTTACTATGTACTCATCATGTAACTAAGGACCCCAAGTTCCCTTATTCTGCCCAGGAATTGTATGCCTCCTAATTCTTCTGTTTCTACCTATCAGGAGATCACAACTTCAGAACTGGCTCCCTGATGCTCTTTCAAATACATAGGGTCTGAATGGACCACCCATAGCTAAACTCCCCACCATACTATATAATAAAAACCTAATATTCTAAGTGTCCAATTGACCAGTTGGCAGTTCAACCAATCAAAGTGCAATATGCTAATGCTATGCTAAAGCTGCTTAACCGCTCACTATGACATGCACTGACCATCAGGAGGCAGACAGTTGACCAATTGATCAGTCATTATGACATGTACTGACCACCAGGGAACAGATGCTCCAACCAGTAGCTAAGCTTGTTGCTGGGGTACAGCCGATCAGGACTGAGACAGGCCTGACATGCCCTGAAACCCTCTCACAGACCCTCCCCAGCTGGCCAACCTCTCATGTCACTCCCTGGCCCTGTCTGTGCACCAGTGGGGTCCCTAGGCCTGGTCTGTACTCTCTCCCAATCCCACAAAGACATGTCTGTCCCAGTGACAACAATGATTGGGTTATATGTTTCCAGAACTAACTAGTCCTCTCCACCTTTCTTCTAAAGGTGGGTTTTCTCTCTGGCTTCAGTGGACCTTTTCCTCAGTCCAACAGATATGTTTAAATAATTTTAAATCTCAAAGGCAGAGGATTAGATTGGTTTATGTTGTGTAAATTTAAAGGTAATTTTGAGATACTCCTAAATCTAACCCGTAATCCTAATGTAAATTAGGTACTTTCCAAGCCACAACATTTCCCATGACAAGAACATGTAGGACTTTGCACAACCAAGATGACTTGTTCAAGGAGCAGAATGAAAGGATGTTATAGCCCAAAGTTATATAATTTTCATCCTAAAGGCAAAACTTTTTATAGTCTCTAAAAAGGAGTTCTTCATTTTAAAAATCTTGAAGTCTATTTCCTCTGGATGCTATACTTTATCATTGTTTCCACTGATACTTAACATGCAGTTAATGATTAGAAGACTGTTTTAATAGAGTTTTATTGGTAGTAGGAAAAGCATAAGGCATAAGAAAAAGCAAAGTTTCATTTTGTTTAAGCAGAAATGGCTGAGCAGGAACACAGTTCAATTGAGTCTGATAGCAATTTTCATTTTCTTTTTAATTGACCTAGTATAGACCCTTAACCATACAGAAGTTCTCAAGCTTTAACCTAAAGAGATTTGCCTGGGGAATTGAAAAATACAATGTCTTGTCCTGACCACCAGAGATTCTAATTCATTATATTCAGAGTGTGACCTGGTAATGAGATTTCTAACATCTCCCAAACACAGTATACACACACACCACATACATACACAAATGCACATACACCATCTATACCTGCACCAGCACTATCACCTGGAACTCTAGGAGATTCTGACACAGACGGAAGAGGACCAGTCTTTCAGAACACCATGATACAAGAGGATTGCCTTTTTACTCTCACCCCTGCCCACCTCACTCTATCCCTCCAACCTTTCCCAACATAAGAAAGACAAGCTCATACTAAAGCCTCACCTTTTCTAAAGATGAAGCTCTGGCCTGGCTCACTGACAGTTTTATAATTAGGAGAAACAGCCAACCTATTCAGGCAGAAGCGCTGGAGAGCAATTTTCACTCTCCCAGGTTGACATAAGAACTCAGCAGACTCAACTTGTAAATGCAAAATAACTGCTCAGCAGCCAACTTCCAAGGTAATGGAATGTGTCTATACCAGTTGCCACTCCCCTGGCTTCCCAAACAAATAGAAAACAAACATACAGCCAGAACTTTGACCCCACAGGACTCAGGATCCATCTGGGCAAATACAGATGGTCTGAGGCAGCACTGTCCTATATAACTTTCTATGACAATGTTCTATGCCTGCATTGTCCAGTATGGTAGTCATTTGCCACATATAGCTACTGAGTTCTTGGAATGCCACTAGTGTAGACTGAGTTTTTAATTTTACTTTATTCTAATCAATTTAAATGTAAATATTTGTATGAACTAGTGACTATTTTATTGTACAGCTCATATCTAAGGTCAGTCAGGCATGGGTTCATATATAAATACAGATGACAATATAGTTTATAATGATAGATTTCGCTGTTCTTTAGATTTGGTTATTTCATTTTTGTAAGCTTCTCTAGGGTCAAAAATGTTTCTTGGTCGTTTTTAGAACTACAGCTTACAAGTTTCCACTTAGTACATACTCAAAAATTATCTCATCAAACCAATCTATAACTAAGGTATGCACATAGTTTAAGAAGACAAACAGACCTAAATAAAAAACCACCTTTCACTCAACTACCTTTCCAATCCCTTTCCTAGGGAAACACTTTCAACTCTAGCAGTTTTTTTTTCTATCGCGTATATCCTTGTTTCTAAGTAATAATGTATATTACCATCTCTTAATTCAAAGTATTATACATACCTACTGACTTCCTATTAAAATAGGTGGGATTTCTAGCTCTTTCATAATGCCCAACTACTCCTTCATCTTCCTAATAGTTATATCACAAGTTTTAGTCAAAATCCCTACTTAATATTTTCATTATTATAACTTCATAATATCTATATCTATATCTATATCTATATATATATCTATATATATATCATTATGGCTAAGCCATGATATGTACTGTAGGTCAGCGTTTTTCAACCGCTGTTCTGCGGCACACTAGTGTGCCGCGAGATGTTGCCTGGTGTGCCGTAGGTGCAGACAAGACAAGAATTTTATAATTTTTCACTATTTTGTTTACTTAATATTTCATAATAAAGTAATTATAAAATACTTTCTTTGTGTTTATTTGATTCCTATTCAAGAGAATTACTTTATATATAGTCAATATAGGCACAGAGTTAAATTTTTTAACATTTTCTAATGGTGGTGTGCCTCGTGATTTTTTTCATGAAACAAGTGTGCCTTTGCCCAAAAAAGGTTGAAAAACACTGCTGTAGGTAATGGAGGGGAGAGGGCCTCCTCTCCCCCTGGGGCTCTTGTAAGTGGGGTCCTTGGCCTACCACTGGAATAAGCATTTCCAGAGGCTCCCATGAGAGGATGAGATATAGTAGAAAGCTTTATTTCCATAGAATTACACCTCTGGGTTTTCCAAGTTCCATCTCCCTTAATCCAGTCACAAAAGACGTGTAGATAGGGCTTCAGTAGAGCTAAAATCAGAGCCAGTGTCCACAGTTTCCTTTCCATGTTGAAGCTGGGTCCACTCTAGCATCAGGCTAGGTTAGCTTATTTGTCCTCACTGCAGTCCGTTGGTCTATTGTGTGTGGGGTCTGCATGGCAGTGACCATATAGGCGAATGCAAGAGAGCCAAGAATTGCAAGAGTCAGGAACTAAGCCCGCAAGAACAACAGAGTCCCAAGAGAGCCGCAGAGCAATGAGAGAGAAAGGGCCCCTTTGCTTAAGAGATTAGATATTCCCACATTTACGCATGCTTACAGTGGCCATGTCCATTCTGGCTAATGATCTCTATTCCCAGATGTAATTGATAGGAAAGTACTTTCCCTAAGTCACTCTAACTTTACTGGGCATGCATCTGTTTTCCCTTTGTCCGTTGCCCTTGTCCCAGTATTTTGCAGGGGATAGACTGTGGCTCCCTAGGGTGTGCAAAGTTGCAGCCTCCTGGTGAAGCTGCCCAAATGACATGCCTAAATGTCTGGCTTCCCTCTTTGCTCCTTCCCTATTATTACTAACTAATTACAATGTATCACTATGATTACATTTCTTCTTTTGTGCTGTTTTCCCCTGGAATGTTTTCCTCTCCCTCTCTTCCTTCTCTCCTCCTCCTGCTCCTCCTTTTCATTTGCCTGCTTTTATGTGAAACTAGGCTAAAGGTTCATATACCCTCCACAAACTCTGTGAATGCTTCTCGTGCAATTTTCTTAATGGTCAGACCTGGCAAATGAACCAGGAGCTGTCCATCTTCCTACTTCAATATAGTCTTTCCCCAGGCCGGATGCATAGCTAGAGCCTTGGAAATTACCTTTGCTTCTCTTTCCTGGGTTGCATTTCATAAAATTCGTAGTCTGCTCTTTCATTTAGCGGACCATGCCCTTTAGGAGTTGGTGGGGGGAAACACTGCATGAGTAGTAAAATTTTTTGTGTGGCTTTATAGTTCTGAAATAACTTTATTATATCCCCACATTTAAATGATAGTTTAACTGGGTCAAAAATTGGCAGAGTTTGGGGTAAAAACAGATAAGAATCTGCAAGATTGGAGGGAATTGTTTCCCTCCAGAATTTTGAAGATTTTCTTCCTGTGTGTGGTGTTATTGTGAGAGCTAATACCACTCTGATAAACATTCCTTTATATGTGTTTGGCTTTTTTCTTTTTGAAAGCTTTTAGAATTTTATCTTTATAACTATTATTCCTAAACTTCACAAATATGTGTTCAATGTGATTATATTTTTTATTCATTGTCCTTGGTACATGGACACTTTTAATTTAAGGACCTATGTCTAGTGAAATTTTATTTTATTATTACTTTGAAAATGTCCTATCATTTTCTCTTTAAAAAAAAGTCCTATTTGTTAGAATACTAAATCTAAACTAAGCCTCTTTACTGTCAGTTTCTTTATTATCATTTCTTCTTCCTGGGTGCTTTCCTGGACTTTATCTTCCAAATTGTGATACTTTTACCTTCAAGTATCATTTTAAATTTCTAAATGCCCTTTGCATTTTAATTTTATTTCATTAAAGATATTAACTAGGATTAATTTATCATATTTTTATTCAATTCCATGAATTGCTTTTGTGTGTTTTTTAATTTTTTAATTTACAGGGTTCACAGTTTACAGCTTATTTGTCACAGATGGCTCTTCTCCATGCCCAACACCACCTTCTTTCTAACTGTAATCAAGTCCCCATCTCTTCTCATTTGATTGTCATTCATCTGAAATCGCCTCCCACCTTCCTTTGCCTGAGAAATGTCCCACCTTGTGAGTCCGGTAGAGAGGCAGAGCTAGCTCCCACTGTCCTGGCCAATACTGTAAGTTCTTATGTTCCCAAGCCAACCTTGCAGGTAGGGTGCCAGCATCTGACCAAATCAGATGCACCTGCTCCTGCTAGCAATGTTCAGGAACAAGGATCATGGGAGGGAGGGGAAGTCCCCTTCTGCGGTGGGACCTGGGACAGTGTGATCAGGTCCCCGGAAGAGCAGCAGCGACATGCAGAGCCCTGTGCCAGCAGGGTCCACTTAGGCACCTAACCCTCCAGCTGGGGCAGCCAGGTCCTCAGAGCCTGAGCCAGATCCTCCCGACTTCTGGTGGTTCTCTTTACAAACCACTATCCTTTTAATAAATCCCCTTTCTGCTCCAGCTAGCTGGAACTAAGACTCTGACTGATACATGCAGGTTTCATAGTTGGATGGTTGAAATAGCTGTGAGAAATAAAAGTGGAACTATTGATCTATGAAATGACAGCAATAATTATAGATAGGTAGGTAGGTCTGTCTATCTATCTATCTATCTATCTATCTATCTATCTATCTACCTACCTACCTACCTACCATCTATATTAAGACTACAGATAGGTAGGTCCTTCTTTTGGTATCCACAAATTTTTTATTGGTGTGAACAATATAGGCCTGCGTTTTTAGGTTCCTTTTCCAAGAAAAAAAAAAAAAAACGCTGCTAATATTCCTTTAATCTTGCAAATTTTAGGGACCCGATTCAAGGTTCTTATTGGCCCCACTAGAAGCTGGGACACATGAGACAGAAAATGAGCAAGCCAGCTAGCTGTCCTCCTCAGCATAACTGCCTAGACCAGTGGTCGGCAAACTCATTAGTCAACAGAGCCAAATATCAACAGTACAACGATTGAAATTTCTTTGGAGAGTCAATTTTTTTAAACTTAAACTTCTTCTAATGCCATTTCTTCAAAATAGACTCATCCAGGCCGTGGTATTTTGTGGAAGAGCCACATTCAAGGAGCCAAAAAGCTGCATGTGGCTCGCGAGCCGCAGTTTGAGGACCACGGACTAGACCCATTTCTCAGACAGCTGTGTGTTTAAAGCCCCCATGGGTCTATACAGCCACATTCAAAATGCACATTTAGATGAGGGGGGAGGGAAAGAAAGGGAAAAAGAGGGAGGGGAAGAGAGCATGAGGAGGCAGTTGTGGGAATCATATTTGAGTGTTTTTAATTAAGCAAAGCTAATGAGTGCCAGTGCCCTTTAAAAAAAAAAAGTAGCATCCAGGTGGTGGTTTAGGTATCATTACTATAAATAAAGGTAATGTAAGCTTTGGGAAATCAGAGGTAAATTCCTGAGAGAACTTCATTTTCTATTCAGGATTTAAATAGCAACTTACAAATAAGAAACAGGAAAATGAGGTTTTTTTTTTCACCAAAAATCAGACAAGACTAAATAAAACATTGAGAATTAACTCAATACAGTGAAACAAATGCTTTCAAAGGCCAGTGAGTAGAGATGATATAACATTAGGGTTTGAAGAGTATCTAGAGATAAATAGGGTTTGGGGCCCCATCCTAACCTCAATTTGACAATCTGATGAGAGTAGAAGCATGGAAGAGGTATGTGAAAACAAAAAGCTAAATAAATGTGATAAAAGGCAAAATATTATAAAGCAATAAGTGTAGCAGAAAAAATATTTTCATTTGTTTTTCAATGTCTCTATTTTTCATTCCCAAACATGTTGACCCAGCACTCTGCATGCAGTGAGGCTGAAGTGCGCATTGTTTTCAGGTGTGTGTGTGGGGGGGGGGGGGGGGGCTGTGTTAGCTCTGCCTGACATAAACTAGCCACAGACACACTGTGATGAGGTTTCGTGGGTTGTTTTTTTTTTTTAGTTTACAGCGTTCACAATTTACATGAAAATCTCTAGCTTTCAACTGTAAGAGCTAGACTCTTAAAAGATAAAACTTTTTTTCTCAGAAATCTCAAAGATGGGCTTTGAAATAACAGTCAGTCAAGCATCAAGGGCTGGATTGTGGAGTTTTAACTGTACATAAGCACAGAGTAGAGAGATCCAGGGTAGGAACCGGGCAGGGATTTGAGGAAAGCCCATTCTGAGGTGGAGGGAATCAGCTTGGGAAAAGGAAGAAAGGGCCAGAGAGTTGAGATGCTCCTGTCTCGGGTCCCTTCAGTGTGAGGGAAGAGGCACAACCGGGCGAACTGAGAATGCTGTAGGACTGAGCTTCACTTCCTTCCCAAAGTCTCGGAGGAGATCTCCTCGCCCAGGGAACGGAACCTCCCTGGGATGGTAGGGGAGAACTGGCACAAGTTGTGTTTGGGCTGAGGAAGAGTGTGAGATAGACCCCTTTGCTCCACTCAAGCGCGAAGTGAGACTAACCCAGAAAACCTCTGGCGTCCTTTCCGAGGGGTAAGAAAGGCATCTGAGCATGAAGAGCCCCAGCGTATGAAGAGGCCTGGAGCCGACCTGAGAATGCTGTGTCATGGGGACAGGGGCCCCTTTTGCAGAGGCTGCAAGGCCAGAGTGTAACCGGGCAATCAATGGGTCTGTGCTGCCTGTCACTACTTGAGCCAATTAAGCAGAGACAGGGTTGAATCTTACATAAGCATCTATTCCAATACTGCCAGCAGTACGGTAGAGCAGCAGGTCATCCACAAAAATCTGCTCTCTCCCTCTACCAGAAGCCAGATGCTTCTATTGGGTAGAAGGACAAAGATTGCAGGGGAGGTAGGCAAAAGGTATGCCCAATGGGCAGTTTACAGGTCTGGAGATTTGCAAAGGCCTGCAGGTATGCAAAGGCTGGCTATTCTGGTTTCCCCAGCAAGGTTGTTCACCTTTCAGCTCCCTGATGGGGAGGATGAGCTGCATTTCCAGGTGAGTTCCCAGCCAGGTTAGAACGTGCCTTCTTTAATAAGAACAAAACAATCACAATAACAGAGCATGGTCCATATTTCTTATAATTACAGCTGGTCCTAAATATCCTATTTTTGCCCCTATCAAGGGGACAATGGGTCATCAGTGAGCCTCAGAGGATCAGCAACACCAGTGGGAGTAGAGAGAGAAGAGAGTGGCAAGACGATGTCCATGCCAAGAGAATAGATGAGGAGCAACAGCAGCCAGAGACGGCTGCAGCAGACACAGTGAGACTTCACAGAAGGCCAGCCAAGCACAGCTGCCAGCCCTGTGCCAGGAGTGCCCATTCTGGACACTGGAAAGGGAGAGAGAGAGACCCCTCAGCAGGGACAAAAACCCTGGTAGGGGGCACAAACCTCAACTGACTGAATTTCATCCTGATTTGACTAGTGGCTGAGTAAACTCGAAGAGGCAATAGCTGATTGGTGGCTGATGAGTAAACTAGAGTCTTTCATTGGAAATCATTTCTATTCTACACAGGGCAGTGTGGGCACAGGACCCACAACACAAAGGTACACACAGATGCTGTGAAGAAATTGAAGGAAGGAGACACTATTAATTTGGGAGGGCAGAGTGTTATTAACAGGATTTTTAAACCGTACCTCCATGAATTTGACAAGTAGAAATGAGGTGGAGGCATTCCAGGTGGCAGAAAGAGGCTGATTAAAGCCTAGGAAATGGAAGGAGGTGGCAAATGTTTGGGAATAATTGATGTTCCAATTTGGGTGGAATCTAAGGTCCTCTTTTAAAATACTGCACATGCTCTGCCACAGCCCTGGCTTTGTACCTCAGTGTTGGGAAGAGTTTTATAAATACTACTTTGTAAAATACTAGAGGCCCAGTGCACAAAATTCATACACAAGGGGGAGGGGGCAGGAGGGTCCCTCAGCCCAGCCTGCACCCTCTCCAATTAGGGACCCCTCAGGAGATGTCCAACTGCCGGTTTAGGTCCCATCCTGTCAGACATCCCTCTTGCAATCCGGGACCGCTGGCTCTTAACCGCTCATCTGCCTGCTGGCCTGGTCACCCTTCAACTGACCCCCTGCTGGCTGCTTGCCCCCACCTGCCCCCCTGTTGGCCTGCTTGCCCCCCAACTGCCCCCCTGCTGGCCTGGCTGCTTCCCAACTGCCCTCCTTCTGGCCTGGTCACACCCTAACTGTCCAGAAGGAAGTCGGATGTCTAGAAGATGTCCAATCACCTGGTCTAATTAGCATACTACCCTTTTATTAGTATAGATATTCTTAGCTGAGTGATGCCTGGAAACTTATACCCATTCCTTAGAAGCCCTGATGTCGGTGTGTGCTTCCTGTCCCTTCCCATAAATGTAGTAGACAGACTTGCCACCAAATTATGCCTCTAATGGGGAACACTCTTGCTCTGAAACTTCCATCAATATGTTGTCCTCTCATCAGATGCTTGGAAAGCTTTCCCCATTCTGCTTAGCCCTATTCCTTGTATGGAGGCATGTCTAATACAAGGAAGGTGGTGGCTCAGTGGATTGGGAGGTAGGGTCCAGGCATTTTTATTTTAACAAATCTTCTAAGGCGATCCTGATATACAATCTTGATCTCCTGTTTTTATTATTTTCCTGGCCTCTCTGCCTTTAGATCAATTTAGAGCACTATCTAGTACATATTTGGTGTCAATAAATATTTGTTGATTGCATAAATGAACTGAAAAACAGACCCAACCATTTTTCAAACTTTAGCATACAATGGAATCAGCCGGAGGGCTTGTTAAACTAGAGATTACTGGGTTCTACTTGAAGAGTTTCTGACTCAGTAGGCCTGTGGTAGAAGCTTAAAATATACATTCCTAATAATCTCCCTGGTGAAATGAAAGTGGTTGGTTGAGGAGGAGGGCATACTTTGCGAACTAATGATCTAGATCAATATGGAAACCCCCTGAATACTTCAATTAGAACCAAAAACTGATGTATACCTTTGAATGTTTTGCCTACCATTTTCCTGGAAACTTTTAGAAAAAGATGTTTCCTTTCTTTTTTTTTTTTTTTTTTTTTTTTTTTTTTTTTTTTTTTACATGAGCTGTAAGAGACACTTAATAGCATAAGTTATAAGCATTGAAAATTATTCCTGGAAGATAATGGAATTTTTATTCAAATTGCCAGGAATCAGATATTTCTGAATAAAGTGTGAATTATTTTCCAACCAAGGGTTGACCTATTAATGACTTAATAAGATGAAAAGGCCATAGGGCTTCTCTTGTTTTACCAGAAAGTGGCCTCCTTTGATATCATAACAAAGCAAAAATCAGACCACCCCTTCTGAAGTGACTGAAAATAGAAGAGATAGGAGTCCCTTATCTGGAGGAGAATCTGAAAACTGCCTTATTGCCTTTTTACCCCTCCAGGGAAAACAAAACAAAATAACAGCTTTCTCATTATGACAAGTATCCACAAGGGGCCAGATTTTTACCTTGTTTCCCAGGCACTTGAAAAGACCAGAATTGCTTAATTAAGAAAATCATCTGTAAAAACTTGAGGCAGGGTTTTTTTGTTTGTTTGTTTTTTTGTTTTTGTTTGCTTGTTTGTTTTCTTTTACTTTTAAACATTAATGTTTAATATTCATGTTGGGCTCTAGCTTTCCTTGCAAAGATTATTCTTGAACTTTCCTAATCTGTATTTCTAATTATATTAGTTCTCTGAACAGGCAAAGACACCCATATTTTATTGGATTTTTGTTTGTTTTTTAAAAGCAGGGCTTCTTTATAAGGTACATATTCTGTTTCCCAGGTGAACTCTCACTACTTGAAAATTTAAATTTCTCTGAAAGCTCCCTGAGAGTCATTAATTCCAATTAGACCCAACTGAATATATATCATGAAACTGAGATAGACAATATTTGGGCTACAAACATATATCTTTTCCCCTCAGGGCCAGACTGCTCATGAAATTCCCCATAAACTGTCTGACACAGCTCTGAACTACACGGCTCCTCAAATTTACCCACAAGCCTGATACTGTCCTACAGTGGGCAGGAATGACACGCACATTCTACAGCAACAGTTAGTCTGTAGAAGTGTTCAGTGATCTGGCCTTTTTATTAAAAAAGCTCAATTATCCAAAGACTGATGCTCATTAAGGTTGACATAAGTTCTTCCAGACCTGAGACTTCAGCCTCTGATTTATTTTCCTTGCTGTATTTCACCAGATGTGAAAAATTAATTATTCCTATATGTAATTATACTCCTATATGTAATTATTGTTACTTCAGGTTGTATTTTGCATGCTGATTGCTCCCTGCAGCCCCAGTGTTCAATATCAGTATACAGGGTGGGGCAAAAGCAGTTTACAGCCCGGCCAGTGTGGGTCAGTGGTTGAGCATCTATCTATAAACTGGGAGGTCACAGTTTGATTTTCAGTCAGAACACATGCCCGGGTTGTAGGCTCAATCTCCAGTGTGGGGAGTACAGGAGGCAGCAGATCAATAACTCTCATTGTTGAAGTTTCTATCTCTCCCTCTCCCTTCTATAAAAATATATATTTTGTAAAAAGTGGTTTATAGTTGTAAGGACACAAAACAGTTTACTTGTATTACTATTTGTTAATTATTATATTATTTCCCATATGAACTGCAAACTTACTTTGGCGCCACCCTGTATGCAATTTTACATTATACTCTAGTTACCCATGAGTGAATTTCTGTTTATCTGCCAATGGGTTATTTTATCATAATGCAGGTAGGTATAGATATCAAAGGTTTTCATAGCAAGAGCAAAAACAGAGCTTGATTTAAATCACTTTAGGAAAGGAAAACTAATCCTTTTTCATAACATGGTAGAAATTTGTAACTTGGACTCCTGAATGAATGGAGGGTAGCTAGAAGAGGTGGGGAGAGGTCAAGAGAGGGAGCAGATACAGAGCTCAGGCTTGAGAATAGAAAGCATCAGAACAGATGAAGGTCAAGATAGACAAGGAAGATACTGGCAAGTGAGCAACAGGAGCAAGAATGGCAAAATAGGGTTGCGAGTTTGGGAAGCAAGAATGTAGGATGAATGAGTGGCAGGTCCAGGGAAGTAGGGGTAAAAGGTGAGCATGTCAAGGGGCTTGGTAGACTTAAGTAGGGGTGAAACTGGTGCATCTATGCAGAAGGAAAGTCAGTCAGTCAGGGACCCGCAGCCCAGGCTGTGACTGTAAAACTAATGGAGATGCTAGAAAGTGAAGATGAAAGCAAAACAAACAGTACATTTCAACTATCCTAATGAGCCTTAATAATGGCTTCGGCTGAAAACCTCCCATGACAGCACTAGGCAACCCCCGGAGCCTCTTGAAGAAACTGCCTGGGTGCAAGATCAGCTCTTAACTGAGTACACAGTTTGAGTTTTCTTTAGCCAGCTGTTTTCCATTGCATGGGTGAAAGGTCAGAGGTGTGAATGTGAATTCACTAGCACCTGGGTGGAATAAAAAAAAATGGGGGAGGGCACCAACCCCCCACTTAGGAAAGGTTAAATTAATATTTCAGGAGATCCCATTAATAAGTGTTTAGAACCATCTCTGCATAAAATGTTTAATTACTCAGGGAAGCAACCAGGCTAGATGTAGAATAAAAAGCCACCAGCTGCCTTCTAAGTCATATTCACCTATTGTCCCTCAGAAATAAGTGAATGTTGAATTCAACCCTTAAGTTAGGGGCCCTCATCCTGACTTGTCTACGGTGGAGCATGAGCATTAGTATTTCCAGTGGCTTAAGGGTTGAGAACTCCTGCTACACTGAAGACCTCAGTGAGGAAAACACAGCTCTAAGTAACACAACATCGAAGTATGTTCTAAGACAGTGATTTCCAACCTTTTTCATCTCATGGCACACATAAGCTAATTACTGAAATTCTACAGCACGCCAAAATATACATTTTTTGCTTATCTGACAAAAAGACAGGTATGATTTTGATTCATTCACAGTGGACACCAATTGTTTTTTTGGATTGGTCACTTTTTAAATTTGACAGTTTAAAGGAAAAGAGATCAGTGCCCCTAACTAGTCAGGTACTGCATGTTTTAAAAGTTCTTGCCACACACCAGTGTGTCACAACATACCAGTTGAAAATCATGGTTCTAGGATGTACTAGTTACTAGTAGCTAGGATTTCTCAAGACCTCATGCAACCTTAGCTTGTACTTCTTCATCTGAAAGAAGGCACATAGTGACTTTGTCCAATATCAATAACATGGCTCCCTCCAGAGATCTCTATTACTCTTTTTCTTTCAAGAAAAAGAAATAACATGTTGCTTAGTCATACTTTATGAATATAATTTATAAGCTTAAATTTCTCTGTGGACTAGCATTGATGGATGCTACTATTTCTCTGTTCATTGTGAGTTGTATACAGTCCAATTTATCCTTTCGGTTTCTGAATATATATCAAACGTGGTCAAGTTACAGAAAGGGGTGGAGGGGGGCATGTCTATGTTTGTAATAGAAATCTAAAGCAGTAGAGTGTTTTAACCAAGAAAATTGTTAAGAAGCAAAGAAATGCTTTCATGTAATTATCTCTTTCAAGATAAATAGATATTAAATGAAAAGAATGCTTTCTAAAAGATAATATTGGAAAGTGGAGATAAACACAAACTTTTGCAGACTCAAGAAAGTCATTTTGTCAACTGTATGGTGATTACTAGACTACAAGGGGGTAGAGGAGTACACAATCCTATATAATAAATGCCTAATATGCTAATTGTCTGGTTGTCTGTTCAACCAAAGTATAATATGCTAATTATATACTAAGGCCACTCAACTGCTCACTATGATATGCACTGACCACCACGGGGCAGACAGTCTACCAGTGGACTAGTCTCTATGACGTGTACTGATCACCAGAGGGCAGATGCTCCGACTGGTAGGTTAGCTAACTGCTGGTATCGCCAATCAGGATTGAGTAAGAAGGCTGGACACACCCTGGAGCCCTCCCTCCCCAGCCCCAATCGTGCACTGGTGGGGTCCCTTGGCCTGGCCTGTGCCTCTCACAATTCCGGACCCTTTAGGGGATGTTGAAGAGCTGGTTTCAGCTTGATTCCACATGCTGGGCCGAGAGACCCTTCTGGTGCACAAATTTGTGCAATGGGCCTCTAGTACAATATAAAGAGGATGTATTATAAAATTATATAATGGAAACCTATGTCACAATAAATTCAATAAAAATAAAAATAAGAAAGTCATTTTGATATAGCAATAGTGTCTAATAAAAATTTAGAAATTGTTGGTTAATAATAAGACATACAACTTTATAAGTATGGCAAGAAACTCAACTAACCTTAAAGCCATGTGTGCTTATTATTAGTTGGTTGATGAACAATAGTCATAAATAAGAAACCTGTCAAATTTTAGATAAAACTGAATCTTAAGTCCCATAAAGCACCATAGACTATGTGAGGAGAATAGTCACATAACGCTAGCATGAATATTACTCATTTTGACTTCTAAATTAAATTGTCTCCAGGTCCCAAGGTCAAATACCAAAAGGATGTAGTGTCTAAACTTTTCTATGGCATAAAATCTTCCTTTTAAGAGAATGCAGTGAGTAAAAGACTTCCCTGATTGAAATCAAGATGTGGGCCCAGAGCTCTACATTCAGTTTGCTCTCGGCCCTTCTGGCCCTAGCCCACTGACCTGAAACCAGACTTTTACTGACATCTCTCCTTCATGTATACTGAATACTTTCATATCAGGTTTTCCAGTTCGGTAAAGTAAACCTCCACCAAATCCCCCTAGAATCCTAGGGAAGAAATAATTTAAATTTAATCTGGGAATCCTGTTATACCCAAGACATATTTTTTAAAAAAATATTCATTATTATTTGGCAATGAGATTGGGATACTATTTTTTTTTTTTAATATATAGGACAGCAGGCCGTATAAATTGAATTTCAAGTAACTGGGTAAGAAACACCACACTGAAATGTGAATGCATTCAGTGTAAAACGACTTGTACAGAATATAAAGGAGGTAGAAAAGGGAAATATGCAAATGGCAGATAGTGTGCTGACCTGTTATGTGCACCAACTGAATTAATCCTTACTGCAAGAGCAGCTATTATCCCCTTAATACAAATGAGGAAACTGATGCTTAAATTAGGATGATGAGCCCTGGCCAGTGTGGCTCAGTTGGTTGAGCAGAGTCAAATGCACCAAGAGGTAACCAGTTCAATTCCTGCTCAGGGAACATGCCCAAGTTGTGTGCTTAATCCCCGGAAGAGGATGTTAGGAGAGGCTGTCAATCAATGGTTCTCTCCCATCAATGTTTCTCTCCTCCCTTCTTTCCTCTCTCGAAAATCAATAAAAACATATTTAAAAAAAGAAAAAGAAAAAAAAAAGAAGGGTGATGATGCTTGCCCAAATTCCCACAATGGTAAATGGAAGGGCTGGAATTTGAATCCAGGAATATCTGGATTCCCAAAATCTATTCCTTTGTCCTCCATCGTACTGGCAAACAAGGTATCTTCTGGAATACATATTTTGAAATATATTTTGAATTTAAAACCCCATGGAATTCAAATATGAACAATATTGACTAGCTACAATGAAGAAAAATCTTAATTTTTCAAAGAAACACTTCACACCAATCATTTTTGCTTCCTTGGATTCATATACTAAAAATATTTCATTCAATATTAAAGTAAATAATAAGAGAAAATCTAGTGGAGATACAAACCTAGATATTTGGTGAAACTATAAAATAACCATCATAAACCCCAAAAGTAATAATGAAGAGTTTTAAATTTCACCAAGAAAATCAGCCTAGAAAGATATTACTATAATAAATGTCATTGATCCAACCTGGCAAGGTGATTCAGTTAGTTGGAACATTGTCCTGTGCACCAAAAGGTTGAGCATTCAATTTCCAGTCAGGGAGCATATGGGAGAAAATTGATTGATGTTTCCCTTCTCTCTCTCTCTCTCTCTCTCTCTCTCTCTTTCTAAGATCAATGGGGACATATCCTCAGGTCAGGTTTAAAATACATATATACGTTGGGACCGGTTTGGCTCAGTGGATAGAGCATCGGTCTGCGGACTGAAAGGTCCCAGGTTCGATTCCGGTCAAGGGCATGCACCTTGGTTGCGAGCACATTCCCTGTGGGGGGTGTGCAAGAGGCGGCTGGTCGATGTTTCTCTCTCATTGACGTTTCTAACTCTCTGTCCCTCTCAATTCCTCTCTGTGTAAAATCAATAAAATATATTTTTTTAAAAAATAAATAAAATACATATATACTTATTATACATATGTGTATAAATGTCATCAATCATATTATTATTATCATAATAATACTTCTACATGAGCATAATTTTGGAGGACTGATTATATCCTTGGGTAATAAACTCCTAATGAAGCTTCCCAGCAGCATTTCTTGAATGAACCAAATCAGACGTAGAATGGCCAAGGAAAAGCCCTACTCAGTGATATTATATCACAATAGTCTAAGAAATTCAGAGAAGCTCCCAGGATAATCTAAGGACACAATTTGCAAGAAACGGAAAGGCCCACTATAGAATATCTGAGCTTCATTGAGAAAGATCAGTCTGCTAAAAAAGTGGAGTCAAGAGTTTGAGATATCTATTAGATACCCAAGCAGACCTGATGAGGAAGTTATTGTGTAATTCTGGACTTAGAAGGAGATGCTTGAGATGGACCCATACATTTAGAAATGGATAAAGGCAGAAACTATGAAGATGGTCTTACATTACTACAATCTTCATGGACTTGGAAGAGGAGGGAGGGCCTAGAAAAGAAACAGATTGAGTTTCTAAAGCAGGAAAAAGCCAAGTGAAGACAGTGTTTCGAGAAGGGAGCAATGGTTAATGATGTATGTTAAATGCTACCAAGATCTCAATTGACATTCCTCTTTCCTATCCCCCCAAACTTGTTCCTTCCCAAGTATTCATTGGCTCAGGAAATGGCATAAACTTTTACTCAAATAGACCAAAACACTTGGAGTTATTCCTGACTTCTCTCTTTCTCTCACCCTCCACATCTGATCCATAGTAAACTACTGACTTTAACTTCACATTGCATGCCAAATTTTATCATTTTTCATAACCTCTACTTCTACATCCTAGTTCAAGCCATGGCCATCCCTCCCATGGACCACCGCAGTAGCCTCTAAGATGGCCATGCTGTTTTGTCTCCTGCTTCTTTATGGCTTACATTCATCATGTAGCATCCAGAATGATCATTTTAAGAGACCAAATAGAGTCCTAGCCTATAGAATGTAGGAGCTGTTGCTAAAAAAACACAAAGGAATAAAATGTTTACGAGTCCTTATAGTTCTTTATGATAGCAAGGAAAATACAATATTGGTATATAGTTTCCAAAGTGGGGCATAGACCAGGGAGCCTCTTGTGGAAACAAAGTGCTAAATAGAAAACCTTAAGTTATATCCTGAAAGAGGCGATAAGGTTAAAGCAGGTAAACAAAGCAAAAAATGAGATACCAATTGAGGGGCAAGAAAGTAAAGTGCAGAACAAGGTATGAGGAGGAACAGTGGGAGTGACCCATGTGATTGCTGGACCAGACATGTCTCGCTCCACCCAAAGCACCTTCTCTAATGATTATTCCCAGGCTTGTCCCCTGATAAAGGGCCAGCGCTAGGAAGCTAGGATGCTTATTCCACATGATTCTCCCAAGCAAGATGATTGTTTCAGAGACCATGGTGGTATGGTGGGAGGCCATCATATTCTTATTTTAGAAATTTGAATTGAGATATTGAGAGCCTCAGATTGTGGTAAGACAAAGAGAAATAAAAGCTACTGAGTGATGAAATACTAGAGAGTCCATGACTGATTGCTGAGCTGCCCCAGTGCCCATTCTTCCTAAGGACTCTTTGTTCATCATTTTCAGAACTTCCCTGAAACTTCCATGTAGCCTTAATAATGACACTTTTAAAGACTGAGATAGTGTGAGGATGTGTCTTATAGCAGTCCACTTGGGCTGCTATAATAAAATACCACAGACTGGGTAGCTTATAAACAATAGAAATTTACTTCACACAGAGTGGCAGAATGGTTGGGTGAAGACCCTCTTTCACTTTGAAGACTTCTCCCTGTTTTTGCATAGTGGGAGGGGCCAGGGAGCTCTGTAGGGTCTCCTTTATAAGAGTACTAATCCTATATATGAAGACTCTACCATCATGACCTAATCATTTTCCAAGGCCCCACTTTCCAATACCATCACATTGGGTATTAAGATTCTGACATATGAATTTGGGGTGGAGGAACACAAACATTCAGACTATAGGAGGGGGTTTTGCTCTTTGCAAAAATAGCTGTGTCTGAGAAAAATGGGGACATTACAGAGACTGAATTCTAAAGGCTTATAATATTTTCCATGTTCCTAGCAATCACTGACATAAAAAACTGGATTCAAACAATTCACTCTCTTTCCTTTTATACCAAGAGAGGTAGCACAAGGTTGCACTAATCCACTGGTTTGGAATTCCCCTTACCTTTGAGATTAGCAGGGCAAGAGTGATGGCTTGGTTGGCTCTATTCCTATCTTTGGATGAAAAGGGCTAAAGGAGAAACCTTTAGATATTAAAGTCATCCCATCTCCCTAAAGTGGGAGACTGAGGAGGAATTTATAGAAACTATGTAAATAAAGAAATCTGTACCATGATAGGTTATTTCCACATCAAATCACACAAAATGTGAGAGGTACACTTGTCTTAATATTCAAGACCAATGGCATCGGAACATAAAAAGAATAAAGTCCCAGCAAATGAAGGTAATTTAAAATATATTTTGAAAATAATAAGCACATTAAGCAGAAATTCTCAAGGAAAGATTAGAATATCTTACCATTCATTAGAAGTATGAAATACTTAGCAAAAATAAATCCAATGGCAAGGTACAAATTGAAGGACTTAGGGCAGCTTAGTGATGAAGGGCAGAGACTCTGCCATCCCCAAGAGAAAGCTTCATGTAAAGAGCAGGGAAGGGGCAAGAAAAACACAAGGTCAGCCTGCATAAGCAGCGGAAAGACTACAGGCAGTCAGAGAAATTAAAGGGCACCCAATTTTTGTTTTGATCTGTTTTTAGCACTTAAAATATAAAGACTTCCTTGCTGGAGAATAACTAGGAATTTTGAGAATGAAATATAGATTTTGTTTAAATAAATTCTCTTGACATTGGAATGTCAGGGTGGTTGTTTCTTTGTTTATGTGGCTATAAATTTGAGTAAGTACAGTTTTCTAGTGCTGAAATTTACCACAAATTTGGTAGTTGCTAAAAATTACATAAATTTATTATCTTACAATTCTGCAGTTCAGAGATCTAGTACAGGTTTTATCAAGTGCAATCAGGTGTCTGCAGGGCTGAATTCCTTTCTGAAGGCTGTAGGTGAGAATCTTTTGTTGCCTTTTTCAGCTTCTAAGGGCTGTGAGCATTCCTTGGCTTGTGGCCCCTTCCTCTATTTTCAAAGCCAGCAACATCCCATCTCTCTGACCCTTCTGTGATCACATCTCTAGGAAAAGATCTCTGGTTTTACTCAAGATATCTAGTAAACTCAAGTGATTACCCTGAGCCCACTCAAACAATCTAAAATAACCTCTCCATCTCTAGGTCCTTAACCTTAATCAGATCTGCAAAAGTCCCTTTTGCCTCGTCAGGTAACATATCCACCGGTGTCAGGTATTGGGCATGGACATCTTTGAGGGGCCATTATCCTGCCTATAATTACAAAGAAAAATGGATCCTCTTCAGAATGCATTCAACCCAAATCTTCCAGGTATCATCGATGTTCACGGTTTCCTGTCCCCAAACTGATGAGGCATCTCCCTTTTCCTACGTTGTTCATAAATGTTGATGTACTTCATGCTGTGCTCTTTAATTTACTACAGGAGATTGTGCCTTCTCCCTTCCCCCAAATAAAGTCACTCAGTATTATAACTAGGAACTTGGTTTTTGTCCTTTGATTATCTATACATACAACTGCTACGTCAGACACTCTCCCAGGGGCAAATACTATACATTCAACTCTCTTCAGATGACTTCCCCAAAGCACCATGAAGATAATGGGTTTTACTGATGCTTTTATCATTTAACAAGTACATGGCAAAACAAGCACACACAGAGTTGGGCAAAAGTAGGTTTACAGTTGTGAATACATGAAACAGAGTTTATTTTTGTATTATTTTTATTAATTATTGTGTTATTTTCCATATGAACAACTGTAAACCTACTTCTTGCCCCACCCTGCATTTTGTAGACAGAAAACCACAGATGAGTGGTTAAGTTAGGCTATCAAAACACATCACATTAGGTGGGGCTAGAAAAAAGAACTTTAAGAAGCAAGTCACTAAAAATTTCCTTCAGGAACCTTTTTTAGCATGCTCAGAATACCATTTTCTGCACAGGTGCTTTTTCAGAAACTCATTTGCTACTTTAAATGAGGTGCCCCACTGATGATCTCCCTTACTGCTCTTCCAAAGATAGGCAGATCATAGATGCCATAGGAGATGAGAGCCAGAAGGAAACTTCAACTCTGGTCTCTCCATTTAATAGATGAGAAAACTGTCAGTCAGGTGAAAAGAATGAAAGCCCGAGCATCGCATTGGTTTTATGGGCGAAAGGACAGCCTGGAGATTGCAAGTGAACATTATCCGGAATTGGAACCAAAAAATGAAAGATCCCCAGGCTTCCAAATGACAGCACTCTTGTTCATAGCTTAACCTTGACAGTGGATAATGGCCACAAGCCAGTGGAGCGAAAGGCCAGAGGAGAAAATGGTGTCACTCCAGGCTGATGGAGTGAGTGTACTGACAATGTTGGGAACCTGCACGTGGTCCCTTGAGCGATGATAGTTCAGCACAGTTTCCCCCAAAGAGTCTAAGTTTTAGTTAAACATTTCCAGCCCACAGCTTGCTTGGTTTTTAATAAATAGGCAAGTTGATAATCTTTCTTTGAAGAATTTTATCTCTGGTACAAAACTGAGTCTAAATAAGCATGCTGTGTAAGTGAACCTTTTCACCAGAATATGAAAACATGCAGTAGCAAATAGCTAACCTCCTCCCACAGTCTTTACTCAACTCTTATTGCTTCCTTGCCTCTCCTGTCACACACATATGGCCTGTGTGTGAAGATGCCAGGCAGTGTTTTGAGTCATGATTCTTTTATGCCACACACCTTTAGTCTCTGACATCTCGGTTCTCACACCTTCTCCCGCCTCAGATGTCCTGCAGCTGAAGACAATGGGAAAATGAGAGAAAATGCAAGGGCTCATTAGACAAACATAACTTCCCATCATGTGTAGTGATGAAAGTTCAATTAAAATTTAATTATGGGGGCTTCCAAGCAAACATTTTCCATAAAATTTGTTCCTATGGTAATTCTCTCCCACTGTCAAAGTCACAGGAAAGGTCTAGAGAGTTGGGGATTTTTTTCCCAGCATTATTGAGCTATCATTGACATATATAACTGTAAGATATTTAAAGTATACAATGTGATGATTTGATATACACAGACACTGTGAAAGGATTCCTCCCAACTTAATAAACACATCCATCACCTCAAATACTTATATTTTTTTCAGTGAGAGCATATAAGTACTACTCTCTTAGCAATTTTAATTATACAATACAGTATTATCAACTGTATTCACTATACATTAGATCCTCAGCCATATTCATTTTTTAACTATAAGTATATATTCCTTTAGCAACCTGTTATTTCCCTTTCCCACCCAGCCTCTGTCAACTACTTCCTACTCTGTTTCAATGAGCTTGACTTTTAAATTCCACATAAATGTGATCCCAGGCAGTATTTATCTTTTTCTGTGAAATTTTTTTTCTGTGAAAAATGCCATTGGAATTTTTGATAGCACTTAAAAGACATTTGTAGATTGCTTTGATCAGTATGGACATTTTAATAATATTAATTCTTCCAATACCTGAGCACAAAATACCTTTCCACTTATTTATGTCTCACTTTCTTTCATGGATTTCTTATTGTTTTCAGCATACAGTTCTTTCACCTCCTTGGCTACATTTATTCCTAAGTATTTTATTCTTTTTTATGCAATTGTAAATAGAATTTACAATTTCTCTTTTTATAGTTCACTGTGAGTGTACAGAAATGCAACTTATTTTTGTATATTGCCTTTCATATCTTAAAACTTTACTGAAGTCATTTATTTTAACACTTTTGGTGGTGCCTTTGAGGTTTTCTATATATAAGATCACGCCCTTCCTTACCAGGAAGGTGCTAAGAGTTGGGATGTTCTTCCTGATTGCTGGGTGCTGTGCTGGGAATGGGATTTATGACAAGGGTAAGTATAAGCCTTTCCTACTCATTTTGTGGGGATGTTTTCTCATTCTTCCACTGTGTAGTAGCTGCTCAGTTAGTTTCTGAATTTCTTTCAGAGGTAATGGCTCTGAGTGTAGTTTCCAATTCTGTGTCCCTGTGGGAAGAGAGGAATTCAGGAGCCTCCTATGTCACCATGTTGGCCAGCTTCCCTTTCCTCCAGAAAGGTTTTTGTTTTTCTGTTTCCCAAGAATCTTTTTATTTCCTGGGTCCTTTTCACAAAGACCTTATTGATTTTTTTTTTAAGAGGGAGAGAGATATAAATTTGTTGCTCCAGTATTTATGCATTCATTGGTTCATTCTTGTATGTACCCGGACCAGCGATAGAACCTGCAACCTTGGTGTATCCAGATGGCACTCTAACCAACAGAGCTGCCCACGAAATCTTCAGAAAGTCTGAAAGAGCTGACAGTCATAATAGGAGAAGAGGTAAAGAAAATCCATGCAAACAGCATACTAATATTACAAAGTTGTTTATGAACAGGGATCTTTTTCAATAAATGCTTGCTGCTGCTGCATCTCCTGCCTGGGATGGGTGCAGAAAGTTATAATATGAAGAAACCTGGTCCCTGGAGATCTGAATCTACTGCCAATTAATGAACACTCAATCTCCTGATGAAAATAAATGGTCTATCATAGATACAGAGAAAAATCTGATGGTTTCCAGAAGGGAGGGGGGACAGGAGGCTGGGTATAAAGAGATTAAGAAGTACAAATTGGTAGTTGCAAAATTGTCACAACAAGGATATAAAGTATAGCGTAGGAAAGATAGTTAAGTAATATTATAATAACTATGGATGGTGCCAGGTGGGAACTTGAATTATCAGTTAGATCACTTCATAAATTAAATTATATAATTGTCTAACTGCTATGCTATACACCTGAAACTAATATGAAATAATATTGGATGTCAACTGTAATTGAAAAAATTATATATATATATATATATATATATATATATATATATATATATATAGTCCCAAAAATGTATACACCCACTTTGAATAATTATAAAGGTAGTGTTTACTAAAATACATTTCAAACCCTAACAGGTTTGGTTCAGTTGATAGAGCATCAGCCTGCAGACTGAAGGGTCCCAGATTTGATTCCGGTTACAGAGCATGTACCTTGGTTGTGGGCACATCCCCAGTGTGGAGTGTGCAGGAGGCAGCTATTTGATGTTTCCTCTCATTGATGTTTCTCTCTATCACCCTTTCTCTCCTTAAAAAATCAATAAAATATATTTTAAAAAATACATTTCAAAATTGAGCTATCAGCTATTAAAGTATATAAATAATTTGGGAGGTCTTGGAACTTGGAACTGTATTATACCAAAAAATAAGAAAAGAAACGGTCTAGACTGAAGATTTATCACTGGTCTGGATTTGAGTTAAGACAAACATTATCCCCTAATGGGAACCAGAATTTTCTCATGGACATACATTTATAGGATTGGAACTTCACCCAATTTCTTGCATCCTCTATAGAGGGGCTAAAGGTGTCTTTATCATCTGAATAACTTCTTGAAATTAAGGCAAGACCAGAAGTATAGCAAGTATAATAAATTCTTAATGCATAAAAATAAAAACTACACAACTAAGCAACAGCTTCTGCTCTAGAATTTATTTTTTTGGTATTTCATTCAGTAGCACTTCAAGGTAATAAACCCAACACAGGATTGAAAGGGAAAAATAAAGATGTGTTAAAGTAGCAATGCCTGGAAGGACCCATGGATGTTCTGGGCCCTAGAACTTTGATTAAATAGAGAGAATCAGGTGGTGACAAGCCAAAGTGAAAAACACTTTGTGGAGAAAAGGGAATCCCTGTGCATTGTTAGTTGGAATACAGATTGGTGCAGCCGTTGTGTAAAGCAGTATGGAATTACCTAAAAAAATGTTAAATGGAACTGCTTAGTTACCCAGTGATTCCACTTCTGGGGATTTATCCAAAGAAACCTGAAACACTAATTTGAAAGAATGTATGTTCCCCTATGTTCGTTGCAGCGTTATTTACAACTAGAAGCCTGGTGCACGAACTCATGCACAGGTGGGGTCCCTTGTCCTGGCTGGCGATCTCCTCTAGTTCCAGTCAGGGCCAATCAGGGCTGGCCGGCCTGGAGGGGGCCGGGGAGGGTGGGGAGGGGATCATCACAGGTTGGCTGGCAGCGACAGGTTGGCTGTGAGAGTGCACTGGCCACCAGGGGGCATCTCCGGCATGGTGCACGCCATAGCTACTGGCCGTTCATCTGGTTGTAAAGATCGCTTAGGCTTTTATATATATAAATAGCCATACTATTTATATAGCCCAAGTGTCCCATCAGTAGAGGAGTGGATTAGAAAAAGCTGTGGAACATTTATACAATGGAATACTACTCTGCTATAAAAAGGTAGAATAATTTACCCTTTGCAACAGCATGAATGGATCTGGAGAACATTATGCTATTTGCCCTTATTTTAGCAATCAACTATTGCAATTGCTTATTATCTGTCCCCTTTGCTATATATTATCCTTGGAAAAAAGAACTGCATCTTTTATTATAGGCCAGTGCCTCAATTAGAATAGATGAATCAAATTACTTTTTGAAGGAACAAATAACTGTCCTCATTTATTATATCCTCTAATTAGGGTTATATGCCTGTAGATGCATGCAAGAAAGAGATATATAGATGTGAGTGATACAGGGATACAGTAAAATTAGAGAACAAAAGCCTTATATCCCCTCTGTAAGAAAAAAACACACACACATATTCATTACATAACGAATGCCCTCCAAAGACGGTAACATCCCTCCTCATCTTTACTTCCATTCTTCCTCCCACACTATCCTAACTGGTCTTCACAATATGCCCTCCTCTGTCCTCATGATTCTTCATTTGTCATTTTCTCTAATATCAATCCCATTCCCTTTCACAACTTGCCTTTCTACTGTTTTCTAATGACCATTTTCATCTAATTCAAACAGTTGTATATTTCCATTTGGATGTTAAGAGAGCATGGAAACAATTTCATAAATAAATGTAGTGTACAAAACATTCCACACATTAACTTATGCTTATAATGCATACTGTGTGTGTGTGTGTGTGTGTGTTGTGTGTGTGTGTGTATAGTATATAAAATATATTTTCTAGATATGAGCAGTGTATATCAACATACCATTATATGTCAAAAGATCAATAATAGTCTTCTTCTGGATAAGATGGAGGAAATGGATTTATAATGGAAACTGAAACAACACTAAAGAAAAAGCTGCAGAAAATATATGAAACAAATATTCAAGACACTGAACCTCAGACACTGAAGGCCAGCAATCCCTGATAGATAACAAATGAGGAAAATGCTGTGATTGTCCAGCTCTCAGCCTACAGAAAACTTCCAGGAAAAGGAATCTGAGTGGAGTCTAGTAGACACCTGGAGTTTAAGACACAGAGCTAAGCATCCAGAGTGATAAAGAAGGCTAGAGTTTGGATTATAAGAATAGCAGAGAGAAGAGAGCTTCATAGAGAAGTCTAAAAGCTCAACGCCTGAGCCTGGCACAGCTCATATATGTGTGAAAACTGCCAGAAAAAGAACCACTTGAAAAAATTAGATGGAACAGTATCCAACACTCATGCAGAACTAGGAAGAGTGCCTGTTCCCACCCATCACACTGTTAAACCTCATAACCCACAAGGAATTGGTAGAGGGTACAGCCTCTGGTACAGAATTATTAGCACCAGACCAAACAGAATTCTTGTGCTGCCTAACAGATATTAAAGGCAAGACTTGGAAGGATCCAACTGTTATCAAGGAACTTAAGCTCAAGAATATTTATAGAAAAACAAAAATATCCAGCAGCAAGTAAGGTAAAATTCATTATGTCTGACATCTAATCAAAATTTTCAAGGCATGAAAAATAAACAGAAAAATACAATCCACAATGAGTAGATAAATCACACAAATGAAACTGACCCAGAACTGACATGGATATTAGAAATAATATTAAATGATTTATAATAGCATTCTTAATGTTTAAAAAGCTTAGCAGAGAAATGGAAAATATAAAAGATGACCCCAATTAAACCTCTAAAGATAAAAATTATAAGGTGTGGTATACTGGTTTTCTGTTGCTGGTGAAGAAACTATCAAAAATTGCTAGCTTAAGAAAGAACACTCATTTATTAGTGCATGGTCCTATCAGTCAAAGTCCAGGAGGTCTTGGCTGGGGTCTACGATGAGGGTTTTATATGGCTGAAATTATGGTATTGGCTGGTCTGAACTCTTATCTGGAGGCTCTGAGAAATAATTCATTTCCAATCTCGGGTTTTTGACAAAGATCAGTTACTCATGGATATAGGTCTGAGGAACCCATTTTCTTGCTATCAACCAGGGGTCACTAGAAGCAACTCTCAGGATTTTTTTTATATGCCTCCTTCTATCTTCAAGTCAGTAGCAATGCATTGAATCCTTCACATGTTTCAAATCTCTCTGGCTTCCTCTTCTGGAAGCATCCGGAGGAAACACACTTGCATTAAAGGCTTATATAATTACACTAGATGCACAAAATGTGTGCACAAAATGTGTGCAAGAGTAGGCCTTCCTTCCCTTGGCTTCCAGCACCGGCTTCCCTCTGGCACCCAGACCTGGGCTTCCCTCGTAGACCAGGCTTTATCCAGAAGGATGTCTGACCTAATTAGCATTTTACGATTTTATTATTATAGACAGGCCCACCCAGGTAATCTCTCTTTTGGCTAACTCAATGTCAACTGACTAATAACCTTGACTACATTTGAAAAATTCCTTTTGCCATGTAACATTACATAATTGTGAGATTTCATCATATTCACAATTCTGGGGATTAGGGCAAAACCGCTTAAGGGCCCATTTTATAATTCCCCATCACATGTGAGATGAAAAATACACTGGATAAAACTAAAGGAATATTAGATACTTTAGAAGTATCAAAAATAAAATACAGAGAAAAAATAGATAACAATACTGATAATAATAATAATAATAATAATAATAGCATCAGTGAGCTCTGGAGATAACTTCAAGGGAGGAAGGGAATATATGAAGGATTAATACCTCAAGTTTTGCCAAAATTAACAAAAACTATAAACCAATAGTAGCAAGAAGATCAATGAATCTTGCACAAAAAAATTTATTATACCCAGCAAATATTAGTTAAAAAAAATTAAGTCAACAGCACACAAGTATAGAAAAGTGCATAACCTTCCAAATAAAATAAACACAGTGGTTTGGGGATTAGGAAGTGGCTACAGGAATTGCTGAGTTCAGAGCAATGCAGTATCTGCTCAATCCACTCCAGTAATGTGGGTAGTTAGTGCACCACTGCTTCTTTCCCCATTTAATCCATATCTGAATTATTCTTCGACTTATGTATTTGACTGACATATAATAATTTATATAGCACCCAAAAGCCTAAGTGCAAGAGTTTAGCAAACAAAGTCAGCCTTCCAGCTTTTGCAGCCTAGAAAAAGGTACAAATAAGTTACAGATGTTGAACTAATCAATCTACGGTATATTCCACATCAATAAAATTATGTATTTAGGAACTTCCTGAAGATATATCAATGTGACTATCCCTGTGTTCCCACATTACTTATAGAGCACATACATACTGTAGTCTGGATTCTATTCTGATCCATTGGCATGGGAGCCTCCCCTGCCTCGAAGAATTTCCTACAATGCCTACTACTTAATAGGTGTCCACTATGTATATTCATTAAGTTAAACTGCAATTGCTGAGCGAGTTCAAAATGGCAACTTAGGAGCATCCTGAACTCGCCTCTTCCCTTGGACACACTGAAATCTACAGCTACAAATGGAATAATTTCCTCTGGAAGAAACCAAAAAACTAGATGAGTAACTCCTACATATTGGGTAAATGAGAAGAAAAAGAAAAAAATCCACATCCAATTGAGGAGAGGATGAGACACAATCTCACCATAAACCCACCCCTGGCATGGCAACCCATAATCAGAGGGAACCCACAACTCCTAACTTCTCCCTGAAAGGCTCGAACCCCACATCTGGCACACTCACAGCACCTGAGTCACAAGCCCCCCCCAAACACTTAGCTTTGAAAACAAAATGGGCTTGTGTCCACAATACCCACAAGTTCCCTGAGAAACAGTTCTTAAAGGTTCAGGAGGACTCGCTGTGGCTATGGCCGGCACAGAGATAGCTGCCTGAAACACCCCAGTCATCCTGTGACAGACCTGCTTACCCACCGTAGGCACCGGTCTGAGGGGGCAGGCATCAAACGTAGCACTCAGCTAGGACCCTACGGAAAGACCCTACAAAACCTACACAGGCCAGCACGCACCATCTTTGCACTCTCCTTCTGCCTTGCTCCTGGGCACCAGTATCTCCCGGGAAGGCGCCTGTGCACACAGCCGGAGCCCCTGTCCTGTGGCTGCTGTGCAGGGGGCGCCCCTGATGGCCCGGTTCTGGCGGTCAGCCCGGCTTACATTCCCAGATCTCCCAGGAGAAGCCGTTCTTCACCAGCTACTGCAAGAACACAGCACGGAGAGAGAAGACTGAGACTCCCCCAATCTTCCTGCGAAAGAGGCCTGTTTGCTTATTTTAAAGCTTCATCCTGAGGGACAGGCTGCTAACCTAACACAGAGAGGGGCTACTCAAATACTCTCCAAAGACTGCAGGGGCCGGCAGGCCTGTCTGGTACTCTCCTCCTGCCTCCCTCCAGGTCTCCCGGATCCCCAGGAAAGGGGTTTGTGCACATTTCTAAAGCCCTATTTTTGGCAACTGCCTTAGGATACACGATGTGACTGCCTGGCCCTGTTGGGGGGTGGGGATGGGAGGGTAAGTTAACAGGTCCCACAGAACTGTACCAGAGAAAGAGCCCTTAGCCAGCTCCCCACCCCCACGGTGGAGCGGCCACCTGGGAGGCCCAGTCTCCCTGCGAAAGAGGCCCATTGGCTTACCTTCAGAGCTGTGGCCTGCGGGACAGGCTTCTGATTCAGCTCACATGGAGGGGCAGACTGTAGCACGGGTGGGGGTGGCAGGGAACTAAAACAGCAGCCACAGCTTTTCCACTGGCCACAGAGCATGTCCAGCCTGGGCTGGTTTCCAGCCAAGCCCAGACCCACTCCCCACCCCCACGCCGCGAGGCCCAGATGGTTGGAATTCTCCTCGCGATGCTGCGGGCACCAGGGCCGTTTGGCCCTGAGAACATTACAGGCACCTGCGGGCGGGAGGAGGCCTCACAGCCCAGCACTAGCGGGATAATTCATATAAGCCAAAATGAAACAAACAAAAACGGAAACAAAACCTAATTTCGAAGCCACAGATCTCTGGCAGGCGCATCCTTTCTGCCACTGCTCCAACCACCAATAGTAAAACATAAATTTAACGATAATAAATATTTACTAAGCCCCTACAGTGTCTGTGGGCCAGTGACTGTTTCACAAACTTGAAATATGGCAGGGAACGAATGAGACAAACTCTCTGGCCTCCTGGATTTTACAATTCTCAAGGTTACACAGAAGGAAAACATCAATGCACAGGTAGTTGTAATATCATATTAAAACTTCCCCGAAGGAACATTAAAAGGGCAATAGAACAGAACAAGGTGAGGGGTGATAAACTATTTTTGATGGGATAGTCAGGGGAGGACTTGGAGGAGGTGATGTTTGAGCCGAGATCTGAATGGAATGAGGGAATGAGCCGAGTCGGTAGCGGAAGTGAACAGCAAGGGCAAAGGTCCTGAGGCTTGACCATCCTTGGCAAGCTGGAGGAGGAACAAGTCAGTAAGGTGGGCGAGGGGCAGGGAAGGGGAGAGCGGTGGGCATGGGGGTGCAGGGGGAGGCAGAGGATTCCTAACCCTCACTGTGCCTCCGAAATGCCTAGAGCAGTGGTCGGCAAACTCATTAGTCAACAGAGCCAAATAGCAACAGTACAAACGGTTGAAATTTCTTTTGAGAGCCAAATCTTTTAAACTTAAAATTTTTCCAATGCCACTTCTTCAAAATAGTCTTGCCCAGACTGTGGTATTTTGTGGAAGAGCCACACTCAAGGGTCCAAAGAGCCGCACGTGGCTCGCCAGCCACAGTTTACTGACCACAGGCCTAGACATTATAAATTCGCAGCTATCCCCAACATACTGACTTCAGGTGCTCTGGTGTGATGCCTGAGCAGAGGAATTTTTCAGTACTCCCCAGGTGATTCTAATGTGCAGACATGTTTGAGAAGCACTGCGCTGGGGCCTTGTATCAAATGTCATGGGCAGGTGCGTAGGTTTGAGCACGGGAATGAAATAATCTCATTTCTATTTTAAGGGGATCACTCTGGCTGCTGCTTAGCACAAGAAAGCAAATAATGGGGGCAAGAGCAGAGATAGGGGGTAGCAATTGAGAGGCTATTGCAAAACTCCTGGCGAAAAGGATTATGGTGGCTAGGGTGGTAGAAGTGGAAGTGGTGAGAATGGCCAAATTTATGATGTAATCGGTGATGATATAGCAACAGGATTTGTTTGTGGATTGGATGTGGGATGTGAAAGAAAGAAGACTCAACGATGACACAAAAAGCGTGGGGCCTGAGGAACCAATTACATAGTGTTACTGAGGCAGGGTCCATCAGTACAGGGGATGGGAAGAGAGGAGTCAGTTTGGGGGAAGAAATCAGGAGTTGATGTAAAAATAATTATTAAAATGGTGTTACCCATACTTTTCTACATCTTTGCCTTCTTCCTTTTTTACTTAAATCTCATTTGGCCATATCCCAACTCCCAACCTGTCTAAACTACAAACTGTGTCTCATCTCTTTTGGAATCCAAAGCTCAAAATGCTTCCCTGCAGTGCTGTCTTTTCCCCGAAAATAAGACATCCCCTGAAAATAAGACCTAGCACAACTTTGGGAGAAAAAATTAATATAAGACAGTGTCTTATTTTCGGGGAAACAGGGTACTGTTTGGAATCCAAAGCTCAAAATGCTTCCCTGCAGTGCTGTCTGAGGCCCAGGTGCATGAAAATTCATGCACTGGAGGTGGGGAGGGGTCCCTCAGCTCGGCCTGCTCCTTCTCACAGTCCGGGAGCCCTCAGGCACAGAAGGTGACCCAGCGATCAGGGGAAGGCAATGCCCCCATCACACCTCTGCTGCTGCCTCTGCCTACATCGCAAGCTTCGGGCAGCCCTGGGCAGCTGGGCAGCCACCATCCGAAGCTTGCCTCCACCTCAGGCCAGCCCTGGGCATCTGGGGAGCTGAGGCCAGCTCTGGCCACACCATTCACCTGCTGGCCCCCCAGCTAGGCTGAATGGACTCAGGCCAGGGCTAAGGGGACTGGGTACCCCAATCTTATAACTGTGGGTGCCACCATCTTTGAGGGCATGGCAGTCAATTAGCATATTCCCTCCTTGAGTGCTGCCATCTTTGTGAGGGTGTGATGATCAAATAGCATATTCCCTCTTTGTTAGATAGGATTAGAGGCCCCAAGGGGTCCTTAGCACTGCTTCAGATGTGGGAGAGGCTCCCACCACCACTGCTGCTCTGGTCAGCCATGAGCTGGCTTCTGGCTGAGCAGCGCTCCCCCTAAGGGAGTGCACTGACCACCAGGAGGCAGCTCCTGGATTGAGTATCTGCCCCCTAGTGGTCAGTGCACATCATAGTGACTAGTCATTCTGCTCTTTGATCAATTTGCATGTTAGCCTTTTATTATATAGGATAAATTAATGTACCTATACAGGTATTCTGAAGATCTGAGGGAAGACACATATGGCTATGCCCACAACTCCTGGACAAGGCATTACAAGCATATTCACAAGGAATGTGCTAGCCTTTGAAAATATACTTCTGGAAGCAGTTGGCGGTTAAAATTTGGTTCAACCAAATTCCTGAGAAGTGGAATCCTGAATCTTGAAAGATCAGGCCAACTGAATTTCACTCTTCTTCATTAGCATTCTTGCAAACAGGAAAAAAAAAAAAAAAGATTGAGTAACAGATTTTGCAAAAATCAGATGCACTTCTTTATTTACCAATTATAATCCAGGCTCATTAGATATTCTTTAATTATTTTTAAACACTTTAAACATTTAAGTATCCCCATTAATTAGAGAAGAGTTTTAAATATCACCCTCCCCTCCACAGTTCTTTTTTAGGAGAAGAGTTGAACTTCTGATCCCACAGCTCATTTTAACAAAGGGTTTTATTGTATTTGTAAAAGGTAATATTGAAGGTTTAACTTTCTCTAATGGCTAATTTCCATTCCAGAATTAATCTGGCATGTTTATTTGCAACTATTCTTTGTTTTGCAAAACATGTTAGAAGAGCTTTCCTTAACTCCAAGATGGTACTAGATTGCAACTGCTTTGTCATTTCTTTTAAAAAAGAGTTACATTGTTTAAGTTAAGATTTTAAAAAACTTAACTTCACATTTTATCAAAACAAGAGGGGGCTGGGATAGGTCAAAGGGGACATACACAGTGCTTTCAACAATAAAGATTTTTTAAAAAGAAAAAAAATAAAGTTGCAAACATAAAAAAACAAAAATAATAAAAATATAGTAAAGACTTTAAAGGGAATCTTTAAAATAATAAAGTTTAAAGATGAAATTTATATTAAAATCTTATAGATATATAATAATAGGGCAGCTAGTTATAATCATCACTTTTCATGTACTAAAGATGATGCCAACCAAACCTTTCCAGTTAAATAATAAAAGTTAGAGGTATCACAACCAAGGTATCAGACTAAATTATTTCAGAATAAAGGTAGAGACCCATCGCTCTGTGTTTTTTTTTTCGTTTGTTTTTGGTTTTTAGTGTCAAATATGCATTAGCTTTATAATCCCCATAAATGGGGGTTAATTGCTGCTGTTGTTTTAACTATTATTAAGAATTCACTATCTAGCAAGTGCAGTGCTAGGAGCTTTCATAAACATTAACTTACTTTAATTAAAGTATTTTAGGACAGGTTTCTGATAGTGAATTTCTTTGTTTGTTTGTATCGAGTTTATTAGGATGACATTGGTTTGCAAAACCATACAGATTTTAAGTGTACAACTCAATAAAACATCTGCGCACTGCATCCTGCATGCATTGCCTGGAGCAAAGTCTCTTTGGTAGAATCTAGGGGGGGGAAATGAACAAAGAGTCATAAGCATGCTACTGACAAGAGTTTGCTTATATGTATCAAAATGGAAACGAAATTAGAGAGGCTCTTCATATATTGAAGAAGGATTGCATGTGCATACAAATGAAAATATAGTCTGCCTTAGTAAAACCAGATGTGAGGAAAGTGAGGCTACAATAAGCTTCAAAGGAAGAGAATGTAAAGAGAAACACATAAGCTCCTCTTGACTCAAGGAAGAAAAAGATCAGAAATATATTTTCCCTTTTATGATAGTGGGCTTCTGAAGAGTCTTTTGCTTGCCAGGAAAATTAAAGGCAAAAGAAAACCATTTCAAAGTGATAAAAATTTCCCAACAATATTATAGACTTGACTCACCCCATATATAGTAATATGTTCTTGAAGACAAGACTTCATCTCATGCTAAGAAATTTACCACTATATTTTGCATCTAAATTCCTTTGCCTTTAGTTGTTTCAAATACTTTTGAAGCACTGCTCAATTATATGTTATAAAAACAATTGGGTTTTGTTTTTTGTTTTTGTTTTTTTTTTTGGTTTTTGTATATTTTATTGATTTTTTTATAGAGAGGAAGAGACAGGGACAGAGAGCTAGAAACATCATTGAGAGAGAGACATTAACCAGCCGCCCCCTGAACACCCCCCACTAGGGATGCGCCCGCAACCAAGGCATATGGCCCTGACCGGAATCGAACCCAGGACCCCTCAGTCTGCAGGCCGACACTCCATCTACTGAGCCAATCCAGTTTCGGCAAAAACAATTGTTAATGTGAAAAATTAATGATATTTATAAAATTATGTTGGTATATCCTCTGAAATAAGCTCAGTGTTTTGATAAATATTTAATAGGTTAGTAAACTCTTCTTATAAATACATTTATTTAAAACATGTTAAAGCCCAACTTATCTTTCTAACAATTTTTAAAATTTTTCAATTACCATTGACATTCAATGTTATATTGGTTTTAGGTGACACCATAATGGTTAGTCATTTATATAAGTTGCAAATTGATCCTCCTAATAAGTGTAGTACCCACCTGTCACCCATACATAGTTATTACAATATTACTGATTATATTCTTTATGCTGTACTTTAATGGTATGAAGGAAGTATTAACTTGATCATCTATGTAGGCGGTAGAGTTTATTTTTGGATTTCAATCTTTTCTTTTAAAATCCAACTTTTATTGAGATACTAGAGGCCCAGTGCACAAATTTGTGCATGGGTGGATTCCTTGGCCTGGCTGGCAATCAGGGCCGATCAGGGCCATCTCTCTGGAGGGAGTGATGGCAGGTTAGCTGTGGGAGTGCACTGATCAACAGGGGGAAGCTCCCATGTTGAGTGTCTGACCCCAGTGGTCAGTGTGCCTCATAGCTACTGGCCGGTCATCTGGGTGTCTAATCATAATAGTCATTTAGGCTTTTATATATAGATAATTGACATATAACATTGTATTAGTTGAAAGCATACAATGCAATATTTTATGTATATATTGTGAAATGATTACCATAATAAGTTTAGTTAACAGCCATCACCTCACATAGTTACAAATCCCCTCACAAAACAGAATAATATAACAAAAAGGACTGGGAGAGAAGAAATGAGGAGGGAGAAGCAAGAGAATATCTATGCAAAAGAATCCTCCCAAAACAAGTGGAGTTGAGGTGGAGGCAGGTCTTTCTTCTCTTCCTTCTTCTCCTTGCCCAGCAGTCTGGCCCTGCAGGGTATGATTCCTGTTAAGAAAGTTGCAGAGGCAGAGATCTGATGGTATGAGAAGGGGAACCCCAAAGCAGCCTGCCAGGGATCACATCCTCGGGAGGAATCACACTCTGGTGGGGTCCAGGAACACCACACTGACCCACAGGGCTCCGAGGCCTCTGATGAGGGATTATGTGCAAAGAAGCTCCAGGATTTCAAGAGGGGCTGTGGGAAGACTGGGGGAAGAGGTGATCTGAACCATCTCAATCACAGGTCTCTGAGTCCTCAACTAAAGCCCTTCCAGAGGAATAAAATAAAATCTAAGAGTAGAAGTTGTGCTGGAGATGAAGGTGGCAGAAGGTTCAACTATTCAGGGAGGAGGAACTCAGAGGTGGCTCCTGAAAGAGACCACCTTGTTTTAATGCCTGGGCAGCCCTGAGGATGGGAAAGTGCTCCTGGCCCACTCCCACCCTCCGCACAGGAACTCCTAGAAGCACAGGAAAAGTCATCACCTTTTGCCATGAAGATCGTGGTGGAGCTCCATGCAAATATAGGGAGAAAAAAAAAAAAAAAAAGGCAAATGGTCCAAGTCACATACTGAGACAATTACCAACTACCAGAAAATAATAATATATGGCCATAAACCAACTGATGACTATAATCTAATATTTCAAAATAAAATAAAAAATGAGAGAAACTATGTAGGAACAACGTAACTGAAATGTAGAACACACACACGGTACACCTAGAACAGGATGAAAACAAAGCTGACAGAGCTCACAGCTCCCAACAGGGGGGAGAGAGCACAGAAATGGCAAGCAGGGACAGGAGACAAATGCGACGCACATCTCCACTTACAACCTGGTTCTCCCGCTCATTAAACCTCCGTGGCTCTAGCCTGGATTTGCCCCTACCTGCCTTACTTAACCAACCCTTCCCCTATGACACTTAGTGCCTGTTCTGCATCATTCCGTAAAGTTTCCTTCTTAGTCTCATCTACTCTCCCTGACATTCTCTGAGCCACTCCTTAGGCCTGTGTCTACTAGTATTACTTTTACCTGCAGGGCCCATGGTGTCCAGACTCTACAAAGAATGAGAAATCTTCACCTTGACATCCTGTTTCCCTTGACACCCTGCACCCCGACCCCAAACAATAAGGAATTCTGACTCTGACTACAGAGTGACGCTTGACGATTGGTGGCAGTTTCTCTCGGCAAACAATCGCAGGATAAATAGAGCAAGTGGGAGCTGGATGGAGTCAACCTCCTGGCAGATGATGTGGCTTTTTAAAAGGGAGGTCAGAAAAATGCTCTTTCGTGTATGTTGAGTTGAACTTAACAATAATTGGAATAATTAAAGGACAAATATCGTGCATGACATATTTATCTATCTGTGCTCTATGTCAGATACACAGAGAGCGTGGTGGCGTTATGATGTATGACAGTAATTACAGAACGAAGCTTTGGAATCTCCGTGAAATCTCCTCTCTCCGCTGTACAGCCTCCCCACAGCCACAGCCTGGCTCTCGCAGGCAGAACGCTCCACTGCCAAAAATGCAGGACCAAGCAGAAGAGGCTAAGAGAAGTCACTGGTAAAAAACCCACAAAACATATTCCAGCAAACAGGGAACAATACCTCTATCCTTTTAAAGTAATAAACATCTTTGATTTTGTAAACTAGATTGTACAAACCTTAACGCCCCTCACCCGTTCTACTCTATCCTTTATTTTTAAAGTTTTATCCTAAAATGTTTTCTTAATTAGTGATATTAAAACTCCTCCGATGCCTCAGTAAGCACATAAATCTGGGCTTACTATCTAAATCAAGAGTGTCTAAAGCCTTATGGATCTTATCCTAAGATGCAGCGTGTCCTCCCAAACAGCTCCTGCCGCCAAGGAAAGGAGAGCCTGACCTGAGGAGGTTAGAGCTGGTGATGATGAGCTTCAACTCTGCTCATAAAAATCTAAGACAAGTTCAGGTAAATGACGCAACACCGATAAATAAGATGGCATTTCTGCTCACGTGGCAGAAGCTCAGCAAGACGGGCAAGAGACTCTGCATGCAGGCTGCAACAGCACAGGAAGCACATGTAATCTATAAGCCAGGAGGAACCTACCGACTTTAACTTAGTGGAATAAATAATTGTGGGAATGGCACCAACAGCCAAACCAGACAATGGCTGAGTTGGTTGGAGGAGGGGGACAAGTGCAATCAGGATGAATTTATATAGCTCATTTTCTTATATAAACAAATTCTGATGTGTGAGGATGTCAGTGCTGACAGGCTGTTTCTATAGTAATATCCTAATAGCTGGGAGACCTCCTGGGGAAATTATTTCTCTCCCGGCTCTACCTGGTGATATGTGAAACCAATCACATCCAAAATAAAACACTGAGAATAGCACAAGAAGTAAGCGCAGAGAGGAGAAATGAGTTCTATGGGCTGCCTGCTGAATCTAGGGGAGAGAAATGGAGCTGGTCTTTCTGCGGCAACTTTTGTCCACTGGTTTGAGCAGAAGCCGAGGGGCGGGTGAGACACCTCCTCGCTTCCTTTTTCTGCTGTTAGTGAATTTGAGAAAAGGACAAATACTCCCACCAAGAGCAGAGAAGAGAAAGCTGTTGCAATCTATAATAATAAAAGGGTGATAGGCTAATTAGACAGAACAGACGTCCCTCCGGACAAAGCCAGAGCCAGAGGGATGCCAGTGCTGGCAGCCGAAGGAAGGAAGTTTTACTATTGCACAAATTTTGTGCATTGGCCCTCGAGTAGGTGAATAATTATCAAAGTCTTCTTTTCCCTCTCTTAGCTCCCCTTCTAGGTTACAGCTTGAAGTGTTTTTGTTTCTTCAGAGCTCTTTCGGTAAGCTTTAATAATTATTTTAAGGAGAATAGCTTCTAAATCTAATATAAATTAATAGAAACGTTATTAATATATACCTAATACCCCCCATTGTCACTTAAATTAACTGAATTCCATCTTGGGTCCCTCCGGCTAATTAAATCAGAACACTGCCAGCAGCACAGCCTTTCCCACAGTGAGTGTGGGGAGGGCGGTTTCTCCGACGCTGCCACCGGTGAGCTGAAGAGCTGGGGATGCCCCGCCACCAGGAGACTGGTAATTTGGGGTTTAAATTTAATTAAAGCCAATCCCTGTTCCCAACCGCTCTGAAACACCAGAATTTCCAGAATACTGTTTTGGACTCAAGAGAAAGCCTAGAGTTGGAGGTTTTCTTTTAAATCGGAATTAGGAATTGCTTCTGCTTTTCCCATAAGTGGGTGAATGAGATGATGTCTAGTGCAGACTGCCTAGTGGTAAGGTTACAGCCGGGCACACAGTCTTAGATAGAAATGAGTTAGTCAATACCAGGTATAAATGTAAGCTCTGCATCTGACGGTGTGACAATACACTGCAAGCAGTATAGAAAAGTTGCCAAAAAGAAAATCCATTGCTAATTACTTGAAAATGCAAACACGGTCATTATCAATGGCAAGAAAGACTTTGTTCTGTCTGGGAGAGAGCGAGGAGGAGGAAATGAAGGCACCGCTTTAGCCAACACACTGCCCACTTTTTCTTTTTTTTCCCCGTTGTTCTAAACAGAATACCCGTGAATACATTAGCAGCATGGGAGCCAGCTAACAATGTCATTATCCACAGGAGTGTAGAAAGTGTGTGAAAACTGTTCAAGTTACTGAGGAAATTCAGGTTAGTACAAGATTGCAAATCATTCTTGCCTCCCCAACAGCGAGAGCGTAAGCATCTTTGCACTAATTATCAAGGCAAAGAATTACAGCCCTAATATCAACTACAACCTATGAATATGGACTCAAAAGAAGATTCACAAGAAACGGTTTATGGCAACATATTTCTAACCAACTAGGAAACCCAGCTAGTACCTCCTTGCATCTAAGCCACGAGACAAGAAAATCAAACTAAACAGATTTTATAAAATCCTTAAATGAATGCTTATATTCCTTTCTTTGGGGAAGGCAAAGAAGTAAGCCATTGACTTTTTTTTTTTTTTTTTTTTTTTTTTTTTTTTTTTTTTTATCCCTAACTTAGCCAGCATCCACAATGCAGTACAATGAGGGACATTTCTCCTGCCACCCTTTACTCAAATACAGATTTCCATAAAATCAATTAATCTCAGGGCAGCCAGGGGCCTTGGAGGTCATGGAGCCCGCCTCCCACCCAGGCCTCCTGCCGCCCGGAGATTACCAGCCTATGCTCAAAGCCTCCGGTGGGGGGATTCTCACTGTTTAAGGCAGCTCCTTCCACTGATCAAGAGCGACAGTTATTAGAATTTTGTAATATTGGGCTGAGAGAGGCCTCCTGATCATTTCCACCCACTGGTCCTGGCTTTGTCCTCAGAAGCATTTCAGAGCTGAACCCCTTCTTATCGCCATGACAACTCTCCAAATATTTGAAGGCGACGAGAGCCTTCTGCACCCAGGTTGTACAATCCCCATTTCCACACTTCTTCATTTAAAGGTAGACCCTCTATTCCTCTAGGACACTTAGCTACTCCGACTTGGCTGATGTCCACGTTAGCATGTACTGACCAGAGTATGATACAGCGATACATGTTGGCCCGGGTGCAGAAGCCCTCGCCTTTCTGGGAACACACGTTTCCCTGCATGACAATAAAATAGGTTCCCTCTCCCAGCAATGCCTGCTCTCAGAAACATAGGTGATTGCACTCAACCCTGACATCCCAAGAATAGACGGTTTTCACAGCAAACAATGCATTATAAGGCTGACTTCAGTTTATGATGAATAAAATAGAACCAGAAACACTGAAGCATGGAAAAAACTGAAACATTCCAGAGGGAAAATCTGGGTGGGGGGATGGGAGGGAAGTGATTAACTAGGGAACTCATATATAATACATATATGCATAACCCATGGATACAGACAATAGAGTGAGGGGTATAGAAAGGGGGGGGGGTTAGTAGGGGGGGAAAACACAGACTGAGAAACGAAACATCTGTAATACTTTTGATAATAAAGATATATTTAAAAGAAGATTGACTTCAGTTTAGTTCAATAAATGGTTTCAAGCACTTATGATATAAAAGGCTTGAAGCTAAAGGATATGTAAAGTTCAAGATGATGACATCTAGTAGGAAACAGTAGAAAAATGCACAAATGAGCTATAAAACAATACGGAGAGGAATAAGTGCCCTAAAGGACATAGAAAAGGTGATTAGATATGGGGAAGAGAAACCTGCTTCCTGGGAAGGCTGCAAGGAACACTGAGGAAGAGCCTGATGTGAGGGAATCGTGAAGGAAACGTAAGATTCTAATAAGCAGAGAAACATGTTGGGGGCGTCCAAGATAGAACAGACAACTGAAGAGAGAAAAAAGAACTAAGGAGAATAGGATGCCTCCAGGAAAACCACAGCCCAATCAAACTGGTGTCTAAGGCAAGAGGGGGAGGAATGGAATGGTATAAAGCTCCAAAATCCATCTGAGGAAGTTGAATGTTTTTAAACAAATGTTTACCAATTATGCTAATTATATAAATGTAACAAATGACCCGGTCCACGGCTGATGGCTGATGACTTTGATTTCCATAGTCTCAATGTAGTCAGATAGATTTTGGCCACACAAAACCTAACAGGACAGCATAGATGAGTATGTTCACAAACAGCTAACATCTTTTCCTTTATTTAGTACAGTCCATATGTCGGGCACTGTACTAAGAACGTTACATGAATGAATATATTTAATAATTTTAATGTCCATATGAAGTAGGCACTATTATTTTTCTCCTTATAAAAGGCACGGAGAGATGAAGCAATTTCCCCAAGATCACACAGTGAGCAAGTGGTTAAGGTACGAAGCTAGTCTTTGGTTCTCTTTGCTGTAGCAAGCAGCCTCACGTTGACTATGTGGTTACTTGCTCTTACAACTGGTTATAATCTTACTGACGCAGACCTTTTGAAGAGTTGTTTTTAGCCTGCAGGATGAGCTAACACAATTTTTTTTGGTTTATATCTATCTGTTCACTTTCCGGAACTCTCACGCTATTCTGGATCCTGATTAAGGGACTCATTTAGCGTGCCTCGTCCCAAGAACTCTGAATCATCCTAGAAAACAAGTCATCCCTCTATGGCTAACCGAAGGAAAAACTTGCCTGTGGTACAAACATATCTATAGATCATACGCAATTCCCCTCATGCCTCCTGTAAAGCAGCTTCCTTAATTAAGGGCAGACTAATCTCTCTTGGCTGCCACCCCCTCCTGTGCCCAGGATGGCTCTCGGCTAAAAAACTATAGACAGATAAAAATGTAACCTGCTGTTAAAACCCCTAAGAAAGAACATTCCACAGCCACCCCCAAGGTAACAAATCCCCCTGCCTGACCACTTAAAGCCATGCCTATTCATCAAAGGGGAACGTTTATTTACATACTTCCAATGAAACTGCTTTGTCCCCATTTCCTCAGGGGCCCTCAGGCCCCACAAATGCGGCTTTGTTCTGTGGCGGCTGGCACCAGCTCAGATCCTGGTATCACTTAATTGGAAGATGGCTTGTTTTCTGGTCCTGACTCCTCTGCCACGAGGAAACGTGCTGGTCAGCAGACCCAGCAGCAAGCAGCTGAGACTTAGGGCAATCTGTCCCTCCAGAGGGAGCTATTCTTCTCACCGAATAAAGAGCTGGGCCCATACCCAGCCAGCCTGGCCGAGTAGCGGAACATCGACCTATGAACCAGGAAGTCACGGTTCCATTCCCAGCCAGGGCACGTGCATGGGTTTGTGGGCTCAGTTCTCAATGTGGGTCATGCAGGAGGCAGCCGATCAATGATTCCCTCTCATCGTTGATGTTTCTATCTCTCGTCCTCTCCCTTTCCTCTCTGAAATCAATAATAAAATAAAATAAGTTGTTGTTGTTGTTTTAAACCTGGGCCCATGTGCAGATCCAACACGCACCAACCCAGAGAGGTTTGCCCTCTCTCGGTAAATCCCACACCTTTGTTTCAGTCAGTGTAGCTTTCTGCTTTGATTATCCGACCCACCTTTGGGCAGGGCCACTCCCTACTCTTCCAGTCCTCAGATGGGAAGGCGTGTCTCCACAGTCTCTGAGGGTAGGACAGGGCTCCGTGGGTGAGTGAGTTTTCGCCTGGAGAGAAGGGTAAGGTTTGTCACTGAGGAAGAAAAGTGCTCACAAACGGTGCCAGACGTGGAAGGTTGGCTATTCTATTCCTTGTTCCCTTTTAAGTCCGTTTAGAATTACATATCATGCATGCTAAGGACATACAAAAGGATGCCTGCTACGATCCTATCGTGGTGAGTGAGAGAGTCGTCATATTTTTTTAAATTTTTGGTTAAGGGACAACATGAAGGTTTGTGGCTAACATAAAACACTGCTGGATGTTACCGATGTACTTTGTAGGCAAGAAGGAGCCAGCAAAGCAAATATTTACTAAACTCCTTTCATGTGCCAGGGCGAGAGCCACAGCAAGGAGCTGCTTTTATTTTGAAGCCTCTATTTCTAGCTTGCCAGAATAGCTACCATCATTCATCACCTGCTGGGTGCCAGACTTTATCCTGGCTGCCGTATTACATAATCTTAATCCACCCAAACACCGCACAAAGTCTCTATTCCATGGAGACTGCAATGGAAGGATGGAGGATAGATAACGTATCTGAAGTCACCGAGCTGGAGGGTGACAGAGGCGGGATGGAATCCCATAGCCATCTGCCTCCCAAGTCCCAGGATTGGCCCTGAGGCTGCCACTATGGGGCAGGTGGGCAAGCTCTGCGGGTGCACTGACCCGGAACCCCAAGGCTGACGTTGGAGGCTGCAAGGACAGGGTATGGCTCTGGGCAGCAATGTTTTTAAATTCTTTTTTTTTTTTTTTCCTACGTGAAGCTACTTTCATGGCAGTGTTTTTCCAGCTATCTCTTAGGCTAGAAAGAGGAATGGGTCCCACACCCTAGGAGGCCACAGTGACTCACCTTGACCACAGTCTTTTCTCCGCACAACACCTAGCACCCTGCAGAATTGACCTTTCATAGAAAACACGGTGACTCAGCCTAAGGACCCTCCCACCCCTCACACCAGTCACCTGCCCCACGACAATCCCAATACCGAGGTGTGGGTTATCCTCTCAGGTAATGCTTCAACCACAGCCATCTGCAGGCGGTGCAGGTGTGGAAGAAATAGAAAGATGCCACGTACTCACTGGGGTGAGTCATTGGCTCCTTTGAGCTTCAGTTTCCTCACGTATGCAATGGAGGAAACATAACGTTGCCTTGAGGGTGAATAAAATAATTCATTGACCTCGTTTAATATAACTGTCTGACACATAGTAAGACTCAAGGAATGTCAGCTATTACTTTTTAAAACCAGATTAAATGCTGGAGGTGAAATGACATAAGACTTCTGAAAATACTTTATAAACTCCCGAGTACAGTATAAATGTCAATGACTGGTTGTTGTGGTGACCATGAGACACTGCCTCATCTCTGCAAAACGCTGCAATTCAGTCACGCCTCCATGTCCACAGAAAGTACCCAGCGGAAGATTGATTACCCCGCTTGCTAAGGCTTCCTTACTCTATGGCCTTGATCTGTAATGGAAAGAAGCAGAAACCCTCCTCTCGACCCCCTCTATGAGTGGAAATCACTTTTTCAAGAGGCCACTTTCTTTTGGAGTGAAAATCGAATCACAGAAAGCACTTGGATCGGGGTCTTTGCAATCCATGAAAGATAAGAGAACAGAGAACATTTAAACTGATCGTAAGAAAGTTTTAATACAGTAATTCAGAAGGATCTTTAGAATTTGTTTGTTCAGATGAGCAATCTCTAGCTAACTGACCATACACTAGAATTTCAAATACCACGGGAAAAGAGGAGGTGCTGGGAAATGGGCCAGGGTAACTGCTCGCAGGTGCCAGGCAGGCACCCAACCAAGATGGCTGCAGCCACCCAGAGTGGGAGGGAGGCTTGGGTTTCCCAGGCAATGGAGGAAGCCAAGCTTTCTGCCTGTCCTTGCCAACCTAAGCCTCCACTCAAGGCTACAAAGTTTCAATTATAGAAGGTAAACAAATCCAAACAGAAATGGCAGCAGCCATGGACCTGGAAAGAGCAGGAGGCTAGGGTTGCCCCTGGCAATGGAGGAAGCAAAGCTTTCCACACACCCTGACTGGCCCCAGCCTCCACTCCAGGCTATAAAGTTTCAATTATAGAAGATACATAAATTCCAATAGAAATGGCTGCTGCTATGAAACAAGCAGAAGGGTTGGCTCCGCTTCAGGGTACAAAGTTTCAATTGTAGAAGGTAAATAAATTCCAGATACCAGGGCCTCTACTTGAGTCACCAGGGGCATGGTTGGCCTGCAAACCACCACAGGCCCCTCACTAAGGCAGCCCCATGCCCCAAGGGAACCCCCACCCTGATCCAGGACACCCTTCAGGGCAAACCAGCTAGCCCCCACCCATGCACCATGCCTTTATCCCATCTAATAAAAAAGTAATATGCAGATTGACCATCATTCCAACACACAAGATGGCTGCCCCCATGTGGTCAAAGATCCTGCTCACAAGATGGCCATCACAAGATGGCCAGCAGGGAAGGGCAGTTGAGAAGGACCAGGCCTGTAAAGGAAGGCAGTTGGAGGTGATCAACCCTGCAGGGGAGGACAGTTAGGGGTGACCAGGCTGTCAGAGAAGGGAATTTGGGGGCAAACAGGCTGGCAGGGGAGCAGTTAGGGGGTGATCAGGTTGGCAGGCAGAAGCAGTTAGGGGCAATCAGGAAGACAGGCAGGCGAGCAGTTGGGAGCCAGCAGTCCTGAATTGTGAGAGGGATGTCTGACTGCCTGTTTAGACCAGATCCCACTGGGATCTGCTCTAAGTGAAGCATTCCTCAAGGGGTCCCAGATTGGAGAGGGTGCAGACTGGGCTGAGGAACACCCTCCCCCTGCCCCCGTGCATGAATTTCATGCTCCGGGCCTCTAGTATGTACATATGTATATATACACATATGCATGTGTATATGTGTATGTTAAACTATAAGTTGTTTGTCTTAAGACAATTGAGATAGGTTAAGAAAGGAAAGTCTGCAGTGACATTCAGGGGACATTTAAGAATAAAGCAGAGGCCATTCGGTGACATGAGGAGAGAGAAAAAGCAAATTCAGCCTTCGTGTGATTCCAGCTTCGCTGATTCGGTGTTTTCATTTCTTCAAAGACATATTTGCAGTAGCTCTTCATATATTTAACAAACCAGCCTGTGCCTAGTGTTTTATAAATACAAAATGAGGATACAATTTTTTTTTTTACAGCAGGAACACATAAGAATCTGAATAATGCTGAGAAAGCATCATAATTTGGTACAATATAGTTGATGTATAAGAAAACTTTTCTGGATACAATACACATAGTTATCTTAGAACATGAAAAAATGTACATAAACTATGAAGACATTATCAGATATAATCACGCTGAGAAAGCAGAAAACTCCACCAGAGTCTAAATAAACACTCATAAATAAAATATAGATTTGATTATAACCTGCATTGCAAACTAGATGGGAAATTTGTTTCAGGTGAAAGTCAATAGCCCTTTAAAATAAATTTTATTAATATTAGACACATTTGGAGATTTTTTTTTTTTGGGGGGGAGGGCGTTGCAAGTAGTTTCTTTAAGGCCCCGTGAATTCTCCGACATGAGGGTCTTTAACCTCTGATTTCTCAAAGTTGTCCAGGGCTTAAGGGCTTGTTTTTTGTTGTAAAGATAGGAAGGTCTGGGAAATGTAAAGCCCTCTCAATGGAATTACTGTATAAATGAGTCATGTCACTCAAAGTAGAATTTTATTTCCTACAATAATATACTTTTTAAAAATGCATATATTTTTATTGATTTCAGAGAGTAAGGGAGAGGGAAAGGGAGAGAGAGAGATAGAAGCATCAATGATGAAAGAGAATCACTGATTGGCTGCCTCCTGCACACCCTACACTGAGGTTCGAGCCTGTAACCTGGGCATGTACTCTGGCTGGGAATCAAACCGTGACCTCCTGGTTCATAGGCCAGGGCTCAATGACTGAACCATATTGGTTGGGCAATATTATATATATATTTTTAAAGGCTTTATTTTTTAGAGCAGTTTTAGGTTGACCGTGAAACTGAAGTGAAAGTGTAGATATTTTTCCCTCTGCATTCACACATGGGTAGCCTCTGCCCAGTTGGTATAGTTGTTACAATTAATGAACCTATGTTGACTCATCATATAGATTATGCTTCACTCTTAGTGCCTTAAATTCTATGAGTTTAAACAAATGTAAAATGACAGGTACCTACCATTATGGTATCATACAGAATATTTTCACTGCCCTAAAAATCTTCTGTGCTCTATCTATTGATCCCTCCCCCTCATTCTCTCCCTGCTGTAACCCCTGGCAACCACTGATCTTTTTACTGTCTCCATAGTTTCCAGAAGGTCATATAGTTGGAATCATATAGTATGAAGCCTTTCATATTGGTTTCTTTCACTTAATAATATGCATTTAACATTCATGAGTTGATAGCTCATTTCTTTTTAGCACTGAATAATATTCCATTATCTGGAGGCAGCATATTACTCATTTATTCACCTACTAAAAGGTAATAATATACTTTCAATCACAAACAGTGCAAATAACATGGAAGTAAGATGACATCTGTAAACTCTCAACGTTTTAGGGTCTAAGACCTACATCATGTCACAGGAGGAAGCTGTGAGATAGGTTTAAATGCTGTTTCTGTCACTTATGAGACTCATTAATACATACTTCAAAGGGGCCATGAGGAATAGGAAAGATGACATGCCTAAAAACTCATATCATGTCCCTACGCATATAGTAAGAGTTCTGTAAATGTTGGTTGAATCTGAATGGAACCTGAAGCTAGACATGCCCAGTCCTTGAAGACAAATATATGTGGTTTCTAATTCCCTTACTGCCCCCTATAGTACCCCAACCAAACTCCTGGAGAAGTATTCAGGGCAAAGATCCATCTGAGCGATCTTTCTTTCAGAAGATCTCAAAACTCTTCTTAGAAATAACATCTTTCTCAGATAGTAAAGGATCACATATTGTCTTTAAAGCATCAGTTTTCAAACATAAGGGGATTTTATTTTTCCTTTATTTTGCTTTAAGCAAGGCAAGATATATTAAACTGAAATTTTATGTGGAAGCACAATCTCTATACAATCAGTAAAATCTGTGTGTGTGTGTGTGTGTGTGTGTGTGTGTGTGTGTGTGTGTATGTGTGTGTGATGGTAGAGGTGAGTGGGTTTGGAACCCAGGAGGGTCTGGCCTCCAGCCAGTTTGCCTTCTCTCCAATGACCTACCTCCTCCACATCCCCCAAAACCCACACAAATTCCAGAAACCCTGGGATAGTTTGAAACTTCTGTTCTAAATAAGCCTTCCCATGCCAGAATAGGAAAGTTGCCAGGAATATAGCACTCATGACTGTGATCCCGTTCTTTCATCAGCCACAACAAAATATATGGAATCTTGGGAAAATCAGAATGTTAAATACCAGTCAGGTCACCATCTATTGAGAAGTTCCCTTTTTCCTGTCAAATTCTTGTGATCTTTAAAACAGGTGGGATCAGTAAACTAAAAAAGGCTCTAAGTGGGATTAATTTCAAACAAACTGGTTAGCTTATTCTTAGTATTAGTTTAGTGATGAGTGAAAAATATGGAAGTCACATAGGGTATTTCTGATTTGGGCACAAGAGAACAAAACTGCACGATTCCATATTCTGCAGGTTTAAATTATCTAATGGTTAGCACCTAGTTGCAGACACACCCTCTCCCCCCCCCCCCCCCCCAAAAAAAAAAAAAAAAAAACTATAAAGGGAGAAACAACCCATTTGGGCCTAAATTGAGCAAAACAGACATAGGGACAAGAGGACGTCATAGATGAGGCCTTACCCTGATGTCAATTTACTTCCATCTCCCAAGAGGAAGGAAAAAAGTACTACTTATATTCCATGCTAATTACATACGTGAAAGCAAAGTCTTTTGTAATAAAGTTTTGGCTAAAGTCATAGTTTCAAGGATCTGTATAATAACTTTCCAGTAGCTATTTGTATTTTTTCTTCAGGATGATTATCAGCCATATCTTTATTTATAGAAGTATGCTCCATGAGTTAAATCTAAGATTGTTACATTTCAGGAAACAGAAAGGCCCTCTTTATTTGGTTGGAAGCAGACAGAAGGCTATCTGTATTAATCCTCTGTAGCCTCAAGTATCTTCCCTAGCAACACTCTAGGTTAAACCATGGTAACTATTGAGTGAAAGTGACTACACAGCACTTTGAAAGTTAAGCTCTTCTTTTAAATAATACATACTGCTATTTTCACTCGTAAATTCATATCCAGACAAATCCTATTTATAAAAGGCAAGTGTTAAGACTATATAAGCTGTACTATTTCCTACACAGAGTGTTATCCATTAATATAGCTTGCTTCATTCTCTTGAAGAAATGGGTTCTCTCAAATCAGTGAATGGCTTCTAATTTAATAAGTTCAGATCAATCTCGATTTATTACACTCCGCTCTTTTTTTGTCCTTTTCCATCTTAAAGTTTACACTACAAAGTTTTATGTAGTCCTAGATGTTGTGTTTGCTCTAGGAGAGATGCAAGGAAAGTTTCCTGAAAGAACCATGTTTTCCTGGCTGTGAGCTGTAGAGAAACAGAATGTGTGGGGTTGGGAGACACTGAGAAGGGAAACTTGGAAACAAAGCCTGCTGCTCAGCCTTATGGCTGAGAGATCTGAAAGCGCCAATATTCTGGTCTGGAAGGGTGGCTGAGTTTCTTAAACATCCGTGATGTTGTCTGATTAGCCACAGAAAGGAGAAACTGTGAGTCAGTGAAATGCAAGCAAATGGATGAAAACCCAGAAAAAAAAACCAAACACAAACCTGTGATTCAGTGTAGTACGCAGGGATAACAAGACCTATGAGGTCTTAAAAATTCATGTGAGGGACTCTATCAAAAAATTATTAGACTTAATAAGTGAATTCAACAATGCAGCAGAATACAAAATTAACGCCAAGAAATCCATGGCATTTTTATACACCAATAATGAACCTACAGAAAGAGTGACTAAAAAAGCAATCACATTTACCACCACACCAAAAAAAAATTAAGATATCTAGGAATAAACTTAACTAAGGAGATAAAAGACCTATACATGGAAAACTACAGGACACTGAAAAAAGAGATCAAGGAAGACATAAACAGATGGAAGAACATACTGTGTTCATGGATTGGTAGAATCAACGTCAATAAAATGTCCATACTACTCAAAGAATCTATAGATTCAATGCACTCCCCATTAAAATGCCAATGGTATATTTCACAGACCTAGAATGAACTTTCCAAAAATTAATCTGAAATAAAAAAAGACCCTGAATAGCTGCAGCAATCCTGAGAAAAAACAACAAAGTAGGTGAGATCTCAAAATTAGATATCAAGCTGTATTACAAAGGCACAAGAACAGACATATAGATCAATGGAATAGAATAGAGAACCCAAACCTCTATGCTCAATTAATATTTGACAAAGGATGCATGAACATACAATGGAGTTAAGATAGTATCTTCAACAAATGATATTGGGAAAATTGGACAGATACATGCAAAAAAAAAAAATGAAACTAGACCACCAACTTATACCATACACAAAAATAAACTCAAAATGGATAAAGGACTTAAGCGTAATAGGGGACACTATAAAAATACTAGAGGAATCCACTGGTAGTAAAATCTCAGACATATGCCTAAGCAATTTCTTCACTGATTCTGCTCTTAGGGCAATGGAAACTAAAGAGAAAATAAACAAATGGAACTACATCAAAATAAAAAGCTTTTGCACAGCAAAATAAACCATCAACAGAACAACAAGAAATCCCACCGCATGGGAGAACACATTTGCCAATGTTATCGCCGATAAGGGTTTATTCTCCAACATTTACAGGGAACTCATACAACTCAACAAAAGAGAGATAAACAACCCAATCAAAAATTGGGCAACAAACCTAAATGGATACTTTTCGAAAGAAGACAGAAGGAAGGCCAAGAGGCACATCAAAACATGCTCAAAGTCACTAATCATCCAAGAGATGCAAAAAAAATGACAATGCGGTACCATCTCACACCTGTCAGAATGTCTATAATCAACACAAATGCTGGTGATGATGCAGAGAAAAAGGAGCCCTCATGCACTGCTGGTGGGAATGCAGACTGGTGCAGCCACTGTGGAAAACAGTATGGAGTTCCCTCAAAAATCTAAAAATGAAACTTTCCTTTGACCCAGTGATCCCACTTCTAGGAATATATCCCAAAAAACTAGAAACACGAATCAGAAAGAATACATGCACCCCTATGTTCATAGCAGTACAATTCACCATAACTAAGATTTGGAAACAGCCTAAGTGTCCATCAGCAGATGAGTGGATTAAAAAAACTGTGGTACATCTACACAATGGAATACTACGCTACAGTAAAAAAGAAGGAATTCTTACCATTTGCAACAGCTTGGATGGAAGTGGAGAACATTATGCTGAGTGAAATAAGCCAGTCAGAGAAAGATAAATATCACATGATCTCACTCATTTATGGAATATAGTGAACAACATATTCCATATGAACTGATGAATGAAAACAGATCCAGAGATAGAGAAGCATCTATCAGACCATCAAACCTCAAAGGGAACGGAGGGGAGGGTGGGAGTAAGGGGGAGAGATCAACCAAAGGATTTGTATGTCAGCATATAAGTCTAACCAATGGACATAGACACCAGGGGGGTGAGGGCATGAGTAGGAGGAGAGGCGGGGCATTGGGGGGATAAGGACACATATGCAATACCTTAATCAATAAAGAAATTAAAAAAAAAAAGAAATAAAAAAAGAAACCTGAAACACACAAAAAAAATTCATGTGAGGGCCCTGGCTGGGTAGTTCAGTTGATTAGAACATTGTTCTGATACACCAAGGTTGAGGGTTTTAATCCATAGTCAGGACACATACCAGAATCAACCAATGAATGTATTCATAAGTGAAACAACAAATCAATGTTTCTCACTTCCTCCCTTCCTCTGTCTCTAAAATCAATCAGTGAATTTTATTTTTAAAAATTCATGTGGGAAAATTATTTTGAATGAATTCTATGCCCATTAAACTATCATTCAAGAGTAAATAAAAATAAAGACTTTTTCAATGCAAAAGGAATCAGAACTTTTTAAAAAGCTGAACCTTCTCTCAATGAATTGCTAAGTTGTACTTTAATAAAAACAAACAAACAAGCAAACAGAAAGTGCATCTAAAAGTTTGATCCAAAAGAACAATGAGCAAAAGGAATAATAGAAATAATATAATAATATATACTATATAAGTATATGTATCTATATATCTATCTACATCTATCTATCTATCTAGAGATAGATAGATAGATGTAGATAGATAGATAGATAGATAGATAGATAGATAATAAAAGCATAATATGCAAATCAACTGAGTGACTGAACAACAGAACGACTATTTGTATGACCTGCTGGATGACCACAGTATGCATGCTCTAACACCAGGCCAGCCAAGGCGGATGTGATGTGATTGGTTGAGACCCTGCCATCACCCCATGATTGCCCTACAGAGGAAGGTCCAGGCCAGCCAAACTATCACATCCCACACATGTTGCCCACAGAAGGAGGCAACTGATGGCAGGAAAGGTGGGGAATACACCACACAGATGGCAAGCAGTGGCAGCAGCAGGGGTGGGGCCAGCTGCCAAAAGCTGGGGGAAGGAAAGTCCCGATAGGCCCTGATCATTGGCCTGGCCTAGGGACCCTACCTGAGGGGTCCCAGATTATGGGAGGGTGCAGGCCAGGCTGAGGGACACACACACCCCTGCACAAATTTTATGCACTGGGCCTCTAATATATATATGGGGGGGGGGGGGCACCTACTAAACCTGATGAGCTCAAGGGAGGCCTGCATGACAGGCTTTACAAAGAGACCTAAAGTGACCACAAAGGAGGGTATAAATTAAAATGTTCTAAATAAAGGATAGTCATGACAGGCAGTTCTGTCCTAGGGCAGTATCTTCCCTGACAAAGGTCAAACTTATTTAACTGAGCCTGTCTATGGTCTTTTTGCACATGTGAAAATATACCTTTGGAATGTCGGAGTGAGAAAGGCCAGTAAGCCAGGACAAGTGGAATAGGGAAACTTAGACAGTTAGCTAAACAAACCACAAAACAATTTACAGCAGATACAGAAGGTCACCTCCCTAGAAATAACATCTGGGCCTCAGTAGTACTTCAGCTCCAAACCCAGAAAAGCAGCAAAACCAGGTGGGTGACAACAGGACCAGCTGCAATGGCTAATGACCCCCTGCCCTGACACTGGCCCTGGAGGAGCACACCTAGAAAACAGATGAACATTCTGCTAAAACCCTCCCCTGAGAAATCCCCTAAGATTCCCGCCTATAAGAAAGAGATAAAAATCTCAAGACAAAGGACCCAGCTTGTGCTCTCCCTTTGGGGAGCAGTCCTGCCATTCTCTTTCCCCCCTTTTCCCGACTTCTTCCCCCACAGCCATGCATCTCCAAAACCCTAAGGCAGTGTTTTTCAACCTTTTTTGGGCAAAGGCACACTTGTTTCATGAAAAAAATCACGAGGCACACCACCATTAGAAAATGTTAAAAAATTTAACTCTGTGCCTATATTGACTATATATAAAGTAATTCTCTTGAATAGGAATCAAATAAACACAAAGAAAGTATTTTATAATTACTTTATTATGAAATATTAAGTAAACAAAATAGTGAAAAATTATAAAATTCTTGTCTTGTCTGCACCTACAGCACACCAGGCAACATCTCGTGCCGCGGAACAGCGGTTGAAAAACGCTGCCCTAAGGGACCCCACGAGGCTTGCAACCAGGGGAGCAATGGGCAGCAGCAGCTTGTCCCAGGCTAACCCCTGAACCTGACCCTGAGGCCTCCTTTTCTCTGTCTTCCCAGAGAGCAGGGGTAGCCCAGCCTAGGCTTTCTTGTAGCTTCTTCTATGGGAAGCCCTTTCTTGTTTTTCATCCCCATCTTTCATAAATGCTTCTCATAGTCATCGGGACTCATGTGAAATTTCTCCTGAATGAAGTAAAAAACAAACAAAACAAACAAAAAAAAAAAAACACCCACACACCACCCGTCTACCCTATGCATACTCAACAAGAGACAGGTCCTCTTTCCGGTAACAAAGTAATCCCTTTTCCAGACTGCTCAACGGCACAGTTTCCCACCAGAACCCAAGACCACGAGGCCCCTGGTTGTTATCTTACTCCCCTGTATACCTAGTACCATCTCCACATGCCGTAAATGTTCATTGTTAACTATACTTTACCCACCAACGTAAAAGAAATGTCTCTCTATTTTACTTTTTATCCGATCTCAGGGATCTCCTCATTTTGCTTTCCCCCACACCCCTTACCACCAATTGATTTCATATAGACCCCTTACATCTTCTCCTTTGATTCTGATGTGTAAAATAAGTGGTAAAAATGCCATTTTCCAGAGCATTTTCTCAAACCATTGAGATTTTGCTTCCTGGCAAATGCTATCAGTTTGATTCATAAAAATCCTCTACAGGGTTGGATGTTTCTTATATCAACAGTCATGTAGGTAATACGTAATGCAGAGTAATAATAAAAATAATATAAATAAAATGATATGTCAAGTATAATATTGATATTCCTAGCAATCTGGAACTAAACTCTCAGATAATCTCAACATGGGAAATAACTGGGGAGTAATTGAAGAAGGAAATTTAAGCATACCAAGGTTTTTTATCTTCTTTTGGAGAAGTTATAAAGATATTGATTAATTTAATAACATTGATAGAAAATGTTTGTTACTATTAAATTTTTAAGACCAACCACCAGAAGATTAGCAATATAGTGTATGTGTGTGGGGGTGGAAATTAAGTAAGAAAATGAACAACCCAAAAAAGAGCAAGCAGAATGAAAACACACACACACACACACACACACACACACACACACAAATAAAACGACTGGACAGTAAGTAGTGCAGTGAAGCCTGGGGGTAAAAGAGATCATTGGGGGGGAAGGGGGGGAGGAGAAAGGAGACATTTGTAAAACTTTCAACAATAAAGACAAAATTTTTAAAAAGTATAGACACTAGAAAACAAAGTAGAGTAACGGATGAAATAAATTCAAAGGTATCACTAATTACAGTATATGTCAATGGATTTAAAAAGCTTTAGAATAAAAGACATTAATATAATAAGGATAAAAAGAACAGCAAGAACTATTATAACAACAAAATTCTGGATGCAGGGAAAACAGAATACGGCTGAGGGATGGTTGCTATAGGAAAAACAGGGAAGTGAACGTGTAGGTACATGTAGAATCTTGAGACCCCTTGCCCTGATCCCAGTTGGATCCCAGTTGTTTTTAGTGGTGCTTTTACTCCAGGCAGAATACTAAGAGGGTTCTTCTTTGGGAAATAGTAGCAGCCCCAAAGAACAGATAAAAGAATATTGACATCAGGGGCTCCCCAATTAAATGGCCTGGCCAGTCTCCGTAGGAGGCCGATAGTCAAGAAGCCTGACCCCTGTTCACGAAGCTTTCTTCAGCCCTTTAGCGCCCCATCCTTAAATGAGCACAGAAACAGGAATCAATATTTATATCTGAGGAAAGCCTAACAGGGAGAATCAAAGCCACATCCAGAACGAAGAAAGTTGAAGAAAACAAGTTCTGTTTTAAAGAAAACTTTGAAAAATACTATCATTGCCCTAGCCCATTTGGCTCAATGGATAGAGCATCAGCCTGAGGGCCTAAGGGTTCAACTCTGGTCAAGGGCACTTGCCTGAGTTGCAGGCTCCTCCCCAGCCCAGGCCCTGATTGGGGATCTTGCAGGAGGCAATCAGACAATGTGTTTCTCTCTCACATCAATGTTTCTCTCTGTCTTTCTCTCTCTCTTCCACTCTCTCTAAAAATCAATGGAAAAATAATCTCAGCTGAGGATTGAAAAAAAAAAAAAGGTAAAGAAAGGTACTATCATTAGTGTTCTCAGAGAAATCAGATAAAATAAAATTAGAATGTTTTTAATAAGGAGCATTTAGAGCAAAAATGTCACTTAAGATTTGACATATTATGGATAAATATTAGAACAATGGGAACAAAAACTGTCAGAGGGTAAAAACAGGTTGCATAAAAAAAAAAGAGGAAGAATTAAAATTGAATCACACTTCTTAATGACAAAACGGGTAACTTGAAGAGAATAGAATAATGCTTACAAAAAACTTCCAACACAGAATTAATTTAAAATTTGTTAATTATCAAGTAAACATGAGGGTAGAATAAAGATGTTTTCAGAGATGTTAGGTGTCAAAACATTTATCCCATGCACTTACTAGTTCTTAAAAAGCTAATGGTGGAGGTATTCCATCAAAATGAGTAAATGAAATAAGAAATAATATATGAGATTCTGAAACATGAAATCCAACCCAAGTGAGGTGAGGATATTCCAAAAACTATGGCAAAATGACACTTTAGGAAGATAACCATGCAACAAGCCTAGGAAGAAACAGGTTCAAATGAAAGAAGTTCAGAAATTTTCAGTAGAGAATTATCTAAAAAGATAAAATTGATGGCATACCACATATGCTCAAATATACAAAGCAAAACAATTCACAGAAACTTTGGCTATAAAAGATACCTATATTTTAAAAGCTAACCTCCAAAAAACAACACCAGGGAGAGTAAAAAAAGTGCATAAAAATATAATATTGATCTAATTAAAATAATGTATAAGTTAATTAGAAAGAGAGGAGGAGAAGATTGCAAATGTTATAAATTATGTCCATGAAAATTAAGAATGACTTTTTTTAAAAGCAGAAAACTAATGGGTCATTTCAAAGAGAGCTTATGGAACTAAAACCAGGAGCTCTTAACGCTGTGACCTAAAATTGAAGTTCTCCATAGGATGTAATAGACACTCTCAATAGTGTCTATTTTGTCCTGAAGAGATATATGATAAAAAAAAAAAAAATAATAAAATAAAATAAATAAATAAATAAAAGCAGAAAACTGAAGGGATTGTGGTTGAGATTCTATATGTACTAAATTCCTCATAGTTCACAGTTAAGAACTAAAGGTTCCATCCAAATTGTTAATTATTAATTATGATTCATAAATACTTTAAGTTATTTCAAAAATACTGAAAGATATAAAAAAAGAAGTAGTTAAAGTAGTATTAGTACTCTCTTTGAGAAATGGGACTAGGGGTAGGGAGAGATGACAACTATTTTGTTGTTGTTAATCCTCACCTGAGGATATTTTTCCATTAATTTTTATTTTATATATTTTTTAAAATATATTTTATTGATTTTTTTTTACAGAGAGGAAGGAAGAGAGATAGAGAGCTAGAAACGTTGATGAGAGAGAAACATCGACCAACTGCCTCTTGCACACCCCCTACCGGGGATGTGCCCGCAACCAATGTACATGCCCTTGACTGGAATCGAACCTGGGACCTTTCAGTCTGCAGACCGACGCTCTACCACTGAGCCAAACCGGTTTCGGCTCCATTAATTTTTAGAGAGAGTGAAAGGGAAGGGAGAGACACATTGATTGGTTGCCTCCCGCACACACCCTGTTTAGGGCCAGGGGTAGAGCTTGAAACCAAGGTATGTGCACTTAACTAGGAACGAACCCACAATCCTTCAGTCGTGGGCTGATGCTCTATCAACTGAGCCAAACCAGCCAGGGCAACAACTATCCTTTTCCACTCTGTATTTACTTTCCTTTTAGTTTGAATGTGTTCGCTATACTGCCGTAGTATGAATCCTACCAAAATTAATATGTTGAAATCCTAATCCCTCAAGGCCATGGTATCAGTAAATGGGGCCTTTGGAAGTTGAATAGATCATGAGAGTGAAATTCTCATGAATGGGATTAGTGCTCTTATAAAAGACATCCCGCCGAAACCGGTTTGGCTCAGTGGATAGAGCGTCGGCCTGCGGACTGAAGGGTCCCAGGTTCGATTCCGGTCAAGGGCACATACCTTGGTTGCAGGCACATCCCCAGTGGGGGGTGTGCAAGAGGCAGCTGATCGATGATTCTCTCTCATCGATGTTTCTAACTCTCTATCCCTCTCAATTCCTCTCTGTAAAAAATCAATAAAATATATTTTTTTAAAAAGACATCCCACAGAGCTCTCTAGCCCCTCCCACCATGTGAGGATGCACTGAGAAGTCTGTGACCTCAAAGAAGAGGGCCCCCACCTGACTGAATAGCACCCTGATATCAGACTTCCAGCCTCCAGAACTGTGAGAATGAAATTTCTGTTGTCTAGATGTTACTGGAAAATCTGTGTTATTATGTTATATGAGGCTGAGCAAACTAACTGTATGCCTAGATAAAACTTTAGTTTTTATAAAGAACTAGCTTAAAACGAAAAAAGTAAAGCAAGGGTGGGCCCTCATTAAGAAGGAATTGGTAATATAGCCTCCAATAGATGATGACATATCCATGCAATAGAAACCTGGCAGATGCTGGGAATACAAAAGGGGAGCTCAAGACCTGCATGGAAGGATGTCTACACTGCGATGTTGGGGAAAATGTTTTTCATTCATTCAATCAACCAATGTTAATCAAGGGGCTATTATGAGCCTCGAACTGTATTAAATATTGGTTTTATATCGGAGAATACTAGTTCTTTTTGGAGCTTACAGTCTGGTGGGGAAGATAAACAATAAAATACAGATCTAAATAAGTGTACAGTTACATTAGAATTTCTGTACAGAAAGTGAGTCCTAAGAAAAGCCATCTCAGTCACAGGAAAAAAACATATAATAAGATCAATTTTGTGTAAAAATAAAAGTATGCATTACTGATGTAGGTTGACGCATACATAAAAAGAAGATAGAAATTATCACCAAAAGGTCAAAATCAAGAGCAGTAGGTAGAGTTTCATTTTTTTTTACTTCCTACTTTTGTTTCATGAAAGTATTAATTATGCAATTTTTATAAGCTGAAAATGAAAAATAACACAAATTCACAGTAAAAATAAGTAGACCTGGTCAAGAAAGTAAATATCAATAATTGAGCAATGCACTCTTTATCCCTTCTGGAAGAAAAAGAAATTAAAAACACTTTTCTCCACAGAGTTCTCTACATTATATTCCTACAAAAAAGAATAATTCTATTTATTATACTTTACTAATTATATTTATTATTAATGAATATAGTAAAAAGCACTTGGCCAAAGAGGTTTTCTAGAGTGTTAATTTACACTTCATTAAAAATATTGATTACCTGACATTAATTCTTATTTCTGTATCATAGGCCTCTTGTGCTGTAGTTAATTTTTTTTAATGAGACAAGTCCATATTTTACAAACATTTAAACTCTAACAATTCAATTCACTTACTAGTATTTTCAACAAACTTCTGGCAAGTCTGTGTGGTAGGACCTTTGCTAGGACCCGAGGGACACGAAGATGAATAAGACAGAAAAGCAACTCACGAGAAAGTCACAGGAAGTCTCAGTGTCTAAATCAGGATCTCCCCATCTCTTGAGAGTCAAGGGAATATTTTACTGTTAGCCTATGGTTGTTATGTTCTCGTTTCTGTATCAGGTTATTAGTTTATTTCTGAAGGTAGCCAGGAGTCATGCGGTTCCGTTGGTGAAGGGAGGTTTGAAAGGCGGCCCCAGCGGCTTAAAATTTAATTTTGATATTCGACACTGTGTTCTTTTCTGTTGAGCAATAACAACAACTACAATTAGAGTTATGCCGTTACCCAAGTATAACCAACCCCATTGGTGTGTACCAGTGTCACAGCCTGTGCATTTATGTTCCCAGCTGGATCTGCAGAGATGCACCAACTGTGTGGGTGGAATACTGGCTCTGCCTCCTTTTGGCTTCATTTTGCATTGATATGAATTCAGCTGCAGAGCTTTATTAGGTAAGCAGGTGTAATTCTCTAACACACTTTACTGTCCCTGGAGACCAAAAGTATCCAGCACCCCAGTGTTTGTATCTTTCTTATGGCACTGAAGGTATCATGTATTAATTTATATGCTTACATGTCTATCTTCCTCCTTTAGAATGTAAGTACAGTGCACAATGTCTGGAAATAAAATTTTGATTACTAAGTTTTTAATAAATAAAATTAAGTTTACATAGTGGACAGTCTAGTGTGTAGGTATAACAATATGAAACATTTTAAATTTTATTTATTGATTCTTTGTAGAGAGGAAAGGAGAATGAGGGAGAAAAAGTGGGAGAGGGGGAGAGAGAGAGGAAAAAATATCGATTTGTTGTTCCACTTATTTATGCATTCATCGGTTGGTTCTTGCATGTGCCCTGATCAGAGGTCGAACCTGCAATCTTGGTGTATCAGAACAATGCCCTAACTACCTGAGCTCCCCAGCCAGGGCTGAAATAGTTCTCATTTCCACTTTCACCCCATTTTCCCAAGTTACTGAATTTTTAACTCAGTATTTGAAGAACCTCTTTGAGGCCTTGATAACAGAAGCAACATGTATTGATTTCTTTTTATGTTGCAGACCGTGTGCTAAATCTGCATGTGTGTATTTGTTTACACGTTGTGTTATTTTATCTTCACAACAAACCACTAGTCAGGTACCATTTTTTCATTACTGAACACATGAAAAATCAAGTCCAGACACATCTAATAAAGGGTAGACACAGGTTTTGAACCCTATCTTTGGAGCCTAAGCATTTAATCACTGGATTATACTAAAGGTGGAGCTCCAAGGACTGCAGAGAAAACAGGGAAGAAATGTATTAATCTCACATAGTGGTGGGGACAGGCAGGGCCAGTGAGAAAGGCCTGGCTATGACTAGAATGCTAATCTCTGGCTTAGGTAGAGTTGATTCCAGTGACATGGAATTCATTTGTTTGAATAAGAATAATGTACTTGAAAAGTCATTCTGTTATGTTTCTCAGGCAGCTTCTAGCCACTTATCATTTATTGACATCATGGGAGTAAGTACAACTCATTTTGCAATTGATACAAATATGCATAATGAACTATTTACGATACTTAGACCCATAATTATACTGTGTAATGATAGCATAATGTATTTCTTTAATAAGGGTTGATAAAACTAATCTTTTGTGTGTGTGTGTTTTTCACATCTTTTTAAAAATGTTAACCTAATTATTTGTATTTTCTTTGTCTTTTAGTAAAACTAACATTTTAGTAAAACTACTTCTCCATCTCATTTTAAAGTTTTGGCATCAGAAAGGCCTGAGTTTACATCTTGGTTCTACCACTCTCTAGTTGCACGTTACTTAACCTGCCTAAGCATAAAGTATGCACATATAAACCAGGAAAAAGAAGTTCTAACCTGCCGTGTCCTTTGAAAAGGAGATAAAATGCATGAAGCCCCTAGCATGGGGTCTGGAATCTAATAAAGGTAATGATTTTGATATTGATGATGATGATATTAGCAACCTTCATTGAATATCACTATTTGCCATGCACTTCTTTGAGTGCTTTATATGAATGCACTCGCTTATTTCATGAAAAGAAGTGAGCAGCAGTCACTGTAGTAATAGCACTTAGTTTGAGGATGGAATACCCCTGCCACCATTTCCCTATCAGAAACACAGTGATGGAAGGGTTTTAAAAGTCATTGTAGTTTTTTGGTACCTACACAAATGAATTTGTAAATGTGCACAGAAATACTTAAAGCAGGTTTGTTCATAATTACCAAAAGTTAGAAGAAACCAAGTTGTTATTTTATCGGTGAATAGATAAATAAACTGTGGTACATTTCTACAATGAATTATTTTTAAGCAGCAGCAACAACAAAGATGTACTATCAAGCCACAAATACACATGGAGGAGCTTAAAGTGCATATTGCTAAGTGCAAGAAACCTATCTGAAAATGTTACATACTGTATGATTCCAACTACATGGCATTCTAGAAAAGGCAAAACTATGGAGAGGGTGAAAAGATCAGTGGCTGCTCGAGGTGCAGGATGAGGGAGGGAGGGGTGAACAGGTGGGACACAGGGATTTTTTAAAGCAGTGAAACTATTCTGTATAATTCTGGAATGGTGAATACATGACAAACATAAAACCCACAGAATATACAATGAGCAAGCTCTAATATAAACTATGGATTTAATTAAAAATAATGTCCTGAGTCTAGCCAATGTGGCTCAATGGTTGAGCTTCGACCTATGAACCAGGAGGTCATGGTTTGATTCCAGTCAGGGCACATACACAGATTTCAGGCTCGATCTCCTGTGTGGGGCATGAAGGAGGCAGCTGATCAATGATTCTCATTATTGATGTTTCTCTCTCTCTCCCTCTCTATTCCTTTCTGAAATCAATAAAAATATATTTCTTAAAATAAATTTTAAAATTACTCAAGAAAAATATTACTCTTGAGGAATTTAACACTTTTAAAAAAAAATGTTTTTATATATTTTAGAGAGAGGGGGGAGGGATAGAGAAACAGAAACATCGATGAGAGAGAGACATCAATTTGCTGCCTCCTGTACCTCCCCCACTCAGGACTGAGCCTGACACCTGGACATGTGCCTTGACCAGGAATCACACCAGAGACCTCTTGGTTCTTGGGTGGAGGATCAACCCTGAGCCATACCCATGAGACAAACTTAAAATTTCTGTAGGATAACTGAGTATGCACACAGAAATAGATGGCAGAGAACCCACAAAATATTGTAGTATTTCTATGTGCAAGCTACAACAATGCTGAGTATTGACATCCTGAGATGAGTGCACTGGAGGGGGTACATTTGCTAAGCTCATAAGAGTGCTCTGTGAACTGTGTGTCACCACAGGAGAGTTCACTGTGGTTATTACTATCTTCCTGGAAGATGCCAGCTTTAAGCCATGTTTGGGAGGAAGTGGAGTCTACAGATTTGGCAGAGGGGATTAGAGAAGAAACAAAACTTATAGCTGGAAGAAGAAACGAGAAGAAATGAAAAACAGATGCTTAGCTCCTACAGGAGTAAGGGAAACTGAGGCACACAGGTAAAGGAGGTGCCAGAGGGAAAGGCCAAAGAGGGAAAGGGCTGGGGGAACTCAGCTTACCGCTGTGAGCATCCCTCAGCCCAAACCTCACTTGGATTCTGGAAGCTGAGAAACTGTGGTCCTCCTTCAAGTTAGAAGCGGCAAACCATTAAAAGATACAAATGACATTGACATGGAATTAAAGGTGACTTAAAAAATGTCAAGTGAAGGGACCTGTTGGAGACTTTGGCACGATTCAAACTTGTTCTCTGAGATGGTGGGTGTGGGGGACTTCCATCACAATTATTTTCTTTTAAAGATTTGAAAAGGAGATGAGGGAAGAGGCTGTTCTGCGTTGGACCTGGGGCCGGTCCTGGGCACCTGAGTGGCTCTGAATGGAGATCCTGAGTGTCAGTCACTATGGGAATCCACTGTCCGGTGATTTAGGCAGGGCTGAGCTTGGCAAACTGTTTTCTTTTAGAAGAAACATGCTTATCTTTCTCAGTCATTGTTGCTGAAGACCTGCAGCTGAGACCCAGCAGCTGCTACAGGAGCCAGAACAGGACAAGGCTCAGCAGGTGGCAGGAAGAAGGGCTTGCATTCAGGCTGAGGAAGCAGAAAAAGGGAAATCAGACTGCCTTCATCAGGTAAAGCTCCTTCTTACCCTATTACTAAGAAGTATCGTATTTTTCGGACCATAAGACGCACTTTTTTCCCCCCAGAAGTGGGGGGGGAAAAGTCCCTGCGTCTTATGGTCCAAATATAGCCTACACATATACTTTAAAAAAAAGTTTTTTTACTTGCCCGGCTCTATGTGGTCTCTGTGTGCTTGCCCGGCTCTAAAATGGTTCTAAATGCTGCTGTTTACTTTACAGGGTTGATTACATGTGTTTATGACTGTGATGTTGGGTTTTAATGCACATAAAATATTTTAGGACACTATTTGTTTCAGAATCTTTTTTTCTTCATTTCCCTTCTCTAAAAACTGGTGCATCTTATGGTCCGGTGCGTCTTATGGTCCGAAAAATTCGGTAAGTTGCAAGCAGACATTAGGGTCAAGTAAAAATGAAGTGGCGCTGCCATTACTTCTGGGAACAGAGGAACTCCTCGGGATTATTGGCCAAGCTTGTAAGAACTAGAATTACTCGAGATCAATATCCCAGGGATGGCCCATTAGGGAGTCTGTGGAGAAGTGGATGACATTCAAACAGAGCCGAGAGGCATAAATTATTTATCAGGACCAGGGCCTGTCTATTGCCTCTGTTCAGCATCACTCAGACTAGAAATAAGAAATAATGGGAAGTATAGGCTTTGACAAAGCATAGGCTTTGTGGAATAGGAACATAGATTTGACATGTTCTGGTAAGCTGGTGCTCATTGCCCAGGCCCGTCACCCGTTAGTGAGACATGGGCTGTCCTGTTAAAATATTCTTCATACAGGAGGTCAACACAGGTTGACCAGAACCAAGAGAGGAATTCCCTGGCAGAGCTAATGTGTAGCCCAGCTCTAGATTGAGGAAATGATGACCGTACCCAGATGGGGTGAGGGGTGGAAACAGGTTCTAGGAGGTATAGAAACCCTTCCCGCCTAGAGGCATGCCAACTAAAGGAAAGGAAAGAAATTCAAGGCCCAGATCCTGCAAGCTGAATCAGTAGGTTAGATAATGACTTTTCTAAAATCAGTTTATCCATATTTATTTTGTTTCTCTTTTAGAGGTCAGTGCCAGTTCCCTTAGAAAATATGAACTTGTCACAGCTTGAAAATAAAGACAGTGCTAAAAAATTAAAATCTTTGCCTTAGAGAGCAGAGAGTTTTTGAAGATTCTTGAATTATCGAGGGACATGATGAAATCAGTCTTCAAAGAGAAAGATCTGAGCAGCCGTGTGTAGGATGAATTAGAAGAGAAAGCTGAAGCGGGAAAGCCTAATACTCCATGCTATTGAAGTGATTTTAAAACCTAAGATAATTGCTGAAAGTTGATGGTAATAATAGAAATGACAAATGTAAGAAAGAATTGTGCAGAACTGGGTGTGGGTGGGAAAGCAGAAGAGAGCTGCCCCCATGTCTTCTAAAAGAATATTGGCGCTCTTGACAGCAATGAGGAAAGTGGGCTGAAGTGACTATCGGGGAGGGGGGAAGATAATGATTCGTCTCAATGTGAGATTTTTTTTGGATAAGTAGAACATCAATATTGGAGGGAGGGCAACTAGAGAGAGATATGGTAACAGAGAAAGAGTGAGAGGTCAAGTAAAATTTAGAAAAGAAAATACTCAGATTAAAAAGATGTGCATAGTGGTGAAGCAGCGATTTTCAACCGGTGCCACAAGAAATTTTAAAACATGCACTACCTGTCTATTTAGTCAGGGGTACTGACCTGTTTTCCTGAAGATTGTCAAATTAAAGAATAACAAGAGCCCATACAACACTAGCCATCCAGTATGAATGAATCAAAATTGTATTTCTTTTTGTCACAGGTCGGCAAAAAATATATATTTCTTGTGGTGTGTGGCTGAATTTTAGACATTAGTTTATGTGTGACCTGAGATGAGAAAAGTTGGAATTCTATGATAGAGAAAAGAGCCAAAGGCACAGTAAGGACAACTATAACAGTAATAATTATAACTTCTACTGCTTACTGAATGACTACCATATCCTGGCCATTGTAACAGCATGTTTTATCTCAAGACACTATGAAATTGATTTGATTGTTGCTATTAAACCCGGGAAACTGAGGTTCCAAGGATCATGGGACTTGCCCAAGGACCAGGTCTAGATTTCCTCCAATCCAGTTTCTTATACAGCCTGTTTCCTTCTGTGCATGGGGGCTCAGTCTCCTTGTCACAAGAAGCTTGAGATGGAAATATGGGCATCATGGAAATAGCATTGGGGTCACTTTAATTGAAGAGAACAAGGGTGTAACACTTGGCTGGGCCGAGTCTGGTATAGAAAGAGGCCAAGACATTGGTGACGTCCTTAGTTAGTAAAGGAAACATGTTGTCCTAAACCTGGCACAGCATGAGGACAGAACTTGGAAACATAATTTGTTCTCCAAACACTGATGCAAAGAAAACAAAGAGATCCTGACAAGAGTTTCAGGGAGCATAAGTTCCAGGAGGGGGCTGAGCAGGGAGAACAGAGATGCTTTATAGCTTCATTCATAAATCCCCTAAACACTAGACAAACCCACTTTTAGTTATAAGCCCTCCATGCCCCTCTCCCCTCCCTTTATCCTATACATTCCAAAACCAGATGAAAGCAACTTTTACTCTCTTTTCCTAGTACTGACTATAATAAATATATAGTATGTTTTGAAGTCAAATGATAAAATCCTAAAATCAGTGCCACTTAACCATCTACTAATCAGTTAATATGTGCTAATCTCCTGTAGAAACCAGGATGTGGAGCTGAAGTAGACATTTCAGAAAATGCCTTCCAGAAACTCACCCTAAATCATACCATAGGTGATAAAAGTAGGAACTAAGTATTCTGGGCATAAAGGAAAGGAATAAGAATGTTGGCCTGAGATAAAATGTAAAAAGAGCTAGCCGACCTTGATGGCTCTGAATGGTCAGAGGTATTAACTCATTGTATAGTTGAGATAGTGGTGCTTGAGGCAACTTTAATTTGTTAATCATATGTAAATGTAAGTTGATTTTCTGCTGTTGGAACTTCCTCCTTAAGAGATGTCTTTGTTTCAGTATCTCCAATAAAAGGAATGGAAAAAGGCCAGAGACCAGTTAGTCTTCCCACTAGAGGTAGACTTCCCGCCTGGCCCCCATTTTCCCAAATTAAAAAAAAAAAAAAAGAATGTTGGCCTGGAACGGACTGACAGGAGCTCATCAGGACGTAACTAACGTTTGTTGAAGGCCTTGAATAAAACTGCCTGAGGAGCATTAGGATACATGGGAGAGAGAGAGTATTTTAATTGGGGCAGAAATGGAGACTGAAACTGTGGACCAGACTAGAACTTCTTCCCCCGGAGGGAAGTAGACCGCAACCTAATGGACAGTGCATAAGGCAGCCTGATGATGTGCACCCAATACAGCACCATCAACTGGGGGGATCAGCGGCAGGAGCCCAGGGAGCAGGCCTCTGAAGTCTGAGGACTCCAGCAGAGCCATGGTCCAACGCCTAGAACATAGCCCAGGAACATCAGATTCCAGGTTTCTGCAATAAGATTAGTATCAGCCAGCCAGCATCAGCTAATATTCATTATTTTTACCATCTCCCCCAATTATTACTACAATGATTTACAACGGATGTGCTCAGTATATATTTTGTGAACAACTCCCTGAATATGTTTTTATGCGACATTAGACTTGTTTTGCTTCTACTTCCTACAGGACCTCATGCTGCATTCTCATCATCAATCACCATCTTACTAGCTACCAGTGATGGTGGGTTTTCCACGTGCCAGATGAATTGCTTGGAGCTGGGGCTATTAATCCTCAGAACATTCTGACAACACAAACGTTATTAACCTCATTTCACAGATGGAGAAAGTCAACTTCAGAGGGGTTTCAGATCCTGCCCAAACTCACATATAGCTAATAAGTGTCAAAATAGTAGGATAGCAAAACTATGTCTATCCAGTATCAAAGTAGCTTACCTCAATAGTAAATAAGTCATTTTAATTTTAAAAATTAGTAAATTAAAAGGGAGCAAAAGTCACTGTTTACTTGTATTGTGAAAATGTAACAGCTAAGTGGTATTTTTATGTTTTTATTAAATGTTTTTAATATATATATATATATATATATATATATATATATATATAGTATACAATTTGATGAATTTTCACCAGCTGACTTTTTTTTACATTTTGGTTGGATATATTAACGTTCCATGAATACAGCACAAAAATCACATTTTCTTTGTCTACTCTAACTTCACAAATAAAAAGGAAAATATAAGTTTGAATAGTTTTCTAAAATTTACTCAAAGCCTTCTGGTACCATAATTCAAGTGTCTTATTTACTTTTTTAGCTTTCACATGTTAAAAAGTCTAATTCATTAATATATGCAATCAGCTCCATCACCAAGAACTTTTAGACTGCATTGAAGGCATTTTCCCTCCACTACAGTCAGGCTATTTTTTTTTCAAAGAAATATCTCAATTCTCCCATCTCCTGAGAACACTTAACTCTGCCGAACTCAGCTCTGAGTGCTTCAGCAGTTGGAGATCTGGCGGAACCAGAGTAGCCCTCCGTATTCTCATCACACGAAGCTGCAAAGTGGAGCGAGGAGGTTACATCTGACTAGCAAAGAACCTTGCAGCGTTCCATTTTTAACGTGTTCCTGTCTGACGGGGCCTATGAGTTGTTATACGACACCCGGATCGCTCCATCTGCCCCCTCTCCGGAGGTGCCAGCTGCTGCCTGCTCACCAGCAACAGCTCTGTCACTCTGACTTTGCATCCTAATTAAGAAGAAATACGGAGACATGGGGAAGTGCGAGTACCAGAAGGGCTGTGCTATCTGTCACACTGGCCTCCAGATGTTCTAATGATGCCTTTGGATTTGGATAGAGGAGGCGCGCGGAGCGAGCCCTGGCTCTCTGACACCTTTCTTTGATTGCTTGGGGAAGAAAGACAATTAACAACCAAACAGCTGCCAATGGGGACCTTTAGCTGGAGAACTTGTTAGGAAGAGCATTTACCGGCTCTCAGAGGAATTCATACTGATGAACACCTTAACTATGCTCCTCACTTTTGTTTTACAACGCACAATTCATCCTTCCTAAATAAGTTTCCTTCAAGTACTAAGAGAGCTCATTAAGATGAGAAAGATTTACCACCAGTGTTATTATTTTTTTAAATCATCCCGTGAGCTAATGAAAGCCTACAATGGAAATAATTTCCCAGAAATGTTTTAAAAACTTTTCAAATATTTGGCTGGTAGCTCCTGGTATTGTATTGGAGGGGAATTGCAAGCATATGGTGTTGCACACTGAAGGCAACTATCAGGGACTTCCCTGTGAGACATATCACTAAATTACTTCCAAAAGGGTACTATGCTTAGAGCACTTCTCCAGAAGCAATTAAGGCAAGTTCTTTCTTCGGATACATGTGATTTATGTGGGGGCGGGAGGGTAATTTGGTCAGGAATTCTTTTTGCTTCCCCTTTCTTCATTGATTAATGTATTACATATGTGTCCTTATCCGCCAATTGCACCCCCTGACCCATTCATGCTCTCACCCCCCTGGTGTCTGTGACCATTGGTTAGGCTTATATGCATGCATGCAAGTCCTTTGGTTGATCTCTCCCTCCAACCCCCACCCTCCCCTACCTTCCCTCTGAGATTTGAGCATCTGATCGATGCTTCTCTGTCTCTGGTCAGTAATTCTTAAATTATCATTTAGCACTGGGCCTTATCTTTGAGGCAGCCAGACTGTTATAACTATGCACTACTGTTGCTCTTATTTGCTCTAAAATGCGGGAGAACTGGAAGGTAAGCTTCTTATAAGGAAAGTGATCTTGAGCAAATTTGAATCAGTGTTGATCTCATCCCCCAAAGAGAGAGACTGATTTAATAAAATAACATTTTAAATAGAAATTCTGACAATTCTGTCCAGCTTCATTATTCTAACAACCTCTTTCTCCACCCCCAAAGAAAAAAAATGAACAGTTTTTACTAATTTTCATAAATACTGTGCTGTGTAATCAGGTAATAATTTAGAGCTCTTCATCAGCAATGGGGACAAAGTTCATTAATGAACAGCTTTTTTTTAATTCAATGATGAGACAACTATTACTAACATGTTTATTGATATAAAATTACACCAGGGAAAGAAAAAAGAAGCATTTTTTTTAAACTAGGTCAAATCTTGAATAATGTGTAGCTGATTGTTTGTCTTTTTATCACTGATGAAATGCTAACGAGTACTAGAACTTTATATATAATTTTTATACAAATAACAGTCAAGTTTCTATGCACCTTTTCGGTTATAACACTATGTTAAATGATATGGAATGGTAAAAGGAAATATTTTTCCCTTAAGAAAGTTACCATTTAATTCAGATTTTCTTATAGTAGCTCTATTGGTGTTTTGGACTGGATACTTAGTTGTTGGGAAGGCTGTTCTGTGCATTGTAGAATGTTTAAGAGCACCCCTGGCTCTGTCCCTCCAGGAGCATAACTCCTTGTCCCAGTTATAACAACCAAAAACATTTCAGACTTTGCCAAATGTCCTCTGGAAAGCAAAATCACCTCTCGCTGAGAACTGAGTAATTGAAGGATCTAAAGCTCAAAAACTTCAAGCACATAGTTCTCATAAGAAGGATACAATGATAGATTAAAAAAATAGTTCATCTGCAGGAGAGATATCCAAGTAGCTGGATAACGGGAAGATCTAGTAGTTAGGAGTTTTGACTGCAGGGTGAGTGGCTTAGGTTTAAATCATGGTTCTGCTTTTTTTAATGTGAGGAATTATCTGTCTCCTCTAAGCCCTGGTTTCTTTTTCCACAAATTATGGAAAATAACAGAATTTACACACGGGATTGTTTGGAATATGAGACAAAATAAAGCATAGAAGGACCTGGAATGATTTATACTAACCACTGTCATCATAGATGGCATTCAAAGTTTCGTTACTGGATAAAACATTTATCCACTGTTCATGTGGACATTAACAAGTGCAAAATAAACTGGAATGAGTATTTTAGTACTAATAGAAATGTAAGGGTTTTTTTTCTGTGTTGGTAGAATGCTATTTACATTTTAAATAATGTTTTATATGATATGTTTAATCTTACGAGTTTTTCTTTTAGAATAAAAGGACACACACTGACCCAAGTAGAATTACTCCATAGTGATAAAAATTGAGGCATATTGCCAAAACCGGTTTGGCTCAGTGGTAGAGCGTAGGTCTGCCGACTGAAAGGTCCCAGGTTCGATTCCGGTCAAGGGCATGCACATTGGTTGTGGGCACATCCTCGGTAGGGGGTGTGCAGGAGGCAGCTGGTCAATGTTTCTCTCTCATCGACATTTCTGGCTCTCTATCTCTCTCCCTTACTCTCTGTAAAAAAAAATCAATAAAATATATATTTTTTTAAATTGAGGCATATCCTATAAAACTATTGAAGTTAAAAAAAAAAGAGTTGGCAGACAGACAAAAATATCGGATATTATCTGAAGAGGGAAAAAAAATAAGGCTGATCTTAGATATCTCCACAGTTTCCAATGCCAATGAACAGTAAATCAATACCTGCAAAATTTTCAAAGAAAGAATTGTGACTAGGGAATTTACATTAAGTCAAGCTATTCTTAGAGCTTTATAAAAACTCCAGTCAAATCACTTAAAGTATACAAAATTCAGGGACTATTGTTGAGATCCCTCCTCGAGAAAACTACTACATGACAAGTTTCATCCAACCAAAATATAGCTGGGGTAAGTATAGCAAGAAAAATGATGGTGAACATTGAATGTATTTCATTGTAAACCAAAGGGAGAATATTTCAACATGGTACAACTATCAAAATTTGGGGGAGAAGTGAAAGAAGGTGATAAGTTTTCTGATCGCCTCATATGAGGCTGTTAAAGATACAAAATCAAATAACATTAATTCAAACATATAATACTTAGCAGTTCAAAGGGAAACACTAAAGAGCTGATAGTATTAATTTAAGTAAGTTATAAACTAAAAGAAGAGGAGAAGGAAGTGGAAACATGATGATTTCAGTATTGTATACAGTAGGAAACTAATAAATACAGTCTAAAAACATGGAGATACTAAAGGTATCCTATAAAAGTACAATTAAAGGTAACCAGGACAAAAAATGCAAACCTCTCATTATCAGAAAAACTATTCAGAGGCAAACTGAATGAAAACAGAACCCAAAGTGAGAGACTCTTTAAAATAGAAAACATAATATGAACTAATATGACAGAAGGCAGACCAAACAACCCTGTCATATCAATAAATCTAAATGCCCTACACTAAGTGAAAGACAAAAACTGAATCACAAATCAAAACCCAATTCTACATATATATGAAAACTACAATAGGATAAAGTGGTTCAGAAAGTGAAAATAAAGAAATAGGCAGTATTATAACAAACAAAAGCAAACAGAAAGAAAGCAGGGCTTACAATTTTAATAGCTGGCAGAATGAAATCTAGAGCAAAAAACATTGAACAAGACAAAGAAACTTACAATGACACCATATAAAACTTATAATGAAGAAATAACTGGTACAAATTGCCATAGCAGAATCACACATAGAATAGAAATTATGATTCAAACATAAAGAGCTAGAAACACATTAATAGTAAGAGACTTGAAGTCACCTCTCTCAGTCTATTGACAAGTTGTGTAGAAGAAAAATTAGTAAAGTTATGGAAGAATAAAGTAAAATTAAATTAAATTAACAACAAAGGTCTGACTGATAAATATAAAACTTTGTACCCTGGAAATCAAAACTATACCTTAATTTCATATAACCATAAACAATCACAAAAATTAGCTACTTGTTAGATCCAAAGATAACTTTATGAATTCAAGAAAGTAGAAATCAAAATGCCATTAAAATGGAAATTTCATCTAGAAATAGTAACTCTCCCTTAAACAAATGTTGAGTAAAATAAAACTAAAAAGCCAAATTTCCACATTTTTATAAAATAATGTGTTAAGATAATTTAACATATCAAAATGAATGAGATATACCTAACAGTGCTAAGAGAAAAAAGTCATAGCCTTAAAACCTATTTAAATAAAATAAACAAATGACATAAGCATCCAACTTTAAAAGACATACATAGACCAATAAAATTACCAGAGTAAAAACACATGAAAAGAATTGATAAAAATAATATAGAGTGGGGCAAAAGTAGGTCTACAAAAGCTCCAGTCAATCACTTAAAGTATACAAAGGAACTTATAAATAAATTTAAAACTCTTCCTATAAAGGAAAGAGTAGGGTGAATAATCAGCTAACCTTAGCAAGAAAAAAGCAAAGAAGCAAAAATAGGATTCACAAAACAAAGATGATAAAATGGAAATGGAAACAGAAGAAATTAAAGAATCACAAAAGATTAATTTACATAGAATTTGGTGAATTCTTTAAAAAATAAGTTTTAGCTGAAACCGATTTGGTTCCGTCGTAGAGCATCGGCCTGTGGACTGACAGGTCCCAGGTTTGATTCCGGTCAAGGACATGTGCGTTGGTTGCGGGCACATCCCCGGTAGGAGGTGTGCAAGAGGCAGCTGGTTGATGTTTCTCTCTCATCGATGTTTCTAGCTCTCTATCCCTCTCTCCTCCTCTCTGTAAAAAATCAATAAAATATATATATATTTTAAATAAAATAAAAAATTTATTAAAAAAAAAAGTTTTAAAGTTGTATGAAATAGATAATTTTCTAGGAAAGGTCATTTACCAAAACACCAGAAAAGAAGTGGAAAATATAAAGTGAAAAAATTCTACTAAAAAATAAATATGTCAAAGAACTTCAAACAACAACAACAAAAGCACTACTCCCCATTTATTCTTAGGATAATCCCAACACATTTTGAAAAGCAGTTCCAATGCTACTTAAACTGCTCAGATTATAGGTATTGATAGAAATTTTTAAATTATTTTGTGAAGCAAGCACAATATTGAAGCCACACCTGACAAAATAGTATAAAAAAAACTAGAGACTAATCTCATTTATAAATATTCATGCAAAAATCCCAAATAAAATATGTAAAACAAAATCTGACAGTACATCACAAGAATTATACAGCATAACCACATGGGATTTATTATGAAAATGTATATGAAAAAAAACACCTCAATACTACTCTTTAAAGAGTAACACTCAGTAAAATAAAAAAAGATGGATTCAATTTTAACAAGACCCCAATATGTAAAAGAGTAATTTTTATAAAAGTCAGATAGAAGAACCAATGGCTGCTATTTAACATTTTATTAATGTCCTAATGTCATTAGCCAATAGAATTTCCAGAGTAAAGAGCTAGAAATATAAAATATTGAAAAGGAGAAGGTAACTTTTTTGTTTTGTTTTGTTTTGTTTTTTTCAGGGGAAATGATATGATTGTACATCTGGAGCATCCAAGCTAATTAATTAACTGCAAACAATAAAAATAATTCAGTAAAAGAACAGGGTAAAAAAATAAGTAAAAGTGATCAATAGCTTTATATATTCAAAATAACAGAAAACATAATAATAGAATTTACCCCCATGTGTCATGTCACCAAGGAATAAAATCAACAGGAAATATACAGGAACATTATAAAGAAAAGCCTTAAATGCTACTGAATAAAACAAATAAAAAGACATACCATTTTTTTAGACAGGATGACCCACTATTGGAAGTAGGACAATATTCTTAAGTAATTAAATATTTAGTAATATCCCATTAAGAATACCAATGTTTTTCTTACTAAACAAGTGAACTCTAAAGGCCATATGAAATATAATAAGAATATGTAAAAAATAAAGATAAAACCTCAAAATGGAGAGCAATGAGGAAATTACTATCACTAGACTTTTTTAGATTATAAAATCATGATAATTAAAATAGTGTTCTGGTATATGAACAGACAGAGCAATGAGTACAGACATATATCTGAATTCATTAGATGATTTAAAATGTTACAAAGATGGTATTCCAATGAGTGGGAAGAAAGAAAAATGGTACTTAGAAAAATGGGTAGTCATATGGTGAAAATATCCACACTCTGAACCAGGATGATTTCTAGATAGATTAAAATGTAAACATTAAAATACAAAGAAAATATGGTAAAAATAATTGCACACATATCCCAAATGGCTAATAACCCTAAATTAAAAGGAGCCTTTACAAACTCAATATGTAAAAGAACAATTTGATTCTAAAAGGCTATGGAGAGATTCCAGAAGAGAAAATAAAGATGGTTCTTGAACATATGAAAAATTGCTAAGCTTCACTCTTCATAAGAATGCTAAATAAAACAACACTGAGATATATTTTTAGCTTATATTGACAAGATCACAGAGGTAGATGACACACTGGGCTGGCAGGGGTGAGAAACCAAGAATTCTCAGGCATTGCTGCCAGGAGGCTAAATTTATAGACCATTATGAAGGACTATTTAACAAAAGCTATCATAAGCACAAACGTCCTTACCCTCTCATCCAGGGTTCATCCCACTTCCAGAAATGTATCCCACAAGTAGACATATACTCAAATATCTGATATATTTGTATGAAGGTACATATAGTCACATAAAATTAGCAAACATTCATGAACAACCAAAATGGAGGTCAATAGGAAGATGGTTAATTAAATGAATTCTGTTGATACATTCATACAGTGGAATCAGAAAGAATAACAAAGTACTGAAAATATTAATAGAATGAACTACAAGATGTAATGTAGGAAAAGGGGGAGAAGGGAAGCAGGAAGGATAAAAAAGGAGAGAGAAAAAAGTAGTGCAGAACAGTATATGTAAAGTTGGGGTTGGGGAATAGACACACATATTTCTTTTATAGATATGTATACACAAACTATCTATGGAAGGATACATAAGAAATTGATTATTGTTTCTAGCTGGAGCACAACAGTGGGGAAGAGACTTGCGTATAAGTCCTTTGAATTTAAAAAAAAAAAATCTATTTTTTAGTGTATAGGTTGGATTTGGCCTGTGGTTTGCTAGTCTGAAACTCTTCAATGATCACTACAATGAAAGTGATTGTTTTTGTCCTGCCACTGTGGTTCAGTGGTTGAGAACTGACCTATGAACCAGGATATCATAGTTCTATTCCCTGTCAGGGCACATGCCAGGTTGCAGGCCTCAAACCAAGTAGGAGGTGTGAAGGAGGCAGCTGATCAATGATTCTCTCTTATCATTGACATTTTTAACTCTCTTCCTCTCCCTTCCTTGCTGAAACCAATAAAAATATATTTTAAAAGAGATCATTTAAAAAAATATATATTTTATTGATTTTTTTTTTTTTTTTTTTTTTTTACTGAGAGGAGGAGAGAGGAAGAGAGAGTTAGAAACATTGATGAGAGAGAAACACTGATCAGCTGCATCCTGTACATCCCCTTCTGGGGATGTGCCACAACCAAGGTACATGCCCTTGAGGGGAATCGAATCAGGGACCTTTCAGTCTGCAGGCCAACATTCTATCCACTGAGCCAAACTGATCAGGGCGAAAAGTGATCATTTTTATCATAAATTACTTTTTGTCTATAGGATTCTATCCTGTGCATAGGATGTTTGCATTATGATTCTTGATTCCAATATGATTCTTAATTCCAATATGACATTTATTACAATGTAAGCATTGTAACTCCTAATTCCTCAAATTCCAAAACTACAATACTACAAAAATAAAGTATTTAACTATGTCAGAGAGGGAATTATTTCATTGCAGACAAAATCATGCAGCGTTTTGCTTGGCAATCTTTCTATAATTGACATGATAACCCTTAGTGGAGGAGGATTCATTCAGACTGGTGGGAAATTGACCTGTTCTGTTAGAAATTCAAGGAAGAGAAACAGAAAAGAGAATAGGGCTTAATTTCAATAAAAATAGATGCTGTGTTTGTTCATATTTGGGAAAGAATTTAAAAGCATAAAATTTGATAAATAGTAAGTAATCATATAAAAAGAGAAAAAAGAAACTAATTACATTTGATAGCACAATCCCAGAAGAAAATTTTTCTTTTCTTTTCTTTTTTTTAACAGAAGGGTTAAAAAACAATCACCTCATGCTGAGGCCCAAATTGCTCTCCAGATTCAAATCTCTCATGTCAATCCCTTGAGTGACCTGAATTCCTCAGATTCGAAGGCTTGTTTTACCTTCCCATAATGCTTATATTGCCAACCCATACTATTTCTCACATACAGCTCAATCCCAGTTAAATCTGTAATGGGTTTTGACCAAAGTGATATCTCCTGTTTCAAATAATATTTAGTGCCACATCGAAAAAAAAAAAAAAAAAACTCATGCAAATGGTATCTACACAATGATCTCATTTTAAAGTTTTTCTTCCCAAAAGGCTACTTCAGTTTCTCACCATATAAACTAAATTACCCACCGTCTTTATTGGGCTGTTTATCTATATCTCTGTTGCTGTTATTTCCCACAGAAGGTTTTTGGTGAAATAAGAAGCTTGTTTTTTGAACCTTACCCTTTCATTAGTGTAAGCTCCTTGGGGACTGATGGTCTGACTTTGTAGCAGGTAATAGAATGGGCCTGGGAAACGGTGCTAAAATTAAACATTCCTTCCCAATGTTCCAGGCAGTCCTAAGCTGTGAAGTGCCTGCCAGCCCCCTGAGAAAATCAATAGAGTGACCACTGGGCATATAATGCCGAACCGCCCACTGGAAAGTCCAGCTAATGAAACTCCACAGTGGTCAATAGGTCTACAAGATGAGCACATTCTTACAGGAGAATAGATTCCCTTTATCTGTGCTCCTGACTCCGTGGATGGTCCAGTGAGCAATTAGACCTGCAAACACTAATACCCACCAGCCTCAACCTGCTTAGACGGCTTCACATAAATAAGATGAGATTATTATGGAGTTCTTCCCTTGAGGAGTCATTGGAGGACTGATATTCGACACAAGCATTCTAGGGTCAGCTTGAGTAATAAGGCTTTTTCTTTAAGAAATTCACCTCCACTCAGCACACATTTGGATTGGCTTTTGTAGCAAAAGCACTCTGTCTCTTACTGACCAGCACATTTATCCATGTCTCTCGGTTTGTTTCATTAAATTTAATGCACATGAATCACACATTATTTGTAAGAGGAGAGACATGTGCAAGTGGTACAGGCTCTTCCTAATAAATCCATCAATACAGCCAGCTATGCTGTATCTACTTTGCAATTCTATACTGGGCTAGAATCTCTCTTTCAATAGCAAGTTATTTATCTTGCTAACAATCTATCAAGATAAATTTCTCCTAAGGTACAGTATTATTAAATATTTCTCACAGCTGAAATTCCCCAACCTCCTTAGACAGGATTAATAGCTCTTGGTTTGTGTATATATCATGATGCATCTCACATTTTTAATGGGTGCTGTTGTGGGTGGATCTTTTATTACTACCAGATTGGGATCCCCCTGAAGGCAGAGAACCAGACTTATTCATTTCTCAGTAAATCCCAATGACTTTTACCGAGCCTTCCACATTACAGGTGAATAAATAATGAAAACATATAGCCAGAGGTTTTTAATCCTGTTTTCTAATCCTCATAGATGGGGCTGGCAGGGCAGAGAGGGGCAGAGCATTGAATCATTAAACACTATATCTCTTGAGTTTCTCTCAATCCCATGACCCTAGCTCTCCTTTTGCCTTCAATTCTATTGCTATTATGACTCCCAGATTCACAATCTGACTTTTTTTTATGCATGTGACAGCTGCTACACAGATTTAGACCCATGACAGCTTGGTGCAGGCACAGGCAGCCTCGCTTCTGAAAGGACCAGGTGGCACCAGCGGTCCCTCTTGGTGACACACTGTCACCCTGCCCACCGCATGGCCCTCTTTCCTTTCTCTCTGGCATGGCCTCTCCTCTCTAATTTATTTAAGCCTCAGTACTGAACTGGCAAAAAAAAAAAAAAATCCCGTTTTTTTATTTTAACCCCCTCCCCCATTCTGATCGATGGGCAGTGACTCTTCTGAAGCACCGTGTTTACAATGATCAAGAGCTGGCATCCCGGTCCAACAAAAGCATGTGGTCTAATGCATGAGTGATGTCTGGCTAAACAATCAAGAACAGAGGGCAACAATATACATGCCAGGTAGGTATTTACTGCATTTGCCTTACTCTCCCGTCTGGTAAATTATTCCATCCTCCCTCATGTAATCATCAGGGCTTGCAAAGTTTATGTGATTCATTCAACAATGAACTAAATTTGAGTATGAGTTATGTATAAACTGAGACTATGCTAGGCACTGGACATATAAAGACAACTAAACATAGTCCTTAATCTTAGGCAACAAATAGAGTCTAACAACCACCATATTCCATTTGTGTTTTTCAGTAAAACCAACCAGCAGGCAATATTGTCCATGTCCTTGCCATTAAAGAAAATGGCTTGCAAAGAACCATTCTTTAAATTAAACCAAGAAATCTTAACCTTGGATTTCCAAAAGCCTGAGTCAGTTACAATATGTCAGAAGGTCTCCCCAAAATGTCTGGTTTTATTGGAAAGGGGCTGGGGGTACATGATACATGTTCAAATAATTAAAGAGTGAGTGCTGCTACTGCAAATAGTTTAAGACTATAGATTACACTGACATGGTATATGATATTGATGACAGTAGCTGAAATCAGGACAAGCGGAAAGAAATCCACAGAGCAAAGCAAGAACGGTCTTCTGCACAGAGATGAGTACGTGCCAGGCGAGCACTGACTAACGTTCCACAGTTATCAGTTCCAGGTGAGGTGTGACCATGTAGAAACTGAGACAGTGACACACCCATGATGGGAGTAACTATTAGTTCTCTGAGAAAGAGCCATTTCCCTGCCAAGGAACCACTCCACCTGAGAACTGAAGACATCGGCGTGGGACTTGTCCAGTCACACCTCTGAGTTGAATCGCCATCCACATCAGGGTCTCCTCCTCTCTGCCTTTCATCACGGTGGTTTCAGAGCCAGAACCCTCCCAGGCACTAGGCTGCTGCTGTTTTCTAGGTCTCACCACCTTGTTTGGGACCGGACAGCCTCTGGCACCTGCTGTCTATGTCTGCAGATGTTTTGTTTGTTTACTTGCTTGGGTTAAAAGGTATTTACGCTATATATAATATATTAAAAATGTACGTTTTAACTACATATACATCCCAATATGAAATTGGGAGATAGTGGTTTTCCCCAAACCAGCCAGAATAAGTCCAAGAGTTGGTCTATTTTTAGCTGCTGCTCTCTACTCAGCGGTGAGGCAGGTATTCTCAGTCCACCTCCACCTCCTCACCTCTGTTAAAGCGAAAGGGATCCACATGTCAAGATGTCAAGGCATTTCTCGTGGTGGGAATCATAGATCACCTCACTCAAAATCTACCTAAGATCACCTACCATAGATCACCTCACTCAAAATCTACCTAAGAAACATTAAAATGCCAATTCCTGGGCTCCACCCAGGAACCATGAAAGACCCACAAATCTGCATTTTAACAACCCCCCCCAGATGATTTGTAAAGAGACTGAAGTGTCAGGATCCCTCGCCATTCTAGGGTAGTTGCTCTGTGGGAAAGGACTCTCCCCCCTATTCCTTAAGGATCTAAAATATATCAGCAAGGCTAGTTATATTCGTGCAGCAGCATCCGGGTAACGAAAGATTCAGATCCCTGGAAATGTTCCCAAGCTTGGCATGAGGCCCCCACTAACAGCCCGCTGGCCCCAAAATAACACTGTTTCCTGATGCACAAGGCACACAGAGGCCTCGGAAGTCTGTCGCGTGGTGATTCCAGGACTATTTACAGAGTGGGCACAGGTCCTCAGCCCTCAGAGGCCCTCGCAGCCAGAGCGGCTGAGGCTGGGCCCCAGCCCTCTGGCCTCCTGCCTAGCTATTTATTGACAGATATTCCTGGCTCCGGAAAGGCAGCTCCCAAAGGGAGTCACGAGGGATGTTTCGCCCGCATCTCTGGCTGGTGCTGCTCGAAGCCCAGCACCCTTCAATCCTCCTGTCCCCATCGATCAGCTGTAGACACAACAAAACGGGAACCACGCAAGTTCAAAGATCAACAGGGCGGCTGACAGAAACACAACATATGCTGAATCCCCGGTTCCTTTTGAGAAAGGAGAGCTCAGAGATACACACAGGAAATCATTCTGCTGCTATTTTCGAATATCTAACCTTTCACTTTGTTTAACTTCAATAATTGCCTAAGTTGAGACTACTTTTCAAAAACAGGTTTAAGTTAAACACCAAGTTCTGTTCCTTACTTGATTTTATTCGATATGCATTTCATTTTCTAACATCTCAAAAGACCAGCTATTTGGATTCACATCACACTTGTTAACACACACACACACACACACACACACACACACACAGCCCCCATCCTAATGCTGGGATACATGGAAAATACTTGAGTTTGTGCATTTCCAAAGGATATGTGAGCTTCTTCGTACGTGCATCATGCTTCTAGCTAATCTATTTCTACCCAGTACATTCAGAACTTGATTTTCTACAAAGATCTTACTATACACCCATGAAAGATCTACAGCTAATGAAAGCATAAAAGAGACAAGAGACAAAAATGACTGGAACCTACAACCTTCATTTTGCAATGAAAGAAACCGGATGCTGTAGGGTATGCTCACAGTTTCCTTCCTGCACTGAAGTTGGGATTTGCCTATTAAGGCAGAGGCTTTACCCCTTCACCAGGCAGGGCCCCCACACCTGACTACGGCTTCCTACAGAAAGCCCCTGTGCTTCTCCCTGCCTGAGGGGTTTCTCCCTCCACAGGAGCATGGGAGCCTGAGAATGGGCAGGAGGAAGGTGCAGGGGAGATAACACCTCCAGACCAGCCCTCAGCCAATGACACAGGACGTTAGATCATTAACCAGCTTTTTGGCCTCCGGTGGGACAGCGCTGCAGTGTGCATTACACCATCTCCCAGGGGCAGGTAAGCTGTCCACTGACATATCTGTTCGGCCTCTCCACTCCCTGCCAGTGTTTCCTGAAAAGCTTCCCCACCTGCACTCAAATCCTTGTCTCTACTTGTGCTTCTGGGGGGACCCAGCCAAGTCCCACAGCGATGGTGGAAAGGGAAAAGCAACCCGTTTTTTAAAGACGAGCATATTGGATCGTGTCATGGAGCCTAGAGGAAGAAGTGAACAGCTGTCTCCAACAGTGTGAGAGATTCTCAACAGGGCCAAGTTTTCAGAAACTCTGTTTCAACTCACACTAGGGAGTTACTCAGAAATTAAGAACACATATCAAACTGATTTAATGAGCAATTTTGAGGTAAAAATTAAAAAAGAAAAAGCAACCATATATCCTCAAAAGCCAAAAGCAGCATTTGGAATACTTACCTTATGAGAACAAAGCATACCCATTCTACAGGTGTCCTCACAGTCAATGTTTGGTCTGAATAAGCCCAGTGTCTCTACTTGGTTTACTGTGTTCAGTTTCTCTTTAACCAAGACATCTGCACACCTACATTTCAGCAAATTTGTATTGGAGTAACCCTAAAAATACTTGCTTTGAAACCTTATTTTTAATCTTTTGATTTTTATTAAACTGGTATTTGATTGATACTTTAGTTTCCATAACAATATACAATATTTATTAAATAGTTTTGCTGACAAACTAAGGGTTGTTTTTTTTCCCTCTCTTCCATGGTTAGAGTGATGGATATGTAAACACATGCATATAAGTACAAGCAATGGACACAAAACTCTGGGGAGGGAGGGGATGTGTGGGAGGGAGGGAGGGGGGCAAAAAAAAATCAATAAAATATATTAAAATAAATAAATAAATAATAAAATAAATAAAAATAAATAAAAATAAATAAAAAATAAATAAACTGATGAACCAAAAGATAGATATAGAGACAGTAAAGCAACAAGCAGACTGTCAAATTACAGCAGGGAGGGTAGGGAGATATGGGGGAGATAATAGATCAACCGAAGGACTTGTATACATGCATATAAGTACAACCAACGGACATAAAACTCTGAGGAGAGAGGGTATGTATAGGAGGGGGGAGCAATGTTAAAATATGTACACATATAATAATTTAATTTAAAAAATTAAAAAAAGAGATATCAACCAAAAAAAAAAAGAGGACTTTAAAAGTAAGCCTTACTCCACTGTGTCTGAGGTTGCTCAAAAAAAAATAAGTTAGATGAAAAATGTAGTAATATGGCATATCAGCATAACTTTTTCCCAAGGAAATATATTACATATCTTAAAAATAGTCATTTCTGCAGCCACATTGACAGGAAAAAATAATCTATGTTTTCCAGGACAAACTGAAATATAAAATTACAAGTGGGCAAGTGAATTTCCTGAGACCACTCAGAGCACCAAAGGTATGAGTGAAAATAGGCTCCAGAACTCCCATACCAGGCCATGTTGTCTAGATAAAAATGCAGTTATTGTCCAGCTGGTGTGGCTCAGTGGTTGAGCAATGACCTATGAAACAGGAGGACCACAGTTCTATTCCCAGTCAGGGCACATGCCCAGGTTGCTGGCTCAATCCCAGTAGGGGGCATGCAGGAGGCAGCCAAAATGATTCTCACTCACCATTGAGGTTTCTGTCTCTCTCTCTTCCCCCTTCCTCTCTGAAATCAATATACAGTATTTATTAAATAGTTTTGCTGGCAAATTAAATTAAAAATAAATTTTTAATGCCGTTATTTAATCTCATTGCCAGGCATAGGCAGATTTGCCCCACGTCCATTGAGGCTTTAACTTCAAAGCCCTGGACATGCCGGCACCATTTGCAGAGCCCTGGGTGGCACTCTCATGTGATCTCACAAGGTCATTTGGTTTTGTAAGATTTTCAAAAGTGCAATTATTTTAAGTGTAATTTGTTAAGATCTTTCTCCTAGAGACATCCTCCTCAGATTTGATAAGCTTCAGGGTCTATGAAAGTTGAATCCTTTCTTCTGCTGAGTCCACATGAACATTATCTGTCTTTTCAGCCAAGCAGTTACCCTGAACTCACAAACCTACTAAGAAGCCTTCTCTTCCAAGCAAAGAGACTTTATATTACATTAGCACAGGCCTCAAAGCACCTCCCCGAGTCACAACTTCACTAAACCATGGTCTTCCAGAAAATATTTTATAATTACCCTGAACCTTTGTGAGAAACTTAAGAAGCTTTAGCGCACCAGTGAGCAGCTAACATCTGTGGGTTCCTACTGAGATCTGAGGCTCAACTCAATTAATGGTAGCCAGGACTCTTTGCAAAGGGCTCTCATAGAGCATAAGCGCAGGCCGATGTTTTAAATAAAAAACGCACTGTCCACACAGCATTCTCCTTTTGTGGCCCATGTGTGCACTTCAAGAGCGATTTTGGGGCTCACCAAAGCACGAATTCTGAAGGAAAATATTTCTTTGTAAGAAATCATAACTCTTTGAATCCCATTATTGTTTTAGACTTTTAATCATGTAGCTTTTTATCGTTGGTTTTTGTGAGCCCCTGCAGCTCATTCCTCATTCTCCACTCCCAAACCCTAGCCAAAATGTTAGATAAAAAAAAAGATGATCCATAACATAATAGCAGGACACCCCTCTAGGCTGAAAGGTAGGTCTGGAGAGGCTTGCCCTCCTCTTCAACTCTTGACAGTTTGCCTGGACTGGTTTCGTTAACAATAATAATAGCTAACGCTTTTTGAGCTCAAACCACATGCCAGGCACTACACTAAGCACTTGACATGCATTACCAGTAACTTGAGAAGTACCTACACTCTATAATGTTCCATTATCCAGATAAGGAAAATGAAGCAGAACAGAATTACTTTTTTGCTTGACCACCTTTTTTCCCACCCAGGAAATCAGTCCTAGCCTTCCCAACATATGGTTAGACATGTTAGAGAATCCCATCCACCTGGCCATGATTGATTCAGATATGAACCTTGCATTAGTTTTCTATTACCGTATAATAAACTACCACAAACTTAGAAGCTTAGAATAACACCCTTTTATTATCTTATAGTTCTCTAAGTAAGAAGTCCAGATATTGGGTGACTACATTCTCTGCTCAGAATATTACAAGGCTAACATCATGAGGCTGGCCAGGCTGAGTTCTCATATTGAGGGCCTGTGAGGGAAATCCACAATTTGAAGCATTCCCATTGGCAGAATTTAATTCCTGCCTGTTGTGGGACTGAGTTCTTTGTTCCTTGCTGACTTAGCCCTGGGCCACTCTCAGATCCTGGAGGCTGCCCACATTCCTGGCTATATCTTTAAGTCAGCAGTGGTGTATTGAATACTTCTCAGATTCTAAATCTCTGACATCACCATCTCTGACCTCAATTTAAAGGGTTCAGGTGATTAGATCAGGCCCACCAGGACAATCTATTTTTTAAGATCAACTGACTTAGAAACTTTAGTTATAGCTATAAGATACCTTCACAGCAACACCTAGATAAGAACTTAATAGAATAACCCAGGAAGAATGTTAAATATATATAGCAGGGGCCAGGAATTTCCAGAACAATCTTAAAATTCTGCCAACCACAGGTATATATAAATCAAGCTGGGTCAGTCAGAATATTGAACACAAGAAAGAATTCCCTCTTCTCTAGGTTCACTAACTGTATATAAAACATGTGCTTAGGGCTGTAAAATGGAAACAACATGCCTGCAAATGAGGCCAAAATAATGGAAGAAAGTTGAGAGGGAGAGAGAACATCATTTGAATATCTGGATACAGATATCCCTTGAGTTGGCATCTGTTACTTGTAACCAAAGAGTTCTGATAAACACAATTAAATCTTTTCCACTCCAGAGCCTTAACTATAAAATGTTGCCTTTTTCTTTTGTGTTAACGGAGGCACAATACAAAAAATATGTAAATTGTGACACAATAATATAAAGTGTGTGTGAAGAAAATACGGGTATAGTGTTTTTATATGTGATTGAGGTTGTTTTTTATCAGCTTAAAACAGACTGTTAAAACTATAAGATGTTTTATGGAACCTCATGGTAACCACAAAGAAAATACCTATAGAAAATGCACGAAAGAAAAAGAAAAAGCAATTATAAAAATCAACAAAATACAAAGGAAGACAACAAGAGAGAAAAGAGAGACAAAATTACCACAGCACTCAGAAAATGACAATTATAAGTCCTTCCCCATTAATATTTACATTAAACATACATTAATTACACTCCTCAATCAAAAAGATAAAGAATGGCTGAATGGATAGAATACAAGACTCAATTATATGCTATCTATAAAAGACTCACTTTAGATTTAAGGGTACTCACAGTCTGAAAATAAATGAAGGGAAAAATATATTCTAGGCAAATGATAACAAAAGGAACAAGAGTAGCTACACTTATATTAGACAAAATAAACTTTAAGTAAAAAAGTGGCCACAAGAGACAAAAGAGAACATTAGATAATTATAAAAGGATAATTCATCATAAGATACAATAAACATAAAATTTATTCACTTATATCACCCAATACAGTTTTTAAAATTTTAAACAAAAAGTATAATTATAAATATATATGCACCCAACATTAGATATCTAAATATATAAAGCAAACATTGTCAGAACTGAAGTAAAAAATAAATAGTAATCAGTAATAGTAAGAGTCTTAATACACCACTTTTAATAATGGACAGAATGTTCAGGCAGAAAAATCAATAAGGAAACAGAAGTCTTAAATAATGCCATTAACCAAATGGACCTAATAGATGATAGATAGATATAGATTCCACCAAAGAGTAACAAAGTAAACATTTTTCTCAAGCATAGACAGAACATTCTTCAACATGAAAGAACAGTCTACAGAAAAAGTCTAAACAAATTTAAGAAGTTAAGATCACAACCCTAGCTGATTTGGCTTAGTGGATAAAGCATCAGCCTGTGGACTGAAGAGTTTGAGTTTGATTCTGGCCAATAGCACATGTTCGGGTTACAGGTTCAATCCCCAATAAGGGGCAGGCAGGAGGCAGCTAATCAATGATTCTCTCTCATCATTGATAACTCTCCCTCCCTGTCTGTCTCTCTCTCTCTCTCTCTCTCTCTCTCTCTCTCTCTCTCTCTCTCTCTCTCTCTCTCTCTCTCTCTCTCTTTCTCTCTTCCTCTCTACAATAAATAAATAAAATAAAAGAAGTTAAGATCATATTAAGTCTCTTTATAGGAATTTAAAAACAGGAAAATAATTGGAAATTTCACCAACATAAGGAAATTAAGCAACACACTCCTGGAAAAAAAAAAAAAGGATCAAAAGAGAAATCAGAAAGTGTCTTGAAACAAATGAAAATGAAAACAACATAAACTTATGTTGTGCCATGAATATACTTATGGAATGTGGCGAAAGTACTACTAAATGGGAAGTTTATAAAGAATAAAATACTTAGTAATAAATTTAACCAAGTATGTAAAAGACTTGTACAGTGAAAACCACGAAACATTCATGAAAGAAATTAAAGAAGATACAAATAAATAGAAAGGCAACTGTTTTCATGGATTGGAAAACGTAATTTGTTAAAATATCCATATTAGTCATCATAATCTAGACTCGCAGGGGTTCTCAAACTTTTTAAAGTGGGGGCCAGATCACGGTCCCTCAGAGAGCTGGAGGGCCAGACTATATGAACTACTAATTCCTACTGTAACACCTCGGCTGCGCTCACTGCCCAAAAAACCTGGCGGGCCGGATCAGACTCCTCTGCGGGCCGCATGTGGCCCGTGGGCCATAGTTTGAAGACACCTGATCTAGAGATTCAATGCTACTCCCATCAAAATCTCAAAGGCACCTTTTACAGAAAAAAATCTAAAATTTGTTTAGAACAACAAAATTCCCAGAATAATCTTTAGAAAGAACAAAGCTGGAAGCATCACACTACCTGATTTTAAACTATATTACAAAGCTATAGTACTTAACACAGTATAATACAATGACAGACATCTAGACCGATGAACTAGAGGGCCCAGAAATAAGCCCATGCATAAATAGTCAACTGATCTTTGATAGGTGTACCATGAATATACAATGGGGAAATAATAGTTTCTTCAATAAATGGTGCTTTAAAAAAGTCAAAACTAGATATTTTATGCAGGAGTAAAAATTTGATCTTTATCCTATACCATATAAAAAAATCAACTCAAAATGGGACAAAGACTTAAATCTAGGATGTGAAAGTGTAAAATTCCTAGAGGCAAACATAGAAAAAAAGTTTCTTGACATTGTATTGACAATGACTTCTTGGATATGACACAAAATTACAGGCAATAAAAATAAAAAAGACAAGTGGAATTATGTCCAACTAAAAAATTTCTGCACAGAAAACAGAGGAGTGAAAGTCAACCTACAGAATGTAAGTAAACATGTGGAATCTTTATATCTAATAAAAGGTTAATATCTAAAATATATAAGAAATCTGCAACTCAATAAAAAAAACCACACACACACACACACACACACACACACACACCAAATAACCGATTAAAAAATGAACAGTGTATCTGAATAGACATTTGTCTAAAGACATACAAATGGCCAATAGGTAAATTAAAAAAAAAAAAAGTGCTCAACATCACTAATCATCAGGAAATGCACAGTAAAACCACAATAAGGTATCAACTCATACCCGTTAATATGGCTGTTATTAAAATGACAAAAGATAATAAGTGTTGGAAAAGAATGGAGAAATTGGAACAGCTGTGCACTTTTGGACATGTAAAATGATGCAGCCGCTATAGAAAAGTATATAGAGGCGCCTCCAAAAATTAAAAATAAACTACCATATGATACACCAATCTCACTTCTGTGTATTTATCCAAAAGATTTGTAAAAGGATCTTGATGAGAATTCTGCACTCCCATGTTCATTGCAGTTTTATTCACAATAACCAAGACATGGAAATAACCCAAATGCCCATTAACAGATGAGTGGATAAAGAAAATGTGTAAGCATGAATGAGATGCTTGCCTTTAAAAAGAAGGAATTCTTCCATATACAACAACATGGGTAAACCTAAAGGGCATTGTTAAAATTAAATAAAAAATGGAGTCCAGACTTGAAAATTCCCTGAGCAGATAAAACCATTTAAGTCACATAAGTAAAATTAATTTAGCTTATTCTCCAAAACAAATGAAACTTAACTTGGTCCACATCTTGTAAATGCCTCTGATAATAATAAAAGAAACTTAAGTCATCTTCCTAAAAATGATCCTATATATAATAATAAAAGGCTAATATGCAAATTGACCTGTCATTATGATGCACACTGACCACTAGGGGGCAGACACTCAACACAGAAGTGACCCCTGGGTGGTCAGTGCACTCTCACAGAGGGAGCACCACTCAGCCAGAAGCTGGGCTCAAGGCTGGCGAGCACAGCAGCCATGGCAGGAGCCTCTCCTGCCCCCTGGCAGCACTAAAGATGTTCGACTGTAAGAAGGTACAGGCCAGGTTGAGGGACCCACCCCCCCAAAAAAACATGCACAGATTTCATGCACTGGCCCTCTAGTATAAAATAATCACTTTTAACCCATCCTTTGCCTCAGGAAAACCCCATTGACATAACTAATCACTGTAAAAGTTAAACAACCTTTTCACTTTAAGAGCTACACTGGACTTCATAGCAGTCTTGGAATTATTAGAAAGCTTCCAGTTTACAAACTGTTCTTATATGTACAATAAACTCTTAAGTTTTATTTATTTATTTATTTATTTATTTATTTATTTGGTGTTCTTAAATTTTCTGTTTAAGAAAATAAGCAAATCATAGGACAGACATGGCATGGTTCCACCTATATAAGCTATCTAAAATAGCCAAGATAATAGAAGCAGAGAATAGATTGGTTGCCAGGGGCTGGGAGAGGGAAGAAGTGCATTGTTGTTCAATGGGCATAAAGTTGCAGTTATGCAAGATGGAAAAACTCTAGAGATCTCCTGTAAAAGAGTTTACAAGACTGTACTGTGCACTTAAAAATGTGTTAAAAGGATCAATCTCATGTCCTATCACAAACCACATAAACCAGGCAAAAAGATACAACGAATATTTTGGAAATCATGGGTATGTCAGCTTGATTGTATAATGGCTTCATGGCTGTATGCTTATATCCAAACTCATCAAATTGTATTTATTAAATATGCCTATTTTAAAATATTAATTATACCTCACTGAAGGTGCTTTTTAAAAGTGCCTATAAAGGGAGTATTTTCCCCACTGACTTCCACAATAATATTGAAGGTGCGTCTATGAATGCAGATGCAGTAGAGCTTGAGGAATGCTTATTCTTCTTGAGCAGTGTCCTACCCCCAGAGAGTCTGAATCAACTGCTCTGCAGTGCAGCACAAGCATCAGGGTGTTGTTGTTTTTTAAACTCCCAGGTGAGTTCAGAGGTCAGCCATGACTGACATCACCTGAGGTACAGGGTGCTTCTCCAGCACTCTGGCATCTGCTGGCCTATGTCTCACTCTTGGAGCAGCAAGACTCTATTAGTAAGCAATCTGTGAGGGTAGCATAATAGAATCAGAAGACCCAGAAGGGCAATTTGAGTGCAAAAACACTGGCACCTTAAACTTTGTTGCCTTGCATGGAAATCCATTGTGGGACTCCATCTTCCTATTCTGTTTCCATAAACTCATCAAACAATCACAGCATCACTGGTCTGCCGTGGTGATAGAAGCCAGTCATTGTTGGGATGGGGAGAGAACAATGAGTCCAGACAATCTGGAGGGGGAATGATGCATTCATCGTCTTTTTTTTTTTTTTTTTTAATTGCTCCAGCCTGTGACAAGCTGTAAACAACAGGGGAACTCATTTGGCACTTTTTCCCTGCAGCCATCTGTCAGGTGTCATAATTCTATAGACAGAAGCAGCCCTTGGGGAAATATAATGAATGTATTCCTTACAGTTGAATTTGTGTTTATGCTGGTATTTCTTAAGAGTCTCAGCTCTTATCTGTATGCAATGTTGTTTTAGTATTAATATCATTACACTTTTTGTGGAATTATTTGATACCAAAACACATGGTTATTTTTGGTAAAATATCCTATATAATAAAAGGATAATCTGCAAATTGACTCTTAAGGCAGTCTGACCAGAATGATTGCTGAACCAATCACTATGAGGTGTATTGACCACCATCCCACTGCCCGATGGCCACCGGTGGTGGGGGCAGGGCCAGCAAGCCGGCAGGAATAGGCAACCTCTGGTCCCTTCCCCCTGTCCTCAGGCACCGATCACTCAATTCACTCAAGGGCAAAGGGGGAACCGGAGGTGGGTGGTGGCAGGGGGAAGGGCCGGCTGTGAGCAGCTGGGGAAGATGGCCCTGATACAGGCCATGCCTATGCACTGTACCCACGCATGAATTTCATGTTCCACGCCTCTAGTGACAAGTTTAACACTTCAGAATTTCCATTTTCCATAAACGTTTGTATTGAGAAATAACCAGAAAAGACATACTTTTCACAGTAACAATACTATTAAAATTTTTGTGGCAATTTTTTCAAATCATAGAAATATGAGTGCTGGTTTTAATCTTCACATAAGCATATAAAAAATGCATAAATAAAAGGACTTAAATGTGACCTCAGGAGGTTTCTTCTAGGTCAGTGGTTCCCTAACTTTTCAGTCCCAAAACCCCTTTCCATCCTTAAGTATTACTGAAGAAACAATTACTTTTATTTGTTTTCATTATTTCTGTTGATACCATTTTACAAATTAAAACTGACAAAATGTTATATATTTATCCATTCAGTTGAAAATAAAAAATAGTATACCCGTTGCATATCATCATAAAAATATATTTTAGAAAAAGTATATTTTCCAAATTTAAAAATATTTAACAAAAGAGTACCCTCTTTTTTCACATTTAAAAAAATCTCTTTTGAGTCTCTCTTTCTGGAGGACAGTTGGATTCTCAGATCTGCTTCAACATTCAATCCTGTGTGATACGTTGCTTTTGATATGGCTTATGTAAAAATCTAGCATCTCAATCTATGCTCTGGAGAGGGAAGGATATTTTAAAGTTCAGATAATTGCAGATATCCTTCTCTCATGCTATGACAAAACTCACCAGGTAGTCATTTCTGAAGGCCTAACTGCAATATGAAAATCAGAAACCATATCAATAAACTTTTATTCTGTTACATTCAAATTTACTGGTCTAGCTTGCTCTTTGAATGGATCTTTTACCCATGCATGATTCTGTGACATTTATAGCATATTGATTCATTGAATTATAGAGATCTTCCAAATGTTGACACATTTCATTATATAATATCAAAAAACCACATCCATTAATATCACCACCAATCTCATCAGAAAAAGTTTTACATATTAGACAACTTGTATTAAGCTCATGGTGTAGATATATGTTTTCCAAAATTAAAATTTTCACTTGAAAGCTCAAATGTTATCATTGGTAACAATTGCTGTCAGTTGTTTTCCTTGAAGTAGCAGGACCAATTCATGCTTTTAAAAAAAATCACCTAAATATTCATGTCTCAATGCCAATAGTTTGTTAGTCATTCTTTCAAATAAAAAGGAGACCTCTGGTGTTACAGGAAAAACATGGCCAATCCAGTTGCAATTCAAACAATCCAGCAAGTGCTTTTCCAAGATAACCATTCTACTTCACATGCAGTAAGAGTGTTTCATGCACAATTCCCATTTTCCACACACATTTAAAATATGTGTTCAATAGTCAAGATTTAACAACATAATATTTTTAATGCTCCATCAAACACTTTACAAAGTAAAACTGGCTTTTTGTTTTGTTCATTTTTGTTGTTGCAGTTTTTGTATTGCAAGTGTATGGCAATGAAGAAATACCATGACAGTTTCAAGACAGTTTGGAGCCACACCCTTGATTTGGGCTAAGGCACCAGCAATATCATCCATTAATGATGTTGCATCATCATTATTTGAACACATGAAATGTTTGTTTCATTAAACTACCACTATCTTCTGCAATGGTGTTCCACAAAACATATTTGGAAAGAGCTGAATTAAGTGCCCTTTATAGTCCTTTCTGCTAGATCTATAGAAGAGTTTATGGTTGATTCTATTTGCTCTATTATGTCTTTGAACTGACATATATTTAGGGGGTAGAGAAATGTAACCAATTTTCATTAGTTTCTGCTATAATTTACTAATCAAGTTATAACTTATATTTGTACATCTAATTCAGTACTTGGAAAAGAGTATATATTTCTTAAATGTTTGCTCCTTTATACTTTATAATTTTAAAAGACAATTTGAGGCATTTTACAAAAAACATACAGTATGATAAATGCATTTTAAAAAAATCTGATCAAACAAAAACGTGCAGCATGAATAATTTGCTGGTCAAAAAAACATGAAATCTCAAACAGAAAAGCCACGTTATGAAGTTAGCTTTTACTAAGAACAGGACAGAAGAGAATTAAGGGTAGGAAGTGACCCCTACCCATATATCCAGAGGTGAGCAAGACAATTTGATTAATATTATATGTAGATTTTGTGTTCCAATTTATGGCTCATAAGATATTACTTCTCTATAATTTTATTTTTCACTCATAACTTTAATAAAATCTACTTTTAAAAAATATGTAATCTACTTCTAATTATAGCAGTGAGGACCCAAGTTGTCCAAGAAGTGTCCTAGAGTATTACATCTCATTTTTAAAAATATATTTTTTATTGATTTTAGAGAGGGAGAGGGAGAAGGAGAGATAGAAACATCAATGATCAGAGAAAATATTGATTGGCTGCCTCCTGCATGACCCCTACTGGGAATCAAGCCACAACCCTGCATGTGCCCTTGACTGGAATCAAAACCGGGACCCTTCAGTCCACAGGCTGATGCTCTTTCCCCTGAACCAAACCAGCTAGGGCAGTATTATGTCTCATTTATTGAACAACTTAAAATCTCTTCAAATTATTCACTATAAAAATTGCAGAATCACAACAGTATGCCAATCATTCTAAAAGGATTAACATTTGTAAAGAAGCCCTAAATGTATTTATTAATCTGTTCATTTATTCAGAAAATGTTGAATATCTTCTATGTGCAAAACCATTGTGGATGGGATATAAAAACCTACATAAGACCTGTGTATTTCCTTGGAGTCAGGTATCAAATGATATAACTCATGCAAATAATGTTTTTCCTAAGCACATAAATAATAATACTTAGGAAGTACCGAAAAGCCACCAACTCTTGCATTCATTAGGAATTATCCTTGACCATTATATTCAGGGCTTGGATAAGAGTTCATCTGAAGTAGATGTGCTAGTTTATGTTTGGGTCTGCATAGCACAATGTGAAATAGAGACTTACAGAAAATATCTGGATTTGAAGTGAATATGGGGGGGAAATGAAGTGAGGAATATTACCTTCTGGAGAAATAAAGAAGTTGTTAGTGGTGTGATTTTGACTGAAACTTTCAAAACTTTTCTACATGTGAGTATTTCACTATGACCAGGTGACTATTCTCATATCTTGGGAAATTCAGACTTATTCTGTTTAATCACAGTGACTTTATTCAAGCTGCTCTCTACCAAAAATAAAAAAATAAAAATCATCTTAGACATTTTTTTCCTTCCCACTCAAAATCCTATCTGTTCTCCAATATTCTGTTCAAATTTTGTGTTATACATAAAATTTTCTTCAGCAGTCTGCATCTGGTGATTTTCTTACACCTGTCAATTCTTAGAGCATGTATAATATGTGCATCATTGATTTAGAAAATCCTTTTGTTCTTAACTATTTGGTCATCATATGTCAGATGTTCCTACCTAGTTGACATGTGCCTCACAATCCCAAATTCTAGCTTTAGTCCCTCTATGATAGGTGTCAAATAAATACTCGTAAGACTTAATACAATTTCACTGATCTGTGGGAAAGAAGACACACCATCCAATAGTGATGAAGAGACATTTCTGTTAACAAGACAGTTACCAGTCACCAAAATCATCCTTAGAGCATCTTATCATTGAAATTCTCCTCCTAGCAGGCTCCATGACTATCCATAAAAGAATGGATCCTTTCAAACCCTCTCTCTGGGCCTCCATAGTTTTCACTTTGCATTTTTATTAAGTTGTTCTACATGGCTTTCTTCTCCCATAAACCTCCTGTGTTTCATTTTGTATAGTGTGATAGAGCTGGGGTGAGCATAGTGAGTAAATAATTTCATTCGCAATTTTGTTGTTGTTGTTGTTTGGATAAGACATTATTTTCATCCTTATTTATTGAGCTCATAGTGCCAGTTTATACATAAATAAACATGTGCCATTATTGTTACAGCATGTTTGGCAAATTATGTTTTCATGGATCTAAATATGGTTTTGAATTGCCTCTTTTAGAATAAAAAGAATACTAATATGTACAATGCCAGAAGATCAATTCTTTTACTAGGTCCATGAAGGAGCCGGTTCATGTCATGGACACAGTGTGGCATCTTGCTCACACAAGGAAGTGCCAGGTGGATGAACGCTGGCCTGGGAAATCTGCCAGGTGCACAGCACCAGAGTGACTAGAGTCATCAGGCTTCATCTGTGCCAATTTATTCATTCTTTTTAACGTGGTATGATGATGTCTATTAGATCTATTCATTATTCCTTAAATATGTGTGTTAGAAGATAAAAGAGAAGAAAACCCTCTTTAAAGAGCAAAGGCCTACGCTTCATTGGATATCATATACGTCAATAGTCTGTAAGTATAATGTATTTCAGCTAGCTTTTCCAAACATGCATCAACTATGAGATTAATTTACAATAGATTAGTCATTAGATAAATATTAGACCTAAAGATCCAGGAATAACATTTTCTCAAGCTTGAAACAATTTGAGCAACATAAAATTAATATCCTCTTTATAATATATCTTATGAGCCCAGGTAATCTAATTATATACTCCATATGAGGCATCCACATTGACTTTTTAGTGGAAACCTAAGTTTTAATGTTTTTGCTATGCATCACTGACATCAGGACCAAACTAAAACTCAGGAGAAAAAGTGCTGAATTAAAAACCCCACTAACTGACAGAGGAAGATTTACAACAAAGACAACCCCACCTCCACTGCCTCAAGAATGTGTCTTATTTGTCTTGTGTAGCATTTGAAGGGCTGGAAGGAATTGTGTATCTCAAGGACTTACCCAGGATACCCAGGAATTACAATTCTTATTATAAATGGGCCTCTAACAAACACTGATGACAGATGACCTATAGGAATGGTATCTTGAGATTTGTATTGAACCATGATTTGAACAGTGGCTTTAATTCAAATGGAATTAGAATTGCTAAGATTCTTTAGTGATTAGTAAAACAAACAAACAAACAAACAAAAAACCACTGCCACTTATGGTATGATGTGTTCCAGACATTGAGAAAAATTCCCACAAACCAAATGAAATTGTTATTAAGTCACTATTTTACCAATAAAGAACCTGGGTAACAGTGAAGTTAAATAATTTGCAACAGGTCAAAGAGTAGGAAAAATAAATACAAATCTGTCTGATTTTCAAGGTCCATGCTCATAAATATTTTTCTCTGCAGCTCTACCCTTTTAAAAACTTATTTATATTTTGCCAATTTCTGAAGAGAATTTTAGGTGGCTCACAATAAAGAAATGTGTGGTACAGTTATTAAAACAATGGTAAAAGAAAAGGAATCAAGGAATCAAAAGGCCCAATTAAAATGTGATTTCCTAGACAGCTCTCAGAGAGAAAAAGAAATATGCAGTATATATATTTATATCAGATAAAAGGAAAGAGAGCAATAATCTGAGAGCCATTAGATTTCTTGGCACTAAGTCTATGAAAATGCCATTGTGTCCATGGTGAGAGATGGAACATTGAACAAAATTTCTTCCATTCACAGCTTCATAAAAGATATATAAATATCTCTTGTGTGAGTATTACTAAGATCAGTCCTCAAAAAATGTTGAGGATGAGATGTTAAATCATAAAAGGAATTTCTAAGGATACATAAATTTTAGTGATCTGGCATAAACAAGTGTAAAACTTAGAGTATATAGAAGTGTTTGTTTACAATGTCTCTTGGATAGAAATTTTATACTAGCTTTGAAATATTAACTGCTATAAAAATTGCCATCCCACCATAAATGATTATAAAGCCAGGCAAAATATAGGAAACAACTATTTTCAGCTATGTGACATTAAGCAGTGCAGATCTATGATCACAGTGAGAGGGAAAACAAAGGAAGAAGACTCTACCATTACCCCAGCTGACTGGCTGAAGACACACTATACCTTTCGGATGTAGTATAAGGGAAGGAACTCAGATAGAGCCCAGTAGTCACAGTGGTTGTATTGGAAACCCATGCTGTAAGTTGAAAAAAACAAAAAGGAATACAGATTTGGAAGGAAGAAATTAAATTCTTTTTATTCACAAATGACATGTTTATCCATGTCAAAAATCCTCAGGAATTTACTAAAAAGTTATTAAAGCTAGCTAGAAGTTCAGTAAGGTTACAGGTTACAAAGTCAATTTAAAAAACAACAACAACAACACACACACACACACACACACAAAAAAAACACAACAACAACACACAAACCAACAATGTATTTCTATAGCTTTCAATGAACAGTTGAAACTGGACTTTAAAAATACAATTAAATAGCACCAAAAATATAAAATACTTAGAAATAAATTTTACAAAATGTGATCAAGATTCATACACTGAAAACTACAAAACATTTATGAGAGAAATTAGAGAAGGCCCAAGTAAATGAAGAGAGATACTGTGTTCATGGGTTGGAGAACTCAATGTTATTATGGATTTTGTCCAAATTGATCTCTAGATTCAATGCAATTCTAATAAAAATCCACCAGTTTGTTTGTTTTTTAATTTTGGTAGAAATTGACAGGTCAATTCTTAAATTTGTATGGAAATGCAAAGGATCTAGAATGTTGAACAATTTTGAAGAAGAAAATGTTGGAGGACTAACATTACCTGATTCTAATACTTATTCTAAAGCTACAGTAATTAAGATGGTATGATGTGGATATAAGGAAGTCATAGTAATTGATGGAACTGAATGTAAGTCCAGAAATAGACCCACATGGATATGGCTAATTGATTTTTTTCTGCATAGGTGCAAATGATATTTGACAAAGAAAGTATAGTCCTCTCAACAAATAGCGCTGAAACAATTCAATACCAATGTGGAAAGAATAAATCTTATTTTATGTATAAAAATTAACTTGAAATGAATCATAGAACTAAAGAGTAACACTAGTACTAAAAAACTTCTAGGGGAAAAAAACACGTAAGAGTAAAATTGTATGAGCTGTCACTAAGCAAAGATTTCTTATATAGGAGACAAAAAGCACAAACCATAAAAGAAAAAAATTGATTGACTTTCTTTAGCAATTTTGTAGAGCAGTTCTGCTAGTAATTAATTCCTTTAGCCTATATTTATCAAAGACTATCTTAAATTTTTCTTCATTCTTGAAGGATAATTTTGCCAGTAGATAATTTTTTGTCGGCAATTTTTTTTCTTTCAATACTTTCTAAATGTCTTCCACTGCCTGCTGGCCTCCCTGGTTTCTGATGAGAAAGGAGCTGCTGATATTATTGATGATCCCTTGCATGTGATGAGTCACTTCTCTCTTGCTGCTATCAAGGTTCTTTATTTGTCTTTGCCTTCTACAACTCGATTGTAATATATGTGTATCTTTAAATTTATCCTGGTTGGAATTTGTTGAAGTTCTTGGATATATAGATTTATGTCTTTAATCAAAGGTGACACTTTTTTGCTATTTATTCAAATATTCTTCCTGTCCCATTCTTTCTAGCTTCTCTTTTAGGAACTTCCATGATGAACAAGTTGGTATATTTGATGGTGTTCCACAGGTCATGGATCTAAGTTTTATTCATTTTTCTTCATTAATGTTTCTTTCTGTTCCTCAGACTGGGCGATTTCAATAGCTTCATCATAAAGTCCTATTCAAATATGCTACTGAACCCCTGTAGTAAATTTTTTAATTTTCAGCCACACAATTTCCATTTGTTTCCTTTTATATTTTTTCTCTTTATTGACATTTCCTATTTGTTCATACAAGGTTCTCTTGATTTCCTTTAGCTCATTTTCCATTGTTTTATTTAGCTCATTCAGCATATTTAAGATAGTTGATTTAACATATTTTATTAGTAATCTCAACATATGGACTTCCTCAGATATAGTTTCTTGTCATATTCTTTATTTTCTGTGAATTAGCCATATTTCCTTGTTTCTTTGTTTGCCTTGCAATATTTTTTGTTGAGAACCAGACATTTTGAGTATTATAATATGGCTGACTCTGGAAATTAGATTCTCCCTCTCTTCAAGGATTACTTTTATTTTGTTTATTGAGGGCTGCAATTGTCCATTCATATAATGACTATTCAAAACTATTTTTTGAAAAGTCTGTATTTCTTGTGCATGTGGCCACTGATGTTTCTGTTCCATTATCTCTGTAGGCAGCCTGTGACCTAACAGAAATGGCCTTAATAGTGTGGATTAAAGTTTTTACACTATATATATCTCTTTAAATCTTCCAATAAACACTACAGGGAAGCCTATAGGAGCTGAAACAAAGACAAATGTCTGAGCCAGTCCCTATGAGGACTGCCAGACCAATTAAAATGTACAATCTCAACTTTTTGGAGGACATGGTTTTTGTGTCTATTTGGACACCTTGGAGCAGTCTCACTGTATTTCTTAGCCTCTCTGTATTTATCATCTTTTCTTCTAACTCCCTAACCAAACACACACACACACACACACACACACACACACACACACACACACACACATTTTTTTTTTTGCAGGTAATATCTAGGTTACTTGGAATATTGACCTAATTTTAATTTATCTTCCTCAAGGTTCTTTTCCTTTGTAGAATCTAAATCATCTTCTTCCAAACATAAAATTATTTAAACATAACATTTGTACAGCCTTACTTTGGTAATGAGCCCTCTACTCAGGAGTTAAAGCAAGGAAGTTGTAGAAAAGAAAACTTTAAATTTTTTATAGAAAACTATAAATTTTAAGGATAACTTTTCCTGACATTCACAGATTTAACAAATATTTATTGTGTACCTTCTTCAAGTTGGGAGCTGTTCCTATGTACTGGAGATACAATTGTAGGCAAATGAAAGGGTCTTTGCTTTTTTAGAATATGTTCTGTGAAAGACATTTAATAAAAATAATCATATACTAGAAATATACAGAAAATACTAAGAAGGTGTCCCTATACAAAGAATAGAAATATATGAGAGCATGTAACAAGTGAAGACTCAAAACCAAGGGAAGGGACCCATAAGTTATGATCAAAATGTGATAAAGTGCGAAGTATGTAAAGAGGGTGATGGTGGAGAGGGAGGTTTTCTGAAATAGAGGATTGCTTGTGCAAAGGCCCTATAATAGAAGACAGGAAGGCAGGATTGGGAACTTGAAAGAAGACCCTGTGGCTATAGGAAATATAGCAAGAGGAAGAGTGTGAAGTGAGCTGTAAGTAAAAATAACCAATTTATGAAAGGATTTTTACTCTTTATTCAAGAATAATGTAAACTATTGTAAGATTTTAAGATGAAAGAATGGGGGGTGGCATTCTACAAGACAGATATAGACAGGGTACTTGAGAGACAGTAGTCCAGACAAGAGTGGATAATGAATTGGACCAGAGCGATGCTGGAGGAAAGGGTTGAACACCGGAACATTTCAAGAGATATTCAGTATAATCAGACTTACAGGACTTGGTTGTTTATTGGATAAAGAGGGTGAGGGAAAAGTCAGCATCAAGGATGATTCATGGGTTTCTTGCTTATACAAATAGAGTGATAAGAGATCGTGAGATAATAAATACTGAAATCAGACCAGATTTCGGGATGGTGGCAAGATTCTAAAGGTAGGGCTGGACATGTTGAGTTTTAAGAATGTTTGAGAGAAGTTAGTTGGCAGTTAAACATTTAGTCTGTACTTAGAGGAGATGTTTTGAATGAAGATACAAATTGCCAGTCATCTGGACATTCATAGAAATTAAACCATGCTTCTAGCTGAGCTTCCTTAGGGAATGGATGCAGCATGACAAAAAATGTGGGGAGGACAATAAGGCCAGGACTGTGCTTTGAAGGAAAGGAGTTTGTATTAAAGATACAGAAGAAGTGGTCAGAAAATATAAGAGAGGAACACAAGTGTGTCAGATGATCAGGGTAGCTCAGGGAATAAATTCTTTTAAAAGGACAGTGTGGTCATCAGAGTCAGGTCAGGTAATTGAGTTTCAAGATTATCCATCGAAATTATCAACCTGCGAGACACTGGTGATTTTCATGAAAGGTATTTTGTTGGATTTTTGAGGGCATAAATTATATTGCAATGGCTTAAAAAGAAGTATAGGATGGAGCAATGATTATAGACAACTCTGTTAGAAATTTGTTTGTGAATGAGGGGAGAAGAAATAGGGATACAGGCAGTCCTCAAGTTATGTTGGACTTGATGTACGTCGTTTCATGGTTATGTTGCTGTTATTTTTATATATATATATATATATATATATATATATATATATATATATATATAAAATAGAGGGATATGCAAATTATCTGGGATACCATCACATCACAACTGTTCACAGGGTGGGTGGGGCTGCAGGGAGGATTTGGGTCTAGCTCGATTTTCATCTCACCAGGCAGACTCCCGCAGCCAAATCCCAAAGCCAGCCTGGGGTTTACTAAACTTTACTGGAGCTGCTCCCCCTGCCCCAGGACTATGCTGCCCACAGCAGAGCACCCCAGCAGCCTCCTGACAGGCAGGCGGCCAGGGAGAGAAGAGTGGAGTGGGGGCTGCAGAGAGCCAAGTTCCGGGGGTGGGGGTGGGGGGTCTGAGGAGAGCACCTGACAGGATCTCGAACTACAAAGAAGAGAAAGTGTCCACAGGGAGCTCTTCCAATCCCTCTGCATGGACACCCTGCCCACCCAGCCTCTGCACCCCTGGAGGAACAGGAAGGCTGACCAGATGGGGAGAAGACCCAGCCTCGGGGCTAACCACAGCCCTAACTTCCAACTCCCCATTTCTCACAACAATAGCATGCTGGTGATGACCCATCAGTGTCCCCGAGGCACCCACCTCCCACAGAAGCAGCACGGCTCCCTCCTGCCAGCTTCCACTGAAGTAGCGTGGCTCCTGCTGGCTCCCATGGGCACACTGCAGCTCCTGCTGGCTCCCACAGAAGCAGCGGGCAGCCTACTGTGCACAATATCATGCACTGGGCCACTAGTTTATTAAAAAAAAAAAAAGTCCCATCATTTCATTTCAACATATGTACATATGTGCTTTATGTTTTTTATTATTTATTTACCACAAGGTCAGGAATTGTTATCTTTCTTTTAATTTCTTTTTTTTTTTTTTATTTTTATTTTTTTTACTGTTTCACTTTATTACTGTTTTGCATGTGTTCCATGTGACGTAGGTGCTTATGTAGGTAGGTTCCGACTTACAGCGAAAATCACGTTACTTCACGCCATAGGAACGGATCTCCAACGTAACCTGAGGACTTACTGTACATGAGGTTCAAGAATTTATTTTACCTAGGAGAGACTTCAGCAACTGTAAATGTACATAGAGATTACCTAATTTATTTTGATAAAGGTGAAGACTTTGATCTAGGTGCCAAAATCATCAACAAATGAAAGATATGGCAGGGATTGGAGCCAGGAAGGGGAAAGATGAGTGACAGAGCTGAATGGCATGGGCTTCAAAGGAAAAGACTTTTACAGGAGAGTAAGAGAGTACTAGGTTGGAAGAAGCAAAGTGAACACCTGTTCTACATTTAACCACAAGGTATGGAATGTGAGTGGGAAAAGAGTAAATAGTGCTCACTTCAGCAGCACATATGTTAAAATTGGAATGATATAGAATGGCCCCTCCGCAAAGATGACATGCAAATTCGTGACGCTTTCCATATTTTTCTCACTTCTATGTGGAATTTAATGAACAAAATAAAGTGAAGAATAAAATAAACCCAAAGACATTGAAGCATGCAACAGACTAACATATTTCAGAGGAAAGGAGCGGAGAGGAGGGGAGAGATTAACCAAAGAACTTATATGCATAAATGCATAAACAATGGACACAGACAATAGTAGGGTGAAGACCTGGGGAGCGGGCAGGAGAGGGATGAAATGAGTCAATAAGGGAGCAAATGGGGACATCTGTAATATGTGCAACAATAAATAAAAATTTAAAATAAAATAAAAAATAAATGAGCCCAGAATGGTTTTGTGGGTTTTTTTTTTTTTTTTTTTTTTTTTTTTTTTTTTTTTTTTTTAGTAAATAGCACCTTGATATGGCTACAAGGAATGCCCTGTCTTTGGGGAAAGGCCTGGGTTCAATTAAGGCAAGAGGGTCTTGAGAAAACTTAGAATAAGTTAGAATAGGGGTGTCGAACTCAATCAGAGAAGGGGCCAAAATCTAAAATCCAGCCTAAATCGCGGGCCGAATGGTTTACTGAACAGTCATAAACTGTCATTGTGATGGAAACGCAGCAGAGTGCAGTGATGACAGCGAGGTGCAGGCCACATTGCAAGGCCTGGCGGGACGGATTTGGCCCACGGGCCTTGTGTTTGACACATGTGAGAATATAAAAGCATCTGTCTATTAGCCTGAGAGATCCTTAAGATAGCTTAGACTCATGCTTTTCCAATTTTAGTGTGCATCAGAATCATCTGGAAGGCTGGATCACAGGCGGCTGCATCCCGTTCTCAGAGTTTCTTATTTAGAGCATCTCAGGTGAGCTCAAGAATGTACATTTTTAACAAGTTCCCAGGGGCTGATACTGCTCGTCTATAAAGCATACTTTCAAAACCGCTGGGATAGTCAGTGCTGTGGTGACAACAAACCCTGAAATCCCAACAGGTCAATGACATAGAAGTTTATTTTCACTTATTCAAAGTCTAATTGGGTCAGGTAGCTCTCAGGGGGCATTATGTTCTAAGCAACCTGGGAATGCAGGTTGTTTGTATCTTGTTTTGATGCATCTGGAACATGCGGTTTCCAAGGTCACCCAGACTTTGCCAGGTTCAACTGTACATTGCTACACCCGAGACATTCATAGATTGAAGAGATACGAACATGCTGAGATGGAAAAGAAAATTATCCTGATTAAAAAACAAGGCTGTATCATGTTCCCTCTTCTTGGCTGTGAATTCAGACATTTGAAATAGATTATTTAGTCCAACAAGCAGCATATTTAGTTCAACACGCAGCCTCGTTTTTGAGAAGGTTATGCCCGTGGGATGTTCCACTTGCCGACTTACCTTCAAGGCCGTTATTATATCTGAGGGCTGTTGATGGCCAAGTGACAGGAGAGCTGACAGTTCTATTAGTTGTAGAATCAGGAGAGGTCAATCAGCTGCTCACATCTCTAGGTAATGAGCTGAGTTTCCAAAGGCAACCCAGATTCCAGCAGGTTGAGCTGCAGAATCTTGTTACATGATGAAATGGGCTCTCAGGGGCTGCTTTTACCACTAAAAGGAGCCTCGGTCAGCACTGGAAATGGAAAGCGTTAGTCCTGTTTCAAACTTGCTTCCTGCCAGCCTTCAGGGATACCTTGAGAAGAGGACAGAGCTACAAAATGAGAGAAAGAGAGCAATTTTCTGGGCTCCAAAGTGCCAGAAGAGCAATCTTCATCCTCAATCACATGTGGTCTTTCAAAGGCTGTGGTGAGCACCTGGCCTTTTGGTTCCAATCTGCGAGGATAAACAAGGTTGTGTTTTAATAGTATGCATCCATTTGAAGCACAGGTCCCACAATGCCAAATAATTCCTTTAACAAGCACCCCTATTTGGGGGGAAACGAGAAAATTTCACAGAAACCATAAAAGCAATTCCCATGAGGAATAAAGACTATAATTGCTACTTTGGCAGTGTTTTCTAACTAAAAAGTAGTTAGACTGGGGTTTTGTTAGATTTATAGTCCTTACAGCATTTCAGAGATATAAAATATATTAGAACAGGTTGTATCCAGCTACTGCTTTGAAACTCTGCACAGTCCAAATCTTATTTACCTCCAACTTTCATGACAGTAGTCAAAGGAACAAAAAGTTAGCTTCTTAATTCTCTGACCTTGGTGAGATGCCTTTCAAAAGGAAGTTGAGCCATTTGTAGCAGCTGTCACTGTGTTCACCTTTTCAGGTGTATAATATACCTAGGTTGGCACAAATATGATCTGTATTCAGATCCTTACACACTCCAGGAAGTGATTGGCTAAGTCATTATTCTTTTTGTACAATGCCAGTGTGGCCAAAGAGCTCCTCTGCAGGGAGGGTTGTTTCAGGAATGATGTCTTTTTGACTTGCTGCTGTAGACATCAGGAAACATCACTGTCCGAAGTCTCCACCAACACACAGCACTCCACAGGTCAGCGTTCATTAAGGCACTATTGTACTTTAAAGGCACGAAAATGATACTGCTCTGGAATCAATTCTGCACTCAATCAATAAATATTTACTGAGGGCCTGCTATGTCCAATGAAAATAATTCTACATAATTTTTACTAAGTATACAGAAAAGTGAAAGCATAAGCAGAAGAATCAGGATTCATGTTTTTGTATATAGATAGTGACAGCAATTCTAGGAGAGAACTATATGTCAAATTGCATTGTAACTTGTTCAGGGACTATGTGGTGTAATTAAAAGGGGTTTTACAAATTTTTTAATTACTGAGACTTGGGTTTCGTTACCACTCCCTTCATTTTCTATCAATAGGAACATGAGAAAGTTACTTTAGGCTCAGTGAGCCTTGGTTTACTCAGCTGTAAAAGAAAGATAATATTATTTATCTCTTAGAGTTACCATGAGAATTAAATTATATATATATATATATATATATATATATATATATATACATATATATATATATATATATATATGAAAAAGCCACGTATGTAGATTTTCAATAAATGGCAGCCATAATTGAGCTATAGTCATTATTATTCAGCTTTCTGTAAAGAGGGGACTGTATTAAATGTTTATTTAAAAAATAAAATAACCCTAACTGGTTTGGCTAGGTGGATAGAGCGTCAGCCTGTGGTCTGAAAAGTCCCAGGTTCAATTCAAGGGCATGTACCTTGGTTGCGAGCACATCCCCAGTAGGATGGTGTGCAGGATGTGGCTGATTGATGTTTCTTTCTCATCAATGTTTCTAACTCTCTATTCTTCTCCCTTACTCTCTATTAAAAAATCAATAAAATATATTTTAAAAAGTAAAATAAAATAATGTTTAAATAAAAAGTGCTATAAATTGAATGATTCTGTTCCAGTTCTCTTCTCTCGCCCCTTTTCCCACTTCCCCAGAATTCATGTTTATACTTCATCATCAATGTGATCATGGGTTTAGGTCAGGCCTTTGGGAGGTGATTAGGTCATGAGAGTGGAGCCCATGAATAAGATTAATGCCCTGACAAGTGAGATTCCTGAGAATTCCCTCACCTCTTCCATCGTACGAGGACACATTGGGAAGATGGCCCTTATGAAAGGGGACATGGGCCCTGGCCAGACACTGAATCTACCAATGCCTTGATCTTGAACTTGCCAGCCTCCAGAACTGCGAGAAATAAATTTGTGTTGTTTATGAGCTCATCAGAGGGATTGTTATAACAGCCTGAACAGATGAAGACTAAACGCTTTCTTTGTAAAGATAAAAATGGATCATAATGCATAATAATGTGTATGTATAACTCTAATATCAAATATGAATTAGCTTGCAAATGCCTGTTAACCTAAGGAGCTGGTTTATATTTTAAAATATAAAGGAAGTTGGAAAATAAGAAGTAAATTCTGATTTGCTATCTGATTATACTTTCTATTGTGTATTTTGATTTTTAAATTTCCATTGACCTAAACTGTTTATGTGCCATAGAATATATTTTGACACATCCCCAGGCAATGTAAAAGAACCAGTCTAACAATGGATATCTACTACAGTAGTGGTCAGCAAACTGCGGCTTGCGAGCCACATGCGGCTCTTTGGCCCCTTGAGTGTGGCTCTTCCACAAAATACCACACGTGGGCACGCACATACAGTGCAATGAAAACTTTGTGGCCCATGCTCAGAAGTCAGTTTTCGGCTCTCAAAAGAAATTTCAATCGTTGTACTGTTGATATTTGGCTTCTTTGACTAATGAGTTTGCTGACCACTGAACTACAGTGGTGTTTCTGAACTACTGAAGTGTTTCAAACACTATATTAGAAAAAGATGATTCATTCATGAGTCAGAATCCAGAGAAGTCCAAAATTGAAAAGTTATTTTAAATCCTGCTTATTTTTAATTATGATAGTTCATATAAAACATCATTTATCATAAACTGTGAGAGATCTGTTCATAAATAATAAAATTTCAAGGTCATGTTTATAGATAATATACCTGTTAGGTTTTCTCTAACTGTCCAATTGTCCAAAAGTAGGTCATTTTTCACATGTACTAGACACACATTTTATACTTCTAAAAAAAACACAACCATTTCTAGGAGGTCGTGGTCACAGCTCCCAAAAGAAAAACTTTAAAAGACAAGTAGTATAATAAAATTAATATGTCTTCTTACCAATCTGAAGTTCTTGAATTTCATCTTCCATACTGTTCAACAGAGTTAAATATCAGAAATTAGGAACAAACCTTAAATGTCCTGTGCCATCTCTGACAGGTAGATTTCCTGGTGGTACTTTAAAAAGCTGTCAAGCCCTAGCCGGTTTGGCTCAGTGGAGAGTGCACTGGCCTGTGGATTGAAGGGTTCCAGGTTTGATTCCAGTCAAGGGCATGTACCTTGGTTGCAGTCTCAATCCCCAGCCCTGGTTGGGCTAGGGGTTCATGTGGGAGGCAACCAATTGATGTGCCCCTTTCATATCGATGTTTCTCTCTGTGTGTCACTCCCCCTCCATTCCACTCTCTCTAAAAAAATCAATAAAAAAATATCCTGGTGTAAGGATTAACAACAACAACAACAACAACAACAAAAAAGGTTGTCAAGCTATTTAATTTAATTTTTAAAATGAAGGTAGAAGGACCCCTCTCCCTCTCCCCATGTGGGAGTCTGTACTTGTTCTTCAATAAATTTCTACCTTTGCTATGAAGAAGAAGAAGAAGGAGGAGGAGGAGGAGGAGGAGGAAGAGGAGGAGGAGGAGGAGGAGGAGGAGGAGGAGGAGGAGGAGGAGGAGGAGGAGGTAGATTTCCTGGTGGTCATATGTTTCCACTGCTGATGCCTTTGACTATATCCAGAGAGGATATGAACTAACAAAATTGAGCCAGGCAAAGAAAGAGAAGGACAAAGGGAAGTGAGAAGTATAATGAAGAAAAAGAAACAGAATAGTTTCCAAGTCAGGAATAGAAATAATCAAGTTATTTTCCACTACCTCAAATACAAATAGAATTTTGTAAATCAGAAATATTAACTCAGTAAGATATGGTAAATAAACAAAAAGAGGCATCTCTTCGGAATCAAGTGTTTTCTAACTTAGATGCAATTGTGCTTGTGTGGAAAGAGGCACTCTAAGCCGATGTTTTCAAATTGAGTTCTAAATATAGATTACATTTTACACTTTCATTTTAGGAATGGCTATACAAGCCTGCTAGACAGTTGGCTCTCCTATCAAATCCAAGCAGTGGATTCTGATAGTAACAAGGCAACATCTCTGATGTATTGATTTGATACATGAGAGTAGAATTTGGGAAATTAATTGGATTTCTTATCTAACTGGCCCTGTTGGAAATAAATGGGATTCATTTTTTCCCTAGAAGTAAATTCTAGAACTAGGACTCATCTATGCTAATGTCTATGTAGATATCTGATTGTGTTCATTCCTTTCTATACATTACTATATATATTCTCTCATAAAATACTAAAATGAACAACCGCACAGAAAAGATTAGTGTTAATATGTTCAGATCAGAAATAGAAGGATGAATAGTGGATGGTACTTATACTGTCACAGGATATCATTAAGACAGATGGATTTAGACATTCTGTTGTCAAACTAGATCTGAATGCCATTCCTCACTGAAAAGAACAAGGGCCCACTGGTAAAATGCTTAATTTCAGGGTTGGAACAGGAAAATATAAGATGAGCTTAGACTATCTTGGGCCATAAAAGTAAATATGACAGAATGAATAAGACATTTTAAGAAGACCAAGAAGTCAGATTTTTAAAAAATATTTTTTAATTATTAATTATAGTTGGCATACATATTATATTAGTTTCAGGTATACAACATAGTGATTAGACAGTTATGTAACTTATGATCACCTCAATATATCCCCACAAAATATTTGGTAATTTCAAAAGAAACAAGAATAAGACTGTGAGGATCCCTTGATTTAAGATCTTAAGTCAAGGGGCAAAAGAGAGCATTGGCAACGGTGGAACAAATCAGCATGGATACCATCTGATAGGATGCAACGAGAAGACTCCAGTAACACTTCTTGATATTCCTACTAAAGATGTATATTCTGAATCAAATCATGAGGAAATACTAGACAACCCAAATTTAGGGACATTCTACAAAAAATAATGACCTGTAATTTCAAAAGTATCAAGGCCAGGAGAGTCAAGGAAAAACTGAGAAAGTGTTCCAGACAGAAAGAGACTAAATAGACCTGATAACTAAATGCAGCCCATGATTCTGAACTGGATTCTTTTGCTATACGTAAAGGACATTATTGGGTCATTTAAGTAGATAGCGGTACTTGATTCATGTTAATTTTCTGACTTTAATGGCTGTTCTGAGCTGAATTTTGTCCCTCCTCAAATTTATATGTTGAAGTCTTAGTACCTCAGACAGTGACTTTGTTTAGAAATAGGGCCTTTAAAGAGGTGATTAAGTTAAAATGGGGTTGTTGGAGTGGGCTCTAAAATCCAATATGACCGGTGTCTTTATAAGAAGAGATTTTGACCCACAGAGAGACACTGGGGATGAATGTGTGGAGAGGAAAGCCATGTGAGGACAGAGAAAGAAGGCAGCTGTCTGCCAAGGAGAGAAGCCTCAGAAGAAACCAACACCTTGATCTTGGACTTTGGGCCTTGAGAACTGTGAGCAACATAAACATCTGTTCTTTAAGCAGCCAGATTGTGGTATTTTGTTATGGCAGCCCTAGCAAATGAATACAATAGTTATATTATGGCCAAAACCAGTTTGGCTCAATGGATAGAGCATCGGCTTGGGGACTGAAAGGTCCCTGGTTCGATTCGGGTCAAGGGCATGTACCTTGGTTGCGGGCATATTCCCAGTAGGGGGTGTGCAAGAGGCAGCTGATCGATGACTCTGTCTCTCTCATGGATGTTTCTAACTCTCTATCTCTCTCCCTTCCTCTCTGTAAAAAATTATTAAAATATATTTTTTAAAATAAAAAAATAATTATATTATGGTTATGTAGGAAATTGTCCTTGTTTGTAAAAAGAAAAAAATAAGTCAAGTAACAGGGGTGGTGAGGTATTAGGTTACTAGATTACTCTTAAATGATTCAAGCGAAAATATTTTAAGTGGACCTTTAAAAATTCTGTAACTTTGTGATTGTTTCAAAATAAGTACATTAAGCCTATCTATCTATCTATCTAACTATCTATCTATCTATCTATCTATATAACCCCAAAGAAGTGTTTGCAGAGTTGAAAGAGGAGAACAGATAAACTCCATGCTGCTTTCACACACAAAGTGCTGCTTAGATGTTCCACATCACTACCAATGATTGGTTAAGAGGAAATGGGTTTAACTTGAAAGATTAAATAGATGGGTGGAAATGTATATAATCTTCTTTGAACGAAATAGGCTTGAAAGTTCTCTATAAATAAATTTTTAAAAAATCCATAAAATGATTCAAGCACCTGCCTTCATCCTCTATAAAGTTGTGGTTTCAAACTCCTCCCAGGGTATCCCTATATACAAACTCAATCTTATGAGGGTCCCTACTTCTGTAAACAAGTAGAAATGGAGTTACTCTGGATAAAAGAATGGTCCTGGATGGCAAAGTCTTGTTCGCTCAGCCTACCTTTTCCTTTCGTTGTGAGCGCAGGAATTCTGGGATGTCCATACAGCTTTCGTTTCTAGGAGGGTTCCTTTAGCTCTTTAGAATGAAGTATACAGATTTTAGGTATTTATCACCACGCACACCCTGGATTTATTAGTGGATATGTGGGTCAGAGGAGTAACCATGGCAAAAGGCTGGTGCCATGCTGGAAAGAAGGTGGCTTGCCTTCAGTCCCCTTCCGGACTGCATAGTTGTCTTGGATGTCCAGAAAACCTCTAAAGCAAAGACCATGCTGTATGTCTGTGTGCACCTAACCAAAATACTTCTGAACCCATCTCAGGGAGCTAGGACACACTGCAGCATTGCCAGAAGTGTCATGTGTTGGAGGAATAAAGTACTGACCTGTCTAACTCAAGAGCCTCTACACTGAGTTGGTTCCCAGAAGGCTGCTAGACTAGCCATGAGTTCTTGAGTCTTTCCCACGGCCCTTAAAACCCACATCCCTCTAAAAAACAACTTCAGGAGCCCTGTGGTAGACTGCATTCTTGTTCAAAAATTCTCGCTGCTCGCCGAAACCGGTTTGGCTCAGCGGTAGAGCATCGGTCTGCGGACTGAAAGGTCCCAGGTTCGATTCCGGTCAAGGGCATGTACATTGGTTGCGGGCACATCCCCGGTAGGGGGTGTGCAGGAGGCAGCTGGTCGATGTTTCTCTCTCATCGACGTTTCTAGCTCTCTATTTCTCTCTCTTCCTCTCTGTAAAAAGTCAATAAAATATATTTTTAAAAAAAAATTCTCACTGCTTCTCTCTGGAGAAGGACTGTACTTTCCACACCACTGATGTCAGGTTTGGACTTGTGATTTGTTCTCGGCCATTAAAAAATGTTAAAGTGACACATATCACAGAAGCTTTAAGAGCCAGCACGTGGTTTGCTGTTTCTTTTCCCTCTGTCACAAAACTGGCAATAATCCAGAAAGAGGCTACTGCACCAAGATTGTAGGGAGCAGAGTTATAGCTTACCCACGATGGATTTGTATATGTGTTAATGTAGCGTGGATGAAAAATAAATCTTTGAGCTGAAGGCCATTGAGATTTTGGAGTTGTTCTTTAACATCACAAACCTAGCCTGTACTAATTAATACAATAGTTAAATACCCAGTATCATTTCATGAAAGCAAAAAATATTTTGGTCTAATGAGTACTTTGAAAATATTTACATTAAATAGTACATGGGTAATCTGTATTTTTTCAAAGAGATCATGCAAAAGGCTGTGCTGTGTTGCTTTGTGTCTAAATGATGAGGCAATCATTTGCTAGGTACTACTGGTAACAAGGTCTGAAGACCCACCATTGAGGGTTCCACCTATACCTCAAAAGTACACACTGAAGCAGGGCTTATCTCTCAAGCACCAGTCAGAAAACATATGTTCATTTTTGCCCTTTTTTAATCTATAATAATAAAAGCATAATATGCTAATTAGACTGGACAGCCGAACGACCTTCAGGACAACCTTCCAGACAAAGCCAGGGCTGTGAGGGTTGAGCCCCTTGCACAAATTTTGTGCATTGGAGCTCTAGTATCACATATTGCATTATCTGCATACCTTGGAAACAACTGTGTCCCAACCACAAATACCCAGAGTTCATAAGATTCTGTCAGCTAGAAACACAGCTATCTCTCAGTCCTGTGGGAACTTTAAAGTACCAGAAAGTTCAAGCTATATTTCTGACCCCTATCTGAGAACATGGCCTTGGAATACCCCTTTTGGCAGGGAGGACATTGGTTTTGGCGGCTTGCTCCTATATTTGATTAGAAGAAAAATCTGATACAGACAACTCTCCTCCTGAAAAATGACTATTATACTATATCAAATTATAATAAAGTTCATTTTTAAAACTCAAGAGTAAGATCTAGACAGTGTCCTGCTTTTATTTTACTAATTTTTTAAACAAAATTAATAAAAATAAGAAAACTATGTAATCATGACTATATAACAACATAGTTGGAATTTTTCCATTGAGGATAATTTGTTTTTCTTACAATGAACTAAATGCTAATTCCCAAGGGGATCATTTGGAAATTTAAAACAGGAGGTGACAGACTGTCCCCATTGGCTCAGAGAGGCAATTTGACTAATAAAATCATGTTAATAAAGTTGGAATCTCTCCTACATATAATAGCTCAGCTCTGCCAGAGATTAATAGAATTTTTTTTTTTAATTCAAAAGGTCAAGGTAAGGGTTTTTAATTTCTGTAAAACAATATTTCTCAAACTATACTTTCTGGGACAGCACTGTCCTCCAAGTTAATAATAAGAATTATGCGAGAGAAGAATGTTAATAATAAATCATCTTCTCCTTTTTTCCCCTCAGTTGACATTAGCACATTAAAAATCCTGAAAAGCCTAGTAGTAAAGGAACCTGCTTAATATTGTTTAATCAAATGATTCACAGAATCAAAGGGAGAATCTTACAACATTCCTGGGAACTAATAATTCTCTGGATGCACTAAAAGATCAAATCTGCAAAAACACCACAGGATGGTCAGCAGATCAGAGCCTAATTCTTAAAACTGTCTCAGATCCCCAAGGCGATCAGACTGTGTGTGACCAAAGACACACTCATGTGAAGAGATACAATTTGGAGCAAGGGTAACCCACGTGATTTGGCTAAACAGAGAGGCTCCTAAACTATTCCTGAGGCACTGCAGGTAGGGAGTGGTTAGTGGGGGCACACGGGAGGCAATTCCAACCAAAAAAGATTTACACCTTCTGCTACTTCGCCTAGTCCCCAGCCAGCACCATAGTTTGTAGATGCTATAATATGTCCTTCCTAAGTTTTCTTTTAAAATATTTTCTTTTAAAATATTATGACTACATTAACAAATCCCTTAATAATTTTGACTATATTTTAATTATACATTTTGTAACCATTATTTATTTTTAAATGGGTTTAACTTAATTTTTAATATATTCTTTTTTAAAATATATATCTTATTAATTTTTTACAGAGAGGAAGGGAGAAGGATAGAGAGTTAGAAACATTGATGATAGAGAACATTGATCAACTGTCTCCTGCACACCTCCTACTGGGAATGTGCCCGCAACCAAAGTACATGCCCTTGACTGGAATCGAACCTGGGACCTTTTGTTTCACAGGCTTTTGCTCTAACCACAGTGCCAAACCGGTTAGGGCAATTTTTACTATATTCTTAATTATTATTTTATGTTTTGTTTATACATGTTTTAACTAAATTTAGTGTTACATTCTTTTTTTAAGACAAAGAGCTTCACAAAACATAAATTTTTTATGTAACTTTTCCTCACATAGTAACCTCATAACAACAACTATGCATTTACATTCAGGTTCTTTCCAGTCCAAAATGATTTCCACTTCGTAGGGCAAATCCATTTGGCGATTATTACTTCGCTCACACAAGAGTAGCATTTAGTGAGCCCACAGGATGATCCTAGGCACTGGAAAATGGTTAACATCTATCATTGCTAGGTGATGAAGAGACCTTTGTAGGTAAACCAAACAAACACACACACACAAACTCTCTGCTGGTTAAAAAAAGAAAACAAATACCTGCCAATTCCATAACAGGGAAGTGAAGACCAGTCCTTTCCTTGGGCAGTGACACTGCCTCTCCCTGTGGAAGTGAGATGAACCATCTTCAGGCCCAGATCCTCCTCCTACGCTGCTAGGGCCATTGAAGAAGGGGGAGGAAGCACAAAGCAATACTGGGACACAGGAGATAAAAGCTGCTTCTTTTTAGGGCCACGCTAAGGAAAATAGCTCTTGGAGGAAGGGAGCAGCAGGTACATGCTATTAGGAGAAGGCGTCAGGGTCATTTTTTAATGATTAAGCATTGCCTTAGGTCCTTTCGGTTACCATGCCAAAACTGTTATAGACTGCGTGGTTTAAACAACATTTTATTTCTCACAGTTTTATAGGTTGTGAAGTCCAAAGTCAAGGCAGCAGCAGATTTTGCGTCTGGTGAGACCCCCACCTTCTGACTCACAGTCTTCTGCTCGCTGTGTTCTCATAGGGTGGACAGAGTGAGCGAGCTCTGTGGAGTCTCTTTTTTATAAAAGTACTAATCCCACTCATAAGGACTTCACCTTCACCACCTAATCACCTCCCAAAGGCCTCTAACTACTATCACATATACATTGGGGGTGGGGGTAGTGGTAGTGGTGGGGACACAAGCATTCAATCCATAACAAACATACTTAAAAGTATACAGTTTCCTTATTTTCAGGTACACACTACGAGAAGGAGAGCAAGGCACTATATTTAGATAGTTTTTTTAAAAAGAATCTCTTTAAATCTGAATGAGCTGTAACTAATTAATCAATTATTGGACTATTTCTGACGTGCTTGAGGGTGTGCTCCTCCAAATATTAGTAACTGCCTACAGTTGTGTTTATACCGCTCACTACCCTGGTAAAGCTCGCTTTCCAACTGCTCCCAGCAGTGACCTCCACGCCCTGCCATGGGCTCTGCCACATCCAGATAACAGCCTTGAGCTTCATCTTGAGCCTAAAACTGCACTGACACTGAGGCACTTCACCCCAGACTTCTGTTAAAAACCTAAGGCCTGTTGTTTTCCTTGGCCCTGGCCCAAAACAAAAGCAACGCTTATCTTCTGTGTTCTGCACTCATGTCCCAGTATTTCTCTGGGCTTCCCTTCCCCTCTCTGCCCCTCCCCACCAGTTTCAATGCTTTCCTCCTTCCCAAACATTTCCACTGAAACCAGCTCTCCTCCATCCTTTATCCACAGGGTGCTCCCTTCCTCTTTTTGTGCTGGCTAAAAATGTCTGCCCTAAGATTATCAGGCTTCAGGAGATTGTTCTGGTTCATTTTCTTCATCTCTGGCTAGGGGTTAGGAAGTAGGGTCAGCATTTTCTTTAGTCAGCCATGCCACTTCCAGACTATTACTTTTTTCCTATTGTGTAGTAAGCCCTGCTCAGTCTAGGACCCTGAATTTTGGCTGTTACCTTTTCACTAGTAACTCTTCCTTATCTTTGTCAATTTTGATCTCCAGTCACTCCATCACATTCCAAGCGGTTAAGTGAGCTGGCTCAAATTCTTCCTCAACACTCCAAGTATACCCACCATCCTGTCCTCCTGTGTGACTTCACATGGATGACAATTCACAGCCCTAGCCTAAGGCTCGCTCCTCAGAGTTCCATAGAGGGTGGCCTTTGTCATACCACCATTCCTTCCTATGATCACACTGTGGACATCATCATCACTTAAAACTGCATCTCTTTTGAACTCATCCTCCCTTCTCTCTCAACCTTCTGGTCCTCAATTCCTTTACTCCCACTTTGGCAGTTCAGTTATTTCCCTAACACCATCTTTTCCCAATCTATCAGGCTTTTTTGTTTTGTTAATTATCATCACCAGAGGATATTTTTTTCATTGTTTTTTGTTGTTGTTGTTGTTTTATTTTTGTTGATTTTTTTTTAGAGAGAATGGAAGGGAAGGGGAGAGACAGAGAGAGAAACATCAATGTGAGAGGGACACATCGATTGGTTGCCTCCCACATGAGCCCCAGCCCGACTAGAGCTGGGAATCCAGCAGGCAACCAAGGTACATGCTCTTGACTGGGATCAAACTTGGGACCTTTCAGGCCACAGGCCAGTGCTCTAATTACTGAGTAAAACTGGATAGGGCCAATCTCAGTTTGTAATGTATTATTCTTTTCCCTATTTTGAGTCTCAGGACACATGGTCTATCACTATCCTTTTATCTCCTTTTCAGCCTTAATTATAATGATTACTATCAGAAATAATATTATTTGCTTTTTTATGTCTCTTCTACTAGAACGTAACCTCGTTAAGAGCAGTGATTCCCAGTTCACTGAAGTATGTCCAGAGGCTAATGGAGGGAACCTCTGAAGACCTCACATATAGCATAGATGCATTAAATATTTGTGGAAGGAAGGTAAAAGGAGATAAGAAAGGATAAAGACTTTTCTTCAGCACCCCTTATTTAGTCCAACAAGTTTAAACCTAAAACAACTTCTCAGAAATATGTACATTATAATGGTTCAGTAAATCTAAATATATATTATTCAACATTAGAGGGTTCATTTAATGCTTATAGGTATCCTATATGATAAAAGCCTAACATACTAAGTGTCCAGTCCTCCATTCAACCAATCCAAGTGTAATATACTAATGATATGCTAAGGCCACTCAACCGCTCACTATGACATACACTGACCACTAGGGGGCAGTCAGTTGCATGGTTACCGTATTTTCCGGCGTATAAGATGACTTTTGAAACAAAAAAAAAGTCAACTGAAAATCGGGGGCAAAAGACCAAAATTGCACAAAAATTACCTGCAGATCTTGACAGCAAAGTAAGTCTTTTCTTTGAAGTGGGGGGTAGTCTTATACAGCGAATACAGGCCTAAACCTATGTTTTAACTGTAAAATTAGGAGGTTGTCTTATACTCCGGAAAATACGGTAACCAATTGCTATGACATGCACTAACCACCAAGAGGCAAATACTCATACCAGTAGGTTAGCTTGCTCCAGGGGTCCTGCCAATTGGGATTGAGTGAGACAGAGCCCTCCCGCAGTCCCTCTGTGGCTGGCAACCTCCCGCATCCCTCCCCAGCCCCAATCATTCATCGATGGGATCCCTCAGCCTGGCCTGCAGCCTCTCACAATCCAGCACCCCTCAGGGGATGTCAGAGAGCTGATTTCAGCCCAATCCTGCAGGCCAGGCTGAGGGACCGCACTGGTGCACAAATTCTATATCTATTATATATAAAAGAATACTGAACCGTTAACACAAGGATGCCCTACAACAGTGGTCGGCAAAGTCATTAGTAAACAGAGTGGCAAACCACTGCCCTACAAGAATATTTAACAACATGAAAAAGTTCATAGATGTTATTATAATTTAAAAGATGAATACATAAACAAAGCTTGATGTAATTATATACAGTATAATTTCATGTTGATAGAACACATAGACATAAAAAAAAAAGAAGAGAAAATCTATATGGCCTTAGATGACTTTTTGGATATAAAACCAAAAATCATGATTCCTAAAAGTTTGACTTAATTAAAAATTTAAAGTTCTCTGTCCAAAGGCACTGTTAAGAAAATCAAAAGAGAAAGCACAGAGAGGAAGAAAATATTTGCAAAACACATATCCAATTAAAGACTTGCAAATCTCTTTTTAAATTCAACAATAAAAAGCAAACACCCAAACAAAAAAAGGCAAAAAACAGACACCTCACCAAACAAGATATGTAAATGGCAAATAAACATGTGTAAAGATGCTCAACATTAGTTGTCTTAAAGAAATTGGAAATTAAAACAACAATGAGATATTACTATTCAGCTGTTATAATGGCTAAAATCCAAAATCTAACCATCCCAATTGCTGTAGAGAATGTGGAACAGCAAGAACTCTCATTCATTGGTGGTGGAAATGCAAAATAGTATGACTGTTTGGAAGAGTTTGGCAGTGTTTTGCACTCCTAGGTACATAGTAAAAAAATAATTGAAAATTCACATCAACACAAAAACCTGCATGTGAATGTTTATAGCTGCTTTAAAGTAAAATTAAAAGCAACCAACTGCCCTGGCTGGCAATGCTTAGTCATTAGAGCACCAACCAAGGCACCAAAGGGTGGCAGGTTCGATTCTGGTCAAGGGCATGTACTTCACCTCGGTTACAGGCTTGCTCCATGTTCCCAGTCGGGGCGCATGCAGGAGGCAAACAGTCAATGTGTCTCTCGATGGCTGTCTGTCCCTCTCTCTCTCCTTCTTTTCCCTCTCTCCCCCTCTCTGTCTCCCTCCCTCCCTTCCTTCCATTCTCTCTGAAAATCAATGGAAAAAAATATCCTCAAGTGAGGATTAACAAACAAACAAAGCAACCAACTTATCCTTTAAAATATGAATAGATAAACAGATTTTGGTGTAATTATTCAGGGGCAAAATGTGGGATATTATTCAGATAAAAAGGAACAAGCCATCAAGCCATTAAAAAACAAAACAAAACCCACATATCTGTGAATACATCTTAACTGCATCTTGCCAAGTGATAAAAGCTAGTCATACCACTGAACAAGCTAAAATACCACATGGTTCCAATTATGATATTCTGGGGGAAAAAGAATCCTAAAAAGACCGGTTGTTAGCAGAGTTTTGAGGGAGGACAGGAGTGTAGATAGACAATACAGAGGGTAGTTTTGGGACAGTAAAGCTATTCTATAGGAAACTGCAGTGGTGGATGCATAACACACTTATCAAAATTCATGAGACGTAACAGCACAAACGTAAGCCTCAACACATGCAAGTATTTTCTCAAACTCACGTTGGAGGTGTTGGGGATCCCAACATGGAATGCAGAATCTGATTGTATCATTAAGGTATTAAACAATTTCACTGAAAGTAGTGGGGGACAGCTGTTGACTAAGTAATTTTAGAAATGAGTGAAAACAAAAAGACTAAAGGCAAAAGAAACTACATATGAATACTGTAATCTGGTAAATGAAGTTGTTTCATCTAGGATTGCCTTTAAACAATTCTGATTCTGTTATATGTGGACACTAAAACTGAGCCATTATGTCCTTGCTCTATTAGCTGAAAGGACATAAAACAACAGCACCCTAGTATCAACGAGCACATCTATTGTAACACCCAGATCTAGTTTCTAATACCATCTCTATATATAAAAAGCTAATATGCTAAATGGCTATAACACATACTGACCACCAGGGAGCAGACACTCAACACAGGAGCTGCTGAGCTGCAGTGACTTGGAAGCAGCGGTTCTCCGGTGACGCACCTCAAAACCAGAGAAGAGGGGGCCCTATTCTTTGCTGGGTCACATGATTCTACCTTTGGCAGTGGGTTATGTTTTTGCTGGGGCACTGTCAGCCCTGAATCTGGTTTACTGCACTCTTGCGTTTGCGTTCCACAACCTGCACAACAGCAACTCTGCAGAGTGCCCCCTGGCCTTATGGGACTCCTCAGGGGATGTGGGAGAGCCAGTTTTGGTCTGATCCCTGTAGGTCAGGCTGAGGGACCCCACCAGCTGGAGGGACTTTGCTCACTCCACAGATGCCTTTTGAACCACGGCACCACCCCAGGTGTGGCCAGTGGTGAACCATGGGAGGATGGATCCAGGGCTCGTCTTGCCCAGTCCCACCCTGCCAGCCACCTTCTCATTAATTCCCTTTCAATGTGCACGAATCCATGCACCAGATCACTAGTTCCCTAATAAAAGGACCAGCGCCCTTTGGAGAAATGGCTGATGAGGATCAAAGCCATGAAGATGATCCTAGATCATTTGGCAGCACCTGAATGTAAAAAAAGTACACAAACAAACAAGCCAGAAATATTTAGCAAGAAAATAAAGCGTGCTCACTTTTCAGCACATAAACTAAAATTAGAATGATACAAAGAAGATTAGCATAGCCCCTGTGCAAGGACGACACACAAATCCTGAAGTGGTTCATAGTTTGTGCAGTGCCCTGGTGGGCGTCCTCACACCCTTTGATTAGCTCAGAGCAAATACTAGTAAAAAACAAAACAAAACAAAAAAACACAATTCATGGCATGCAATAGCAAAATTATAACTTTTCACTGTAAAAGTAAAATAAAAGAAAGTAGTATTGGCTAATAATGCAAAGCATAAAACACATATCCAGAGATCATAATGAAATAAATACATACAAACAGTATATGCATACATACATACATACACATATACAAATCTCCCATACAGATGTTCCCAAATAATTTATATACCCCACTCTATAAGTTTGAGTTGTACATAGAGATTTTCTTCCAAAGAGTACAGGGAAGGGGAGAAAAAAGAGTCACTTGACAGTGGCACAAACATGACCTACCCAGGTGATCAAGGTTAACACCAACATTGATAAGCAAGGTGCATATGATAGGGTCAAAATGGCATTTTACTTCCATGGTCTTTTTTTCTGAAAACCCATATTCTCAGAAAAACATTGTACAAGTCCTAATTAAGAAATATTCTACAAAAGGCCTGATCATTACTGAGAAACTGTCACAAGAGGAGCCTAAGGAGACATGCTAGCTAAATACAATGTGCATCCTGGCTGAAACCCTGAAACAGAGAAAGGATATTAGGTAAAAGCTAATAAAATCTGAATAAAGTATATTCTTTAGATAATAATTATGTGTTAATATTGGTTTGTTAATTATAATAAATATGCCATACTAATGCAAGATATCAATAGCAGAAAAACTTGATACAGGGCATTTGAAAATCTCTATAATTTCCTTGCAACTTTTTTACAAATCTACAACTTTTTTTAAAAAAAATTATGTTTTTTACAAAGAAAGAAGAAAAAAACCCTGGAAAGATAAGCCCCAGAATCTTTATCAGTGATTGTATTTTAGTGAAGGATTTCAAGTGGCTTTTCTTTTTGCTTACCAATATTTTAAAAGCAGTATTATTTGATTTTTATCTCTTGGAGGCTTGACCATCAGCCTAAAAGTCTTAGTGTTTGGTCATTTGCATCTTCGGCTGGTTAAGAGTTTTGGCTCTCGTTAAGCAAGTGACACCTGTCGCTTCCCCCCACAGAAGGATCACACTGCATTGAGGATTCCACCACCAGGAGCAGCAATCCCCGGATGTCAACCCACTGCCTGGTTTGCATGTGTCAGAGTTGCCAAGAAAGACACAACTCCCACAGAACCTGGATGGAACTACACTTGACTCACACAAGAAGAAGCAGAGTAAGATCAGCCTCCATAGTGAGCTTGGATCCCACAGAGCCAGTGTACCTTGCCCCACAGTTGACACAGGACTGTCCCTCTTGTGCTACAGGTGAAGAACCCCCTTTTCTCCTTACTAGGAATAGAAATAGCAGTGGGGTGACATGTGCACAGACACTAAGCAGAATGAAGAAGTACACAGCAAACCCAGAACAGGGAAGAGATTTCCAGACAAGGTGATATGCCCAGCACAAGCTCTGAAGGGCTTGTTATCTCCACGTAAGGGAATGGTCGAAGCCCAAGGCACTCTCTTATGCAGCCCTCAAAGGCCAGCAGGCTGTGCATGACTGCCTTTCCCCAAACCCCTCATTCACAGGAAAACACACCAGACGGTGTGACCTCCTTTGGATGCAGGAGATAAAGGGCATATATTATCTCAGAGTGAGTGACAGGAGTTAAGTTGTTGTAAATATCAGGAGAATACAGGGAGCCACTATTATTAGAAAAACAGTTACTTTAGCAAATTACCATATTTTTCGGACCATAAGATTCTCCGGACCATAAGACGCACCAGTTTTTAGAGAAGGGAAATGAAGAAAAAAAGATTCTGAAACAAATAGTGTCCTAAAATATTTTATGTGCATTAAAACCCAACATCACAGTCATAAACACATGTAATCAACCCTGTAAAGTAAACAGCAGCATTTAGAACCACTTTAGAGCCGGGCAAGCACACAGAGACCACACAGAGCCGGGCAAGTAAAAAAACTTTTTTTTTAAAGTATATGTGTAGGCTATATTTGGACCACAAGATGCAGGGATTTCCCCCCCACACACACACTTCTGGGGGGGGAAAAAGTGCGTCTTATGGTCCGAGAAATACGGTAAATCTTAGGAATATGCCAAAAAGATGGCTGCAACATGCCTAGATGTAGACTCTCCAGCTCTCGGAAACACAGTCCTCTGCATACATTAGAGAAGTCACAGGGAATCCGACAGAGCAGAATTCCTTTCACCAACGAAGGCAGTTTCTCCGAAGGGATATGAGAAGACCTCAGGCCTATTGGCTGATACAGGAATCCCTCTAAAATGCACATCTGTCTGAAGTGCCAAACACCAATGACAACAGCTTAGTTGCCATCAAGATGGCTGTTTCCATTTTCAGACAGATTCCAAAATCAAGTTACATAAATCAAGGCTAAAATACTTACTGATGATGTGTTTGTGGTTTGTAATTGAGGAGACTGGTATTGTTTACAGAATGACTACTGTCTGTTCGGGGGGTTGGAGGTTAGGAGCATACGTTTGCATTCTACGTTGGGCTGTTATTTCAGTTCTCGGTGCCTCAGTTTCTTCATTTGTAAAATGGAGATATTTGTAGTCCCTACCATACATTTGTAAAGGTTAAGTCCAAACAATCATGTGTTTTGGCATGTAGCAAATTCTACATGAATGTTACCTGTTGTTCTAAGTAAGAGCATTTAGTGGCTTTTACACTTCCACATTCCACTTGGATCTCCAGACCCAACATCATCTTGCCTCTTCCCCTCCATCCCTGCCAGCCTCTCTGACTTCAGAGCATAACCATCCTCCGAGTGACCCTGAAACAAAGCATATTAACTCTTTTCTTTTTTCATTCCTCTGACTATTGAGTTGCTACGTGCTTTAAGTCTACCTTTGGTTATGATTCTTGCATTCCCCCCTCCTCGTTGGTATTATTGACACGGAACTTAAATCAATAATCTATTATTAACTTTCTATTCTACTTCTTTCATTCACCCCAATTCACTCACTGACTGATACCAGGCTAAGCTTTTTATCTTAGTAACAACTTTGTTGAGATACAATTCACACTCCATAAAGATCACACTTTTAAAGTGTACCATTCATGGTTTTCAGCATATTCACAGACTTGGGCAACTTTCACCATTTTCTAAATTACAAACATTTTCATCATCCCTACAAAGACTTTACATCCCTACAAAGGTACTCCCGTTTCCCCCCACGTCTAGTCACAGAATCCCTAATCTAATTTCTGTCACTATGGACTAATTTCTCATATCTGTCAATACATTATTACCTACCTTTTTATTATAATCATCCCAGCAGGTATAAAGCACTATCTCATGGTTTTTATTTGTTTTTCCCTAATGATTAATATCATGTACTTTATTGAACATTTGTACATATTCTTTGCAGAAATGTCTACTTAAATTCTTCTCACATTTTTAATGGGGTTTCTTTCCTTTTTTATTGTTGAGATGTGAGGGATATAAGTTCTGGATATAAGTCCTTTATCAGATATATGCTTTGCAAATATTTTCTCCTATATTCTGTGTTGCATTTTTAATTTCTGATGTTATCTATTGAATTCATAAGGGTTTTTTTTCATGTTGATTCATTCCAATTTATCTGATCTTTCTTTTGTTGCATGTACTTTTGGTGTCTTATCTAAGAAATCATTGACTATCCAGTTATGAAGATTACATCTGTGTTTTCTTCTAAGATTTTATAGCTTTCATCTTACATTTGGTTCTATGGTCCATCTACTTTGAGTTAATTTTTGCATATGATATGAAGTAAGGGTTTAGTTTCATTCTTTTGCATGTGGATATTCAGTTGTTCCAGCACCATTTGTTGAAAATACTATTCTTTCCTCATTGAGTTGTCTTGGTACCTTGTTGAAAATCAGTTGATCATAAAATTAAGGTTTTATTTCTGGTCTTTCAGTTGTACTCTGTTGATCTATATGTCCATCTTTATGCCAATACTACAGTCTTGATTACTGCAGCTAAGTGGTAAGGTTTAAATCAGAAAATGTGTCTTCCAGTTTTGTTATTCTTCAATATTATTTTGGTTACTATGGGTCATTTGCATTTTCATATAAATTTTTAGAATCAGTTTGTCAATTTCTGGGGCGGGGTGGGGAAACCTGGCTGTGATTTTGAGAAATTCCATTGGAATATGTGAGTTAATTTCAGGAAAATTGCAATCTTCATATTATGTCTTTCAACCCATGAATATAGAATGTCTTCCCTATTATTTAGGTCTTTTTTGACTTCTTCCAATAGTGTTTTCTAGTTTTAAGAATATAAATTTTATACTTCCTTTTTACATCTTATTCCTAGATATTTAATTCTTTTTATGCTATTGTAAATGAAATTGTTTCTTCATTTCACTTTTTAATTTTTCAATACTAGAGTACAGAAATAAAATTATATTTTGTATATTAATCATGTGTCCTACAACCTTGCTAAATTCATTTACCTGATAATTTTAGTTGATTCCTTAAAATGTTATACATACAAAATCATGTTATCTGAAAATAGAGATAGCTTTAGTTCTTTCTTTTCAATCTGGATGCCTTTTATTTCTTCTTGCCTGCCCTAGACCTCCAGTACAAAGCTGAATAGAGTGGTGAGCACAGACATCCTTATTTTGTTCTTTATTTTAGGGGAAAAGCCACCAGACTTTCACCATTTATGATGTTTGCTGTGGGCTTTTCATAGGTGGGCTTTATCAGGCTGAGGAAGTTCCCTTCTATTTCTAGTTTGTTGAGTGCTCTCTTTTAAATCATGAAACGGTGTCAGATTTTGTGAAATGCTCTTTCTGCACAGGTTAAACTTTATAAAGGGCAATTCTGATTGTATGGCTTCAGTGCTCAAAGCCCTCCAATGGCTCCCCACTGCCTACCAATTTAGCAGATTCTTCAACTCAGAGATGCTGTAACAGAATGAGATCCTCAGGAATCTTGAAACCTCATGGACATATTTTGCATTTGGGAGAAATGTGAATTTTGGGGGGAGCTAAGATAGTGGGCTATGGAAGGCTCTAACTTCCAGAAACTATAAATGTGATGAGGTATCATTCCCCTGATTATGTTATGTTGTATGGCATAGCTGACTTTAAGATATGTAAGATAGCAGACTTTAAGATAGGAGGGGCCTAAAGTAATCACGTGAGCCTTTAAGATCAGAGCTTGCTCCAAGCAATAGCACAAGAGAAAGTGAGAGAAACTTAAAGAAGAACTTGATGTGCAGTTTCTGGTTTAAAGATGGAGAAAGCTAATGAGAAAGGAACACAGCAGCCTTTAGAAGCAAGCCCTTGCTCATAGCCAAGTAACTAGAGTCTGTCAACAACATGAATGAGTTTGGAAGCAGAATATTTACCAGAGCCTCCTCAAAAGTGCCCAACTCTGCCCAGCCAGCACCTCGATTTTAAGCCTTGTGAGACCTTAAACACAGGGATCCAGCAAAACTCACCCAGACTTCCAATCTACAGAGCTGTGCACTCATAAATGGTATGTGCTGTTTTCAGCGTGTAAATCCACAGTAATTTGTTATGCAGCAATAGAAAACAAATCCAAGGGCTGGATAGGATCCATTCCCATAGTAGAAGAGGTCAGCACATAGGAGATGCTTGTGCAGATGCTTCTATGAAAAGTAACCTCACAGGATGATCTGATCATAAATTCCTAACTGGGCAGGTCATGCTGGGTAGTCACACTCCAGGCGTATTTCTTGGTAAATATTTATCTTTACCTGAAGTAAGCCTTTTCACTGTTTCTGTGCATGGTTAACACACCTTTGAAATAAGCTGTAACCACCCTCAAGAGAGCACAGAAACTTGTTAACTATCCCGTAACCCAATTCCCGCCTTACTTCATCCCACCTATGTCCTCTTCCTTAGGTTTCCTCCTAATTTCAAATGCATAAAAGAAACTGCAAAACCATTATCCTCTGGAGCATTTAAAATCTTATTCCTTGGCATATGTCATCAGTTTGGGTCAAGTATACTCATAAAAATTCTTCACAGATTTGGACATTTCTTATGTGGACACTTGGAAAAGCAAGCATTGCTGGCCAGGAGACTTCTCAGCCATGTGAAATCCTTCCTTCATTTGAAAAAGCTTGGACATGCTCAGCTGTCAGCAGTTTCCTTCGGTCTGGCACCTTAGAGGCATGACCATTTAATTTCATTCCCCACAGACAATGTACAAACACTCAACCAGGAAAGGAAATGGAAATATGAAAATCTTTATAACTCGCTTTTTTGTTTGCTTGTTACCTCGTAATTTGTTACCTCGTAATTTGCCCACTAGAGGATAAAGGAAATTCATTTAGATATGTACCAAATAAGAAGCAGAAGGTTGCAATTGAATAATATGGCTGACCATTATTTACTTATTTACTAAAGAAGAATTCAATTATTTACAACAGTCAATGGGAGAAGCAATCCAAGTGACAATGGACAAGATGAGTGAACATACAAAATGTGGCATATACATACAATGAAACATTATTCAGCCTTAAAAAGGAAAGGAATTCTGACATGTGCTATAAAATAGATGACATTATGCTTAAAGACATTATGCTAAGTGAAATAAGCCAGTTACAAAAGGACAAACATTGTATTATTCCACTTATAAAAGATATCTAGGGTGGTTGAATTTTTGGTGGTTGCCAGGAGTTGGGAGCAGGGAGTAATGTGAGGTTTGTGTTTAATAAACATAAATTTGTTTAGGAAGATGAAAAATTCTAGAGACGGCTGGTGGTAATTGTTGCACAACAATGTGAATGTACTTTGTGCCAGTGAATACATTTAAAAATAGTTAAAAATAGTAAATGTTATGTAAATTTTACTGCAATTTTAAAAAGAGGGTTTAGATTATCTTACCGTCTTTGAAAATCATCAAGTTGTGTTAAAAGAACTTCACTGTGGGTGATTTTCTATAAAACTCCTTTCAGTCCCATCTAATTTGTATGAAAAATGTTCTCAGAATTTACATATTATAAAACACCAAGTAGGAATATAATTACTACTAAATTTTATGTCTTTCTAGGAACACTTAGATACATGAACTAATTAAAAATCAAGCAGCATTGTCTCAGTAAGAGGCATTTGAAATTTTACTTTGTGTATCTAATTATACTGATCAAATAATGTGTTGTTTTGATCAACTGTAATTAATACTAATTATAATGGTAACTAAATTTTATTTTTTTAATTTTATTGAGTTTGGGGTGACATTGGTTGATAAAATTATATAGGTTTCAAGTGTACAATTGATACATCATCTGTATCTTGTATTGTGTGTTCACCATTCCAAGTCAAGTCTCCTTCCATCATCATTTATTCCTAGGCCTTTATCTTCTTCTACCAGACCCCCATCCCCCTTTCCCTCTGGTAATCACCACACTGTCTATGAGTTTGTTTATTTTGCTACATTTTAAAATTTAATAAAGAGGCATGTTCATAGAAATTAAAATTACTTACGTATTAATCTACATCCATAATTTAGTGGAAAGAACTGTGATAGAGTGATCAGTTAAAAACCTCCCATCAGGAAGTGGATTATCCTATATAATAAAAGGTTAATATGCAAATCAACTGAACAGCCAAATGACCAGTAGCTATGATGTGCACTGACCACCAGAGGGGAGATGCTCAATGCAGTAGCTGCCCCCTGGTAGTCAGTGTGCTCCCACAGGGGAGCACCCCGCAGCCAGAAGCTGAGGTCACAGCTGTCGAGTGCAGTAGTGGTGGCAGGAGCCTCTCCTACTGCAGCTAAAAATGTCTAACTGATGGCTCCCAGACTGCGAGAGGGCGCAGGCAGGGCTGAGGGACCACCCACCCCTCCCCACCCACTGAGAGCACAAATTTTGTGCACTGGGCCTCTAGTACCATCATAACTTTTGAAGAAAGAGTGAAATGGGAATCTAGCTTAAATTGAAAACTAGAACAGTGTACAATTTTTGGCTGTTAATGACAACCCTGTTCTTGTATTTTTTTAAATAGGTGATGGTGTACCTCAACTGTTATAATATTTTGGTTCCATACTGGATACATTTAAAACAAATGCAAACAACTTTATTTTAAAATCAAACTGAAAGTTATGTACTGTTTCAGATAGTTATACTTTCTTTTTGAAAACTTATCCATCAATTCTGAAAAATGTACAATCATCATCTCTTCAAATATTGCTTATTCTCCAATCTCTTCATTTTCTCTCTCTAGAATTCTGATTATACATCTGTCTACCCAATGCCTCTCAAACTTTTGGGTACATATAAGTCAAGTGGGAAATTTACTGATCAATGCAGATTCTGATTCTTACAAGAATCAAGATCAACAATGAGGCTGAGTCTAAATTTCTAACAATCTCCTATGTGAGGCTCTTGCTATTGTTCCATGCATCATGCTTCAAGTAACACAAGGCTAGATCTTTTCTTTCTATCCTTCATATCTCTTAACGTTTCCTTCATATTTTACACCTCTCTATTTCTCTGTGTTACGCTCTAGTTAATTTCTTCTGGTCAGTCTCCCAGTTAACTTACTTCTCTTCCCTTATAACTTATAGCTCTTTAACCCCTTTGTTTATTTTTCTACAACTACATTTTGAATTTCTAAAAATCATATGTTGCACTTTTTTTAATATATGCCCAGACATTTAAAGTAGTGCTCTGCAGTTTGCACATTTTGGTTAACCTACCTCCTATTTAACTATTTAACTATTGTGCACTGGGCCTCTAGTAGCATCATAACTTTTGAATTTTTATTTCATAAAATGTCATTTATGTTCTACATCGTATAGAATTATATTTTATGATTCCCATGTCCAAAGTCTTTACAGGCCTGGATCTGTTATAGATTATCTATAGCTAATGCTCACTCCCATTAACTACCCTTGCATGTTTGGTATCTTTGATTGTGGACTTATATTTGGTTGACTTTAATCAATGGGTGACCCACAAGCCTAAAACAAGGATAGTTTTACCAAAAAGGATTTGATTTCCCTCAGCCATAAGTATGCATAGGCTACCAACCTGTCACCATTTAAACCACCTTTGAGGCTCCAACACTTCATCTGGGAAGATTAGGTTTGGCAACTCCCCACCCTATCATGTCCCAGGCCAAGGCACGGTGTCTTAGCAGCAGCAACAATTTGGTTCCTGACTTTGAAGGGATTCCTCCTTTCTTGTGTGTTTCTTGTTTACTAACTCCTCACAGATTTTCCTTTCCTTTTTTTCCCCCTGACTTTTTGAGATTTCTCTTAATTCCTTCACACTCACAAAATACCAAAAATTATGTCTCATGCAGTATCTAGGGTTTTCCCCAATGAGAAGACCTTTCCTCCCAACACACATACATATACATATATTGTAAGTATTCGATCCATTACACTCCTAGAGCCATGAGTTATGGAAAGAATTTTCAACTAAATCTCTCTCACAATTATATGTGACCCTCAACCCATTACCTGGTTATTTCCCCAGGTCCTGAACATAATGTGTGAATACATTTCAGTAGCTGGAAAAATACGCACATTAAGTTCCCAGCACATAGAGTAAGAGCTGTAGAAAAATAGGTCCACATGGAGCCTGTGTATCTCTCTTTCCATGCAGAATAGTAAGTTAAGAGCAATACTGCACCCCTAGGAGAAGCACAGGGATTATTGCTACCATTAAAAGCAGTCAAATGCAGGTGGTCATTTTAACATGTCTAATTTAATCCTCTAGTTTAGTTAATGCAAAGACCATTAATTCTCAGAAAGCAATAGTGAACTTTCATAACATGAGTTGGTTGATGAAGCCAACAAAATCTGCTGTCCTAGATGTAATCTTTTATTTTTTATTTTTTATTCTCTCCCAGGAGTGAGGATATTTTTTTCCCAATGATTTTTTTTTTTTTAAGAGGGAGTATAAGGAAGGGGAGAGGGTAAGAGGAAGAGGTAAGAGAGAAACACCAATGTGACAGAGTCACTTCAATTGTGCTTCCTACACCCTGACCAGGGATATGGTTCAGACCTACAACCCAGTTAAGAGCCTTTGACCAGAATTGAACCTTTGACCCTCTGGTACAGAGGCTAACATTCTAACCATTGAGCCAAGCCAGCCAGGCCCAAATGTAATCTTTTTAATGGACTAAATTAGTATCTGGTAACCAGCTATTGATGCTGAGATTTTTTCTTCCCAAGTCTCAGCAAGCAGGTAACAACACACACCATGAGATTCCTCTGGGAAAGGGGAATCTTGTTTTCCTGTGCCACAGTTTGGTTCTCGGAGATCTTGACTACTTCCTAGTTCACAATATATTTCATTGGTTCACCACACTGACGGTGACAACAATAAAACCAGAAGGGCAGAAAGTAGCGTGTTCCCTTGATGCCCAAGTTAGACATAGATTGAGCCAGGATACTCAATTCTGGGCCACAATTTAGTTATCAACATATTGATTATAACAATAACAAAACCTAAAGAGCAGAAACTAGCAAGCTGCCTCGAAGCCCAAGTTAGACATTGGCTCATCAGAAGATGGGAGGTATGCTCCACAGAGTTAGAGGGATCTGATGGCTCAGTAAAGTTCTTGGCAGATAAGTAGCCAGGCACAAGACAGGCTATTTCCTCCAACATTAAAAATACATTGCAGTATCTTACACATACAAATGCTTAATGGTGGGAATCTTTGCATTTTGAAAGCTATATGTATTTCCAAGGTAACCTGTTTACTTGATGATCTGAAACTGTACCTGACTGAATAAGGCCCAGAACAGAAGAGTCTTCACTTTGTCCAAACTACCCAACTAACAGCTCTGCCCTTTGATCCCATGACTCATCCAGTTCAATGGCATGGCAGATTCGATGCTTTGGGCAGATTAAGATAATGTGTTACATCTGCAGCAAATCCCAGTCTTGGGTACTGCTAACCACAGCACATCTGTGATCTGCAACCTCAGCTGACCATCGGGAACTTGGAGTTTTAGGTAGCTAGTCTTACCTAAAACTGGCTGTAATGAATGCACTCTGCAACCAAGAAGTTGGCTTACTACAGACCAACCTTCAGAAGATCCTCAAGGAAAACATTGAAAAAGAACGAAGTCCACTTTCCTTGTGGGGCTAATCTCCCATGCTGCCATCTCTCTTATTCAGCTCACTTCCTGGGCTCATGCTCTTCATGGGAAGTTCCCCATGACTAGGTGACAGGGAAGAGAAACCTGGAGCTGACAATAGGCAGAGGCAGGCCACCATGGTGTTAGAGCGCCCCCTGGGGTGGCCCTGAAGGGGAGTGAAGGAGAGAAATCTTCCCAGTGGGCAGACCTTCAAGTACATATTTTGGTCCACACTGCCCATGAGATCCTGATTATCTCCACTGGCTGGGTTGTTAGCTCTTAGAAGACAGAATCAGAGGACTGATGATGCGGAGAATAACTGTGTTTCACACTGATGATGGTTATAATACTCTCACTACAGAGAAGGAGCTTGAAATTCGGCCCTAGAGAAAATGGTAAATTCTAGAAGACCTGGGACCCAACACCAAGGGGAGACTGGGGTGAGCACCCCTTATAGTTTCACCCAATGACTCATTCACAGGATATTTGCTCCCAATCTCCATGGCTTTTTCCTCTGCCGACTTACAGTTTTTAATATCCAAAAGAAAAGTGCTTCCAACAAAGAATTTAACAATAATCCCACTAAATTGGAGGTGGCAACTGCCATCTGTCCATTTAGTTCTCCTGAGGACATTAAATAAAACAACAACAAAAATGTGGTGCTTGGTCATGGCCCTCTAGGGAAAATAGAGTGACTGCTACAAAATAGCATGACTGTTACCTTGTTGATCCCAAGTGCCTCAGTTGAGTCAAAAGGTAAAGCTTAATAGAGTCCTGCAACCCAAGATAAATTGGACATCAAGAGCTCATATTCCAGCCTGGCCAGTGTGGCTCAGTGGATTGAGCATCCTCCCATTTACCAAGAGGTCACCGGTTCAATTCCAAGGTACATGCCTGGGTTTTCAGGTTCTATTTGTCTCTGATATTATTCATGTCCTGTTCTTTAATACTTATTTTAATCATTTTAATGCATCTTTTTAAAGTCTAACAGATAAACACAACATCTGAATTTCTTCAGACATGATCCTAATGTTTATTGTCTTTGTTGATTCCAGTTCAGGCTTAGCTTTTAAAGCTTAGTTTTTAAAATCTCCTTGTGCGTGTGACAGTTTATTTCCTGATCACTCTTTTATGCAGTCCCACTTGTATACACGGACCACAGCTCCAAACCTGCCTCTTAGAGACCCCAAGCCTTCTCATCAAGAAGCATGCAGGAGGAAGCTGACTGATGTGTCTCTTTCTCCTCTCCCTTCCTCATTCTCTAAAATCAATATACACATAAACATATATACATATACATATATATATATATATATATATATATATATATATATATATATATAAAAGAGCTCAGATTCCTGAAGAATGAAAGTTTTTAATGAGACACCCAACAATCTGAGATGCTCACTGAGGGCAACATCAAACATGGCTCATATCAGTTACATATTTTCTTTTTGCTATGCTATATTTATATACATAAACCTACACAATGCCCTTCTCGTTTCTCTCCTTTTCCCTCACTGAAGTTAACTTTACGGTTTTTACTTGTACTGCAGAATTTGAGATGGTAACCAGCTTGAAATAATAAACTTTCCTTTCCTCCCTTTGAGAGTTTCTGATCAAAGGATGATTGCACAACATCAAGCAAAAGTTTTCTAATCTCTTTCTTCCTTTTGGAAGTTATATTACACTTACATTAGGTCACCTCAGTCTACTCTTTATATCCAGCCCTAGTTTACATTATCTGTAAATTTATGCGTTAACATTACAAATCGTTTTCTTCAGATCTATATTCCAGTTCATTAACTCACTTTTCAGCTGTGTCTAATATTCTCATATACTCACTGAGTTTTTATTTAAACGATTAAAAAATTTCTAGAGGTTCTATTTGTCTCTGATATTATTCATGTCCTGTTCTTTAATACTTATTTTAATCATTTTAATGCATCTTTTTAAAGTCTAACAGATAAACACAACATCTGAATTTCTTCAGACATGATCCTAATGTTTATTGTCTTTGTTGATTCCAGTTCAGGCTTAGCTTTTAAAGCTTAGTTTTTAAAATCTCCTTGTGCGTGTGAACAGTTTATTTCCTGGTCACTCTTTTATGCAGTCCCACTTGTATACACGGACCGCAGCTCCAAACCTGCCTCTTAGAGGCCCCAAGCCTTCTCATTTATCTCTGTGGTGTTAGAATCTACACCCCTAGGTTATCGTGACTACTGGCCACCTCCAACTCCCCCACACACACACACCCACACACACACACACAGCAACAGTAGTAGCTGCTACAATGTCAGATACAGCTTTTTCATTCACTCGCTCCCTAGAGATTGTGACTTCACCCATGCATTTATTTAAAGGGTGGTTTTATTCAAAATGTATAGGTGTTTTGTCATGAGAGGATTTGCAGGTTATTTCATATTAAACGTTGCCTTAAAACACAGTTTCTGGACGTGAGCAATGGAAAGGTCTGTGAGGAGGGTTTAATGAGCTGAGAAAGGGAGAGAGGGAAGGAGGAAAAGGGCACCGCAGGCAGGAGGCCGGTGCTGTGAAGGGCCGGCAACAGGAAAAGGGAAGGCAGTTGTCTCTCCCCATGAAGGGAAAATCACTGAAGGGAAGGACTATTCAATAAAGAGGCACAGAATGGGTGGAGTATGTGAATTGTGTGTTTTCTGGGAGGTGATTGGCATTTTATATCAAAGATCTACCAGGTTACTGTTAAAAGAAATAAACAGTATATGCAGCTTTAAGTATCGGCTCACACTCCCAGTTCCACAGGGAAAGAGACATGAGAAATAATCCTGACAGCCTTCAAATGGAAGTTCATTTAACCAGAGGACATCGAGCCAGAGACAACTGTTCAAGTCCAAAAGGAGACCTGAGCCTCTGATACAACTTGACATTGAACAGGTGTTGACAGATGAGCATCCACCAGCATTGCTGACAAGACAGAGCAGCCCGGGCTGGGAACAGACCTGCTGCACACACACACCACTGTGCACCACTTTGCCCGCAGTTTATGATTACGAGTCAGTTTTCTCTGACGTGCCCCATTTTTCACTGCTGCCTCATCATCTCGGTGCTTTTATCAGCTATAACTTCATCAGAGCATCTGAGTGTACCATTTGCAAAATTGCTTTTTGGCTGAAAGGGAAAGAGTACAAAGCAGTGCAATTCTGGAGGACAAAAGCGAGGGAAGGGGTCCTACCCAGAGACTCCGGCACAGATGGCCTTCATTTTCTAACAAAACACCCCTGCGTGGTATGCTGCCAAATAAATATCTTTATACGTTCCAGAGAGATGAAATTACCATTGAGTTAATAATGCATGCAGGTTTTCTCCATAGGTGGATGAGAGAGACAAAGTCAAGGCCGTCGATGTAATGTATATATGGTGAAGCATTTGAGCATGCAGATTATCTACATGCAAGCTTCTCTCTCAAGTACAACGCTCAGACTGTAGTCAGATATTCCTGTTCCAACGGAGAAAGCTCTCTTTACAGGCAGCTTTGTTTTATGCCCATCCCATCTGTGTCTCAGGCTCCCCCAACGCACTGCAAGGCCTAGAGGAAAGCACTGGCAAATCCTCATTTCTGGAAGTCATCCGCACTGTCTGTTCAGTTCTGGCATCCTCTATTGACAAAATGTGCTTGTGTTTATTCTAGCATCCCATGCATTGATGTAATATTAATCGCCACAAAAGGATTGGCTTCAATGGCCTCCCTCACAATTATGGCCCATGAATAATCTATAACCCATGAATAAATAAACCAAGTAAATATTATTTATGAAAGCAACATCATGTCCTCAAAGTCACAGATTTCTCCAGATTATCAATCATAGCAAACAGGAGTTGCCGTTTGCAATGTAGCTTCTGCTATGCCTCAGAGGTCAGATCCCTGAGACCAGATCAGCTTCTCTGTGTTCTAATCCCACCTGTGCACTGAGCCACAAGTCCAGAGCAGGCCGTTTGCCCTCTTTCTGCCTTTGCTTTTCAGTCAGCAGAGTAAGAGCAGGCTACTATTTGCACCTGGGCTAACAGAGTTCCATAAATGTCCCTGAGCCTATGACTACAAATTTTCTTGAAATAGGCCCACAAAGTATGCGCATACCAGGTATTATTGTCCTAACTGCTAATGAGTTCCAATAAAAAATATTTGGTTTGAAAGTGGAACTGAAGCCATTTTTATATTCCAAGGCCACTTCATATAACAAATTATCCCAGCTTCACACAAAATAAACACTTGTCGCACTTGGGTATTCACCAAATCCCATTACCCTGGATAAACATGAGCCACGTAATTTATTTAGTTTAAAAAAAAAAAAAAGGGAAGGAAAAAAGTAAACCTCCAGCTGCTCTCATGGAAAGTTACTGCCCACACCAGTGTGAGCGACCAAGAGTCTTAGACGGGTGGGCGGCTAACCCTTTCCTGACTCTGTTTTGTATCCCGTCCAGGAAATGGCTAATGATTATTGAATCCCAACCGCCCTGTGCCCTGCAGTGACCAACAGCAGCAAGGTGCCATCTCTGCCTGGGGGGCCAAGTGATTCATAAATAAGGCTGCTGCAGCTCTGCAATTGCTAAGCTTTCTCTTCTTCAATTCCAGCAGATGGATAGCCAAAGCCCCAGATTCCTCTTGTCCCTGAAAGGAGAGCCCTGTTAGACCCAATGTGTGAATGAATCCCTCCTTCTCTGAGGCTCTGCTTTCATTAGCAAATAAGACTGTGGTGAGCAGCACAGTTGTTAAGGCAACCCTTCTCTGGCTTTTACCAGTGAGCATGTCGGCATAAGTTAGGACTTACCCCATCTTCAGAGTGTTTTCCTCTCATCTTCTTCCTCTCTGGTCACCTTCAGATTGGATGATAATATGTCCACAGAAGGGTCCACGATAAATATTGCATCAATGGCCTTGATGAACAGCTCTCTCCCCACCTGCATCTAAATGTTTTCCCCCAGAAACTTTCTCTGCATGCTGACTGGGGTGGGGATGGGAATCAATGGCTCTCGACATCTGTATACCTAAGTGATCTGGCATATCACATCTCTGCCTGGTTATAAAAAGAAAAATATGTTTCCTTGTGAATAGTCATGGGCTTTGATATTGTACGTAAACTATATGTCCATTAATCCTGGAATTTCTCCTAAGTTAATTCCCATTTTTCCACTGTACTGGCTGGATCTTAGATATCATGCCTTCAGTATTCTCAGATATTTCTCTCTGAGGCCTAATTTCTATAAAAATCTAGAAAGTTAATTCTAGTAAAACTAGAAGCCAAATATCTCCCCTGGTCTTTAAATATATATAAATATATATATATATATATATATATATATATATATATATATGTGTGTGTGTGTGTGTGTGTGTGTGTGTGTGTGTGTATATATATATATATATATATATATATATATATATATATATATATAGTATTCAAAGAACTGTGCTCTATTGTCTTGGCCATTTCCCATTCTTCTGCACTTACAAAGCAGTCCCCATAAGTTCTATGGCAGTGATGGGGTCTGGTACCCTTTATGGGTAGTTCTCTCTCAGCCTGTCAGGCTGGGCTTTGGCTCCCGCACAACCTCAAAGACATAGTTACAATGTCTATCCAAACCTGACTCAGACTGTCCCCCAAAGTCTGGAGTGACAGGATCAGTCCCTTTCACACAGTGGCAACACCTGGCCATATCCCATCTCCCCTTCATCCCTCCCCAGGAGCAGGCAGGAGTTCTCTGTCTCCTCCAGGTCACACAAGAACTCAGGATTTCTCTCTCAAGCTCCATTCAGATGCTTCTTCCTGCAGGGACTTCAACCAAATGCACCTCTATGGGAAATCTACTGGGCCTCCATATACTACTAGCACTGAGAAGAACCAGAAAATGTGTCTTTAAAAAATCTTACGTTTAAGATTGTGTCTTCTTATGAAATCCTATTTCAGATTCCAGGAGCTTGTTTAAAACTTCTTTGCTTTTCTTTTAATCTCCTTCTTCCTCACTCATGTCCTAGCCCCCTCACCCATCCTCTCTCACCTCAATACCCTCTTCTCCCACTTTGTATTCTGCTGTAACAATCTTCAGTTTCCCCAGAGGCAAAGAATGCTCTCCAGAACAGTGCAGAAGAAATGCAAAGGAGAAAGCATAGATATCACTTTAAAAATCATCCCCCTCACAAGTACCCATTTGCGACTCATTTGGCTCCACAGCTCACTGCCTTGTTTCCCCGCAAAACCCTCAAAACAGCTGGATCCACACCCTTTGTACTCATTTCTCCTGAAACCATCCCTGCACTGTCTTCGTTTTCCATTCTTTCTTTCTCTAAATCATTGCCCTCTTTTCTCTGCCCCTCACACACTGTATGGATGGGGTCTTTAATGTTGCCTGACCTTTCCCTCTCCTCTCCTTGACTCTATCCAAACTTTTCACTTCTACTTTAATTTTTACTACTTTGACTTAAAATTCATCACCTCCATCTCCACAAATGCTTTTGCATATAGCTTCCAATGTATGGTTTAATTGTTAAAGTCTTCTGATTATCTCTACTCCCAAGTGCTTCTGGAACACAGATATTGAATGCTGTGATCTTAGGACCTATGTGGTGGACATCCATTTTTATCTAAATCCCAAAGGAAGAAAAATCCCTAAGCTAGAAGAAACTCCTGCCATCAAAATGGGAGACCCAGAACTGACCATAGAACTCAGCTGAAGTCTACTCTCATTAGAAAGAGCCAACAGCAACAGGCAAGTTTTCAAGTTATAGTTTTCCAGTAAAGCAGGCAGCTAGCATTTTGCAGAGCACAGTGAAGGAAAAGCCTCTATACAAATTGCACTTAATGTAACAGCTACATTTGCATATTCATTGACTGGAGGCAATTTGCAACTAATAACCATAGAAGGAGAAAAAAAGACAAACCCCTGCCAGTATTTATTGAGTGTTGTATATGTGTTGGTCAGAATGCAAAGTATTTGACAGTGTTATCTTCATTTTCACACCAACCCTATGAAATTGGATTACTATTTTAGCAAGCTCACAGAAGAGGAAAATGAGGTTCAGAGAGATTAAGTAAATTGGCCAAAATGGCACAGTATATATAACCACAGAATCCAGGTGTTTTAAACACAAAACCTACATGCTTGGCCTAGAATCATATGAGATAAGAAGCAGTTAATGGACATAAGGAGAATATGGGCAATAAAAGGAGCAATTCAAGCCAAGACCGGTTTGGCTCAGTGGATAGAGCTTCCGCCTGTGGACTGAAAGGTCCCAGGTTTGATTCCAGTTGGGGGCATGGTACCTTGGTTGCGGGCACATTCCCAATGGGGGGTGTGCAGGAGGCGGCTGATCGATGTTTCTCTTTCATTGATGTTTCTAACCCTCTATCCCTCTCTCTTCCTTTCTGTAAAAACTCAAATATATATATATATATATATATATATATATATATATATATATATATATATTTTTAGGAGCAATCCATGACTCTTCTCTTGGACATCTGTATAAGAATGAACATCTAAAATTTAATTTTTAAAAAGATGATATTCATATCAGAAACCCATTCCATAATACATGATATACTAATGGATATATTTAAGCTTAAAAATGTATAGTAAAATATATGTCATTCTCAGAGGGTGAACTCAGATTATGATGGGTGAACTCAGATTATGATGGCATTACTTTTAAATCTTCATAAAATTATGTTAAAGAACCCCTTTAACTATCATCAATAATAGATACATAAATATTTCAGTCAGTACTGCAGTAGCAAGAATGAAAAAATAGTCCCCTTGCTACAGAATTGCATCTTAAATAGTGTTTTAATTCGGTGTGCCAATGAATATCTCTGTTTTCTATTGAGTTACATAACACCAGTCTATCCTATCTCTGAAAAGAGACAGAAGTTCTCGCCTTTAATCATTGCAAATCATATGCTAACATTTGCTCTTGTTCAAACAGGAGATTTTTTTTATCCTCTGCGTATTCTTTGCAAAGTAGTCTAGTGCCTGAGAAATCATTTCAGTTATTGCCAAAGCATAATCAGAAAGAGCAATCATTTCATGTTATATTTCAAAACCATAGATTTTTATAGTTCATAATCCTTTTATGAATTAATTCTTTTTGTCTACTTTCTTTTTTGTAAATATTCATACCCCAGAGCATTAGCATACAGAACTAAATAAATACCCTTCAAACCCCCCTTCTTGCGGTCTGATTGGAAATGTGATGGCACCATTTCACTGTAAACTCCTGAGTACACAGATTATTAATGGTGTCTGGCAGAGCTCTGGGTACAATGCAAGGTGCTCAGTAAATATTTGTTTACAAAAATTTGGCTACCTCTAAAATGAATACCAATGATAATAGTAATAATAATTAACATTTTCTGAAAACAATAATTTTTCTGTGTTTAATATTGTGCTGCAGTTCAAATTACTCTTCTCATTGTTAGTCCCAGAACAACACATTATTTCTTTTTTTACAAATGAAGACATTCACATTGAGAGCAGTTGCATGCCCTTCCCAAAATACCATAGCCAGTAAGCAGATTCTGTCTCAGCATATCTGATCCTAAAGCCTAACATCCAAATCGTATCAGTACTTCCCTCTCGCTACTCTTTTTAAAAAGCCACTGACCTTTTTACTTCACCATCCCAGTTCACATTTCTTTGGAAGACACTAATTTTGCTCCCCAAATCTCCTCCAATTCACACCCTGCTCCTGCACGGACATGCCAGAACTTACCGCGTGTGCTGGTGATCCCCGTGCTTCTCCGTGGAGTGCTGGTCACAGCCAGCCACGGACTCAGGGCGTATGTAGTGTTTGTCAATTTCATGGTATCCATTCTGCTACCACGGATGATTGCAAGCCTCCAAGATCATGTCCCTGAACCCAGAACTGAAAAGACGAAGTATCAGGTACCCGTGCACGCTGGCATACCCCAGCGGAGTGGTCAGCAAACCCATTAGTCAACAGAGCCAAATATCAACAGTACAAAGATTGAAATTTCTTTTGAGAGCCGAAAACTGACTTCTGCAACAGGGGGCACGAAGTGCGCATTATTTTGTGGAAGAGTTACACTCAAGGGGCCAAAGAGCCGCATGTGGCTCTCGAGCCGCAGTTTGCCGATCACTGCCCCAGCGTGTCCCCAAATTGGCTAGTATGAAGCTGGAAAAGAGCATTTACAATAGAAAAAAAGTCCTCCCTGCGGGGATTGGCTTTGGACGAGGACCTAGGACACACTCACGTCTCTTAAACACTCGCCTACTATTGGGTGAATGAAGCTGATTTTTTGTTCTTGAAGATCAGCAATTCTCAAAATGCGGCCTCCCGGCCCAGCAGCACCAGCAGGGAACTAGTTATAAATGAAGGTTCTGGGCCCCACCCCAGACCCACTGAGTCAGAAACTTAGTGGTGAGGGGGAGATCCGCGGGCATTCTGAGGCCTGCTCAAGTTTTAGAACCAAGGTCCTGAAACTCTCTTCTATTTCACCCCTAAGGGAACGAGGTCAAGGTAGAGAAAGACTCCCGAGGGGAGCCCAAGTTCTGTTTTAATGGGAAACATGCAGGGGCGGCCCTAGGCCTGGCCCGTGAAGTGTGCAATGCAGACTGCAGAGAGGGGAGGTCTCACTGGCTTACCACTTACCCAACCACCGCTCACCCCAGAGTCCGATGGGACTGTAAGACAGAGAAGAAACTTGCTGACTTTTTGAAACATGTCCCAGAAGCAGTCTGAGCAGGTATGGAGAGAAAACGGATCCCAAAGGAAAGCCTCACGCTCCAGCGCACAATTGGGGAAGCTGTGCGGGTTACCTCCTTGAGAAAAACCACGTGTCCCACCTCAGCACCATCTGGGTTTACTTGAGGGTAATTTCTTTTCTGCCTACCTCAGTAGTTCACCTGCATCAGATTCTCCTAGGCTTGGTGCAATATAGACGGCTGATTTTTGCCCCACCTTAACCCTCCCCCACACACCTTACCCAGTTCCTGATTCTGTGCCTCTCCAGTGGGGCCCATAAATTTGTATTTGTAACAAGTTCCCAGCGATGTTGCTGGGCTCTGGGAACTGCACTCAGAACTATGGGACCCACCCTTCGCTCTAAGGTCTCTCCTCCTCTGCACATTGTTCTTTGAATTGCAAAGAGGCTGCTGGGTTTTTCCCAGGGGCTGGCCTCAGGGAGTGGCAGGTGAGGAGATGTGTTCAGTGGAACCCGGGAGAGCAGAGCTTTCATTTCAGTGGAGGCATCACTGCAAAACAAACAGTTTAATCAGCGCCATAATTGGTACATTGCATAAGGATTTTCATTTACTCGGCTGCATCTCATTTTACTCTGAAGAGGCATTTACTGCAGACAGTTTTAAAGGAAAATTTTTTATAATTAGAGAATAATTTGTAAGTGCAATCAATTTGGCTTTATGGGAAGACTTTTCTAGAAATCAAAAATGCATACTCAGATCAGCATACAAAGATTACAGAAACAAACACTGCAACTTACAAGGTATTAACACTCTAATACACTGTTTCCAGCTTCCCATTCAGGAATGAGCTAATAGTTACTTTGTGAAGACTTGGTGTTCCTATTATTGAAACATCCAAAGGCAGCGGAGAAGTCACTACAGCCTACTTCTTCATTCTGCTCCTCGCCACATAAATAACCAAATAGCACTCATTAAGTTTGCAGATGGCATCAAGCTAGGAGAGAAATTACCCCAAAGGAGAGGGGGAAAGTTAAATATAGCATGACCTTGATAATTTGGAGCAAAGGGAAAAAGACATATAACAAACATTATCTGAACAAGTTACTCACCAAAAGATAAAATCTGAACTGCAAAATACAAGAAAGGTCAATCTACATGCAAATTTCCCCATTTATTCAGCAATTAATTCGTGAGCACCTATTATATGGTAGGCTCTAGGCATAGATCTGTAAGCAAAACAGACATTGCCCCCACTATGGAGCTCACAGGCAAGAGGGAAGAGAGGCCTTACATAAGTCAATAAACAAATAAAAAATTTCCAATTATGATAAATGCATTGAAGTCATGTGAAATGAAACAGCTTGGTGTAAGAGAGGAGGGACTATTTAGGTAGAGAAATTAGGGAGCTTCTGTGAGGAGGTGACATGAGCTAGACCATAAAGGATGAGAAGCAATCAGCTTTGGGGAGCAGCCTGTTCCAGGCAGAGAGGCTGTTCCAGGCAGAGAGGGCTGTTCCAGGCAGAGAGGGCTGTTCCAGGGAGAGAGGCTGTTCCAGGCAGAGAGACTGTTCCAGGCAGAGAGGGCTGTTCCAGGCAGAGAGGCTGTTCCAGGCAGAGAGGACTGTTCCAGGCAGAGAGGCTGTTCCAGGCAGAGAGACTTCCAGGCAGAGAGGCTGTTCCAAGCAGAGAGGGCTGTTCCAAGCAGAGAGGGCTGTTCCAGGCAGAGAGGCTGTTCCAGGCAGAGAGGCTGTTCCAGGCAGAGAGGCTGTTCCAGGCAGAGAGGCTGTTCCAGGCAGAGAAGCTGTTCCAGGCAGAGAGGACTGTTCCAGGCAGAGAGGGCTGTTCCAGGCAGAGAGGCTGTTCCAGGCAGAGAGGGCTGTTCCAGGCAGAGAGGCTGTTCCAGGCAGAGAGGGCTGTTCCAGGAAGAGAGGACTGTTCCAGGCAGAGAGGCTGTTCCAGGCAGAGAGGCTGTTCCAGGCAGAGGACTGGGCAAGAAAGGTCACGGTGTGTTGTAGGAACTGAAAGACCAGTGTGGCTTGAGCATAGTGAACAAAAGGGAGTTGCAGAGAGAGATGAGGCAGGAGAGACAGCATCCAGGTAAACCTGCATCAGCAGCACAATAACATCCAAAAGTAAAGGGTCAGCGAACTTTCCCTGGAAAAGATCAAATAATTTTTTGGGCTTTTGTTATACTACTCATCTCTGCAGTTGGAGAAAAGAAAAAAAAAAAAAAAAAAAAAAAAAAAAAAAAAGCAGCCATAGACTATACTTAAGGGAATGCCAGTGGCCAAGTTCCAATAAAACTTTATTTACAAAAACAGGCAGTGGATAGACTTGGTCTGCAAGCCAAGTTCTTTCAGTTTCCAAGCCCTGGAAGAATAAAGGCAGTTTTGAGGCTGTACTAGGAAACCTAAGTAGGAGCAGGAAATTCAACTTTTAAATGAATCAGCATTACTCAAACCATCACTCAATAAAATGTCTTCCTTGAATGGGTTATGATAAAACATGTAATAGGTTCAAAAAAGTGATGATTACAGCTTTGGAAAATTCTGACCAACTGAACAGTTTAGTGAGTTGATTTATTCAACCTAAGCAATAGAGGAAAGGTAATCAAAATAGTTTCCATGTGCTTGAAGTGTTATTTTGCTGAGGATGTGTCCAACTATTTCTAATGTTCAGAGTGGAAGGACAATGGGAATCAAAGGGAAGGGAAGAGTGAGAAGGGAAGAAGAAATGGAACTGAGTGAACAGAATGGCCCGGCAAGGTAAACACTGAACAATGGTTCCTGCTGGCTCTCAGCCCTGTTTCAGTGGCAGACAAGTCTATTCAGCAGGAAAGAAATATTTTAATCAACGTGTCTTTGATCTACCACAGTTTAAAGGAACGCCATAGTGTACCCTTTTGTCAAGCAATTTGTTTCCCTATAGTTTATCCTCTTTTAAACATTTCATTTACCTTTAAAAAAAAATTTTTTTTTTATTGATTTCAGAGAGGAAGGGAGAGAAAGAGAGAGACAGAAACATCAATAATGAGAAAGAAGCATCGTTTGGCTGCCTGGAGATCGAGCCCACACCCAGGCTTATGCCCTGACTGGGAATTGAACTGTGACCTTCAGGTTCATAGGTTGATATTCAACCACTGAGCCATGCTGGCTGGGCTAAACACTGTATCTACCTTTTGAAAAAAAGAAGCCAGCATGTATAGATTAGTCCTATCTGCCAGTGGTGCCAAGCTCCTTACACGTATTGTCTCCTTTATTTTGCACAATATTCCCATGAAGTCAGTACTATTCTCATCCTTATTTAGCTAAAGATTGGATCCTTGCTATTAATGCCCTATTTCACAGAAAACTTAGACTTAAGAGAGGAACAGCTGTATTTACAATTTATTTTTTCCCCAATAGCCCTGAGTAATATAAATAAAATTTCCACTTTTTTTTTTCATTCAAAGATTCTAAGGTTAGAGAGAATGTACTTTTGACTATAGCCAACTGAGCTCATCCTCATCTCTATAAACATTTCCATAAGATCAATGCTTTCTACATGCCCATATGTAAGTAATAAGGGAAAAGACTCAGATCTTGGAATATTATGAGTTGTAGAATTATTTTTCTACCTTTCCTAATGTATTTTGCAGTAACTAGAATTTTAACTTTATTTAAATACTAGAGGCCCAGTGCATGAAATTCGTGCATGGATAGGGTCCCTAGGCCTGGCTAATGGTCAGGGCTGATGGGGGCCTTCCTTCCCCTGGCTGCCAGCTGCCAGCCAGGCCCTTCCTTCATTCTGCACCGCCCCCTGGTGGTCAGTGCACATCATATCAAGTGGTCAAATTCCTGGTTGGTCAAACTCCCAAGGGGACAATTTGCATATTAGCCTCTTATTATATAGGATAGGAAGCATAACTGTTTTGCCACCTACCTGATATTTCAATATTTGAAGTATTTGTGAATCATTTTCTGCTGTCACTTTGTTAGTTCTTACTCTTGTGTCTGCCTGCCTTATGGGCTTAGTTTTGTGTTGTTGTTTTTTTACCATAGATATTCATTTTCTTTAGAAAATTACCTGTGAGACTCTTGGAAGTATAAAATGAAGATACATTCCTCCATAAAGCATTGGAATTTACTTCTGCCAAGTGCGTGGAGGTACTACCAGTTTAAGGACACTAAAAATAAGCTCACAGTCTGACTTTTACTCGACTGCAAAGATGGGAGTTTGGGCGGCAAGTCTGTGTAAACTTGCCATTTCATGTCAGGGATGTTTTCTTTTTTGTATCACTGCTTGGCGCCAAGGTAAATATCCTTGCCTATTCTGCAGGAGGGTATGGCTATTTCTGGTTTACCCCTCCACTTTGAGGTCCCAGCATTATGTGTGGAAGGGTCCCCAGTTACATTTCCCATCTTGAGTTCTGTCTTGTTCCCCATCTTTGGAGCCAGCTGGACAAGTCCACTGGCACTTGCACTTGCCCTTAGGGCAGGAGTAGCTTTAGGGATTTGCTTACCTCTCTGGTTCCACCTTCACTTAATTTTGGCCTAATAATACTGTTATTTTGTTAGTTCTTTGAAGCTCTTAGAAAAAAGCTTTTCATACTTGGTAGCATTTTAGGTTGCTGTATAATAAGGAATTAACCTTATTCAAAGAGAGGTCTGGCTTTTTCTCTTGCTTCTTGGGAGTTGATCTCTAAGTCCTTGAAATGCATTGCCTGATAAGAGTATCTTGGTTAATCTAAGAGTCTTGAGTCATACCGATAGTCTAAAATGTGATTTAGGGTGACAGCTCTGAGTCACTCACTGGCTTCCCTTTGGAAGAGTGAGCCACACAGGCAGTCAACCATGTGTAAATACTGAGCCCCACTAAAAATTCTGGACACCAAGGCTCAGGTAAGCTCCCTGGTTGGTAGTGTTCTGCATCTTGTGGCAGATGCTGGGAGAAGTTAGCACCATCTGTGACTCATCCAGAAAAGGACAATGGAAGCTCTTCCTCTCTCTCTCTCTCTCTCTCTCTCTCTCTCTCTCTCTCTCTCTCTCTCTCTCTCTCTCCTCAGTCTTAAAATAAGCAAAATTATGTGTGTATGTAAGTTATAAAATATATTGATTACATTTGGTATAGTATCCTAGTCTGCCTGTCAAACTTGCCTTGTGAGAATTCTACACACACACAAAAGAAATAGAGAATGACCTGGACTCTCTCTTTTTTATGAAAAGATATTCCACATTAAGAATATGCTAACATTGGCCTGGCCAATGTGGCTAAGTAGTAAAGTGTTGACTGGCACACCAATGGATCATGGGTTTGATTCCTGGTAAGGGGCACTTACCTGGGTTGCAGGTTCATTCCCAACCTGGTCCTGGTGCATATTAAAGGCAACCAATCAATGTGTCCCCCTCAAATCTCCCTCTCTCTCTCTCTCTCTCTCTCTCTCTCTCTCTCTCTCTCTCTCTCTCTATTTCTCACTCTCTCTCTTCCTCCCTTCCACTCTTACTAAAAAGCTATGGGAAAATTATTCTCAAGTGAGGATATTTAACAACAAAAAAAGAATATGCCAATTGCCCTAGTTGGTGTGGTTCAGTTGGCTGGGCGTGGTTTTGTTGCTAGTTTAATTCCCAGTCAGGGCATATACCCGTAGTATGAGCTCAATCCCCAATAGGGGGTATGCAGGAGGCAGCCCATCAATGTTTTGTTCTCATATTGTTCCTCTCCTTTCCCTTCCTCTCTCTCTAAAAATCAATTAAAAATTAAAACAATTTTTTTTTAATCTATAAACTCATTCCTCCTTCATTTCAATGAATTCACCTGGTTTGGGCTTTATGTGGTGAAAATTTTGGGTATGTTTCTATGCCACTCTGCCTCATGTGGCTTCATAACCACCAACACCCTCAAGGATGGCCTATTTTCAAAGATGATCCTCTGGCTTAGAGAAGAAAGAGACCCGTTTCTGAAAGATAGCCTCTACTCAGAAACAAGTGAGCATGTCTTTATTTCAGCATAATTCATTTCAATAAATTTACTAGTGAGTAGTAGGATCACACTAAAGTAGCGTTCTTTACCATAAAAGGCTTGTGATCTTATTGGGAGAAAGTCTTAAACTCAAAAGCCTATAATGCAATGCAGGGAATGAAAGAATCTGAAGTGTGAAGGATAAACATATAGCAGAGCCTATTTGGGGATAACTACTTTGATCTGGGAGAATGAGGAAAGGCTTTAACAAGTTGGATGGGGTGTTTCAGGGAGGGGCAATTCATTAACAAGGGGTGAAGTGGAAGCTACAAAGTATTAAGGCAGGTCCCTGGAAAGTCTGGCCAGTGGTCTCAAAAGGTAACATTAGTAAGGAGCTGTGGACAGGGTAAGACTGGGAAGGTAGATTGGGACCCCATCATGGAGGGTCTGGAAAGCCAGGCATAGGAGTCTGAATAGAATTCTGCAGGCAATTCTGCAGAGAATCATGACATTTTGAGGAAAAGTAACATGTTTGTGCCCTAGAATTTTCTAGCTTGACCTATGCACGATGCACTGGGTGCAAGGAGAAGGAAGCGAGAAAGGCTACTGTTGTGTGTCTATGTGTTATGTATAATATATAGATTCTTTGGCTAATCCCTTCACTTTCTTTCATCCAGTCCCCACCTTTTCCCTCCTCTCTGGCAACTGTCAGTCTGTTCCATGTATCCATGCCTCTGTTTCTATTTCGTTCATCAGTTTATTTCATTCATTAGATTCTACAAATGAATGGGATCATATGGTATTTGCTTTTCTCTGACTGGCTTACTGAATTTAGCATAATAATCTGCAGATCTATCCATACTATCACCAAAGGTAATTTCATTCTTTTTATGGCTGTGTAGTATTCCACGGTGTAAATGTACCACAGCTTTTTTATCCACTTATGTACTGATGGGCACTTGGGCTATTTCCAGATCCTGGCTATGGTAAATAATACTGCAATGAACATATTGGAAAAGGCACTTCTATTAATAGATGTTTGTATTATCCTAGGTGAGACTAGTGAGGGTGGGAGCAGAGCAACAGCTATTGGAGAGACTTACAGAGGAGGAGGATTGAGTAGGACAGTGCACGTTGACTCCAAGGGCTGTGATTGCAATGCCTGAAAGCATTTTGATGATGCTGTAACCCTGATATGACTGTAGGGGAGGGTTGTCCAGGAAGATGGAGGTGATAATGAGCTTGGATTTTAGACCAGTTATAATTGAAGGGCAGGCACTATTTCATGTGGAGACATCCAGGAAGCTATTAGAAAAAGAGGCTGAATGCTCTACAATTTCCAGATTATTAGTCACTTCTCAACTATCCCTCCCCTCCTTGAGAAAGACCCTCTTCTCGTCATAACTGAAAAGTTACAGAAAGCACGTGGCTAAGAGCTCATGTTTGGGATCTGACCAAGCTAGAGTCAAATACTAGCTCTGTCTTCTCTAGCTGTAAGACCTTGGGTAGGTCATTGGATTCTCTAAGCCTCGGTTTCCTCAACTATAAAATGGTGGTGATGAAAAGTATCTTCTACGTCATGTTGTTTTGACAAATAAATGAGTTAGTGTCTGGTATTATTGTAAGTGCCTAAAAGTGTGACCTGTTAGTAAACCAGATGCCTTATCATTCCCAAACAAACCCATCATTTACCCCTGCTGCTGTTCTCCGATTGGAATGCTCTCCTACCCTCACCTCAACCCATCCACCAATAGAATTCATCCCTACTCCCTACTCAAAATCTTGAAATCCTAGCTCCTCTTGACTCTTGGAACCAGGGTTGGAATTTGGAACTATCCACCATACTGGAAGAGTTTGCACACTCACTGAGATGATTAAACAGTCTTGGCTGGCTGGAAAAGGAAAGCCCAGACCTTATTCTTTTACAGAAAATGCTCTGATTCTGTGAAGCTCATGTTGCAAAACACCTTGCCAAAAAACAGGCTTTATCAAATATAAATAGCAGAAAAATAAAAGCTTGGGAAGCCCCAACAGATCTGGTGATGCAGAACATGAGTTCGTGTGTGTGTGTGTGTGTGTGTGTGTGTGTGTGTAGTTGAGAACCTTTTCACGGGCACTTCTAATTTGAGTCCTCTTTGGCAGCCTCTTCCCAGGTGAGAAGTGCCACCAGCCAGTCTCTCCTTGCCACCTTCCACTCGGGCTTCCTGTTGCCAAATGGAACGTGCCCGGGAGCTGCAGAAATGCTGCTCTGCTCAGCCCAGATGCCAAATTGGAAGAGACACTGTTCTCTGTGAAATTAAGATAAGAGTTCAGAAGGGCCCTTCTGCTTCAAAATATGATTTTAACAATTTATTAAAGCTAACTGAAATAGTATCTCACTGTCATCCGATGGGTCTTATTACATACAGTATCTTTCTTTTGTTTTAGAACAGTTCCTGTAGCAGTATAATGAAAGTAACCTTTACTCTTTTTTTTTTCAGCTGCAAAGAGAGAACTATAAATTATTCCTTACCCTAGTTTCCTTTCAGCACATACAAAAGCCAGTGCTTGCTCTGCCCCAATAAATCAAAGCTTCAAAAAGGGCAAGGCAGCTAATCAGAGAACGCAGCTCCCACTAACTAGACAATGAAATCCTGTGTCTGTCATCTTTGGAATTAATAAGAGATAAAGTGCCACTTTATCCAAAGTTTCCAAGGCGGAGCAGGAGAGAGGACACAGAATGGATTTGTGAATAATCTGGTTATTACATTCATCTCAGGACATCAAGGCTGAATTTTCATTTGCATTTTATGGCCACCGGTGAATGTCTTCACTGCATTTCCAACAGGAGCAAAGACTTAATCATTTTACTTTTGAAAAATATTTTTTTCAAAAAGTATACATTTCTGAGCTGGGACTGATAAGAAACATGTTTCTGAGAGGAACTAAACCTTGAAGGATGTAGAAACTTTTAATAGTCAGAGAGATGCATAAACATTTTGTAAGAATGGATTGACTCAAATCGATCATGCCCTATTGATCCAACTTTCCTAAGTTTCCAATATTAATGTCCCCAACAGAGTAATTAATGAAGCCAATACTTATTGAATGCATTCTCTGCATCAGGCATTATGCTAGGTACAGGGATAAGAAGATGAATAAAACATTGGGCATGCCCTCAAGGGGTTCTCGCCCTTCAAAAGTTCAACTGTTGCTTAATTTTATTACACAAAATAAAATACAAGAATCATTTTAAATTGATCCTGAAGTTCAGTTGGGAACTTCACATGAAAGTATTGCTTCAGATCAATTTTCTCTGTAAAATAAAATCAAATGACCTAAGACATAAAGAAGACAGAGCTTTTCTAGGACAGGATATATTTGCAAAAATCCATTGGATGCAACAAACTTTCACCATAACCATGGCCACAAACTTAGTAATTAAGTATAATTACTTGAAAACTTAAACATTTAAAAAAAGGTAAATGCTTATGTTATAGTAGTTCTATAAAGTAGAATCATCAAAAACATAAATGTATTTGAAGTTCCAGCTTGAACCCAAATAGTGCTAATGTCTGGAATTTTTGGTCTTAAGTCTGTTTATATAAGGGACCAAGAGAATTCCTGGGAGAAACTCATGAAAAAAAAAAAAAGAGAGAGAGAGAGAGAGAGAGAGAGAGAGAGAGAGAGAGAGAGAGAGAGAGCGAGAGAGAGAGAGACTTCTGCACATAGGCTGGGTTCAAAAAGGCATTTTATGGTAAGGTACTCGAAATTTATCTAGCCACTAGGCTGGGATAGGAATTTCAAATTTTAAAAATTAATAAAGCAAATTTTACTAAAACCTCCATTATAATAGACACTGGGGTGCAGGGAAACACTATTGTAAGATCCAAGTTGTAAGTGTGACACAAAGTGGAGAGAGTCAACATTCTCCCTATTTCTGCACAGTACACAGTGCAACTCTGGCTTATCCAAGTTTTCAAGACTATCCCACCCTTTTGCTCCATTGGTAGCAGCTGGGAAGGAGAGGCACCACACACATATCACAAAACAGCCCCACTGAGCACATCTTAGTACCAATTGATGGTGCATAAAAAATAAAATAAAGTAAAATAAGAAGGAAATGGCAGATGCCATGGGATAGATGCTGATAAATATCAGGTCATACTTATGAGCACCTCCTAGGGCACCAGAAAAATATGATTGATTTCTGCTCATCTGACCCCATCTGTCTATTCCCCAATGCTGGAGTGAACTACCGAGACTATATAAACATGGGTCACTCAAACATTAGGTGCTAATTCATTTCAACTATACACTGAACTATTCTCTCAGAAGAAAAGTGATCATCTATCTGAAATTTAGTAACATATTCCACAACTTCTTTCCTATCTGCGCTCTTTTGGGCCGACTATTCATATTTTATATTGCTATGACCTCACAGCATAATTCTGAAATAAGTGAAAGGGGAAAAACACAGGAGAATTAAGATTATAAGGGAAGTGAAGACTCTACCTTGTTCTCCTGAGAAATAGTGACACTGAGAAACGAAAAAGGATTCCTGGTACTTTTGGAAATTATATGAAAGGTAAATTGAACTTTTGTCCAGAGTACATCCCTGTAGGATCATGGTCAGAAACTTTTGGGCTGAATTCCTTTCCTCATTTAAAGATTTTTGGGAAAGCTTTTCTGCTCTCAAGAGAGGACGTTGAAAAAGAACTCATTTTAAAAGGTCTTTGTGAAAATGCTTACAATGGGTTACCCAGTCCCATGTTAGATCAAAGCGGACTGCAAGTGGAAAAGTATGGATCCTATTGTACCTTTAATGGCCTTCAAAAAGATTTAAAAGCAGAATAGGAAAAGGCACTGCAAAGGCATTTCGTCAAGACATTCTTTGACAGTTCTGGGAATTGGAAAACCTCTTCTTGTTTTGTAATAGGTCTTCCTTTCTTCTTCTCAGCCTACCTTGTGGTCTGCCATCACATTGATTTTGATAATGCATCACTTTCTTCGTGTCCTTCCCCTGCTTAAAAATCTCAGAAAATAAATTTCATGGACAAAGGGAAGAGGAGTGGCCAGGAACAGCAAATTCATAGGATGACTATAGCTAAACGTACCATGCACGGTGTGCCAGGCACAGTTCTAAACACTGTGCATGCATGAACCCATGTAATACTCAAACCCCCTATGAGATAGATGCCATACTTTAAACTTCATTTTAAAGATGAGTTTAAGGAACTTGCTTAGATTGCACAGGTAGGCAACATTTCAAACCAGGCAGTCTGCCAGCAGAGCCCTCTCGCTCTTAACCACCACGTCTAAATCCTAGCACTTAGGAGGACCTCAAGGCACAAAAGAAAAATGTGCTTTCAGTCCATGTTGTGCTTGATCCCTGAGAAGTCAAAAGGGAAGACAAGGTTCTCTGGTTTCCTGTGCCTTTCACATTCTGATGAACACTCTTTTCTATCTTAGTCACTGTCCTGTCTCAATTCCTCCAATCTAGCAAAATGTTCTTCTCATTTTGAAATGCTATTGTTCTTCCAGCTTCTGTCTTCCTAAAGCAAAACTATCATTTAAAGCCCGCATTAAATACTGCCCCCTCTGAACAAGAACACCTTCTCTGACCACATTAACTGGAAGGGCATCTTTGGAGTCCTACAAATGTTTGGGTTATATCAGTGGTTTGGTTTCATCATTCACTGCTTGTAGGGTTCTCTTCCCAGGTGTTTTTCTCACATCCATTCTAAATTTTAATTCCATCAAAACAAGTTCTAATGACTTTCATGACTGTGTAAGGAATACAACCACCAAATGTTCCATAGGCAACCACCTTAATTTAGAGAACATCCTTGGCTTGACACACTAAATCAGAGAAACAAACACATGTATTGGAACAGACTCTTCTATAATTGCCTTGAACAGTTATCACAGGATTGGAAGTTTATATAGGAAATGAATTTTATTGATCAAGTTTTCTTTGTTTCTCCTAGTGATTTCTAACACACACTTTTCCAACTTACTGATTTCTTTAAATTAAAACATATACATATATTTCAACTTATTTTTTCTTAATATTAATAATAAAACAACATCTTCTGTCTGTGCTAGACAAGGAAGAATCTTGGCCAATTTTTCTCATCTTCTTGACAGCATTACTTCTCAGATTTTATTGAATTAAAAGGTGAAATTTTATTTCATTTGTAACCTTATCTCAAGAATTCTTAACATTTACATTAAATTTTATAATCAAATGTAACTTTGAAAAAATGTATAGTACCCTTTGTTGAGTTTTTTATTCAGAATATTTGGGGAGGAGGGAGAAGCTATGACTGAGTAACTTATTTTTCAGAAAGTATAAGTCTAATATACACCATGGAACATAAAACTAATGATGATTAATATTTTTAGGTCTGCAGTCTTTTTATTATTAAAGTATAGTTGACATGCAAGGCTATATTAGTTTCGGGTGTACAACATAGTGTTTTGACATTTATATATCTTACCATATAATCACCAACTAAATCTGGTAACCTTCTGTCACTATGAAAAGCCATCACAATATTATTATTGACTATATTCCCCTTCACCTTTTCACCCATCCCTTCAATCCCCTTCTTTTTTGGCAGTCATCAGTTTGTTCTTTGTTTCTATGAGTCTGTTTTTATTTTATTTGTTTAAAAAAAATAAATTTCACATATAAATGAAATGGAATATTTAACTTTCTTTTAAAAAAATATTTTTTATAGGAAGGGTGAGGGAGATAATTCAAAACCCAAAACCCCAGTCATGTGCCCAAACCGGGAATCGAACCACAATTTTCTGGTTCATGGGTCAACACTCAACCACTGAGCCACACTGGCCAAGCTAGTATTTGTCTTTCTCTGTCTGGCTTATATTACTTAGCATAATACCCTCCAGGTCCACCCATGTTATTGCAGATGGCTAGATTTCATTATTTTTTATTGCTGAGTAATATTCCATTTTGTGTACATATACTACATCATTTTTATCCACTCATCTATCAATGGGCTAATAATGATTAATTTTGATAGCCACCCTCCTATAAGGAGAAAGTTTCAAGTGAAGAGGCCATACAAATTAACAACCCCTAAGTCTTGATTCTGATTCTGGAAGGGAGTACAGGAATAACTGAGCCTGGCACTTCTGGTTCATTTTCCTAGAAATAGAATTCAATAGGAAGGGCTGGGGAGGGGTTGGGAAATGTTAGGGGAGGTACAGGTTAGAAAGATCTGTTTCCTATGCCCAAGCACTGGTTTCCTAAGAATCCGTGAAGTAGAGATTCCATTATTACGTGTGCACTTATAAAGTGCTTTGTTTCTTTAATTCCTTTCCCAGCTTAAGCCTGCAGAAAACCTGTCACAGTCTGGAAAGATTCTGAACAAAGGTCAACAAGTCCTATTTTTTGAGTTTATAAAAGGTTCATCCAGAAACTCCAACTAGGCATCCAAATAGGCCAATATACTTCTGCAACTATATTAAATAAAGTTGCTCACTATTGTGTTCCTGATTTCGGTCTTTTTGGTAGATGTATTGAAATTTGCAACCATTATACTAATAGAACATATAAACAAATCATGGCAATAAAAGTTTCTCTCTCTCTTTGCCTCCAATAAAATAGAGAAAAAAGTTTTAATTCATAAAGTATTAAGAGAGCAATTAAAATATTGAAAGATTTATAGAAAGAAATTAACCAGGCTGTGGACAGTTGGGAAGAAAGATGAATAATGAAAATGTAGTCATCTTATCATTAGTTTCCATTCTCACCAAAAAGGCTGTGACAAGTCACAAGTGTGTCTATGAAGAGGCAGAGCTAGGACACAAATCCTGCACTCTGTTTATTATGGCTGCAGCCAAAAGGCCCTAGAAAAGTGGGGCTCTGAAAATGAGCTTTCTAATTTACCTATAACAGGACTGAAAACAAATTGGCTTAGTCTATTCCTGAATGCAAATGGAGCCATATTGCAAAAGAACAATAGTACAGGTTAGATACTTCTAAAAAATGTTGTTTTGAGCCAAGTATTTCTCGGTCACTTTTCTTAAAACTAGAGAATACCTCTTAAAATATCTTATTTCCAGGTAACTTTCTTCCATTTTCCCTTTCTCTCCGCCCCCCCTGCCCCCCCCTCCATATTAATGGATGATGATGAGCTCTGATTCAGTAGATGAAAGCTGAACCATTCCTCAACAGGCAAACAGAGAAATTGTTATATTGTCACACTGAGTGCTCTTGAGTATTTAGGACAATTTAAGAATGTGTAGAATGCTTAGAAGAGCAATTAGTGGAAACCACCCCTCTGATGTATAGATAAATGTTAATGATTTTCTAAGTACAGACTAAGATGTAGTCATCCCTGCATTCCTGAATTACAATGAAAAGTGGGTCCCAGTTGATCTTTGTTATATACTGAGAACAAATGCTCTGGGACAACTAGGCTGGCTTTATCTGTCATGCAAAACCATCTACCCTTGTCCGCACTTTTTACTCTGGGGGCTACTGGTGGGGCTCAATTACCCACATGGTGAGTGTAAGGCAATGACATCTGAGTGTGTGGTTCCAGTCAGGTTTTCTGCAATCAATGAAACCAAACAAGCTTTGCTAATACTGGTGTATCTTTGTTTAGTCAAGCTACTTTTAGCAAACTGATGTAAGGTTGTGCCAAAACCGGTTTGGCTCAGTGGATAGAGCGTTGGCCTGCTGACTGAAAGGCCCCAGGTTTGATTCCGGTTAAGGGCATGTACCTGGGTTGCGGGCACAACCCCAGTAGGGGGTGTGCAGGAGGCAGCTGATCCATGTTTCTCTCACATCAATGTTTCTAACTTTATCCCTCTCCCTTCTTCTCTGTAAAAAAAACAATAAAATATATATTAAAAAAATGATGTAAGGGTTGTGACTTCTACTCAATATGTTGGCATTTAGTAATGTATTTCCCTAGTACTCTGGAGTTGAAATATTGTGACCATGTATGATACCATGACTATACATCTACTTTAAGCTCAACTTGGGCTTCTTGTCTGAAACAGCACACCTCCCTTTACCCAGCTTTTTCCTATTGTACTTATTATTTTCATAAATTATATTATGATGTAACATAGTATTTTATAATAAAATACATATTTCTGTTTGTGCCCTCCCCATGAGAAATGTAAGCTCCATGAGGGGAGGCACTTTGTTTTATTGGTCCTATCTGCAGGGATCATAACTATCCCTGGCATGTGGTAGTTCTTCCAAAAAATACACATTAAGTAACAAAGGTTAAGGAATCGGTTTGCCAAAATAAATAGCCAATAGAAGTTTTCAACTGGATCTATGTACTTCAATTATACTATGTGAAAATAGGATCACAGGACCACTTATTTAAGTGACATAGTGAGTTAATAAATAAGTAATCACATATTTAATTGGATTTAAGTTTTCAGAGATATAAAAAAATGGATTTGGTGGAGTTTTGCTATGCCTCTCATTCTTGATAGCCTCTAATGTTACATCCAAATTCTGTGTTACCATTATCTAGGAGTATTACTGAATAGATTCTGGAATTACATTCACAAAACACAGAAAGTTAATGTAGAATGGCCTCCAAGGGCCAACATTGATTGCACTGCCTGTTTATTCTCTCTAGCCTTTCTAATGTGGTTTAACTAAAGTTAGATATTTTTAATGCTGGATACCTCTGTCTCCACCTCACTCTCTCAGTGAAGGAAGGCAGAGAGAAAGAGAGAGAGCGAGAGCAATTTTCTCTTTACTCAAGCAAAAAAAAAAAATGAAAGGGTTCCATTCCCCTCTTTCCCCGTTCCCTGTGGCCATTAAGTAGACCCTCACGCGTTCAGAGAGGTTACCCTCATGTATTCCCTCTACCCAGTGATTAGATTCTAGATGTTAACAGCTCACTCTGAGACTGGCTCAGAGCCACAGAGGCCTGCTGAGCTTGAGGACCTCACCATGACAAGATTCCATGATACATACAATTTCACACACGGTAACTGCATTCTGTAGTCAGAAATCTGTGTTCTGTGTATGTGAACTCCTCCTACTCCTGACCCTTCCTTAGAGCTTCTCACAGCCATTCCATCTGTGCCATCAGAAAGTAGCTGGACTGCCTGGCTAGTGTGGCTCCGTGGTTGAGAGTCAACCCATGCACCAAGAGGCTGCTAGTTTGATCCCTGGTTCAGGTACATGCCTGGGTTGTGGGCTCAGTTCCCTATAGGGGGTGTCTGCAGGAGGCAGCAGATAATGTAGATGTTTCTCTCTCTCTCTCCCAAACCAATAAAAATATACTTAAAAAAAAAAAAAAAGAGCTGGACTCAACTCTCATTGGCTTATTCTTCCTAAGACCTCAGACCGAGCTAAGGGGATCAAACTGCATTAGACTAACTTGACTTAGACAAGGTTAGGGAATTAGAATATTCTTCTAGTTGGGCTGAGTGGTAGAGTTATCTTTTGAATCCTGAGCACTTTCACCATTTAAAGTGTAGGCAAATATTAGCAGAAACTGGTTTGGCTCAATGGATAGAGCGTCAGCTTGGGGACTGAAAGGTCCCAGGTTTGATTCCGGTCAAGGGCATGTACCTTGGTTGCAGGCATATCCCCAGTGGGGGGTGTGCAAGAGGCAGCTGATCCACTCTCTCTCATCGATGTTTCTAACTATCCCTCTCTCTTCCTCTCTGTACAAAATCAATAAAACATATTAAGAAAATAAATAAAGTGTAGGCAAATATTATGACATCTTTCTTTTCTAGAGAGTAAAACTATTTCAGAATAATATTGTGTTTTATGCACTGGCTGAAATAAATTCATCTAATTTATTCCAGTCTCCATCATTAGATCAATACAAACTGAACTCTTAAAAAATATTCACACGCAAAGGTATTCATCAGCATTCATTTGTGACAGCAATAGTATACTTAACCCTGGCCACATGCTAGAAAATGTCTCAGATTTTGTAATGGTTGCACCATTGGCAATATACAACTATAGAAAATTGTAGGGGAAGAAAATTTTATATTTTTCCCTACTAGGCTCTTTGGCTATCCCAACAATTAAAATAATGTAAGATATTAACAACAATAAAAAAAAACCCCACAAACATTTAAATTTATATGTATGGGAGCTCATAGAAATATGAGACTCAAAGCCAGGTTTTTATTTATACCTTTTATCGGTAGACAAAGAAACAATGCATCTGTGAAGAACTGACAAGACAAAGTGTTTGTGCTTGGGATAGTAAATTAGACAAAAAGCCAACAAGGTTTGTTTATGCAGGTCTTTTGGTCCAGAATTCCCTATTTCTGTGATAAGGATGTCTTTCTACCTCCTGGTACAGGGAGCGGACCTTTCGCATGGGAGATTTGTTTCAGGAGAACAAAGGAAGGTCAGAATGTCCTTCTGGCACTGCCCACTTCTTAAGTAACCTTAATTCAAAACAGAAATATGCCAAATGGCTTATTGTTACTGGACTGTGCGCATCAAAGCCCAATAAGGCACAAACAGGAGTTTGCAGCAAAGAAAGTGAGGGTTTATTTGTAGGAAGTGGCCCAAGTTGGAGCCAGGTGAGCTAACGCTCAAAGACCTGGCCTCCAAAGGATGGGTGATGAGTCCTCATTGACCATGGTGACTGAGGGAGTGAGGGTAGTGGTCATTACGGACTGGTCAAGGCTGGGGTAGGGGGTAGTTGATTCAGTGCATTTGGTCCTGTTGTCAGCCATGGCATCACCATGATTTCATTGCTTTTCTGGGTCTGGAGCTGAAACACAACTGAGGCCTACATGTTCTCTCTAGTTTGACTGAAACTCTGTCTCTGAGGAAAACAGACCAGAGGCTTCCTTTCTAAGAAGGCTTAATGATTTAGGAGGTGGTCCTGCAAGGGAGGAGGCAGGTGAGACAGGGGAAGGTGCTGGGATGAGGCCAGTTTGGATCAGAAGGAGAGAAAGGAGAAAAGGTCATGTTAAAAAAAATGAAATTCCACTAGCTCATAGCCTTCCCTGAACCCCATCAGTCAACAAGTCTTGTTTCTCAGACATATCTGCTACAGCAGTGGTTCTCAACTGGGTAGATTTCGCCGCACAGGGTAATGTCTGCAGACACTTTTTGTTGTCACAGCTTGGGGGGGGGGCTACTGGCATCTGGTGAGCTGCTGCTAAACATCCTCCAGTGCACTGAAGGGGTCTCGGATGTCACCCCAAAATATGCCACAAGCATTAATTGGCATAACATTATTGTGAGCTAAAGAACTAAGAACCAGCAGAAGCAGGGAAAGCTTTTTACCTCCTATAACAGCCAAAAAACAAAGTGTGAATTTCCCCTTTTCTAAAGAATACTTACATTTATACAGGAAATTTCCATTTGTTAAGACCACTCTGCACCAGGAAGAGAGCTACTTCTGGAGACAACTCTCATCACCTGAGATACTCTCACCTGCACCAGAAGACAACCCTTAGAAACCACATATTTCCTCCTCTAGCGTTCCTATGACTTGCTTCTCCCTGTGTAGGAGCTCAAACCTCCTTTTTCTTTGTTTAGCCTATGATGGTATATAAACCTGAATCCTCTAGCCACTTCCTAGAGCCTCATTTCTTTTGAAATTCCTGTGCAGATGTATGTAATTAAACTTTCTTTTTCTGTTAATTTGTCTTTTTATGAGTTTGAGTTGTAAGGTCCAGCCATGGAACCTAGGAGGGTATAGGGTAAAGAAATTTTCTTCCCAACAGCACAGGACAGTCTCCCACAACAAAGAATTATCTGACCCATTAACCAATGAGTTTATATGCATGCTAGAGGCCTGGTGCACTGGGGGGAAGGGGTGTGCTCGAGCCCTGCCTGTGCTTTCTCACAGTCTGGGACCCTTTGCTCCTTACTGCCTGCCTGCTTGCTGCTCCTTGCCCCACTCACAGCTCCTTAGTGCTGCCGCTGAGGCAGAAGAGGCTCCTGTCACTCAGGCTGTGCTCCCCAGCTGTAAGCCCAGCTTCTGGCCTTGCAGTGCTCCCCCTGTGGGAGTGCACGGAATACCAGGGGGCAGTTCCTGCATTGAGCGTCTACCCTCTGGTTGTCAGTGCACATCATAGTGACCAGTCGTTCCACTGTTTGGTCTATCTGCATATTAGCCTTTTATTGTATTATGTAAGATATGCATAACCCATGAACACAGACAATAGTGCAGTGAAGGCCTGGTAGGTGGGGAGGAGGGATGGGGACTGGGAGGGAGTGGGTCAATGGCGGGGGTGGTGGGAATAGGACATCTGTAATACTTTCAATAATAAAGATAAAAATTTTTAAAAGAAAGCAACACTAAAATAAATACTAAATAAATAAATAAGTAAGTAAAAGAATTATCTGGTCCAAAATGTAACTAGAGCTCAGGTTGAGAAACCTTGCTCTCTACCAACAGGACAGAGAGCAATCTAAAGCATAAAAAGTCAGCATGGGGTTCGGGAGCTTAGTAGCATAAGGGAAGCCAAACAAATTCTCCTTCGTGGCTGGGCGTCTTGGACATATTACTAAGAACTTCAGTGTTTCAAACTGTGCTTAATAAAATGACTCCACGAGATTAAACTGATGAGTTTTATTCCTGTCAGTCCACCAGTTATGGATTTGAGTGCTAGACCACTGCTTTCTGGCAGGACACGTGTTTTGGTTAAACTACTAGGAAGAAGAAGTCATGAAAGTTTCACCAAGCCACAGTGCCAGGAACCCATGTGTTGTTAGGAAATTAGGGGATAGAAATCAGGGTTTTAAAATAAAAGGTACTGGTGGTCTGTGGGCTAGGATTAAGGCTAAGAGGCTCCATAAGCAGCAAGTACAGCTGCAGAGCCAGAGACCATCCCCCTGAAGGGGGAGTAGGAGAGGAGGAGCTGCCTGGCTCTGGTCCAGGCTTCTGGTGAGAATAGGCAAGTCTCCAACCTTGGCTGTGAACTCAGGAGCTGGCTGTGCTCACTCCATCCTTCTCATGCAATGACCTCTTCACCACCTGCTTGGGCACACAAGGATTTTGACAACTCTGTACCAGGATGCCAGTGAGGTCTATATACTGATTTGCAATAGTATTGGTAAAGGAAATAAAGAACAAAGAGAATACAGGCAGGTTTGCATAAGTGGGAAAACCTTTAATCTGATAATCATTTATTCAATAAACATTTATTTATTAAGCCTCTCCTCTAAATAAGGTATGCAGAATTCGATATTTTCTTTTTAAAAAAATTGTTTTAAATGAACCTGAGAAGTTCTTTGAAAGTTTATTTCCAAAGATTTATGGCAGTTAACACAATTCCGGCAGCGGAGTCCCTCTGCATTCCACTCTGGACAGACGGGTCTCCGCTCGCTCGCAGGCTTCCTGGAGGTCTGACACAGCACTCACTTGAATAGTCTGTGGCAATAGAGACTGAACTTGTACACTTATCTCAACCTGGTACGGTGACTTCCTTCACCAGCTTGGTCTTTCACAGCTTTGCAGTTTAGAGAATATTTGCAGGTAACACTCAGACTCCGCTGCAGAGCTCTGGCTCGGTCTGTAATCATTGCTCACCAGGCGGACTGCCGGCCTCCATGTGCTCCATGCTGTGCAGAGGAAGCTTCGGCTCCCACGGTTACATCTTCAGAAAGGCCACCTGGAAAAGGAAGAAAGCCCCCCAGTGCTTTACTTATCTAACATGATGACACGGCTCATGCACATCAAATCAGAACAGGTGAGTATGGTCAATAAGGATGCATGTGATCTAAAAAGATTCTTTGGCCAGAGATTACCATTTTATAGAAGGAGCCAATTAGTCCTTCTAAAATGAATCATAGAGTAATTGAAATGATTCACACACACTTTAAAAAAAAATAAACAAAAGTTTTAATTGACACTAAAGTTGTGTTGCTGTGAAGTAACCCAGTTCTCTTTCCCATTGGTTCAAATAGCTGCTCAGACCTCCCATTAGCAGAATTCTGAGTCCTGCAGATCCTTGGGCAAGTCCAACTCCTTGTCACTCTCGGCGATTATGCCAGCTTCTCCTCAGGTCGTGCCAATGCTTTTAACCACACTCAATCATATTTATGGTGCCTGTCAGCAGCAATCAATCCTAAAACCCAACACTTTTAAATGTTTTAATTCATACAGGCCTACGCACAAAACATGTTCAGACTATTTAATAAGGCCCAGATCAAGTGCATCTAATTTCACAATCATCCTATATGATAAGACAGGAATATGCTAATTATCTGTTACACTGTGAGGCTTTAGGACCGGACCACCTAACGACCAGATCATGGATCTGCAGGAGGGTAGGGCAGCGAACTACAAGCAGGCAGTGGAGAGCTACAGGAGGGGGCAGGGCAGCAAGCTATGAGGGGGTCAGGGGGAGCTACAGGAGGGCTGCAGAGAGCCACTGGTGCACAGATATGTGCGTAGGGCTACTAGTTTTAAATAACAGAGAAACCATCATAACGTCAATCAGAAATGTTTTAGAAAAGTTTTGGTTCAGGACTGTGCCAATATCAGGCAGAGTTGGGATGTAGTTCAGAGATAAAGACCAGGAAGTATGGGAGGGTTGAGAAGGTCAACCTAGGCCTTTCTGAGGGGAAAGACTAGGCAACAGAAGTAACAGCATTCCACTCTTAGTGGTTCTTACTAGTAAGTCCCCGAACACAGTCAAAGGAGGCCTGCATTTAATGACCCTTGTTAAGGTGGAAGGGAAAAGAATCATGCAGGGCAGAAAGCATCTGCTTTATGTTAAGCAATTCAGAAGGATGTTCCTCTTCAAGCAGTGCTGGTAAGGAAGGAACCTGCTGAGTTTCCATATCAACTTCCTGCTGAGTCTCTATATCAAGTTTTGCAATGAGAACACCAAAGTTGTTCTCAAAGGAGCTGGCGAAGAAGAAAGGTTAAGATTCCTAAACAAAATGTGAACACGAACAGCTGTTAGAAACCTCAATGGCTTACTGTGAAAATTAAATGAGGTAATAGTTATGAAAATGTATGTGTTTCTCTCTGGCCTCTCAGATGATATCTGGTATTAGGAGTCCATAAACATCTTAGATGAGAAGGGGCTGTTCAAGAGAGACCTCCTAGGAACCTCAGGGAATGATCACAGAATTATAGAAGGGAATTTAGGGGCTGTTTGTTGGAGACCGGGTGTAAGCTGACATGGACCTTGCACCCAGAAGGACTAGCAAAGCTGGTCCCCTACCCACACAGTTTTCCCAGACTTGTTTGGATGGTGGTTATCAGTAGAATGAGAGCAACCTTTCATGGCTTACCAAGGAGTCTATAGCTACTGAGATTTGCTGTACTGAGAATCTGCCTGATTTGCTGTACTGAGAATTTGTCCTTCTGCTCTGTCTCTTCCTTAGAGGTTAAGAAGAACAAAGAATAGATTCCTCTTGACAGACCTCCTATTCAGTGTTTTGTATATAAAAAGCATTACGCAGTTAACAAAGTTGCTGCAGTCTCTCAATGACCTATAGTCCTCTCCATCACACTTTCCTGTCTTTCTTTCTTTTCTCAATTCCACCTCCCTACCTCAGCCCAGTTCAACCGTCTGACTTCTGGCTTGCTGTCTATAATGTGCCTACAATAAGTTTACAAAGACCTTCCAAAAGAAGACAATGCCAGAAAGATGAGGAATGAAACTAGTTATTTCATTTAAAAAACATATATATATTTTATTGATTTTTTACAGAGAGGAAGGGAGAGGGATAGAGAGCTAGAAACATCCATGAGAGAGAAGCATCAACCAGCCGCCTCTTGCACACCCCCCACTGGGGATGTGCCCGCAACCCAAGCACATGCCCCCGACCGGAATCGAACCTGGGACCCCTCAGTCCGCAGGCCAATGTTCTATCCACTGAGTCAAACCGGTTTCGGCTAGTTATTTCATTTTTAATTCTGAAAATTGCTGAAGTATTCTAACCAGGAACTACTCAGAATAACAATGACACTGACATATCTATATCTATATCTATATCTATATCTATATCTATATCTATATCTATATCTATATCTATATCTATATCTATCTATCTATCTATCTATCTATCTATCTATCTATCTATCTATCTATCTATCTATACATACATATATAAAAGGCTAAGTGACCCCGTCTCTCTGTCCATCCAATCAACCGACCTACCGGCAGCTACATATGACGTGCACTGGCAATTTATTTATTTTTTAATATATTTTATTTTATTTTTTTTACAGAGAAGAAGGAAGAGGGATAGAGAGTTAGAAACATCGATGAGAGAGAAACATCAATCAGCTGCCTCCTGCACACCCCCCACTGGAGAAGTGCCCGCAACCAATGTACAAGCCCTTAACCGGAATCGAACTGGGGACCTTTCAGTCCGCAGGATGAAGCTCTATCCACCGAGCCAAACAGGTATCGGCTGCACTGGCAATTTAAAAATAATGTTGACCCATGCATGAGCGACACTTATAAAGCTCTCGTTGGTACCAATTGCACACGTGTTTCAATCTGTCATTGTCGGTCGTGAATTTGGTTGACACTTCTATTATAGAGAAGGGGCAAATAGCAGTATTAAATATTTCTTCTAAATAATTTCCTTTCAATGTGCATGAATCTGTGCAGTGGGGCACTACTGTGTTTCCTCGAAAATAAGACATCCTCCGAAAATAAGACCTACTTACAGGTTTCCTTCTGAGTGAAATATAAGGCATCCCTCTGAAAATAAGGTCCCCCCCTAGGCTAAACATGAGAGATTTGGTCCACTGATTCTGAAAGAAATGGAGTCACAAGAAATTCACCAGGAAATTCAGGAACTGGATTGTTATGATGATGTTCCAGAAGATGATGACATGATTGTCATTGAATAAATGAGTAAATTCTTGATACTGTAGGATTCACAGTTTGTCTGGTTTGTGTTGACAACTACCGTATTACCATACCGTATACAGGTAATAAATTTCTTTTATTTTCATTTAACAATAAATGTGTACCATATTCTTCTTCATGGAAAAATAAGACATCCCCTGAAAACAAGCCTAGAACATCTTTGGAAGCAAAAATTAATATAAGACACTGTCTTATTTTTGGGGAAACATAAAAGTAGTTAAGGACTTTAGCTCTGAAATCACACAGACCAGTGCTTCTCAATGTTAGGTGATTTTGTCTGCCAGGTGACACATGTCAAGGTCTAAACATATTTTTGATTGTCACAACTTATGGGATGCCAAGTACATTCTGCATTTTTTGCAGGACACAATAACAAGAATTTGCAATCATCCCTGAGAACAGATAATGTACAACGCATTTTACTGTCTTTTTATTTAAAACATCGTGGGTTATCATTTCAAATGATGATTTTGTGTTCCTAGCTTTTAACCATGACAGGAAAAGTTGCTTTCCCTGACTGCCATTTATTTTAAGAGAGGCTAATTTTACTTGTTCCATGACACTGAGAAAAATCTCTATATTTCACTTTCTTTTTTTTTTTTTGTTCCCTAAAGCAAAGTTTTAAAGCTTTTCGGAGGATATCAGTACAGTTACAGCTTCAGGCCGCATTGTTACATTCCTAAAATATACAGTTACAAAAGTATAAGTCATTGTTAAAAACATGGGAGGACAGGACTCTTTCATGTTGGCTGTGAGGTCTGACCCCGCCGTGTTCCCTGAATTTGGACCCTTGGGAATGGAAAGGATGAGAGAGTGGAGACATCTAAATAAAGGTCTCTGCTTTGAGTCACCATCTACAAACCATCTTCTTAAACCACAACAGACAGGGCCAGGCTGATGGAACAGCTGACCAAATGTTAAGTTTAGAATGCTTCAATACGTGTATGTTAAACACTTTTTGATGCTCTCTTATCTTCGTTAACAAATGTATATGATGAAATTCTACTCCTCAGCACAGATTTAGAATTTCAATCAATAGAAAGGTATGCTGTCAAGGCAGGCTGCAGGAGATAAAATTAGCCTTTTATAAAAAGCTACATAACCATTTTAGGGTGTGCTAAATAAGACAGATATAATTGTGAAATACTGGAAAATGTGAGCTTCGTAATAATTACAGACCCTAGAAAAGACTCTTTAGAATACATAGCATAACCACAGACAACTGTTCCTCTTAACGGGTATTATAGACTTAAAAAAGTAGGTATTTAAAATGATGCTTTAAATACGTATTGTTGCCTAAGCATGGCTCATGTTCAGTTATTTCTGCCATAGGAAAAGAGAGTGTGCACTTTATATTATAAACTAAAGTTTCTAGGATCAAACTTCATTTACAAAATACAGTTAATATGAAAATACAAATTAGTTTCAACCTTTACCTTGTATCTAAGCCATGGATACACTGTGATTATTCACATGAAAATAAATCACGTAGATAAAAATATAAAAATAAGATAATTTTGTTAAGCATTTATAAATTTGGCATCTTAAGTAACATTGGGATTAAGCTATTTTGACTCACTAACTCAGGCCCATGCTGACGACACCTGCACTGAACTTTCTGAGTTGGATAAACAATGTAAGATATTGCTTTCTCGGGCAGGCAGACTGGCTTCACTCACTCAGTTCACCCAAGGTCAATACCTTCTACATGCCGGTGGCTGTCCCATCACAGAGCACACTGAGAAAGAAGGCTTTCCTTCAAGGTGCTAACATACAAGTGGGGAGGCAGTCCAGTAAAGAGATGATTCTAATTAGATGCCACAAGTTTAAGATGCCTTTTGCCTGCTGGCAGGAAAAAGACTGACCTTGAGTTATGAAAGGAAGTGAGATTTCAGAGCCAGTATCCTGAAAAATAAAAAATAATTATGGCTCTATTACTACTACTACTAATAATACTGTTCTGGCAAGGAAAGACAATAAAACAGGGTGGCATGTACTTTTTCCCAGCAAGTGAGGCTGCTGTGCTAAATGAATTAGCTGCAAACAGGAAGGGAGGAACCAAATATGTGAGAAGCAATACAGCGAGGGAGAAACTCCCCTCCCTCTAAACTGACAGTTATGTGCATACTTAACCGCAGACAGAAAAGAGGCACAAAGAGACCATCAGTGTAGCTCCCTCCCCCTCTCAGGTCCCCGACTCCAGAGTTCCTGCCTGAGTCCTGTAAGAGCCTTCAGGAAGCAGGAGAGGAAGAAGTAAGGTGGCTGACTACAAATTAATTTCAACCTTTACCTTGTACTTAAGCCATGGATGCACCGTGATGATTCACGTGTAAATAAAACGCCTGTTGATTTTCATCTTCCTGGGAACCAGCTAAATTAAGCACAATTATGTTTGCTAGTGGACATCCAGGTCAAAAGCCAGCAGTGGGACAAGAGCCAGCAGAGAGATGTGTGTGTGTGTGTGGGGGAGAAAGATAAGAGGATGGAGCCTCTTTAACTCTTAACGGGGCTGAAAATGTGGAAAAATGCCACCGTGACTGGGTCTTGATCCTATTCTTCAACAAAGCATTTAAGTTCTGGACCAATGGTTCTCAACTTTTCTAATGCCGCGACCCTTTAATACAGTTCCTCATGTTGTGGTGACCCCCAACCATAAAATTATTTTTGTTGCTACTTCATAACTGTAATTTATGGTTCTTGACCCACAAGTTAAGAACTGCTAGCAGGGTCACCTAAGACCTTCAGAAAACAGATATTTACATTACGATTCATTAACAGTAGCAAAATTACAGTTACGAAGTAGCAACGAAAATAATTTTATGGCTGGGGGTCACCACAACATGAGGAGCTGTATTGAAGGGCCGCAGCATTAAAAAGGTTGAAAACCACTAGACATAAGCTTCTCATCACTTCTTTCAGCATAAATGGATCATGGAAAGGAATGTGGGCGCTGGATGGTGCTGTTTTAGTGGTGAATGGGCAGGCCTGGTGCAATCACTGAAACTCCCAAGAGCATGGAGCAAACCCAGTAACTTTGCTAATGGCGGCAAGCCCGCGGGATGAATGTTTATACGACATCCGTCCTTAGGTGTTACATAAAAATACACTGCCTCAAGCACAACACATACTTGTTAAAGGAAATAATTGTATTTATGAATGAGTGTTAAAACGCATACTATCATACAGTGCTACCACAATAAATACACTGTCACTCATAAATCAAAGTGTCCTTTTGATTCCTCATTCCCATGGAAGGTCTTCATGGGGGAGCTTGGCAGAGAGAACGGCAACACCACAGCTCAGGACCAGAAAGGTGTCCTGAAAATCAGCACGGCCCGGCCTTGCTGGCGAGGAGGTTCACTCAGAAATAGACTCACCAGAGTTCAGAAATGAAGAGGTGTTTTCCTACAGTATCAACTGATAAACAATATTCCAAGGAAGCTTCACTTATCTATCTTAAGGTTGGGAACCACGGATGCTGAAGAAGACATGTTTGGGATCTCAGTGCAATCTGAGAGTCCAGGAGGGGACACGAACCCATAGCTTTCCATAGCAGATGCATGACTTTTGTCATCTAAACAGATTTATCTCACTGATATTTTTAAATTCCTATTTTAGTTGCAAATGGTAATTCTTCTAACAGAGACATAACCAAGGAAGACTCTTGCTTCATTCAGATAAAGACTTTCTTTCTGCTTCCTTGTCACGGAGGGAGGAGGGACTAGCTGGTGAGGTTGTGGCTGTGAATCCCAGTTGGCAGTGGGGGAAGTGCCATGAAAACATTACACAGGCAGCAAGGAGAGGCTGTAATGAGTGGTCCAGAGCCAGGACTATTCAGTGTGTGAGTGAAGAGCTCTGTTAGCCAGGAAGAACAGCAAAGGTGATCAACCACACTTTTTTTTTTTTTTTTTAATATTTTATTGATTTTGTACAGAGAGGAAGGGAGAGAGAGAATTAGAAACATCGATGAGTGAGAGTCATCGATCAGCCTCTTGCATACCCCCCACTGGGGATATGCCCGCAACCACGGTACATGCCCTTGACCGGAATCGAACCCAGGACCCTTCAGTCCCCAAGCTGAGGCTCTATCCATTGAGCAAACCGGTTTCGGCTCAACCACACTTTTTAGGCAAAAGGGTGAAGGAAGGTCACAGCTGTGCCTGCCAACTGTCCCAGACAATTTTATCTCATACCTGAATAGACTAACTTCTGCTGGTTGATATTCAACAAGTTCTTTACTGCAATGATTACAACTTAGAGAAACACTTACTGTGAAATCGAGACTTATTGGCTTACAGAAATGAAGATTTGTATTGTTCACTGTATTTTGTTGGTTATAAATGATTTATGAATATATGAATTATAGACAAAATTAGAAAACACAGAAAAGCACATAAGAAAGAAAAAGAAAAACGTAGAAACTCCATTACTGAGAAATAACAACTCAATATTTTGGGTGTACCTTTCTAGACTTTTACTTTCTATGTATAACTGAACATTTCTATAGATGCTGTTCTGTAATGTATAGCTTCTTGTTAACCTAATAATATGTTGGGATAATCTTCCCGTGACAATGAATATTCTTCTATGAATTTTTAATGGAAAGCAAATTTAAGGTTTTGGGGGGTGTTGATCGTTGGGTCCAAAGCACATGCTAGTGCAATCTAGCCTAGTGGTTTTCCTGGACATTTCCTGCTATGTCACTGCATCACCTGGGAATCTGTTAGGCAAATCCTTGTGCCTGCTCTAGCCCTGCTCAATCAGAAACTCTAGGGGTGGAGCCCAGCAACTAGTGTTTTAAAAGATCCCTTAGGTCAGTGGTTGGCAACTCATTAGTCAACAGAACCAAATATCAACAGTATAACGATTGAAATTTCTTTTGAGAGCCAAGTTTTTAAACTTAAACTTTTTCTAACACCACTTCTTCAAAACAGACTCACCCAGGCCGTGGCATTTTGTGGAAGAGCCACACCCAAGGGGCCAAAGAGCGGCAGCATGTGGCTCGCGAGCCACGGTTTGCCTACCACTGCCTTAGGCGACTTTATTTCATGCTAGAGTTTGAGAGCCAACCATTTGATAGAGCTGAGCAAACTTAGAGAAGGTAACTGACTTATTTACAGTAACACAGCTGGTAAGAAGAGAGGCTTAACCGCAACCGTAGGCCTTCTAACTCCTAATCAGCGATTTGATTTTCTAGACCAGGGCAAACCGAAGACAGTGGCCCAGAAAGAAACAAATGATCTCCAGCCCTGTTTCCTGATATTGACCAAGGAGGCTGAGCCCAGCCTCTACCAAGGGAGAGCTGAGTCCTCTTTGTTAGTTATCTAGAGACTGAAGGGGCCAGAGAGCACACTGACCTATAGTGCAGAGTTAGTCTGTGAAAAATTAAGTGAATGAATGTTGTTTGGGTAAGGGGCTGGGAAGGGTGGAGACAGGAAGGAGATAAGTCCTGATGTGGTTTTCTTTTCTTAACTTCATATGTGTTTTCCTAGCACAATTCTTTGATTAATTCTGGTAAAGAAAGCTGTCATTAATTTGACCTCAAAATAAGGCTTCCATGATGGCACCAAAAGCTGGCAAAGAAACCAAACCTTCTAAACATTGCTTGGGGGAGTATAAAATGGTTTAGATATTTTAGGAAACTGTTTGGCAATTCCAGTCTTGGACATTTATTCCAGAAGTGAAATCTTTATGTTCACAGGAATACCTGCACACAAATGTTCATGGCAGCATTATTTTAAAAGCCAAAAACTGGAATCAGCCCAGGTGAGCAGTTAAACAGTGGTACATCCATACCATAGGATACTATTCTGTAATAACCGGCAGCAAAGTGTTGATACGTGCAGCAACTTGGAAGCATCTCCAGGGAAGCAGGCTAAGTTTACAAAGCAGTCCCAAAAGGTCCCATAGGGCATAATTCCATTTATGTGACATTTGTGAAATGACTAAACTCCCCAAGTGGAGGACAAAGTAGTGGCTGCCAAGGGTGAGGGGCGGAGGAGAGGGAGAGGGTGTGGTTATAAAAGGGCACCTGGAGGGGTCCTCGTACGGATGGAACTGGTAGTGTCTTGATTGCGGTGGGAGAAACACAAACATGCACAGGCGATACAATCTCAGAACTTCACACTCTCGTGCACACACACACACACACACACACAAATAAGTATAAGTAAAAAAAAAACCAGGAAATGTGAGTGAGGTGGGAGGCACTGTACCATGTCAATACCCTGGCTATGATATTGTACTTTAGTTCCGCAAAAATGTTACCACTAGGAGAAACTAGGCAAAGTAGACAAGGGATGTTTTGTGTTATTTCTCATAATCACAAGCAAATATACAACTATGTCAATAAAAATTTCAACTAAAAACCATGCCGTAATACTTGGCAAATGATCTTGTCTAGCTTACTTCAATCCAATTATCTCTAGATGTAGCTTTGAGATGCATTCTTTTTAAAAATGTCCCTGTATTGTTGAAAGTATTACAGATGTCCCCTCTTTTTATTCCCCATTGACCCTCTCCTTCCTGCACCGCCCCTCCTTGGCCTTCACCACACTACTGACTGTGTCCATGGGCGAGGCATATATGCAAATAAACTCCCCGGTTAATCTCTCCCCACTCCTCCTGAACTCCGCTTAAGTCTTGCTCACGTTGACATTCTGGTCAACATATCACTGAGATCCCACCTCCCTCAGTGGGATGATCTGAGTAAGCCAGTAAGTTATTTTTTGGACTGAGCCCTGAAGCAGGCGGCTATACTGAGAAAGCCCCATTTTATTTACCAGGGGTAGGGCTAACAGCATGGCATTAAACATGCAGGTTACACACAACAGCACCTAACTCTTGGGTTTTACATGAGTACTTATTCTAAATAGCCTGCTAGGCATACCTTTTTTGCTTTTTTATTGTCATGAAGTAAATAATGAGGAAAGATTCTGGCTTTTTAAGAAAACGAAATGCCATGGACAAATTTCCAGACACATACATAATAGGGACTCAATAAGTATTTTTTCAGACTGAATACATTAGACTAAAACTATAATTTTAATTTTGAAAGTCTATTACCATATAAAAGACTTGGGGGAACAGGAAAAAAGAGAAAAAAGAAACATATGCTATACTATTCTAAAAAAAAATTATGACTTGGGTCTATTTTTATTTAGTTTTAAAATACATTTTTTCATATTAATTACCTTTTCTACATATTTTTTATATCATAAACATTTTTTACGTGCCTCTCAATAGTCTTTATTTTTAGTTTAAAAGCTGGAAATAGTCCTTCATGGCTTAATCCATTATAAACATAAGTTGCTCTTAGGTTTGTTAAGATCCTAAGTAATAATAAAATAATTATTGTCATGTTTAAAATTTTTATCCATATTTTAGAATATACCCTAAGGATAGTCATAGAGTTCTAGAAATGGAACTATTAGACTTAAAGATATTAATATTATTATAATTTGGTGCATATTTTTCCCAATGAGCAGTACCCACTGGCAATGGTGCCAGCATTAAGTCTTTCTTTTTAAAATTAGGGCTAATTTAATAAAAGAAAAATAACTTTTCAATGCTTTTTAAATTTATTTAATTGCTATGAGTTTAAACATTCTCCCAAATGTTCATTTTGTAACTGTTTTTCTTGTGAATTGGTTGTGAGTTCATGTCCTTTTTCTGTGACTACCAACAGGGGGTTTCATTTTTTTTTTTTTTTTAATAGTCTGTATAAGCTCTTCAGTGAGTGTTTATTTTTTTATGCCATGAAGAAATTAAGTACCAGGCATGGGCTCATCTCACTAATTCCTTACAAAATCCTCTTGAAGTAAAAATCTAGTAAATTAATTATGTCCCCAAAATATAAATAAGGGACCAAGGTTCAGAAAAATCCAGTAACTTTTGCTCGTTGCTGCAAGCTAGTAAGACAAGGCTGGGTTTGCAACCAGGTCTTTGTTTCCGAGCCCCAGGTTCATTCCATCATAAATGCTCCCTTCCAGCTAATTAGGGAGAGAGAGATAATTGCTGTAGTAACTCTAACTTAAGAAAGAGTCCATACTGTCATTCCAATTTTAAGCCAGATTTAGTAGCCGTTGGAATGATGCAGGCTCTCTATTTTTAAAGAAGAAAGTAGATTATTTCTTTTGGATTAGATGAAAGAAGGAGAGAGAAGACATAATGACAAATTAAACCCTTCCTGTAATGAGAGAGTAATTCTTTGATTAGAAGAGAAAACTTCTGGCAAATGAGGAGAACCAACAAGATGGATGAGAAAGTGGCCTGAAATCTCAGAAAGGAATTTCTGCCTATGAATTTAGAAAGCAGGATGAATCATACTAGTCTGGTTTAGTCAGTTTCAGTAAAAAAGATTATGATTTGGAATAATTAAATAACAGTTAAGGACTGGTGAGAAGGGGATCAAATTATAACCAGATGCTTATTTTCCTTAACCATTACTACTTCAGCATTACTTTGAAAATATGATATTTTAAAACATGCAAAATTTCAAAGGAAAACATGCCAATATATCCATGTCTAAATAAACACCACTTATTTCTTAAGCCAGTTATTTGGAGTTGTGGGAAATAAACAGTGATCCTAAAACTGTAATTAATCTATTTTAAAGATGGGATAGAGACTGGCTTACACGGATTTGAAACTACAAAATGAAATGAAAACAAATGCTGGGACTGACAGGGGGGACACAGTGAAAAGGACAATGCTGCGTGACGTTTTCCACGAGCCTCAGGGAAAGCCAAGAGGGCTCCTTCCACAGAACCACGGATGGCGTTTCCTGAAGTCGGGAACCGTCGGGAACCGTCGGGAACAGTCGGGAACCGCTCAGGGTGTGGGCTAGGGAAGGGCACACAGCGATCAAGCTCTCATTGTTCAGAGTGGTAGGCTTACACTCACATCTAAGCTCCATGGGAAGCCAGAAGAAACCTGGTGGATACTAGCAAAGTGCAGAAAGACAGGAAAGCTGGAGGTAAAGTTTACGGAACAGAGAGAAGTGAGAACAGATTTGTGTGAGGAAATAACACTGCACAGACCATGGGAGAGGAAAGACCCAGGCTCCGGACTAAGGGGGGAGCTGAGACTGAGTCCCCTCCTTAATGCCTACAAGCTGAATGACCACAGAGAACCTCAGCTCCCCCCAGACCTGACCACTGGAGGCTGTGAGCATCAGTGATAAAGGACGCAAATGGATCAGCAGGCCTGGGACAGCTGAGGCCCCAAGTAAATGGAAGAACTTATTAATAAACTATAACTAAATGTTTTATGTAAATGTTGCTACAGATGCATCTTTTTCTCTATCAGCTATTCATGAATAAACCATGTTTAATTATTTTAAAAGAAGGAAACACAAATGGCTGGTATGCATAAAATATTCTAGAATTAAATAAGGTTTTATTTGGCGTATACTAACCCAAGTAAAAATAACATCTACCAGTATCAGGTACTGAAATCGCAGATATTGCATCTGAGAACAAACTGCAAACCTGTAGTATCAGCAGATGTAAGAATGCAGATGGCTTAGTGCAAAATATCACCTGCTATTTGAAACACAACTCCAGGCCAGAGGTTACTAATGGACAATGTAGGGGCCTCTGAGGGTGGGTAAGAGGTAGTACTCCAACAGGTTCAAACCAGAACATCCTTGGTTACTAACATAATTCACTCCTTAGAAATTCAGGTCTGAATCCAGAATTGCTGTCTAAACAATGAGTTTTTAAGACATGAGCTATTTGGCTGAATTTGCAATGATTGGGCCCTTCATAAATACAACTAACTTATATCACAACTTTAACCAGAAAGAAGAGTCTGACTGACTTTTCATCAACACACTGTAAAATGGTGGGAATGAATAGACAGGGATAGGTTCAACCTACAACCTCTCAATCATTAGTGAATTACCATGGGGACAGGGTTTTTCTAGCTATTGTAGCATTGGATACTTGGAAATGACCAAAGCTCAACTATATTGTGTTGGGAAACACCAGCTTCCTTTAAAATCAGCTAACGGCCATAAAATGCTGGCCTTTGGTTCACTCTGAAGCCAGGATATGGCCATCTTTCCACAGAAGTCCTGGGAGTTGGCATCCCTGATGGACAGAAGAACCTGCAAACTTCAATGCCAGTCAGAGCTGGCAAGCTAGAGAGATGAAAGAGGCAGCCTGGCTCAGACGAAAGAACACACGAATTTTCCAGAGGCAACGTGGCAGGTCACCCAGCCCTCATGCCTTAGTCTCTTCATCTGTAACGTGGGGCTTCCAGCTTCCTCAACTTGCTCAAGGTTTGTGTCAGGTACACAGGTGTCTGTGACTGGTCCCAAGTAGGCTTTCTCTTCCCCACACCATGTCCGGGAAAGCTTTCTTAGCCAAAAGCATTCCTCCACTTGCCTAAATGGGGTCTGAAACTCATGACTGGTGAGCTGCAACATGTGAAATAAATCCTTCAGGATTAGAGAAGTTCTGAGAGGAGACACAGAAACATAAGCTTTGATCTGACAAGAGTAAGGACTGCATCTTTTCCAAGTTATAAAGCAATGAGAAAAGTACACTATGTTTTGATGGGGAGAGGAGAACATTTTGAAACTCATATATTGTTTTTCGTGTCTTGAACACACTTAATTGCTAACAGGCTCTGAGCATAAACAAGTGTTCTATGGAGTCTGCTATGCTCAGAACTTTCCTTTCTGTATACTTAAAGATAAGGCCTATAGAAATGTTTGAGCAATGTTCTCTATCTTCCATTTATTTAGGGGCAAAAAATTTCTTTGAAAGGAAAAAGATGTTTTTAGCAATGTCCCCAAATTTACTTGAGGTCTTCATCTTTCGAAGGTATGAAAAATGAATGGAAAATGAGTGAGAAATGAATGAAAAAGGTTCCCATTGGGGAAGTCTCTCACGTAAAGAACTTTGGACAACCAAGACCCCGTATAAGATAAGCAGATACAATTTCTTTCCTTTCTCAAGAATCCTAGGTTGATAGCATTAGTGTGATGGTAATAAAAGAGTGTGGAGAAAAGCTGGAAGCTCCCATATTACGGATGAAGAGACTAAGGCATGAGGGCTGGGTGACCTGCCACGTTGTCTCTGGAAAATACGTGTGTTCTTTCGTCTGAGCCAGGCTGCCTCTTTCATCTCTCTAGCTTGCCAGCTCTGACTGGCATTGAAGTTTGCAGGTTCTTCTGTTCATCGGTGATGCCAGCTCCCAGAACTTGCATTTCTGTGGTAAGATGGCCATATCCTGGCTTCAGAGTGAACCAAAAGTCAGCATTTTATGGCCGTTAGTTGCTTTTAAAGGAGGCTGGAGTTTCCCAATACAATATAGTTGAGCTTTGGTCATTTTCAAGTATCCAATGCTACAATAGCTAGAAAAACCCTGTCCCCATGGTAATTCACTAATGACTGAGAGGTTATAGGTTGAATTTATATCCATCCATTCATTCCCACCATTTTACAGGGTGTTGATGAAAAATCAGTCAGTCTCTTCTTTCTGGTTAAAGTTGTGATACAAGTTAGTTGTATTTATGAAGGGCCCAATCACTGCAAATTCAGCCAAGTAGTCTCATATTTTAAAAATCCATTGTTTAAACATTAATTCTGGATTCAGACCTGAATTTCTAAGGGTTGGATTATCTCAGTAACCAAGGATGTTCTGGTTTGAACCTGCAAGTTACACACCTTCAGAGGCCCCTACACTATTAGTAACCACTGGGCTTGGAGCAATCTTTCTTATTTCTTTTAAATTCTCACTGGATGATATGTTTTTACTGATTATGTGAGAGAGAAACATTGGTTTACTCCTGTAGGCACCTGGACCAGGAATTGAACTTGCAACTTTTGCTGTACAGGACGAAGCTCCAATGGAATCACCTGGCCAGAGTTATTTATTTTTTTAATGTTCTTTTATTTTTCCAGCCAGTAGCAGGCGATATTTTAAACTATACCATCTATATTCTTATTTTTGCAAACACTATAGATCTCTAGTTTCTGTAATCAGAACTTAGATGGAAAAAGAAATCTTTCTAAATGGACAATTAAAAAAAAATTTTTTTTAAACTATGGAAAGACATTTCTGTGTGAGTGAAAGAAACATGGTTCCGGAACCAGGCTCACTAGAAACTCCCCTGGGCATGGAATTATAAAGGTGACTCACTGCCTCGTGGGGGACAGGTCCCAGCTCTTAATTTGTTTGTCAAAGCTGTGGAAGGAAGCGGCAGGGCCGATGGTTATGTATAGCCTGTGGGCATTGCAAGGCTAGCCCAAATAAAAGTAGTTTTGTATATTTGGCCGGCTGGTTAGGAGGAGTATATCTAACCTCACTAAAGGAAAATATACTGTAACCTCACTGTCTGTTTGGAAAAAGAGAAGAAAACAATAAAAAGAAGGGCATGTTTCCTAGCAGTTTTAATTATTTAAACCACATTTATTCAGTTGCCAAAAGGTTTCTCAGTCCTTAAGGTTTAGGCAGCAGGTTCTTGTAAACAGTGAACCTGTTTTGGGGGAGCTTGAGGATACAAATGTAATGGGAACTTCTACATATCAACCATAAAGGACTTAGACATATCACAAAAGAAGACAAATGACCAAAACCACCTAAAAGATGCTCAATATTCTTTGTCATCAGGGAAATGCAAACAAAAATCATAATGAGGTACCCACCAGAATAGTTTAAATAAAAAAGGTTGATAACACCAAATGGTGATGGTGATATGGATCAACTGCAGTGCTCATACACAACTGAGTATGTGGGAGTGTAAAATGGCAGAACACTTAGCAGAAGTGGTTATATTTACACAATGGAATAATATACAGTCATAAAAAAGAAGGATATCTTACCCTTTGAGACAACATGGAGGGATCTGGAGAATATTATGCTAAGTGAAATAAGCCAGTCAGAGAAAGAAAAATTTCACATGGTCTCACTTATATGTGAAATCTCATGAACAAAATAAACTGACAAACAAAACAGGTACAGAGACATGGAAGCATGCAACAGACTGAGGCAGGGTCAAGAAGAGACACAGACAATAGTGCTGTGAAGGACTGGGGAGAGGTGGGAGTGGGAAGGAGAGGGTCAATGGGAGGGGGGAAGGCAAAGGGACATCTGTATACTTTCAACAATAAAGTTAAAAAAAAATTTAAAAGGTTAAACATACATGTACCCTACAGCCCAGCAATTCCATTCCTAGATAGTTACTGAGAGAAATGAAAACATCTCCACAAAAAGACTTTACCAGAATATTTAGAGCAGCTTCATTCCAAATACCCTAAATCAAAAATAACCCAAGTATCCATAACAGTCAAATGTATTAACAAATTGTGGTATATTCATACAATGGAACACTGCTCTGCAATTAAATGTAATAACATGAAAAAAAATCATAAATACATCATGTTAAGTGAAAGAGGACAAGAAAAAAGAGTACACAGTGTATGCTTTAATTTATATAGAGTTCACAAATAGGCAAAATGAATCTATGATGATAGAAATTAGAGACAGTGGTTTTGGGATAAACAAAAAGACCTGAAGGGAATTTTCTGGAGTAATGGATATGGTTTGCATCTTCTTATTGATGAGCACATAAAAGTGGTTCTCAACCAGGAGTGATTCTGCTTCCCTGGTGACACTTGGCAATGTCTGGAGTCACTGTTGATTGTCACAACTAGAGGAAGCTACTGGCATCCCATGGGTAGAGGCCAGGGATGAACAGGGCAGCGCCTACAGCAAAGAATTACCTAGTCCAAAATGTCAATAGTGGTGAGGCTGTATATCCTCAGTGTGTATATACTAAGTGTATATACAATTGTCAAAACTCATCCAAATGGACAATTAAGTTCTGAACATTTAATCAATGTTAATTATTACCAAAAGAAAGAAAGAAAAAAAAAAAAAAAGAATTGAACAGCTCCTCTCTTCTTCCCAAGTAGAGTTTAAAAAGAAGATTGGGAAAAAGTGAAAACTGTTTCATATTTCAATTATATGTGTTCAACTGCTTAATCAGTGCATTTCATATCCAAATCATGCTCAATTAATTATGAAAATAAAATATATTTGGGAAGTTTCCGGTCTTTGCTTCTCCATGTTGGAGCTTAGAAGTTGCCACTCCATCCTAACAAGTAAGAAGCTGAACAGACTGAAAAACCATCTCTTCTTGGATCCATCGGAGAGGAAGACACAGGGTAAACCAGGGCTGGAGAGACAGGAGAATACCGGAAATCGCTGCTTACAGGAGCTGAGCTTTATGAGCAGAATCCCCGTGAGAACTAGTGTGGGGTAGAAACCCCAAACTGTAACTGGGGAATTGCTGGAGCCTCAGTGTGAACCAGACTGAGTTAAAAACTGCTGGGGATCTGGTGGGAAGGACTCCACATTTACCTCCAGGCTCCACCAGGCACTCACAGCAGATACGGGAGAAAAATCCTTTGTGCTTCTGGAGGGAGGAGGGGTAAATAAACTGTTTTTGAAATATGCCAGGCACTTTGGTCTTCCTAACAAGACTGCCCTCAGGGGAAACCCGTTAACCGAAGCCTAACCTCCTGGGTATTAGCAGAGCTAACTGACCTGGGGAAGGGAAATAGCCAACTCCAGGTAACTCTAGCCATCCTGCCCCACCTGAGAGGGAGGAAAAATGAAACAAAAACTTGACTTATAAAATGTCAAAAAAAAAAAAAATTGGGGAAAGATGGGTGGCATAAGGGACATCATTTCAAGAACTCTTCTTCCAAGCTCACTCTTCCTGTCTTTCCTTTTCCCAATTGTATGATTCACACCTGGATTACTCTACTTAAAACTCCTGCAGGAATTCAATTTTGATGTCAGGAAAAGGTTTAAATAGTCCAGCACACAGACAGCCCTGAGTGATAAAGCCCAAAGCCCGTGCAGGCTAAAGGTGAGCCACCCTGGTTTCCCAGCGAGCCTCGGGCTGTGTCCCCATCCCTGGAAAGCCACACGCTGTCTGGGCCCCAGGCTCTGTGCTCAAGGCACTCACTGTCTGAAGCAGCCACAGGAAGCAGCAGGGGTGGACCTGGGCCAGGACTTCCAAGAGGCTTCCCTTTGTCCCACAGATCACACTGACAAGCTGGCAACGGACTCCCATGGTTTCTCTGAATCTCAGCGGACATTTCTGGTACAAAGTAAAAAGCTGTTCTTAAGTGGAGAGAAAAATGGATTCAAAAAGTGTAATGCCGTAGACTAGTCTGTGGTGCAGGTACTATGATGTTTGCATAAAACAAGTAGCTCATGACTCTGGTTACTAATATGTTGAATTTCATAAACATTTTTTTTTCCTTGGGGGGGCGGGGGGGGATCTGAGCTGTATAATTTAGACTTCCTGCCAGTGATATTTAGACTTCCCTAACACTTACAGTGGCACCCAGAAAACATTCTCTGCTAAGCCTGGAGGCACCCCTGAGCCAGCTTTGCCCATTACCTGTGAGCCTAAGCCATTCAAAAGAGACATTATTCAGAAATGCCTCTGGAGGAGATGCCAACGAGCTCGTTCACTATTCTAGCCTTCTCCCCGTCAAGAGCGTTCCCGTTAAGTGTAAACGAACTGATTTTTAACAGGAGCACCCACGTCTGCTTTCTTTCCCTTTACGCACAAGTACTGCTCCAACTATGGGGGGTGGGGAGAGGCAAACTAGAACTCCAAGTTAGAAAAATTGCCCACCAACACTTCATCACTCACTCACTGACTCTCAGAAGCCTAAAGCTTTCACACTGTTTTAACCTTCACACTGATTCTCCAGGATGTGAGGACGATGAGCAATGAAGCCCATTAGCTAAATTCTTTTGGAAACCTGACAGCCTCACGCTGCCTGCGCAGTTGTTCCTGTGGGCACATCTGCTGCACAGGAGGGGAATGGAATTGGATGTGGTCCTTCCCCTGCTCCCAACCTTGCCGTTTAAGATGACACTGAGTGTTGGGAGTGGTAGGCGGCAGATGAGAAAGGCGCCCTTACAACACATTGGTCACCGTCGCTGACACATGCCAATACTCCAACTTGAGAGTCATCACCTGTCAAACGCTTGAACTGCTGACTCCAGAGAGCTACTTCTTAAGAGCGGGACTCAAGAAAAGAGACAAAGCATCAGTGCATTTTAATCCCCATGCCCAGGCACATGACACAGACACTGAGAGGGGGACCACATGTCTCTTCTTGCTGACAGCTGGCGCTGCTGTGTTCCCAATAAAAACTGTTCTTGTCAACCCATCCCCATGTTTCCAAATAACCAAACTTGCGTGTGGAACAGAAATGCCTTCTCCAAATCTCTATCCCTTTGAGGTTTTGCACAAAGGACATTTTCAATAGACTTCCTGGGCCCTGGCTGGTGTAGCTAAGTGGTTAGAGCACTGACCAAAGGGTGTAGTTCAATTCTTGGTCAAGGGGATGTACTTGGGCTGCAGGTTTGATCCCCAGCCTTGGTTGGGGTGAGTGCGGGAGGCAACCAATTGATGTTTCTCTCTTCCCCATCCCTACCTTCTACTCTCTCTAAAAATCAATGGGAAAAATATCCTCGGGTGAGAATTAACAAAAAATAAATAACAACAAAATATATGTGTGTTGGTTGAAATGAAAAAAATGATTGAATTAATCGATTATGTAATGTGAATCCGGGTTTGGTACTTTGGAGTGTCAAAAATAATCCTATATAATAAAAGGCCAATATGCAAATAGACCAAAAGGCGGAACAACCAAACAATGATGTGTGCTAACCACCAGGGGGTGCACATGGAACATGGAGGGCATCGGCAGCAGGTGTTAAAGCGCAGAACATGGCAGAGGTGGAATGGTGGAGCAGGTGAGCAGGGGGCGCCAGACCAAGGTGGGGCACCAGTCGCTGTCATCAGGGTGAGCCTCTGGTGGTTACTGAAAATTCTTTGCTCCTGTGTGCTGCGGTCCTGCCCACCATTTGCACCAGCTGCTGGCACTGGAGATGCTGCTCGCACCTGCTATCAGTGTCGGTGCTGGCCCCATCACTCGGCGTTGTCAGTGGGTGCAAGCAGCAACTGCCAGCCCTGATCACCCCTGAAGGCTTCTCCACCTGCCTCTGCTCCCGAGGGGTGACTGGGCAGCAGCCACCTTGTACCTGCTGATGGTGCCGCCCCCCTTGCACCTGCTGCTGGTGCTGGCCCCAATTGCTCCACACCATCAGCAGGTATGAGAGGGGCAGGCGCTGTCATTGTGTGGTAGCAACTGCAGCTGGAGCAGGGCTGCCAGCATACAGGAGACCAGGGGCCATGGTGGGAGCACGAAGAAGGGGCCAACTGCACTGCAACCTCATGGCCCACAGTTCCTTTTAAGGTGCATGAATTCATGCACTGGGCCTCTAGTATTTTATAAAAAGTTTTTGCTTGCAAAAGAAAACATAAACAAAACAGAAAGACAACCTAATGAAAGGGAGAAGATATTCCCCAAATGATACAGCTGATAAGGAGTTAATATCCAAAATTTATAAAGAACTCAGACAACTTAACACTAGAAAAGAAAAAAAAAATCCAATTAAAAAGTAGGCAGAAGACCTAAATAGACACTTCTCCAGGGAGGACATATAGATAGCCAATAGCCATATGAAAAACTGCTCAATATCATTGATCATCAGAGAGATGCAAATTAAAACCACAATAAGATATCATCTTACTCCTATCAGAATGGATGTCTTCAATAAAACAACAAACAACAAGTGCTGGTGAGGATGAGGAGAAAAGGGAACCCTGGTGCACTGTTGGTGGGAATACAGACTGGTGCAGCCACTATAAGGAACAGTGTGGAAGTTCCTCAAAAAATTAAAAATGGAACTGCCTTATGTATATACCTGAAGAAACCCCAAACACTAATTTGAAAGAATATATGCACCTCTACATTCAAAGAGTGCTATTTACAATAGCCAAAATATGAAAGCAACTCAACTGCCCATTAACAGGCAAGTGGATAAAAAAAGCAGTGGTACATATATACAATGGAAATCTACTTGGCCATAAAAAAACATGAAATCTTTTGCGACAACATGGATAGACCTAGAAGGTACTATGTTAAGTGCAAAAAGTCAGATGGAGAAAGGCAAATAGCATTTGATTTCACTTATATGTAGATTCTAAAGAACAAAATAAGCAAATAAAATAGAAACAGATTCATAGATACAAAGAAGAGAATGACAGTTGTCAGAGGGGAGGGTGAGTTGAGAGGGCTGGTGGAAAAGGTGAAGGGCTTAAGAAGTACAAACTGGCAGTTACATAACAGTTATGGGATGGAAAGCACAGCATAGGGAAGATAGTCAATAATATCGTGACAACTAGGTATAGGGCCAGGTGGGTAATGGAAACATTGGGGGGAACCACGCTGTAAAGTTCATGATTTTCTACCCATTATGCTGTATATCTAAATTAACACAATAATACTGAATATAAATTGTAATTGAAAAATTAAAAAAAAATAACGTTTTATAGGATGGAGCTAATAAGAATTTAGAAACTGATGTTCAAAATCCCAGTACCCTAATACTCCCATGTTACTTGGCGAAGCATCCTGGTCAGAAAGTGACTTTGCTTCAAAAACTTTGTTTAAAGTTTTGTCCAAAGTATACAGACCCCTAGTGTTCTTCCTAGCTCTGTCAAAGAGGTAAATATCACAGAGTGAGGTCCCGAGGGTTCCTTCCATGGTGATCTTCTTACAAAGTTATTTTTTAGAGTAATATTGTAAAATTTCAAGAATTATAATTAGATTACAACAGTTTTCATGTTGAAAACACAAACAAAGACAAACTCAATCACCAAGTGATTCAAAATGTGGGAGTTAGGCAGCTGGTGACATTGGCTATGTGAAAATGGTTCCAAATATTTTTCTGAACATTGAGGCATTGTTTGGATCTTCACAATGACTATGGCTCACCATTTTTCCAAGGATTTGCTCTCCATGCATATTTTGTGTCATTCTAGTCTGCTACACTTAAAAGACCTAATCCCACAAGATCACCTATAATTAGAGAGCGATGATGCTTTCTTAGAAGACAAATATAGACACCATGGAGGCGATGCATCAGCAGTCTTAAAATAATTAATGCTTATCCTCGCAAGGCCACCTACATCGAGACACTTAGGAACAGTTCACTATAGCCATGTCACAGAAAGACGGCAAAATCATTTTTCTTATCTGCGGAAGTAGGTCACAGCAAGAACATTTGGCAAAAAAAAAAAAAAAAAAAAAAAAAAAAAACACCCCACAAAAACCCCAGAGTGTCCGTGAATGGGTTTTGTGACACCATCTTGTCATTTTTCACCTCAATGCCAGACTTGATCATCAGTTCATTCTGTGCTCTTATCTTCTTCCCACACAGTAAAAGGACCAGAATGAGGCATTGAAATGCTACGTTTGGGGACACAGCAAAAGCCCCATTTACCAGAATACAGCTTTCAAATTGAATAGCAAGAGCTGAAGCATTTGAAGCAGCCATAGGTTTGTTGTTGTTTTATGTACAATGCTATGAAAATGAAATTCATCATCATAAATTAGCAAACTTATCAGGAGTTTGAGCAAGGCACCGTGTAGGCATAGAGGCTGAAGGGCACAGCATTTCCCACAGCGACCTTTGACACTCAGCATATGGCCACATGGGGGAAGGCGTCTTATTTCCCTAGACTTCTACTTAAACTCGACCCTTAGACTTTGCAAAAACAATCAAGAGTTACCCGTGATTCCCTGGTGTTGCTGCTTTCTAAATAATGAATGACTTTCCCAGTGAGGATGGAGAGGGCTGAAAAGGGGGGTATAGAGTAGCAGGAAGGGGGACTGTGCCATTCACACTGATAATTTTATAATCTCAGGAAATGTCATCAGAGGGGCTGCCCTAACGCTTTGTCCTGTCATCGGTCATAAAGGCTCAACGCGCTTCCAGTACCAGCAGCTTTCTCCAATTGCTGCTGCGGTCTCCTCATCATCAGGTACTTGGGTTCAATGACAGACTCCGGGCTTTCTTCCTTAGGAACTGAGAAAATGTCTCTAGGAAGCGAGGCTTCTTGCCTATGGGCTCTTATTGACCTACATTTTTAAGGAATTTGCTCGGAAGTTCTGGGAAGGGCTAGAATCCCTTCTTTGGCTCCTACTCAGAGTTACTGATTTGGTGCAGACCTTTCTCCCTGCCCCCAGGTGTACAAAGAAGTTTTCATTCTTCACAGAATACATTGTGTGTGTGTTCACTTTGTCATTTTTACTCCCTCTTAGTGTCATTAATGACCTTCAAGCGTAGTTATTCTATGCTTTTTCCTCCCACATTCATCTTTTTATTTCTTCCCATTTTAGCATTGGAGGACAACTATATAATGAGTAGATTATAAAGTTGTGTCACAGTTCCCCTAAGGACAACTTCTTCCTTGAGCTATTAAATTGGAAAACACATCAAGGCTTTGTCACAAAGCAGGTGCAATCATTACAATGTAAAATTAGTCCATTTTCTAAAGAAAGTGGTGTAATACTTTACTTCTAACTGCACAAAGGGCTTTAGGAAGTGGAATATTTAAAAGAAACCTATCAAGAGCTTTAAAGAGTTATGTGCAAAGAATTAAGATATTTTGTCCCTACAATGCAGACAAAAGTCATACTGATGTATAAGGTAAGGCTATAGTTTTGACCTCTGAACACACTCTTGGAGGATGACCTGCTTTTCATTCAGGCATGCATCCATGTAGCCATCCACCTGACATTCACTAGGTTCCTCCAATGTGTCTGACAGAATAATAAATTAAAAGAAAATCTAAATAGCCTGGCGGGTGTTGCTCAGTGGTTGAGTCAACCTATGAACCAGGAGGTAGGTCACAGTTCGATTTCCAGTCAGGGCACATGCCCAGGTTGCAAGCTCGATCTCCAGTGAGGGGTGTGCAGGAGCCAGCTGACCAATAATTTTCTCCTATCATTGATGTTTCTATCTCTCTCTCTTCTTTCCTCTCTGAAATCAATAAAATAAGTAAAAAGAAAGAAAAAAAAGAAAGAAAGAAAATCTAAATAAAAAAACATACAAAAAACAATCTTTTCATCCTGGGAAATGGGTCACTGTTTATTCTCCGTTCTGGGCATGACACTCATTTGAAAAACTCTCTCAGAAATTGCATTTGCCTGTAGAAAGTGAGGAGGAGTAACAGGAAACCTCCCTGCAGGCAGACGCACTAAGTCAGGTGTCGTTTTGTAGCACTCTGTGAAATCCATGCCTGTCTCATTAGTTAACTGGCAGCTCCCTGGGCATGCACCACAGTGGGGACAAAAAAGGCCATCTCGCTCTTTGTTTTGCTATCTGTGTGGCTTGGACTTTGCCTCTCTGAGTCTCCATTTCCTCTTGTGAAAAGCATGAATAGTTGCTCCAGTCCCAAAGGGTGACTAATGAATGATTAAATAAGGTAAAATACACCAAGTTTCTATAACTGTGTCTGTAGTAAAGTTGATGCTTAAGAAATTGTAATGTTGGCAGCATTGTTATCATGCCTGGGGTTTACAGCCTAGGAGAAATAACAGCTCCAAAATCAAGGACTATTTTTTCCTGAGAAGGGTTAATTTCAAGGAGTCTGCAGAGAACTAGGCTGAAATTTAGCATATCCCTTGTACTAGCTCTGCTCCTCAAGCTGTGCTCCTACATCCCTTACCCAAGTACCCCACTTATGCAGATCTCTACATGAGCACCCCATTCACTGACCTGTCACCATTATCTTTTCCTCTATCCATCCAGACTTATTTAGACATAACTTAACTCAGGGAAGTACAATAGTTAAGACAGTTTAAGTGAGTCAAAGAAAAGGAAGCAGATCAATCATCTAAAAAGCTTGAGGATAGAATGATGGAAATGTGAGGAAGAGAATTTTAAGGAAACTAGAGGCCCAGTGCACAAGATTCATCCACTCAGGAGCATCCCTCAGCCTGGCCTGTGCCCTCTTGCAGTCCGGGAGCCCTCAAGGAATGTCTGACTGAGGGGGAGCAGGCCTAAGCTGTCAGACGGACATCCTTAGTGCTACTGCAGAGGCAGCTGCCAGTGCCGCTGTGCTCGCCAGCTGTGAGCCCGGCTTTTGGGCATCTGGCTGAGCAGTGCTCTCCCTGTGGAGCGCAATGACCACCAGGGGGCAGTTCCTCCATTGAGTACCTGCCCCCTGGTGGTCAGTCCACATCAGAGCGACCAGTCAGTCCTCCGTTCGGTCGATTTGCATATTACCCTTTTATTATATAGAATTATTGTATAGGATAGGAATAACTGTACCCCCCAAAAAAACCCAAACCAACAACAACAAAAAAAACCGATCCAAACTTAACAACAGAACTGATGTCCAGTTGCCGAGAGGACTGATTTCATGTGTTCACCTAGCTTGGTTCACAGAACAGAAACAGGAGAGCTGAAAGAGACTTCAAAAATAATTCATTCAAATCCCAGCTTTTTAGAGATAGAGGAACGGAGGCCCAAAGAAGTCTTAAGTGACTTGCTGAAGACCACCAGACTAATTGCGGCAGACCTAGAACCAGAACCTTGATTTCTTACAAGGTTTTATTCCAAAAAAGCATTTAAAGTGACTAGGACATGGTATTTTAGGTCATTAATGTTACTGCATTTTGTTTTGTTTGCTGTTGTGGTTTTTGCGTAGTATGCAAAAGATGCAGTCTGACCTTTAAGAGGGGTTTGGATCTGAGGGATCTATTTTACGTGCCAGGTGGCGGTGGTGGCGGCAGCAGTGAAGCCGTCCACGAAAAACCTGAAATTGCTTGCCAAGTTTTAAGTGGATGTACGTTTATCTAAAATAGGGCCCAAAGGTGTCAGCAAACAAAATGAAGTTAAGTGAACTGGGCAGAGACGAAGACGGGCAGTTTCCAAGCTGTTGCAAGCAATGCCGACATGGAGGTGCAGGGAATGGAGAAGTTGGTTGGCAGACAAACCCCTTGGTCCCTCCTGAGCTTTCTAAATTAGCGTTCTGCTGAGTTTGCTAAAGAAAAGGCTTCTGCTGCTGAAAATCACTGTTGGACCACATCCTAGCTAATTTCAACAAAGATGTGACCTTCTGCCCATTAAAAATAAAATTTACAGGACTCTGCCAAGACTTCCTTCTCTGGCTGTTCGATTTCTTTCATGTTTATCGATCATGGTGATACCTCTTGCCTTCCCAACATCTTCCTGAATGCCTGCTGGTGGCCAGAAAATAAGCACCAGGAATTGAAAGTGGCTAGAAAAAAAGGACCTGAGTCCATCCTTTCTCCTTGTGAGGAGAATGGAAATCACTTTTTCTGTTCCCCTATTTCTCACAGGATGATCTTGGACCCCAAGGCCAAGGTGCTGCTATAGATGGATGAGAAAACCCAAGTGGATTGTCTATCTTTTCCTTTTTCTTACAACCTGAGAAATGCTCTGCCCTCCATTTTCTCAGACAATAAAGAGTTGAGGGCATAGATTTAGAAACAAGAACTTTTACCTTCTACAGAATATTTGAAACTTGACATGGGGAAAAATGAGAACTAGAAAAAAGCAATAAAGCTTAGAAAGCAATACATTTGGTCATTTTCACCCCAAATTAGAACTTCATGCCCTTAAGACACAAACCTGAATAATGTTGTTTGTGTTGCTTTAACCTTAAGCTATAATATGGCAAAAGCAGATTATAGGAGATCACAAAGAACAGTTATAGCATTAGCAGCAGCTAGCAGGAGTATTCTGGCAAGCAATCACTCTTACAGATTCAGTTATAAAATCAGGATCACAATTTGGGCCAGTGTGAGTTTGTATGCAATTTTTGTATAAATATATGACTGCAAAAATAAGTACCATTCTGAAAAATGACCAGCCCACAAGACATTTTTATATTTGGAGTTTGTTTCTCTTCCTTTGCTTTTACCCTCTCAGTCGTGGTGTCTGTGAAGAACAGCAGAGCCCTGGGGCAGGAGGGGTGAAAGGTCAGGTGGTTCCACTCCCTCCCTCCTGCTCTCCACAAGTTCAGCCATTTCTGCTCACCAATATGATCTTCAGAATTGGAACTGCTAAAGATTGACTAGCTGGACCTACACCCAGCAATGCTCTGGATGCTATAAATTATACTAAAAAAGTGTAAGATGATGTTCCTGTTTTCAAGGAATTTATCTCACTGGAAACCCCGGACATTAAGCGGCTATGAGTCATACTAAGCGATGGTAGCCAGAGCAAGGAGCAGTGAAAAGGAGATATTCATCTGATTGTCTCCCTTGGTGCTCCTTACAGGACCTAACACAAGGTATGTACTGTAACTCAGCTGGCTGAACCAGGGATACAGATAACAGAGAACTGGGATGGGCAATAAAAAGGCCAACGTCTCTACTATTATCAGGAGCAAAAGCTTAGAATTAGAAACAGAAGGCACAGCCGAAACCGGTTTGGCTCAGTGGTGGAGCGTCGGTCTGTGGACTGAAATGTCCCGGGTTCGATTCCGGGCAAGGGCATGTACATTGGTTGCGGGCACATCCCCGTTAGGGGGTGTGCAAGAGGCAGCTGGTCAATGTTTCTCTCTCATCGACGTTTCTGGCTCTCTATCTCTCTCCCTTCCTCTCTGTAAAAAATCAATAAAATATATTAAAAAAAAAAAAAAGAAAGAAAAAGAAAAGAAACAGAAGGCACAGTCCCAGGGATAAAAGTAACAGGCATGTAGTTGGCACTTAGTATATTCCAAGTATTTCTCACATATTCACTGACTTTATCATTGCCCACAAGTGATACTATTGTATTAGTACACAGATGAATAAACAGAGGCTCACAGATATGTTTTGCCGGAGGCCCCTCAGCCAGCGTGTGGAGGGGCTGAATGTTCACACCACACCTGTCTGCTTTTTTAAGACCGGGCTCCAATCTTGACTCCTTAGTCCTGTCATTGCCGAGATCCTGTCCGTCCATGTTAGCATCCCTACCATGATGTCTTATTTAGTTATTAAATACTAGAGGCCCGATGCACAAAATTCATGCACTGAGGGTTGCGAAGGGGGGGGTTCCTCAGCCCAGCCTGCACCCTCTCACAGTCTGGGACCCCTCGGGGGATGACCGACTGCCGGCTTGTGGCTGGATGGCCTTCTGCTGCTGGACGGCCTACTGCTTGAGCTTTAGCAACTGCTGCATGTGCACAGGGTGAGTCACCATGGTCTGTCCTGCGAACACCATCGAGTGGAGTGGGTGAGTCAAGCACGGAAGCAGGCTCACCCTGAGTTCCCTGCGCTTCCCTGAGTCACTGAGTTGTTCAGACTGTCTGTCTTCTACAGAGAACGGCACCAGGATTGGGCCTAAGCCGGCAGTCGGACATCCTTCTCATAGTCCGGGACCCCTCGGGGGATGTGGCAGTATGCCAAGTGGCAGGTGGCCAAGGAGGAGCCCGAATCAGGGCGGGCACAGTGCTGCTGGTGCTCATCCCAGCCTGCTACACCTGCTGCTTCTGCCGAGTCAGAGAGGCTCCCACCTTGGCAGTGGTGCTCACCAGCTGTGAACCCAGCTTCTGGCTGACCACCAGGGGGCAGCTCCTGCATTAAGCTTCTGCCCCTGTGTGGTCAATGCACATCATAGTAATCAGTTGTTCTGGTCGTTCCACCATAACAGTCACTTAGGTTTTTATTATATAAATAACGAAGCTCATGAAGCATTAAGACATTTCTGCAGAAAATTTACTATACTTTTCTACTTTTCATACTAACGTATCTTAAATACCATTACTCGAGCATCTATAAGATAGCAATATAGAAAACCATAGCGCACACATGATATTTAATTTCCACAGGTTTATACTGAATATACTGAATAAGTTAAATTATTTAGGCATTTTACTTAGCTCTGATGAACAGAACATTGCAATAAATTGGAATATTATGATGGATAAAATCAGTGTTGGTGAGTGAAAGAAGCTACAAACCTGATGAAAAGTAAGGGTACTATTATAAGAAAATTATTGTAACACCTACACACACTCCAAGTGTTCACTTTAAATAGGAAAAACAAATGCAATGGGATCTAGCTCCAAGACAAGGAAAGTGCACATATCTAAATGCCACTTGCTACTGAAGAAAGTCAGCTGAAGGTGCATTCACTCTGGGTAAGGCACTAATTAGAGGGAGTTGTTTTTAACACCTGTGCATTATCAGCTGCACCCTCCCCCAAATCCAACTTAATGTAGGTTCATTTATTATATTATAGAAGTAACCTTTTATTTTACCTACCCAGCTGCCTGCACATGCAGCATCTCCTAAGAAATCAGACACTGAAGGTATTAAAAGCCTTTTGCTACCGATGAAATCTGAAACCAACACTGCTGCTTATAGAGAAGGGGGATATGAGGCTTTTAGAGAACTAGGAACAGGCTAAGGTTCTGCCAGCAAAATCCTGCTTCATCTCCTTTTTTAAATGGGTGGAACAAGAGGACAGTTCAAAGTGAGCACTTTCTCCTTCCTTTAGATTGAACTCATTGGGGTGACATTGGCTAATAAGATTATATAGGTTTCAGGTGTACAATTCTAGAATACATCATCTGTATACTAGTTGCCTGCTGCACAGATCTATGTACATTGAAAGGAAATTAGAAGAAATATTTTAATATCGCTATTCGTCCTTTCTCTATAATAGAAGTGTCAACCAAATTCACGATCAACAATGACAGATTGAAAAATACTCATGCAAGTGGTGCAAGATCTTTATATGTATTGTGCATGCATGCGTTAACTTAGCCTTTTATATAAAGAGAACAAACTTGCTTAATTGGACCTGCTTTTCTGATGTAGCTAAACTTTTTCTAGCCCAGTATAGCACCCCAACTTCTCTTTCAGGTAATTGTCAGCAAAACAGCAGTAAATATCAACATGACGCAGATTATTATTATAGATCATGCAGGGAGAACAGAGGGTAAGATGTGTAACTACAGCAGTTTTTTACTCTATTCTGTGCAGTGAGAGAACCTGAAGTCATTTCCAAGGTCCACCATTTCTTACTTCTTTTCAGTTGGATCAAGCTTCTAAACTTTCTAAATCTCCGTTTTCCAGCTAATGAAAAGAAAACAGGATTCCACCGAGTCTCCTATCTACCTACTCCAGAACATCTGTGAGGATCAAATGAGATGAGGCTCAGGAAAATGCTTCACGGATATTTGGTTAAAATGTAAAATATTTGCACCTGGCTATAAAGCAGGTTGTGTTTCTGGGTTGAAGAAACTGCAAGAAGGCTAGTTGCTATGAAGAGGAAGGTGGACATTGCTGCTACATGACATCCTTATCTGGCACCCACAGAGACCTTTTCCAGGCTGGGCTGGGCTAGGCTGTGGGCTGCATTTTGCGCCATGGGGTCTTGGCAGCATCAGCTGTGATTTGGTGGGACCTGCATCCCACTTGAGGGAAGCCAAGTGTTGCTTTGTTGGTACCAAGTCTGCACTGCCTTTTTTCTATAAATGGCCAGTGTATGTCACAGCAGCTCATGAATTAGCCACTATCCCCTGGTGGTCAGTTCATGTCACAGCAGCCAGTCGGATAGGAGGAGGGACACTTAGCATATTAGCCATATATATAGATGGTAGTGTGTGTTCACCACCCCAAGTTTTCTAATTCTTATTTCCAGCAGAAAAACAAGTAAATTCATATAAATAAATCAATTTCCACTTTCTCCTGAGATATTACAGAACCCCAGCTAGGAAGAAAGGGAAGGAAGAAGAAAGCAAGATCAGGGCAAACCGAACTGCAATAAATGCAGGAAGAAAATAAAGCTAACTCCCTCGTTTTGGAAATCACTTTGCATTTCTCCTCAAGTGATTTTTTGATTTCTGAAGGAATAATGCTCATCTACTCTTCTACCAGGAAAATAAAAGTAGGGATAAGCAAAAAACGTTATTTCCTGGATCTTACGGTTGCACAAACCATTCACAAATCTGAGCTTCTTTATGCTATTTTTATATGCATGATATTATAAAGGTACAAGTTTTTAAAAAAAGTCATTTTACAGAAGAGAAAATGATGGCATGGGGCACTAAGAAACACACCTGAGTTTACCCGATGAAAAAGATGTAAAAAAAGACAAAAGTGTTTTCCAGAATAGGTTCTTAGTTTAGCTCAGTTAAAGTACCATGGAAACAGGATGATGCAATGAGATGTAAACTGTGTGCTGTCTTCTTGCTGCTGTGGGTTCACTCACAAAGCATTATTAGACAGACTTCTCTCTCCTCTCCTGCCCTGGAGCAGAGAAAGGACAGAAAGGCCCTGTGGCAAGTGGATCCTGGCCTCCCTGGTCCCTCCTTGAGGCTAGAGCTTCCAGGCAAGGGTCGTGAGATGCCCCACAGGAGAAAGTAGACTTCTTGAGACCCAGGTCAGGGGACGGACGGGTTGGAAGTTGCAAAGTAGTGGTAGTCACTGCTCTTTTTTTAGTTTGTGACCATAGAAGTATCAGGACTTGGGTGGGCAGGTGATTATAAGGATGCCGGCGGAGGTCCTGGAGGCGGCGGCACAGGTCTCAATTACTGGGCTGCCACAGAGAAAGTCAAAATCTTCTTTTGGATTTGGGCAAAGAGTGTCTTCCCAGAAATCTTTTTCCTGATTTTCCTGGACTGATGGAGACTGGTTACTTTAAGAGGATAAACTGACTGATTACTTTAGGAGGAAGAAAAGTTGCTTGAGAAAAACACACAGACATTGTAGTTTCAAAATCTATCCCCAAGCTGACAAACAAGAAACAATGTCACACAAAAACTGGCTCACTTCATAGCTTCCTATCTGAGGAAACAGTATTTCAGATATCACCATATGAAATTACTGTACTAAGAAAATCACATTTTCCAAGTCCTGTCCATAACATCAAAGTTCAACTGGAAAAAATACATAAATTAACAAACAAATAAAACACTGCTTTCATAGAGAGAAGTATATGTTAACATGGTAACCAAATACCACAGAGTTGGCTGAAATTGGGGGAGAGAGGTGTTTGAGATGAATTATGAAACAATCCGGATCCACGTCCAGCAATTAATCTCTAAAGTCCTTGGCCAAAGCTTCTCTTCTCATCCAGGCTGACAAATGTGGTTTGGGATTTGATATCCAGAAAAATCCTTGGGAGGTGATCTAAGAGCAATTTTTCTTAGAGAAGGCAAAGCAGTGAAGGTGGTGTGGTAAACTGCCGTCAGTAGTCCTCTGATATGCTTATCTTTTTAATATGGTAACACCACGTGGATCAGCAAAAACACAATCTAACTGGAAACTTAAGATATAGGGCATACTTTACTGCCTTTTAAAATAGCAATGCATCAACTCTGAAAATATTTCATCAAGCATAATTTAACCTTCCCCGTATGATCCAAGGTCACCATTATGAATTACCTGTTAACTGTGTGATCATGGGAAAGTCCCCTAAGCCTCCCTGAGCTTCAGTGTCCTTGTCTTTACTAAGTGAGTGATTGTATTTATCTCACAGAATAGTGATGGTGGATTAAATAAGATCGTCCCTGTGAAGCACTTAGCACAGACCCCTTTACATTATTAGAAGACCCACAATGGTGGCTTCTGTTACTTTTAACAATTTACCTATTCTTTTTTAAAATATATATTATATTGATTTTTTACAGAGAGGAAGGGAGAGAGATAGACAGATAGAAACATCGATGAGAAAGAATCATCGATCAGCTACCTCTTGCACACCCCCACTGGGGATATGCCTGCAACCAAGGTACATGCCCTTGACCGGAATCGAACCTGGGACCCTTCAGTCCACAGGCCGACGCTCTATCCACTGAGCCAAACCAGTTTCGGCATTTTCCCTGTTCTTGAGTGTGATCTAGAAAATTAGGCTGACCTTTGAGGGTAACTTCTGAGGAAGTACCATATAAGGTTTAAAACTTTAAGAGATTTATTTATCTTCTAGACGAGGAAAAAAACACCAAAAAACAAAAACAAAAACTCAGTTTCATCCATGTACTGTAGTATGATGTTAGAAGAAGCCCTCTCAGTAAAAAAATATTTTTCAAAAATGCTAAATATAATAGGTGTTTAGATCTTTTCCACACATAGCTAAGTTATCAGGAGAACAGCGGGATCCTCAGAGGCAGAGAAGAATCCTGAAGCCTCTTGGTAAACCATGGCTGAAGGAAGGTTCTTCCTGAGGCCGCTGCCCATCCTGGAAGGTCTGACTAGAGTGGGAGCTTTAAACTGGGAATTGCTGGGGGCCAGAGGGTGACCTGAGGCTCTGCAAAGCAGCAGGCTGGATCGGAACTCCTGAGATCCCTCCGCTCCCCAACAGGGAATGCAATGTACAAACAATCTGCCTTTAGAGGCGGATGGGGGAGAGGTTGTGCTTGCCTGCCTGTTTGGGCCTTGGCTTAGAGTCTGGCACGGAGGGTGAGGGGAAACACCCCTGGGAATTCCCAATCATAAGCCTACTCTTGGCATGTTTGGGATTAGAATTCACCCTAGTTATGGGGCCTCACAAACAATCCTCTGTGCTGGAACACACTCAGCCCAGGCCTCAGAGAACTCCCACAGAGGAAGTTCCAAGGAGAACAGAGCTCGCCATCACAAGATAAGACAATATGTGAGCAGTCAACAGAAATAACTTAGAAAAGTAGACCCAGAAAACTGTAGGTATTTTAATTATGGGAGAGTAGAAGTATTAAAAGTATGCCTATGTGAGACTTTAAAAACTTACAGGAAGATTTGAAAAAGAACTAAACAGTATTCGAGGAATAAAAAAATATAAAAGTTGATATCAAATTTAACAGATAAGGCAAATATGAGATTGGATATCACTGAAGAAAGATTACTGACTAAGACTAATAGTTGTGGCAGACATAAAGGGTATATTCTGAACAACCTTTACTATAATTCTGAAAGTACAGATGAAGTAAACAAATCCTTAGAAAAATATAAATTATTAAAAGAGACTCAAGAGGAAATAAAAAAAGCCTGAATCATCTGAAATATTTACCTCTGTCGAATCAGAAGTTAAAAATTCTTGCAACATAGCAAATAGCAGGCTCAGATAGTTTCACAAATAAGTTTTACCAAACAATTAACTTTAATCATCCAGAAACAACAACAAAAAAGAAGGAACTCTCTCCAAGTCATCTTATGGTGCTATCAAAACCTTGACACTAAAACCCTACCTACACAGACAGTAGAAGAAAGGAAAATCAAAGCTTCTATTTCTTCTGAACATAAATTCAGATCATAAATAAAATATGAGCAAACTTTGTATCATGACCAAGTTGAGTATAACTTAAGAATATAAGCTAGTTTAACATCTGAAAATTAATTCAAATAAATCACCATATTAACAGATTGAAAGCAGAAAAAATATTGTGTTGAAACAGCCTAGAGGTAAAAAAAATAAAATAAAAAATTAAGCTTTGTAATGCTCTCTGTAGGACATCATACCTTCAATGTATAATTGGTACTTCAAATGCAGTAGAAAGAGGCTAATTTTTTCTTAAGCAGAAACGTATGCAAAAGCAGCATATAAAGAAAAGAAACCAAGGAAAAAAGAAAAATACTTGTAAATCTGCAAACAGCAGATATTAAACACATTAATTTATTACAAAATGTTTACTGAGTCCTTACTACGTGGTGAGGCACTGTACTTGACAAGATGCAAGTACAAACAATAACAACAAAAGCCACAACTAAAAACACACTAAAAAGGAAAAATACGACCCTTTAAAACAAAATACTTTGGTGGAAAAGTAAATTGATATTAACATTATAGAGAGTAATTTGGCAAAATCTATCAAAGTCTCAAAAACATTCGTATCCTCTGACCTAGGAAATTATTAGAGATTTCGTCAAGCTTATAGACAAGAATCTTTATGACAGTACAATTTATTTGTTGTACAAAAGCTGAATTTATTGCTTATGAGAATTGCACAGTAACTTTTAAGTTTGTTCACGGTTTTTAGTATCACCAATTTAAAACACTGTATTTTGCCTCTTGGTTTAACTGCACACACTGAAAAATGATGAGGTAATTTATAAACAACCGATAACCATTTATAGAATATCTTTTAAAAATCCTTGCCAACCAAAACATTAGCTTTTTCTTTAAAATCACTGAATCTGCCGGGACCGGTTTGGCTCAGTGGATAGAGCGTCGGCCTGCGGACTGAAAGGTCTCGGGTTCGATTCCGGTCAAGGGCATGTACCTTGGTTGCAGGTTCATCCCCAGTAGTGGGTGTGCAAGAGGCAGCTGATCAATGATTCTCTCGCATCAATGTTTCTAACTCTCTTCTTCTCTGTGAAAAATCAATAAAAATATATTTAAAAAAATAAAATCGCTGAATTAAAAAAAATAAAGGCATATATATTTCATTTTCTCTACATTAAAAAAAAAACTACCATTTGTTTCTTTTAAAATATTTTTACCCATGTATTCAAAAATATTTTGAAGTTCAACTGTCCCATTTAAGGCAGAACGTAGGCATTTCAGGCATTTAAATTAAACAGTATCCTTGTCTTGACTGAACCTAACTAAGAACTCTATTAGAGTCTTTGTTGGCCTTCTGCACATGCTTTTCGTAAGATGTGAAGTCTCATCTTTATTGATCATCATACATGCCATGTCCATGTGGCCCACTTAGAATGAGTCACACATTTGTTCAGCTATGTTGTGGCTGAACATGGCTCTGCAGATGCATATTGTCCAATGTTATTAATTTAACATCAGCAAGTTGACAATCTATAACTTGTCTTCTTCAATGTTAAAATAGAGCATTCCTCTAAACATGGTCCTTCCCATTTCAATCTGCCTCAAATAGTTTGATATGCCACCAGTATGAACTGGTAAAAAGTCCAGTGTTACCTGTTCTCAAAGCTATGTCCCTGGCACTTGTTAAGGTTGGAACATTTAAATGAATTTGGGATTGAAGATGTATGCATAACAGATATCAGCTAACATGATCCCTCCATTGGCATGGATGTTATCAGCTTGTATGCTTTCCTATTCTTGACTCTATGGGCTTAGGCCTGCGCTTACTTTCACCAACAGGGCCACCTCTGTTATATTAACTGGCAAGTTGACTCGGCAGCAGTCACAGTGGCTGAGTCACAGCAGCTCCTCCCACATCAGCCCAGGTAGGATAACCATGAGGGTCAGAAGAAACTCCCTTTCCACAAACACCAGTGGTGTTTCACTGGCACTGAGGCTGGCCCTGTAGCGGATTTCTAAGACTGGGGGTTCATCATGTCCTTTGGCCATACTTTAAAAAGATCCAATCTCCTGTTCTTCAGGCCAACACTGAGGTGTGGTCTGGACCCGAGCCCTGCCTTCAGCACTTTAGAGATTGTTCTCAATAATCAGTGAAAATATGGTAAGCATCACCTCATTGGCTGGAGTCTCCATCAACTAAGGCCAAGTTATGCCCAGAATCAGATAGGACTCCTTTCCAGCAAGCCTTCGGAACCCCATTTTTCCTACTTCAGCTCGTTGTATTCATACCAAGAGGTGCTCTTTCCATTCCATACATGAGGTCGTTTTGTCATGAAGTTGCCTATTTTGTGCTGCAAGATAAAATCTCATATTTTCTTGGCCTTCATTCTGGTTTTCCTGGTCATTTATTTCATCTGCCTTTTCTTTTCTTTTCTTTTCTTTTTTTTCTTGCCTAGGACAACAGGATGCTGGAGAAGTCAGGATACAGATCATTAAACGTTCATATTTTGCCTGCCTTCAGAGGTGGTTCAGAATGATCAAATTTCTCGTGACTTTCCATAAGTCTATTTATTAAAATTCTCTCCTGTCCATGTAAACTGTGGTCCATCTTCCTTTCTTTGGCAGAGACTCCTAAAACGGGGCCCTTTGCCATGGCTATGCACCTCGCCCCAAAGATGCTTTTCACCCAGGACCAGATACTATGTACCCTTCTGCCCCACTGTTCGCTATCTCAAAGATAGGAAACAGCCTCAAGATTCACACAGTCCTACAAATGAACATTATGTTGCCATTAAATATTATATTTGCAAAGTACATTAATGGCCAGGGAAACTGCGTGTGTGTGCACACACACACACACACACACAAAAAATCAAAGGAAAAAAAGCAAAATCTGTACTATTTATGATTGAGTTTCACATAGATATTACAAATCATGTGTCAAAATGATAGAAGTCAATATCATAGTTGTTAAAAGCACAGACTCTGGAACAAGATCTGGGTTGGAATCCCATTTCTATCACTTACTAGCTTTGTGAACATGGGCAACTTTTTAAATATTTTTGTGATTCAGTTCTCTCATGTGACAAATATCCTATATAATAAAAGGGTAATATGCAAATAGACTAAATGGCAGAACCGAACAACCAATCAAAGCATAATATGCTAATGATATGCTAAGGCTGCTCAACCATTCACTATGACATGCACTGACCACCAGGAGGTGGACAGTCAACTGATCGACCAGTCGCTATGACATGCACTGACCACCAGGGGGGAAGATGCTCCGACTGCTAGGTTAGCTTGCTGCTGGGGTCTGGCCGATTCAGACTGAGCAATATGGGCTGGACATGTCCTGGAGCACTCCCGTGGTCCCTTCCTGGCCCAATTGTGCACTGGTGGGGTCACTCAGCCTGGCCTGCACCTTCTCACAATCCAGGGCCCCTAGGGGGATGTTGGAGAGCCGGTTTCATCCCGATCCCATAGGCTACTCCCCTTGGGCTTATGGCTGGTGAGCGCTGCTGTAGCAACGCAAGCCTCTCCTGATCTGGACTGATTGGACACAAGCCCGGGGGAGGCACCGTGGGGCCAGGATGAGCTGGAGTGGCAGATAGGACCTGCAGGCAGAGTAGAACTGCGGGTTTCAGCCTGATCCCTGCAGGCCACTCAGAGGGCCCCCATCCGTGCACAAATTCATGCACGTCTAGTAGACAATGATAGTATATATATTAGGGACTCCTGAAAAGATTGAGTTAATATGGATCAATTAAAAAAAAAAATATTGTACTTTAGCACATAGTAAACACTCAAAATATTAGCTATTATTATTAATATTAAGTGCTATAGAAAACCATTTATGACATAAAGAAAGCAGTATTTAATATTATTTACAGTATGATTCCAGTTTTGTAAAAATAACTGCCTTTTTTTTTTTCTTTTTCTTTTTTTTCTTTTTTTTCTGTCTTAGCTCCTTCCTACCAAGCAGGAATGCAGAGAAAACACTGGGAAGGGAATACACCAAAATGTTAATGCTGAAGGACATGACTCAGGAAAATTAATTTTCCTTTTCTGATAGTTATTAAATCTCCAACAATCATTATACATTTCTTTTAAAATTAGAGAGACACATTTTTTTTTTTTTTTGGACTCCTTGTTTCTTCTGGTTGAATCACAGTCTTTCCTCAGACCTGGCATGTCGGTTTTCTTTCCAAAGATCCAAGTTAGCAACATAACTTTCAGGTTAATAGGTAAGGTAAGAGAATGATGGCTGAAGGAAAAAATATATCAGAAATATCAGAATGTCTCCAAAAAAATAATATATATATATATATGGAAAGGCAGGTTTCCATGTCATGGAGGAGAAAAATAATTTCAGTATTTCCATGTAGGGAAACAGGTCAGCTAGTGATGACACTCATGATAAAAGTCAGCACAGGATTGGGGTAGGAAAATGAGTTTTTAATCCCCTTAGGTTTAATTTGCTAAAGTTTTGTGTATTATGGCCTACCAAAGTCAAGATGCCCTATATATACAGGGACAGAAATGTAAATGATTAGGGCAAGTGACGCAGATATATCTGAAAAGCAATGTCTACTTTAAAAATAAAATATTTGATTTAAAGAAGGAATAATAAACCAAAGTCACCTTTCTTTTAATTTGGACATATTTTATGTCTTTATTTTGTTACAGTCAATCTACTGTAACAAAAATGTCCCTGGAGCGCTATCACATTTTCTGCCTATCCAGCACCTTTTGAACACCCTTGAAAGGTTTGAGGAATGTATTTCTTTATTGGTCTCACTTTCTTAAGTGAGGAGCCAGAAAACTTTCCCCTCAGCCTCCATGAAGCCAGGATAGCATTGTGTGATCAGGCTCCACCAACTAGACACCCTGTTCAGGACATAGCTTTGGAAGTACGTCATTTGAGGAGGAAACAGAAAAGCCACACTTTGAAGAACATGGAGGGAAGTTTAAGTCTTTCTGAGGACAGTAGGGCAGTAACCTGCGTCAGCGATATAGTGTTATTTTCCCTAAAACAGCCAGAATGCATGTTAGACTCCATTCCTAGCTACATGCTTAACTACTGAAGACTCTTCAGCAAATTCTGCTTCTGCTCAAACTAACCAGAGTGTAAGCTGTTGTTTGGAAGAACCCTGACAATATAGGAATGGTAAACGAAGCCCCTAAAATATAAAGAATAGATGTCCTACAAAATGATGACACATTAGATAACTAGTACTTCATTAGTTGGCCCTTCACTTTGTTCTACCATATAGAGACTACATTCTCATTTTAGGTGGGGAAACATTCTAACATCACGGGAAAGTACATGGAAGACTGCTATTCAAATTCACATATTTCTTTCTTTTTTTTCTTTCTTTTTTTTCTTTTTTTTTTTTTCATATATTGTATTGCTTTTTTACAGAGAGGAAGAGAGAGGGATAGAGAGTTAGAAACATCAATGAGAGAGAAACATTGATCAACTGCTTCTTGCACACCCCCTACTGGGGATGTGCCCGCAACCAAGGTACATGCCCTTGACTGGAATCGAACCTGGGACCCTTCAGTCCACAGGCTGACGCTCTATCCACTGAGCCAAAACAGTTTTGGCCAAATTCACATATTTCTGACTCAAGAATCTGAAATCTTATAATTGACACGAACTTTCCTCTTCCCCCATCACCTCTACAGGAAATATAAAACAAAGATCTAATGATGATGCTTCAAAAATATTTCCTAAAGAAAATCCCAGCTTGCTTTACTTAAGCCCTTTCTCAGACCTTTCAGTCATTTCACTGTAACTTCTACACTTGAATATAAAAATAGAATGGAGTCCATGTAAAAAGTGTGCAAGAATGCAAAATCTGGTCAGATGCTGGGAGCCATACAGATGACTGACTTTCTATTTTAAGCCAATTGCTACCAACCACTAAAAAACAAAACCAGTCTACAAATCTCTCAGGAACATCTGAAAATATTATTAATGATGTTACATGTAGCATAAAAAGCAAAGAAATGGAAAATAACATGAATTTTTAAAAATATGGTTCAACTATATCCTGATTTCTGCAATCAACTCTATATTGCAAATTACCACTTCATCATGGTAAATTTGCAAATGTATTGGGAAACTTAAAAAGATCTCTTTACACCTGTTTTAGGGACACCAACCATTTTATATTAGCCCCTCTGCACATTTAAAAAACAAGATTTATTTATCAAGTCTGCTTAAATTTTAAAACATGAATACATTCAGTGATCATTTTATTTTGTAGAGAAAGAAGCACAAGTGAGCTTCTAAATGTTGATTCTCATTATATTTCCAATTATTTCAATTATTTCAGATTATGCATAAGGCAATTTCCCCTCTGACAAAATGCTGGATAAAAATATCCATGGGAATCCAAATAGCAGCAGTCTTTGTACATATGGTAAGCTATGCTCTTAGGGGGAAACAAAATGTTGTAAGTTAGATGGTATAATATGAATTTAATTTTTTAATGGAAGCACTATTACAACAAAGACTTGCCTAACTAAATATACCCCAACTTTACATATAAGTGACAACAAACATCTTATTTAATAAACTCTTCTGCATTATTTCAAACATAATTCCAATAAGGCAACCAAAATAACAAAACTATGCTTACGGTACTATGATTCCTGCTTGATTTTATAGAAATCAAAGGTTGAAGAACTAACAACTCTTTCTTTGGGTAAATGTTAAGATGTCCATCCAACCCACAAGTCCATTTGTTAAGCACTTTCTTACTTCATAGGTTTGGCTTTGCACTAGCCAAGTTTGTCCTGCATAACCCTGGGCTTTAATCACGTCTGGCGGAGATAAACCCTGACCTAATGTATTTATCTGTCTCATCAAGAACCTAAGATTTTTTGGGGGGTAAGAATCACTTAAGTGCTTTTTGTAAAAATGTCATTTTTGCTAACCTTTATTATAGTTAAAGAATTAGACACTGAATTTCTATAACTAAAAACTAGAAGATTTCTGAGTTTCTTAAGATAAAAGCTCCCCAATACCATCAGCTATACGTTGAATCTTAATGTTTAGGTATGGATATCTAAGGTGAAGATAACTACTTCTTCAGCATTTTCTATGCATTCTTCCATCACTCAAAATGTGAATTCATACTAATCAACAAGTTTCAAAGCTTTGAAATAAATGGTGGCCAAACTAAGAAAGAATTCATTATTGTGTATATAGAAAGATTTATCACCTCAATCTCAAGTCTTCTACATATTACCTCACACGCTATAGTAATAAAATGAACTACAATAAGTGTAATGACTTCATGATCTGCACCCTGCTACCTCCTGGCCCTCACCATCAAATGAATTCTGCTGCCTTCTAACACCTCACTTACCTAGCTGGTACCAGTACGTTCCCTTTCTTAGGGTTCAAAGAATAAGTCTTTATCTAGCCTCCTGCCTTTTATGAAACATTTTTAATTCAATTTTTAATATTTAATTTTTAAAAAAATTCTGAAATATCTTTAGACTGAGAGAAAAGTTGTAAAAAAAAGGTACCATGTTTCCATATTCCCCTCATCTAGTTTTTCCTAATATTAACATCTTATATAACCACAAGACAAGTATCAAAACCAGGAAATAAATATGTGTACAATATTTATTGAGTAAAATACAGACCTTTTTCAAACTTCACCAGTTTTCCTAGTATCATTTTTAATTTATTACAGTAAGATCTTTAACCTGTTTGGAGTTTATTGTAATGTACGCTGTGAGACATGGATCTAATTTTATCTTTTTTTCAAATAGTGACTCAATTGTTCATAGCAGCATTCAGAATAAAGAAATAGAAAAACACACATATATCTATTAACTGATGAAGAAATAAATAAAATGTGGTATATCCATACAATAGAATATTATTCAGCAATTCAAAGGAATGAATCATGGATACCTGATACAATATAAATGAACCTTCATAACATTATGCTAAGTGAAAGAAGACAGTCACAAAGACCACAATTGTCATCATTTAAAAAAACAAACTCTAATTCCAATTAATATGCCCCCTTTCACACAGGAGTTGTTTAATAAGAAAATTTATAAATATCTAGATATAAGGGTCTTCCTCTTTTTTGTTTTTGTTGGTAAACCGTGGCTTTTTGCATTAAGAAGTGTCCTTTGTCATATTTAATGCTCCGAGGCTTAAAAAATTATATTATGTCTGATATCAGGATCATTATGACTTCTCTTTTTTGTTTTCATTTACACAGTACAGTACAAATAGAATTCTACTGTTTTCCAGCCTTAGTTTTTAGAATATCTGATTCACTGTTTTAGCTAGGTCTCTGATATAGAACATACTATAGAAAGACAGGAGAATTTAATACTGTGAGCCAAATTGTAAATCTTTTTATTTTAATGAGGAAATCAAGCCCCTTCACACTTATTGTTATAACTGATATATTTAGTTACAAATCTATCATCCTATATAATAAAAGCCTAGGTGGTACAACACCCTGGTGCGACATCATCACAAGATGGCCGCCACAAGTTGGCTGCTCTCACATTGTCACAAAATGGCTGCCACAAGATGGCTGGAATGGGAGGGCAGTTGTGGGCAATCAAGCTGGCAGGGGAAGGCAGTTGGGGGCAAACAGGCCAGCAGAGCAGGACAGTCGGGGGCAACCAGGTTAGTAGGAAAGGAAAGTTGGGGGTGACCAGGCCTGCAGGGGAAGGCAGTTGGGGGCAATCAGGCTGGCATGGGAGGGCAGTTGGGGGCGATTGGGCTGGCAGGGGAGGGCAGTTGGGGGTGATCAGGTTGGCAGGCAGATAGGCAAGTGGTTAGAAGCCAGCAGTCCCGGATTGTGAGAGGGATGTCCAACTGCTGGTTTAGCAGGGATTGGGCCTAAACTGGAAGTCGGGCAACTCCTGAAGGGTCCCATATCGGAGAAAGTGCAGGCCGGGCTGGGGGATGCCTCCCCACCCCCATGCATGAATTTTGTGCACCAGGCCACTAACTTTTACATAAAAAGACCTTATAAAAATAATTCTTATCTTCTTTTAGCCTCTCCACATAGTTTACTTACTTTTCTACAGATGTTTCTCTTTGTTCAATCCACTATAAAAGCACGGAAGCTCTGCCATTTCTTTGGGTCTTTACAACATACAAGGGCCTCACAAAAAACTTATATAAATTTGTATGCCTTTCTATTGTTAATCAGTCTTACATCAGTTTAACTCTTAGGGTCCAGCCAAGAGAAACACTAAGAAGGTAGAGGTAAAAATTTACCTCCCTTTCAGACTCTGTTTTACTTCTTCCTTTATGTGAATTTCATTTTCTTGGCTATTTTCCTATCTTTCTGTAAACCCTTTAATATTCATTAGACTCTATTTTCACTTTGGGCACTTTTTAAATTCATTTCTCATTTCTGACATCTTTTTTCCCCTTCCATTAATTTCTTGAGTTCAATCAACTCCTTTTTTATTTATCTTAGTTTTTGTCCATTTTGCATTTCTAAATCAGAGTGGTTTTTCATATCCTCAAATAGCTGAGTGTCCTTAATTCTGTTTGGAATGTAAACTTAACACTTCTAGTTCATTGTTATGTTGTAGGGGAGGATTTTTCTTAATTGCTGGTTATGATTTCTCTTTTTCTAATTTTCTGCAATATTTCTTCACTGAGTTTCCTTTCCTTTTGCCCATTTTTGTGATATGGGAGTGTTTTATAAAATCCCTATTTTAAAAGGTGCCCTTTTCTGTTAGTCTAGCAAAGTCCAGGTAATTTAGTTTTCTGTCAGTGTATTTGTTTTGGTGGCCAGAAAAAAGTTATGAATCCTCTTTGTTTTATAGGACCCTTAGTCCCACCCACCTCACTTTTCTTCTTCATTGCTAAAAAGCACTTCTTTTCTTTTTTGCTTTTTTTCTCCAGAAGCTATACTTGGGGAAGACTGCTCCAGTTAGTGATGCCTACCCTTTAAATCATTCTGGCCCCTTTAAATCATGTCTGTGTCTTTGAATGGTACACCTGGTTCTGTATTATGTCTGCTTCTTTAAGTCACATGTACTTTAAAATCCCTTTCCTATACTCCATGCTCTGATCTGCTTGAACATTTTTTCAGCATTTAAAAATTTAGGCTGGATTTAATATTTCTGTTACAGAAAACCGGAGAAGAACCAAGCAATTCTTAGAGAGATGAAGTTAATTTATTATGCCCAGGCCCAGAGGAAAATGTCTTCAAATTCTGGGCCCCAAAATGGAGGAACTTTCCCTATTTATATGTTTTTACCTTCTTTGTCTCCCAAATATGGGGTGTTTCTGGCCCCCTTTGAATTTTTTTTTTTAATTGCTTATGGTATCAAATAATTGTCCTCATCACCCAATCCCATCCCAAACCCCTCCCTACATATGCCCTCATCCCCCCTTGTCCATGGCCACTGGCCAGGCCCATAGGCGTGCACACAAGTCCTTTGGTTGATCTCTTCCCCTTACCCCCACCCTCCTCTACTTTCCCTCTGAGGTTTGAGAGTCTGATCACTGCTTCTCTTTCTCTGGGTCTGTTTTTTTTTCTTCTTTTTTAAAAAAAAATACATTTTATTGATTTTGTATAGAGAGGAAAGGAGAGGGATAGAGAGTTAGAAACATCAATGAGAGAGAGTCATCGATCAGCTGCCTCTTGCACACCCCCAACCGAGGATGTGCCTGCAACCAAGGTACATGCCCTTGACTGGAATCAAACCTGGGACCTTTCAGTCCACAGGCCGATGCTCTATCTACTGAGCCAACCAGTTTCTGCATCTCTGGGTCTGTTTTTGTTCATCAGTCTATGTTGTTCATCATTTCCTCTAGATGTGTGAGGTCATATGATCTAAGAAATACCCTTATAAGAACCTAAACTGAGACAAGCCATAATGGTTATGTTCTTAAAGAGCCCCTATGTGCTGGGGCCTTGAGACCTCAACCAAAGGCTTGGCCTGGTGCCAGCACTGATAATTTTGTCTGGGGAAAGGTTAATGGCCTCTCTGAAGTGGGAGTAGTCTTATTTTCCTTATTATTTAAGCAAGCAAGCATTTACAGAAGCCAAATAGCAGGGTTAAAATTTCAAACAGCAGTTTTTATATGAGATGGATGCTTCATTTCTAGTGGCCATTCAAAATCACCCATAGACACCTCCCTCTCTTCATTCTTCTCTGCAGTTTCTCTTGGTCTGTTTTCTTCACTAAGAGCCTTGTAGCAGAGCAGAAGTGAGGCAGATGTATAAGGAATTGGGCACTAGAACACGTTGATTTTTCCCCCTGTTTACTCACAGGTATTTTACAGTTTAGGAATTTTCTTCCTCCAGATACGTGTGCAGAACTTCCATAGTCAGGAAGTTGTTTCTTATTGCCTTCAGTTTGGGAGACTGATCATGACATAGCTGCCATTGTTTTTGCTGCTTCGAAATGTGTAGAGAGCAATTTTTTACTCCATGTGATGTACCGGAGGATGGAGAAAGAAAGGATGCAAATTTTTCAGTTGAAAACAATGGCAAGATGAAGGGGAAACCTGGGCTCTAGGGCACTGTTACCAAGAATGTGGAAACAGGAGGGAAGAAACTTTAGTAGTTTTGTGTATCCAGGGTCAAACTCAAGCTCCGACTTCTCTCTTTGATTCTCAAACCTGGCTAGCCATACTTTGGGTTTTTTTGTTTTGTTTTTTGTTTTTGGGGGGTGGTAGGAGATGGGAGAGGGAGACACAAACAGATGGGTTACAAAACTGATAAAAAGTATCATCTCCAGGTGCAACTCTTCAAGCCCCCAACATTATAAAAATGAACATACTAATCAGCTATAAGGCAAAATTAAATAAACTCACGTATCCAGAGCAAGTTTAATTAAAATGTTTTTTTTTTTTTTAAAGACCCTAATACTAAATAGTAAGTTATGCTCGGGACACCATCACTGAGTTAAAAAAGGAACAAGAGTTAAGGAAAAAAATTCAGTGACTGACTGAGCTAGCTCTACTGTAGTTAAACACAATTTCCTTAATATGTCACACACCTCCAAAATTAAAGACTGAGCCACTATCCACTTGCCTCTAGAAACAACTCTGGAATGTGTGACCTGAACCACTGACATTTAGCAGACAAGGACAAATCTGGGGATGTTTAATTCTATTATGACCCAAGATATTTTATTTCCTCACCATGCTATCTACTCACCCTGAACAAATCTGACTCCAAAGATAGAGCACTGATAAAATGTGATACACCAATTACATTAATGTTTTAAGTGGCCACACCTTACCTGTGGTATTTACAAAGTGCTTTCAGAGAGAAGGGCAGTTATTACTCCTACAAATGAGAAAACCCAGGTTAAATCATAAAGAGCCAAAGATGACACTGAAATTCTTTAACCATATGGCAAAGTCAGATCAGATGTAAGAAAGTTCTAAATCACAGCTATAACATGCTAAGCATTTCCTTGGGCCAGAGCACCAAGTGGGGAGGCAGAGCTGAAGCCATGGGCCTGAAGAAGCCATGGGTCAAGGTCAGGCTCCAGGGTGAGTGACGTTCATGAAAGGAGACACAAGCCACTTGCTGCTGGCAATGGATGCCGCTAAAGATGTACATGGAACACATTGAGAGAAATACAAAAGCCAGGCTGCCTGCCAGTTCGGAGAGTAGGAAGCCCTAATTCACCACAGAGATCCGCCATTTCGGACTTAGTGCTGAAGTGACTGGAAAACTACCAGGGCGGCGGGGAAGTTGTAGGGAGCGCTGAGCAGGAGAAAAGAGAACTTACATTAGGTGAGCTTGCAAACCAAAATTCTAAAGCACACGAAGAAAATGAAGCCTACATCAGACAGCTACAAAATGCCCACTAGAAGATTAAGACAAAATTAAAATAACAGAACACACAAAAAAGACTTAAAAGCAAATATGTTTCATACTCCCAAAGATTTTTAAAATTTGGTATCTTGGAAATAAAAAACAAACAAACACATATATACGGTACCCATTAAATTAAAACTCAATAATGGGGATAAGTACCAGAAAGAGTGCTTACAAAATCTAGTGCTGAAGAATTTATTCTGAATCTTTAAGAGACAAGGAGAATAGATTGAAAGACTCTAATATATGCCTAATAGGAGAGGAGGGGGGGAAAGTGGGGATAATTGAGATTTAATATATAATGGTTAACAATTTTTCAGAACTAATTAAAGATGAGTCCTCCGATGATCTATTTAGTCTCAAAGAATAATTTTTAAAAAAATCCACACCTACACATCACTGAAAAACTATATAGTACATCAAGCACAAAGATAAAATCTTGTAGACCAGTCAGAGAAAAAGAGATAAATTATCTTCAAGGAAACAGCAACTAATAGCTGACAATAGCTGACAATAGCTGTCTTATCAACAAAAATAGATGACAAAAGGCAATGTGTGATAAACCTTCAAACTGTGAAGGAGTAGAGAATTCTCTTAGCTTACAAGAGTATAAACAAAATGAAGACATTTTAGACCAAGAGTCTACCATTCACAGACCATCACTGAAAAGAATACTAAAGGATATGAGACTCAGGAAAAAACAAACAAAAACAAAACAAAAAAGCATATAAACTCATATGCATTTAAGTACCGAACATTAATATATATTTAAAAGTAACAACTAACATTTGGTTTTAAGTGAAACAAACAAAAGCAGTACAGAATAATGGGGAAGAAGGGGATGAGGGGAAGGATGTGGTTAATAGACAGTTAAAATAGGATAAGATTCTTGCTTGTTTCAAAAAGGTAAAGATACTGAAAAATTTTACTTTTACTAGGAAGCTTTATACTTTATATAATTAAAAAAAAATGTAAGAGTGACTGCTAAAACAAAAACAAAAAACTGTATGCTACTGCTTCCAAGCCAGAAAATACATTTATAAAAGAAGATGAAAAATTATCAAGAGACCAGAGAACAAGAAATAGAAAAAAAAGAAAAGAAAAGATAGTAAGGTAATCAAAACACATATACTCCCCTCCACATGCATATAAAGAGATAGTAGCCCAGCCAGTGTGGCTCAGTGTCTGAACATCAACACAGGAATCAAAAGGTCACGGTTTAATTTAATGGCCGGGTTTTGGGCTCGATCCCCAGGAGGAGACATGCAGTATGCAGCAGATGGATGATGTTTCTCTCTCATTGATGTTTCTAGCTCTAACTCTCTCTCCTTTACTCTCTCTCTCTTAAAAAAAATAAAATAAAATAAAGAGTTGGTAGACATAAATCCAGCTACACTAGAAATCACAATAATGTGAGCAGAGTTAACTTACCTATTTAAAATACAATCAATCATGTGTTCTGTTCACAGGGCTCTAATTTCTGCTAAAAACATTAGTATATTTGGGGGTGTTATTGATGCTGAAAAGCAGCTGACAGTTCAAATGGGCAATGTCTCAAATGATTATTGCCTTTACAAATGATTTTCAAGCTGAAGTTAAATGAGACAAAACAACAATAATTTGCGATCAGCAGGAAGAGAGTAGAAACATTGGGACTATGGATTAACGTTATTATCCATAAAGAACTACTCTCAGCTTTAAAGAGACAAGAAAAGGCACTGGCACCTAAGTATCACTTGGCCAATTCTTTACTCCAATTTAGTCTGTGTTCTGTTATCAGATCTTTGAACAATGCACCAGATAACCTCTCGTTGGTCATGGATTGATCAAACTGCCTTAAGCTAACAGCAGACGCTAACTGCAAGAAGCCCTGTTTGAAGCTAAAGAAATAGTTCCCTGCTGCCACAGCACAATCCTTCCTTTGTGACCTCCGCAGCTATCATTTCCAACTTCCAGCCTAGAAAGAAGCAAAGCACGAACCTGTGAGGGGACGCTAACCTTACACTGGAGGCCAGCCTTTTCCCTCCAGGCTAACAATCCATAAGCTCTCCCACTACTGGCAGCCCTCTGACTACTAAAACGTAGCATTCGTGGATTTCTGAGCTGGAGGAAAGAGAAACCTGGGACCTAGGCAGGTGACTAGTACCCAGTCACACTGGTTGCAGGTGCCATAGCAGCCCAGACCGAAACCAGACCTGCTTCCCGCCTCCATGCCAGGGTTCCCCCTTCTGTGATGCCACATATCAGGTCTACGAGGGAGGAACAACAGGACAGTAAACTGGCTTCTTGTTCCTCATATTGGCCCAGTTCCCTAACACCTTTTCTGTTCTAAATCTTCTCACATTGCTGAAGGGTTGAATCCTTACTAGAGATTCTCAGTGGAAGCTTAGAATAATTCCACCTTCCAACCCATCATTCCCTTCCCGGCTGGCACCCTTCCCAGGCTGCTGTGTGCCCCTCTGAGCAGAAAAGCTCCTGCCAGCAGTACAGAAGCTTCCTTCACGGGAGCAGCGAGTTCAGCCACCTCACTCCCGATGGCATGTTGTTTCTGAAAGCAGACGCATCTTCAGCCTCCTTTTCAAGGAAGCCGGACCCTCCACCAGGAAGCCGCTCCACTGAGCACAGCCATGCTCGGTGTGTGGGAAACAGCCAAGTCTCCTTGTTAATAGCTCCAGTCAGAAAGCTTTCCCAGAATAACCACATCTACAAATGAAATTAATGCAAATGCAAAACCACTGGAAACTTTCCAAGCCACAGATGTCTCAAGGAGGAGCAGGACCCCGAGTCAGAAACACCGGGTGGAACCCGAAGAGGAGGAAGCTGAGGGAGAGAAGAGACCATTCCCGGGTTCTGCCTCTGGTCTGACCCAGCTCACCTGGCACTGACTTCTCTCTGCCTGCCCCCTCGGGAAGCAGTGACGTGGGATTCTCAGGCCAGAGAGCCCAGGGACAGACAGCACTGTAATCCCTTCATCCGTGACCCTTTTTTGTGACTGTTAGCAAGGTCAAGGATGTAAACTCCATTCTCTTGGAGAGCAAAAACAAACAAACAAATAAACACACACAAACACATAAACAGCTCCTAGTTAATGGGGTTTTACCTATGCTTTACAACAGTTAAACACTTTCAAGATGTTCAAAAGAAACCAGGACTTAGTCTCTTTAAGAAATGCAGTTACAGTCTTCAGCCTGGGTGAATGAATTAAGGAACAGCTGGGAACAAAGTGACTCTGTGTGCTTCTACTTTAAAAGGAATTTTATAATCTAACCCACGTCCCTCATTGAACAGATAAAGAAATGGGGACCCTCGAGGTTACTTGGCTAGAGCAGGGTCACGCGTCGTCCAGAGGGGGCAGATTAAAGACCAGACCCTGAGTGCCCTCTGTTGAGGGGAGTGGCTGGCTAAGGCAGGAGAGAGGCTGTGGGGGCTGCACATCCCTGCGGGGCCGGAGCCTGAGACGGGGAGACACTGGAGGCCAGGTGTCCACACCACACGGCAGGAAGACAACCCAGAGATAACTGACTTCTGGGCTCTACCAAGCACCTGAGTGTAAACGGGAGAGGACACAGCAGAAGAAAACAGCACCAGAAAAAGTGCCAACTTTGAGGTGGCTCAGTTCACTTCACAGTCAGGTATGTGGGAAGTGCAGCACATAAGGAAAAGTGAAGAAAAGAGAAAAATAACCAAGCTGGTTAAACTAGTAACTAGGTGTCTGTCATAATTAAAAAAACCAAAACAAAACATGTTTTCTTCACATTTTCCACTTCGGTGGGAATATATTCTCTTATCATATACGTGCTTCTGACCTTGGTTCTTGAAAATCTTTATCAGAAACACTTTGGATGTGAGCCATAATGCAGATTCCTGGTGCTCCTGCAGAGTCACTGACACAGAATCTCTCCGAAACCCGAATTTTTAATAGGTTCACATGGACACTGACATTTAGTAACCAGCACATGCCTATTCCTGTCGCTGATGAATTAGATAAACCTATTTGCCCTCCAGCCCTTCCCACTCCCAATTCGGAGTTAAAGATCCCGAGGGGCAGGGCAGTGAGTGCCCTCAAATCACAGAGGCTGCTCAGCTCTGGCAGGCCTTGCCGCCAGGCCTTCTCTCCCCACCAGGCATGTAGGACTGAACAGGGCTAGGACAGTGGTCGGCAAACTCATTAGTCAACAGAGCCAAATATCAACAGTACAACGACTGAAATTTCTTTTGAGAGCCAAATATTTTGACAGAAATTTCAGAGGGGCAGGACATGTAGCGAGGAATCTGGGTAGCATGATTAGCCTCTCCCTCTTTTTAAAAAATATATATTTTATTGACTTTTTATAGAGGGAGGGGGATAGAGAGTTAGAAACATCAATGAGAGAGAACCATCAATCAGCTGCCTCCTGCACACCCCCCACTGGGGATGTGCCCGCAACCAAGGCACATGCCCCTGACCAGAATCGAACCCACGATCCTTGAGTCCGCAGGCCAATGCTCTATCCACTGAACCAAACCAGTGAGGTCATGATCAGCCTCTCGATAGATGTGATGTGGCAGCAACATGAGCTGGCTCTCTGCTTGGCCCCGTCCACATTTTCCTCAAGAAGATGGCAAAACAACAGAGACCAGTACGAAGGGAGGAAGAGGAAAGGAGAATCCAGACCACAGAGGTGTAGTAAACTAAGGGTACCTGCTTATTTCCCCAAACCACAGAACACCTCATCCTTTCACACCCAAATTGCTGAGGCAGTTCTCAGAAATCTGTTTTGAGGAGAGAGACTGAAAATAGAGCATTAATCACTACCTGTGAGACTTGGATTTCCTAAATATTATGAGTAGCGTTCAAGTCTTGGATTATCTCTGCCCCCTGAGGACAGAGGCATTATTAGGAAGGAGACTGACATACCTCGGGGACCAAGGGTGCCAATAACTCACCTCTCAGTTCTCTGGAACCAGCACGTAGATCTCCACGAGAGCTGAGTGAAGTTCTAGCAGGCGCCTGCCCATCTCCTGCAGGCCTACCTGCCTCCTGATTACACCCACAGCTACCCATGGACAACCTGGAATGGCTCACAGCCTCCCTTCCCATCCACTGTCACCTAACAACAGGACTTTTACTAGGTGTACCGGTTAATAATAGCAGATTCTGTGATATAAGAAAACACAATAATTTCAAGAGAAACATCAAAAGTGCTTTATTCAAAGTAATGTCCATCGCTAGCTACACATTTCCCCCATCTTTTCAGGTAATTTGTGGATACCGTCCCAATAGAACTTTTCTTGTTTTGAGGCAAACCATTCAGAGACCCAATTTTCCACTTCTTCGAATGTTTCGAAGTGCTTCTCAGAAAGTGCGTGTGCCATCGATCGGAACAAGTGGTAATCTGAAGGAGCAAGGTCTGGTGAATACTTCCCAGGTAAGATCTGTTAACGTGTCTTTAACTGGCTTTGAAGTGTGTGATGGTGCATCATCAGTAAGCAAAATTACTTTGCCATGACTTCTGGTGGATTCTGGTCGTTCCAAAGCGTAGTTCACGTTGATTATTTGTTGTTGGTAACAAAGCCCCAGGCTGGAATTACAGTGCAGATACCCACTGTGCTCAACCTTGCCCACATCCCTCCAATCCGAACTTGCCTGTGGAGTCCACCTTGTCTCAACAGGTAAGGCTCCGCCTCTGTCCCGGAGTGTGTACGGCTTCCACTAGTCCCGTCTTCGGGACATCTCCAGAATGTCAAGTGGCAACGCCAATTTGTGCTCTATTTGTGTATCCTCCCACCATAGCCAGTCAGCCCACATGCTTTCCCCGCCCAAGCACTGTTCTGAGTTCTGTTGACACAATATTGAACAAGAACAGACATTCTCTCTCTTTTCAGTTAACACACATTTCAGAAGAGGAAAAGGACAAATAAATGAACAACATAAGGTTATAGAATATGCTGATGGGGAGAGAGGGATTCTATGAGGAGTGTCAGGCAAGGCCTCTTAGGGGAGGAGGTACCTGAGCTGAGACAGAAAGAAGGTCCAGACCTGAAATCTAGTCCAGAACACCTCCTTATGGCAAAGAAAACCTCCAGTAAACAGACTCTAGGGCCAGAACCAGCTTGTGCTGGGAGCAGAAAATAAGGCCAGTGTGGCTGGAACAGAGTGAGAGGGAGAGAGCAGGGCATGAGGCCAAAGGGCAAGGCAGGGACACCTGCTGTGGGCTTTATGGGCCAGGTTCAGATGTTTGGATTTTACTCTCATTGCAATAAGAAGTCATGGAAGAGTTTTAACAGACTGTGACACGCTAAGTTCCTCCTTCTCCCTGGGAAATCAACAACTCTAGAATGTGCCCAGCAATCCATCAGTGATTCTCCACCAAATTCTACAGTCTCTCCGCTCATAACCACACCAGGCATGTTCAGGTATGTAACCCAGTGCAAGTTAAATTATGACAAATCCACCCAAAGATATCCCTATTGTCTTGAGAGATGTTATACTGTAATTTAAGAAATGACAATTTCATATATGTTAATAGCTCTAATTAATAAGATAAATCTCTCCTTTTGGGATTTCGTAGTGATAAGGCTCAAGTGGTAGTGCCACTTGAATCCTCAGCAATGAAAAATCACATTTTTACAAAAAGAGCAGAAGGAAAAAGCACCATTGCTCACAGTAACTGACTCGGCCTGCATTACAAGAGAACTGGAAATGTAAAGATGGTATCTTTGACAAATGTCATTCTATTATTCTACAGCTCTTGCCAGTATAGCACTTTAAAGAACTGCATTAAAGTAGCTCCCGATTGAAAAAGTAAATCCCAAGTACAGGCAGAATTAGCAGCCCCGGTCCTGGCTCTGACAGTAAATGATTAAGGGGGTGTTACAAAGACGAAGAAGCAGAGCTCTCTTTCTAATCCTGACAGACATCCTCCCCTTCTCACTAATCCTCTATTTTGGAGTGAAGGCCCGAATAGGGAAGTTGATTCCTGGTAATAGCCACAATAGGAATGCGTCTTTCAGGGCCAGGAGCAGGGGAAAATCTCTTTAGCAGACATTGTTCAGAAATTTGTGACAAGTTTCTCTGTACCTTTGAAGTCGAGCAACTGTTTGTGCTCCTGACAATAATATTCAGCAAAGGAACTGAGACCAGAGGAAGTACCATCACTAATAGAGAGGGTCATTCAGTAATTAACAGGCTTTACAAGCTGACAACTCTAACCCCTGATTAGAGGTGAAAGGATAGACACTAAGGCCACCAAGAGCAGGGCAGGCTTTCCTACCCCTGCGTTTACATGAGCCTGAGCTGAGGTCCTCAAAGGCAGCAAGGCCGCCTGCCTCCTCTCCTGGAGAAGAATACAGACAGGGCCTCCTCTCGAATCCCCCACCCCCGGTTTAGATTCCTCTTCTACCTTTCATCTCTAAGAGTTGCATTGAGGGTACTTTGTAATATAATTATCCTCAATTTATATCACACACAGATGTTGGTTCCATCTTCCCCAATATTCTGTGTAAAGTCCTTGAAGTCAGAGTCATCTCTCTATCTCTTCACTCACCCATCATATAAAAATTTCACACTGTACACGAGGGAACGAATAAGAAAATAATTGTCTTCCAGCTTCTCTCCCCAAAGGTCAACATTGTTAAATTTCTTAACCTCCCTTCAAAAAAGTTTGTGGGCATATATAAACTTTTGTGTTATCCAGTGTTCAATCCCAAGAGCAAAAATTTGAAGAAAGATTGATAGAATTTTAAATCATTTCTGGTTCATAGCAGCATACAAATAAACAATTATAAATTACTACAGAAAAAGGGATGACGTGGATATTCCAAGATAGATACAACTGGCCTCCATCTACCACTGACTCACACCCCCACTTCCCAAGACTTGGGCGAGTACTGCATTCAGGTGGTGGATGCAGTTACCTGGGCATTTGTCTCTAACATGCTGTGTGGTCCCTGGCCAGCTCAATCCATCTCTCTGGGTCTCAGTTTCCTCTTCTACAAAATAAGGTGTTTTCAAAGATCCCTTGAGTCCAGTATTAAAGTTGGTAATTGAGTAATGATAAATACAAACAGGTACACCATGGCCAAAGTCTGAAATTTGTATCAGGAAGAAAATTACAAAGATAATCATTATAATAAATTACCAGGAGAATATGGATGCAAATTATATTGCAGCAATTATTTTTAATCAATTTTTAGCTATAATTCATAGAAAAATTCATGTCTTGTTTTAACACAGAGGTGCACCAAGCAATACACATTGATCTTAAAGTTATCTTAGGATACACACACAACTCTTCAGAAGTAGAACTGACACACATTGACTCATTTCTCACTGTGGCACATGGCTTCTCACCAGGCTCAGAAGGTTTGTGAATATTTTTCCACTGTCAAGACTCATTGATATGTTTAATTACACTCAGTAGCTATTAGGTCACAACTTCAGTGACAAACATCTTCATTCTCATTTGCCACCTCAATGACAATTAGCTGTCTACCAGGGAAGGAGTCTTGTTGCTGTTGGTCCACATTTGGTCCTGTTTGTCCTTTACCTCGAACATAGACAGATACCCAGCAGAGTGGGAAAGTGGTGGTGGTGGGATCAGGGAGAGAGGGAACAGGTGCTGAGAGTGGGTAGGACACTATCACTGTTAAGCATCCACTTGGCAGTTTGACTGCAACCTAAAGGTCCTTGTTCAAGGGCAGTGGTTCTCAATCTTTCTAATGCTGAGACCCTTTAATATAGTTCCTCATGCTGTGGTGACCTCCAATCATAAAGTTATTTCCGATGGTCTTTGGCTCTACAGCAGCAGTTCTTATAGCAGCGGTTCTCAACCTGTGGGTCGCCTAAGACCATCAGAAAACACAGATATTTACATTACCATTCATGACAGTAGCAACATTACAGTTATGAAGTAGCAATGAAAATAATTTTATGGTTGGGGGTCACCACAACATGAGGAACTGTATTAAAGGTTGAGAACATTAGAAAGGTTGAGAACCACTGTTCTAGGGCAAATCTAGAAAAAGGAAGTGGCATTCACAAATGTCGCTGTCAAATGTTCTTGCCTTTTCTCTCAGAGGCAGGAAAGATTAAGGGAACTAACTCTGGAGTTAGAGAAATATGAATTCCATCATTACTGAACAACTGCCTAGAGAATTCTGAGCCTCCCCCTTTTTTTTTTTTGTTTAAAAAGAGACAGACAAGGCAGTAATACATGCATTATGCTTATTATTATTAGTACAATGTGAAAATCTGGGTTTCTGTGGACTACCTCCTGTGAAAGACAGGCTCCTTAGCAAACAATTACAAGTAAAACTGAGAAATCACACCCTGGTAGGAACAAAGCCTTACCTGAAAGGAATTCATACAGCGCAGGGACGGGGGCAGCGTGGCGTTATTCCCTGATAATATCAACAGCAGCTCCAAGCAGGTTGCAGAGGGCAGGGTCAAAGAGTGGACGCTAATGTCACTTTCCCAGGAGCTGACAAGCCTGAAAGACATTGGTATGTGCAATGTCATCATTGCATCTGGTCAGACTTATTTCAAAAATGTAATGGAGAAGAAGAAAACTTCCAGTTGTGGGAGGAAAAACAGTGTACAAAAAATAGAAATAAAATTGCTATGCTATAAATTCACAGATTAAATGTCCAAGACATTTTACAGGATTTGGGGTATAAAACAGATGGCTTGGGCATTTTTTTCCCCCCCCAGGTCATTTTATACTCAAAGAGCCAAGAAATGCAGTCTTACTTGTGAGGGACCAATCTGGGGTTGGGCAGAACAATAGCTAACACACCGAATGCTTCCTGTGTTCTATGCTCTGAGCTGCATGTGCATCTTGGTCAACCCTCAGATAACGTGTAAATTGGACCTATTGTCATCCCCATTCCACACACGTGGCCATTGTTTCTGAGCTGGATATGCCCTTTGGATCATCCAGTTCAGTGATGTTCAGACTTTTAAAAAGTGACCGAATCCTTGTTAACAGCCCCCATTCATAACCCAAAGAAAAGCAAAGCTGGCGTGAGAAGGGTAGGGGTGGCAGCAGGCCCTCCTGGTCTGCAGAGTGGCCTGTGAAGCAGCTCTATTTAAAAGCCCTTTCATTTGAGAGACCCAAACTGAGGGCTAGAAAAGCAGAGACTTGTCTGAGATGAGGTGGATGTTTAGGAAATTATACAGGTCTGATCCTGGTTTCCTGACTTCCCATCTGGTGCTTAAAGAAAAGGGGAGAATCAGGAAATCGTTACGAGAAAGTGTAATGAGAGTAGCATAAGTCTTATGCTATCACTCTTCTATTTACAGTACTTGAGTATTTCCTGCCTTTGCCCCCACCAAAGTGTCTCTTACCATTGTCCTGATTTTCAAAGAGAAGTGTGTGTGTGTGTGTGTGTATTTACCTTCCTATAAACTTCTCTCTCAACAGTTACTTTTAATCAAGTCAGTGATAAATTCTGAAACTGCAGGGAGCAGCAGTGGTTGAGAACATAACAGAGTTGAACACTTTGCATGACAGGTCCTGGCAGATCACTTAGCTGTCTGCATTAGGTTACTCATCATGCTGCTGCATATCTGATGTGGGGTGCGGAGTCAACTCCTCTCAAATGCGACCGGAAGAGGACAGTCTGCTTTCCTGAAAATTGGTCTGTTTCAGCCAGCGTATATTTTTTGTGTCTTTTCAGTGTTTAAAAAACTATAATATTTTATACTGACTGGCTCTGTTATTCTTTCTCCTTTTAGTAATTATGTAACATTCTTGACATTTTTCTGGAATGGAAATAAAAAACCTTGCCACCTTTGGTAAAAGTCCTATGTAGTACCAGTGCAGTGGTTCCGAGCTCGTTCTCCTGGCACCTTCCTTAGGCCCCTCACAAACCAGTTGCTTTCCATTCTCTGGCCTGCACTAGGCTACACACCTGTGTTTGGTCACAGTTTACTGAGCCTGGAAGGCCTGCTTCCCTTATAAGAATTAACTACTTGCTAAACACCAGACTTGTATCCATTACCACACTTATCACCACCCTACTTGAGTTCCTGTCTGGGCTGTGTCTACATCTCTGACTCATCTGAGATCAGACATGAGCAACTGTAACCTGTGGATAACTCTAACTTGGCAGCCTAATGTGGAAATAAAAATTAGATCAGTGTTGTTTTTCCTCAAATACATCCAGGCTTTAACCTGTTACTGGCTAAAAGCAATAGCCAATTTTCCACTTATTTTTGTATGTCCAAGAAGCAATTTAAGTTTTCAGAATTCATACATTTTACCCCAGCACCTACAAGAGAGCTCTTTAAAGCTATTTTCATTCTTATTTTATAAAAAGTGTCCTGAAAAGGTTTTCACTTTTTTCTGATTTGGAACTCTTGCAGCCAAGGTCACCTGACACTGCCTGGATTGTGAATGTTCCTTGGGAACTCACAGGTGAACCCTAAAAACCTAACAGGGCCAGTCACACTGTATCTTTAGTCGGGGTGTTCAGGGAACACTGCAGCTTGCCCAGGGCTGGCTGGAGCTCACAAGTAAGGATCCTACCAGAGCACATATCATATTTGAGACAGTAGCACTTAAAAAAAAAAAAAAAATATATATATATATATATATATATATATATATATATATATATATTATTGATTTTTTTAGAAAGAGGAAGAGAGAGGGATAGAGAGTTAGAAACATTGATGAGAGAGAAACATCCATCAGCTGCCTTTTGCACACACCTTATTGGGGGTGTGCCCACAACCAAGGTACATGCCTTTGACCGGAATCGAATCTGGGACCTTTCAGTATGCAGGCCAGTGCTCTATCCACTGAGCCAAACTGGTTTTGGCAAGACAGTAGCATTTTTCATCATATTTTTACTCCTCATTTGGCAGTATCTTCACTAATAAAAGAGTAACATACAAATTGACTGTACCTTTGCTACACCTACCAGCCAATCAGGAGTGAGTATGCAAAATAACCCAACAAAGATGGTAGATAATATGTAAAAAACCATGAAAGGCAGGTTTTAATTACTGAGATCATTCATATGTAGATAAACTCTGCTCTTTTAAGTATTTAATTTATAAGTGAGAGAAGTCCAAATCACAGGTGATATGAATGTTAATGTTCTTTGTTTTCCAAATGTGTAGCATGTGACAACGGAATGATCCAGGAGTATGATGAGACTAAATTTTATAAAGATGAAGGACAGTCACTCTTTTTTTTTTTGGAGTTGTAAATTCAATTAAGAAAGTATTTTTCTAGAAAAAATATTTGCTTTTTGCCTACACGGAACCCTTAGTATTCTGTCAGGTTTGTAGATCACAAACATTATGCTATGAATTAATAGATTTTTGTGGATTGGCATGAAAACCTATTGAAACTTTTAACAGAAGTCTATGAAAAACAGTCTTCTAGTTCTAAGAACTTGTATTAGAAATAAAACTTTTAGAACATGTCCATTTATAATCCAAGTATTTTTCCTTTAATATCTTGATAAGGTTATTAATAGTTTTCTAAGGAATTATAGAGTATTTAAAATAATTACTTTATTCTCATTTTCCAAGGGTAATAAAGTAGTAGTTTATTTATATTCTAGATATAGTTGAAGAGTGGAGAGTTTGTTTTCAATTGGTATTGCAAGAACACCACATTACAACCAGGATTTCATTTGATGATTATTTCTTAGAAGGGTGAATTGATAAACAAACAGGCAGAACATACAAAGAAGCAGACTATAATAATAAAAGCGTAATATGTTAATTAGACCAGATGTCCTTCCAGACAACCTTCAGGGTGAAGCCGGGGCTTCGAGGAAGCCCAGGTTCCAGGTGCCTGCCAGCGGCCAGAGGGAAGCCGGTGCCTCAGGGCGGGGAAGGAAGGCCTACTCTTGCATGAATTTTGTGCATCAAGCCTCTAGTTTTTTCATAAAATCATTAGACTGAAAATCGAGGGGCATCTTACACACGGAAGTCAGCTGAGGAGGGAGCTGCGTGGGTGTCTAGCTGCCCAGACCTTGTCAAACAGGCTTCCTCCAATCACAAGCCTTATTGTTACTGATGTCAGTTGATTCAGTAATTGGAGGTGGAGCTGGAGTGTGCAGATGCAATAGGGACCTGAGCGTTCTGAGCTTTGAACAGAAATGCACACATAGGTACTTGCCTTTCCCTGCTGAGGACATTCACCAGTGTTCACATAAGGTCTGTATGAACGCATATCAGATATCAGGCTTGTGGTAGAACACCTGGGTAGTTACAGTCAGCAGAAATCAGAGAAACACTGACTGATCAACTACATGCCATTTCCTTTCTAGACTTTTCCTAAACTAGATATTATTAAAGCTTGAGAAACGTCTTAGATATTAAAGGATAAACATAAAGCAAAACCAGGTGTTATCAGGAGATTAAATGCAGTAAATAAAATCATACCTGAAGTCCCAGAACTAAGCCCAATACTAAAGTGACTGTCACCATACCTGGAAGATTCATCAGTAACTGTTAGTGACAAGAGAGTTTACAACACTCTACAAAATGGAATTAGCAAGAAAATAGACTAGAATCCAGCCCTCAAGCACCTAATTTCAAAATGACATACGCATCATTTATAGATCATTTTGGGTAAAAGAAAAAATGTCAAGTCTTCGAGGCAAATACAGAGAAAGCAAGAGCTCCGTTGTAGTAATAAATTACAGCAGGCCTCTCCTACTATGCCCTTATGGCTGAGGAGCCGCTGTCGCCAGTAGTACATGGTCCCTGGGGTGTTCACCTCTGATCCAGCATCATTAACCTCTGCCCTCAGCTCTATCAATCTCACTACTCCAGGAGGCTGTCCAGGTAGCAGCTTCTTCCTTAGACCAGGAGAGCAATTATTCCTACAGGGCTTAGGGAGTAAATGTTAATGTATTACTTACCTGTAGGACAGTCTGCTACATGACTTGTAGTACATTCACTTATCATTTAGAAAGATGTATTTCAGCTATGCTTTTATGCCAAAAGAATGCTAATCTCATCTCAGTATAAAAAAGTAAGGTAAGAAAACCTCTTAATAAATAAAGGGCCAGATAGTAAATATTTGAGACATGTGGGACACCTGTCACAGCTACTCAACACTGCTGTTGTATGGCAAAAGCATTCATAGATGATAACATGTATACAAATGGGCATGACTATGTTTCTAGGAAAATTTTATTTACGACCAAGTGCATTTTGAAAGAAAACTGTCCCATATGGCTATGTAAGTTATCGATATTTTCACGTTTTAAGGCTTGATTCAATCCCAGTCTTCATCAGGAAGTACACATTAATTGCTTATACATAAGATATCCTCCACAATGAAATCTTTCTATCTACTTTTGAGGCCCACTGCTCTATTCCCTCTGAATAAAACACAGATTTGTAGTCTTACAGAGATTAGGGGCTCCTTTTAGAAACTGATGAAAGCTTTAAGTACTTGCCAAGAAAAAACACACATACATATGACATAATTTTTAACCCAATTTCATGGATTCAGATACAGCCTGAAATTTGCTAGGAGTGAGGACAATACGTCTAAGGACTCCAGGTTTGTATCTTTTATCTCTTGAGTTATCTACTGCTGCATAACAAGTACCCCCAAACCTGGCAGCTTAAAGTAACAAACATTTCTGTTCTTTGGGACAGAACTCTGGAAACAATTTATCTCGATTGGCTCTGGTTCAGCCTTTCTCCTGAGATTGCAGTCAAGATGAGAGTAGGGTCTACAGTCATCTCAATGCCTACAGACATTGAGACTGGGGCCCCACTGTCATTCTGACAGCTAAATCCTCCCCTTCTCCCAGAGCAGGAGGAATCCACACTGCCTTTTTGGCCTGCTCTCAGAATTCACACCCTGTCACATCCACTTTGTTCTACTTATTAAGTCCAGATCACACCACGCAAGAGAGGAATTAAACTCTACGTTTTAAAGGGAGGAATAAAGGGAGGAATAAAGAATTTATTGACATACTTTAAAATGATTATATATCTTCAAAAACCCAAGGATACCAAGAAGGGGGGGATAACACTTATTTAATCTTCCTGGGATACCTAATTGTTCATAGCACCATATTTAATAAATACCTGCACTGACTCATTAATACAAGGAATTAGGCAGGGATCAGGCAGTTTATCATAATAATCCTGTGAATTTGGTAGCAGGCCATTTTTAGAAGGACCTAAATAGAATATTTAGTTATTTAACTTGTACACATGAAGAATGGATGATGATTCCTGAGCTATGCTCCCATAGCTTACAAGTACATTTCCCCAAAAAATTTTGATGAAGGAATATGTTCTGTAAGACGATAAAAAGAAAAATTGTGTGGATAAGAAATATTTATAATTTTGCCGAGACGGGTTTGGCTCAATGGATAGAGCGTCGGCTTGGAGACTGAAGGGTCCCAGGTTCAATTCCGGTCAAGGGCATGTACCTTGGTTGCGGGCATATCCCCAGTAGGGGGTGTGCAAGAGGCAGCTGATCGATGACTCTCTCTCATCGATTTTTCTAACTCTCTATCTCTCTCCCTTCCTCTCTGTACAAAATCAATAATATAGATTTTTTAAAAAGAAATATTTATAATTTTGAAAATAAAAATAAAAAACTAAAAAGAATGAAAACATAGCAATCAATTAAGATTAACCTTACAAACTGGTAGAAAAAAACTTTCTTCCCCTTAGCATTTCCTGAATCCCCAACTTTTGGAATTTTTCCTCAAGGTTTTCACCAAATCTCTGATTACCTATAAACCCACCAAGCACACAGCTTCAGGAAGGAGAGCTGCTAGGCTTAATCAGTATGGTCTTAGAGAGAGTTAGAGGTGCATGTCATGTCACATTAGCATTAATTTGTCCCCTGCAAAAGACTCAAGTGCATCAATAAAAAAAATTAAGATCTTCATTATAAAAGCAGTTGTGAGCTAAATTTAAAAAAAATAAATTTTCTTTTGTTCCAATAGATTTCAGAGCAAACATGCTCAGATGGAATATAAGTATTCCAAAATGTCAAGTAAGTCCTCCAACATTTATAGGTCATGTCTCCAAGGTAAAAAAAATAGATCTGTAGTTCACCTGTCTCTGAGGACTTTACTAAGAACTAACCTTGCCTTTTGGGTATTTTTTATATGCAAATGGGCAGGGTTATTGTGTGTGTGTGTGTGTGTTAGCAAAACACAATTTATTAAGTGGTTTAAAAGATATTAATCTTACAATTGTAAGTAAATATAAATTCTCTTATGAATTCCCTTCCTTCAATGTACTGCACTCTCAACAATTATCAACATTTGATGACCCTCCTTTAACCTATTCCTAGATGGATGTAACCAAGCTATCTTTGGCATACACTGACACCTACCGGCTAACATAGAAAATGGCTTCTGTGTGTGTATATATACTACATATTCCAATCTCTTTCTTTTTTAAACTATTATTTTCCAACTTTGGTTCAATAAATATCAGAAGATGTCTCTTGCTCTATTCACTCCACTCACTGATATATATGATTTTCTGATGCAATTTCTCAAAGTTATATCTTTGGACCTAGTGTTCCCATGAAAAGAGGTTCTGTGATCATATAAGATTCATAAAGTGCTAAGCACTACATGTTCTTCTTAGCAATTCAGGTGACCTTTAGATATTAAGATGCTGAGCAGTATAGCAGTAAAATACCTATACACAGTTTCCCTGAGCCCAATGCTTCCTAAATTTGTTTAATATAAAAATGGTAACAATAGTAAAAAACTAAATTGCACAGTAACAATCTAATTTGTATTAATTTCCATAAAAAAGAAAACCCTATTAATATCTTTTGAAATATATTTTAGGAAATACATCCTGCAATTTCTAACTTTTGCTCAGGCTGATTCCTCTTCAGCCTCCTGCTCCCATTATCTTATATAATAAAGAGGTAATATGCAAATTGACCATCACTCCATAACACAAGTTGGCTGCCCACATGTAGACACAAGTTGGCCACCACAAGATGGCAATCAAGGGAGGGCAGTTGTGGGCAATCAGACCAACAGAGAAGGACAGTTGGGAGGGACCAGGCCTGCAAGGGAGGACAGTTGAAGAGGGCCCAGTCTGCAGGTGAGGGCAGTTGGGAGGTGACCAGACCATTTGGAGGGGACTGGACCTTCAGGGAAGGGCAGCTGGGGAGATCAGGCCTTCAGGGTAGGGCAGTTGGGGAGGACCAGGCCTGTAAGGAAGGGCAGTTGGGGGCAAACAAGCCTACAGAGGAAGGCAGTTAGAGGTGACTAGGCTGGCAGAAAAGGGGGCATTTGGGGGCGACCAGGCCTGCAGGGAAGGGCAGTTAGGGGCAACCAGGCTGATAAGGGAGGGCAGTTAGGGCTGACTGGGCCAGTGGGGGAGGGCAGTTAGGGGTAATTAGGCTGGCTGTGGAGCAGTTAGGCGTCAATCAGGCTGGCAGGAACGTGGTTAGGGGGTAATCAGGCTGGCAGGGGAAACGGTTAGAGGCAATCAGGCAGGCGAGCAGTTGGGAGCCAGCAGTCCTGGATTTCGGGAGGGCAGTCAGACATACCTCTGGGATCCCAGATTGGAGAGTGTACAGGCTGAGCTGAAGGACACCCCCCATGCATGAGTTTCATGCACTGGGCCTCTAGTATTTACATAATTCTTAGACCAAATGCTACCCTATGAAATTCTCCTTAATTGGAATTAATCAAAAGCCCCTTGATTATCTATCATAGGACATATCATGTAGAATTATCTATCATATGACACAGCATTTACCTTTTAGAGTTTTTATGCAATTTATCAGTTTTCATAATTAAACATTGAGACTCTAGAAGTAAAAATTATGTCTTACTTATATTTTTATCTTCTATATCTCTAAGCAGACTTTACACACAGGAAGCCTAAGTGAATGTCTTGTGGAAATGAATTTGAGGCTAAGCAATGCATTTATTAAATACTCCTAGGAAAAGAAAACTAAGCATTCAGTTTATAAGACAAACTAAACACAATAAAGAACTTAAGATCACCTCTTTAAAATGCTTATAAGTGTTCCAAAATTGCAGAATTACAGAATGTTAAGCACCTCAAACATGAGGAAATTAAGGGCCAGAGAGGAGTCTGTCCCTTAGCTTGGCAATGTAGTTAGTCAATGTCAGTGGAAAATCTGGGACTAGATTGCATGTCTGACTCCAATCCCATACTCTTCCCAGTATAGCATGTCAAATGTCCTTCTACAACTCGTAAGTGCTCTCAAATGTTTCAGGTCCTCTCAATATTAAATACCCTAATAATCACCCCCTGCTACAGGTGGGGGACTTATTCCTGTGATTATCTTAATTCAGTGTGCGGAAGTCCCATGCCAGGAAAGACTATTAAATTTAAGACATACATTTCTACAACCGCATAACAAAGTCCAAGACCAAGCATCTCAGTGAAAAGACTGCATGCTTACTTTTTGCTCTAGGCCAGTGGTCGGCAAACTCATTAGTCAACAGAGCCAAATATCAACAGTACAACGATTGAAATTTCTTTTGAGAGCCAAATTTTTTAAACTTAAACTTCTTCTAAGGCCACTTCTTCTAAATAGACTCGCCCAGGCCGTGATATTTTGTGGAAGAGCCACACTCAAGGGGCCAAAGAGCCGCATGTGGCTCGTGAGCCGCAGTTTGCCAACCACAGTTCTAGGCTCTGTCTTTTTTTCTGGAATTCTTTGCTGAGTTATATGTAAACCTTAATTTAAATCTATTAGCATCTTAAGAACTATTTATGTAAGAATTTCTGCTAAGAACAAGGCATTTCTAAACAATCTCCTAACCTAAAGTTCTATTTTTGTTGCAGTTGTTTTTAAACATAGATCAAATGGTTTTATCAAAGAGGTCAAAAGTGATTGGTGAGCCTAAGTGGACCTGGAGGTTTTACAATGACTAAGTTGTTGGGAGCCATCAGAGTTGAGACAAGCAACTCCGTCTTAAGAAAATACAACTCCATCTTAGAATTAAGTTCCTTCTAGAAGAAGTTATGCGGTGCCCTGCGGGTTTGGCCAGAAGCTAAAGATTAACCTGCCGCTTAGCACGTCTTGCTCTGGAGGATCTCTGCAAAGTCCCCTTCCTGATCCTCCCCCATAGCTAGCCCAGCCTTGGAATGTTACACCTTGGAATGTTACACTGCCCTGGCAGTTAGCCAATCCTGTGTTGCCAGATACCTTACCATCTTGTCACTCAGTGCCTTAACCAATTATACACTGTCAAAGACCCCACTGCTGCGTAGGCAACCCTGCCCCGCTTTGTTCCTGCTGTATATATACTGCCATTCCAAAAATAAAGTTTGAGGCTTGATCAGAACTTTGCCTCCATTTCTCCGTGCCCCTGTCCCTTCTTTTCATCCTCCACATGTCCTCTCTCTCCCCACGTTGCTGTGCCCCGCAGGTCGGGGCACTAAGTCAGTTACCTTCTGGGAAAAGGATGGAGTGAGTGTACAAGTAGAATTAGGTCCAAAGAAGCCTAGGAAAGTAAATCAAGTAGGATCCCCAAATGAGAATGCAATGTGGAGAATACTAAAAAAAACTAAGTATTTGGAAAGGATCCCAGCATGTAAGTTAAATGTGGAAAAGAGAGGGGAAGAGGTCAGCCCCAAAAGGGTTAAGATGGTTTGAAGCTATTCATGGGTATATGGTTGACATGGAAATAAACTAAGATAGGCTTGAGGGCAGTCAATTAAGACTGGGGTTTGCAATCAGCAGGAGGGAACAAAGAGTAGATACTTAAGTTAGGTTTAGAAGCAGTTGCCAACTTCAGCCTTCATTAGGTGAATAGAAGGGTGGTTTAGTTATTCCTACTTGGGAGCTTGTACGAAGGCTAAATGGTATGAATCTGAAGAGTCCAACAGTAGTGCTTAGTAAATAAATCACTTCCATGTTTTTTCACCCTTATTTTTGCTTCACAGGCAGTTGTTTTAGGTGATACTCTGCAAATACTGACACAAGAAACAAATGTGGCAGACATAAGCAAGGTTTGCAAGGCAGACATGTTTTTGAATCCTAAGTCTGTGACATCTCAGCAGTGCCTCATCAGGTGACTTTAGTTTCTGTCAAGAACGATAACCAGAGCATTGTCCCACAGAGATGTCATGAACATTCACCTCCCCATTATGAGCATTAAGTGATATATATATTTTTAAAAATTTAACATATCTGATGCATAATCAAAGTTCAGTAATAGTTGTTATTAGATTACTAAAACCACAATAATTATCTGTAAAGGTTTTAAAGACAAGGGGGCTCGTATCAAGCTTACATAGATGCACTAAAACCAAAAATATCACCTGCAAGGAAAGGAAGAGCTCAGAGACCTTTTATTCAAAAAACTTAACTACCATAGTACATCTCACCGTCCTTGGCTTTAATTATGACCAATATGACCAGATGACTCACAAATTCACAAATCCAGTCCAAATCTCTCATCTGAATTCCAAGACTATATATTAACTTTCCGTTTGTTACTCTAGAATGACTCAGAAGTACATCAAACTCAACATGTATAAAAGTGAAACTCATGATCTCTCAAAACTCGATCTTCCTAAATACTATTTATTCCAGTAAATAGTGGTCCATTCCAAAAATACAACCATTACCAAACTGTGCAATGTTGCTAAGTACCTCTCAAATATATCTCAGCTACCATCACCCACTATAATAATTTCTCTTGGGCTTCTGCAATAGCTTCCTATCTGATCTACTATATCCATCTGTTTTCTAAATGGCTGAGTAATCTCTCTGAAGCATAAGTTAAACCATCTCATCCTTCTCTCTAAATAAAACATGTAGTAGGTCCTCATTGCTCTTAAGATAAACACAAAGACAGAACTTTTGAAAATGTCCTTTAGGATCCTGAGTTGGCCTGGCTCCTCCCTAACCTATTCCTGTTTCTCTCTCTCTCCAATGGATTACCTTGGTGTTCTTTCCATCCTTTTTACTCTCTGTGTTCTCTCCCATCTCAGGTCCCTTTTATTGCTTTCTCTCCTGCCAAGGGGCTCTTCACACAGATAATTCATTCTCATCCCTCAGACATCAGTTAAGCATTGGTTCTTCCTGGAATCCTATCCTGACCCGGCTGGCCTCTCCCTATGATTTGCTCTCATAGCACCTAGCACTGACCACTTTGCAATTTTACATTTTTTACCCTTTCCATCAGACTCTAATAAGGCCTATAATGCAAGGCATTCAATCTCTTTTGCTCATCATTGTGTTCCCAGCACCTAGCACAGTATTGCGAATTTAACAAGTGTTTATTGAAAAGAATAAAGGAATACCTTCAATACCTCAGGTTGAAAACTTTTGTTTAATGTGCAAATTCAATGGATTCTTGAAATCCATTCTCTCTTGTGTAGTACCACTAAAACACCTTCATCCCATTACATCATCAAAATTATCTTACCCGTATTTTCCAGCGTATAAGACGACCTTTGAAACGAAAAAAAAGCCTGCTCAGATTGGCCAGAGTCAGAGAGGCGGTCTATTAAAAAAAGAACTGGTGTTGCCTCGGAAGTGGGGGGTAGTCTTATACAGTGAATATAGGCCTAAACCTATGTTTTAACTGTAAAACTAGGGGGTCGTCTTATACGCCCGGTCGTCTTATACGCCGGAAAATACGGGTAGGAGGAAAATTCCAGCCTTGTAGGAGGAATACCTAATTTTAGCCTCTCTCCAATTCGCCCTATCTAGGCAAAGCTGACAGGTTGTTGGCGCAACATCTTATGGGTAATCAAGATAGTAAGAGGAAAAGGAACCAAGTATAAAAAGAGACTGTACAAGGAAAGGGATCCATTTAAGGATCTTTAGCTTTGAAAAGAGAAAACCTAGGAGTGTCAGATTATTTGAATATTTGAAGAGCTCTCCTGTTCAAGGATTGGCAGCTTAGTTTTGGTAGCTCTGAATGAGAGTTTCTGGGAGGCAGATTTCAGCTCCATGAAAGGAAAGCCATTCAAACATTTAGTATTATACTATGGCAATGTGGTCAGACTCTTGACTTTGGTAAGTAGTAACTTTGCTATGACCCCGTGAATTCTAGCACAGCCTTGTGAAATGCTTTGCAGGGAGAATGGTGGTTCTTAAAAATCAGCTTTGGAACCCATTCTCCAACCAAAAGCTTTTGAGGAGAACCTAATATGCTACACAGATGAATGCAGCATCTCCATAGGTAAAAGACTGCCCCCACCCCCTTCTGCTCCAACCACTCCATCAGCAGAAGCCTATTGGATGGAGCTCCTTGGAATCCACTATCTGAAAACATGCACAATTTCCTTGCCCAGCCCTTTTCAGCTTTTATTGGGGTGTGGATGGAAAAGAGCACGTCTTACGTTTGTTTGTTTTTTTCTTCAATTCAGTTAAAGCATACTGTTTTCCATGTAAATCTGTTCCTTAGCATGTATGTAATTTTTGCTCTGTTGAAAGAATACATTTTTGTGTATTTACCATGTTGTCTTAACTTTACTCTAAGTTCTTTAGAATAAAGAAATCTTTATTCTCCTGCTTTGGAATCACATAGAATACCAAATATAGTAGGAGTTAATGAAAAAGAGGATGTGAAAGGCTAAGACAACTAATTCAGGTCTGACTTGTAAACACAGAAAATTGAAGAAACAACTTCATATACAGATCCCCCTTCCTTCTTTCATCCAATCCCTGTCTTCTCCCCTTCTTGCCCTCACTGGTCATGACTATACTTGTCTCACATTCTTTCCTCAGAATGAAACCAGATCCCTTCCCCCAACTCCCAATAAGTAATCACAGAACATCTGCTTTGACTACAGAAAAATGCTCACTTTTATTATATGTTATAGACTTTCTTCCTGTATCTTCTTTAATGGTTACAAATTAATTAATGGATAGTATAGAAATTCCAAATAAAACACACTGAATTTAGGCTACTGCACTAACACACTCCACTTAGAGGATTTTTTTTTTACACCAATTATTAACCAAAGCAGTGTGTACTCAATTTGCTTAATAATGAGAATTGGTCTCTAGATGAATGTGTCTTGGTGATAATGTGGTACTAGAAGACAAATGTGTGAAAAGTGCTTTCCAAGGAAGCATTATTTATATTTTTCCCAGAGGTACCTGATTACTTTCCTGTATTTTTAGATTAATTTCCTTTCAGTGGGTTCCTATCCTAAAAATCTAAAGCAATGGACTTCTGGAAAAAAGTCATATTTGTATCCTTAAATTCTGATCTATTAAAAAAAAAAATTCTGATCAGATTGGATATGAACACACTATGAATTAGAAGTTTCTGCTGCTGTTAAATATTAAGATGCATAAATATTCACTGAATACAGTATATCTAAGCAGTATATTTTGGAGACTAATCAAAATGCTGACATTCTAGATGCTAGAGATATTGCTCTTGAGGAAAAATATACATTTATAGAGACATTTTCAGATATCCTAAAATTTTATTGTGAGGCACTATATGATACAATAAAAGAAACACTGAATTTGGAATCACAACAACCTAGCTCTAATTCTGTCTCTATCACCAACTAACAAACTAACTCTGCTTACTTTTCTTATTGATCCTCAGTTCCTTATTTATGTAACATTTGGACATTCATACTGAAATTTAAGTTTATTGTGCTCTGCAAAGACAATGTCCCTAATTAGAGTGCACTGGCAATGCCTCTTTGTGATTCCTATGTGAGGAGGTAGGAGACACTCAAAGGAGATGATTTTAAAAATCATCAAAGGCATCGAAAGCATTCTTTAGAGGTTGGTGACACCCATTCATTCATTCATTCTAGCAACATGTTTGCACATCCTAGATAATAAAAGTTTGACATGCTAAGTGTCTGGTTGACTAGTCAACTGTTCAACCAATTAAAACACAATATGCTAATGATATGCTAAGGTTGCTCAATGGCTTGTTATGACATGCACTGATCACCAGGGGGCAGACAGTCAACAGGTTGACCAGTTGTTATGATATGCACTGACCACCAGGGGGAATACACTACAACTGATAGGTTAACTTGCTGCTGGGATCTGGCCAATCAGGACTGACCTACAGTAAATAGGCCAGACATACCCCAGAGCTCTCCCACAGTCTCTCTCCAACTGGCCAACCTCCCACATCAGCAGCCCTGGTCATGCACCCGTGGGGTCCCTCGGCCTGACCTGCACCCTCTCGCAATCCAGGACCCCTCGAGGGATGTGGGAGAGCTGGTTTTGGCCTGATCCTGCAGGCCAGGAGGCACTTCACTGGTTCATGAATTCCTGCACCAGGACTCTAGTATCCAAATAAATTAACAAGTGTTTTAGCAGATTATGCAGTTATCAAAAAAACAAGTCTTGGGTAAAATTAGCATAAATTAACATTTTGTTTATGTGTTTAACCAATCAAAAAAAACAGATTGCACTAAGTCTCAAAACCACCTAATTTTATTTCTGAAGTATTTCAGGCAATGATAGTCTCTGCCCCATCAGATACAGAGCATCAAAGTTAAGCAGAGTGGCAATTATTTCTTGGATATGACACCAAAAACACAGGCAACAAAAGTAAAAACAGACAACTGTAACTACATAAAACTTAAAAATTTGTGTGTGCCAAAAGACAATAAACGGTGCAAAGGCAGCCTATGGAATGAAAAAAAAATTGCAGGTCATCCTATATAATAAAGAGGTAATATGCAAATTGACCCTCATGCCCTTGTGTCACAAGATGGCTGCCCCAACGTTGTCATAAGATAGCCATCACAAGATGGCTGCTTTCACATTACCAGAATGGCCAACAGGGGAGGGCAGTTGGGAAGGGACCAGGCCTGCAGGGGAGGGCAACAGGGGGTGATCAAGCTCGCAGGGGAGCAGTGCGGGGCTATCAGGCTGGCAGACAGAGTGGTTAGGGACAATCAGGCAGCCAGGCAGGAGAGTGATTAGGAGCTAGTGATCCCAGATTGTGAGAGGGATGTCGGACTGCCGGTTTAGACCTGACCCCCCAATCCCTAAACCGGCACTTGGACATCCCCCAAGGGGTCCCAGATTGGAGAAGGTGCAGGCTGGGCTGAGGGACATCCCCTCCCAGTGCATAAATTTCATGCACCAAGCCTCTAGTATGTTTAGTAAAGGATTAATATCAGAATATATAAAGAACTCCCACAATTTAACAACAGAAAGTCAAATAACCCAATTTAAAAATGGGCAAAGAACTTGAATAGATATCTCCAAAGAAGATATACAAATGGTCAACAAATATATGAAAAGATGCTCAATACTACTAATTTTCAGAGAAATGCAAATTAAAATCGCAGTGAAATACCACCTGACACTTAATAAAATAGCTACTATAAAAAACACAGAAAATAACAAGTGCTGTTGAGAATATGAAAAAAAAATTAGAATCCTTGTGCACTGTTTGTAGGATTATAAAATGATATAATTACCATAGAAAACAGTATGATAATGCCTCAAATAATTAAAAATAGAACTACCATTACAACCCAGCAATCTCATTTCTGGGAATATATCAAAAGCACTGAAAGCAAGGTTTTAAAAATATATTTGTACACCCCAAGTTCATGACAGCACTATTCATAAGACACAAAAGGTTGAAGCAACCCAAATGTCCATTGAGGAGTGAATGAATAAACAAAAAATGGCATATATATCTATATCTATATATATAGTTTCATCTTTAAAAAGTAAAGTAATTACATGCTACAACATGGATGAACCTTAAGGACATATGCTAAGCAAAATAAACCAGTCATAAAAAGACAAATACTATGTGATTGCATTTATATGAAATATCTAAAACAGTCAATATTAGCCTAGCCAGTGTGGCTCAGTTGGTTGAGCATCAGAGCATGTACCAAGAAGTCACCAGTTCAATTCTTGGTCAGAGCACACGCCCAGGGTTTTGGACTCCATCCCCAGTAGGGGGGTGCAGGAGGCAGCTGAATGATGTTTTCTCTCATCAATGTTTCTCTCTCTCTCTTCCTCTCCCTAAAAACATATTTTAAAATAGTCAATGCTATAAATTGCATTATGTCCCTCCAAAATTCATGTTAAATATAAGTAGAGGTAGTACTCTAACCCAATGTGACTGTATTTGAAGATAGAATCCTTAAAAAAGTACTTAAGTTACATGTGGTCCTAAGAATGAATTTTGATAAGACTGCTTATCTTCTTATCAGAAGAGAGACACAAGAGATCACTCTCTTTCTCTCCATGAACAAAGAGAGATCATGTGAGGTCACAGCAAGAAGATATTTGTCAGGAAGAGATGCCTTAGTAGAGACCAATTCTGACACACCCTGACTTCTAGCTTCTAGATCTCTGAGAAAATAAATCTCTGTTAATGTGTAAGCCACCCAGCCTGTGGTATTTTGTTATGGCAGCCCTAGCAGACTAACACAGTCAAATTTATAAAAACAAAAAATAAGAGCGATTGGGGAAAGTGGGAAGAGAAAAGTTGTGTTTAATGAGTGTAGAGTTTCAAATTTGCAAGATGAAAAGTTCTGGAGATATATTTTACAACAATGTGAATATACTTGACATTATCGAACAATAGACTTAAAAAAATGGTTAAGATGGTAAATTTTATGTTATGTGGTTTTTATCACAATGAATACATAGAATTTCAATTTTCCTGCTGAAATAAAGGAATAAAAGAATAAGAAAATACAACTTCACAAATAAAAACAACCACTAATACTATTTTATACATATGAAATGCATATGGATGTGGTTTATATTTGTTTTTATTTCATTAGACCATCTTAGGGGAAAAATAACATTTCTATTTTAGAAGCAATAATTACCTCTATGTAGCCAACAGAGAGAAACCTAGTTAGTTTATAAAATATAATCTCTAAATTCTATTATAAGTAGGGGTGAATATAACATATCTTTAACATTTCCTACCTCAATATATTTTGCAAGAAAATTCTATTAATAGAAGAACATAGAATAGGTCTTCTAAGTTCAAATTCTCTGAATTCTTAAATTGGTTCTCTCTTTAAAAAGGTGGGAAGAACAAACAGCACTACTAGGACTTGTGTAACTTGTACAATGAAGAGAATTCAATTTAGCTTAAAACAATAACAACACTTATTTACACTTCATGATTACATTCCCCTCATTCTTTTCTCTTAAAAATATAAGGACTAGATACCTATAGAATTCTTCATCATTTAATAAAAATAAATCTATTCTTCATGTTTCCCAAACAGAAAAAGAAAAAAATGTAATAATTAACATTCATATTATATTTTCTAACGAAGTTAACATGTAAAATTATAGAGATTTTGGCTCAGGCCACATTTAAATGTTTCTTAGTTGCTGGCCTAAATACAATTTCAAAAAAAATTTGGGCTATGCCACCCATAGGGATAAGATAGACACAACTGAATTTAAGGAGATAATCTAGATTAGGGTTTCTCTACCTGGGCGTCATTAGCATTGGGGGCTGGATAATTCTTTGTTGTAGGGGGTCTCCAATGCATTGTATGATGTTTAAGAGCTTCCCTGCCTCTACCTACTAGATGCCAGTAGCCCTCTCCCCGCAAGTTCTAACAACCCAAACTGTCTAAAGGCATTGCCAATGTCTCCTTAGGGGAAAATTCATAGTCTAGAGAATGGAGGACACAGGCAAAGTCTAGAGAATGAGGACACAGGCAAACTGATGAATTGGCAGATTAAACTGCAAAAGTTAACTTCAAGTCCAAAGCTAAAAAGTTAGTATTTAGTATCTAAATCTGACATGCCAACTAAAGAATGTGAGTTGAAGGATAATTGTGGGTGAGGGGAGGAGAGATTAAAAAATAGATTTCAAAATGTTAAGAGATATGTGTGTCTATTGCTAGAAAGAAAGAACACTCTAAAAATATTACTGCCACTTTTGTGTGTGTGCTCAAGGAAGTAAAACCCTTGTTACATTTGCTATTCTCCTATTTTAGGCTGCCATCTGGCAATCCACACTTCCACTAGAAAAAATTCTAGCCAACTGGACTAAAATAGTTAATGCACCAACCCATGCACCAAAAATATGCCAGGGAGTCTACGGCTTCCTCAGTCATGCCCAAAAAGAAAGAAACTATCGTTCTCAGAAAACAAAAGTAAATAACTCACAGGATGCTGACACAACTTGGCAAAATTTCCCTCCTACCTTGGGGGGTGGAGGGACCAAGTCACACAATAGCTAGAGGAAAAGCACATCGAAAGTATATAAAACAGGCAAACTAAAGTAATCAAACTGGACATCAACTCAATCCCAAGATATACGGAGATAAAAAAATAGAGAGTCCACTAATCAAATACAATAGAACACAAACTATAATAGTCATTATATTTCTGATGTCACAGAGATTTGTTAGGAATGAATGAAATAATGGGACAGGTGTAATGATCCTTGCAACACTCCTCAGGAAAGGCAGTGCAAAGATTCTTCATAATAATGAACACAAGGTTCACCACCATAACTGAATCTGCTCCCACTTCTTTTTCTTAATATCCAGAGCTTCAAAGTACGGCTGCAAATCTACTTCTGCCCACCCCTATCATGCAAAAACTGATATCAAAACCAGAAGAAAACTACTTTTTCGTATGCACAGTGAGATTTAACACACCCCTCTGAAAAATCCACATTTCAAATAAATGAAAAAGATGATTTAAAAAGGTTTTGATAAACTTACTAAATAAATCTAAATACATAAAGGCACAGACAGACATACATCCACACTAGTGAATAAAGAGTATAATCAATGAACAACTTAAAAGTTTACTATGTATTAGAATACACACCCACGCACTCTACAAAATCCCCAAAGCATCAAACACACATAAGCCTTTTTCTCTGATCATGCATTAATAAAACACAAGGATAGTCAAGTGAACCTATTTCATTTAGATTGGCATCAGAAGCACAAAAATCTAAACGACAGTTTGAGTTGAGGGTGCAGGAAAATGGGCATTTATAGAAACTTCAGGTGGAATATAAATCCATAATATCTTTTTGCAAAACAATTTGATATTATCTATCAAAATTTTAAATGTCATATCCTTTGACTCAGCTATTATATTTCTAAAAATCCTTATTACAAAAATAGTACAAATAATCACAAAACAAATATACAACACACACAGGACAGTACTAACTACAGCAGCAAAAAAAGTAATAACCCAAATATCTATCGACCGGAAAATGGTTAAATATTTACAGTACATCCATTTCATAAAATGACGAGCATAGACAGATCTCCAAGACACAGTGTTTTTTTAGGTATGAAAAATATACATGTACCATTAAACTTATGCTAAAATACAAGATAATAAAAAAAAAAAAAGGAAAGGACTAATACATAACATACTTTTTACTTCTGGAAAGAAAAATGATGGTGAACTTCCATATTTTACTTCATATTTGTCTCGACTGTATGAATATTTTATGAATTATACTGCTTGCATAATTCAAAGTCAAGCAATGATTTTTAAAATTTTCTTATTTACTTCCCAGAAAAAGACTGGGACCTTTTTGTTCCTGGTACAAATTTGATGGAACCCATTTTAGAGTACAGGACAAGTATAACTTCCATTCTGTTCAAATAAGACTTTGTTTCCTCTGCTGGGAATGCTCTTCCTCCAATAGCCTCACTCCCTAACTTCCTTCACGTTTTCCAATTAACCTGTTAACCGAGCGGGACCTATAAATACGTCAAACGTAAACAATATCGGGAACGGGTAGGACGTATGAATACGTCCTTGAACTATATGTTGCGCCCCGAGAGGGACGGTATATATTTTTTGTAATCTTTTTTTATTTTTTAAATATTTTATTGATTTTTTACAGAGAGGAAGGAAAGAAGAGGGATAGAGAGTTAGAAATATCAATGAGATGAGAGAGAAACATCGATCAGCTGCCTCTTGCACAACCCCCACTGGGGATGTGCCGGCAACCAAGGTACATGCCCTTGACCAGAATTATCCCGGGACCCTTAGGTCCGAAGACCAACACTCTCTCCACTGAGCCAAACCGGTTTCGGCTATTTTTTGTAATCTTTATCATTGTTTGTAAAATTTATAATTTTTAATTAGACGTGTCCATTTCTTTTTGTCGGTATTCTTTTCTAGTTTTTTTTTGTAATTTTGTATTTTCCTTTGTGTTTTATATATATAAATAAACGAAAATATATATATATATATTTCATTTATTTTCATTAAGTATAAATAAAAAAAATATGAAATTACGTTCTCTGGGCGTGACGTACTGACACGTCCTAGTGAAAGAGTACGCGCCCGTTACAGGTTGCGTCATTAAAAAGGGAACTCCCCGGTTAACAGGTTAAATATCATCTTAATCCGTGGAACCGTCCTTGCCTTTTCAATATAAAATGAAAACCTTACCACTCCCTTTAACCACTCCCCAACTACCTCACCTAGCTTTATACTCACTAGGTGTTATATTTACAACTGTGTCTTAGCATCCTCATCTCTAACCTAGAGGCCCAGTGCACAAAATTCCTGCACTTGGCAGGGGTTGTGGGGGGAGAAGTCCCTCAGCCCAGCCTGCTCCCTCTTGCAGTCCGGGAGCCGTCAGTTGGACATCCTTAGCGCTGCCACTAAGGCAGGAAAGGCTTCTGCCACCACTGCTGCACTCGCCAGCCATGAGCCCGGCTTCTGGCTGAGCAGTGCTCCCTCTGTGGGAGGGTATTGCCCACCAGGGGCAGCTCCTGTGTTGAGCATCTGTCCCCTGATGGTCAGTGCACATCATAGTGACCTGTTGTTCCACTGTTCAGTCAATTTGCATATTAGCCTTTTATTATATAGGAGGATGGGGTGATAATAGTATCTACCCACAGAGTGCTATTAGACTTAAATGAGCTATAAGCCCTTAGATGAGAGTTGGATTCATAGTAAGGGCCACATTAATCTTGGATATTTTTATCTTCTTTGTTTATAATCTGCCTTTGCCCTCTTAGAATGACAACCCAAGGAGGCAGGGACTGTGTTTTATTTGCTATTGTATCCCAAATGCCTGGAAACTGCTTATCAGTACTAGTAAATATTCATAGTTGTTGAGTTTGATTTAGTACTGCAGCCATATGCTGAGACAGCTGAGATTATAAGAAAAAGACCAATTGTTTTCAGTAAAAACAAGCTTTCTGCACATTAGCATGAATCATCTATAATAATTCAATCTACTTTGAAAGGCTAACATTTAGGAGTACGACTCCAAGAAACTTCAAGTTAGGAAGTGGTACAGTACCATTTAACTCATTAATTTCTTAGCAACAACATGGCAACAGAAACTAAAACATAATGTGAAATGAGAAAACAAGAGCACAACTTACTTTTCATTCCTATTTTTGATGCATGGCTGGTAAAGGACTTTGACAGCATTCTGAGCAGAACTGGAATCTGCCTTCAATATGTCTTCCAACAAGGGAAACTTTTTGACACTTCTGGAACTTGCCAAAGATTCAATCACCACACTGTCTGAGTTTAAAAGCCATAGCTAAAGATAAGGAGAGAAAAGTCCAATTATAAGGATATCACCACACCACCACTATCTCTTATCACCACTCAAAAAAACAAACACAAAACAAACCTATAAAAATATCAGAAAAAATATAAGAGAACCATCTATATAATTTTTAAGGAAGGTAAGCCTTTCAAAGTATAACCTTGGTAGGGTAATCAACATGATAAAGTTTGAAAAAAAGAAGAAAAAGACAACTAGCTAGAAAGAAGTATTGAATACAGATAAAGCACTCCTAAAAACCCAGCCCAGTGGAAATGCAGGCACAGAATATTAACAGCATTAACAGAAGAAATAAATGATAAATATAACTAGCAATAAAGAACATGCAAAATTTGTATGCCCCCCTTTTTTACTTATCCGATTGGCAAATACCAGAAGATTGATACCCCCAGTTCAGAAGAAGGCTTTGGATGGATATTCCCAAACACTGCTGGTGGAAGAGTGGGATTCGGATGCATGTGATTCAATCAGGGAATACTCTCAGGAGACAGGGAGTAAGGTGAACAGGATAAGGCGACAGAAGGAGCCAGGCAAAGATGTGAACTCAGCTGGAGTCTGGCTCAGCCTGATCCCACAGGGACATCATTCCTAGAGTTTGTCCCACACCTTGAGAGACAGGAGACCCTAGCTTTCTTGCAGCTTTATTTACCAAAACCAAGAAGTAGAAACAATCTGAATGTCCATCTATGAATGAATAAAGATATATATAATGGAAGGAAATCTTGTAATATGAGATCACATGGATGATGAACCTTGAGGACATTATGCTAAGTGAAACAATTCAGATGCAGAAGGACAAAAAAATGCATGATCCCATTTATATGAGGAATCTAAAATAGTCAAACTCATAGAAGCAGAGAGTAGAATGGTAGTTGCCAGGGGCTGGAGAAACGAGGACCTGCTGTAAATACTGTGCTTATAGTTAACAATACTGTAGTGAGCACTTAAAAATCTGTGAAGTGTCCGAGCTGGTGTAGCTCAGTTGTTTGAGCACCAACCCATGCACCAGGAGTGGCTAACTGAATTACCGGTACCAGTCAGGGCACATGCCCTGGCTGTGGGCTCAGTCCCCAATAGGGGACATGCAGGAGGCAGCTGATAGATGTTTCTCTCTTATCCATGTTTTTTTTCCTTCTCTCTTTCTCTCTCTGAAATCAATTAAAAACATACTTTAAAAAAAAAAAATCTGTGAAGCGGGTAGATCTCATATTAAGTTTTCTTACCACGAAACAAACAAAAAATTCATAAGAGTATAAAAAAAAATAGAATTATGTTATACTGACCAAGAAAAGCCATTAAAAACTTAGTGAAAACTTTGTTTTGTGGTATGAGCTTCTACAGAGCAGGAATCAGCTTGTATTTCTCTCTATAACCCTAGGATCTAGCACATAGAAGCATTTGATCATTTATTATGAAGTTAAGGAAGTTTTATTTGTGAATTAAACTGATAGTAAAATTAAGACATTAAAAATTCTTTTTTTTTTTTTTAATGAACTGTTTTCTAGACCTGAGAATTAAGAAAAAAGAATGACAAAAACTAAAGAAATTCTGAGACCCTGTTTTACTAGGGCGACAAAAAGCTGAGTGAAATAATTTCTTACCAAGATGTACGGTTTGCCGTCATGACCTTGAACACTGAATCTAAACGTGCTTCTAGCAGAGGAGAGTTCCACTAGGCACTGGGCGAAAGTGCTCTGTACAAACTGAGCCCTGTTTGAACAGAAACCAATTTTCACAATGTGCCTCTCATAATAACTCTAAATGGCAAGATGAGCCCAAAATACCCACGGGTACCTAAATGACAGAGACATGTGCATGCCAGATTCTTCTACACACCATCCCTTCCCTCACAACCTGTGCTAATGTGGATTTTAATATATTTTAATGTATTTGCTCTAGTCTTCTTATATCCTAATCTCCTATCCTTAATACATTTCCCACCCCAAACCTAAGTGAATGAAAAATAGTATGTCAGCCCTGGCCAGTGTTTGATTCTCGGTCAAGGATGCGTACTTCTGTTATGGATTCACCCCTACCTCCAGTTGGGGTACATTTGGGAGGCAGCCAGTGGATGTGTCTCTCTCACGTCGATGTTTCACTCTCTTTCTCTGTCTTCTCTCCAAAGCAATGGGAAATCCTCATGTGAGAATTAACAAAACAAAAACAAAGTATGTCAGATAAGTCAATGTTCCCCTTGTGCTGTACATTAAACAGTGAATAACTAAGTTTAAAAAGGCAAGACATTTCCTCTCAAGCATTAGGCAGTGTTATCTATACCCGCGGTCGGCAAACTTGTTAGTCAACAGAGCCAAATATCAACAGTACAATGATTGAAATTTCTTTTGAGAGCCAAATTTTTTTAACTTAAACTTCTTCTAATGCCACTTCTTCAAAATAGACTCGCCCAGGCCATGGTATTTTGTGGAAGAGCCACACTCAAGGGGCCAAAGAGCCACAGTTTGCTGACCATGGATCTATACTAATAAAAGGGTAATATGCTAATTAGACCAGACATCCTTCTGGTCAAAGCCATGGTGGCAGGGCCAAGGCAGAGGCAGTTAGGGGTGATCAGGCTGGCGCAGGTGAGTGGTTAGGAGCCAGTGGTCCTGGACTGTGAGAGGGATGTCCAACTGCCAGTTTAAGATGACATTCCCTGAGGGGTCCCAAACTGAATAGGGCACAGGCCGGGTCGAGACACTCCCAACCCCTGTGCACAGATTTCGTGCACCAGGCCTCTAGTCTACAATATTTCCATTTGGATCCCCTAAAGTACCAGATCTTAAGTACATAAGAAAAGCATTTATAGGAGAATAAAGTTTAGGGTTATATTTAGATTGTCAAAATCATTAGACATCAATAATGAACTAAAAGACATATATATTGTATTATAGTTAACTTTTGTTTGCAAACTAAGACAATTCAAACAAAAGAAATGCTAATAGATTTAGTGGCTAAGTACCATTTAAAAAAAATTAGGAAACTGAATCGTATCTCAAATTTTAAGTACATTAAATTACAACCAAAAATAATTATTAAAAAACCTACTGATGATTAGGTTATAAAACCTTGGGTATCTCGCACAAAGAAAGAACTACAAATCTGAATTAGATTTATATGAGCACATTTGTCTATAACATCATGTAAGAAACCATAAATAAATCCTGAAGTCTTTTACGAGTGTGGTTTCATCCAACTAATCTTTCCAAATGAAGAGAAGTAAAAATAAAAATGAATTCCCAAGTAATCCATTGTACCTATCTTTTTCTACATTTGAAATTACAGAATAAATATAATTTGCTATTATACCTTGGAATGATGGGAAAATTTCTCTCAGATGGCTGCATAATCACCTCTGTCATATAAAACTTAATGGTTTCTAGAAAGAAAAAATAGAAAATAAAAAATCTCCCCAATATATTAATATTTTTATTGTGGGCAGGCTGGTCCCAAATTATGACATTCAAACTAAAATGGTTGATATATTGATAAAATTAAGATTCAGTAAACGTTTTTTTAAAAGTGACTGAGTTTATGAAGATAAAGCTTTGATGTCTACAAGGAGACAGCCCTGACGCTTCAGACAGCTTGGTGTCACTTTAGAAGAGCATGTGCCAAGACTCTGCTCATACATGTAGAAGATTATAAAATTAGTTACACAGCCGTGGCCTATTATCTGGAAATTAGTCACTTGGTTTTTGCATTTCTACAGAGCAACTACAAACCTAGAAGTCACTGAAAAAGGCTTTTTAGTCATAGTACCTGAAGCCCTTGCACAGATGCTGTGAATCTTACATTAGAATTTACCCAAAATTTCACTGAGTCTATAAAAGTACAATTCCCATCAATTCTGGTTATCTGCTTATTCAGTTTACAGAAAAATGTAAACAATAAACTAAATATTTCATAGAAATAAATATAAACACAACCATTTTGTATTATTTAAAAATCCATGAAAAAGATGTACTCTCACTGCCAATGAAGGAAATACAAATTAAAATCAAATTATTTTTGCATCAAATAAATAAAATAACTTTAATGATAAGGTGCAGCACTAATGAACACTTGGAGAAGTGGGTACACATTCCCAAATTGTTGTCAGAATTGAAAATTACATATTTCTGAAAAGCTATTTAACAAAAGCCTTAAAAATGTGTATATATTTTGATATCATAAGAATTTATCTCAAAGGAATACTCATAGGTATTTCCAAAAAATTATCTATAATGATGCTCATGAAAATAGAAAAAATATTGAAAAATTAAATGTCTAAAAATTAAGGATGGATGGGATTAAATAAACAATTATACATTTAGGGACAGAAATTCTATTTAGTCATTAAAAATAATGTACCAAATAATTTTTGCTTTTATAAGATGAAATTTGTTCCTAATATATTTCTGAAAATGTTTCAATTGCCCAATACAGAAAAAGGCAACAAAAAAGTCAATACTGCTTAACAGATTATTATATATCAAACCATAATGATGCATTTATTTTTGTTTGAAGTTCATTTTCACTTTACTATTTTGAAGTCATTTTACTAAATAAAGAACTGAACCTTCTAATTTTATGAAGTGATCCCTTTTATCCCAGCTGCAGTTAAAATAATTTAACTCTATAATTTTAATCCCACAGGTTATTATTAATGTTGTTTTATACAGTTAATATTAACTTAGTGTCACCCACATATTTATCACTTTTTTGCCCATTCTTCTTGAATTTAGACCATCTATCTGGGATCACTTTCTTCTATAGGTAAAACTTCTTTGAATAAGAAACCAAACCACTAGAGGTGAAATAGCTCAGTTTTCATTTTTCATAAAATATATTTATCTTTGTCCTGATTCTTTCATATCAGGACATTTTCACTTGACATGAAATTTTAGGTTAAGTGTTTTGACCTATGGTCACACTGTCACTATCCCAATCTCTTCAAACGTCCATTACTACTGTTCCTTTGAGGTGATCTGTCATTTCTCTTTGGTTGTTTTTAAGGTTTCCTCTTTGCTTTCATTTTCCTATAGTGTCACTGTGTCTAGGTATGACTTTGTTTTTATTTATCTTTTTTGGGCCTCGGATCATTAGAATTCACTGGACTTTTTGAATCTGCGGATTTATGTTCTCCATATGTTTTGTAAAATTATCTGCAATTATCTCTTCACATATTGCCTATTTTCCATTCTACTTCTCTTTTCTAGAAATTTGGTTAAACGTGTGTTAAGTCTTCTCAGAGTATGATTTATGTCCCTACTCCAATATACCTTCTTGTCTCTTTGTCAGACTACAGATTTTTTTTTTTTGCTTATGTATCTTCTGTTCATTAATTCTTTCTCCAAATTGTACCTACTCTGCCATTATACTACTCACTGAATTTTACATTTCAATTATAATACATTATTACTTTTAAATTTGCTTACTGATTTTAGAGAGAGGAAGGGAAAAGGGGAGAGAGAAAGAGAAATGCTAATGTGAAAGAGAAACATCAATTGGTTACCTCCTATATACACCCTGAGCAGTGACTGAATCCACAACCTGGACATGTGCCCTGACTGGGAATGGCACTGGTGACCTTTTGGTGCACTGGACGATGCTCAACCAACTGAGCCACACCAGACAGGACTGAATTATAATATATATATTTTTTAATTCTACTGTGAATCTTTTTTAAATGTCAGTTTTGTCTTTTGAGATAATCAAGTTTGCCTTTTATATTGTTAAATATAGTCAGCATGGTTGTTTTAGGTTACATCTGAAAATTCCAATAACAGAATTCTGTTTCTATTGTTTGCTGTTTTGTCCTTACTGACAGAATAATGATTTACTTCTTTGCTTATTTATGTTTGGTTATATAGTGAACACTGCACTTGATGGATTTTCTGAGAATACCTTCCTCCATAAATGACTTGCAATTGATTTTGCCAGGCACACAGTGTTATGTCTGCACAAAGCAGAATAACCAAGTTCAAGACCTGAAATATCCTAAAGTCCCAAAGGATTGATACTTGTCTGTAATTCTACAGAGCTGGTCTGCTTTTAAGATATGACTGCTGTTAAGATATCACTGTTAAAATATGACTCTTTAGCATCTCATATTTTTTGTATAGGCACTTAGTATGTTTCCATCTTGCAAAGTCTTTGATTTCTGTCTTTACTTCCCAAAGCGACCAAAATAAAAGTTCTATTGTAATTTTAGAGAACTGGCAAATTGCAGGGAAAAGGTGGCTTCAATTTTGTGCTAAACTCTTTTGAGTTTGCTTTTGTGGTAACTTCCACAAAATTTCCATTTACCTTGCTCCTCATTCCTTCCTCTGGATTCCAATTACTGCTGGTATCTTTTACTTTAACCTGAATAACTTTGCTGAGAATATTTTGTAGAGAACATATGCTAGTAATACATTATTTCCATCTATTTATATAAAAATGTTCTAATTTTGCCTTCATTTTTGAAGGATAGTTTTGCTGGGTATAGAATTATTAGTTGACATGTGTTCCCCCTCTCTAGCATTTTGAATATCTCATTTTAGTGTATTCTGGCTGTCATTATTACTATTATATAAGTCAGCCTCAATTATATCCTAAAATTCCTATATGTGGTATTTTGTTTTGCTCTTGCTACTTTGAATATTCTCTTTGCATCTTGAGTTTTTTCTTAATATATGTGTATATATATTTTTTATTTCAGAGAAGGGAGAGGAAAAGATAGAAATATCAGTAATAAAAAAGAATGATCAATTGGTTGCCTCTTGCATGCCCCACACTGGGGATCGAGCCCGCAACCCAGGCATGTGCCCTGACCTGGAACTGAATTGTGACCTCCTGGTTCATAGGTTGATGCTCAAACACTGAGCCATGCTGGCAGAGCTTTTCACTTTTAGGTGTTATCATTTTTATTATAATGTGCCTGGGTGAAGTGTTCTTTTTTGTTTATTCTATTTGAGATTCATTACAGTGCTTGGATCTGAAAGTTAATATTTTTCAGCAAATTTGCCAATATTTCAGCCATTTTTTTTCTATAATTTTTTTCCTGATCTTTGTTTTTCTTCTCACCTTCTGAAACTCCGATTACATATTTATTGAAAAACTTAAGATTGTACCTCGAATCTCTGATATTCTATTCATTGTGCTTTAGACTTTTTTCTTTGTTTTCTGGGTTAATTTCTATTAATTTACTTCAGGGATTTTTTATTTTTTTATTTTGTCATCTCAAATATGTGGCTTAGCTAATTCAATGAATTTACAGTTACTGTAATTGTCAGCCCTGCAATTATCAGCTGGTTCTTTAAGTTTCCATTTTGTTGAGATTTGCCATTAGTTCACACAGGAAGCTTTTTAAAATTTGTTGTCATATTTATAATAGCTGCTCAATATCTTTGTCTGCTAATCTAATATTTGTGCTTACTCTGCACCTGTTTACTGAATTCTGTTTTTTTCCCTTGAAAATGAATCGCTCTGTTCTATCTCTTTGCCTACAATTTCTAGATGGAAATAAGACATCATATGAAATACATTGTAGCAATTCTGGATCGTCTTTTGTTCTCTTCAGGGTTGATGGTTTATAGATATAGCCCGGTTTCAAACTGTGAAATATGTCTTTCCACACTGTGTAGCCTCTTATGACTCTGCTCAGTTTTATTTTGTTTAGCCGGTTCACTAGAGATTATTTACTGTACTTGCATAGTTTAGCTGTCAGCAAATTTGGGAAGAAGTTCTGTTTAAACACCTCAAGCCAGTAAGGCTCCCACCTTCTGCTGCTCAAGTTGTGTGTGGATTGAAGAATGCAATCCAAGGTACAGCAAATGTGCAGGTCTCCCCAAGCTTTCAATTCTTATTGAACTCTGCGTCTATTGAACACATGTATCGATTAGCAGGCAGCCAGAGTTGTGTGGAGAAGGTAATGTCTCAGCCCTTCTATGTCCCTGATGCTCCCAAATTTTTCCTCTTTAATTTCCAGTTTCCACCTTCAATCATAATTACCACTTATAAACAATAAAGCTGAGTGCTTCCTGCCCAAGTTGAGGCAGGGAACATGACAATGCCCCCAAGAGGCAAGGGTACAAATTTGCTATCCTGAGAAAAAGCTATAGCAGTTACTCATAACTAAATCATTCCTCAAATCACTGCTTCATTCTGGTCTTCCAGGGATTGTTCTTAAAAACTTTTTGAACTTGTACAGTCTTGTATTGTCTTCTACAGAATGGAACTCTTCTTTATAGCACTGTTTTTGAAAGTAGAGTCCTTCTAATTTCCTTTCATCACCTCACACACCCTCAACATATATGGACCCCCTAATATACGTGTATATTACGTCGTAAAGATTTTTTATTAAGTCAATATTCAGTGTTTACACTATGGTGATCGTAATGATACAATGGCAATGTTTCCTTTCTTGTTCAATCTTCTGTTTTCCTGCAGTGTATAATTGCTTTGTTTTTCATGTGTTTCATTTTCCAAGCACCTTTAGCTAATTCTTCCCATGTGATGAAGTCATTTGTCTCAAGATTATTTGTTTCATGTGGTCAAACAAATAAAAAAATTTATCAGTTTCACCTTCCAACTGAAAACATCTTTACTGCAATCTTCTCTCCTGATTCACCCCAGACTGTTATTCTCTAGGCCCGCTGCACATCCCTCATCTTGAGACTTTTTTATCTTGCTCTCCTGTGTTGGATAATCTGTTTCCTAAATCCCATGTCCTCTCTTTTGAGATTGAATCCCTAGTTTTGGTGATAAATACCCTATACTAAATTCCTAAGGAAAATATACCATTGTGATCTATATTTTAAAATCATGTTATTTCCAGAATTGTATTTGTTATCTTCATACTTGAGTCATGATTTGCTTGTGTATAGTATTCTGGGTTAAAAATCTTTTTTCTTCTAAATTATGAAGGTATTGCTTCATTGTCTTTTAGCTTTCAACACTGCTGTGAAGTTCTAATTCCTAATCCTTTGTCCAACTACCTCCTCTTTTCTCTCTCTGGAAACTTCATCCTTGGTGTTCAGAAATTACTCAATGACATGGCTTAGAGTAGCTTCCCTGCTATTCCTCCATTAATTATACTTGACACTTAGTGGGCCCTTTCTATTGACAAACTTACGCTCTTGCTCTGTAAAATAGCCTTGTGAGATATATATATATATATATATATATATATATATATATATATATATATATATGTATTTTTTGTTCTTTGATAATTCTCTACACTCTACTGTCTCTATTCTTTTTCTAGAATTCCCATTATCTAGATGTTAGATGTCCTAAAAAGCTCAGTGCATTCATTCATCGACAAATATTACTAGACACCCATCATGTGCCAGATGTCCTACTAGTAAGTGCTGGGTTACATAATAAATGAGATAAACAATATCCCTATCCCCTAGAAACTTAGGTGATGATTTTTTTTAAAAATACCTCCTCTCCCAATTTCAGTCTCTGTCAATAGTTTCTGATTTCTAAGTTAGCGCCTTAATTTTATCGTCCAGTCCTATGACTAGTTTTTAAAGTCATTACACCTTTAATTCTATATTCTCTGAATTATGAAGGAAGTATTATTTCATTCTCTGAGGACATTTATTATGTTTTAGAAAAGATTTTCTTCTATTTTATACATAACTTGTTTCTTCTAAGTGCCTTTGCTATGCTTATTTATTTGCTTTGGTCTCTTTCATGTTGGAAGTTTCTTCAAATATTTGTTGATTGTAAGCAATCCATTTATAATTAAGTGTAAGGCAATAAAATGCTAATGGAAAGCTTCTGGCTGTAGGTATAAGGCTAGCTGATTGTAGGATAGTTCATTTTTACTGAAAGATCCCGAGGAATGGGTGTCTCCAAATCTTTCCTTTGATTGGTACACTTCCCAATACCTCAAGAAAGCGTTCTCCAATCTTCTCGCTTGAAAGTATAAGCAAGTTGCAAGGGGAGGAGTAGAAATGAGAGCTCCCTATATAAACTTTGATTTAATCATCTTGCTTCCAGCCCTTTTTCTCAGACTGCCTTCCCTGTTCCGTTTGCCAGCAAACTGTAACCAGTTGTGGGGTGCTACCATGAACGTTGGCTCACTTCTCACCCAATAACCTTCTGCAGACACGTAGGCTGTGGCTCTCCCCACATTGCCAACTTTGTTCCCCAGGGTGTCTCTCAGCTTTTATAGCTTTGAAAAAAGTTTGCCTACACCCCTCGTTTAAGTCACTGCTGGGTCCTCTACTTCTCTTTGTCGGTGCGGATGCATATCTTTTCAATTACTCAACATACATTTTGACTAGACTTCAGGGAGGAGTGAAAAGCATTTTAAAAAATCAATTCACTTTACCTAACTTAAATTTTCTAAGTTGCTGCTTCAGGGGCTTGCTTTCATTCTCCAAAAATAACAGTGAAGAGGAGGACTGCATCCTCTACTGCTGCTCATTCTTCCTTTTCTGTTCACTCCGAGGAAGTAACTACTTAGAAGATTCTGATTATATTAAAAACTATTATTCATCTCCCACAAAGCTAACGCAGCATGTTGTAGCTGTAGATATTTTTAAATTATATCTTTAAATAGTATGCATTTTAATTACTGGGATTTTCATTATTACATTTCAAAGCAGTATAACATAGACTTTATGTAAAATATAATTAACATTATTGGGAAAACAAGGAGCAAAGTACAAAACTCAAAATGTATTTTCTTCCATTTCAACAGGTTCTCTCCCACCCCTAGGCCCAAAATACATCCCTGAGGCAGAGGACAGCCAAGACAAGCAACTTTTCCATCACCTTTGGCAACCAACTCTTCTGATTGAGGAATTATGTTTAGAAAAAAAAATCTCCAATCTTCTTTAAGATAGACCCAACTACAAAGTTAATATAATTGCTTTATATCTACAAAGAGGATATGAAATATTACAAATGACCCTACTTCTTCATGCCTAAAATTCAATTACCATGTAGTTATAAAATTCAATTACCATGCCAAAATTCACAAAGTTCTTAGCCTATTGGATGTTAGTTGATTTCTATTTTTAAAAGTATAAATTCTATAACATATATTAGTCATCTATCTTACATATATATTCCCTATAAAACCTCCTTCTATTGGCTTTCTAACAAAAAGGCAATCATTTTGGCTTTTTCTTACCTGATGACATGGCCTCTCCCAACATTACCTTGCAACGCTTACAAATTACTTTGGTATTTGCCTTTGGTTTCTGTAGAACAGAAAAAATGTCATTTAAATGTCATTCTGCTTTTCTTAAAAGGAACATATAATTTTAACATAATCTCTAGGGTCTACATTGAACTTTACATTTTATTTTGCCCTCTCCTAAATACTGGGAATACATTTAGCTTGTTGCATAATTCACATACACAGAGATAATTTTTTCAAGTCTAAAGACAGAATAATGAACAGAATGATTTTTCCGAACCTAGCCTCTTCTTGATAATCTAAATGTTGCCAATTTGAGTAAGGAGCGCTTTACATTGCTAAAAGCACCTGCAAATATCCCAATCGTTTAGAATTGGCACATGGTGGGCAACAAAGGCAGAGAGGGTAGGTGACTTGCCACAACTCATGTGTCTAGAAAAAAAAAAAAGAATCAGAACTTGAACTCATTATATTTCTCCTACTTTGTAATATTTCATATCCTCTTTATGTTAAAGTCATCTATAATTCATAACACCCATCAGAAGCCAAAAATATCTAACCCATTCATATAATTTTATTTTTCCAGTTAGCATACACATTAGAACAGAAAAGATGGCTAGTGTTATGGGACAAATTCCTGAAACATTCTGAAACTTCAAAAATCCATACTCATCATTTGGGATACAGATTAATGATTAGCATTCACCTAATCATTAAGCAAACAACAACAACAAAAATGCTCTTTATGACACAGAGAACAGATGTTAGTTAGCAGAGGTGAGATTGGATGGGTGGGAGGAGGTAGGCAAAGTGGGTGGAGGGGGGCAAAATAAACATAAATAGGTAAAAATAAATATATATGTATTTTAAATAAATAAAATAAAGTCCTGGGATGTATTGTATAGCAAGGCAACTATAATTAATAAAACTATATTTCATATTTGAAAGTTGCTAAGAGAGTGAATCTTAAAAGTATTCATCACACATAAAAAAAGAAATGCAACTCTATGGTGATGGATGTTAACTAGACTTATTGTGACGATCATTTTGCAATATGTACAAATAGCAAATCCTTATACAATATACCTGGAAGTAATACATAATATATCAATTATACCTCAATTTAAAAAAATCTTCCTAATTTGTGGTTTGTTGTAGAAGTAATGTTATAAGCAATAGCAAAGTGGTTAAAAGCTCAGTCTGGGCCAGACTTCTTTTTATTTATTTTATTGATTTTGTACAGAGAGGAAGGGAGAGAGATAGAGAGTTAGAAAACATCGATGAGAGAGAGTCATCGATCAGCTGCCTCTTGCACACCTTTTACTGGGGATATGCCCGCAACCAAGGTACATGCCCTTGACCGGAATCGAACCCGGGACCTTTCAGTCCCCAAGCCGATGCTCTATCCATTGAGCCAACCGGTTTCGGCATTTTTTTTTAATAATATATTTTATTGACTTTTTATAGAGAGGAAGAGAGAGGGATAGACAGAAACATCGATGAGAGAGAATCATCGATCAGCTGCCTCTAGCACACCCCCTATTGAGGATGTGCCCTCAACAAAGGTACATGCCCTTGACTGGAATCGAAGCCGGTTTGGGCTGGGTCCAGACTTCTTAAGTTCAAATCCCAACTCTGTTATTTACTAGACTTGTGACCTTGGGCAAGTTAATTATCCTATATTGGCTTCCTTATCTGTGAAATGGACTTAATAGTATTAACAGTTATTTATTAGGATTTAGAGAAGTGTGTTATAAAAGTACTATCCTGGGTACATGGTAACTACTAAGGTGGATGTTATACACACACACACACACACACACACACACACACACACACACACACTCTATTGGCACAAATCATCCCAGAAATGGGCAGAAAACCCATACCCTCCCACAAAGGGACTGATTTTTCACCCTTTACTAGGCAGCCTCTGTATATTAAGAATCTTAAAAACAACAACAACAACAAAAGAAAGCCCTTTTCACATCCCTAGTAATACCTGTGTTAAAGCCACACAGTATTTGTCTCACCCAGATATACTGCTAAATGTCAGAAGTCACATAAAAGTGGGCAGGGAGAAGACGGTTCTCCAACTCTGGCCACCTGAGGCAATCCCTCTTGGAAAATCCCAAAAAAGAATGCTGGTCTAAGTGAGGAAATAGTGACTTTCTGATGTGGGATAATTTATGTAGTAATCTAAGAAATAGGTCTTAACAGATTAGTATAAGGAAGTAGAATTATATTTACCATGACATAAATGTTTCCTGAAAAACTATACACAAAGCACATTTAAACTGAGTTCCAAGGATGTGCTGCTAGTACCTGATAGTGTTGACATATGAATCTTGGTCCCCTAGATGCTAAAGCTCAAGCTTGTAATCACTATGTCAAATATTTTCCAAATCAATTCCTGGAATCAATTCAATCGGTTACAGCCTGAATTAAAATATCACAGTGCTTCAAACATAAGGTAAGTTCTGCTTCAAGACCCTTTTACTTGAGATGTGTGTGTGTGTAATAAAATCTTAATGTACAAAATGTAATTCTGAGTTTAGTGAGAGATCAAAAAAAGTCCAAAGCCACAGACAGGGAAACCAAGGCAGGTGCCTCTTTGTTCAGGTTCAGGCAAGGTTTCAGGAAGACAGCTCAGAAACCAGTATGTCCAACCGCAAAGTGTGACATTTTGGCAGTTTCATGCTTTCTTACAGTAAAATCTATCTGTATGGCTTCAAAGTGGTATTAAAGGTATTAAAGTGGTTTATAAAGGGTCCTACTTTGTACAAGTTAAGTGAGAGCATCCCAACTAAGCCTTGCATAAAAGTAAGGATTTTACTAAAAATTAATATAGGGTGTTGGAGTAGCAATGCTTGAGAAGGGATTTTTCCAATGGAAATGGACATTTTTTTTCATCAAGTACTCTGTTATGTATTTTATTTATTTATAGCACATTTCACTTTGTCTTTCAATCAAATAGGAAAAGTGGGTTTTGTTGGTATATTTTTACAATAAGATTCTATCTTTTTAAAACAGTAATCAGGATTTTAAAATATGATCAATAAAAAGCAAATAACCTCAAACAACCAAATGTGTGGATTTTGATTCAAATAAACTGACAGTGAAATATACTTTTAATACAATTGGGAAAATTTGTATACAGCCTATACTGTATCATAAGTAATCACTGTTAAATTTGTCAGATGTGAAAATGACACTGTGGTTATCTAAAAAAGAAAAACCCATATAAGGATCAAATGATATGATGGCTCGGATTTGCTTTCAAGTACATACACAATAATAAAAAGGACAGATAAAGAATACATTGTGAATCAACTCAGTTAGTAAACTGAAGTTTAAAATTCTGTTTACAATTGTGAATGTTTATAAAGTCCAACACTTATTCTAAGAAAATAAAAAAGGACATTTTCATGGATTTAAAAAAAAATTTACCCAAATCAATAAATAATCGATAAGTACCCAAAAAAGGGAGAAAGGTAAAGTGGGTAGCCATACTGGCCATCTATATAATAAAACCCTTATATGCAAATCAACCAAACAGCGGAACAACCAGTCACTATGATGTGCACAGACCACCAGGAGGCAGATGTTCAATGCAGGAGCTGCCCCTTAGTGGTCAGTGTGCTCCTACATGGGGAGCACCACTCAGCCAGAAGCCAGGCTCACAGCTGGCGAGTGCTGCAGCAGTGGCAGGAGCCTCTCCCGCTTTGCTGCAGGTGGGCAGTAAGGAGTGAGGGGTCCCGGACTGCAAGAAGGATGAGCAGTCGGACATCCCTGGAGGGTCCTGGGCTGTGAGAAGGCACAGGCGGGCTGAGGAACCTTCCCCCACAGTGTACAAAATTTCGTGCACTGGGCCTCTAGTCCATAATATAAGTGAAGTTCAGTTTCATTAGTTCTTTACAAAAATAGGGTGAAGTTGTATATGTGGCCATACTTTTGAGAATAATTTTATGAATCTTACAAAATGGTTGAGTGCCATCCTTACCAGGCTATTAAAAGATGCAAAGCTACTATGCTGGTAGACATGAAAATACAGCACAAGAGATAACAAATGCAAAAAAATAGGACAATCTCAGTAGGTATCTTTTGAAAACAAAAGGTATATATCACTGCCATGTTAACACAGGCACAAATGACAAACTGTACACTCTATGGGAATACTGAAGGAAAGAAATGTGATGGACCTTATGTGTGTGTTTATGCTGTTTTTAAAATCAGATCTTTTTAATTAAAATATTATAATACTTTTAATTTTATTCAAAGAGAAACTCTGCTCTGTAATACATTGTTCTTAACCTATGCTTAAAGAAAGACTAAAGCAAGTTGTGCAAGGAAACAGCCTAAATAGTGTGGGAACTCTACAGAGCAAGCATCAAAGACACTGTTGTGACTAATTAAATCAATATATCTGAGAGATGGCATCGCTGCTCAGAGATGGATTAGCTTCCTGTCCGCGATTTTATTTTCCTTTGTGTTGTTTCCATTTCTAAGACCCTTGATGTTGTCTCCCCGAAAGAAAAAAGAAAAAGATTCCCAAGAGATACCATTAGGATGCTGTGCCAACATGTGACATTTCAAAACCCTGCTGGATGGCTAGCCTGGGTGGTATGAGAAATAGGTTTTCAACAGCGCAGAGCAGCCTTGCTCCCACAGGAGCCTTGAGAGCACTGTTTAAGCAGTCCCTCTAAATTTATGTTACTATTTTGGTCATGGGCATACTCTTTGGACTGCTGCAATATGCAATTAAAGTGAAATTTCCATCCCGGCTACCTTGAAAACAATCTTGCCAACAGTAGCTTGTTATGATAGTAACTTCCCAGCCTCCTTGAAACTAAAAACCATAGTGTTTGAATATGGAGGGTCTTCCTTTAACAAATAGTATAGCTGTTTGCAATTAAGAGAAATTGTAAGTGGCATCCTATAACTGATGAAGACATAAATGAAAAGAATATATGTCAATAGTGTAGAATTTATCTAAGAAAGTGTAATTCATGATTTCTCTTAATCTTCACTCCTCTTCCACTCATGCCCTCCAAAGATGTTTTAAAACTTTATAGCTTAGCCGAAACCGGTTTGGCTTAGTGGATAGAGCGTCAGCCTGCGGACTAAAAGGTCTCAGGTTCGATTCCGGTCAAGGGCATGTACCTTGGTTGCGGGCACATCCCCAGTGGGGGGTGTGCAAGAGGCAGCTGATCGGTGATTCTCTCTCATCGATGTTTCTGGCTCTCTATCCCTCTCTCTTCCTCTCTGTAAAAAATCAATAAAATATATGTATATATTTAAAAAGTTATAGCTTAATCATAAAAATGAAAGATAAAACAAATAAAACAGTATAGTATTAGTTATATAAATTTAGTATAAAATATAATTTTAATAAAACCATATTAAATATAATTATAACAGGTTTATATTAATTTCTTGCCATTTATTTATCTTTTTAAATTATAGAAAGATAACATACTATAAGTTAAAATGAACCATTTTTAGGTAAAGGGATTTGTGTTTACGATGAGAGATGAGACATGTAAATAACTATAACAACTTAACTTGTTATCTGAGGAACTTCCTTAATCCTCCTCAAAATAGAAAATAGTTCTATAAACTAACTTGCAACCCATGAGCTGCCCAACTGCTGCAAATTTCCTGAAGTGGCCCAGTTCTCATTCCAAAAACTAAAGGAGCTCTAAATGAAACTTAGCATGCATTGCTTTTGTCCCTACCAATAAGCAGATGTTAAAATAAAAATTCTCTGACTATGACGTTCTTTATTTTTTCAATCACATCTGTATTGACTTGCCATCAGGAGAATGATTTCTCACAGGACCAGGTCAATGCCATTGATTTTCTTTTAAAATAAGGGAAACCACTTGTTCTCTGCAGTGAGAGGAAAGTGCCTTCTCCCTAAAGCAACGTGGAGAGCAAGAGCCACCTGACCTCGTGCTGTCAACCCCAGCAGAGCCCGCAGCACCAGCTTCATTTCCAGGCTTGGGCTCGGGCATCTGCTTTTATGACGTGAGCAGAAGTCTAGACTAGGAACCTAACTGTAGTAGCTATCCTGGAGCAAGAGAACAATTTTAATTTAAATCAGACTGATGAGGATAAAATGTACATGGATTATAGAATATCATCCTCAAAACAAGAAAATAAGTAGGGCACTTGAGTGGGTTCAATAATACATTCCCAATTGTAGACATGAAGAAAGTCTCTCCCCTTTGTCCTTCAACCCCTGGGGGCTGTTTTGATCTTTAGAACAGTCTGTGTGACATACTCTGAAGAAAAGATGGAAGAACCAGTTTCTTAGTCAATTTCTAAACTAGCATCAAGTATTCGGAAAAGGTATTTTACCAATTTAAAATGGTTCTCAGAAGAAGGACAGTGTGTCTCCTCTGGAGCTACTTGAGGACTTGGCTGCCACGTATCACTTCTTGAATTCACCAAGAAGAAAGAGTCTCCAATAAAGCAGTCGTTCTCTCGCGGATGAAGTGGCTTCTTAGCAAAGGGGTCCGGATGGCAGCACCATTCTCCAACGAGAGCTCCCCAGTTCTCCGTCGGCAATGGGAGCACCCTGAGGAGCTTCCTGGTGGAAAGCGGAAAACTATTTTTTTACAGAACAAAATAGAAATGTGACAGTTTCTTAATTAAGTCAGCATGAAAGATGAAAAACACCCTCATTACTCACACTGTCTGCAGTGTTTACTTCTCCCTCCACATTACAAAAGTATATACAACTCACTACAATTTTGAAAAGACAGAGGGCTTTAAAGTAAACAAAAATATTCCTTTCTTTACCACCCAAGGATGAGTAACTGCTTTGTAAAAGATGGCATAGTTCCTTGCCATCCTTTCCAGAGACAAAGCTGTGCATATGCATATAAGTCTGAGACCAGAGAATATGTACAAACTGCATGTTGTTTACATAGTTTTATTTAGTTATAATCATGATTCTTAATGACTGCATTCTATTCCATAGAAATGCCAAAACTTTTAGATAATCCCATCATTGATATTTAGGTTTTGAGCTTCTCATTATTAACAATTTTGTGGTGAACATTCTTATGGGAAAATAATTTTGTGTGAGATTAAAAGTACAAATATAAAATAATTATTGATAACAATTCATTTAATTTCTAGAGAGAAAGAACGAGATAAATATTGATATGAGAAACACAGTTGGTAGCCTTCCGCAAGCACCCTGATCAGGGATCAAACCCACAGCCTGGGTATGTGCCCTGATCATAAATTGAACCTGCAGCCTTTTGGTGTACAAAATGACACTTCCACTAACTGAGCCACCTGGCCACCAACGGCTGGTGTGCATATTTTTAAACCCTATACCTACACTGAGTGGCCAGATTATTATGATCTCTGAACGTATAATAATCTGGCCACACAGTGCATATCCTATATAATAAAAGGCTAATATACAAATTATCCTCTCAACCAGCAGTTCAACCAGCAGACAGACTGGCTAAGCATCCATGTCCCCTCCCCCTAGCCAGGCTGGCCAGACCCCACCCATGCACGAATTCATGCACCAGGCCTCTCTCTCTCTCTCTCACACACACACACACACACACACACACAAACACACACACACACACACACGGAGTAGCCAGATTATTATGCATTCAGAGATTATAATAATCTGGTCACTCAGTGTATATTGGCCAACTGCTTTTCAGAAAGGCTATTCCAATCTATAATTCTTCCACTTACCTTCTTCTAAGTTGAATACTATAATTTTTTTTCATGTAATGGGTGAAAATGTTTCCAATACCACTTTTAAATTTTTTTTAATTTTATTTTTAGAGACAGAGGAAAGGAAGGAGGAGGGGTGAGAGGGAGAAAAGGAGAGAGGAAAGGAGAGAGGAAAGGAGAGAGACACAGAGAGAACAAGAATGAGAGCATGAGAGAAGTACTGATGTGAGAAACATTGACTGGTTGTCTCCTGTACATGTCCTGACTTGGAATCAAACCCCCAGCCTAGGTATGTTCCCTGATTGGGAATTAAACCTGCCACCTGTTGGAGTACGGGATGACACTCCAACCAACTGAGCTATACTGGCCAGGGCTCCAATACTGCTTTAATCAGCAATTCTTTAATTACTGGTATGATTAAACTAGATTTTTATTTATTGATCACTATTTCTTCTGTGAATTGTGATCAATGATTATTTTACAATGAGGTATTAGTATATTCTTATTAATTTATAAAAGTATATTCTATGTTAAGAATATTAGTCCTGCCCTAACCAGTTTGGCTCAATGGATAGAGAGTCGGCCTGCAGACTCAAGGGTCCCAGGTTGGATTCTGGTAAAAGGCATGTGCCTTGGTTGTGAGCACATCCCCAGTGGAGGGTATGCAGGAGGCAATTGATGGATGTTTCTCTCTCATCCATGTTTCTAACTCTCTATCCCTCTCCCTTCCTCTCTGTAAAAAATCAATAAAATATATATTTAAAAACAAAACAAAAATATTATTCCTTTCTCTAACATCAGTGACAAATATTTTGTGTGTTATTGCATTTTAATTTAATTCACATGTCTTAAATTTCAAATCACTCAAGCCTTTTTAAAAATTATTTCACCTACTATTTTTAATAAATGTTCTGGAGTAATTTTAGATTTATAGGAAAGGTACAAAACCAGTACAGATAGTTCTCATATACATTTCAGCCAGCTCACCCTAATGCTAACATCTTACATAACCATGGGAGATTTGTCAAAAGTGCCAACTTTATCTGGATTTCCCTAGTTTTTCCAATTATGAACTCTTTCTGTCCCAGGATCCAATTCATGATAACACACTGCATTTATTTAGTCATCATGGTGCCCTCGTCTCCTCTGATCTGTGACAATTTCTCAGTCTTCCTTATTTTTCAGGACCTTGAGATTTTTAAAAAGTACCAATCAGGTATTTTGTAGACTATCCCTCAATTGAGTTTGTCTGATATTTTCTCAAGATTAGACTGGTGCTATGGGTTCTGGGGAAGCATACGAGAGGTAAAGTGCACTTCTCATCACATCATATCAGAGGGTACACTTTATCAACATGACTTATCCCTGGTGATGCTAATCTTGATTGCTTGGTTAAGATGGTATCTGCTAGGTGTCTCCACAAATAAAGTCACTATTTCTCCCTTTGCATACTCTTCCTATATCACTTGGAAGTGAGTCATAAAGTCCAGGCCACATTCAAGGGGAGAAAAATTAAGCACCACTCTGCCATTATTTTTTATTCTTAGAACATCCTTATAATTAAATAGTCCCTTATATTAGCTACCAAGTTGTGTGTGTGTGTGTGTGTGTGTGTGTGTTTTAATGGCTTTATTTATTTGCTGGACAACAACAGATAGGAAATAAGCCAAAGATGGTTTACTTCCATTCTACTCTAAGTTAAGAAGATGAGTCGTCTAAGGGGAGAAGAAATGAGAGCAGGATAACAAGAAAATTTCAAAATAATTCATCCTGAGAGAAACTGAGAAGAGAAACATGCTCAAGTTCTTCCTAATGTCTATGAGCACTGTGAAGCTTAAAGCATGCTGACTATTTACACACTTTGCTTCCATCTGTTGAATTATGTACTTAATAAAAGTCAATTTTGTTTGATCACAGACCTATTTATGCCACTTATACATGCTATACTAGTTACATAATTTAAATAGTGTGTAATCCAAAGAAATATGTGTTGTTGCTATTCCTCTAAAAACTAAAGATTTCAGACTAGATGAAAGCTAGTTGTAATGAAAATCATTGGTGGGATGTGGATATATAACTATAGAACACTGGGGAGAGGAAGAAAAAGAAAAAAAAAATCTAGAAAAATTCTGGTATCAGAATGTTTCAACAGTGTCCAATTTTTCATTTCACTTTAAAGAAACCTGGAAATTGTAGATGATAAATTTTTTATGGCTTAAGAGAAAAAAGCTATACAATAGTGGAGTCATATTCAACAGAAAGATATTGGTTCCATAATAGAATACTAGTAAATTAATGTACATTTGCATGTTTTAAATTAAAATATTTAAGATGCAAATGTATCATTTTTTAATCATTTCCTTTTTCTTTGATTCCCCAGTCAACCATGAGTCTCATAAAAGGACAATTACAATATGGAAGACATTTAATTTAGAACTCCAGAGGACAGAGCTGAGAACAAGAAAGACTAATTTTAGTTCAATATAAGGGAAAATGTTCCCTTTCAAATTAGAAAATGATGCCCCACTAGCATTATTCAAGCTGCTGAGCCTGTTACAAATATTAAGAAGTGACTCTTTCAACATACATTTTCTAAAAGTTTATTATGAACTAGGCATTCTGCTGACAAAAATATTAATACATACAGTCTCTTCTCTCAAGGTACTTATGTTCTAGTAGGAGATACAGACCTATAAACAAATAATAAAATCATCATATAATAAATGCGCATAACAGAGTAGTTGTTATAAATTCTTATAGGGCGGAGGGGACAGCTCAAACTCCTTTGAACATTTGATGAAAGCTTTATAACCCCTTCAAACATACATTCCCACATGCACACATAATTGATGTATTGGATTCATTTATGGATTCACAAAACCAATCCATAAGCTCAGGGCAATATGTACAAAGTGCTAGATGGGTAGAGTATACATGGAGTTCAGAGAAGAAGGAACATCTGAGCTGACATCTCAAGGATAAACAGGAGTTTTCTAGGCAATGGAAGAAATGAAGGTCATCACTGGGTGGAGGAAACAATATGAAGATGGCACATCTGTTTAAGTCACCACCGCATTCCCTGTGTCGGGCACAGTGCCTGACTCATAGAGTAAGCTCTTAAATATTTGTTCAAGGAGCAAGTAAGCATATTTTGGTAACTTTAATATGTGAATTCCCTGGGTGGGTCTGTTGCATACTGAGATGAAAGAGTTAAGAATCTGACCTTTGGTTTAACCACCTAGTTCTGTTCCTCTGGAAACCAAGTAGATGTAGGCATCAATTACATTGCTAGGCAACACTGCTGATGGCAAAAAAATGACCCCTGATTGGAATCTTGCTTTTGGACTGGCAGAAAATACGAATGAGCTGTAAAAATCTGATGAGCATGCCACACGATGGACTTCCCCGAGTGCAGTCCTTTGTGGGCAACCACAATATGGACCTTGAACTGTGTAGCTAGAACCGTGCGCACGGGCAGTGTACAGTCCCCACAGGGATATGAGCCGTCACTTGTTTGAACTGCTGCGCGACTCCTGCTCAGAGGAACTCCTGACGCTGCCCTGGCGGCAAGAAATGCGGCCTGAGGTGGTGTTGAGTCCAAAGGCGCAGTTAAACTTAGAAGACCGCTGGTGGGCACTACATACAGCTTTTCCAACTAATGCTTCCTACAGCTCCGAGACAAGAATCTGCATTCCTCAGAGGGGGGAAGGTATTTCTGATGTTTTGAAAGAACAAAACTTTTAAGAACACAAGATGGGTTCAGAACAAAAGATGTACTGAAAACCTAAACGCTAATCTGATCTACTTCCCAGAACTTTCACAACAAAATAGATAACGTTTTTCTTGAAGTCGTTTTAAGGTAAAAGTGGGCAGAAGCTCAGAAAAAGTGAAATGATCTCTTAAATTTTCTCTCAGCTTAAGATTATAAGATGTAGAGGAATGTTTCTAATAAATTTAAAAAATTTCCTAATTTTTTAAAATGTATCTTTATTGTTGAAAGTATTATAGGTGCCCCCTTTTTATTCCCATTGACCCTTTCCACTCCACATCCACCCCTCCCAGGCCTTCACTACACTATCATCTGTGTTCATGGGCTATGCATATGCATGGACTATTGTTAATCTCTCCCCACCCTCCACCCCCACCTTCTCTTTGAGATTCCACTGTCGGTTCCATGCTTCTATCTCTGAATCTATTTTATTTATCAGTTTATTTTGTTCATTAGATTCCACATATGAGTGAGATCATGTGATACTTATCTTTATCTGAGTAGCTTATTTCACTTAGCACAATAATCTTCAGGTCCCTCCATGCTGTCTCAAAGGGTAAGAGATCCTTCTTTTTATCCAGGTATATAGTATTCCATGGTGTTAATGTACCACAGTTCTTTTATCCACTCATCTGCTGATGAGTACTTAGATTATTTCCAGATCTTAGCTATTATGAACTGTGCTTCTATGAATAGAGGGGTGCATATATTCTTTCTGATTGGTATTTCAGGTTTCTTAGGATATATTCCTAAAAGTGGGATCACTGGGTCAAATGGCGGTTGCATTTTTAATTTTTTGAGGGAACTCCATATTGTTTTCCATAGTGACTGCACCAGTCTGCATTCTCACCAGTAGTGCAAGAGGGTTCCTTTTTCTCCACATCCTTGCCAGAACTTATCATTTGTTGACGACAGCCATTCTGACAGGTGTGATGTGATATCTCATTGCCCTTTTGATTTGCATCTCTGATTAGTGACTGTGAGCATTTTTTTCATGTCTCTTAGCCTTCTGTATGTCAACTTTGGAGAAGAAAGAGAAACTAAAAAAACAATCCCATTTACCATTGTAACAAAAAATTAAGAAACTTAGGAATAAACTTAACCAAGGAGGTAAAAGACCTGTACTCTGAAAACTACAGGATGCTGAAAAAAGAGAGGAAGATATAAACAAGTGTAAGAACATACTGTGTTCATAGATTGATAAAATCAACATCATTAATATGCCCATAGTACCCAACGCAGTCTATAGATTTAATACAATCCCTATTAAAATACCAATGCTATATTTCACAGAGCTAATTATTTTTAATGTATCTTAAGCATAAGCTTTTGGAAAAAATAAATTAATAGATACTTTTAATCAAAACTGATTAATGATTATTTAAAACTTAAACATGTAGACCAGACAATAAAATGTCCTTTAACTTCAGAATCAACCATTAATCAGTGAAAATAACAATGGTAACACCATAATTAGATTGGTCGTCCTTCTGGATGACCTTCTGGACAAAGCCAGGCTGCTGGAGGGAAGCCCAGGCCCCAGGTGCCGGCAGCCGGGGGAAGGAAGGTCTACTCTTGCACGAATTTTGTGATCAGGCCTCTCGTGTTTCAATAAAGTCCATTCTTTAAAGTCCATGTTTCCTTCTAGAGTTTCAATGTCCTCATGAGCTGCTGGGCTGACACCTTGCTCTGCTGGTGCAGGTGGAATGGGGAGGGCCTCTCAGGAGAGCTCTCATATAAAATGAAAATCAAAAGACATTGAAAGTCTGGCCAACTGATGTAATTCAAATCTGATGTGAATTTATTTCTCAAAAACATAAATCCCAAATGCAATGACCATTTAGCTGTTTCTGAGACTATTCACAAAGAAGTAAATTTTGTTATTATTGCTGCTTTATATTAAGGCCCGTGAGTCTCAACAAGAACATAATAAAAAAACTGTATATGTTCAAACAATTTTTATAGTAAATCTCTGCTGAACCAGTAAAAATGCAAATTGGACATTTTCTTGTAAAGAAGCGAGGCAGGATTTATTTTCAAATACCAAAACAAATAGCTAAGAGCATGTACTCCTAAATTAAGAAAAAAATACTAGTACCCTGTTTCCCCGAAAATAAGACAGTGTCTTATATTAATTTTTGCTCCCAAAGATGCGCTAGGTCTTATTTTCAGGGGATGTCTTATCTTTCTATGCGCTAGGTCTTAGTTTCAGAGGATGTCTTATTTTCGGGGAAACACGGTATACTTAGCAGATTTCCAGTGCCCTGGTACTAATAAGTATTAAAGTCATTAATGAGTCTTAATAGGTTAAACAGTCTTCTGCACCTTACTTCTATAATTTGCTTGACAAGAAACAAAAAAGAAGGAACAGGATTAGTCTTGCAGTATCCAAATTACACAAATCACAGAACCCAGGTACAACTTTATGAGGTTCACTAATCACAGATGAGGAAACTGAGGCCAGAGAATTAAACTGACTTGTTCCCAGATGATAAGGTGAACCAGTACAGCAGACCTTAGGTCTGCTCCACTGCTCCTATTAGAGGGGCTCCCAGTGCAGATAAACCAACATATCCCAAGGTGCTTTCTTGGTAAAGATGTCTACAATTAGTTAATTTTGATTATAGCACAAGTCTCTTTTGAAATACCTTTGGTTTTATTTTCTGCATAACAAGAATAGAAGATGGGGAGGGAGGCGGGATGAGAAGACCACTGGGCTTAATGCACACAGTCAACATGAAATCCTTGTGCAGACACTGGAGGAATCATGTTTTCCATAAAACAAAGCCATAGGGCAAACTGCCTAAGAGTAAAACGTAAGCTAACGTGAGGCAGGACTAAGTCAAATAAAAAGGGAGAAAAGTGGATCATTTCCCCAGCACACCTAAAAAGTGCGGTAAACTAAAAAGGTTTAAAAAACTAAACAAGGAAATTTACTAGTTTGCTGATAAGACCAATTATAAAGAAGTGAGTGGAAGGAGTCTATAGAAGCAATAAAAAAGAGCTTGTTGAGCATTAATATTCTATGTGTGACAGCCTTTAACTCTCTTCACAAATTTGGAAAATAGGCCTCATTATGTCTACTTAAGAAAAAGCTGACTTCTGGGTATCTAACCCTAAATTTTAAAAACATATATTCATAAAGATAGATGTACCCCTCTGTTCATTACAGCATTAGTTGTGGTAGCCAGGACATAGAAACAACTTAAGTGTGCTTGGATAGACAATTTCATAAAGGAGATGTGGCCCATACATACAATGGAATACTACTCAGACATAAGAAAGGATAAAATACTACCATTTGAGACAACATGGATGGATCTTGAGAGTATCAATTTAAAGAGTCCGACAGAAAAGGACAAGAACCACATATAAACCACTCATATGTGGATATAAAACAGAAAACTCAAATGAACAAACTCAAAGAAACAGACAGTGGTATGAAGGGGACTAGAGGGATAAAGACGGTAAAAGGGGTCAAATATATGGTGACAGAGGAAGAATAGACTATGGGTGGTGAGCATACAATGCAATATGCAGGTGATGTGTAACAGAATGGTACACTTCAAACCTATAACATTAGTTAGAAAAAGAAGCTGAGGAGATATGGACAGGTTCCCCAGCTACTAAGTGGTGAAGCTGGAGTTCAAACCCTGGTCCCACTCTCCCACTCTCACTTCCACATTCCAGGGCCTCCTAGTGGTAAGGATTAGGGAGAGTAAAATACAGTCTTTCAGCGTTAACCTCTCCAAACTCTTCTAGTTCCCAATCCCACGATTGTAGAAAAAGGACTGACACAAAACAGAAGGTGCAGTTCCTGAATAAGAAAATGGGGACCACAGATAAAGGTTTCTCATATCCATCACCCTTTTCCAATGAAATATCAGCCAATAATGAATGAATATAACCTTTACTGTAAGCAGCACCAGGAAATACTGTTACACTGAATTACACTTGTTCCTGCTATAACTAAGAGGTCACTCGTTGTACAGGCATGCATGTTTAGGAAACTTTACATGGGAATTAAACCAAAGCCTGAAGTAGACTGAGACAGGGAAAACTTTCTTGGTTAACCTACAATATAAACCGGGATCCTCTGACCCTTTCAGGCTAAGGTGAGCCTATCACGGAGTGCACACTCTGCAGCAACTTCAGCCTCCGCTAATTTGACCAAGAACATTCTCTCCTCTACAGATTGAGAATCACCTCATTTCTCACCCAAGATAATCACTCAGAGGATGCTCCCTTCACAGCCTCCCATTCCCACCAAGGTAACTTTCTGCTATCTCATCTACCTGGGTCACTGCCAGGAATCATAAAGCAAGCAAGAGAGGATGGCAGAAGGCCAAAATAAACACCGTAACGTTTATTTAATTCAACCCAGCAAGAATTTATTGAGAGTGCCGTACCCTATTCACCAGGCATGATGCCCGATGCTGGAGATCTTGGTGATGATGATGGTAGGAATAATTACAGCAGCAGCTACCACAGACTGCTTAACATATCCCAAACTTGGTTACAAACACTTAAATTCATTGGCTCCTCCAGACAACCCTATGAGGTAGCTCCTATTATTATCTATGAGTTTGTAATAAGGATATTGAGGCATGGAGTGAGTAAGTAACTAGCCCAGGGTCACATCCAGGAAATGGAGGATGTGAGCCCAGACTGTCTGATTTCTGAGTCTGTACTACCTGCCACTAGAGTACACTCACTCTAAATATGAGTAGGGATAAGGGATATAGAGGTCAATAAGACTATCATCACCTCTGGAGCTTACAGTTTAATCATGAAGACAGGCAAATGCATCTTAGAGGGAGATTATAGTAGACTGTGGGTGGTGAGCAGGGAAGGCTCCCAGCAGGAGATGACCTGTCAGCTGAATTTGGAGCGAACCTGAGGGAGATAGGGTACGGGGTACACTCCACAGGAGACAGCAGCTCTCGCTAAGCCAGCTAGGGTGAAGAAAAGCATGGAGAGTCGGGGTACACCGGCTGATCACTAAAGCTGTGCCCAGAATGTGTGTAAATAACAGTGAGTTGTTTTGGTGACAAAGAAAGGAAGTTGAGGGTGGAACAGTAAATAGAAGCAAACTCCTAAAGGACCTGGCACGGCATGCTAATGTCTTACGGGATTTATCTTGGAAGATGTGGAAGGGTGTGAACCAGGGAGCCAGCTGCATTTGGGAACCACTCAATAGTGTATAAATGTTCAGAAGAGGGTGAGCCTGGGGGAAGGCGAAGCAGATAGGAAGCTGGCAACGAGTGCTATTAGGTGAGAAGACAGTAGCTTCGAGGGGGTGGTGGCACTGGGTTGGAGGAATGAGAACCACCAGGAATCTACCCTGAGGATGCAGTAGAGGTTTGCATGCCCTCAGACAAGGAGCCCTGGCAGAGGAGCAGGCTTCCGGTATGGAGAAGGACCCATTTGCATGTAAGTCACAGGCACTTGTCCCGGAGGAAATGCACCAAACAAAGAACTCTAAATTCTTTTTTAAAATATCGTTGACAAGTATAAGGTTTTCATTTGTCTTTCCGGTGTGTGAATGATCAGAAGCTGAAAATTCAGGAGGAAGGGTTTTTGCCCAGGAAATAAGAAGGCTGCCAGGAGGAAGGGAGCAGATGGGAAATGATTCAGTGAGACAACTTGGGAATGCAAAGAGCCCTTCCCGTCCCAGCGGGGTAATCACAGCACACCCCGAGAACCGGTTATAAGGTTAACCTGATCATCAAGAAAAGGTTAATTTGTGTTCTCAATATGCTGTTTTAATAAGCAGGGAAATAGGAACTGGATTTCAGACAGGCACTGATAGAAATAGCTCAAATAAAAAGTTGTGTTGCAAAACCTTCTTTTTTTAGTCACGTAATGTGACTAAAACCTCATTCACTAACATGATGGATAAGACATGCAATAGGTCCCAAGTCTGTTCTTATAAGAAAGATGCTTCAGTGATCAACACTCTTCCACCAGGATAACCAAGCCTCCCCACTCAAAGCCAGCATCCTATCGTTCCCCTGGCCGGCCTGAGAAGACCTAACTGCTCTATGGCTGCTGGAGAGTTTTATGGCTGTTGTTCAAAGTGACATTAAGCTCGCTCTCATTTTAAGGCCATACACTGTTCCCTTGGCGATTACTTCAAAAATTCTGATAGGAAGGAGAAAAGCATTGCCAGGCACAGAACTAATCAATGTTAGACGCATTCCTTACCTGTCCCTTATTATGACTTCACCGCAGGATTGGCAATAAAATGTGCAGCAGTCTAGGGCTTCTGAGCTTTGATTAAACATTGAAGTCAGCTCTAAAGGAAATCAATGACACAGAAATCTTAGAGGTTTGGGACAAATATGTTAACACATTTATAAGAGTGTAACAGGCACAATAAATTACCATCAATAAATACTGTGTATGATGCACCCAGAAGTACACATTTAATTAGTATTATCTGATGACTCAACCAGAAGTAAATATTGTGAAGTGTTTTCAAAAACAACAGATTTTGCTTGTTCCGGAGCTAGGTGTTGCCCAGATTGTTCATATAACACACTGTTATTTCTCTCATTCCATAAACACCAACATTAAAGAGGAAGAAAAAGGGGCTATTTCTTTCATACACAGAACTTCACCACCCTCAGCTTTCTTCTGCTACATCTGAGGTATAGATTTTCATCATTGTGACTGCTGGCGGATAGAGCTTTTACATTTAAGTTTAATTTTATTTAAATAAGATGTATGTCCACTCTGGCATATTACCAGTATGTACAAACAAAATGAATCTTGAAATTGGTCTATTGGACAGGTTCCTGAGAATGGAATGGTTCCTAAGAAGAATTCAATCTTCTAAAAGCAAAACTCAATTTCTGCTTAAAGCTGTAGAAAAACATATATTTTCTACATTATGTGAAATGCAGCATAAGGCAGTATGTTCTTTGTTTTCTTTATTTTATTCATGAAAAAAAAAAGTTTTCATTCCCTCCTCCCCAGAAAAAAATAAACAAACAAACAAAAAACACAAAAATATGTGTCATATAAAAAAAATATATAAAGAAATGAGGTCATGTCCATAAGAATCAAGCAATTTAAATTTGGTTTAGGTTACTTTGTATGTATGGTAAGATTAAGTAAACCTAGGTAAGGCATCCAAAATATTCTTTTCAGAACCAGTAAACAAATTTTCAGTGAAATACTCCCCTCTGCTGGTCATTCAGCATGATCCTCTAGCTCAGGATCAAGTCAGAACTTTCGGATGCAGGGCATCCTGGCAGAGCACTACCACCTGGGAATAAACCTAATGCTTGTGCTATATCAGATTTGTGTTCCATGTCAAGGTTATGATCTGACTTAAGTTACATTAAAAACAGTAAAACAATATGTTTACCATAGTCCCTAAAAGAAAGTTCTTACAATAGAAAAGGTGAGTTTTTTAAAAACCGCGTATACCATTGAATGCTAAGAATTTCAAAACTCTCTTTCTACGATACATTCCGACTGATTCAAGCTTACATCATATGTATCTACCTACTATTTATTCATTCAGCACCTATTATGAGCAAAGCCCTAAAGGAATTCAGTGCTGAGGACTATTTCGCATACCTTTTCATGCAGCACAGAACAAGCTTTTGAAAGCTTTCCTTTTCAGATATTTGAGTAAAATATGTTTTAGAAATGTAGAGAAAACAGGAGACCAATGAATGCAAACTATATGCAAAACAATACATAGCAGTCAATTTATTTTGCTCTCTAGTCAAAACTAAACAATAATGCTTGCTGATTTAAATTTTTTTTAAATAGTTCAAGTTTTGCTTATTGCATATAACTGTTACAAAATATGGGTAGGTCCGTGGTTGGCAAACTGCGGCTCGCGAGCCACAAAAGGCTCTTTGGCCCCTTGAGTATGGCCCTTCCACAAAATACCATGGCCTGGGCGAGTCTAATTTGAAGAAGTGGCCTTAGAAGAAGTTTAAGTTTAAAAAATTTGGCTCTCAAAAGAAATTTCAATCTTTGTACTGTTGATATTTGGCTCTGTTGACTAATGAGTTTGCCGACCACTGGGGTAGGTGATAAACCAAATCTGATTCTGAAAGGTCTCCTTACCCCCTAAGTATGGACCCTAAAATCATGTTCCCAGAAAACTAACAGTAGATCTGAAAACACCCCACTATGTCTGTTTCCCCAGTCACAGACAGACAAAAAATCCCTGATGTGGCTGCTGTTATTGTTCATCACTGCCACAGAGAAGGTGATGACGGGACAAGGGCGGGCCAGCCTCCCACGGCTTCTTCCCTGACACACCACTATTAGGTGCGCTTGGGAGTGTCAGTGTATTTCCCATCTTGGTGACCCTCTCTTCTTTCTACGAATAGTCCAGAAGTCATTCTTACTGTTTATCTTATACCATTTAAGCTCTGTGACATTACTTTTCCCTACCTCTTATCCCTAAAACCAACTCTACCCAACTCTGACTAGTTATTCCTCAACCCAGGACACCAGCAAAATTACTCTCCAGCAAATAAGGGGCGAAACTCGCTCTCTATTTTCCATTCCCTTTCAAAAGCCAGCAAAAAGACTCAGGGGAACTGAAATATGCCGCCATCTCTTAAACGGCTCTTCAAAACTATCTGCCTGACCCCACCTCTGGCTCCATGCAGTTCAGATGAAAGGCTTGGTGAAAATGAGGCAGCAGTAAAATCTAAGAGTATAGCTGGGAGAAATAAAATCCTTCTCTGATAACGAATATATATCGTCTGTGACAGCCTCTGTTCTCCATTGTAGCATCATTTTAATCCTCAAAAGTATATTACTTACAGGGTAATAAATGGAAAAACCAATAATTTTATTCAATAAATTATTCTGAGAGACACTTCTACTATCTTACTGAATCAATGTGCCAGTAACAGATACTGGAAATATGACAGGCATAGCAACATTCAAAATTAAATTATGCATCATACTCAGTTTCAGAATCTTTGTATGTACTGTTCTATTTGGAAATGTCTCATCATTCAGTTCTCTGGTTAAATATCGCCTCCTCAGAGTGGCCTTCCCATCACTCCCTAGCCCAGTGGTCAGTAAACTCATTAGTTAACAGAGCAGCAAACCGCAGCTCTCCAGCTGCATGTGGCTTGCAAGCTGATCACTGCCCTAGCCCATCAGTCTGCTTTACTTTGCCCATGGCACTTTTCTCTGTATCCAAGTAATTAATTTGGTCATTTTCTATTCCCACCTATTACAATGTAAGCTCCATGAAGCCGGAGACCTCCTAGTCTGTTCACTTCTGTATCCCTAGAACTTAGACCCGTGGTCGGCAAACTATGGCTCGAGAGCCACATGCGGCTCTTTGACCCCTTGAGTGTGGCTCTTCCACAAAATACCATGTCCTTGGCAAGTCTATTTTGAAGAAGTGACGTTAGAAAAAGTTTAAAATTTTGGCTCTCAAAAGAAATTTCAAACGTTGTACTGTTGATATTTGGCTCTGTTGACTAATGAGTTTGCCAACCACTGAACTGGAGCAATTCCTAGCTCACAGTATAAGGTAATGTTCACTGAATTAATGAATTTCTATGTAACGCTTTAAAATAAACTACATCCTGCATAAATCATCTTACTTCACCTTCATATCAGCTCTGTGAGCCATGTAGTTTTACAATTAAAGAGACAAAGCAGGGGTATATGGAAAATCTCTGTGAACTTCTGCTCAATTTTGTTGTGAACCTAAAACTGCTCTAAAAAGTAAGTGATTAGGAAGAAACGAAAACCACTAAAAAAAAAATCTGAAAGAAACCAAAGCTCAGAAAGCTTATGTGCTACGTTTAACCGCACGTAGCTGATAAACGGCAGGGCTGGCTAAGACCCTGGATCTTCTCCACTCCCAGCTCCTTCCATGCCGCTGATGAGCATTTATTTCCACCTGGGAAAATTCAGCATTTTAAGGGGAAAATCACGTTTGATTTGTAGTGAAAAAGTTAATGCAGAAACAGGAGTGCTAGCATTGCTTACCTGTGCTGCTGTGTTCTGCCCTCGCCTGCAGCCGCAGGTGTAGTCCATCTCCAGCCACGTACTGCAGGCCCCGGCCGGAGGAAGGCACAAGCCTGACCTCTGCTGGAAGGCAGATCTCTGTGCAGCCTCCAGGGGTTTTCACCAGGAGCGAGGACGGGGTTATGGAAACATCCATGGGCATGCCTCCTTCTTTGGGCTCTCTGGTAATTAAAAATAAAACACAGAATTATTTCTCATTGCTGAAAACCACATGATGAAAGAAACAAAAACAGCCAACGATCTCTCTGTTCCTCTTCAGTAAAGGCCCTAAAGTTAACTATCCCAGAAAAATAATAGTGAACCAATCACTAAAAAAAAAAAAAAAAAAAGTCTCAACTAGGTTTAGACCAGGAAAGACAGCACTTTACACTCTTACTGTAACATGAAAGTCCTGGGATAGATATTTTATGTTTGCTTCTTTTTTATGGTAATTATGCACTTTAAAATGTGCACTTTTTCCAATAATAATACAATAATTGTGAGTCCAGTTCCAGCTCTGTCTTCTATCCTGAAGCTTCCTCCGCCTGCTCCAGCCTGGACCTTCCTGAGGTTGCTCCTAGAGCCGCTGTCTGCACAGCCTGTCATTCACTTCCTCATGCTCCCTCCCCCCCATTCCCTCCCACAAGTCTCCCCAACTTCAGTTTCCTCAAGCAAGCTCGGCTGACCCTGGCCTGTCAAATGTCATGCACTTGTTCCTTGAAATATTTTGGGGAAGAGAATTCAACAAGGCAGCCTAAGACAGTGGCTTATTCATCTTTGCATTCCTTGACCACGGCTTGTACATTCATTCATTCACTCATGCATTCAAACTATCTTTTGTGAGTTCTATAATGTGCCAGGTACTGGGAATATAACAATTAACAAGATATTTTCTCTGCTTTCCCCTCCCCCAAATAGGGGACAGGTAAGTAAACAGGAATGTTCAAGGGATCGGTGGAAACTACTTGTACTTATTCCTGACAAATACAGGTTATTATGGAAGCACAGGGAGGGGGTTAGTGACTACCATCAATTGAGCACTAATTTAATGATATTTGAATAATGAATGAATGAGTGAAATACTCCTGTTCCTGAGACCAGCATTACAATGTTTTTATTTTATTTTATTTCTTTATTACGGTATCACATATTTGTCCTCATCCCCCCTCCCATTCCTATCCCAAATCCCTCCCCACGCATGCTCCCATTCCCCTGTTGTCCGTAACCGCTGGTTAGGCTCATATGTATGCACACAAGTCTTTTGGTTGATCTCTCTCCCTTATCCCCACACTCCCCTACCTTCCCTCTAAGGTCCAACAGTCTGATCGATGCTTCCCTGTTTACTTTCAGTAAATTCAAGCGTTGTTATTGGTATACAGGATTTTGATAAGGAGATCAGGATTATATTAAATAAAAGGTTCAGGAGAAAAAGTTTTCTTGTCAACATTAAGAATAAAAAAAAAAAAACTACAAAAATCTTTGAGTATGAACACTAGGCATAAAATGACTTATTAATCCAGTTCACTACAAACGCAAATCACTCGGTATAGGCAATAAAGAATAACACACAGTCCCCATCCACAAAAATATAAAAGGGGATTAAACACATAGAGAAAGGATTCTAATATAAAGCTGAAATATGTTTAACACTGTAACAGAGGACTCCCTCTTAAAAGCAGACAGCATGTGCAGGCCATCCACTTTGTGTCACCTAATTTCAGAATGCGCGTTATCTTCATAGTGTAATCTAAGTTCAGAGATCAAACCCTGAGTTCAGGTGTGAATCTTGGTTAGGCCCCTTAATTGCCTTAGAAAACCTTAAGACTACCTTCTGGCTAGCTTCTTCTCAAAGTATAAGGATCTGCGCTTAATTTGCAACATAGAATATCAAAAAACCACATATTTTCCCAAGTCAAAAGTCTGATTTTAAGAAATTATGTTTAAGAAATACTAATCCTCACACGGCCGGTGTTGCTCAGTGGTGGAGCATCAACCCATGAACCAGGAGGTCATGATTTGATTCCTAGCCAAGGCACATGCCTGGGTTGTGGCCTGATCCCTAGTAGGGGACATGCAGAGGGCAGCCAATCAATGGTTCTCTCATCGTTGATGTTTCTGTCCCTCCCTCTCTCTGAAATCAATAAAAACATATGTTAAAAATCCTCTAAAGCAGAGGTCAGACTTTTTATATAAAAGCCAGATTGTAAATATTTCAGGTTTTACAAGCCATATATGGTCTCTGTTGTATATTCTACTTTGTGTTTTTCTTTTTTAACAACCCTTTGAAAAATGTAAAACACATTCTCTGCTCACAGGCTGTATCAAAAAAGGCTGCAGGTTAGATCTGACTCCTGGGCCATAGTTTGACAATCACCATTCTAAAGATACACCATTTGTTCACTTTGCTACTTGAGTGATTTTGAAATTTCCAGGTGGCACTTGGAAGTGCTCCAAGGGATACTCCTGAGTTCCTAAGCCCCCACTCCCGCCCCCTCTCTGGCTTACCCCTCTTCCCCTTATCTTCCCTGAAAAAAAATCAGCCCATGACACAGGGCCAAGTAAGAAAGAGAGTCACTTTATGGTGAGAAGTCTAGCAGACACCACTTTAAGTACTCAAGGTTAATGTGAAATTTAATTGAACTGATCCAATCAAACTCATGCGCCATCTCATAGGTTGTACTGAGAACACAGAATCATCTCTATGACATTACTGCCAAAGATGTATAACCTAAACCTAGTTTTGAGGAAACACGAAACAAACCCAAAATGAAAGGATATTCTAATACAAAATAATTGGGCTGTAATCTTCAAAAGTGTCAGGATCGTGAAAGCTAAGGAAAACTGGAGAACTATCCCTTCCAAGGTAAGCCTGGCACTGGATGAGCTGGATTCCTGTGCTGTCACGGATACTATGTAGACAGCAGGCAAACTTGAGCGAGGTTTGAGTATAGGAAGACAGTAACCTAGTTCCCAATTTTGAGGGTTGCCTGGTGGTTAGGTAGGAAAATGTGCTTACTTGTAGAAAATCCACAGTAACATATTCAGGTGTAACAGCAACTTATCCCAAGCTTGCTACCAATCCAAAACAAATTTTTTGAAACTCTTAATTGTTAGCACTGTTTATAACCTGAGGCTTTCTTCACTATCCACTTGTCACATTTTTTAAAAATTTCTTTATTGATTAAGGTATTTGTCCTCAACCCCTCATTCCAATCCCCCACCCTTCCCCACTCATGCCCCCATCCTCCCCATCGTGCTTGAAACTATCCAGTAAGTTCATATCTTTTTTAAAAATATTTTAAATTGATTTTTTACAGAGAGGAAGGGAGAGAGATAGAGAGCTAGAAATGTCGATGAGAGAGAAACATCGACCAGCTGCCTCTTGCACACCCCCTACTGGGGATGTGCCCGCAACCCAGGTACATGCCCTTGACCGAAATCGAACCTGGGACCTTTCAGTCCGCAGACCAATGCTCTACCTCTGGGCCAAACCGGCTTCGGCCAGTAAGTTCATATCTTGCCCTGAGTACCAACTAATGTCTCTTCAATAGTGTATAAGACCCAGTGACATACTAGAGCCACGTGTGAAAGTTGCAGGCATTTTGCAAACCAGTTGATCTCACTTTGGCAGCTTTTGACATCATCCAGAGTGAAAGTATTACCACAGAAATGAGTAAATGCTGCAAATCTGGGAGGTTTTTGTTTGGTTGCTTTGTTTTCCTGGAGTGCAGGTTGCTAAACACTCACCGGCACACCACTTATGACCCTTTGTTATGTGTTGCATCAGCCCACCCACATCTCTATGAACTAAGCACCCCTTCATACTCAGAGGAAAACAGTCTTCTACCAGCTATCCTATAGTTCCAAACCAAAGTTCTTTCAGTTTATTACTCAAATCTTGCTTTCGCCTTTGGAATAACAATGTAATTTTTTCCCCCTATCCCTTTTTCTGCTTTATTTTTTTCCAGGTGCTTATCTGTATTCAACATATGTGTATTTTGTTTATTTTGTGTGTCTTTTTTTTTCTGCCTAATTCTCACCCACTGCCACCATTAGCCTGTAAATTCAATGAGAATAAATATGTTTGTCTTTGCTCTTATTACTGTCCACAGCTGAATACCCATACTTAGAATCTGGAGTGTTGGCAATAGAAAGGAATTCAGTAAATATCTGTGGATTGAATAAGTGAATGGCTTAGGTTTATCCCAGGAATGCTAAGATGGCTTGACATAAATAGATTTTTCTAATGCATCTCACAGATGTAAAGATTAAATAAAAAATATGATCATCACAAAACATGCGTAAATAATTGCAGATAATATCTATTCATGATTAAAAGCCTTAAACTAGGCCCTGACCAGGTAGCTCAGTTAGTTAGAGAATGGTCCTGATACACCAAGGTTGTGGGTTCAATCCCTGGTCAGGGCACATACAAGAGTCAATTATTGAATGCATAAATAATTGGAACAACAAATTGATGTTTCTTTAAAAAAAAAATCAATAAATTAAAACACACACACCCTTAAACTAGGAAAAGAACTATGCAATCTACCAAACAGGTTGGCACAAAAATCAACTTCATCATACTTAAAGATTAAATACTACAAGCATTTCTTTGAAGATTAGGAACAAGAATAAAATTCAATCATATCATGTACATTAACTGTAAAATATGTAGACTAAAAATTCCAATTGACATGTAGAAATTGTCAGAATGAATTTTAAAATTTAAAACTTCACCCAATATGTTATAAAAATTTTATGTATAAAGACATAGATTGAGAGTAAAAGTGTAAAAAAGGCCATACCATGCAACCAGTATAGTCAACTGATTTCTGAAAAGACACTGAGTTATCTCAATGGGAAAATGACAGTCTTTTTAACTGATGGTGACAAAACAACTGGATATCCTTACAGGAAAAAAAAAAAAAAAGAATTTGACCCCTGCCTCATTCCAAACACAAAAATGAATTTACCATATTCACAGATCTAAATGTAAAAGCTTAAACTATGTCAAGTCCTAAAAAATAAACATAGGAAAATACATCTTTACAAGCCTGAGGTAGACAAGGATTTCTTAAGATACAAAAACACTTAATCATTAAGGAAAAATGCAATAAACTGGATTTCCTTATAATTAAAATTTTCTGTTCATCAAAAAAAAGCTATTAAGAAAATGAAAAGTTACACGCTGAAACTATTTAGATACAACGCATGAATGAAAAAAGTGTTTTCCAGACAATACAAACAACTTTTCAAATTCAACAATAGGACAACCTGATTTTTTAATGCCAAAACATTATAAGGCACCTTACAAAGGAACATATATGAATAACCAAAAAACAAATAAAAGGTACTCAACATGCAAATTAAAATGACAGTGAGATCCCACTTTATATCACGAGAATGATACAACAAAAGAGCCTTACCACACTAAATGCAGAGGAGAATGTGAAGCAATTGGAATTTTTTTTTTTTTTTTTTTTTTTTTTTTTTCTGGTGAGAGTATAAAATGGTGCAACCACGTTGGAGGTTGTTTGGCAATTCTCATAAAGTAAAGCCCACATCTGCCCTATGACCCATCGGTTACCTGTGAGAAATGAAAATGCATGCCGACAAAAAGACTTATACAACCATGTGTGGCAGCTTTATTCTTAATAAGCCAACTCCAGAACAGAGGTGGGAAATGACGGCCTAAAGGCTGTGTAAGGCCTGCGGGCCATATAAGGACTGAGGAGTCATTTGGTCTGGCCCAGCCAAGGCATTAGGGGTGAGTTAATTAGATGTTTGACCAAATATAGCAGGCTGATGTTTAAGCTGATAATTTTTGTATGGCCCACAAATGATGTTTTAAGTATCCAAATGGCCCTGGGCAGAAAAACAAAACAAAACAAGGTTCCCTACCCTCCTCTAAAACCACAAACTATCCAGCAACAGAGAATGAATACATGAACGGTCATATGTTCTTTCAGTGGAAAGCTACTCAGCAGCAAAAAAGAATTGGATTACTTATGTATTCTACGGCAGGAATGAAACGGGAATCTCGGAAACACTGTTGAAGGAACGCAGCCAGAAACAACAAAAAAAAGGTGAGAAATGGCAAAACCAATCTGTGCTGAATGAAATCAGAACGCTGGTTGCGTTTAGAGTGGAGGGAATTGATTAGTGATAAAGCCTAATCATCAAAGACCACAGTTGACAAACCAATAGTCCAGCAGTTAGGTTTGTGAACTTGCTTACACAAGGGAGAGTGATCCGGGCCAACCCTGAAGGAAGCAGGGAGGTGTTTCGTTTTGTGTAAGGTTTGGGTCCCTACTAACCCTACGAAGTGAAATGGAATTGGAGATACTTATTTGATGTGAACGCCAGAAAGAAGTAAATATCCCCATTTTATAACTGGGAAAAACAATCAGACTAAGCAATTCTACTTTTGTGAAGAAGCTAGGATTTGTATTCAGTTCACCTGCCAAATGCAAAACTGCCAGACACCTGGCTGATTTAAGGAAAAGAGATACGTACAGCTAAGCCTCCACCTACTGCACAGGGGCGCCGTGTAATAAACATTTTCAGGAGTTTAATATCTAATTTGCCGTATTTGAAACAGTGGGCACAGGAGAAAGGATCACATACTACAAAACAAACAAAAAGAACACTTTCCTAACAGTTTCATATTTATGTAGCGAGGAGAGAGAGAGAGAAAAAAAAGAACAAGTTACAGGGTTTGCAGACTTCCCCGTGGAACTCTGAGTAAGAGGATGGGCTGCACAACCTGGATGGAATTGGAGAACATCATGCTGAGTGAAACAAGCCAGTCAATGAAAGAGAGACACCACATGACCTCACTTATTTATGGATGATAAAGAACATTATAAACTGAAGAACCAAAAGATAGACATAGAGACAGTAAAGCAACAAGCAGACTGTCAAATTACAGCGGGGAGGTTGGGGAGATCTGGGGGAGATAAGAGATCAACCGAAGGACTTGTATACATGCATATAAGTACAACCAATGGACACAAAACTCTGGGGAGGGAGGGTATGTACGGGGGGGGGGGGGGCATTGGTATATGTACAAAAATAATAATTTAATAAAAAATATATTAAATAAAAAAGAGGATGGACTGCAGTAGGCAGACCGCCTTGGTCAGTCACGCACTGAGCACACGTTTTGAATAACGGCCGAGTCAGTTTCTCTGCACACAACAGTGTGGGCGGGAAAAAAACACCGACTTTATTTACAAAACAGGAAAGTCGCTTTGGAACTGACCCTACAATGAAGGCCCTTGAAAGAGGCAGACCCGGCGGTTTGGGGCACCGTTTCCTTGGAAACGCCAGATGGATTCCGTCAGCGCCCCTCGCACGTGACCGCGCCTGAACCCGGAAGCACGTGGAATGCCAGTCCTGGTCCCTCAGGTCCCTGTGATGCCCAGCAGCTCCCAGGTGATGCCCAGGTCCGGGCGCGGAGGGCTATGGGAGAGGGAGCACTCCACTCTGAGGGATCAGGAGAGCTCCAAGCACCTGGACAGAAGAAATTCAAGAGTCCATCCTCCCCGGGGAGGCGGAGATTGCCGGGTGGCTTAAAAGCGAGCTGGACACGGCGCCCCGGAGCCCACACGGGATCCCACCGCTGGCCTTACCCCAGGACCAGCAGCGCGCTCTGCAGCCGCCTCCGCACCTCCAGGAACACGCGCGTCTCTGCCGGCGAGGCCATGGCGGGCGCCCAGACCCAGGTCCCAGCCGAGCCGCCGCCGCTGGGGCCAGGGGCGCCTCTGCACGTGCGGCTCCGACACGAGCAGCATCTGCGGCTCGGGATTCCGGGATCCGCTCGCCGGGCTGAAACAGCCAGCCCACAGCGCCACCTGCCGGGCGGAGAGTGCGCTGCCTAGAGCAGCGTTTTTCAACCGCTGTAGGTGCAGACAAGACAAGAATTTTATAATTTTTCACTATTTTGTTTACTTAATATTTCATAATAAAGTAATTATAAAATACTTTGTGTTTATTTGATTCCTATTCAAGAGAATTACTTTATATATAGTCAATATAGGCACAGAGTTAAATTTTTTAACATTTTCTAATGGTGGTGTGCCTCGTGATTTTTTTTCATGAAACAAGTGTGCCTTTGCCCAAAAAAGTTGAAAAACACTGGCCTAGAGGACTCGATGTGGGGGGCGTGAGCATTTTCAGAGCAGGTTTGGGGGTTCTGAGCCTTGAGAAGGTGGGTGGGAGAGCCAAATTGTCGTCGTCGTCGTCCTCCTCCTCCTCCTTCTCTTCCTCCTCCTCCTCCTCCTCCTCCTCTTCTTCTTAACATTTTATTGAATTTTTTACAGAGAGGAAGGAAGAGAAAGAGCGAGCGAGCTAGAAGCATCAATAAGCTGCCTCCTGCACACACACCCCACTGGGGATGTGCCCGCAACCAAGGCACATGCCCTTGACCAGAATTGAACTGGAACCCTTGAGTCCGCAGGCCACTCTGCTTCTTATGGGTGTGGCCTGATGCTTTAGTTTCCTTGGAAATAACCTTAAAAATCAGAGGTACTACATTCCTTTGGCCGGCATGGATAGAGATGAGGCTGGAAGAGAGGGAGCTGATAGAGGGAGGCAATACTGGCAGGCACAGTCCCTTGGAGGCCCAAGAACAGAATTCTTTACCCCAAATACACTGTATTTTGTTTTTGTGTTTTGTTTTGTGTTGTTTTTATGGACTATGATCTCATTTTTATGATCCATGGGCGGAAGCTCCTTCAGTAGCTCTTCTCTATCTGAGGCCACAGATGTCCAGGATTGATGTGACATTGCTTCTCAAGTAAGACAGAATTGCTCCAAGTTGCAAACGTGTAAGAAGTTTTCTGTTCCCTATGCAGAATAGAGTGTATTAAAACCAGTAACACGGATCACAGGATTAATCATTCCAATAAGCTTTGAAAAAAGGAAGATGAGAATGATTCCATGTGTACATTTTCACTATTCACTTTTGTGGGAGTAAAAACTGACTCAGAGCCGAAACTGGTTTGACTCAGTGGTAGAGCTCTGTGGACTGAAAGGTCCCAGGTTCGATTCCGGCCAGGGGCATGTACATTCATTGCTAGCACATCCCCGGCAGGGGGTGTGCAAGAGGCTGCTGGTCTATGTTTCTCTCTCATCGATGTTTCTAGCTCTCTATCCCTCTCCCTTCCTCTCTGTGAAAAATCAATAAAATATATTAAAAAAATAATTTCTTAAAAACTGACTCAGAGAAGTCCTAATCGTATTACTACCAGCAGATTATTTGGGAAAGTTTGACACAGTGAAGAAAAGGTATAGTATATTGTAAATACAGTGGGAAATACTAAAATATAAGTCCATGGAAGGATTATAAGAATTCTTTAAAAGCAAGAGGCTGTTCTTTAAAAACAGAAACAGTGAATATTTGTATACAGAAAATCATGTTTATTGATATTCTACTTTATCATTTCAAGGTCATAATTACCACACACCAAACATTCATCTAGACATTTTCTGAGTATATAATAAATCTCTATCTTAGAGACACTAGTTTGACAATATTTCTAAAATTAGTATTTGAGCCCTAGCTGGTTTGGCTAAGTGGATAGAGTGTCAGCCTGGTTGAGGTGTGTGCAGGAGGCAACCAATCAATGTGTCTCTCAAATTAATGTTTCTCTCTCTGTCTCTCCTTCTCTCTTCCACTCTTTCTAACATTCAATAGAAAATTATCCTTGGGTGAGGATTAACTGAAATTGGTCTTTGAAGTTTTAAAAGTTTCTCATGTTGCTTCACAAATTTTTGTATCCATCACAATGATTCAACAACACATAATTAACTTTACTACTATTCCATCTCAGGTGATCGATTTCAACTCATATCTTCTTTAATTCTCAAGGCTATGCTGTTAAGTGCTTAAATAACATTCTTAGCAGAGTATGCTCTTCATAATTGGTTTGATTATTTTTATTTTATTATTTTTTAAAATATATTTTTATTGATTTCAGAGAGGAAGGGGAAGGGAGAGAGAGATAGAAACATCAATGATGAGAGTGAATCCTTGATTGGTTGCCTCCTGGATGCCCCATAATAGGGATCAAGCCTGCAATCTGGGTATGTGCCCTGACAGGGAATCAAACCTGTAACCTTCTGGTTCAATGGTCAACGCAACCACTGAGCCAAGCCATGTGGGGAATTTGATTATTTTTAAAGATTTTTATATTTTTACATTTGTAAAAAAAAATATTTATTTTTTTGACCCTCTGGTTTAGGCAAACCAGTGCAACCCTCCTTGTAATAACAACGAGATTTAGAGAGTTCTAGGTTCAAACAGACCAATAATAACAACTATTGGTCTTCCCTCCGGGCCTCAAGGTCAGCCTAAGAAATACAAAGGTATTATTTAAATTATATTTAAACAGTTATTTAAATCTTACTTAAATAATTATTTAAATGATATGAAAAGCTGTTTTCAACTCCTAGCAAACCCTTCAAACTATCAGGATCGGGCTGGCGCTGGCAGGCGTTTAAAACACCTGCTACAAACCCCCTTTGCAGGGCCGCTTCCCAGGCACTCCGCCTGAGGGCGCTGTGGCGACCGCTGGCGCCAAGGACAGGGGAACGGGACCAGGGGGTGGATAGAGAGCTCGTCGACGTCGACGCCGGCGTGGGCGTGGCGCGGGCGCGGTGCACGCCGGGAGCTGTCACTAGGCCCTCCGGCTCCCGGCCTCCGTGTAGCGGCCGCGGTTGCCAGGAGAGCGGCGCCGGCGGGAGCGGAGCGGCGGAGCCCACAGCAGGTAACCGCGTCCCCGCCCCCGCGGCGGTCACGAGGCCGGCCGCTGGCTCCGAGCGGCTTCCCCGGCCCGCCGGGCTCCGGAGCCGCGGGGACGTGCCGGGTCCGGCTGCCGCGGCGGCGGGGGTGATGCCGCCCTGGCCCCGCATGGAGCCGCGACGCCGGGCGGCCGCCCTCCGGTCCGCGGGGAGCGGGGGCGGGAGCTGCGGGCTGGGGCGGGGCTGGCGGCCCGGCGAGGCGGCCGCAGGTGTGCGGCGGCTCCGCCCCGGCCTCGGGCGCTGGGCCGCTGGGCGCCAGGTGGGAGGGGAGGTCGCACCTGTGCGGCGGAGGCGCGCGGGGTTGCCTCTTTGTGGGCGGAACCCAGGCCTGGAGCGGTCCCACTGGTGTGTGGGGTCATTGTGATAGTGTGACACCGTCCGCGGGGAATGGCCCACGCGAGGGCCGGAGAGGAGAGCCGAAGTGGACGAGAGGAAGTCAGGTTAGTCGTAAGGAAGTTGTTAACAATGGTCACCTTTGATTCCCAAGGCTTTTCCAGTGGCTGCGGAAACTACGGTTACCTGTCCCGCCCCCTCCCTTCTCCCGCCCCGAGGGGGAAGGAGTGGCACACAACTATGCTTTTTTTTTTTTTTTTTTAACGCCCTTTAGGAGCTACTCTTTTATTTTATTTTTTAAAAGAGATTACATTTTTAATATATTTCAGAGAGGATGGGTGCTGGAGAGAGAGATTGAAACATCAATGAGAGAGAATCTCTGATAGGCTGCCTGCTGCACGCCCCCAATGGGGACCCAGCCGGCCACCCAGGGGTGAGCCCTGGACGGAAGTTGAACCTGGGACCCTTCCGTGCGCAGCCCCCGCTCTATCCACTGAGCCAAGCCAGCGAGGGCAACTACTCTTTTTTAAAAGCCGCGAAAATTGTGTTTTGATCCATCTTACACCTCTATGGAGTTTGAGAAACATAAATATGGGGGTCGGGGGGTGATTTGGAGATTAAAGCAATCAAGACTTTTTAATAATAATTACAAAAAGAGTTAGGAAGATGCCTGATACATAAACCTTTGAACTATAGAGGGGGAAATATCACCTTTTGGTTGTTATTGGGTATTTTCTATGCAGACATAGATCTTAATTTTACTATGAATAACATGTCAGCATTAGGTGCTAAGTAACTCACCACCTGATGATAAAGGACACAGTGATTTAGTTGAGCCGACAGAAGTTATAACGAGTAAACGAACACCAGTTGTAGTACAAATGCTTTATTTTTAGTGCTTACTTTCAGCTGCCTCTCTGAACCACATAACTCCCCAGTATATTGCTAAATAATAGCAAATCTCCAGATGGACATGATAATTGGGATCTGAAGTCTTTAAGGAAGAATTAAAAACACCTAAGTTAATACACAAATGTGATACCACAACCAAAATGTTAAATGTAAATTAAATGTTAGTTAAATGTTTAAGGATATGTAAAAAGTCAAAGGAGTCCTATTCACCTAAGTTCTTTGTTCTGCTAACCTGGTATGAGCTCTCTGGGCCTCAGTTTTGTCATTTTTTAAGGGAATTTCATAAGCTTAGTGTTTTTCAAACTGATGTTTCACCCTAAACCCTGTTCTGAATTCCATAATAATAGGCTTACTGCCCCAAAACAGTGTTCCATGGCAATTGATTTGGGAGCACATTGGGTTTAGTCAGGAGTTTAACTTTTGATTTGCTTTTAACTGCAGGACTTTTCAAAACCTTTACTACTGTTCTTCTATGCATGTAAATTCTCAAGGGAATGTTACTGAAGCATTTCCTAAACCTACCAGGACCCAGAGCTTATTTTCTCAGAGCCAACCTGTTACCATCTAGAATATAATTACAGCAGGTCCCTGAATGACATTTCCTTCAGTGTAGTTTCCTTGTATCATTCCTGTAGGAACTTGTTTATGTCGGTCAGCTTATGGCAAAATTGGTTTCCTTATGTCATTTCACTTCAGTTTCAAGAATACCAATTGTATATAGGATACCAATTTAGAAAGTATAGCACTTGAGACCTCTTTCCACTCTGAAATTCCGCACAAGGCTTTCATGTTAAGCTTTCTGCAGTATGAAGATCTAGTGGCAACTAACTAGTATAACCAAGACTTATATTTTTCTCAGTAAAATATTAAGGGTACACATAGTATATAATGTGCATATATGTATATAAAGTAAATATAAAATGAGTGCACATTATTATATGGAAATTTTCTAATGCTTTAATTTATAGCAGAAGAGTATTTTCTTTTTCTGGTCTGTTGATGCTTTATCAATACCATAATTATTTCATATTTTGAATATGATTTTATGGGCAAGTTATGATTTTATTAAGAATGGCATTATAAAGTTTCAACAGCTAAAGACTTGGTAATCCTGGTATTATTTTTACTATGAATGATTTCCCTCTCTAGTCATGAATTTGTCAACTGTGAAATGTTATAAAAGCACTTGAAATGTACTTAATAATTGATTACTGAAAACAATTAAGATTAAACTATAAATTATTGCTTACTGTCAAGATCTACATGTTTAATACAATCTTAAATAATTTTGCTAAATTCTGTCAGGTGTCACTAGCACACAACTGGTGTGGCTACTTCTTTCTGTTCTTTGTTAGGGATGAGTGCTATTAATGAACTCCTTTGTTTGGGAGGGATAACACATTTAATTTTAATAGGTAAAATTCAGATAAGTTCTCTCCCTGAAATGAAACTATTATGTAGAAGCATAGTGCTGCTATTTTTTTTATTATAACTGAAATATTTATTGAAATTTTATTATATGAAAATAAGTACTTTTTATTCCCTTTAAAATGTGATTTCCATTTTCTGTTTATTGCATTCACCTCTCCCTCCCCAAGTTACTCAAGCCTGAACCCTCAATAACTTTTCATTGCATAGGTCAAATATATGGTGTCAAATTTATTAAGGGGAAATTTACATATAATAATGTGCACTCATTTTATATGTACATTATATACACACTTACGTAACCACCACCATCATCAAGATTTGAAACGTGTCACCACTCAGGCCTGTATTGTTAGGCTTTTGTTCTCTTCCAATGCTGTCTCTACATGTCTAAATCATACCTATCAAGTCCTAGCTTAAATGCCACCTTGTGTATTGCTTCATTTTAGTTTCCTTTTCCCCTTTTCTATTTACATTTCTTTGAATATCCTTTCTTATCCTTAATGGTGGCTAAACGAATGGCATGCTCATAGTTTGCACTTACACTTATTTGTTTACCCAATGGAAAAGTGTAGTATTTCTCCAAGTTCAGCCATTTCTCAAATTTATTTTTATTTTTTTCAGTTACAATTACAGTTTATATTCAATATTATTTTGTAATAGTTTAAGGTGTACAACATAGTGATTAGACAATCATGTACTTTACAAAGTGTACTCCTGATATTTCCAGTATATATTCCTGATATATCTGGCACCATAGTTATTACAATATTACTAACTATATTTCATAGCTGTATTTTAACCCCCATTACTGTTTTGTAACTGCCAATCTGTATTTCTCAATCCCTTCACCTTTTCCATCCTTTCCCCCAAACTCCCTCCCCTCTGGCTGCCATCAGCCAGTAGGGGGTGTGCAAGAGGCAGCTGGTCGATGTTTCTCATCGATGTTTCTAGCTCTCTCTCTCCCTTCCTCTCTGTAAAAAATCAATAAAATATTATATATATATATATATATATACACACACACACACACACACACACACACACATATATATATATATATATATATGGTAGCATCCTATAAACACCATTATGCGTCTTAATTATTTTAATTTATATATGTTGGGAGCATTTTCTAAATCAATACATAGACTTTATTCATTCCATAATGGCTTCACTAGTCTGCATTCCCAACAGCAGTGTACTAAGGTTCCCTTTGCCCCACATTCTTGCCAGCATTTGTTGTTGATTTATTGATGGTAGCCATTCTAGCAGGTGTGAGTTGATACCTCATTGCAGTTTTAATTTGTGTTTCTCTGGTTATTAATGACACTGGGCATTTTTAATATCTCTCTTGTCCATCTGTACATCCTCTTTGGAGAAGTGTCTACACAGGTCCTTTGCCCATTTTACAGTAGTGATTCTTAAACTTTTTGATGATTATGTAGAAAAATATATTTGTAAATATTATTAAAGTAGTACATATATCTCCCCTATAAAATATAAAAATCTGCATGTAACTTGAGAAAATTCACAGAACCATGAGACCCATTTTATTTACATATAGTTCATATATATCTTTGAGATAATTTGCATACCATATGATTCACCCATTTAAAGTGTATAAATGGTTGTATCAGTGGTTTTCAGTACATTCACAGAGTTGTGTAACCATTCCTACAATCAATTTTAGAACATTTTTATTTCCCCAAAAAGTAACTCTATTCTCATTAAGAACCACTCCATTTTTCTCTTATTCCTCTGCCCTCTTCCCCCTCTACCCTAAGCAAAAACTAATTTACTTTCTGTCTCTATAGATTTATCTATTCTGGACATTTCATATTAATGGAATAATATTTTTTATAAATGATTTCCTTTACTTAGCATGTTTTCAGGATTCATCCATGTTGTACTTCATTCTGTTCTTAAAGAATATTTCATTGTGTATTCTATTAATCTACACATCAATTGATGGATATTTGTGTTGTTTCCCTTTTTTTGGCAATTATTAATAATGCCTTTTTGAGCATTAATGTAAATGTTTTTGTATGGACATGTTTTCATGTCTTTTGATTATGTATGTATTCTATATCAGAATTACTGAGTCATAAGGTAATTCTATGTTTAACCTTTTGAGAACTGCTAGATTATTTTTTAAAGCAGCTGTACTAATTTACATTCACACCAGCAGTGTATAAGGGTTCCAGTTTTTCTGTATCTTTGCCAATACTTGTTATTGTCTTTTTTTATTCTAAGCATCCTAGTTATATGAATTATCAAATTGTGATTTTAATTTGGATTTTCCTTGTGATTAAGGATGTTAACTCATTTTATATACTTATTGACCATTTATTTATATAAAAGCCTAAGTGACTGAACAACTGAATGACCATTTGACCAATTCCTATGACATGCACTGATCATCAGGGGGCAGACGCTCAACACAGGAGCCGAACCCAGCCCATGAACCCAGCTCTAGGGAAAGATGCAGAGTTAGTTAAAAGTCAGGTAGAATACCAAAGTAATTGGAGAGAGGCCACATTGGTTTCTAAGTTAAGCCTCAATTAAATCCTGTTACTATTCTGGTTTGTTTATCTATTGCTGTATAACAAGTCAACCCCCAACTTGGTGGCTTAAAATTGCAAATTTTCTGTAGGTCATGAATTGAGGGACTTAGTTATGTAGTGTGGCTTAGGTTATCTCATAAAGTTATAATCAAGACATTGATTGGTGTTGCTGTCAAATTAAGGCTTGTCTGGGGATGGAGGATCTGCTTCTAAAACGGCTCATTCTCTTGGCTGATGCATAGCATTTCTGTTCCTCACAGCAGGGACTTCTCCATAGGGCTCTTAGAGGCGCCCTCATGACATGGTGGCTGGCTTCCCCAGAGCTAATAATGAAAGAGAGAGAGAGAGAGAGAGAGAGAGAGAGAGAGAGAGAGAGAGAGAGAGAGAGAGAGAGAGAGAGAGAGAGAGAATATGGAGCTATAATGCTTTTATGAAATACCGGTAGGCAGAAATCATAATATAGAATGGATAAGAATGATTATTTTCCTTAGATTTGGGTTACAGAGTTCAGCCCAAAGGACTGGAGAATTAGGTTCCACTTATTGAAAGTGATATCAAAGAATTTGTGAATATATTTTAAACCACTGCATGTACTTGTCAATTTTATTAAAATTAAGAAATTAAGGTCTACTTTCAAAGAGCTAATGTTCTTTTGTATAATATGCTATTTTATTGCTTAATAAAATAAGGTGATCTCCAACTCATTTATTTATTTATTTTTTCTTTCTATTTGCATGTCCTTTGATGTTTACAATCTGACTAGGATCAAAACAAAGTGAAGAGGTATGTATATCAGAAATGTTATTTCAGCAAATAAGACTGTGAACTAACATGATTTCTAAATTAAAATAAGTGCAGAATATTTTCTGCTTGTCTATATCCCTAAAATAGCCATTTTCCAGTTCCTAGGAAGGATCACAGAGTGAGTTATCCTTGAAGCTGTCTTTCAATACTTCTATGAAGCTATGTACTGTTCACCAAAGTATTAACCAAATGTTTCTTCTAATTGAAACATTTAAATATTAATATTAATAAATATTAGATATTAATTTCATCCAAACCCATTTTAATACTTTAGTTCCTCCTGCAAAATTCTTTTGTAGGTAATGATTTTACATGATTTTGGAACTGGCCTCTAGTGGGACACTGTGGGAGGATGAACACAGAAGAGCTGGAGTTATTGAGTGACTCCAAATATAGAAACTATGTAGCCGCAATTGACAAAGCACTGAAGAGTTTTGAATATTCCAGTGAATGGGCAGATTTGATATCGGCACTTGGAAAACTTAATAAGGTATGTCAGTCTTACCCATTTCATAAAAAGTAATAGAAAATAGAAATCAGTGTCAATACTTATTAGATTTCTCTAAATCTTGATGTAGAAATTTGAAAACGTAATCTTAGAATTACTTTTGTTACTGCTATTTTACTTTTCCCAGTTGCATGACTATGTCATCAAGCATATTTTTAAGGCCAAAACAACAGTGCTTGAAAGTTACAGTTGTTATCATTACTTATAAAAATACAAGACTAAGAATCAAATATTCTAACCATGGGGGCAAATACATTTCTGTAATTGAGCATCTCATATGGTTCTCGAATTCCTAGCAACAAAGTGGAAACCTGCATATGGAAAGCAGTAACTAATATGTCTTTTCAAATGGTATGTAGCAGTAAGGAAATATTTTGTGTGTAGGCAAACCTTAGTTATAGTCAGTAAAGTACTTTTTACAAAAGTGATAAGCAGTCACTTGGAGCTTGGCCTTGAATAATCTTCCTTGACTTGTGTGGTTTTTATCCAGTATAATTTTGGTGGTACCATTTTCAACACATAGTTTAAAATTTTGACCTTTTTTTAAATTAAATTTTTTATCACCTTACACCCATAGTTTTTTATATTTTGGACTTAAATGGTTGTCATTGAATAGGAATACTTCTAAATATTAAATGGATCAGGGGGAGATAGAAAAGGAAAACTCAATAACATTTTTAAAAAATTTTTTCTTTTTTATCTATACCTGAGGATATGTTCTTTATTGATTTTTAGAAAGGGAGTAAGGTTGGGGGGTGGGGGAGAGAGAGAGAGAGAGAGAGACAGACATTGATATGAAAGGATATGAAAAAGAATCATTGATCCCTACGCACCCAGATCATGGAATTGGCAACCGAGATATGTGCCCTAACTGGGAATTGACCCCACAACCTTTTTATTTGTTTTATTTATTTAAGGGATGATGCGCCAATCAACTGAGTGACCCAGATTGGGCCCAATAACAATTTTAACATCAAATAGCTTAGCATAGAGTTATTAGGAATTTATTTTAAAATACACACCAAGAACACTAGTTTTCCACCTGATACTCTAGAGTAGGGGTGTCGAACTCAATCAGAGAAGGGGCCAAAATCTAAAATCCAGCCTAAATCGCGGGCCGAATGGTTTACTGAACAGTCATAAACTGTCATTGTGATGGAAACGCAGCGGAGTGCAGTGATGACAGCGCAGTGCGGGCCACATTGCAAGGCCTGGCGGGACGGATTTGGCCCGCGGGCCTTGTGTTTGACACATGTGCTCTAGAGTCTAGACAAGTACCTTGATATCTTTAAAAAAAATCTTACATTTTCAGTGTGCCAATTGCAACTATAAGTACCAGTTTGCTTAAAGGAAGTTAGATTCCCTTTGGTCTAAAGATTCTCTTTTTTTTTGAAGACTTGTTAGGAACTATGTTTAAAAGCAATTCAGGATTGTGGAAATTAATTATTGTAAGTATTACAATTACTTGCTATGATATGATACACTAAAGTAGTGGTTGTCTCTCTATGTTGAAGTCCAATATTTTCTTTATATTTCAAACAACATATCAAAAATAGATCAGAGGCTGATTTATATTAAAGTTTTACAAAAATATAAAACAATGCCTCTCTTCTGAATAAATTTTTGGAAATATAGTTATTTTTAATAAAAATGTTATTTCTGTTAACATTAAATGGAGTCTTAAAAGCACATTAAATATTTTTTTAATTTTCACTTTTAATTTCAAATATAATATACCTTGATATATATAACTGACAAAAGTAAAAGTTCTTTGGTCTTCTCTCATCTTTTGAAGTATAAAGGAGTTCTGTAAGGATTTTTGATAATAGTGTGTTAGAAAGTGGAAATAATGAGATGTAATATTTTTTTTCATCAACTGAATTAACATGTTTTTTTCAAGGTTTTACAGAATAATGCAAAGTACCAAGTGGTGCCCAAGAAGCTGACCATAGGCAAACGCCTAGCTCAGTGTCTGCATCCAGCATTACCAGGTGGAGTTCATCGGAAGGCACTTGAAACTTATGAAATTATCTTCAAAATCATTGGACCTAAGCGACTTGCCAAAGATCTTTTTTTATATAGGTAAGAATAATTTTACTGTCTATTTACATGTTAATAAAAATATTTTTAAACTATGCTTTTTGTAGTAAAAGCTAAAAAACTGAAATTGGCTTGATGGAGGTTTTCAGATATGGATTTTTGAAAACTGTTTTAGAGGTAGAGAAGAAGGGGTGGTGTGATAGGGAGGGAGAGAGAGAGAAAGAAATATCAATTTGTTGTTCCACTTATCTGTGCATTCACAAGTTGTTTCTTGTATGTGCCTGGCCAGGAATCCAACCTTAAACCTTGGCATATCAGGTTGGTTAGGGCAATGCTCTAACCAACTGAGCTATCTGGCTAGGGCCTTAGATATGTATCTTAAATATTTGGTAGGTAAGTGATTCAGAAAAATTTAGAATATTCCTTAATATATAATTTTTTTTCTTGGAGGTCATTTATGAAGTTTTCATTCAAAATGATTGAGACTACAGTATTTTCTACCTTTTTAAGCTCGAGAACTATTTTGAGAAAAAAATAAGATACCTTGATCTCTCAGTAACTTTCAACATTCTCTACTTGAAGTATTCTTTTCCCTTGGCTTCTATGATACCATGTTCTCCAGTTTAGTTACTTGATCACTTGCCTTCTCTCCTTTCCCTGATATCTACATATGGTGTTTCTTGTGTCTTATGATTTCACTTTATATTCACTTCTTGGGCAGGTTTATCCTTGCCCATGATTTATCTTTAATGTGCAATTGACTTTATTTTGCTTAGCATGATATTCTCAAGATTTATTCATGTTGTCACAAATGGCAGTATTTCATCTTTTCTTATGGGCTGCGTAATAATTCCATTATATATATTTGCCACATCTTTTTTATCCATTTACCTACTGAGGTGTTGCTGGGTCATATACATCAAATAGAAAGTCAAAAATCTAGGGTTCTCTCATGTGTAGGATACAAAACTAAATGTAACAAATGAACAGATGAACCAAAACTCATAGACACAGATAACAGTATGGTGAGTACCAGAGGGGAAGGGAGGTTGAGGGGGGCAGTAAAGGGTGAAGAAGGGTCAAATATATGGTGACTGTGGGTGGTAAATACACAGTGCAATATACAGATGATATATCATAGAATTGCACACTTGAAACATATATACTTTTATTAACATTGTCACCCCAATAATTTTTTAAAAAGGGAAATTGAAACCCAATCTGTTCCAAACTAATCTCCTGTTATAAACCCGCCTTCTGGAGTGCACCATGTCAATCCATTTACACAAGCCTGAAACATGAAAGTTTCACTTGATATTTTGTTTTTACTTGACCATATCCTCCTCCTTCCCATGTATGTTCTGTCACTACCAGTTCTGTCTCATAGTGGTTAAGAGCAGAGGCAGTGTAGTCAAGACTGCTTACCTTTACCAATAACTCGTTCTATGACATGGAGCCATTTTCTTCACCTCTGTGTGTGTGTTTTCATCTGTAAAATGACTAATTATATAAGTTGTTAATAGAATTAAGAGAGTTAATATATTTAAAATGCTTAGAACAATGTACATTAGTTCAATAAATGTTAGCTATTCTGATATACCAGTATGTCACAAATATTATACATTTATTTCTCTCTACTTTCACTAGCAGCATCCACTCTAAATAAGCATCATATCTAGTCAGGTCTTTTATCATTGGCCTCATAACATTTACATTATCTGTTCTTATCCTCTTATATATACCCTTTTCTTCACACAATAGCAGAGTAAACTTTTTAATATATTAAATATTGTCATTCCACTGCTAAAAACCTTCACTGAATTCTTTCTGTCATACTTAAAAGCAAAATTCAAAGTCCTTACCATGGCTTCTATTGCTTTATATAGTCTGGCCCTGTCAATGATCTTCAACCCCTACCACTTTCCCCCCAATTTATTCCATTCTGGTGACATAGATCTCTTTGCTTATCCTTATTCATTTTCATTTATCCTGTTTTGGGTTTATTGGAATTTTTAAATCTACGGACTAGTTCCTTAGTCACTTCTGGAATCTCTTTGAGAGAAAATTTGCCTTTATTTTCTCTTCTATTTTTTTTTGAAATATGATTACTAGTATTGAATAAATATATGTTAGATCTTCTCACTCTGGCTTCCCTATCTCTTAAACCTTCTTTGCTATTTTCAAACTTTTTTGTCTGTAATGCATTCTTGGTGATTTCCTCTTACCTAGCTTCCAGGTTACTAATTCTCTTTTTTTCATGTATTTGTAAAATGTTTTGTTCTCTTCCCTCATCTTTATACCACAGTAAGTACAGTTAACACATTCATCCTCTTGCATAGTTATATATGTGTATTTATGCTAATACTAGAGACCTGGTGCATGAATTCATGCATGGGTGGGATCCCTCGGCCTGTCCAGTTATTGAGGCCTGTTGGAGGGCTAGCTGGCAAGGGGGAGGGACCATGCGAGATTGACTGTGGGAGTGCACTGACCACAAAGGGGAAGCTCCTATGTTGAGTGTCTGCTCCCTGGTGGTCAGTGCATGTCATAGTGACTGGTTGACCAGTCATTTTGGTTGTTCATTCTTAACGTCACTTCAGCTTTATATATATATATATGATACTGTTTTTAATTACTATAGCTTTGTAATATCAGAAATTAGAAAGTGTAATGTCTTCAGCTTTGTTGAAAAAAACTGAAGCCACAAATAAGTAGGAAGATATCCTATATCCATGAATTAAAAACTATGTGACAGGTAATAGACCCTGAATGAATAATCTATATAATTGTTATTTTTTAAATAATTTAGTTCTTTGATACTATAAATATTATAATGAATGGATGTTGAATTTTGTCAAATGTTTTTTTCCTGTGTTTATTGAGAGGAATAGTAGTATGTGATGTTTTTCTTCAATTCTGTTAATGTGATGTGTTGCATTGTGTTTTTTGGGGGGAGGGGGTGGCATATTTTTTGGGCATCCCAGGTATAGATCTCACTTGATCATGGTAAATCATTCCTTTAATGTGCTTGGTGATCTCAGTTTGCTAGTATTCTATTGAGCATTTTTGCACCATATTCATCAGGATATTGGTTCATAGTTTTCTTTTCTGTCAGTGTCCTTTTCTGGCTTTGGTTTAGCCTCGGAAAATGAGTTTGGGAGTGTTCTCTTTTCTTTGATTTTCTTGGAAGGATTGTCATTAATGATTCTTTAAATACTTGCTAAGATTCACCAGTGAATTCATTTGGTCCTGAGCTTTTCTTTGTTGGGAAATTTTTATTATTATTACTGATTCAATTTCCTTACTAGTAATTGGTCTATTCAGACTTGGTATTTCTTCCTGAGTCAGTCTTAGTACTTTGTATGTTTCTAAGAATTTTTCCATTTCTTCTAGTGTGTCTAGTTAACTGGCATATAGTTGCTAATGGTTTTATATTTTTTAAACAGTTCTGGATTGTTTCCTCTTCTTGCAAATGCTGCCATGTCTGTGAAACCAACATTGCTAAGTTTGTATGAGATATATTACCTGCCTTTGGGTAAAACACTGAAGCCTGGCCTTCAAGGATTGCTAACTGGTATTCTTCCTGGCTTAGAAGAAGGATCGGAGTACTATGAGAGGTAAGATGGTATTCAGCTAAGTAATCAAAGTCATGGATTTGCCAGCAAGCATCCTTAAATCAGTAATGTTTTAACATCAGAAAAATTTACTCTTCTAGATATTTCAGTATACCACCTGAATTTTTTGTAGCAAAACAATTACTGTAATAATCTAATAATCTAATCTGTATATCACACGGAAAATAAGAGCACACACTTGGGAGATAAGTGGATTAGGTTCAATCCTGGCTTAACAGATACTATGTGAGTTCTGGAGAGCTTTTTTAAACATTTCTGAACTTTTTTCAATTTCCTCATCTATAAAACAGGCACAATACTTATTTAAATGTGTTATTGTAGTAATGAAATCATTTAGTCTACAGCCTAGTATTTATAAGCACCCAAAAAATTGTGACCCATAATTTAAAATAAAAATATAGTAGGTAGGATGTTTAGATTAATTTTTATAATGGGAAGTTGAGTCAATGCCAAAAGTTAGTGCTGGAAAATATCCTAGCTCCAAGTGCAGGGCTGTTTTACTAGCTGTTGACATAACACTCTTGATAGTTTAACTTTAAAATTATTTGATCTGCCCAGCCAGTGTTGGTCATTGGTTGAGTGTCGACCCATCGATCTGGAGGTCATGATTCCTATTCTTGGTCAGGGCACATGCCTGCTTTGCTGATTTAGTCCCCAGAAAGGGGCATGCAAGAGGCAGCTGATCAATGATTCTGTCTCATCATTGATGTTTCTATCTCTCTCTCCCTTCCTCTCTCTGAAATCAATAAAAACATTAAAAATTTATAAAAAATGATTTTATTTCTTTTAGAGCCTATTATAGCTTCTAGGGAAATAAATAGTTGTAGACAATGCATGATGGTATTAAGTATCTTTAATATCTCATTATTCTTACCAAAAAGGGGACTTATTAGTTGAGATGGCAAAAATAGAAAATGTCAGACTTATTTTATAAATAAACTAATTTTTAAATTTAAATAATTTATTCTAATATATTTACCTACTACTCCATTTTATTATATTTCATCAGCTCCCATAATACAGTAAGAATCTAATCCTGAAAATATTGGATAATATTTATAGGCTACTTTGAGAAAACTTAATTTTGTCCCCAAAGCTTATTTTCTTTTCTTAACTTTTTCACTTATTTGCTTACAATTTTAGAAATATAACGTGAGATTATTTTATTTTATAAATCAATTTTGTTTTAAATTATTGCATTAATTTTCCTAAGGGAAGCATGGAATCAATATCACTTTATAACTCTATTAGTTACAATTAGAAATTTTAACATAGAAATGAATAGTGATCTTTATTAATGTGGTATCCCTTTGATTTATTTTTTTTATTTTTTATTTTTATTTATTTATTTTTTTAATTAAATTATTATCTGTGTACATATTCCTATGATTTATCTTGTTGTGTCATAGTCCATTTGTGCTTCTATAACAATGAACCCCAGAATGGGTAACTGATAAACTACAGAAATTTATTTCTCACAGTCCTGGCAGTTGGAAATCTAAGTTCAATTTGCCATCATGGTCTTTTTCTAGTGAGAGTGCTCTTTCTGGTTAGAGCTCAGTTCTGTGGGTTTCTTTCATAGGAAAACTAATCTCATTCAGGAGGGCCATCATGACTTAAGCATCTCCCAAAAGCTTTCACTTCCTAATACCATCATCTTTGGGGGTTAAGGTTTAACATGTGAATTCTGAGGGGCCAGAAACATTCAGAATACAGCGTTTTTCTTAGCCACTTATTCCATACAAGTTCTATGAAAGGAGTTGTAAATCAATGCATAGATAAATTGAGGTCAGAAGGGATTACAGTTTGGTATTATATAATAGAAAGTAAGCAATAAAACTCATCAGATTCTCTTGATTCTGGTAATCCTATCTAATAAAAGAGTAATATGCAAATTCACCGCCACTCTGAGACACAAGATGGCCACCCCCAGTGGTCAAAGATAGCTTCCACAAGATGGCCTGCAGGGAAGATAGTTGTAGGCAGTTGTGGGTGACCAGGCCAGCAGAGGAAGGCAATTGAAGTGGGCCTACAGGGGAGAGCAGTTGGAGGGGGGAAACAAGGCCTGCAGAGGAGGGCAGTTGGGGGGACCAGGCCAGTAGGGGAGGGCAATTGGGGGTGAACAGGCAAGGAGGGAGGACAATTAAGGGTGACTGGGCTGGCAGAGGAGGGCAGTTGGGGGAGACCAAGTCAGCAGGGAAGGGTAGTTTGGGAGGACCAGGACTACAGGGGAGAGAAGTTGTGGGGGACCCAGATCTGCAGGGGAGGGCAATTGGGAGAGACCAGGCCTGCAAGGGAGGGCAGTTGTGGGTGATCAGGCTATCTGGGGAGCAGTTAGATGTCGACCAGGCTGGCAGGGGAGTGGTTAGGGGGTGATCAGGCTGGCAGGCAAAAGTGATTGGGGCAATCAAGCAGAGGCTGAGGAGCAGTTGGGAGCCAGCAGTCCTGGATTGTGAGAGGGATGTCCGAAGGCCTGTCAGACATCCCTCAAGGGGTCCCAGATTAAAGAGGGTGCAGGCTGGGCTGAGGGATATCTCCCCCCATGCACGAATTTCATGCATGGGGCCTCTAGTGCTATAATAATTATCTATATTTGTGTATTAAATTGTTTATTTTATGTTCACAAAAAATCAGGTCTAATTTTTTAAAATATATTGTTATTGATTTCAGAGAGGAAGAGAGAGAGAAACATCAATGATGAGAGAGAATCATTAATCAGCTGCCTCCTGCATGCCCCACATTGGGGATCAAGCCCACAACCCAGGTATATGCCCTGACCGGAATCAAACCCTGACCTCCTGGGTTCATAGGTCAACACTCAATCACAGAGCCAAGCAATCCAGCAAGAGTAATTTTAAATGTAGTTCTTAATAGAGCAGTAATGATTTTTGTCATAGGTCTAATTCATCTAAGTTGTTATGAATTACATAGTGTGATTTTAAAGAGAAGAAAACATTTGGCAAGGCCCTTTTAAGATTTTTTAGAAAATATGTTTTTCTATAAGAGTACTACTAACTAAAAGTATAAGTTATTTAACAACCCACTGAAATAGATAGGACTTGTGCTATTGTTTTTGTTGTTATCTTAATTTTATAGATAAAGAAACTGAACTGAAGATGTATTAAGTGATTTCCCAAATTGCACAGCTAGTAGACAGGACTTAAATCCAATCCTCTGATTTGTAAAGTACATGCTTCCTCCAGGCTATCATCACATTTGTTTCTTGAGTGAAGCATATGACTATAATATGGATATTTCCATACATTCTGGAAGAGAATAACAATTTATTTTTAACAGTCTAACAATAAATCTTTCCCTTCTTAAACTATCTTATTTTGTCCCTCAGAACAAACACATTGTTGGAAAAGGTTGCTGCTGCAGTGGACCAATCGGCATTCTATAGTGCCCTCTGGGGTAGTCTTCTCACCAGTCCTGCTGTGCGTTTACCTGGAATCACGTATGTTCTAGCCCATTTGAACAGGAAGCTTTCCATGGAAGATCAACTTTATATAATTGGCAGTGATATTGAGTTAATGGTAGGTCCATATATGGTTGCTCCTTGAACAAATACTTATTTAGAGTCAATACACTATTTCAGACAGATATTGAAAGTCATGCCACAAACAGAGTTCCTATTTTCATGGAGCTTACATTTTTCATCAAGGAAACAAAGACAAAAGTAATCAGTAATTATTGTTTTTAAAATCTTCAGAATTTTTTTTTTATGGAAAGGAAGTTGGTACTTAAATGTTATTTTTATTATCTGTTATTCAAGCAAATAAGTGGTCTTTATATCATCTTTTTATTATGCTCAATCCTCCTGGGTGTGAAGTAGTTTTGATTTGCATTTCCCTAATGACTAATAATATTGAGAATATTTTCTTGTACTTTTGGACCATTTTTATGTGTTCTTTGGAGAATTGTCTATTCAAAGTTTTGTTCATTATTTAAATTGGGTTATTTCTTTTTTTCTTGTTGAGTTGTGAGAGTTCTTTATTTTGAATATTAAACCCTTTATGTGTGTATGACTTGAAAAGATTTTTCCCCATTCTGTGGATTATCTTTTCAGCTTCCTTTTTTTAATCCTTACCTGAGGATATGTTTTCTTTTTAAATTGATTTTCAAGAGAGGGAGGGGAGGAGAGAGAGAGAGAAACACTGATGTGAAAGAGAAACATGGATTTGTTGCCTCCTGTATGCATCCCACCAGGGATCAAACCTGCGGCCTGGATATGTGTCCTGATTGGGAATTGAATGGGGTATGGGACAGCTTCAATCAGCTGAGCTACACTGACCAGGATTTCAGTTTCTTAATTGTGTCCTATGAAGCACAAAAGTTTTCATTTTGATCAAGTCCAATTCATGTTTTTCTCTTGTCATTGTGCTTTTGGTGTTATATAATACCTAATAAATTGTGTCTAATCCAAGGTCACAAAAATTCACTCCTACATTTTCTTGTAAAGTATATTTAAGTGTACAAGAAACTGACAAATTATTTTCCAAAATGGCTACATCATTTTTATGTCGATCTTCAAATGTATTGATTTTTACATTTCTTTTTAATTATTATTTAAAAAAAATTTTTAATTGATTTCAGAGAGGAAAGGAGAGGGGGGAGAGAGAGAAATATCCATGATGAGAAAGAATCATTGATTGGCTGCCACCCCACACTCAGGATCAAGCCCACAACATGGGCATATGCCCTGACTGGGAACCCATGACGCTCAACCACTGAGCCACGCCGGCTGGGCTCCTTTTAATTATTTAATGAAAGTTTTAAACAAATTCTTAAATTTTTTTTGAAAGGCAAATTCCATAATTGGAAATCCATTTGCAACACAAAAAGAACTTATCTCCCTAATATTGAAAGAGGTACTATCAAATATAGTGGAAGAATGCATTTGAACAGATAATGTACCTAAGAAATAAGAATAATTTAAACATGAAAAAGCACTCAATTTTATAAGAGAAATAAAAATTTGAATATACCAAGATATCAGTTTTCATATATCAAATTGACAAAAATAAAAAACGAATGGGTAAACATGGAAAAACAGAAACTGTCACACATAGCTGGTGGGAATATAAATATATGTAACCTTAATAGAAAGCATCAGACTGTTTATATTGCAATTGAGTATACCCTAAGACCTGGCAACACTACTTTGAGGGATGTATTTGTATATTATGTAAGTATATTGCAGCATTATTTACAACAATAAATGTTTGCAAAGTGTATAAATAAGTGTCTATCTCTAGGAACCTAGTTAAATAAATAGTTTATCTATGAAATAAAGTACTTCTGTGGCCATAAAGAATAATATAGTACTTTATGTTCTGATAAGGAACAATCTCCAAAATATATTTTTAAATGGAAATGGCAGAGCTTTGGATATATGCTTATACATTTTTGTTTACTTATACTTGCAGAAAATATTCACTAGTAATACTGGTTGCTTGCAAAAAGGAAATTGGATGAATGGTTGAAAGATGGAGATGGGAGAGAACCTTTTTGCTGTATACTTTTTTGTGCTTAATTTTTAAACCATTATGATATATTTTCCTATTCAAAATAATGTAAATATATTTAATTATTGATAAGATGCTCAGAAGCATATTTTTATTTATGGGAGAAATTGAAGAGTTGTTACATTTTTCACATGAAACATTTCCCAGTGTAACAGTAGATAAGATATTAAAGGTTCTTTCATTTTAGGTAGAAGCAGTAAGTACCTCGGTGCAGGACTCAAGTGTACTTGTACAGAGAAGCACACTGGACCTCATACTTTTCTGTTTTCCATTCCACATGAGTCAGGTAAAACATTAATGCCGATTCTATGTAATAAAAGGCTTAAGATGCAAATCAACTGAACAGCAGAATGATTGGTTGCTATGACACCTACCCTAAACTGCACCCTCTCCAATCTGGGACATCTCGAGGGATGTTAAACTGCCCAGGCAGTCAGACATCCCTCTCACAATCCAGGACTGCTGGTTCCCAACTGTTCGCCTGCCTTCCTTCCTGATTACCCCTAAATGCTTTTGCCTACCAGTCTGATAACCCCCTAACCACTCCCATGCCAGCCTGATTGATGTCTAACTGCTCCTATGCCAACCTGTTTGCCCCCAACTTCCCACCTCTACCGGCCTGGCCACCCCTAACTGCCCTCCCCAGCAGGGTTGATTGCCTCTAATTGCCCTCCCTTGCAGACCTGGTCCCTCTCACCTGCCTTCCCTTGCAGACTTGGTCCCTCTTAATTGCCCTCCCTTGCAGGCCTGGTGCCTCCCAACTGCCCTCCCCTGCTGGCCATCTTGTGTCCACATGGGGGCAGACAGCTTGTGTGTTGGAGTGATGGACAATCTGCATATTACTCTTTTATTAGATAGGATAGAAGCCTGATGCATGGGTGGGGGCCAGCTGGTTTGCCCTGAAGGGTGTCCCAGATCAGGGTGGGGGTTCCCTTGAGGTGTGGGGCTTCCTGGGTGAGGGGCCTGTTGTAGTTTGCAGGCCGGCCATGCTCCCTGATGACCCAAGTGGAGGCCCTGCTATCTGGAATTTATTTACCTTCTACAATTGAAACTTTGTAGCCTGGAGCAGAGCCAAGCCCCCTGCTCTTCTGTGGCTGTTAGCCATTTCTATTGGGGTTCTTGTATCTTCTGTAATTGAAACTTTGTATCCTTGAGTGGAGGTCTAGGCTGGCCAGGGTATGTGGAAAGCTTGGCTTCCGTTGCTGAGGAAACCCAAGCCTCTCTCAACTGCTCTCTGTGGCTGCACCCATCTTGGCTGGTGCTAATTTACATACTTGCTCTGATTGGCTGGTGGGAGTGGCTGGTGGGCGTGACTTGAGGGGAGTGATGGTTAATATGCATATTGCTCTTTTATAAGGTAGGATGGTCACCAGTTTGTGATTAAAGGGAGGTCACTTCTTTATCCAACTTGGGCACTAACAAGGCTTTTACATTAGGCTAAGTACTTAGGCCCTGTGAAACTTGTTTTTTTGTTTTGTTTCTTTGAAATTTATTGATTTTTTACAGAGAGGAAGGAAGAGGGATAGAGAGCTAGAAACATCAATGAGAGAGGTACATTGACCAGCTGCCTCCTGCACACTTCCTACTGGGTTTGTGCCTGCAACCAATGTACATGCCCTTGACTGGAATCGAACCCGGGACCTCTCAGTCCGCAGGCCGACGCTCTATCCACTGAGCCAAGCTGGTTTCGGTGAAACTTTTTCTTTTATTCGAGAATGATTGTTAACTAATTGATTTCAACGTTACTTTCTAGTGATCACACTCCAAGCTTCTATTCTAAATTTATTATTTATTGATAGTACATTATTAAAACTAACATCAATTCTCATATGTATACATGCATAACCCGTGGACACAGTCAATAGAGTAATGAAGGCTTGGCGGAGAGGGGGAGGAGAGGACAATGGGGGGAAAAGGGGACATATGTAATACTTTCTAAAATAAATATTTATAAAAACAACAAATAAAAAAAGAAAAAACAAATAATAAAACCTAACATCAATTTACAGGCTTCTTTTTACCTTTCTTTTAACTTTACTTTTATTATTATTTTTTTTAACTAAAACCAGGTTTCTTTTAATAAAATAAACTTCTGAATGTATTATAAGGTGTGTGTTTTGTTTTTTAAAGAGGGAAACAATGTTTTTATATGTGATTAAATATAATCACATTCCTAATTTTTTCAGGCCACTCGACCAGATATGATCAGGATCTTGTCAGCAGCCCTTCATGTAGTACTAAGGAGGGACATGTCTCTGAACCGAAGACTTTATGCATGGCTTCTGGGTAAGTGTTTCATATGTGGTCTTAGCTGGGAATAGATGGAGGAAAGTTTCCTATACATAAATATTATCAAGTTGTATGTATGTCCTAAATGAAGAAACTAAACAATTTGCTTAAATAGACAATTAAAATGTAAACAATTGTGTATTTGAAGAAATTTCAGATACTTCTTAGTTGAAGAGGCTAATTCATAAGTCATGATCTTTTTGATAAGCTTTTCTGCCCTTATAAGTTGATATTTTTCTACTTTAAATATGTAGACAAAGAGTAACTTAATCAAAATAAAGACATAATTCCTAAAATTTTTAATTACATATTTTTATTGTTGATAGTATTATAGATGTCTCCCACTTTCCCTCCCTTTATCCTTCTAATTCTAAAATTTAAAAAAATATATATTTTATTGAATTTTACAGAGAGGAAGAGAGAGGGACAGAGAGTTAGAAACATTGATGAGAGAGAATCATCCATCAGCTGCCTCCTGCACACCCCCTACTGGGGATGTGCCTGCAACCAAGGTACATGCCCTTGACCTTAATCGAACCTGGGACCTTTCATTCTGCAGGCCGACGCTCTATCCACTAAGCCAAACCAGTTTCAGCTGCAGTAATTCTAAAATTTTTAAGTCATCAAAGGAATCAAGGCTAGTCCTACTGACCCACACATAGTACCAGTCTCTCACTCAGGCAATAAAGCATCATGCACACTTTGTTCTTCAATACTTTTCATCATTGTTTGCCCTGACTTCACAACTCATTACCTCTTGGAGTCAGACACAATATCACTTAATTTTTTGGCTGCAGTTATTTCACTGTTTGTAAGATTTCTATAAAGAAACATATAGGATAATTCTGAAAGAATACTATGATATTCACTTCCATATTGAATTGGTTTTCCTTTATTAAACTATCTAAAATGATCTCTCTTGCTGACATTGATTGGGCTACTAATCGGTAAGTGTTTAGTTTTGAGATATTTGCTGTTTTGGTGTTAGTGAACAACAGGTTTGAGAATTTTAATTTATTTTGCAATTTATTTTTGTGGAGGTTTTGATAACAACGGTGCTATCATAGGACCCAGAAGCACAAGACACAGTAATCCTGAAGAACATGCCACTTACTATTTTACTACCTTTTCAAAAGATTTGTTGGTCCAGGTAATGAATATTTTCATTTTGGTTACTCTGACCATTAGAGTTGCTCAACAAGTGTAAGACAAGGTTCTACCTTAATTGAATTAATTCATAATTGAAGAGGTAAAGACAAGCCTCACAAACTTCCTGAGTGACGATAATAAGCAAATGACCACAATAAAATGAATAAATAATCTTAACATTGAATCATTTCTGAGTAAGTCCAGAGATTTCATTTCATTTTTTTTTTAGTTTGTTTTTATGACTTTATTAAAATATAGTTGCAGCTTCTCACCTGTCTGCCCTATGAAACTTGGAGCTTTTCCAAAAATGAGTCAGGATCTGTGTTATTTCCTCTGAAGCCCTGGGGAAATTTGGGTTTGCAGCAGAAATCTAAATGTTTCGTAAAATTATTTTTGTAATGGAAATGTTAAAATGAACTATAGATTTATTTTATATTATTTTTACATCAATTTTATTTATTCAGGATATCTCAAAGTAAAATAAGGAAATACATAGCATACTGTATCTGAAGCATTTTTAAATGAAGGAGGTTATACGAATATAGATGGTCTGGAGTCACTAATGGGAAAATGTATAGTGGCAGATATACCATATGATATGGCATAATTTGGTGCACATTGATTATCTTAAATAGAAATATTCTTATCTTTTGGGCAATAAATCAAATAATTCATAACTTTATTTTCTAGATTTTTTTTAACTTTCCACTTTTTTTCTAGAAAAAAAAATGTAAGCACTTTTTTCTTCTTAAGAAAAACGAATCTAACATATTTTTCCCCTAGTGGAAGGATAAAGCCAACTTCATTGAAAACTTCAGAAAAGCAATAGGCGATGTAAATCTCTGTTACATATGGTTGTATTAAAAATATTTTTCTTTTGAAAAAATTATTTGAAAACTGTTTATTTAAATGGCTAATGTACTTTTTCTTTTTAAAGGCAATGGTGGGGATCTTACACATGAATGGATTTGGAGAAGAGACCACTTTAACACAGGATCTAAAACCTTTTCGTATTTTGATCAGTTTACTGGACAAACCTGAGCTAGGTAATAAGATCACATGTTTTGTATTCTTTCACAATAAAAATAAGGCTAAGTTCTTATTTAGAAAAATTGCTGTATTTTCAGATGACCTTTAAATACATATTCTTAACAATTTCTTACCTAACATTCACTCGAGATGTTACAAAGTAGTATCCAACTGGTATGTTATCTGTGTGTATAGCAGAGAAATCATTTTAAAGATGCTATCTAAAATTTTCTTAATCTTTATTAAGTTATTGAAACTGAAACATTTATGATATGTCATGTCTGTCTTGTAAATATGTTTGCTTTTTAAAAATTGATTTCAGAGAGGAAGGGAGAGAGTGAGAAATAGAAATGTCAATGATGAGAGAGAATCATTGATTGGTTGCCTCCTTTACACCTGCCCTGGATCGAGCCCAAAACCCAGGCATGTGCCCCAGTCAGAATTCAAACCCTGACCTCCTGGTTCATGAGTCAATAGTCAACCACTGAGCCACCCTAGCCAGGCATAGCTGTTATAGTTCACAGTTTTCAAGGACTTGAGCAAAAGTACATGGGTTGTATCCCTCAACTTTTTCCCCACTCTCGCTTTGTCTTGTGTATTTTTCCTTCCTTCATTATACATTTCTTATGTAATCAGTCTATTGGGAAGTTATTTATGGCACCTAGGACAAAAATTAATAAAAGCATAAATATTAGCACAGAAAGTAAAATAACATAATACCTAATTTCTTAAAAATAAAAAATTTAAAATGAGTTGTATCAATGACTTCAGGAGTTTATTTTAGCTATTATGCATTAATATATTGAAGCTCAGGAATTTTTTTTTAAGGAAATTGCTATCTATTAGCAAGAAAGGTAAGCCCTGTTCCTTTTTTTTTTTTTTTTTTTAATTTGTTGATTTTTTATAGAGAGGAAAGGAGAGAGAGAGAGAGTTAGAAACATCAATGAGAGAGAGGTACATCGATCAGCTGCCTCCTGCACACCCCCCACCTGGGATGTGCCCACAACCAAGATATATGCCCTTGACCGGAATCGAACCCGGGACCTTTCAGTCCACATGCCATCACTCTATCCACTGAGCCAAATTGGTTTAGACTGTTCCTTCTTATATTACTTAATTTAAGATAGTAGTAATATTACTACCATTTACTGAATAATGATTATATCCTGGGAATTATGCTACCCACCTTACAAATATTTGTCATGACCCTAACAACCTTTATGTAAGCTTGGTATTATTATCCTCTTTCTAGATGAGAAACTAAAACTCAAAAAGTTAAATTTTCCAAAGTAACAACTATTAATTGACAAAACCAATTTCCCTGATTGTGTAATTTCTGTTATGTCAACCTAAAGTTAAATAAGCATTTGCTCTATTTTACTGTTAGGTTATCATAATGTGAAGTTTAGTTTCTCTGGGGAAAAAGAAACTATTGTAGAAAAAAATACTTGTTTTAAGACTGACAGCTATTTGGGCAGAGGAAGTTGGGATCTGGGTGAGAAAGGATGAAGAGATTAAGCAAAGAAAAAAAATACTTGGACACAGAAAACATCCTGGTGATTGCTAGAGGGAAAGGAAAGGATGTGTAAGAGAGGGAAAGGGGAGGATAAATGGTGATGGAAGGAGACTTGGAGTGGTAAACAACATAGTACCATGCATATACAGGTGAATTGTATACTAGAAATCTATTTACTTGTATTAACCAATGTCACCCCAGTTAATTCATTTTAAAAAATACTTGTTTTAAAGCATTCTTTATTTCAACCAATTTTTAGATAATCATGATTTGCCAATGCTAATTAATTCTGTCTTTAATATGTATATTAATTTTAGGACCTGTAATTCTAGAAGATGTCCTAATTGAAGTTTTTAGAACATTGTATTCTCAGTGCAAAGCAGAATTGGATCTTCAGATGGAACCACCCTTTAGCAAGGATCATGCTCAATTAAGCAGGTAGATTACCAAAAAATTAAGTATGGCATGACTTACAACTTGAACATAGTTAAGTGAATCAAAGGGTACCAGATGTTCTTTAAAGAACTTTTTTTTAAGTTAGGGTTATTTCTTTTTCAGGTATATATAAACATTTTTGTTGTTGTTTTAATCCTCACCTGGGGATATTTTTTCCATTGATTTTTAGAGAGCGGGAAAGGGATGGAAGAGGAGAGATGAGTAGGAGAGAGAGAAAAACAACATTGATGTGAAAGACATATTGATTGGTTGATTTTGCAGGAGCCCCAGGGCTTACCACATTTTTTAATGCCTAGGATAACTCATATAAAATTAGCATGTCCTCCTCTCTAAGTCAGTGGTAGATAAATGTTGGCAAAATCTTACTTTTAAAATTTCTTCTCAACTTTAAGCAGCCTACTACTTTGAAGTCTCATTGTAATATGACAAAGGTTCTAAGACTACAATTTATTTTACATAATTTTTATTTCATTAGTGTTTCCTTGGTAAAACAGATAACCTGAGCTTTCCCTAAAACATAATTTTATATATTAAAACATAATAATAGGCAGTTTTTGATTTGTTAGTAAATATAATATCCTGTAATTTTTGTTTGAGAAACTAATATTGACTAAACTGATACACTACTTTATTCTGTACTCTGTCTGATAATTTATATTGTCTTGTAGAGTATTTAATTAGTCTTTAATGTGGGGATATGTCTTGCAACTTGCTAGATGCACTGACAATACCTCACTATATATAAAAATGATTATTTTTATTGTAAGGCGGGTGGCAGGAGATAGGTAAGTGGGTAATTAATAAGCTAAAGATTCCCACTAGCAATAATAAAGTTATTTTCCCTGATAGGACTTCAGTAATAATGGCTATATATATAGTATTAGTTTTTTTTTGCTGTTTTGCTTTTCAAGCTAAGAATGTTAGATTTAAACTTAACAAATAAACTTAACCTTTCTTAAGTAAATCTTACAGGAAAGCAAAGTTACGTACTTTAGAATCAAGGCTGTCAAAATCAAATCACTACTCAATTTATATATGCCAAGATAAACAAGGTAATTTAATGCCAAATTAAGAGTCAGATACTCAAAATAGTTCAAAAAAAAAATGCCTGTTCTTTTGCTGGAAGGGCAGCTTTTTTTTTTTTTTTTTTTTTCATGCAAGCCTAATTTTTTATCTTTGATCATACAGTTGAGTTATGAAAACTCATATTTGGAAAAGTAATTTCTTAGAATGTAATAAGAGAGTGGCAGTAGATACAAATTATATGTTCTAATTTTCTTACATGGCACGTGTTCTAACAACTGTCTAGGAATATGTACACCTCAACAACAAAATTTAAATTTGAAAATATAAATGCTAATATTTATTAGTTTTTCTTTTCCTTTTTTAGTAAATTAAGGGAAAATAAGAAAACAGCAGAGCTGATTAAAACTGCCAACCTTCTCTTTAATTCCTTTGAGCCTTATTATATGTGGGATTATGTGGCACGTTGGTTTGAAGAATGTTGTAGGTATGTTAAACTTTTTTCTTTCATTTTAATTTAAAAGTATTCAAAGCCAGCCTTTGTTTGTTTTTTAAGTTCTTCAATCTAATGGAAAGATTTTTCTTGTACATTTTACCACTACTATTTACAACTACTATATATATTTAATAGCCATAATCTGGCTCTACCTTTTTATTCTAGAATATAGAATTATTGATTATATAATCTTAGAATTGAATAGTTCAGAGGTAAGTTATTTAGCCACTAGCATACATGAAAAATTTTCCCTCTCCAATCTATACTAATCCAGTTTGGTTTTTACTGTAGAGAAAATAGCATATTTGTGGTTGATGCCTTAGAACACATTCCCAAAATGATTCCCACATTGAATAACAGAAAATTCCTTAGTGTCACATTTGTGTTTTTTAAAGCCATAGAACTAGCTATATTATCACTGTTGAGTAATAAAAGCCCTTCACCCCCTAGGGCAGTGGTTCTCAACCTTTCTAATGCCATGACCCCTTAATACAGTTCCTCATGTTGTGGTGACCCCCAACCATAAAATTATTTTCATTGCTACTTCATAACTGTAATTTTGCTACTGCTAATGAATCATAATGTAAATATCTGTGTTTTCCAATGGTTTTAGGCGACCCTGCTAGCGGTTCTCAACCTGTGGGTCACGACCTACAGATTGAAAACTGCTGCTGTAGAGCCTAAGACCATTGAACAAGTAAGATATGCACATACATATTCCTAGTATTAAATTAAAACTTACAAATGCCTTAGTAGAGAGATTAAAATGTGATAAGAATGCCAAGGAATTATGAGTGTCTTTTTGCCCCCTGGCCTTCATTTCTCATTTACAAACATACACATCCATCCTTTTTTAGGTAACTTGGACTAGTCCCTGCACATACATTAACTTTCATGCAGCACTAATGCTATTTCTTAAAACATAATTTTGTCTTCTGCCCATCTGGTATTGTCCTTTATAGAGGTCACCCACTTTTCAGTAGCCTTCCATGAGTCCCTGTAGTCTCTCATCACAATCAACTTTTCCTGTACTGTAACATTGTTACATTTATTTATCTATGTGGTTATATTTCTTGCTGGTTAGGGCTGTACCATATTATTTTTCACTTGTGTCTTCAGAGTGTAAGGCAGTAGATGGTCATTTAGGATTAATATTATTTGTGTGAATGTTGGAGTAATGATTAGACTCTACTGCTTGGATCAAAAGAGGCTTCCCGGAGGAGGTTACATTTGATCTTAAATCTTGAAGGACAGAAGCATTCTGTAAATGAGAGAATGAGGTTGAGGGAGAGTGAAAGTCCAGGTGGACAAGTGTGTATCAACAAAGGCCCTGACATGAGAAATAAAGCAACAAATAATCCTTTTTAACTAGAAGATGAAATCTGTAGTGGGAACAATAGGAAATAAGTCCCCAAATGTGAGATCCATTCAGTACACTTGGAAATACAGGATGGAGTTATAGAGAGAGATTAAATCTAGGAGTCTTGCTCTGGGAATTTTCCACCTAGAGGTATAGTGGTTTCCTGGGAATATACTTCATCATAAGAATGTTACTCTGTGTGTCCCACTGCTGAATTGACCCTCATAAAAAAAAAAAATGATGATGTCACATGTTCACTTGATAGTATACTTGATAAGTGAATTTTGTGCCTTTAGGAGGACAATGCATGCCAGACTTCAGACTGGGCCTGGAGATAGTGAGTCATCTGAGTTACAGCTGACCAATTTCTGCCTCCTGGTGGATTTTTTGTTGGATATAGTTTCTTTGGTAAGGTGACCTTGGTAAAAAATATTGAGGAAATCTTACTAATATAGTTTAGATATTTCATGTTGAAGACAAACTTTATTTTCAAATAAATTTTATCTTTAATATTATTTTTTTTCCCTTTTGGCTTAGCTTTTTTTAATAAAATTTTCCAACTGTTTTGTCTTGTAACACATATGTACGATACATGTACAAGTCTTATATGATACATGGAATATACTTCATAATTGCATGTTATTTAAATCTTAAATTTCTAGTGTAAAATAGTCTAATGATAATGTATTTATATTTATTAATGAATCTATTAAATGACAACTTTTGGGAATCTTTTCCCTTTTTCTCTCCTAAATTCTTTGCTTTCTCATTTTGAAGCCTACTAGAAGTATGAGGGTGCTGTGTCAGGTATGACATTCAGCCTGTTTGTATTATATTCACTTTTGTTATAATTTTAGTAATGTAGCAAATAAAATGGGGATTGTTTTATCATATATGCTTTGAAATACTTAAATTGAGAATTTGGGAATATAAATTTTTTATCACTAATAATGAAATGGTATAATGTTAATTAAGAGCATGATACATATATTACAAATGAGTAAAAAATATTTCCTTTGTTATATAGATTAAAAATTGAAATAATAACTTTTGGATTACATATTTAAACTTTTGTCACTTCACTTTTATTTTCAGGAGACTTATATTGAAATCCAAACAGAACACTTGCCCCAGTTGCTGCTCAGGATGATTTCTGCCCTGACAAGCCATCTCCAGACATTGCATTTGTCTGAACTCACAGATTCACTAAGGCTCTGCTCAAAGATTCTTAGCAAAGTTCAGCCTCCACTGTTAGCTGCCAGCACTGGAGGTGTTGTACAGTTTCCAAGTGGGCAGAACAACTCAGTCAAAGAATGGGAAGACAAAAAGGTAATGTTAGTTGTTAATTTTGCTATTAGATCAGTTACAGTTGACCCTTAAATAACATGGGTTTGAACTGTGTAGGTCCACTTATACACAGATTTTTTTTCAATAAATATAAAATTTTGGGAGATTTGCAACAATTTGAAAAAACTCACAGATGAACCTGTAGCTTAGAAATGACAAAATTAGGCAAAAGTTAGAAACATCATGAATGCATAAAATATATGTTGATCCTCATAAAAGAAAAACGATGTTACATGTTCATTTCACTTGATAGTATACTTGATAAAGTGAATTTTGTGTCTTTAGGAGGGACAATGCATGCCAAACTTCAGACTGGGCCTGGAGATAGTGATCTATTATTAAAAAGTTAAAATTTATCAATAAACATGGCCTGTCCAGCATGGCTTAGTTTGTTGGAGCATCATCCCATACACCAAAGTTGGCATGTTTGATTCCTGGTCAGGAAACATACCCAGGTTGTGGGTTCCATCCCCCGTTGTCAGTCATGTACAGGAGGCAGCTAATAGATGTGTTTCTCATCTCTCTCTTTCTCTCCCCCTTCCTCCTTTCCTCACTCACTCTCTCCGTCTCTCTCCTCCTCTGCCTTCCTTACTCCCTTCCACTCTCTAGAAATCAATGGAAAAAATATCCTCAGGTGAGAATTAAAAAAACACAAAAATAAACATAAGTAATAAAGTTAATTCTAGTACATAGTGTATTACTGTTATAACTTCATAGCCACATCCTGTTGCTCTTACAGTGAGCGCAAGTGTTGCAAGTATCCACTTAAAACGCTCTCTGACGCTAATCATCTAATATCTCTTTGTGAGCAGTTTCTCTGCAATAAATTGCATATTGAAGAAAAAAAATGATCTCATGGTGCTTGCGTATCTTTTACCATGTTTAGTGCAATACCATAAGCCTTGAATAACACCATGAGACCCATAGAAAATGCCACTGGTGATACTAGAAGTGCTTCCAAGAAGCAGAGAAAAGTCATGACATTACAAGACAAAATTGACTTGCTTGGTATGTTTCGTAGATTGAGATTTGCAGCTGTGGTTCCCTGCCATTTCAAAATAAGTGAATCCAGCATTAAGACCATTGTTTAAAAAAAGAAAAGAAAAGAAAAAATTTTGTGAAGTAGCCACTATACTTGTGCCAGCAGGAGCAAAAACCTTGCAAATATCTTCACTCTTATTGAAAATTTAGCTTTTATGTGGGTGCAAGATTGCTATAAGAAAGGCATATCTCTGGAACCTAATATGTATCAAGAAAAAGTGAAGTCAGTACGTGATAAATTAAAGTGAAAGGAAGGTGAAGGCTCTCAAGCTTCAGAATAATTTTATATATTTATTATTTTAAACCTTTATTGTTGGAAGTATTATATATGTCCCCTTTTTACTTCATTGACCCTTTCTAGGCCACCCTATAGTCTGTGTCCATGGGTTATGAATATAAGCATACAAGTTCTTTGGCTGATCCTTTCCAACCCATCTATCCTTGCCTTCCCTCTGACATTTGACAGTCTGTACCATGCTTCTGACTCTGGATCTATTTCGTTCATTAGATATGACATATAAGTGAGAACATGTGATACTATCTTTCTATGACTGGCTTATTTTGCTTGGCATAATACTCTCCAGGTCCTTCCGTGAAGCTAGAGAATAATTTTAGAAAGAGGTTTGGTTTATAACTTCAAGATAACAGCTGAAGCAGTTTTTGCCAACCAAGAGGCAACAGATAAGATCCTGGACGCTATTAAGAAAATTATGGAGGAGAAAGGATACCTGCCTAACAGGTTTTTAATGCAGATGAAGTGCCCTATTCTGGGGAAATACACCCCCAAAGGACATTTATTACTGAGGAAGAAATGTGAACACCAGGCATTAAGGCAGGAAGGGATAAGCTAACATTACTCTGTGTAAATACAGTCAGATATGGATTAGGACTGTCCTTGTCTATAGAGCTGCTGAACCCTGAGCTTTCAAGGAGGAAGATAAACACCAGCTGCCGGTCTTTTCACTGTACAACAAGAAGACTTGAAAAATGAGAATCCTTTCTTTGCATTGGCTCCGTCGCTGCTTTGACCCTTACCTTGCCAGTAAGGGATTGCCTTTTACTAGTATTGTTTAATATTGGACAATGCCTCTGACTCCCCAGAATCCCACCTATTAAATATCAAAACGCTGGAAGTGTCTACTGCCCTCAAACACAATGTCTCCAATTCAGCCTCTAGGTCAGGAGATCATTAGGGCTTCAAGGCACAGGGTACTCTATGGAAGAGAAGAGAACCTTGATAGAACATCATGACTGTAATACTGTATGCCATAAAATTTTATAGTGATTTATTCATTAGTATATAGGCGAGGCTACCATAAAGCAATCATATTGATTACTCTAAGCTACCATAAAGCAGTGGTTATTGGTGCTGCTTTGTTATTAATGTATGAATTATACCAGTAGATAATTATGAATTTCTTCTTCACATTATCTTTCCATTTTTTATGTCTAATCTTATTAATATCTATAAGATCTATAATGTGTTGTGTTATATACGATAATGTTGATATAGGTATTGACAGATGGTACAAACTTACACTCTCCAAAAATACATTATAGCTCAGCCAGCGTGGCTCAGTGGTTGAGCTTCTACCTATGAACCAGGAGGTCATTGTTTGATTCCTTGTCTCTCCCTCTCCTTTTCTATCTGAAATCAATAAAAATATATTTTAAAAATTATAGTTTAGTACTATATATGCATTTTTCTTATGGTTTCTTAACATTTTCTTTAGCTTTATTGTAAGAACACAGTATGTAATACATATAACCTGCAAACTATGTGCTAATAGACTTGTTCTGTTATCTGTAAGGTTTCCTGTCAACAGTAGGCTGTTACTAGCACTAGTTAAGTTCTGGGGGGAAGCAAAAATTATACATGTATTTCAACTGTTTATAGGGCAGGGGGTTGACATCTCCCATCTCCCTATGTTGTTTAAGGGTCAACTGTTTATTTCTTCAAAGCAGAACAGTATCTGAGTAAAGACACATACCAAATGATTTAGTGAATCTTGCATAGATCCAAATGTATGGCAGTAGACCATTATGTAGACTTTGGCTCTAATGCAATTTAACTTTATATCAGCACTTTTCAATAGAACTATAATGCCAGCAACATATGTAATTTTAAAATTTCTAGTAGCCATTTTTATTTTTTTCATCCTCACTCAATATTTTTTCCATTAATTTTTTTCTTAGTAGAAGGAAGAGAGGAGGGGGAAAGAGAAAGAAACTGGTATGAAAGAGACATATTGATTGGTTGCTTCCCCGAGATCCCTGACCGGGGCCAGGGATTGAACCTGTAAGCAAGGTACATGGCTTGACTGGGAATCAAACCTGAGACAATTTGGTCTGTGGGCCTATGTCAATGCTCAAACCTCTGAACCAGACTTACCAGGACTCTGGTAGTCACTTTTAAAATAATAAAAGGAAACAGGAAAAAAAAATTTTTAATTATATTTTATTTAGGCCTTTGTAGATAATTTATTATGATTTCAACAAGTAATAAAATTGATGTAATATAAACATTTAGATATTTTACATTCTTTTTTGCATAATTTTCAAAGTTTCAGTTTGTATTTTGCACTGCAGCACATCTTTGTTCAAATTCTAAATTTTTTTCAAAAACACTTGAAATAAAAAATTTAGTGCCTCTGTCAGATCGGCTACATTACAAGTGCTCAGTAGCCACATGTTTATAACCTAAACTTTACTGGTCCTTTTTATATGTATACACTAGGTTTTTTACATTCTCTTCTTGAAATACAGAATCTCTTCTAGATTCATAATGCTTACTCTATGACATTGAATAGAATTATAATGATTTTAATCTGGCACTAGTAACATACTTAAACTTCTGCAAAACATCTATGGCAAAATTAGTAATGCAAAAGCTTTCAAGTTTATAATATTAAAATATTTGTAGCAAAAATTAATGAAAATATTAATGAAATCATATAGTTACAGTGGCACTATCTTACAATAAAGATTTTAAAATTTCTGGCATACAATGTTTGTTACCTAAATTCAGGATTTGTGGAGTTGTCCTTGTTTGTTTTTTGTTTTTAATTTAATAAATCTTCAGATTATTACAATTGTTCCTCTTTTTCCCCCATAGCTCCCCTCCACCTGGTTCCCACCCCACCCTCTGCCCTTACCTCCCCCCCATTGTCCTCATCCATAGGTGTATGATTTTTGTCCAGTCTCTTCCTGCACCCCCCCACAGCCCTTTCCCCCTGAGAATTATCAGTCCACTCCCTTTCTATGCTCCTGATTCTATTATATTCACCAGTTTATTCTGTTCCTCAGATTTTTTTTAAAAAATATATTTTATTGATTTTGTACAGAGAGGAAGGGAGAGAGATAGAGAGTTAGAAACATCGATGAGAGAGAGTCATCGATCAGCTGCCTCTTGCACACCCCCTACTGGGGATGTGCCCGCAACCAAGGTACATGCCCTTGACCGGAATCGAACCCGGGACCTTTCAGTCCCCAAGCCGACGCTCTATCCATTGAGCCAAACCGGTCTCGGCTGTTCCTCAGATTTTTAATTCACTTGATTTTTAGATTCACTTGCTGATAGATATGTATTTGTTGTTCATAATTTTTATCTTTACTTTCTTCTTCTTCCTCTTCCTTTTTTTCCTCCTCTTCCTCCTCCTCCTTCTCCTCCTCCTCTTAAAGAATACCTTCAGCATTTCATATAACACTGGTTTGGTGGTATGAACTCCTTTAGCTTTTTCTTATCTGTGAAGCTCTTTATCTGACCTTCAATTCTGAATGATAGCTTTGCTGGGTAGAATAATCTTGGTTGTAGGTTCTTGCCGTTCATCACTTGGAATATTTCTCATCACTCCCGGCTGGCCTGCATAATTTCTGTTGAGAAATCAGCTGACAATTGTATGGGTGTTCCCTTGTAGGTAATTAATTAACTGTTTTACTCTTGCTGCTTTTAATATTCTCTCTTTGTTGTTTACTCTTGGAATTTTAATTATGATGTGGTGTGGTCCTCTTTGGATTCCTTTTGTTTGGGGTAATGTACGCTTCCTGGACCTGTAAGTCTATTTCTTTCACCAGGTGGGGGATGTTTTCAGTCATTATTTCTTCAAATAGTATCATGCTCTCTCTCTTCTTCTGGCACCCCCATAATTCTGATGTTTGTATCCTTGAAGTTGACCAGGAGGCTCCTTAAACTATCTTTAAATTTTTTTATTCTAACTTCCTGGGTTGATGAATGGTGATGTGATTCACTGAAGCAAGGAACATTGAGTGAAGCCCCACTTTGTGGCAGTAGAGCATTTAGTGCTTATCTTGAGCGATTTTATTAATTCAAATGATGCTCTGGCACAATCTCCCAGAAAACTCATGCTGAGACTTCTGTTTACTTACACTAGGCCAGAAAATATGCATAATGATTTGTACTAATCTTATCATAGGAAGGGAAAAGTCTACCCATTCCTGCTCTACTGCAGTAGCTGCTTAATTTTTTAATTTATATTTTAGTTGTTTCCTATCTTATCCTCTAGATTATAAACTATTCCTTTAATTCCTAGTACCCAATACAGTGTCTAGCACATAAATAGATTCAGTAACTGTTCACTGAAAGAATGTAAGAATGTTAATAGCAAACATTTAAATAGCACTTTATACTTTTCAGACAAATTTCACACTTATGTGGTCCTGAGCAGATGACCTACTATATTTTATTTCTAATTCTTATTCCTTATATTGTTTAGACATTAGGAAAGTGTTTTCATGAAGAAGATTGAATAAATTCTTAGTCTTTTGAAAAAAAGGATATGAATCTTAGAAATTTGTACATTCACATACTTTGCCCTCATGAACATAACTTTATGCTAAGCATAAAGTGAAAAATATTTACTGAATGACAAATTGATACAATCATTAAAACCATTTCCATATTTCCTATTGATTATCATAGACATATAAATCAATTGTAGAAACTATTTTAAGATTTAACTGAATAGCTGAAACTGGTTTGGCTCAGTGGATAGAACTCGGTTTGCGACTAAAGGGTCCCAGGTTCGATTCCGGGCAAGGGCATGTACATTGGCTGTGGGCACATCCCCGATGCAGGGAGTGCAGGAGGCAATTGGTCTCTCTCATTGATGTTTCTAGCTCTCTATTCCTCTCCCTTCCTCTCTGTAAAAAAACAATAAAATATATATATATTTTTAAAGGTGTTCTTAAAAAAAAAAGATTTAACTGAATATATAAAGTTGTGAAGAGGAATCTAAAATTGATTTTTTTCCAAACATGATCATTTCTAATTATTAATTCCTAATATATACATTAGCTACTAAGCAGTTCTTTTTCATCTCTTCCAGGTATCATCAGTTTCTCTTGAAAATCCTACTGAAGTGTTTGAAGATGGAGAAAATCCACCAAGTAGTCAGTCATCAGAGAGTGGATTCACTGAATTTATACAGTATCAAGCAGACCGAACTGACGACATTGACAGAGAACTGAGTGAGGGGCAGGGAGCAGCTGCCATCCCAATTGGTAGCACATCCTCTGAGACAGAAACGGCTTCCACTGTGGGATCTGAAGAAACCATCATCCAGCCTGCCTCCCTTGTCACTCAGGGGACAGCAACCCGAGGTGGGAAGACAGTCCAAAAGACTGCAATGCAGTGCTGCTTGGAGTACGTCCAGCAGTTCCTCACCAGACTTATCAACCTCTACATTGTCCAGAGTAACTCTTTCTCACAAGCTTTGGCTACAGAGCATCATGGGGACCTCAGCCGAGAGCAAGGAGAAACTTCAAAATGGGACAGGGATTCACATGGAGACGTTAAAGATAGAAATATAAGTAAACAGAAAACTTCAAAAGAATACCTTTCTGCCTTCCTTGCTGCCTGCCAGCTCTTTCTGGAGTGCTCAAGTTTTCCAGTTTACATTGCAGACGGGAACCATACCTCAGAGTTACATTCGGAACAGTCAGAGACTGGTAAGGTAGTTTATTTTATTCATATTCAAATATTTTCTATGGCATGCTATTTTTTTTAACCCAGGAGCACTCAAATATTAAAAGTGAGATTTGTTTTCAGTTAATTTTTTAAGGTGTTTTAAATTTTGTAGATATTTTTAAATGCAATATTGTCGTGGGAAGATTATGTTGGAAAAGTTTGTGATTTTGAAGTCTTGTACAGTTTTCTTACAAGTGAATAGAAACTAAAAAGGAAATTAACTCCATTCTTTGGAGAAAATGAATCTAATATTTAGATCCACTGTTGTTTTTCTCACTGTTTTTCTTTATTATGACTAGTATATGTATTTACCTTTATGTAAATTTTTGTATATATCCACAGTTCAGTGAATACTGCATTAATGTTTGACTAATACACAATCTCAATACAGGAAAACAGATTGTATAATTTGGCATAAGAAAAGTACATATAAAAAACAAGTTTATGAGAGTCTTGTTACTGCTGTATTTTCTAGTCTAGTGGAGAAGCCATTGGTTTTGTTAACTGATCAAGACCTACAGGTAGTAAGCTTTGTTATTTTAAATTAACTGGGGAGTTAGAGTATATATGAAGGTTTAGTGTGATGCACTGTGTTGGCTTCCATCTTTTGTTTCAGACTGTGAGCATGTGCAGCCTCCATTGTGGCTCCAGACTCTAATGAATGCGTGCAACCAAGCAAGTGATTTCAGTGTGCAGAGTGTCGCTATCTCACTAGTCATGGACCTGGTGGCATTGACTCAGTCTGTGGTCATGGTCACCGGGGAAAACATCAATAGTGTGGAACCTGTGCAACCCTTAAGTCCAAACCAGGGAAGAGTAGCTGTGGTTATTAGACCTCCCCTCACTCCGGGCAATCTGAAGTACATAGCTGAGAAGACTGAATTTTTTAAGGTAAAAGCTAAATATATACATGACTAAGATGATACTTGACCTAGTTTGCATGGCAAAGCTTTTAAAGATTATAATCAGGCTTAATTTAACACCTTAATATCATACTGTATAGAAAAAGATACCACACTTGTGTACTGCTTTGCCCATCTTGTTCCCACTTTTGTATGGAGAAAAAAGATAAGGATGGAGGAAATAATTTCAGCTAAAATAAAAAAAAGAAAAAGGAAAGCTCTATAGAGTAAAACTTATTTCCAGATGAAGTGGTTGAAGTACTTTTGCTTTGTACAACTTAACTCTTCAAAACTCCTAGGAAAAGTTTTTCTGACTTTATATTGTTTGCTTTCATTTGTGATATATGATGACATTTAGGAAAGATATAGTCTCTAATTTCTGAAACAGTACAAATGATATTCTCTAGAAAGAACATCAAGCATATTTGCATTGTTTTACATCTAAGCAAATTTTTATACAAAAAAAAATTTAAACATTTCTTTCTCTGCTTCCAAGTCACTCCAGATAGTTTCTGCTGCTGGATTAAAGCTGATTTCTATAAGGTTGTGGTGATAAACCCTGATGATTGTACTTTTTTTTTTTTTTTTTATTTTTTTAACATTGTCATAGAGCAAGGCTGTGTTAACGTATACGTGGAACTCTGAAATACAGATGACCTACTTTATATGCCTTAAGTAGTTTGGATATTTGGGCTATTTCACTTTGCAACATATCCCTGTAAATATTAAGTATTCAATGTGGGAGTTGTGCCCTCTTAAGAATAATGTATTCTAGCATCACTTTACTAAATGTCATTAAAATAATGAAATGGGGACTTACTTTGGCTCTGCAGAAAGTGTTTACATGTCTGATGTTTAAAATAAATAATATTAAAGGACTATGTCTAAGGGCCTGAATGACAGTAGGCAGGTGAAAGGTACACTTTTAAATCTCATCCCAGTATCATAATGAGTATCAAAGACCTTCAAGTTCTGGCCATATGACTTGTATGTACCAGTAGGAAGTTCGTTAATGAGTTTACATTCATGGTTTTATAATATTGTTACCTTTACCTCTTTTTCTACAGCATGTAGCTTTCACACTGTGGGACCAGCTGGGAGATAGCACCCCTCAGCACCACCAAAAGAGTGTGGAGCTGTTCTACCAGTTACATAACTTGGTTCCTTCTTCCAGCATCTGTGAGGATGTGATAAGCCAGCAGTTAACTCATAAAGACAAGGTGACTTCTCTTATTCTGTGTCCACTCCCCATTCCTATTATACCAAATGTAAAGTTGGGAAACCTTAGGAAAATGATTACAGCTAGTATCTGAACAAGAGAAAATAGAGGTTTGTTCAGTGATTTTAATGTCTTATTCTTTTTACAGGAAAATTCTTTACAAAAACATCAGTAATATAAAAAATCAAGTAACTCAAAATTAAATACTGGGTTTGTTTCTTGGTTCAGGACACCAGTTATAGGTAGTTATGATTAAGGTTTTTGCTGGTCCATGTTCTAGACTCATTTCAAGAGGCCTCAGTGGCCTCAGTTGTAGTACTAATGGATACATTAATACATGGAAATGAAATAATAGGTGTCAGTTACATTTATCAGCTATATAATGCTAATATGTGAGATTGTATTATTTTCATTTCATTACATATCCAAAATAAGGATTTTTGTATTCTAATGTATAGGAAGTGGCACATAGGTCAGAGTAAAGATGTCTGAGTTACCAGTGAGCCTGAGAGGAAGTTGGAACACATTCTAATTGATCTATTCCAGATAACTAATGAAGTATGTGGTCTTCCTGCACCTGCTCTGTAATATAAACTCAAGATTTTATTAAATAGCTTTTAGAAGTAGATTGCCCTAATTGAATAAAGCCTCAATTCTAGTGAGTTTGAATGGGTCATACTCAAGAAAGGCATTGTGATGCCCGGCCTAGCTGGTTTGGCCTGTGGACTGAAGGGTCCCGGGTTCAATTCTGGTCAAGGGCACATGCCTGACCTATCCCCAGTAGAGGATGTGCAGGAGGCAGCTGATCAGTGATTCTCTCTCATCATTGATGTTTCTACCTCTCCCTCTCCTTTCCTCTCTGAAATGAATAAAAATATATTTAAAAAATAATAACAACAAGAAACATTAAAACAAAAAGGCATTATTTGAGTAAATGAAACATTTGGCAGGGTAGGAAAGTGGCAAATGGAGAAGTAAATGAAAAAGAATGGAGAGTTTATTCCTAGGAAAAATGTTAAAATTCTACTTTAGCTGCAACACATTCTTACAAAACTGTTCAGAAATAAAATTTTAAATAAAGCCTTATATTTCAATTAAATTTTGTTTACATTACATTACATATATTTAGGACAAATTACATACCTGTTTACTTGTGTAACATTTCATTTGTAAAAAAATACTAAGTCCTGAATAAAGATACTACTCAGCCATGTAAAAAGTTAAAAGTACCTGTTATTATTTTTTTATATCTTTGTATTGGTTGATGTAAAAACACGGGGTTTATAGGAAAAACATTTATTATGCCCACAGAAAAAGCAAGCAATTCTCAAGCAACTTAAATAGTTGCTGTTCCTGGATTTGGGGGGGGAGAGGGGGGAGGCCTTTTACTTGAAGGATCCTACAAGAGCTAGAGAAAGACTATAAACATTTTAATAATATCACAATTTCTACTTGATTTACATTAATATGTGTTCATTATCTAATACCAAATGCTGGCCTTTCTAAATAATTTATTTTTACATTGTTGTAGCCATTATATCTTAACACTTAAATCTTATTCAAATAATTCCCAAAATAGTGTAATATTTTTCTTGTAGAAATAATGTTTTAGGTATTTAAATTTTTTAATCAAATAAACCATCTTTGTAAGTGATAAATTCATTTGTGATTAATATATAATTTTTGGGAGCAAAAATAAATCATATAGTACAATGAAGTCAATTTTGACTACTAAGTATTTGTATCAAAATGAGGGGGGAAGTGCTTCCTATACTGAGCATATCATGAGGGATGCACAATATCAACACTTTTCCTTACAATAACCTAGTAAACTGATTACCTCTCTGAATTAATAATTATTTATCAGGCAGCCTAAGATGATCCTTTGTGTTTAATATTTTGTATTTAGGTATTTTCTATGTTTCTACTTCCATGAGAAAATAAAGTTTATTGCAGTGTTTTGGAGTATCATGAACGTTGAGCACAGTACTCTTAAATAGCTCCTTTGATTTTTTACTAAAATAGCTTAATATCTTCAAAGGAAAGTAAAATAATGTAATCTCTTATATTCCTCCTCAGAAAATAAAGATGGAGGCGCATGCAAAGTTTGCAGTTCTTTGGCATCTAACAAGGGACCTCCATATAAATAAGTCTTCATCTTTTGCTCGTTCTTTTGACAGGTTGGTTGCATTTTATGTTCAGATTTTATCTTCATATATCTTACTGTCTCTTTTGTTGACTCCTTTGTTCATTTGGCAGGGGTAGGCAATAGCAATGTACACATTTTATAAATAGAACTTATAAATTTTAGTTAAAAATTTAAGCTACATTAAAATTCATGGCATTTTCATGTATCTAGTAGATTTCATTGTTCTCCCAGATTTGCCCTTTTTTGCTCTGGAGCACTCCGTGTCCCTCATTTTTGGGATGACTGTTTATCAAGTCCCAATAATGTGGTAGATGCCATTCCATGTATCATGATTATAGCATTGGAGACAGCCTTCTTGAATCTGTAATCACATTCCGTAACATAACATGTAAATAGTACATTGTATAAGTGTTTCTCTAGCAGTTATGCTCTATCTTTTGCCTGAACTGGTATTTATTAAAATTTAAAGCTGACATTTAAAATACTGACATCCCTTTCATGGATTCAAAGAACCTATAAGTGCCTGAGAGTGGTTCTGAAATTTGTCTAGCCTATTTAGATGACTCATTCCAAAATATGAGATTTGCATTGACTTCCAAGTAGATGCCACTTACAAGTAGATTTGTATATTGGCATAAGGTAGCAATCTCACCAGCAGGTTTCATAGAGGTGGCCACAAATCTTTGTTTAAAGCCCAGCTCAGATCACATGTCTGCTCTACTGAATGTATGCCAACTGGTGCTTTTCAAGCAGCATCACCATCTTTAAATGATCTGCTATTGAACTTCTATAACGAAGTAGGCCCTAGGCCTAGAAACTTTACAAATACCATCTCTAATTTGACGACCATGTTTCCTCATCATACAAGTGAGGCAGTGAAGGCCCAGAGAAGTTGTGACTTGCCCAAGAGCACACATGAGATCGAATGAATGGCCCAGATTTGAATTATGGGTATTCTGATCCAAACCATCCCTCATGCCTTGAATTAAGTGCATAGTTTCGATTCATAAAGAGAATGGGACAGAGGAGCATGGGCCAGCATAGAGGTAACAATGACTTGAATTGGAAGAGGGTTCAATATTTGGTGACAGGAATATGTTGCTAAAACAAGTCTAATTTTGTAAGGTGTTTTATTATTATTATTATTCTTTACTATTTATCTTAAGAATAATGTATGCTTGTGAAATTTTAGGAATCCAAGTACCTACAAAAGGGGAAAAGATGGTTTTCTCCTTATTGTACCTACTGACACTGTGAGATTAAGATTATTAAAATGCTGTGGTCAAAGTTATCCTGAAGTATGACTAGTTTAAATGGTTAATTCAAAATAAGAAACACAACTTATAATGTTAATTTTAGAAAAGTTAAGAGTGTCACAGTAACAGTGGGTATTTTGTTCTTTACTTATTTGTGTTTATTGTAGGTCACTGTTCATCATGTTAGATAGCCTTAACAGTGTCGATGGTTCTACCAGCTCTGTGGGACAAGCCTGGCTAAACCAAGTTCTACAAAGACATGATATTGCAAGAGTTTTGGAGCCATTGCTATTGCTCCTGCTTCATCCCAAAACTCAGAGGGTTTCAGTGCAGCGTGTTCAAGCAGAACGTTACTGGAATAAGGCTTGTTATCCTGGAGAAGAAAGTGACAAGCATTTCATGGAAAACTTTGCATGTAGCAATGGTGAATATCACATGCAAGTAAAACAGCTCTATTTAGAGTTAAGTTTTTAAAATAAAGTGAGAGTTGAACACAACAGTGATTGACAAGAAAATTGAATGTGATATTTTTTGAATGGACTTATTTTCTCCCCTCTGCATGCATTAGCAGTGCTCATGTGGGCCATGTCTGTATGTGCTTTGTCAGTGACCCTCTTAGAAGAGTTGGGTCTCTTATCAGTTGACTCTTCTTTCAGGGAGTTATCACAGCATTAGATTTATTTATTATATGAAAGGGACAGAAGATTCTCACTTAATATCATTTGTGTCTCAACAACCCTATGAGGTCAGCATTAAAAAAGTAATTATACTGAGCAGGGAGCTGATTCTTAGGAGGTTGTGCTATCTCAAAGGCTCACTGCTGGTAAGTGATGCAAGCTGGAACTACACCATCCTGCTATTTCACTTTTAGTGTGTTTCTACAGAGTCTGTTCCTTTCTCTAGATTCCTTTTTCTGAATCTTCTAAAAAATGCCCTACCCTGCTAATTGCCAGAACTTCTATGTATTATCACTACCTACCATCACGATTCCAGCTTGTCTGCTGAATTCTCACCTCTCCTGAAATCAATCTCAGCCCTCACCTGTGGTATCATGATGCTTTCCCTGAAAGTGATAGCATTTGGTTTGTACCATTCATATGCAACTAAGCCTTCCATCCATTCTAAAAGAATTCCATCAATGTAGTATGCTCTCCAAAAAGTATAGAAATGGATCAATGTATTCGTGATCTGCCGCTGATTTTAAGCTCCTTAGAGGGAACAATGTTGTCTTTTTCTTCTCTCACCCTCATTGTCTTGCTTGGGCATTACTCATACTAGATTATTCCTAAACGTTTTCTGAATTTTATCAGAATCAAGGAGGTTGTATTTTTATACTTCTCTTTAGCATAACACAGGGAGGAAAAGAGCACTAAAATTTTGAACTGCAGTAAAAAAATGGATGTCTTATTTGGGGATCAGGGCAAATTTTTATATTTCATCTGTATTAAATGTACTCTTCTGTTTTAAGTTTAATTCAATTGAATAATAGGTCTTCTATTGTTGAATTATGTTTATTAAATTCTAGTTAACAGTTATATAATTTCTAACTTAAAAGGTATAAAATAGTAATAAAATATGATTTTTAATAGTAAATATAAGTAGGTTTTAAAACTAATGTTTAAAATTCTTGAGTTCAGTGTACATTTCTACATTTTCATTATTTAAAATTTTTCCTTCTTTGCTATTTTTTCACATACCAGTAAGCCAAATACAACTCATTGCATCTAAAGGAAATGGTGAAAAACCGCTTACCGTGGATGAAATAGAGAACTTTAGTCTCACCGTTAATCCATTAAGTGACAGACTGTCCCTTCTAAGTACCAGCAGTGAGACAATTCCAATGATTGTATCCGATTTTGATCTTCCAGACCAACAGATAGAAATACTTCAGAGTTCTGACTCTGGATGTTCACAGTCCTCTGCAGGGGACAACCTGAGTTACGAAGTTGATCCTGAAAATGTAAATACCCAAGAGGACTCTCAGATGCTGAACGCAAGCTCCCCAGATGATGATGTTCAGCAGGTAGTGTTTGACCTGATATGTAAAGTTGTAAGTGGCCTCGAAGAAGAATCAGCATCAGCTACTTCTCAGTTAGAAATTGAAGCTATGCCCCCAAAGCACGGTGATGTGGATCCAGGCGAGGAGCCAATTAAAAGTGAAGATCAGTCCACTCAGCAGAGCACTTCGCTGAGTAACGAAAGATCTCAGTTTCTTTCTGTGTCTGCAGAAGATGGCCGTGAGTGCATGGCAACTGGAATCTCCAGAAATAGCTCCTCACCTTGTATTTCTGAAACCACACAGACTCCCCATGACTCTTCTCTTGCTTCCACAGAAACCAAATCTAGACAGAGGAGTCACAGTAGTATTCAGTTCAGCTTCAAAGAAAAATTATCAGAAAAAGTCTCAGAGAAAGAAACAATCGTTAAGGAGTCAGGCAAACAGCCAGGAGCAAAACCTAAAGTAAAACTTGCCAAGAAAAAGGATGATGACAAGAAAAAAACTTCAAATGAAAAACTCAAACAAACCAGTGTATTTTTTAGTGACGGTCTGGATTTAGAGAACTGGTACAGCTGTGGAGAGGGAGACATTTCTGAAATTGAGAGTGACATGGGTTCTCCAGGATCACGGAAATCTCCCAGTTTCAACATCCATCCTCTCTATCAGCATGTGCTCCTGTATCTCCAGTTGTATGATTCATCCAGGACTCTGTATGCTTTTTCTGCCATCAAAGCCATATTGAAAACTAACCCTATTGCTTTTGTAAATGCCATTTCAACCACTAGTATAAATAATGTGTATACTCCTCAGTTATCTCTGCTTCAGAATCTATTGGCCAGACACCGGATTTCTGTTATGGGCAAAGACTTTTATAGTCACATTCCAGTGGACTCAAATCATAACTTCAGGAGTTCTATGTACATAGAAATTCTCATTTCCCTCTGTTTATATTACATGCGTAGCCATTATCCAACTCATGTCAAGGTTACTGCACAGGATTTAATAGGCAATCGGAACATGCAGATGATGAGCATAGAAATTTTGACACTTCTCTTTACTGAGCTGGCAAAAGTAATAGAAAACTCAGCAAAGGGTTTCCCTAGTTTTATCTCTGATATGCTATCTAAGTGCAAAGTTCAGAAAGTAATTCTTCACTGTTTGCTGTCATCTATCTTTAGTGCACAGAAATGGCATAGTGAAAAAATGGCAGGTAAAAATGTGATTGCTGTGGAAGAAGGTTTCTCAGAGGACAGCCTTATCAATTTCTCCGAGGATGAGTTTGACAATGGCAGCACACTCCAGTCACAACTTCTTAAAGTTCTTCAGAGACTCATTGTTCTAGAACACTGGGTAATGACTGTCCCTGAAGAGAATGAAACAGGTTTTGATTTCGTTGTATCTGATCTGGAACACATCAATCCCCATCAGCCCATGACTTCTCTTCAGTATTTGCATGCTCAGCCAATCACATGCCAAGGCATGTTCCTCTGTGCAGTGATACGGGCCTTACATCAACACTGTGCTTGTAAGATGCACCCACAATGGATTGGTTTAATCACATCTACTTTGCCTTACATGGGAAAAGTTCTACAGAGAGTGGTTGTTTCTGTGACACTACAGCTTTGCAGAAATTTAGATAATCTAATTCAGCAGTACAAATATGAAACAGGATTATCTGATAGCAGGTAAGAGTTCATTTTTAATTTTGTTTTAATTGACATTCACACATATATAACTGCTTAGGCATACAGAATGTCAGTCACAATTTGAGTAAATTAGTGGGTATCACTAGGTAGGTTACAAATAGTAAGTTATTTTCACAAAGAAGAAAATTCAGCTTGAGGAGTAATAATTAAACAATGACGACTGGAAAAGATAAGGAAATGTTTAAACAGGCCTTTTCCTCCTAAGGGCTGAAATTAATTCCGTTCTACTTCTCTGAGCTAGCAAAAGTAATAGCCCAGAAAAGATGTTTCCCTAGTTTTATCCGAATGTTATCTAAGTGCAAATTAATTTCACACTAAATTAATTTAAAATTACAAATCTTTTCCTATCTGATTTTATTTCTTGTTTGGAGGAGAAATTCCATATGTATCCCCAGGCCATACTTAAAATTAGTCTGCCAAATGAGCCAGATGATTAGTACGTAGACTAATTTCCGGTTTGTCTCCTATATAACCTCAGCAACTACATGTAAAATATAAGAAAACTGCCAGCATTATTTATTATTGATATGCCTGCCCTACACAGTTGCTAGAGATTTACTGGCATTGGTTACATTGTGTAGAATATCTTAGCCAAAAACAATTTAGTACATATAATGTGACATATATTTTATAAATTAGGACATAAAAGCTACTAATTTATTATTTTAGTCATTTACTTATATAATCTTTATTGAGCACTTACTATGTGCCTAGAACATTTAATATTAATAAAATATGGACTTTTGTTTTTCAGAACTTATGTTCAAATGAATGCATTTTATTTCAGGCCTCTGTGGATGGCATCAATTATTCCACCAGATATGATCCTTATTCTTTTAGAAGGGATCACAGCCATTATCCATTACTGTTTGTTGGATCCCACTACACAGTATCTCCAAGTAAGGCTGCACAAATATTTTACTTTTTAAAAAAGATTATGCTATACAAGTCCCCATTTAAAAACCTCAGTAAGTGATAATATGTTTTCCCCCCAACTTTAATAGCTTTGGGTCAATGTAGACCACAGGCACTTGTATGAAGCCCGCAAAGGAATCCTCTCAATCCTTCATATGATCATGTCCTCTGTGACACTGCTTTGGAGCATACTGCATCAGGCTGATTCTTCGGAAAAGATGACTGTTGCTGCATCTGCATCTGTTACCACTATTAATCTTGGAGCCACAAAGGTTAGTAATTCACACTTCACCGGGGGCTCAAGAGTCTGTTTTAGCACTGTTTCAGAGATTATATTCAGAATTTATGAATAATTTCAGTAGTATGTATGGCACTCTAGTGTACTGGATAATTACCAAATAATTTTATGATGCATCATAAAATTCATCTATTTAAAGTGCATGCAATATAGTGATTTTTAGAAACATATTTGAAGAGTAGTGAAACAATCACCACACTCTACTTTTCAAACATATCTATTATATTACCACAAAGATTCCGCATATCCATTTGCAGTCATTCTGTGTTCCTACCCCTAACCTCTATACACTACTAATCTGTATTCTCTATATGTAGAGTTTCTTCTGAGCATTTTGAATAAACGGGACCACACATTATTTCATCTTTTGTATTTAGTTTTCATATGACAATGTTTTTTATGTTTATTCATACATGTTAAACTTTGTCCTTTTCAAAGAGCTTTAAAATGTTTATAGCCTTTTACCTAGTAATGAATTTTAAAGTAATCAAAAATTATGAAAAGATATAAGGCAAACAGAGAGATGCTAAATAATAACTAAGGGGATGGTTAAGTAAATTATTCTTTAGGGTTGCATTATGTAGCTACTATTAATTGTAGTTTTGAGAATTCTTAGTGGGTAGAAAAATTCTTAAAAGTTTAGTGAAACAGGGATGTTACTTAGTTGAACAAATGCTGTATTTCCAGTCATGTAAAGAAAATAAATTTCTCTCAGAAAAAGGAATAAATTTTATGTGTTAATAGTGATTATCTCAGAATGGTGGAATTAATGTTTGTTTTAAAAATACTGTTACATATTTTTCAGATTTTCTACTTTATTCTTAGAAGAAAATTATATTAATTTTTAAAAGTGTGTTATGCTATGTCAGTTTTAAAATTGACATTCTTCTATTATCTAGACCTGATTTCCTGGTCTTTTGAGTCATGGGAACATGTTTGTAATTGGGAAAAGGGGTAGGGTTAGAATCATGAGGAAAATTTTATCTAAATACTGATATTCGGATTAAACTGTGGTTTTTATTTTATTCAATTTTGCTAAAATATAAAACTCCTTCCCCTCTTAATAATGAATCTACATTAAACATAATTGAATTTTATGTATAGTTGCCCTGTGAGCCACATGGGTTGGGGGCACTGATCCCACCCAGTGCATTGGAAAATCCATGAGTAACTTTTGTCTGCCCCCAAATTTTTTCCCCTCAATGTCAGTGGAGGATTGATTCCAGGACACCTCCCCTGGTGTCAAAATCTGTAGGTGATCAAGTGTCCTATATAAAATAGCCTAGAACAGTGCATACTATTCACATATATGGACTTCACATCAATGGACTCCCAAATGCAGATGGAAAATAGTGCAAGTATTTATTGAGGAAAAATTAACATATTATTGAATCTTTGCAATTCAAATACTTGTTGTTCAAGGGTCAACTATATTGTGTTTTTCTGTTATTTCACCATACTAATTACACTCTTGAATTTATCTGATTGGTTGTCATTTTGTGGGACACCCTTCCCTACGGCCTTGTTTTTAGAATTAAAATGACCATGGTTGCATATATTAACATGATTAAAGTTTACTGTTGTTTAGGTAGAGTAAATACTGTACACTTCAAGAAAAAAAGTACAGTTTAGTTGTTAATGATTTCATACTTTTTAATTTACTTGCCACTTGCTTGTTTTAGAACTTGAGACAGCAAATTCTTGAATTATTGGGCCCCATTTCAATGAATCATGGTGTTCACTTTATGGCTGCCATTGCATTTGTATGGAATGAAAGAAGACAGAATAAAAATATCAACAGGACCAAGGTATGTATTTAATCATTTTATACTTTTTATTTTTTTGTTTGGTAAAGCATTTGGCGAGTACAGTAAGTCCTCACTTAACATTGACGGTGGGTTCTTGGAACATATAAGGAAACCAATTTTACCATAAGCTAATTGATATAAACAACAGTTAAGTTCTTACAGCGTTTCATCCATGTTTTAATGAAAAGATATTGAACAAAACAATATCACTTGATGACCAGCTAATTTTCAACTCTCCATTAATTAAAAAGAGCCAGTATCGGGTAAGTAAGTAGAAAAGCAATATTTTGTGTACCTGTTTAGGTAACAACTTGTTGCTTAAATTTCTTAAGTAATTATAAAAGGTATTTTTTTATGTGAAAAGAAAAATTAGTATGATATTAAAACTGTAGCCATATTTAAACAGCCATGATGATATAGTACTGTGCTAGCTATTCAAAGGATACAAAGCAAGGGTATGAAAAGTTTTTATGTTCACTAGTTTTTCATTATGACATAATAGGTTAAATAGCTTGTTTCTAAATGTAATTCGTAAATTGTTTTTTGCTGGGTTAGATATGTGAAAATTTTGTTACTTTGTGACTTTTGAAGCTCAAGAAAGTTGTCCTATAATTAGAAATAAATAGTGACACTTTAGAATATTAAGGCTATTTACATTCGGACAAGATACACGATTTGTCTAGCTAGAGGTTTCTGATATGTTATTTTTGTGCTGAATTCACATCATATTCATGCAGACATTTCTAAAGTACTAAAAATAAACATTTCTCTTATATGACATTATTTTAACATTTGAGAATTAGGTAGTATTACATTGGACAGAATTAGAATCCTGGAATATGTAAAATCAGTCAATTAATATTTGACAAAGGAAGCAAGAACATACAATGGGATAATGATAATCTATTAATTAAACGTTGTTTGCAACATTAGGCAGATATTTGCAAAAAAAGTGAAACTAGATCATCTCCTTACACTATATACAATTATAAACTCAAAATGGATTAAAAACTTAAATGTAAGACTGGAAACCATAAAAATCATAGAAAACATAAATAGGAATCTTGGACATTTCTCTTCACAAATCTCTTTGGGCAGGGTAAACAAAAGGAAAAATAAACAAATGCAACTACATTATCTTAAAAGTTCATGCACAGCAAAGGAAACCATCACAAAGAAAGAAAAGATAACCCATTGAATGGAGAAATATTCACCAATGATACATATGATAAAGGGTTAATATTAAAAATTTATAAAGAACTCAAAAAATGCAATCAATCTGAATTATAAATGCTCAAAGGACCCTGGCAGGTAGCTTAGTTGATTGGAACTTAGTACCATACCACAGAGGTTGGGTTTCAGGGTTTCAGTTCCGGATCAGAGCAGATACCAAGGTGGGGGTTCAGTGTTGAGAGTTTGATCCCTGGATGGGGCAACCAATCAGTGTTTCTCTCTCACATCAGTGTTTCTCTCTTTCCTCCCCTCCTCCCCTCTCTATCTTCCTCTTTCTCTTAAATAAGTAAAAATATATCCTCAGATGAGGATTTAAAAATAAAATTGGCAAAGGATCCGAAAAGACACTTCTTCAAAGAGGACATACAGATGGCCAATAGGCATATGAAAAGATGCTCAATGTCACTCATCATCAGAGAAATGCCGTTTAAAACCACAAGGAGATAATACTGGTCAGAATGGCTGTCAGTAAATTAAAATACAAGTGCTAGTGAGGATGTGGAGAAAAGGGAACTCTTGTGCACTGTTTGTGGTAATGCATATTGCTGCAGCCACTGTAGAAAATTCAAAAAATTAAAACTGCCTATGACCCAGTGATTTCACTTCTGTTATATATCCAGAGACACCCAAAACATCAATTTGAAAGAATATATGCACCCCTGTGTTCACTGCACCATTATTTACTAGTGGATAAAAAAGCAGTGGTACATATATATAATGGAATATTGCTCAGCCATAAAAAAAAATGAAGTTTTACCATTAGTAACAGCATGGGTGGACCTAGAGGGTATTATGTTAAGTTATATAAGTCAGTCAGAGAAAAACAAATACCATATGATTTCACTTATATGTGGAATCTAAAGAAAATTATAAACAAAACAGAAGCAGACTCAAACAGAGTGATAGTTGCCAGAGGGGGAGTGATTGGGAGACAGGGTGAAAGATGGGAGGGGGGTTGGGTGTGAAGGAATTAAGCAGTACAAATTGGTAGCTATAGAATAGTCACAGGGATATAAAGTACTTCATAGGGAATATAATCAATAATATTGTAATAACCTTGTGGTATGCAAACAAAAGGGGTAAATATCAGAAATAGCATGCAAACTTGGAAAGATGAACATGGAAAAAAGAAAATAAGAAAATTAGGGAAGTGAGCACTGGCTGGTGTGGCTCAGTTGGTTGGAGTGTTGTCCTGTACACTAATGGTCAGGACACAACCCAGGTGGCAGGTTTGGTCCCAGTTGAGGCACATGTGGGAGGCACCCGATTGATGATTTCTCTCTCACATCATTGTTTCTCTTTCTCTCTCCTCTCTCTCCCTCCCTCTCTTTTTCTCTTCTCCTCTCCGCCGCCCTCGCCCCCCGCCCCTCCGCTTTCTAAAAAAATCAGTAAAATACACAGAAGAAAATTAAGGAATTGATACTGGAGGTTTAATATCTTTTGCAGAAAGATAGAACAGAAAACAAATGAGAGAATAATATCAAAGAAATAGTACAAGAACATTCCTCTGACAGTCTGTGAAAAAGATCTCCACAAAGATCAGCATGTAATACCAGGACACTGGATTTAAAGAGGAGATCTGAAAATACGCTCAAGAGAAAATACTGGAATAATGATAAGACTTGTCAATAGCAACACTGGAAATTGTGATGGAAAATTAGTTTCAAACTATAATTCCATACCTAGCCAAAATGTCACTTAAGATGTTTTTGAACCATACAATGTCTCAAAAAAAAAATTGCCATAAATTTACACTTTCTCAACTACAAGAAAATGCATCTCCACTAGAGGAGGAATTAACCAAAAAGAAAGAAGTTTTAGGATCCAATCAATAGGGAATTTCCAGGCTGATGGTCACAGGAGAGTATCAAGATGATACTGTGTAGCAAGCCTAGAGGGCAGGAACCCAGGATAGAACAGTAAGACATTGAGCAGATTTATCACGGGGTGGGGGTGGAGGGGGAAGGAGACACTAAATGGAGGAAAGGGAGAAAATTAACTACCTAGTATGTTTGAATATATAATTAAAGAGATTTATTGTTACTGGAGCATTGGGGAAGAATTTGTGATAGAAATAGAGAAAACCAAATTTTAAAAAAGCAGTATCTTAATTGTACAAAAAACAAAAAGTTTAATTAGAAGATAAATGCAATGATAGTGCAATATACAGCACAACCATAAGTAGGCATGTAAAATTAATGATATAACTATGTTGGGAGAACAGGAAGAAAAGAGAAAGCTACCTCAATCATTGTATCCTAAAATTAGAAGTCAGTAAGTAATATCTAAAATTGGGGCGAGTTAGGGAGTGAAATAGGAAAATATAATATCATTGTGTATTATTCAGAAATAATAGAAAAGAGCTAAGAGTTGACCATGGTTGCTTTGGGTCATGAGAAAGGATAGGGCACTGCAATTTTTAAAAAAATTCAGGCTTATTGTCCTATATGATTTTTAAAAAATAATGTACATGTGTTACTGATAAAAATATAAAATTTACCAGATACATAATCAATGGACTTGAAAAATCCTTTGAAAGTCCTCTTAGAAGACTTATGTATACTCATATATAAATACAATAATGTGTTATCCAGGTTATTCCTGCAGCCAGTGAAGAACAGCTTTTACTGGTAGAACTGGTTCGCTCAATCAGTGTCATGAGGACAGAAACCGTTATACAGACTGTGAAAGAAGTTTTAAAGCAGCCCCCAGCCATAGCAAAAGACAAGGTAAGAAGAGCTCTTCTCAGCTTTTGTTTACAGTTCTCTTTGAAAAATGATGCTGGTAGGTAAGGTTTCTGTTGTACAGTAATGTCCTTTTTGCCGAGATGAGTGCAGGTAGCCCCTGCACTGCTGTAATAAAAACAGTTATCAATAACTTCAGTGACTTACTATTGTGATCATTCGGTGGCTAGTGAAAAGCAGTTTACTGCTCAGATGTCTATATGTACGTCTAAGGCAGTCAACAGCTACGTGACCTAAGTCTTAGGGGCAGGGCAGGGAAGGCTGGTAGGGTTCTGGTCCTTTAACAGTACACTGAACATAGGGGTGCATATATTTTTTCGAATTAATGTTTTGGGTTTCTTTGAATATATACCAGAAGTGGAATCACTAGGTCATAAGGCAGTTCCATTTTTAATTTTTTGAGGGTCCTCCACACTGTTTCTACAATGGCTGCATCAATCAGCATTTCACCAACAGTGCACGAGGGTTCCCTTTTCTCCACATTGTCGCTAACACTTGCCATTTGTGGATTTATTGGTGATAGCCATTCTGACAGGCATGAGGTGATATCTCTTGTGGTTTTAAATAGCATTTCTCTGGTGATTAATGACATTGAGCATCTTTTCATATGTCTATTGTCCATCTGCGTGTCCTCTTTGAGAGAGTGTATTCAGGTTTTTTGCCCATTTTTAAATTGGATTATTTGCATTTTTTTTATTATAAGAATTCTTTATAAATTTTGGATATTAACTCTTTATCATATGTGTCATTGGTGAATATGTTCTCCATTCAGTGGGTTGTCTTTTTTTTCCTCCTTCCCTCCCTCCCTTCCTTTCAATACTTTCCTTTGCTGTGCAGGCTTTTGTTGTTTTCTTGCCCAAGAAGACTTGCTAAAAGAAATGTCCAAGATTTTACTCCCTATGTTTTCTATGGTTTCCAGTCTTACATTTAAGTTTTTAATCTATCCAATATTTTGAGTTTATACTTGTATATATGGTGAAATGAGATAGTCTACTTTCATTTTTTTCCATGTATCTGTCCAATTTTTCCAACACCATGTAATGAGTAGATTGTCTTTCCCCTAGCATATATTCTTGCTTCCTTTGTGAAATATTGTACTCATTGACCACGCAGGCATGGGTTTTTTTCTCAGCTCTCTATTCTGATCCATTAATATATGTCTGTTTTTATGGTGTTTTTTTAAAAATATATTTTATTGATTTTTTTTTTTTTTTTTTTTTTACTGAGAGGAAGGGAGAGGGATAGAGTTAGAAACATCGATGAGAGAGAAACATCGATCAGCTGCCTCCTGCATACTTCCCACTGGGGATGCGCCCACAACCAAGGTACATGCCCTTGACTGGAATCGAACCCGGGACTCCCCAGTCCACAGGCCAACGCTCTATCCACTGAGTCAAACTGGTCAGGGCTATATGTCTGTTTTTATACCAATATCATGCTGCTTTGATTACTATGGTCTTATAGTATAGTTTGATATTAGGTAACATGCTTCCTTCAACTTTATTCTTTTTTCTCAAGATGGCTGTGGCTATTCAGGTCTGTTGTGGTTCCATATAAATTTATGGAATATTTTTTTCTAGTTCTGTGAAGTATGCCATTCATATTTTTATAGGGATTATGTTGAATCTATAGATTGCTTGGGAAGTATGGACATTTTTACAATAGTCTTGCTATCCATGACCACAGTATATGCTTCCATTTACTTGTATCTTTTTCATTTTCTTTCTTCAGTGTCTTATAATTTTCTAAGTACAGGTCTTTTACATCCTAGGTTAAATTTATCCCTATATATTTTTTATGCAATTATATATAGGATTGTTTTCTTTCTCTTTCTGATAGTTCATTATTGATATATAAAAATGCAACTGATTTCTGGATATTTATTTTGTATTCTACTACTTTACTGAATTTATCAGTTCAAATAGGTTTTTTGTGTGTTTTTTTGTGGTTTTTTTTTTTGTGTGTGTGTGTGTAACCTTTAATATTCTCTACATAAAGTATCATGTCATCTGCAAATAATGACAATTTTTCTTCTTCCTTTCAATTGGATCACCTTTTATTTCTTTTTCTTGTCTGATTGTTGTGGCTAGAACTTTCAGCACTAGGTTGAATAAGAGTGATGAAAGTGGGCATCCCTGTCTTGTTGCTCAAAATGAATTTCTTAATTCTGTAAATTTACCTGTTTTGCTATAACTTTAGTTCTAGTCAGTGTCATTTTTTGATCGTGTACAAGACTGTACCTTCAAAGAGCTACAGAAAATGAATAATACAATCTGCATTCATAGTTTTAATTGGGAAGACATGAAATTCTACAAGTAGTAAAATTATGGCCTCTTTACTTTTCCTGCTTTTAATTCTAGCAATTTTAAGAGGTCATTTTTTCTTAGAAATTGTTTATTAACTGCAAACATTAGACTTCAGGCCATTCAAAAGAGACCTAATCACATCCATGAAAGAATTATTACACAGATCTGAAAATCTTGAAATTTTTTCCTTGATTTGCCAATAGAGAAAATGTGCTTGCATATGTAAATAGCCAGTGTTCTTACCTTTTTAGTACTTTACTTACTATTCTGAAATCACCTCTGGGGCATTTGTGATAAGATTTTAAATTTGCCTGTGAACACTCAGTTCAGCAAAATATTTTATGCATCTACTTGTACCAAATACTGGACTAAGTGTGCAGGATATGAAAACAAGAACAGATTTCACACTCATTCTCTCTCTCTCTCTCTCTCTCTCTCTCTCTCTCTCTCTCTCTCTCTCTCTCTCTCGACCTACTACCCCTCTGTTCTTACTCTTCTAAGTTCTGAGTAGATGAGATACTTCATTTTTTTATGTGTGTGACAAAAGGGTAAAACTTCAAGAGAATATTTTCTACTAAAAAGGGAACAAATTGGATGTCAGTGGTCAACAGTTTCATTTTCTTACCTAGTATTAATTTCTAAGTACAGGTGTTTCTTTTTATTATATATTTCACTCAGGCACTATTTTTAGATAAGTCTACATTTTAGATATTAGGCATTATTCCCAATTTTGGCTAACTATATTAACAGAAATGTGTGATAAAATAGATTAAAAGCACATTTTATAAAAAATCTCAACTTAATTCTGATAGCACAAACTAAGCATAAACTAATGAAAATAAAACTAGTTTTGGTACTTACAGAGTAAATCGATCATTTAAAAGTAATAGCTAGAGTGGTAGGGTAAGAATTCAGAAGCTTTTTACTCTTTCCATCCATTTTCAACTTTTTATATAGCTCGAGTTTTTTCCCATACTAAATGAAAGAGAGCTGCATGGTTTTGTTTTGTTTTTATGACAAATTTGTGTTTGATTTTGTTTGTTTTTTTAATTAAAAATTGGCAGTAAAATTCAGAGTAGTTGCAACAATGAAAAAGCAAAGGCAGCATTTTTCTTCACTGTAAAATTGATTTCTTTTGTTTATAGAAACATCTTTCTTTGGAAGTCTGCATGCTTCAGTTTTTCTATGCTTATATTCAAAGGTAAGATAACTGATGTGGATCTCTCCTTACTCTATTAGCAATGTATAAAAGTTAGGAAACTTAGGAGAAAAGCACCTGAATTCTTTCAAGAAGTTGCTATTGCTTTCCCCTAAAACTAAAAGAACAAGTGATAGAAATAGAAACGTTGTTTCTGGATATATTAATACAAGTCATTGGATCCCAAACATACAAAACCTGAAGACCTACGTGTATTTAAGATACACTGAGTATTAAGACACTGAATTGTAAGAAAACGATTTAAATATAAATAAAAAAGCCTACTATTGAAACCATGCCTACTGCCACTAAATTTATTATTATTTTTATATAGGTAAATATGTGGTGGTCTAATATGATTTTTTAAATGTTAGTAATAATATGAAAATATATTTTGTTATGGCATTCCAATTTTCCGTATAGTTAATCCCTGAATAGAAAGTTGATTGACTTCAATTTTGATATAATTCTTACTAGAGAACTTGAATCCTTATTCTCTGTTATAGGGTAATTTGGTTTTATCACCAAGCATGAAATCGTTTTGTGGTTTGTGACGGACATTATTATAAAGTTAGTTTGTATGGTGTATTAAAACTGGTTGTGACTGCCTAAAATCTAAACTTAGACACATAGAAGTGTTAGGGTTAAGATCAGACACAAGATAATTTCTCTATAGGTGAGAGATTGTTGTTTTGGTTGGGTTAACAGGTCTCCCAAAGATGAGACAGACTCATGGATGAAGAAAAAGAATAGTAAAAGAAGTGGAGAGAACAGGATAGGAAGTCGGTGACTATGATGTTAGTAATTAAAATGAGATTTCAGTTGTATTTCAGTTTTGAGAGTCCATGTGTTAAAAACAGGGTCTCTACAGCAAAATTTCTAGACTAATAAATCATACTGTGTATTAAATGTATTTGATAACAGAATAAAAGAGAAAGCTTTTAGGGATTTTTGTTTTCTCATAGTATATAAAAATTTAGGGAATGTTTCAGAGAAACTAGGAGGAGATTTTGTTAAAGATTGTTGGTAAAATTATAAAGAAAGTTAAAGATTACTGTGGATTTCTATATATGTATATATAAAAATATATATTTATCTTGCAGAATTCCAGTATCCAATTTAGTGGATAGCTGGGCATCACTTTTGATCCTACTGAAAGACTCTATACAACTGAGTCTTCCAGCCCCAGGGCAGTTCCTTATACTTGGGTAAGCAATTTTACTTAAAAATATTATTTTGAATAAATGAATGTCCACTATCTTAATTGCTATCTATCAGATGTTTTGGGTAACCATGTGATCTCTACCATCTCAGAATTCTCAAGGTATAAAACTAGACGTATAACATGAGGCCTGTAAACAATGGAGTGGGCAGGGATGGAGAAATCATGTTTATACATATACAGAATGTAAATGTGCTAGTGTAAAGCTTACAACACTAGTTATTTCGTGAGGAGAGACTATGGATTAGAAGAGGGAGGTGACATGAACCAGAAGGTCACAATTGGATTCCCGGTCGGGGCACATGTCCGGGATTTGGACTCAATCCCCAGTACAAGTGTGCAGAGGTAACCAATCAGTGATTCTCATCATTGATGTTTCTGTCTCTCTTTCCATCTCCCCTCCTTTCTCTGAAATCAATAAAAATATATTTAAAAAATAAAAAGGGGAAAGAGGTGAATAGGATAGCTGAAGTGGACTGCATAGAGGAAGGTCATTTGAGTCCAAGACTCTGAGCATAAACAGATTTGGAAAAGTCATTTTCCTGATTTATGTTACTAGTTTGTATGATTATTTGATAAATTCCAGTCCCCCTTGCTTAACTTCAAGCACCATGATTTCATGGACATTGTTATTTTGCTTACTATTATTCTTGGTTCACAATAAATACTTGCTCTGTGAATGGAAATGGTAGGAACAGAAAGCCTTCTTTCTGGAGGTTGTAGGAGATAAGCGGAAGGTATATTGGGCAAGGTACCTTGTCTGGTTTGGTTATAGAGTAGGGCACAAGCAGTGGAATGGGGGATAAATGAGAAGGGATATGGGAGCTAGATAGAGAAGCACTTTGCATTTTACATTAAGAAATTTGGTCTTGGGAAGGGGTGGACTGATTGTAGGTGTTGAAGAGAGACATAACTGACAAGTTAGTAGGAGGATAAATCAAAATGGAAAGAGGATGGATTAGGAATTATGTTTCAAGTGAGAGTTAGGGAGTATGAACTAATAATGGGAGTAAAAGAACAGGACAAAGAAGAAGGAAGAGGTCAGCAAAGGAGATAGAAAGGCAAATAACAGAAAGTGAGAAGAAAACCAGATATATTCAGTGTTTTAAAACAAAAAAGAGGTCATAAGTAATACCAGAAAGATTAAGGAAGATGAGGATAAATAAGAGGCTATAATTATTGATGATTTTGAAAGGGTTGGTGATTTAGGGGAAAGGAGTTAGGCAAGATAGTAAGCACAGATGTGAACAGCAAAGGGTGAGAATGAGAAAGTAAGTGTGGGTTATTCTTTGAAGGTGTTTAATCATGAAAATAAATTATGAGGTAGCAAGAGGAAATGTGATTCAAAGGTCATATTACTGGTAAGGAAGACCTGAGGACCTTGACTTGTTACTAGCAAAGATTCTGAAGTTGTACAAATCCCAGCTCCTTTACTTATTAGCTGTGTGCCCTTGGGCAGGTCATTTAACCTCTCCATCTGTAAAATGGGGATGATAATGTGCCTGTTATAGAGTTGTTATGAGGACTAAATAAGTTAAATATTTGTTAAAATCTTAAATAGTTCCTGGCCTATTTTAGTAAGATGGTCTTCAGTAAGTGTAATGTAAGTGGAGAGTGACAGCAGATTCTAGAGAGAATCTTCTTGATAGCACCAGATTCCAGAGACAGCAGGGAAGGAATGGGAAGCATTGAATGGCACCAAGTCTAAAAGTGAGAAAGAAGGGTGTATTTTCTCTAAAAGACATTGCCACTCAAAGGTTGACCCTTCAACTAACAGCATTGCAATCATCTGGGATCTTGTTAGAAATGTGGAATCATAGGCTCTACCCCAGACCATCCCCAATCAGAATCTTCATTTTAACATGATTCCCTCGTGATTTAATACACACTAAAGTTTGAAAAGGACTGTTTAAGACATAAGGGGGAAAATAAAGGGAATAGAGTAAACTTTTCCCAACCTTTTTACTTTACCTCAGTCTAATGGTGTCATTACTAGTCAATGACAGCCAATATGTTATCACACTGAATGGACAAATTCAACCAATAGCAACGATCTATTGTCTGACTTACCTTCTACACTTATTGTCCTTAAGAGAACTAGCAATTCTGGTTTGGCAGCCAATGATGTAGAAAATTTTGAAGTGGAGAAGAAGGAAGTTGAGGGCTCTTCAGTAAAATGACCTCATGTTTCCTAGTGATTGTGGGATTGCAGCCTTCCAACAGGAAGCAGAGAGAAGGTAGAGCTACCGAGCTGAGAGCTTGAAGAGAGTGAATTGGCCTGGAGTAGCTGAGTAACGTTGACGGCCCAGCCACAGTGAGCTAGAAATCCTGCTTGAGTGTTTCAGGGATCAGGATGATCCCTGGTTCCTCATGCTATTTTCTAAATAAAAAACTGAAGGGTTTTGGAGATTGAAGGTGTAATAAAAAGAGCAGTAGACTTGATGTCTGCAATTCCTGGAACAGAAGTTACGATTACCCATGTGTAAGATTTTATTTTATTTTTATTTTTTATTTTTTTTAAATATATTTATTGATTTTTTCACAGAGAGGAAGAGAGAGGGATAGAGAGTTAGAAACATCAATGAGAGAGAACCATCGATCAGCTGCTTCTTGCACACCCCCTACTGGGGATGTGCCTGCAACCAAGGTATATGCCCTTGACCAGAATCGAACCCAGGACCTTTCAGTCCACAAGCCGACACTCTGTCCACTAAGCCAAACCGGTTTCAGCAAGATTTTATTTTTTTTAATATATTTTTACCGATTTCAGAGAGGAAGGGAGAGGGGAAAGAGAGATAGAAACATCAGTGATGAGAGAGAATCATTGATAGGCTGCCTCCTGCACACTCCCTACTGGAAATCCAGCCCGCAACCTGGGCATGTGCCCTTGATCTGAATCGAACCTGGGACCGTTCAGTCCACAGGCCAATGCTCTCTCCACGGAGCCAAACCAGCAAGGGTCTCATGTGCATTTTAGTAATGAGAGATGTAACTTCTAGAAATCAAACATTCTAATGAAGATTTCTGGTTCTTATATTTTAAGCTCTACAGTACTTCCAACTCTATTTTCTGTTACTTGGGTACATCAATAAACCTCTCCAAGGCTATTTTCCTATCAAGCAGTAATATCTGCCCGACCCGCCTCTGAACTATTTTAAGGCTCAAAGAGGGAATATATGTACAGTTGTTTGAATCCACCAAATACCTGCTGGCTAATTTCATTAAAATTTAAGGCAATCTATTATGAGTTGTAGCTTCTCCCTTACAAAATTTAGTGTTCCCTCAACTACTTTTCTCATTCCTCAGATAAGGAAGGATCCTATCTGTTTCTCAGTATGTGTGTACATTGAGCATTTACACAAAAAATTGGACATGTTTGGTTATACTAGAAATTTATTTCCCTTTTTAAATGTCTGATTGTTCATATATTTTTTTCCCCAACCATTCCATTGATTCTCTAAAAAGTTCTAATTATAAAATAGAAATCAACATGAAGATTACTCTTCAATATAACTTTATATGAGTTTGAAAATAATTTTGCATATTATTTATCTTTTTTAAAAATATTTTATTGATTTTTCTTACAGAGAGGAAGGGAGAGAGATAGAGAGCTAGAAACATTGATGAGAGAGAAACATCAACTGGCTGCCTCTTGCACAACCCCTACCAGGGATGTGCCCGCAACCAATGTACATGCCCTTGACCGGAATCCAATCTGGGACCTTTCAGTCTGCAGACCGCTGAGCCAAACCGGTTTTGGCTGCATATTATTTATTTTAACAAGATCAAGGCAAAATAAATATTGAATGGAATAGCTTAGCAAACAATGGAAATGAAAACATTTTAATTTAATCTATTATATATATAATATTACATATTATATATACACATGCAGGGTAAGAACCATCTCTATGTCACAATTTAAAATTGGTGGGTTTGGGTGTGTTTTGTCGTGTGTGTTTTTTAACTTTTTGGTTGATGCATAAAACACATACAGAAAATCTTACAAATAATTAAGTACACAACTCCACAAATTATTATAACGTAAATACACAAGTGTATTATAGCGAGTATAAATTAAGAAATAAAACACCATATGTCCCGTAAGGTCCCCTCCCAATTACTACGCTTTCCCTTCTCCCCAAGATAACCACTATTCTGACTTCTAAGACCACAGATAAATTTTGCTTGGTTTTTGAACTACCGTGTTTCCCTGAAAATAAGACATCCTCCAAAAATAAGACCTACTTACAGGCTTCCTTCTGAGTAAAATATAAGGCATGCCCCGAAAATAAGCCCCCCCCACCCCCCCAGGCTAAACATGAGAGATTTGGTCCACCGATTCTGAAAGAAATGGAGTCACAAGAAATTCACTAGGAAATTCTGGAATTGGATTGTTATGATGATGTTCCAGAAGATGATGACATGATTGTCATTGAATAAATGAGTAAATTCTTGATACTGTAGGATTCACAGTTTGTCTGGTTTGTGTTGACAACTACCGTACCGTATACAGGTAATAAATTTCCTTTATTTTCATTTAACAATAAATGTGTACCGTATTCTTCTTCATGGAAAAATAAGACATCCCTGAAAATAAGACATAGTGCATCTTTGGGAGCAAAAATTAATATAACACACTGTCTTATTTTCAGGGAAACAGGGTATAACTATAACTTCTATTTTGTGTCTGCTTCCTTCACACATTGTTAAGATTCATCCATGTAATTTCATGTAGTTATTTGTTCATGTTTATTGCTGTTTAGTATTTCATTGCATGTATTATGCCATGGTGTATCTCTGTTGCTGGACATTTTTATTCTTTCCAGTTTTGGGCTTTTTTCAAATAATGTTGTTATGCAAACATCCTTGGACATATCTTTTCATAGCATATGATACTATATATATTCATTAAACATACAATATATATAATCATGAAAAGAAAGAAATTATGAGGTAGCAAGAAGAAATATGATTCAAAGGATATATAGGATACAACATATATATTCATTAAACACACACAATAGAAATTGAGGCCACAGAGTCACTTGATCACTGTGAGAAATTAGATTGCATCATTTTATTCAATATTTCTGGTCTTTTGTTTTGTTTTGGCTCCTTTAGGGTTCTGAATGAGTTTATTATGAAAAACCCTAGTTTGGAAAATAAAAAAGACCAAAGAGACCTTCAGGTAAGGCATTCTGAATTGAGGACTGTTGCACAAACTGTTTCTCAGTGTTCTCAACACTGAAATGGGAAGGTCAAATAACCTTCTATGAAGTTGTCTATGAAGTTTCATGTGCCTGTATGTAAGTACATATATTTATAGTGGTTTTTCCTTGTTTCTTTAGGATGTGACTCATAAAATAGTGGATGCAATTGGTGCAATTGCTGGTTCTTCTTTGGAACAGACAACATGGCTACGCCGGAATCTTGAAGTTAAGCCTTCTCCCAAAATAACGGTGGACGGAACCACTCTGGAATCTGATGTTGAAGGTATCGATATCAAACATTTAGGCTTATAAGTGTAGGTGTATATTCACTAAGAAAGCATTGCAGCTATTACTAGAAATAGCATAAAATCATCCCTTTTTCCTCATATTTAGCAGGCAGCTTTCTTAGTGGGAAAGATCTAACTTTACCTGCACCTTCTTCTCTTATTTAGATATGTTATCACCTGCACTGGAAACCTCAAACATAGCTCCTTCTGTATATAGTGTTCACGCACTGACATTGCTTTCTGAGGTAAATATTAAGTTTGTTAAAATGAACTTTCAAGTAAAAAGTTTCACAAATATTAGCAAGTAATTCTTAAAGTTTTTAATTTGAAAAATCATTTTGTACTTATAGAAATCACTGTATAGAATAAAGTTTGAATTTGTATTCAGGTTATTTAGTTTTTTAAATATTCGTGATAAGAACCTTAGATTTTGCTCACCTTCCCAAATACTATTTTTTAAAAGTGTATTTTTGTATCATAGTATTGTAGGGAGGGGTAGAGATTATAATGATGCTTGCCACTATAAAGTATTTTACAGTGTACCAAACATTTTTATATGCATCCTCTGACATGCTCTTTTTTATATCCTGATATATAGCCTTGCAGGTCATTTTTGTTGACTCTTTTAGATTGGATACTGAGCCTCACAAAGATTAGAACAATATGATTAAAATCAAATAGCTATTAATTGACAGAGTTGGGACTTGAGTATCTGAGTTCATTTGGTTTTTTTTACCCCAAGCCCCCTTTAACCAGGTCAGGAAAAGAGTTTCTAGTCTTAAATTTACTATTTACTCACATTAAAAGGACTTTGACCTCTCTTTTTATATACTTCCCTATCTCAGTTAAAGATAGTAAAATTTGCCCATATTTATATATCCTGTAGTAATAATGAACAAAAAAAAAGCAAATAGTATGAAACTGTTCATATAAAAATGGCTTAGGAAGATCTTATTTTAGATTTTTCTAATTTTAAGGCATTTTAGGCTTTTTCTTAAAGATGAAAATCACCTCTGAATGCTCTTAGATTATACTCCACTTTTTATTTTTTATTTTTTTAGGTTTTGGCTCATCTTTTGGATATGGTTTTCTATAGTGATGAAAAAGAACGAGTTATTCCTTTACTTGTAAATATTATGCATTATGTTGTGCCCTACCTCCGAAATCACAGGTATTATTATTATTTAAGTAGATTTCTTAATTTGTAGCTCATTCCATTACTGCCATTATTTGAATTACCACAAAATGACATTATTTTTACCTTGAATTACAATGATTAAAACATTTATCTTATGGTACTCTCTGTTTCCTATCATTGTTTCAGGTAACTGTGAACATTAATTAATAACTTACTATGATGATTAAAATGATAACATATAGATTAAGGTAGTTTTCCTTCCTCCTAGTGCACATAATGCCCCTAGCTATCGAGCCTGTGTCCAGCTGCTCAGCAGTCTTAGTGGGTATCAGTACACCCGGAGAGCCTGGAAAAGAGAAGCCTTTGACCTCTTTATGGATCCCAGTTTCTTTCAGATGGATGCCTCCTGTGTTAATCAGTAAGTCATTGTCTAGCTTTTATTCAACATGATAATGCATCTCATAAAGTCTGTTGAAATTAATTACTATCCTGCAAAAGAGAAAACATTTTAATAATGATAACAACAAAATCTTAATTATATATCTTAATCCTTGTCTTTTTCAGTTGGAGAGCAATTCTGGACAATTTGATGACACATGATAAGACAACATTTAGAGATTTGATGAGTGAGTATTATGGGATGACAACCTAAGCAATGTATTTCCTATACATAGTATATAAACTATTCTTATTTATTTTGCTCTTTTTAGACACTACTGATTATACTTAGCTCTTTGTCAAGTTATACTTAGTACCCTCTAGGAATATAATATTAAAACTCAAAGGGGACAGCATAGTGATAACTAATAAGTAAAATTGTTTGACCATGTGTCTGTAAATTGTTTCCTTAGACCAGGCATCTTCAAACTTTTTAAAGTGGGGGCCAGATCACGGTCCCTCAGAGAACTGGAGGGCCGGACTATATGAACTACTAATTCCTACTGTAACACCTCGGCTGCGCTCACTGCCCAAAAAACCTGGCGGGCCAGATCAGACTCCTCTGCGGGCTGCATGTGGCCCGCGGGCCGTAGTTTGAAGACGCCTGCTTAGACCATAGCGTAGAACCTCGCACATAGTAAGCACTCAATAAGTAATTGTTGAAGAAATGAAACAGTGATATTTCATCTGAAGAAAAGGGATCTTTAAAAATGTTTTTAAGTTTGGAAGTTACTAAGCTAATGACCTTAATAGCAGCGAAGTTGGGTGAGTCTGTATGATTCTGCATAAGCTCTTAAACACAAACTACAGTCCCCCCTCCAGAAAATAAAGCAGCAGCATATTCTCGCTTCTCTGTTCTTCACTGCGTTGTTTTAAGGTTCAGATCTATCCATTCAACAAATATTTATTAAAAGACAAAAATGGGGCAGGCATTATGCTAACCTTAGTCACATAAATAAGATTATTTTCGGAATAAGTAAGAAGTTGTAAAGGAAATAGAGCAATGCAATAGATTTTATATAACAGAGCTCATATTTGAGGTGAAACTAAAGAAGCCTCGAGATGTCCTAGGGGCAGAGTATTTCAGGCACAGAAACAAAAATTATAAAGGCCTTGGGTGGGAATGAGCTTGGTGAGTTCAAGGAAAAACAAGCAAGACAGTGTGATTGCAGAAGAGTTAGCAGGGGAAGGTGACAAGACATAGCGAAGGAGAGGAGAGCAAGGTAGACCAGGCCAGAAATTAGGGAGATGGCATAAAATATTAAAGGGTTTATAAAATGGCATTGTTAGTAATCTTACTGTCAGAAACTTCTAGTTCTAAAGTTTCTGTCTCTACATCACAGCTCCTACACAAATCTGGCTTGTGTATGTTGGATCTGTTTGCCAATCCCTCTGCCCCAGAGAGAAGCCCAAGTTCTCTACCCTAGGTTCCTTTCACTCTTAATCTAACCATTTTTAAAAACAAATAATGATCTGGCTGACTATATCACAACCTCTCTCACATGTTTTCTGTTTTCAGCTCGTGTGGCTGTGGCTCAAAGTAGTTCACTTAATCTCTTTGCAAACCGGGATGTGGAGCTAGAGCAGAGAGCTATGCTTCTCAAAAGATTAGCATTTGCTATTTTTAGCAGTGAAATTGACCAGTACCAGAAATATCTTCCAGATATACAAGGTAAATAGTGGAAACTATTTTATTTACCTTCCAAACTGGAGGGCTTCTTGCTTCTTAGAAAATACTTTCCCTAAGTTGTAATATGGGGTGAAATATACCATCTATAGGTAGATGAAAAATGTTGTAGAATTAGAAATTTATTCTATTGAAACAATAAAAAATATTACTAGTATGTAAAAGCAGTCAAACAATGAGTTTGTAGAATGCTTGTAAAGTAGATCCTTTTGTTATTTGACTCACATCTCCTAGGGATTCATATTTGAGGATGAGGTATAAGATTATTTTGCTGTGGGCAGTATTATTAGCATTTTTAAATTGTGCATAAGGGGTCATATACCTTTAAGCAGAAGACCAAAATACAGGCAGAACCAGGAAATTTTGAAATTTTGACTGGAAGTAGCATTTCAAGGTCTGTAGTCTAGGGTCAGGGTATGGAGTGAATAAGGTTTTAATAAACCTTCATGAAGGATGTCAGTGCACTTAACGCACCGGGGGATGAACTTGCCCTGGGACAAATTGTTTGCTGCTCTGTCAGTGTGCTTGTGCCGCCACCAGCCACCAGCCACAGCAGCCGGCCTGGGGACATCTCCTCAGTGAAATTATTTCTCTCTCTCAGATGAGTAACTCCTTTCTGACCCCTTGTAGCTGAAGTCACATATACAGCACCCACACTGTTTGTGCTGTTGTTCCAAAGTCGACTAGATCAGGGCTACTCAAAGTGGACCCGTACAGACATTTACAGTAAGCATTTTTTAACATTTTAACAAGTTCACAGAATATGTTGATTCTAATAAGAAAATGGCATTTGTATCTTTATATCTTTTTCTTTATGATTTTTCTAATAATTCATTTTTATTATAGTTTACAAAAGTATCAACCTACAGCATATTAGAAATTTTGTAGAGTTGGTCCTTCACCACAGAGAGTTTGAGCAAAACTAGACTAGATTATATAGAAAAGTTTTATATTAAAATGATTCTAGTTATTTAGGTATTGACCATTTGCTGCATTTCTTTCAGAGAGATTAGTGGAGAGTCTTCGTTTGCCCCAAGTGCCAACTCTTCACTCTCAAGTGTTCCTCTTCTTCAGAGTGTTGCTTTTAAGAATGTCTCCACAACATCTTACCTCACTCTGGCCTACCATGATTACAGAACTTGTGAGTTCATTTTTGTTTAGTCAATTTATAATAAATTATAGAGCACTGCAGGTAGTGTCAACATGTTTACTATATAAGAACTAATTTTGAAAGAGACTTGAACTCTAGTTAAGCCTTTTTCTGACAATTTTAACATTTTAAAATAGTAAAACAAGTCAGATTACCTCTCCATACGGCTTAAACTTCCTAATATAAAGCATTAATATTAGCTACTTGTAAATTAGTTACTTTGTCTGATTTGGTTTAATTTAATCTCTTTACACCAAATGTTTAACTTTGTCCCAGCTGCCAGGCCTGGTTCCCACCTGTGGCAGCACCTTTTGAGTGGTGAGAGGGGGCGTAGCTGTATTTAAATGGACTCACATAAGGCACATACTCACTCTAAAATGCAGTTCTTGCTCTAGTTAAGCTGCCTTCAGAGAGAGACTTTTTTTTCTGAATGATTTTGAAAACTCCCAAACAGTGAACCTTCCCCCTACACTAATCCATTCCTCTCCCCAAACCATACCCTGTCACCCTCTTCTGAGTGATTTGGGGAGTTGGGGAAAGGAAGATTATTAAAGAAAGGGAAAGGAATGCACAACTCTGACAACCCAGCATTTACAATTTCCCCACAAAGAAATTGGTTTTATTTTTCCTTTTTTAGTAACTGTAACTCTGTTCCATATTCATCCAAACCAAAAACATACCTTCATCTCAACTCTGCCAAATGATTATTAGCAAGGCTCTGTGGTAAATATCCTGAAGTTGTTTCCTAAAATTTGTGGGGTTTTATTTATTGTCAAAAGTATTACACATGTCCCCCTTTCTCTCCCAATTGACCCTCTCAACCCCATCCCCTCCTCATGCCTTCACCACACTATTATCTGTGTCTACGGGTTATGCATATATGCATACAAGTTCTTTAATTAATCTCTTCCTGCCCCCCCTAAAATTTATTTTTATATTAATGAAAATGTAGCCTAAAGATAACTTGAAAGAAGAATTAAATATCCAGTTTGAAAAAAACATTTAACATTTATTCCACGGTCTTCAGGTACAGGTATTTTTACTGATGGAGCAGGAACTCACTGCTGATGAAGATATTTCACGGTAATATGTAATTCATATCAATATATTCTTGACAATATTTAGTATCCAAAAATCATCCAGAATGTTACTTTAAACTAGAAGAATACAGATACTGTTTTTATCCAAGTACTTAATATACAGGGTTGGGCAGAAGTAAGTTTACAGTTGCTCATATGGAAAGTTGTCCATACTAATAAAAGAGAAAGATGCAAATTGACCGTACCTTTGTGAGGACTACCAGCCAATCAGGAGTGTGTATGCAAATTAACCCAACAAATATGGTGGGCTAATTTGCATACACAGGTGCTGAGCTGCTAGAGGCAGGATGCTTGCATCACGCAGGTGTTTCACACCACCCTAGCCGCTCCGGGCCTCTGGGCAGCATGGGAAGGTGGAAAGGCGGCTCCAGCTGGAGTGAGGGCAGTGCTGGCAGCCAGGGGAAGGAAGGCCCATTCTTGCATGAATTTTCATGCATTGAGCTTTTAGTATAATAATAAATAATAATACAAGAATATTGCACTCAAAATTGTAAACCTACTTTCACCACACCCTGTGCTTAGTCTGTTACTATCTACTTGATTACATTTGGATACATGTTCACTTGTTCGTAAAACACTTTGGACTGGATTAAACTATCAGTATTCATGGCCTTTGGCCTAAAGACACAAATTTTGTTTAAAGCTATATAATAGTGTTTCAGCTATATGAACCATTTTGGGTTTGGTAGGTCAGATCTTGGCCATAGCACATGCAGCAAAATGTATTATGGGAGGTAACCTTTCACTAAAATATTCATATGTTCAGATCTTCCAGATGATATCACTTCAATTTATTATAATTTCACTAGAGACCTGGTGCACAAAATTCATGCATTGGGGGCAGGGTCCTTCAGCCTGGCTTGCACCCTGTCCAATCTGGTACCCCTCAGGGTATGTTTGACTGCCTCTTGTAATCTGGGACCACTGGCTCCTAATCCCCAGGCCTGATCGCCCCTAACCACCTCTGCCTGCCTGCCTGATTGCCCCTAACTGCTCCCCTCCTGGCCTGATTACCCCTAACTGCTAACCCTCCTGTCCTGACCTTCCTTAACCACCTCTTCCTTGTCCCACACCCAGGATCTGGGCTTCCCTCCCTCTGGCCAGCTGCAGGAACCCAGGACCTGGGTTGGCTTTGCCCAGGCCAGCTGCTTTGGGGTGCAGCCACAGGCACTGGTGCCCGGGCCTGGCTGGTCCCCATTCCTCTCTTGCAAGCTCATTTGTGCCTGGCTAGTTCCCATACCTCTCTCCCAAGTGTTGAGTGTCTGAGCTGTTATAGCATGAAGGCATGAGGGCATATAGACCATTTGGATATTAGCTCTTTATTATATAGGGTTCTTCTTAGTAGACGCAGTTAATTGTATGACTAAATATAATTTATTTTTATTTATGTAGGATTTTTGTACAAAATAAGTTTATAAATTTAAAATTTCCTTTAAAACCATTGTCTTTTTTTTAGTGTGTGTGTGTGTGTGTGTGTGTGTGTGTGTGTGTAATTGATTTTTTTTTACAGAGAGGAAGGGAGAGGGATAGAGCCAGAAACCTCAATCAGCTGCCTCCTGCACACCTCCTCCTGGGGATGTGCCCACAACCAAGGTACATGCCCTTGACTGGAATAGAACCCAGGACCTTTCAGTCCGCAGGCTGACTCTATTCACTGAGCCAAACCGATCAGGGCTAAGACCATTATGTCTTGAGTATATTTTATTCTTTTATTCAAGTGCTTGACTTATAAGAGTTCCCCGAACTAATAACTGTGTTTGTTTTTATAGAAAGTCCCCAATCCCTTGCAGAACAAAACTGAGTTGTAGAGAGGTCTCTTGGTTTTAAAACTTTTGGGTTTAACATAGTAATTCTGTACTATTTTTATATTAATAAAATTTAAAGAACAAAGAGTAATGTTTTGATTGAGACCAGCTAAATTATAGTCATAACTTTGCTTATTAAGTACAGGTACTTACGTTTTCAAATGATAATAAAAAATACTAGCTGGCACTTGGAGGTGTTCCAGGAATTACCCGTTAGTAAACAGGTCCAGCTACTGACAGCACTGTCTCCTGCTCACAGGACCTCAGGCCCCTCTGTGGCTGGTCTGGAGACAACCTACACAGGTGGCAATGGCTTTTCTACTTCGTATAACAGCCAGCGGTGGTTAAACCTCTATCTCTCTGCTTGCAAATTTTTGGATTTGGCCCTGGCATTGCCCTCTGAAAATCTTCCTCAGTTTCAGATGTAAGTAAAAGCAAGGATGTTTTAAATGGATATTCCGAAAATGCATTTGCTTTGGTCACTGATATCTAAGACTAATTGAAAAGTTTTTGTATAAGTTGAAATATTTTTAATGAATATTAAAAATTATAAAATATTTTTATAATTCTTTTGAGGAATGAGAGAACAGACTTATTGGAAGTAAATTATTTCTATGGATATATTAAAATTAACAGACCAGTCAGCCAACAAATTGAATGCTCCCTGGATGTGAAACAGTGGGGAACGTGACTCATCAGCTTCAAGTCCAGTGAAAGAGACCTAAACACATGATGATTTGATAGCAAATGTGATCCAAGATGCTGTGAGGCCACACCACAGTGACTGCTCCTGCCTTTGAGGGTCAGGCAAGCCAAGAGGTGGTGAAGAGCGAGGGTTGATGCTTGTGTGAAGACTTAGAAAGGAGTGGACTTGGTGTGTGGAAAATATTGAAAGATTAGTATTGCTGGAGCAGAACTTTGAAACAAAAGGCCGGAATTATGAATTATATAGCCTTGTAAACTATTATTAGAGAATTTGCACTTTACCCTAAGGACAGTGGGAAGCCTCTGAAGCATACTAAGGAATGAAGTGCTGTTATCAGGTCAGGCTTGCATTTTAGAAATTTTACTGTGGCTGTAGTTTGAAGAAAGGACTGGACATGGGCAAGACTTGAATGGAGGCTGTTTTATTCCAGATGAGAGTGAACAGCACTAGAGATGGCAGAGGGGAATAGGGAGAAAACTGATGTAAGTTTTTACAAGGCCTTATTCGTAAGCATTCAATATTTATGGTTTCTCACATTTAAATTTTTAATAGGCAAACTATATAAGATAGTTTCATCAAAATAGAACTAAGATAATTTGAGAATTTACCCACATGATCAAATATGTTTTTATAAATTGTTCTTCTGGAATAGAATATTAAAATAAAGATATCAGAATCTTTCTATATTTGAACATTCTTAAATCTCCCAAACCTACTTCACAAGTTCACTTTTTATTAAATGTGTTGGTAAGAACTATAAACTACTTGTAATTTTTTTTTTTTGCATTTGAAAACCATATACATCTATTTCTTGATGAATTTCAGCGGTTGGGTATTTATTAAACTGATGTTATTCCCAAAGAAATTCATAAAAGGACAATAAGTACTGTAGGAAAATGGCCAAAATTAATTAAGATGCTTATCTTCATAAAGATAGAAACTACCCTCTTTAGGGCTTTAGGAAGAACATTAAGTAGTATGCTTATGGTACTGACTTTTTAGCTTCCATGATGAGAACCAAAATGAGTCTATCCTCTAGTCAAGATACAATTACTAGAAAGGGATGAAAAATCTCTAGTAGTAACTACAGTTTTTTAAAAAAAGTACTAGGTATTTTTTTAAAAATTTATATAAAAGCAGTAGAAGTAACATGGGGATTTAATCTTAAGATTGATAACTTTCTAAGCATGACATGTATTTCAGACATTCAAAATATTTGATAATTTACATACGAAATTAAGTCTGTATGGCTAAAAGATACCATGTTTAAAAGGCAGCAAGGAGTTGGGAAGAGAGATTTGTAGTGTATATTATAAAAGTCCAACTCGCTTTATTGTAAAAGTCAATAACCCAATAGAAAAATGGGTCAATGGGAGATTAGTAGTTCATAGAAAAGGAATGGTTTCTCAACATCAGACATACTCATAAGAGAAATTCCAATGAAAGTTATAAACAAACATCAGAATGGTCTTATCATTAACAATAGAAACATTCTTATTCTTGTTGGAAGTATACACTGAAATACTGTCCAGTTGTTCTCCAAAGAGATTTACAAAAATTCAAAATCCACATTCTCAATAAACAAGTAATTCTACTACACTCAAGAATTTAGCCGACCACTGCACTCTCAGGTGTGCACTAAATCTACGTCATGTAAGGTGTTCATTATGATACTTTTTGTAAAAGCAAGAAATTGGACAAATCTAGAGACTGTTAAATTAGTACCTTCTACTGGGTACTGTTAAAAAGGATGGAGTTTTATGATAACATTTCCAAGATAAATAACTCAATCAAAATAAGCAATCCTGTTTTGTTTTAAAGAGGAGGGCTATAAGAATATGTGCTCTTTTCTACATAAACTCCAGAGAGATGCACAAGACTGGCAATACTGACGGGTCCTACAGTGGGAGGCAGACTCTCTCTCTTTGGTATGCCCTTTTCTATTGTTTGACTTTTTTCCCACATTCAGGTTATTTTACTTATTAAAGACTAAAATAAAAAATACAAAGGGAGGTATTAAAAAGTCCTACTTAAATTATTTGCCCTTTGCCCCATTACTCTGTAATTAGGGAACATTTGGCCAAGTGTATGGTGGAAATCTTGCCTATTAATGAGGATGGAATATTTGTTAAGGACTTCCTTTGTGCTCATGAAAAAAAATAGTGATGAGTACAGCACTTTACAAGCTTACACATACATTTACTAGTTTTAATTCTATGAGATAGTTAACAGTATCTGTATTTACTGATAAAGGGTCAGGTTAAGAAACATGCCCAAGGTGATGGCTACAAGGGCACAGCTGCATTTGAATCTGTGAAAGTTATGGTGATTTGATCTTTCTACTCTATGTGACGTCTTAGATGGCACATGTCTGTTCCTAATATTGATGGGTATCATTCTTCTACACATTAGGTACCGATGGGCCTTTATTCCAGAAGTCTCAGATGATTCCGGTTTGGAAGTCAGAAGGCAAGGCATACATCAACGCGAGTTTAAGCCTTATGTAGTACGACTGGCAAAACTTCTTCGAAAAAGGGCAAAGGTATTACACTTCTTTTAAATTTTAGTTTAAGATAGAATTTATAAAACATACTGTGTTATGAACTTTACCATATATTTTTCATTACATATCAGATTAATTAGAAACCTTGACCCAAGAAAATAGTAAAGTTGACCCTTGAACAATGTAAGGGTTGGGGTACCAACACTCCCCTGCACAGCTGAAAATCCATGTATGCCTTTTGACACCCCAAATCTGAACTACTAATTGCCTACTGTTGACCTTACCAATAATGTAAGTGGTCGATTAACACATATTTTATATGTTACATGAATTACGTATTGTATTCTTGCAATAAAATAAAATAGCTAAAAGGAAATGTTAAGAAAAATCTTAAAAATTACAGCATTTACTGAAAAACAAACAAAAAACCTGTAGAGAAGTGTACACATATAGTACAAACCTGTAGTTGTTCAAGGGTCAGTTGTAATGAATTTAGCATGCTTACCAGTGAGCCTTTGTTACAAATCTTTTACTTTGCCTTCAAAAATTTAAAAAGTAAATTGTACAATTTGGAGATTTTGAGTTCTAGTCTTCTGTGCTTTGAGTGCTCAGAAATTTTCCAGTCTTCTGGGGTCCCTTAGTCAGTAGCTCCTAAACTACTTTCTACAAACTACAGAAAATGGAATGGAGGCAAATGATTAAAAAGGAGGTTGTACTTGAAGGATTTAAAATCAAGTTATTTCTTTAGGGACCAAGTAAAAGGACAGAGCCAAAGATGAAAGTTGAATCCAGAGTTTAGGGTAGGACTTAATTACTTCCACTTTGATATCACAGGTTTGAAAATAATATTAATAGCAAATCCAGAAGCAAGGTGACTATATGACCCCTAAGCACAGGTACTCTGTCATCCTTGCATGTCTTTATTGAGCATTTTCTTAAGATTCCTCCCTTATCCAAGGGATAAATATGACAGTCTTATCCCACAGATAAGAAAACAGTTTTGATTGGAAAGCATTCCCAAACACTTTAAACAAGGCCTTCATGGCCAAGCATACTTTTCCTGGAACAAAGGCTATGAGTTCTCCTCTTTCCTTCCACAGGACAAGGAGGAGGACTTTAAGACAGTGATTTTGGAGGGATTGGAGATGACCAAGCATCAGGTGAGGGTGGCTTTTTGATGCTTGTAATATGGCAGCAAAAGTTGCCACATCTGTACCAAATATTGAGACACAAACCCAGATCTGAATTTCATCCATTACAACAGTTAAAAAGGAAGGAAGCCTTTATTTAAAAATAGATTGGCAAAGTGAAAGGGGAAACCGTTTGTATGGAAACGTGTTTAACTCTTTAATTTTACTTATTATTGAGGAAGGTAATTTTGATTAAGAAGCGCAAACACTAAAGTTCTTCTTGGTCTAGCGCTTAGGTAAGCCCCTCTCTTAAAGGCACACTGGACAGGAACATAAAAGGTTAACCTTAGCTCTTACACCGGGAAATATTTATGTGCAGGGATCAAATATAGTATTCATTTTACTTTAGGACAGTGTTTAATACACTCTAATTACTATGGAATTGTAGTTTGATTTAGGGAACTAAAGGTCGTATGGTCAGCCAACTAATGGTAGTCAATGCTGAGAAAATCAGTCCTGGGACTGTCATTAAAGCAAGTGTTATAGTCAAGAGAAAGGGAGATGGTTTTTTAAAAGCGTATTTTTATTGATTTCAGAGAGGGAGGGAGAGAGAATCATTGATAGGCTGCCTCCTATACACCCCACACTGGGGACCGAGCGCACAACCCAGGCATGTGCTCAACCACTGACCCACACCATCTAGGCAGGAAGATGGCTTTTTATACCTACAATTGAGACTGGAGGCTAAATCACTGCTAACATATTAACTAAGAGCTGGGATTTTTCTGGCCATGAAAAACTGGAAGACCTTTTGTTTAAGTAGTCTTCTCTTAAAAGAGTTAAAACTTAAATCTTTTTTCCTTTCTCAGGACTTTATTTTTAAATTAGCAAACAATTCTGTGAACACACACAAGAAAATGAGCTGGATTTTGCATCTCCTTTCTCCACTAGGAAATTAGTGACATTAAAATATTAGGTAGATACAAGTTTCTTGGCAATATCTCATCTTGTAACTAATATGACAGATTGTAATTCTGTTTCCTAAGTTTTACTTGATTTTTCTTTTTTTTCTCCTCCAGTTTAGTGTTTTTCATATCTTTGAGTCTGCCTAAGTTCAAACATCTTTAGTTCTTATAACTTTTTTCAGACATATTGATATCTAACAGCTGTGTTTGTATATTTAATGGCTTTTCAAATTAGTTTCTTAGTACACAGATGAACTTGTGTTTATTTAATTGACAGAATTTTTACATACATACATTCTCATTTGACTTTACTGCTGCAAGATAGAGTGCCCCATTTTACAAAGGAAACTTTCTGTATCTTGCCCAAAGATATACAGTAAGTAAATGACAGAGCTAGGACACTATCCTGGATATTTTTACTCCAGTTCTAGCTCTCCTCCCCACATTGTTAGCACAACACAGTCTCCCAAGAGTTCCTTTCCTTTCTCTTTGCTGATGACAATTACTTTGGGTCTTGCTACCATCTTGCGGCAAGTTTAAGCCACTTGGCTAGTAGAGAATTGAGTTACTAATGGTAAAATGTACTAGTATAAGAATCTGTTTCTTCCTGGCCTTCTGTAGACATTCTGTGACCTAGTCCTTTGTTACATTAGTGGGAGTCCAGAAATCTGGGAGCTTTTTGAGTATATGCAAAGCACAAAATAAACTTTTAATATTTCACTCTCCCTATCCAAAACCAATTCTATTAAGCTTCTTTATGCATTCTAGTTGAAAAAATGTAACCAGCGTTTGACTGCTCTATATTCACTTAATAACTAGTGTCAAAAGGCCTGTTAGAAGAATCTTAAATCTACAATGAAGATGTAATATCATCAGTTGTATTTGTTTAACTGTTTGTTAATGTTTATTCCTTTTTAAGTACTCTCATGTACTACATCTGTTAGTAACAATTCCCTTTTTGTTTCCTGCAGAAAAATCCAGAAGAAGACAACTCAGGGAGGACATTAGGTTGGGAGCCGGGGCGCCTGCTGCTCACCATCTGTACCGTACGCAGTATTGAGCAGCTCCTGCCATTCTTCAATGTACTCAGTCAAGTCTTCAACAGCAAAGTCACTAGCCGATGTGTGGGACACTCAGGGAGCCCTGTCCTCTACTCAAACACTTTCCCTAATACGGACATGAAACTGGAAAACCACAAACCATTTTCCAGCAAAGCCAGGCAAAAAATAGAAGAGATGGTAGAAAAAGATTTCCTGGAAGGAGTGATAAAAACTTGAGCACCACAAGTGATTCCATTTAGTTTAAATGTAAATTAATCATTTACAACAAACATTACTCTGAGTTCTATAGTTTTTTCTTTTTCTTTTTTCTTTTTGTATGTAACAAAACACATTTCAGGTTGTATTTAAGTATTTGTAAATAAGAGCAATGTCTGAATGTGGCCTGGATCACGTTTAATATTGTTGGCTCATATTGATTATGGTGCCTAAGAGAGATCTATATATGCATATATAGTTCATTGTTTTACTGTCCTGAGTTGTCTTAAACCTGCAAAATACACACTGCACATTTTTTTTCTATTGGCGTCGAGATTGGTTTAATTTAGATTGGTTGGGGGTTTTTCTTTGTTATTAACCACTTTTTTGTCAGGTTTCGTGATCCATTATAATTAACTTTTTCCCACACACCTTCACTAAGCGGAGTTATGAACAACGGAAGCCTGGGACATGACCCCTTTACATGTAGCATGTCCACCTCAGGACGGAGATGGACAGCCTCCATATTCTACCTCTGAGCTCCTGATGACAGAAACTGAAGAGGTAAGTCACTTAAAATCACTCTGAAGACTTTGGTGGAGAACAATTGACTGCAAACAACACCCTAGTTAGGTAATGGCAACAGAAAAGACATTCCAACGTGTTGCTAATAAATAAGATTTAATTTTACAGCAGACCTCATGATTTCTTCCCAGCACACAGTATAAAGTTAATTGAATCATATATGTAAGCCCCGAAATTTTACATTAGTGAGACTGAAACTAGAGGTAAGTTTCATTAAAAAAAAGAATTTAACAAGTGTAAGGCTTAGCTGTTTCGAAAGAATTATTCTGGTAGTGTTTAAGAAAAACAATCAGACCTAGAAACAATCCATTAAGGTGCAGTAAACATTATGATTTTAGATGTGTTTGAACTTGTCACAATTATGGCATTACCGTTCTGTAAAAACCTTTTAAAAATCCAGTCTCTCAAGAATGTAAAAATTGTCTTCAGAAGCCTGGTTGGGGACTTTCTCCAACCCCTCCAGCCAGTTGAAATACTGCCACGCTCACTTCATGTGCAAGGCTGTCGGCACTTTCCTGAAAATTACATTGAGGTTGATTAGATGGTAAAGACTACTTGAAGCTAGCCCTGAGGGAAGGGGAGGGAGCTTCCTGATTGGTTTCACTAACAAATTAAAATGAAAGCTTTTTTTTCATCTTTCAGTAGCAAATTCTAACCACCTTAAATACATGGAAAACAAGTCAAAGTCTCCCAAATAAGGTAAGTTCTTAAATCAGATTATAGTTATCAAAACTGAATAAATTTAATAAAACATAGTAATGGTCCTTAAAGGCCAAACACAGCCATGAGTAAGGAACGTTAAGGCTCCAGATAGCCTCTCTTCACCCCACCAGGGGTGTTTAGAGGCTCGGTGCACAAATTCGTGTATCAGTAGGGTCTCTGCTGAAACCGGCTCTCTGACATCCCTGGCAAGGTCCCGGATTGAGAGGGCACAGGACAGGCCAAAGGACCCCCCTAGCGCACTATCAGGGATGGGGAGGCTCCAGGGCAGCTGGACCCCAGCAGCGAGCTAACCTATTAGTCGTAACGTCTGCTCCCTGGTGGTCAGTGAATGTGATAGTGACTGTCAACTGGCCTTAGCATATTATGCTTTCATTGGTTGAAAGGATGACCAGACATTTCGCATATTAGGCTTTCTGGGATGGCCTAAGGCTTCTGCAGAAAAGCTGCCAGCTAATGCAGTATACATTAATGGAAAATGTCTCCTTCTGAGCCCCTATTCAATAGACTATTACCTCCACTATGGAAATATTTTTATCAAGGGTTTAAAGAGACAGAAAAGGATGTGTGAGAGGGCAAATTATTAATATCCAGAAAAGAGCAAAAGCACAGAACAAGGCTGTCATTTAAAGGAAATACTTCCAAAAACAATTGAGAGTTGAGAGTCAAACATAAATTTCAGAAATGGATCTCAACCGTGATTGTTTTCATAAAACAACAAGATTGTGTTTTTATAGGAAAAAAAACATAATAGTTCAACATGTGTCAAGCTAAGTACCTATTAGTTATTCATGCCACCATTATAAAAATGACTTTTAGGAAATATAGAATCAAAAGAAAAATATTTGTGGAATCTAAGTGGGTGTAATTTTGTACAACTATATAACAACCACTGATGAAAATAAAGTTTTGTAATCTTAATATGAACTTAATGGCTCCATAAACAAATCTCAGACATTAAGTGCTTAATTATCACAGTGAGACTGCAACACTATTAAAGTAATGTTTACCTCTTATTACCACCCCACACTACCTATGTTGTTATTGGATTCTCACTGCACATTTTTTCAATAGAATTGTATCAGCTTACTTGTGAATCTGCTTCTGCATATACGCGGACTATATCTTCTGTACCGGAGGGCCGGACAAAAGCTCGGGAAAGCTTGTACTTCTTCACCAGATTGTCAATAGCCTCCTGTAGTCCTGGGGGCGTGACTGCTTTCCTTTCAGCATCCGTGGTGCTAATAACTTGCCTGTCTGCAACCTGTGCACAAGCATTTCATGCTTGTTATAATTTCATTCCTAATAACAGAGCTACATTTCAGCTTCTTGTACACAAAGTACAGCACAGAAAGTAAAGTATCAAATTAAGCATACAATGAAATTGCATTAAATTTTTATAATTATTTCTGCCAAAAGTAGGGTTGATTTCAACTTTTTTTCTATTTCTTCAGTCTACAAAGAATTACCTTTAGGAAAAAGAAATAACATTTCCACATACTGTCTTACAGCTAATTACCACTAAAATAAAGGTCAATAAATACGGTATGAGTTAAATCATTATCTTAGGTTGCCACTTACACTTTTTAAAAAATTACCATTATATAAGAGGATCATGATGAGAATCTCCTTGTGCTCCAAACTAATCTGAACAAACAGCAGCTATTTCTATGAACTCTGGTGGTGAATGTATAAACTGGTATAAATCTACATGGAAATCAATTAGCCATTTATCTTAAATGCCTTTTAAAAATTCTCTCCCTTTGAGCTCATGGTTTCTATTCAGCATCTAGCCTTAGGAACTATTTTTACTCGAAATGATAGGCTATCCAGGATGTGCTTCAAAATAATACGGGGATGTGGAGAATGTAGAGGGCACCATTTAAAATCTACCGAAGCTGGGTGTACAGAGGTTCATTATTTTGTTCTCTCTGTTTTAAGTTTTCCATAATTTTTCAGTGATATACAATTATAACAGATTTGGAAACCAAATACTTCTCAAACAATAGAATAGTTAAAAATTATTCTAAAGATATGAAAATATACAGGTAATATAAGGCATTATTTTCCATGTAACATTTATGTTTAGAATTAAATATAAAATACTTGGGAAACATTTTTATATAGTGAGACTTGAAATAATAGGTTTTAATTTTGAAAAAAAGAGTCTTAAAATCTTGCTCACACCTTAACTTTGAGCTGTCGGTTTGGAAGATCTGTATAGAGAGCATCCCACTGTTGTACAGTCAGCCCTTTCAGAGCCAAGATTGCCTCGATCACCAGCATGTCAGAAATAGCATCACCAGCTGCCTGCAAGAAGGGAGACAATGGAAGGAAAGATGTGAATGTGTCTTAGAAAACTAGTCTAAGTTTCTTGTGCTTCCTGCTCCTCCCCCAATGCAGCAACATTAACTGGTGTGTATAAATTAAATATTGAGGGGAAAAACAAACTAGCTCTTAAAAAACTTGGCTTTAATCTTCCTCCTTAGCTATAAAATGAAATAACTTAAGATTTCAGCATTAAGAAAATTTTAACTCAAATTTTTCTTTATAACTAGATCCCTTTTGAGATATACCGCATAGAAGGCATCATGTAAGGAAGTGAAGAAATAGGAGCTTTGGTGTAAGACAGATCTAAAGTTGAAGCCATGTTCTGCCACTTATTAGCTCCAAGCCTTTGTTTCTTCATATATAAAATGACAATTATAATAACCCTTCTCCCTGTGCTACAGCAAGGATTATACAATGCAGTATATAAGGTGCCCAAAATGTGCAATATGCTCAAATGTTACTTCCACAGCTTTGCTTGTTCTTCCATTGCCATTAGCAACACTCCAATCCCACCTATTCCGACCCACAAGACAACTGATTGTTCTTCCTGAATTTCGAGAAAATAGTTTAAAAAAATATAATTAGTCTACACACACACACACACACACACACACACACACACACACACGGGAAGCACTTCAATGTTCTGTCATGGGCATTTCAGGGTAAATCTCCACTGCATGTGCCATGGCTGTGAGGAAGCTTGCAAGACTTCACCACTTTAAATTTTTATACAGCCCACTATTCTGTCCACCTTTATGAATAATGTAAAAATAACCAAGAACCCACCAGCCCATCAGTTCTAACCTGGTTAAACAAATCAATAATGTTTTCAAGCATCTTAGCAGCTTTCCTTTTCTTATCTTCTAATTCTTCTGATAGCTGTTTTATCTTCATTTCAGCAGTTTTACTAAACAACACCTGCAATAAGAGCATACACAATCACAAAACTACCACAGGCCCAGTCATAAGTACTATGCTAAAATGCTTTTGAAATTCTAAATGAATCTGGAGAAACTGAGGGGAAAATGGCAGCTTTACAATGTATAGAATTAATATAAGATCAAAGCGAAACCCAAAAGATATTACTAAGGAGAAAAAAGGTCCTTTATGGATTATAAAACTGGTTATCAACATTTAAAGAGCTGATTACAAATAAAATACCACCTTAGCAAAGGTGATCATCCAAATGGGTTGATTATGTTTGTCCCTCATCCAGCTAAATCGGCTGTGTGAGGTAGATCTGAAGTAGATAATTCATTGCAACTAGTATCTTTTTGTTCTAAAATTAAGACCGAAAGCTAGGCAGAAGTAGAAAGCACACTCCACTCACCTATATCACATTGTGGCAAATAGTGCCATAACTATTACAACATACATCATGTTCCTCAAGATTTCTGTAATTTTTAATATGCCTTTCCCATGATGCCCACACTGAGGAGGAACAGCATACCAGGCTCAGCCACTTGCTAAAATACTTATTTGTTGGTCACTTGTTTGACTGGAATACATCCATACACATTCATTTACTGCAGCACAGCAGCAACAGACATTATAGCCCCAAAGCCTAAAATATGTACTATTATCCCTTCATATTCATTCACCAACCTCTGCATTAGATCACTGATCTTTTAGTTGTATTTTCTAAGAACTTATTTTCCTTCTACTTTCATTCATTAACTGTAGAAACCAATTTTGAAATTCATGAGGAAAATTATTTGACCAGATAACTTTTTGTATTGGGCACCTCAAATCTATTTATGAAATGAGGCAAAGTGTAAAAACATCTAAAGAAAAATTATGTATTTTATGAATATACTAAAAACCATTTTTACACATTAAAATTGTGAGTTTTATGGCTGGTGAGTTATATCTCAAAAAATTTTAAAAACATTCTGTCTGCTAAGAGAACCAAAAAACAACAAAAAACACGCTTATTGCTAATTACATTTCGAGTTTAACTTAATCCTCAAGCTATCCAACACTTTTCAATTTGCCACACCTACTGTACTTTTTACCACCTATGGCCAGTTGAACAGAATATTTTTAAATGATGTATAGAAAACCAGCTTATTAAAAAATTAAGATGTGCATTCTTGTAAGTAACTATAAGAACAAATCAGCAGTATTTCTTCACTCTCAAAGGCATATCAACCTAATAAATTCTTTTACCATTCTACTAATTTCAACAAAGTAGAATTTCACCTATTACTAACCAGTTATAGAATCCCCATCATTAAAAAAAGTGTCAGCTAAAGTTGTAATTGTTTGAGAACTTACTGTGCCATGCCCGTTTGCTTCAAAATAAATTCCAATATCAAACTCCTGAGCCTTGTGGTGCAAATGTTTTACACCAGTTTTAGTACAATAGACTGGTACCTATAACACATTAAAAAATAACAGCAATTATTCAATCAGCAAATTAATTGTGTACCTACTATTCAGGGATACAGTAGGAACAAAACCTGGAGCTTAATCTAGTGAGGAAGACAAAGCAGTTAAAACCAAAGAGAAGGCACTTAGAAGCACAAAGCAAGGGGAAACAAGGTGAGAGAGATGAGGATGAGGAGTGATGTGATCTGGTACAGAAAGCTCAGTTTAGCTATAGGATGAAAAGTGGCTTAGAGTAGAGGTTTACAAGCTTTTATTATAAAAGGCCAATTATTCTAGACTTTGCAACCACATTGTCTCTGTTACAATTGCTCAACTCTCATTATCTGTGAAAGCAGCCACAGACAATACAAAAACAAATTAGCATGGCTGTATTCCAATAAACCTTTATAAATAGGGGGCAGGCTGGATTTTGCCCACAGTTAACCCTCAGCTTAAGAGGGGCCATTATGAGTTTTCTAGGATTAATCCCAGTAAGAAATTATGGTGGTTGGACTGGAAATAGTGGTTAAAGTCTTGATAGTGAAAAAATACAAAAAGATTAAGATCAAATAAGATGGGCATTTGATTGGATTTAGGAAGCCTCAAGAATCCTTAGAGCTAAAAGTATTTAATTTATTAGAAAATGGTTGAAAAGTAACAGTTTTTAATTATTCAGTTTCTTAAATGGTATCATATCTATAAGGGATTTTTAAGATAGAAAATAGGAATTAAAATACTAAAACAACCACTTGAATACTGAAAATCTCTGTAAAAAGTAGGCAATTGGGCCCCTAATGGAAGTCCCTTGGGTAACTCTACTGTAAACCACTTTTGCTCCACCCTGCAATCAATCAAACTCCAGCCTCCAGATGAGTTCTATTGTGCCTGCTCACTATTCTTAAACTTATATCAATTGCCAAGATATAAAAAGTCAGCAATTCACATGAAGATTTCTGTTTCAGCTCCTCACAGCTGGCTTGGGCACACACTTCCTAGTCCTCACCTGCCCACTGTGCTCACTCACTTCAGCTATCCAAATACTACAGCAACCTGGCTTCACCATTCCTACTTTAAAGGCAAAAAATAGCAAAATGCAGGGACTTAAAAAGGGATACACCAAAGTTAGAAAAGATTGCAGTAGCTGGTGAGAAAAAAGAGTCAAGGCAAACAGACCCAGTTTTGGCCATGAACCTCTTAACACTTAGAGCAGTTTCATACAGATGATGGTCATCTGGTGGACATTGGGGAAATAATCAGAAACAGAATCTATCAACCCAGAAAACAACTCCACAGAAGGAGAGTAAGAAGAGTTTTATTACTGAATAAGCATTAAACCAGATTAGTAATACACATCACAGTCAATCTGCTAAAAGGCTACAAAGACAGAAAGTCCCTCTTTTTGCATCAGGAAAAATTTAATTTTTCTTGTAATTTCTAGTTAGCCTTACATGGACAAAGACTCAGCTTCATGCACAACAACCTATTCATTTTTATGAGGTTATTATTTTCCACACAAATATCTTACAAAGGAATTAAGAAACTGCCAGAAAATGGAAATGGTCTAGTACCTTCATAACTTCTTCAAGATACCGTGTTGAGCTTCCATTTGCATATGCGGTTTGTACAACACCAATATTCAGACTTTCTCCAATCTAGACAACACAATGAAATGGTCATGCATCTAAAGCAAAAACACTACAAAAGCACCTATGTTCTAAAGAATGACAAAGTGATCAACAAATTCAGCAGTGCCTTATTTTATGCAATACATAAGTGACTCAATCAAAATTTACATATAGGCCAGAAAAAAAGCTAAAATACTTCTGAGCACTATTTAAACAATTCTACAAGGAATCTTTTATAAAGAAACCTATGGTTTCTTGATTTTTATCTCAATTTTTTAAATAGAAGTATTTATTGAATTGTTAAAGTATATCTTTTCCAGGCATAATAATTACTTCCCATTCATCCTATAAGGCTAGCCAGAGATTTCCAAAAGATCAAAACAAATCTCTGAGGATGAGATTTCCTGTTTAAGCCTGAGGCTTTGGGAATTTCTGATGGAACTTCCATTATTAAAGTGTCAGTTATGAAGAATTCAAAACTTCATAAAGCTTCAAATCATAAAGCTGCCAATATGAGGAAGCAAAGAGTAACCAGTTCTCCAAAGTTGAAAAGTCTAGAATAACCATATCTTTTTGTATTTTCCAGTCACACAAAAAAGGAACTTCGCACAAATTGTGCCTTTTAGACATTTGCCTGACTGCTATAGATGCTACAGCTATTTCACCAGGAAGTCTAGTTTTAAAGGGCATCAGTCACTCCCTGCCATACCTCCAGCAGGAGCTCTTTAAGGAAACTACTAATGAGTGTCGCTATCTTGTCTCCATCAATGAGATGAAAGTGGCCATCTGCATCATAGTAGTAATAAACAATTCTGTCTGCATCTCCATCAAAGGAACAGCATCTTTCATTGGGTTCCATTTCTATTCCTAGTACACAGAATTAAAAATGCATTTCAGTCTAAAAAACGGGAATACAACTCAATATTAAAAGTTTTAGGTATTTTTTCTTATTCTAGTTATAAGAGGAAATTTTTTCACTAACGTGTGATCACAGCTGGTCTTACATGTTACATGTAAACATGTCCACTATGATTATTCAAGAAATAGATAAAATTATTCTTGCAAATAAAAACCAGTGTCTTAATCTTCTAACAGTATGCAAGGCTTATTGGTAGTTTTTACAGGGTAAAACTCACAGCTAACTGAAAAAGCAGCATTCAAAATCTATCTATGCTGAACTTGACATTATGCTAAGATAATATTCCACTTTATAGGCCAGCTGATTTGGCAACACGGGTTCCCATCTAGTTGCTTAAAAGCTATAGGTAATTCTGAATGCAATTTATCTAGTCCTATTATGTCCTTTACATATAAAAATAATCAGCAACAGATGAGGTATGTGTTTTAATTTAATTCAGATAGGAATGATTTATTTTTCACACCATCAGTAACAAGAACTGATGTTTCTATCTCTACTCTCCCTTCCTCTCTTAAATCAATAAAAATATATTTTAAAAAACAAATATAGCCTATAAGAGATAAATGGTTTCTGTAATTTGCATAAAATTATTGAAACATCAGCAACTGTTACAAATTTCTTAGATATAAGGACATTAACATATTGCCAATGCAACATGAAGCAACTAGGCAGTGAATAAGAATTTAAGGTTGACTACAGGGTACAACACAAGCTCCATGAAAGTCAGGGCCTCTGGTTTGTTCATACTATAGCCCCAGTGCCTACAGCAAGAGAAAAAGAGCTCATGATTTAGTTTAGTGAATGGATAGATCAGGGCCTGAGAACTGAGCTGCAGGTAAAGTAATAGTCAAAACTAGCAATCAATGCAAGGGAGCTTAAATTGGTTAAACTGAAATTTTAAATGCTTACTACAGTAAGGCATAAAGTAATGTTAATGTGAGAAGCCACTAGTCAAGGTTTGTAGAATTCTGAAGAATGCAGTCCTTAGGGTGGAGCCACTCCACTGCAGTCAGTCCACGTGACATGAGGTAAAGAGAAGCCAGATTCCAATATTTAAGTGAAATCAAAGCATTTTAAAAATGGCCCTGGCCAGGTAGATCAGTTGGTTAAAGCATCATCCCAATACATCAAGGTTGAGGATTCGATCCCCAGTCAAGACATAAGAATCAACCAGTGAATGCATAAATAAGTGTAACAACAAATCAGTGTCACTCTAAAATCAATAAACAAAAATTAGTAAAAATAAATGGTGGCAACTAATGTAAGTGAACACACAGACACATGGATCAAACAAAACACATCTGCAAACCAGGCTAACAATTTGAATCTAATGCAGCTAAAAATAAAAATCTCTTACTACAACTACAATCTGAAGAACATTCTCCCTCCTAATATGCCCACTGTGGAAAATGCTGACTTTGGAAACATGTAATTCAGCAGGAGCATTCTCTTTCCATAGTGTGTGTAATTCAACAAGATGAAAAATAATGCTACTTAACTATTGCTATTCTTTAAATCAGAAATTCTCAAAGTGTGGTCTTTGATAGAAATGCAAATTCCTACACTTTACAAACCCTATGTAGACCTACAGGGATCAATTTCTGATTTTGCTTTCCCACTCCACATGCTATAGGAGTCCTGTGACTCACAGGCAGAGCAGTCCATGTTTTAAATGGCACTGATGAGTAGGAAGGTGCCCAGAGGTCTACAAGTGACACAAAGACTAAATGCATGACTTCTCATTTGGCCACTTCTGTTTATAAATGAGATTGGTTTCAAAACTCCAAAAACAAATTTACATACCTTGTGGAGGTTTCTGATGACTTTTCACAAAGTCAGCCCCACATAAATGATTGAGTTTCCCTGTAGTCCCAACGTTAAACAACTGAATTGACAGCCCCTCGGAGAAGTAGTTTTTCATTTCTCTCAGCTTCAAGGCCCCTATGCCATTTGCACAGTCAACCTTAAGTGATAGACATTTGTCCCCACTGCAGAAAGCCTTAAACGAAAGACACAGGGAGGAAAATCTCAAGTTCTAAAGATTAAGAGTGAAACATAGGCATGCATACGTATATGTAAACTTCCATTATTTCAATTAGTTCATCTATTTTAAACCAAGAAACAAAAGGGCACACATATTCAGATGAAAATCATAAAACATCAATGTAAAATTTTAAAATACCCCTTTTTGAACACAGGAACAATTTCAATGATTGAATGACTTATGGAAATAGAGTTTGTTAAATAAAAAATTTAGTTTCACAGCTGAAAAGTCTTTTTTAAAAGGTTTATTAGTCATTGCTAGAAAAAAAAGGACTGCTCTCGGATTAGAGTCTAAAACCCCAGCAGCATAGCTGGATAGAACAGACATGATCACTGTCATCTCAGAGTTTTGCCAAGTGTTTAGATACATCACATACGGGGAAGAAAGATGTAAGCGGTTTTGCAGAGATTACATTAGCTATAAATAAAGGGATGGGAGAACTGAAGCGGGCCAGTTATGAATAGACACAGAGTCCAAATCAGAAGAGTTTGCTCCTTTGGATAGGTTAGGGGCAAATAGGAAGTTCACATTAAATAAGCAGAGGCTCCTGGGTTCAAAAAATGCCTGGCCATTCCCTCTCTAGAATAACTGCAGAAATAGCACCTGGAAATTGACACCTGTTAATGTGAGCAGTCACTTGTTAGCTGGTCCATAGCTGTTAATAGGCTAACTGTTGTGTTTCTTTCTCACTCTCTGGGCAATGTAATTTAATTTAGAACATCTCATAATTTTTTTTTTTTTTTTTTTTTTTGGTCAAGCTTTATTAGATTTAGCCTCAATAAAGCAGGTCCCTTAAAAGTAATATAGTCTATGTCACATGACAGTCTTTCAAAGGTGGGAATGAGCAGTAAAACATCTGTCATTCTCCTCATAGCATATAACACCACTCAGCATTTTTGTTTGTTTTTTCTAATTGTCAGTCTCCTCTCCTATCCACCCTCATCCCAGAATATAAAATCTATGAGAGCAAGGGCTTTGTTTAGGTTTGCTGCACCAGACAATAACATACACTCAATATATATTGATCAAGTGAATTACACTCCTCAAATCTCATCCAGGTTTAACATGCCAATTCCCTTAAGAAAATCTCAACAGTAAGATGCCTCAAGTGTGATATTAATAGCATTTAAGAGTAAACTCATCTGAATGAATACTTATAACCACAAGAAAACCACCATGCTTGCCCCCTCAGTGATCTAAGGAGGTGTTTCATGCCTTGCCAAGTAAATGCCAATACAGTTAGGATACAAGGACCAGGCCCTGTGTAGTCCTGGAAAGAAAATGATACACCGAATTTTTGGAAAAAGGAGAGTGACAAACTATGTAATTAACATTCCAGTTTTCACCTGTTTGGTAAGTTCCACAAAGGCCTTGGAGAGCTTCTGGTAGTAACCTTCTGTGGTGGCCTGTCCGTACTGGCCCTGGGTATTCCGGCAGTACACCATGTAGTGCAGCTGCGGCGTTGTCAGCAAGCCGTAATCTGTCACAGAACGGAAGAAAGCAATGTACCCCATTTCTTAATAAAGGAAAAAGTTTAAATGGATTCACATGGAAGGAATTGAAGGTGACAAAATACATACCATGGAATTGACCTCCTGAAACAGTGATGCCATCTATTACAGATTGTGAAAGTTTCTCACTGCTGGGCCTAGGAGAGAAAAGGGGAAAAATATTACCTCCCATTTAGAAACCAACAGGTGGCTAGTTCTGAAAACTAATGCTGAAATTATGTACTATAAATATCAGAATAATAAGTTCATTGTATTTGAACTGAAACCTGTCAAGTATGAAAACTCTGAAAATAATAATTTGGGTAGAGTATGAGTAGTCTTTTACAATGTTATTTCTTGAAAAGATACTGGCTTTTAAATGAATTTAGAAAACAGATATAAAGTACACACTAATTACACCATACCCAAATATCTTGTCAAGTTTAATAACTGCACATACTGCCTAAGAACAATAACTAATACTGCAGCACTGGGTACTAAACTATCAAGGATATAGAACTCACTTTTCATTTTAAAACATCAGAACAAATTATCTACCTATCTGAAAATAAAGATCAGCCGAAACCGGTTTGGCTCAGTGGATAGAGCGTCGGCCTGCGGAATGAAAGGTCCCGGGCTCGATTCCGAACAAGGGCATGTACCTTGGTTGCGGGCCCATCCCCAGTAGGGGGTGTGCAAGAGGCAGCTGATCAATGATTCTCTCTCATCAATGTTTCTAACTCTCTATCTCTTTTTCTCTCTGTAAAAAATCAATAAGATATATTAAAAAAAAAGAAAAGAAAAAGAAAATAAAGATTATATGACTGCCTTGTAGAAAAAGATGTTCTGTATCATTTCAACTAGTTAATAGGCAAAAGGCAAAAACATGTGGGAGGGCTTTATTGTGAGATCATGTGCTTCAGAAAACAAGTCACTTGGCTATTTCTATTACCTATAAATACCAGTGATCATGGAACCAGTGGTAGTTGGAAATACCTCTGATAATACATTTAAGTTTGGTAAAACACCAGTGCAAGGCAATAGAAAACGGAGTAAAAATTTCCTTTAAAAAGCATGTCTGGCTTAAACCAGATCTTATGTAAATTGAATGCTTGTTTCAAAGAACACTTTTAATCTAACATTAAATAAAATTCTAATATTAATACAAATATTTTTGTAAAGGAAGGTAAAAGCTGCCAAATATGAAAAATTTGTAGAAATAAACTTAACATTTTACAGTGAACTCCAGCATGGGAAAATAATATAAATATATGGGCCAACAACACGGGATTATAAAATAAATCTCTAAAGATAATGAATTAAAATCATGTGTTCTTATTGCATAGGGGAAAAAGTAAATCTAGAAGTACAGGGGGGAGACATTTGTTAATTTTCTCGTGTCAAGAAATACATTATTCTGGGTCCATTATTTCATGTAATCCTCACAAAAACCCTGTATTAGGCCTAATCATCAACATGTTATCGATGAGAAAAGGGAAGCTCCAAAAGGTTCAAGTGGATAGTAAGTGTTGGAGTTGGTATTCTGACTCTAAAACCCAAGCTGCAGTGCTGACTTAGTTCCTGCGTCTCCTACAAAGGCCGGGAGGCGAGAAGCCTCTGGGGCAGTTCTGTCTTTCTTCCCACTTATCATGGGTACCAACACTGATACAGTCACTTATACTGAGTTCCCAAAGCTGCTTTCACCACTAACTCCATGGTCACCTGGTATCTCTACCAATCACGACAAAGGCATCCTGCTGCAGATCCACCGCAGCTTTCTCGCTGATGTCCAGCAGCACTCTCTGCACATCCTGCTCCTCAGCATTTGCCAAACAGGTAGCATGTTCCTCCCAGGAAGGTGCCAGCATTTCACCCAAAGGATCAACCAATTTGACACCATTGTCCTCCTTAAAAGAAAAACGATTGATAAGCCATCTGTGCACATTTGAAAGGGTTAAGTTGAGGAAGTAAATAAACTCAAGCTGTTTCTTCCCAACAAAAGACAGTGATGGCTGAGAGCTTCACCAGTGACCCTTACTGAATGCCAGACCCTATCTAGACTAGGTGTTTTACACTCATAAGCTCAGTAAATCTTCATGACCCCACACACCAACCTAATGATCCCATTATTATTCTCATCTGTCAAAGATTCAGATCAAGTTATTTGCTTATGTTCATACAGCCAAAAGGAGTCACTGCTAATATTAAAACATTAAGTCCATCTGCTTCTTTCACCCAATAGACTACACTAGTTTTAAGTGGCCGCCAGCTGTGCTTTAACCACCCGCTAACTAAGGCACAGCTGAGCAGAGTGAGGCCCAGAGTCCTTCTCACTTTGACTTTAGATTCTAAGCACAGTCTGGCCAGTGCGTCAACCAGAGGGTGGCACAGAAGTTGAAAACTGACCCCTAACTATGTCCTGCTCAAATTTCTGGGAGAAAAGTACAGTTTGAGCAGCGGTCGCCAATGGGTGGTCTGCAGACCACTGGTGGTCCATAAGGTCCAAAATGTCAACTGAAAGAAACAGCTCAGAATTGTTTTAAGAACTGCAATAACTATGAGGTCCTGCCTCAAATCATTAATAAATTACGGCAATTTAGACATGCATTTATACTAGTGCACATTTAGAAGATGGACAAGCAAAGTCCCTCGTGTTTTGGGGGAAGAGGTTACAATCCTACATAGCTTTAACTTACTTTTGATTTAGCTACAAAGGCAAAAATCTTATGCCCTAGTAACCAAACGGAAGCATATTATTCAAATCATGTATATGGTGGGGCAAAAGTAGGTTTACAGTCGTTCGTATGGAAAATAATACAATACTAAATAATAACACAAGAATATATTGTGTTTCGCATACTCACAACTGTTTTTACCCCATCCTGTATTAGTGAGCCACAGAATAAAAGTGTAGTTGTATCAAAAGGAATCTATATATATTGTATATATAAAAGCCTAAGTGACTGGACAGTAGCTATGATGCCCACTGACCACAAGGGGGGGGGTAGATGCTCAACGCAGAGCCATGTAGCACAACGGGACCCCGTAGGGCAGGGGTCCTCAAACTTTTTAAAGTGGGGGCCAGATCACGGTCCCTCAGAGAGCTGGAGGGCCGGACTATATGAACTACTAATTCCTACTGTAACACCTCGGCTGCGCTCACTGCCCAAAAAACCTGGCGGGCCGGATCAGACTCCTCTGCGGGCCGCATGTGGCCCGCGGGCCGTAGTTTGAAGACGCCTGCCGTAGGGGATGTTGGACTGCTGGTTTCAGCCCAATCCCCACAGGCAAGGCCAAGGGACCTCACCTGCTGGAGGGACCCCGCTCACTTCACAGACACCCTTCAAGCTCTGGTGCCACCCCAGGTGCCACCTTCTAATTAATTTCCTTTCAATGTGCACTAATCCCTGCACCAGGCCTCTAGTACTTTGATAAAAACTTGTCATAAACATCAAGAGCCTCATCAACATTTTGTCCAGAGCTCACTTTTGGATCCCTGGAGCCTCCTGTTTGGCTATTTCTTCAGAATAGAAAACTATTCCCTAGCTATTAAAAAAAAACCTGTCTGAAATTTTTCAAAATGTACTAAGTCTTTGCAAACGTTTTCCCTTTCCCCACCTTGCTTCTAATCTCTCTAATTTCTGCTGAATTAAGAGAGGAAAGATTTTTTATTACTGATACTGTGGCAACTAATTTGGAAGGACATTTTGTTATTTCTCTAATGTGGACACTCCCCACAAAATAACAGACTCATTTCATCCTCCCCACACCCTCTACTGAATCATGAGCCATATGACTACTCATTCAGAAAAAGCTATTTCACATCCAAAGACACAAAACGACATAAGGGCCCATTCCCAGAATTAGAATTTGAACACTAGGTCAAACTGCTCAGACGCATTAAGGTTAGGTCTTGTAAATAAAGGTTTGCTTTATCAGAGAACTAAATGCATTACCTCAGGATTGTGTGATGCTGTTACCATGACTCCTATTGTAGATTTTGTCTGTTTTGACCGAAGAACAGCTAATAATCCCATGCGAAACATGACATGATCAAGATGTTCTGCTTTTGTTCGAAATCCAGCAGTGCCATATTGAAGAATGAGTCCGCTGGGCTTGGCGTGTAATGCCGAGTGTTTTGTAATAGCATCTAAATCCATGTCTGCAAAATTAAGGAATATTTTTCAGGCATATTAAGAAAACTTTCAAGGACCATTTGCTTCAAAAACTGCCACCCCAAACTGATAAGGCATGCCTTACTGTGACCCCCCCCCCCCCCCCCCCAAGATCTTTTAAGAGAGTGAAGAATGACAGAATAAGTCCTGGGAGTTAGTAGTATCTAGAAAATCCTGCCCCAATTATATTGTCCACTCCGTGCAGAGGTCAGATTATTTCCAACTCGTCTCCCATTTTGGCTCTAGGGATATCCCTGGTCTTGGGTCGAATTTAAAATGGTCCACTCTCAACTAAAATGAAGATTCCACAGCAAGATTCCTAGACTCCTACAAGAACAAAAATCATCTCGTTTTACAAGTGGATCAGCTTCAGCCTGGGCCTCCATTAAATAAGCTCCATTTACTATGGGCAACTGATGACCCTAAAGCCCAAGGTCATGCTCTCAAATGGACTGGACCTACATATCCAAAATATCTGGGAAATCTGTGTAGTTCTTCTGTAATTCTTCCGAGCCTCCAAAGACTATTCCCAGGTGAAAACAAAGTTAACAGTCTCCTTCCTCTCCAATGCCTTACAGGGGACTGCTCCATCCTCATAAGGGAGAATCAGGACACACTTCTAAATTAAACTCTGGACTTTGTTCCTCACTCTTAAGATTGCTTCGCCTATTTAGGGTCTTCTGCAGCTTCATGACTTGCAATACTAAGCTGAATAAAAATGGTTAAATGGAGGAGAATCCAAGATAGCTGCACAGGTAAACACCTGGTAGAGATACCAGGTGACCATGGAGTTAGTGGTGAAAGCAGCTTTGGGAACTCAGTATAAGTGACTGGACATTACCCAGAACTACAGGAAAGTCAACTGACTGGAAATTCTACAATGAAAAGCAAGGAGAAAACCAGAAGGAAGAGCGGAGGAGCTGTAAAAGCCTAAGGTACGGAGACACACGGTGCGCGCGGAGAGGACGGAGCCGGAGAGGAGGGGGCGGCTGAGTGCCTGGCTGGTGTTCCCTAGTGGGAAGGAGATAAAAGCTCCGACTGTGCTAGGCCCCAGTTCCGACTGCTCTGAACCCCATTCTAGGCCAGACCCAGGGGACCCAGGCTCATCCATAGGGAGCTGGGCTGTAAGGCGGAACCCCGGGGGAGCGGTGAAAGGAGGTCCCGGCGGTGCGCACATTGCGAGCAGAGAAGGGACGGTTTGCTGGCCCCGATTGCCCGGCGAATGAACGGGCTCCAGACTGCTCTAACGCCACCTCCACTCCACTTCCAACTGAACTGAACCCCAGTTACGGGCTCATTGGGGAGAGTAGAGACTGTTTGGCAGCAGGCGAAAATCGAGGGGACCTTTCTCTCAAGGTGCTTGCAGAGAGTACTGAAGGACCCTGGGATTTCTCAACAGAAACCATGCAGGCCAGACGGGAATGGCAAGAAATATTCAAGGTGATGAATAGTAAGAACCTACAGCCAAAGATAATCTACCCGGCAAAGCTATCACTCAGAATCGATGGCCAGATAAAGAGCTTCACTAATAAAAAAAAAAAGCTAAAGGAGTTCATCACCATCAAACCAGAATTATATGAATTGCTGAAGGGGGTTCTTTCGGAAGAGAAAGTAAATAAAGATAAAAATTATGAACAACAAATACGTAACTATCAACAAGTGAATCTAAAACCAAGGAAATTTAAAAAAAAAATCTGATGAACAATATTAACTGTTGAATATAATAGAATCAGAGGTATGGAGTGAACTGATGATTCTTGGGGGAAAGGGGAGAGGGGGATGTGGGAAGAGACTGAACATAAACTGTGCACCTATGGATGAGGACAATGGGGAGTGGGGAAAGGGCAGAGGGTGGGGTGGGCACCTGGTGGAGGAGAGCAATGGAGGGGGGGGGAAGAAACATTTGTAGTAATATGAACAATAAAAATTTATTTTAAAATAAATAAATAAAATTAATTAATTAATTAATTAATTAAACTCTGGCCCAGCCATTGGCTCCCCTTGGTTGGACCACCCTCCCACACACCAAAAAGGTTTAGGGTTTGGTTCTGGTCAGGACACATATCTAGGTTGCTGGTTCCATCCTGCTGGGTGCAAAGGGGAGGTAACTGATGTTACTCTCCCCCTTCCTCTCTCTCTCAAAATAATGAACATATCCTTGGGGAAAAAAGGAAGGAAGGAAGGAAGGAAGGAAGGAAGGAAGGAAGGAAGGAAGGAAGGAAGGAAGGGAGGGAGGAAAGGAGGGAGGGAGGGAGGGGCAGGCTTTGAAAGCAACATCTTCCATTTACCTTTAGTTTAAAAAAAAAAAAAAATCAAACATTGACCTTAGTTAGCCCTCTAACTTTACTTAGACCACTTAGCCACTTCCTTCTCTGGAATACTCCCATTTCAAGGGGAACTTGGGGCTTCCACCCTCAGCTGGAGGTACTCCTCACCCCTGGGTAAGCCCCATTTCCCATTAGCCCTGAGAGGAGCAGCAGTCCCAGGCTGCCAGCCTCACCACGGGCAGACCAGGCAGCTAATGCGGCTGGATTCCAGGCAATAAACAGGCAACGCCAACAAAGCCAGTCAATCCTTTTGCTGGCGGAGGACCTTGCCTTCAATTTATAAAATACACCTGTGGAGCGCCATAAAGCTAAGCGCTCTGAAATAAGGTCTGCCTGCATCTTGTTTCCTTTAACTTTTGCTCATTGAAGCAATGAACAAAAGTTAAAGAAAACGGTAAAAAATGTTTTATTCGGTTGGGGAAAAAAAGCTGGCGTTCGCCAAGCTGACTTAGCTCGGTCCAAAGTGATCAAATTTCTCTTTTCCAAGCATGAACACATTTTGTTAAAAATTGACTAGTGGGTAATGTATCACGGTTATTCACAGGGCGTACACCAACGCTGTAAGTTCCCAAAGGTCTTTTTTTTAAATTATTATTATTAAGATAAAACGCGTCCACCCCTTAATGCGTTTTTGGTGCTGAAACTAACTTTGAATGGGTACGTGAGAGCTTTTAGGAAAAGGACCTCCCCGTCCACGTGCCCCCTCCCCTCCATCCCATCTTCAGCACCGAGGCTGCTCCTTCCCGCCCGGCCCGGCCCGGCCCGGCCCGAGGCCCCGGAGCCCCGGAGCCCCGGAGCCCCGGAGCCCCGGAGCCCCGGAGCCCCGGAGCCCCGCCCGGGCTGGGGGACGCGCCGCCCGGCACGCGACCCCCGGGCCGGCCCGCCCGCTCCGGGCACAGCGGCGGTGGGTGTGTCCGGCGAGCAGCGGGCCGGTCAGTCCGTTACCCACCCGCCAGCCCGCGGGCGGCCGGAGCCCCGTGGGCCGGAACGTGCCCTCTCGCCGCCCAGCCAGGGCCCGCTCACCTCGGCCGAGCAGACTCACCCTCCCCGGCGCCCCGCGGAGAAGCCCCAGCCGCGCGGCGCGCCTCGTACCGCTCGGACGCTCTAGGAACCCGCAGACGTGGCCCTGCGTGGCTTCCGGCTCGTCGCCCCGCCCCCCGGCCAATCACGACGGGGAGGGCTCGCTGGCCCCGCCCCTCCGCCCGCCCCCCGCGCTGCTGGCGCCTGCAGGAACTGCGGCTCCAGGCTCTTGCGGGCTGGGCGCTGTGTCCGCTGAATGACCAGGAAGGGTGAGGCCTCCGCCGGGGTCCGGGGTTTGGGGCCAGGGGTCCGAGCACTGCGACCACGACATACCCAGCCCCGCCTGCAAATTTGGGTGGAGGGAGGAGGGATAGATCCATGTTTGGGGGAAGCTGGAGATCCTAGGGTCCCGGATGGGGGATGCCAGCCCCGATGTGAGGCCTCTGACAAGGTGGCCTCGGCCACCTGATGTCCCGCATCCGCTTCTGCAGGCCCGGAGTTCATCTCCCAAACCTTTGGATGCCGGATTCTTGGGCCTCCGCCCCGCCCCATCTCCGCTCAGATTGACACTAACCCTCATTTTATTTATGTAACTGTAGGATCCCCCTCCTCCCTCCTTCCATCCCCCCAGCTACACGTAGACCCCTGGGGCAGAGGCGAAGGGATCCGAATCGTCGGAGCTCTCTGGACGCCGCCCGGGGGCGGCTGGGCGCTCGGGAGAGGCGGAAAGGACCACCCGGGAGGGACCCTGGGCGCCGAGGTGGTGGGACCACCTCTGACGGTGGTGGTGGTGGCTGGGCCCACAAGAACCCAGAGCCGGGGAACCCAAAGCTCCGGCCCCCCAGCCCCCAGCACTGCGGGGCTCCCACACCGCAAAGTCCAGCTCCGCCCACGCCAGGGACCTGGGAGGATGCAAGCCGGGCCCCTGGCCTTTTCCCAAAACCCAGGCTCGCTGTGCATCCGCAGGTGTTTGCCAACCACCTGCAAGGGAATAATTTGGAGCACTTGTTGAAAGTCCACGTCCCCGGATCCAGAACGGGAGCGGGAGTTGGGGGGAAGGGCCGGGAATCTGAATTCTAAGGAAATATCTTGGGGAGGCTGTGCAAACTAGATTTTGGATCCGGGAGGTAAGGCAGAAAGTGTACGTGTCCCCGGTTTGTACCCCTCGCTCTGTGTCCAGTTTTCCTGCAAAACCGCTTCCACGCAAAGGGCACGTCGGGAAATTTCGCTGAGCATTGCTGACTGACAAATCCCTGGGCCTTTCCAGTTTTCCTGGCAGGTTGGTTTCTAGGCAACATGTCCTCCGCTTCTGTTAAAGAGTGCCTGCAGCTCCAGCTGCTGGAGATGGAAATGCTATTGTCCATGTTTCCCAACCAAGGGGAAGTGAAACTGGAGGATGTAAATGCCCTGACGACCATAAAAAGGTATTTGGAAGGCACAAGGGAGGCGCTGCCACCAAAAATCGAATTTGTGATTACACTCCAGATTGAGGAGCCCAAGGTAAGTGCCTTGAGTTGTTTTAATTATCAGGTGCCTCGTTTTTATTGGAAACACTTGAAACATGAGCTTTCAGTTTGAGGAAACAGGATATTTCTTTCCTTTCCTGGTTTGAAAACAAAATACGTAAAATACGGTGCCCTGTAAATTGTCTTCAGTAAACATCCTGAGTTTTACATGAACATGCACATCTTTAACAAATGTATCTAGTATTGTTTTGTTTTTTTTTAATTAAAAAATGTTTCACTACCATAATTCTACTCAGTCATCCAGTTTTTTTTTTTTGTTTTTTTTTTTTACCAATCCAACTATTATAGTATGGGTTCTCTTGTACATATATGATTTTCACAAATATAAATGTGGCCTTTAGCAAAACTGGCTTTTAAGGAGTGAATGGCTGTTTCTTTGGTGGTGCCCTAACACAGCAAACAGATAGAAATCTAAACACTGAAAATGAATTTTCCTCATTCTGACCCGCCTATCTCCAGCATTACCATAGCACAGGCAGTAAGCAGACTAGACACTTGAGAGCCACTCTTCTATTTCCTACTCATCCTTATCATCCCCACAAGGAGAGGTCTTGGTTCCCCAGGCTGGATTCGGTCCCCCTGTTTACGCATTTCCATGGGTCCCTCACTCTTCCATAGTAATGCTGCTCACCACTGAAATGAAATACTGGGCTATGCATAATGTTTTGTTTAATGTCTGTCTCTCCTTCACTAGGCTCTGGACTGCACCAGGGTAGAAATGGTGTCTTCACTTCTTTATTCTAGCATAGGGTGCCTGGCACCTGGTTAGGTGTTTGATAAATACGGGGATAAATGAATGTATAAATTGAAGGAGTAGCGTAAAGTACTTAGTACAGTGTCTGGCACACAGATGCCAATAGTAGCAGTCACTATTATACTTACTAAAATCATGCAGTCGCTACTGATAAACTAGCTGAGGTGATTTGATGGTACTTGATTTAAAAATCTATTTGATTTCCATTTTAAGGTGAAAATTGATTTGCAAGTAACCATGCCCCACAGCTATCCCTATGTAGCGCTGCAGCTGTTTGGACGGTCATCTGAGCTGGACAGACAACAGCAGCTACTTCTCAACAGAGGGCTCACTTCTTACATAGGGACTTTCGATCCAGGTGAGCTCTGTGTCTGTGCAGCAATCCAGTGGCTACAGGACAACAGTGCCCCCTATTTCCTGAACAGAAAGCTCGTTTATGAACCATCTACACAAGCAAAGCCGGTCAAGAACGTATTTCTCCGAATGTGGATCTACAGCCACCACATTTATCAGCAGGACCTCAGGAAGAAGATTTTGGATGCTGGGAAGAGGTTAGATGTGACTGGATTTTGTATGACAGGAAAGCCTGGTATAATCTGTGTGGAAGGCTTCAAAGAGCCCTGTGAGGAATTCTGGCACACGATCAGGTATCCCAATTGGAAACACATTTCCTGTAAGCATGCTGAAAGTATCGAGACTGAAGGAAATGGGGAGGACCTGAGACTCTTCCATTCTTTCGAAGAATTACTCCTTGAGGCCCATGGTGACTACGGATTAAGGAATGACTATCACATGAATCTGGGCCAGTTCTTAGAATTCCTGAAAAAACACAAAAGTGAGCATGTTTTCCAGATATTATTTGGCATTGAAAGCAAAAATTCAGATTCCTAGGAGGCTATTCACATTAAAAGGCCTATGCTTGTAATCTCACCAAGTCAGTATCTGTTAATAAAACCAAAATAAACTGGTTGGAGGCCTGTGAGAAACCTGGCTGCAGAATTTTCACACGGGCCTTTTAACTTGTCAGCAGTGCGCTCATGATGTTATGTCCATGCTCTTGTATTAACTGGAAGCTATTTAACTGTAACTTAATAAAAGCAGTCAATTCAACTGGGGAAGCTGATTTGATTAAAGAGGAGTCCAAAGCCCATAGTTAATGTCAATAGTCCAACTGCATCTTTGAATTCACAAATAAGAATAATAACTCTCCCTTTCATGATGCTAATATACAGATGGCACACCACACTTTCTTTCATTATTAGGGATAAATTCTAAATCAAGTTTAAAATGAGAACAAAGACATATAGCATGTTTGCTACATTTCTTACTTTATTTTAAACTCCTGATTTTGAGATTTTTCTTTCAGTAAAACTGAAGCCTATCTGTAATGGCAGAGGAAATCAGAAGTCTCAAGAGTAATGAAGAGGACATGTGCTCTTTGGCTGTTTGCATCAGTTGATTAATGATACCAAAGAGAATGATACAGTATTCTTAGTTCAGTTCTTAGCCACACAAAAAAGATATGATTTCTTATCTACGAAGTGTTCCACAGGCGATGCATACTGGCTGTCTTTGTCAGAGCAAGAGTGTGGAGAGGACCAGTGTGGATGCCTGTGGACCTCACCTCTCTGGGGGAAATTGAACTCTACGTTTTGGCGGAAAGTCACTGTCATCTCTCCCGAAAATTCCAAGCTTCACAGGCTTCACCAGCCTTTTTCAAAATGAGAGTTTATTTCCATAAATCCTACGAAATTGGCACTTGCCAAACTTTTTCATTACAAAGTATCTGCCCCTCCCAAGAATTTCTGGGAGTCTCTGAGTTAAGGGGTACCCTGAGCTGCCTCTGGTTTCCATGGTCTCTCTGCCCTTGTCAGGAAGCACTTCATTCCACTGGGTCCCCGGCACCCCACTGAGGCCACAGTCTCCAGGATGCCCAAGCTGGATGCTGAGATTTAGACACTTGCAGGGGAATGCCTGACTCCCCGTATTGCCATACGTGGTTAGATGCCAATCACTGCTGCAAGTGCTGGGGAGCTTCCAGGGTTTTTTATAACAGTTCATTCTGATTGTACTCTCCATGTCTAAGATGTAGACACAGGTCCTTGGGCCAGGGTGAGGACAAACGGGATAGACTGACCAGACACAAACCTGAGTCTCTTGACCTTGAAGCCTTGGAACTGGGTCCACTCTGTTCTACCAATGCTCTTAATGAGTTTAGTTCAGAATGAGTTTCAGGGCACACCTCAGAGGCTGTGTCCTGGGCCTGCCTTGCCAAATCGTCGGTTTGCCCTTCCTAGCCTGGGATGTAGCTGGGATTCAGACCGGAGCCTCACACTTTTCTTATAAACAAAGGAACAAATAAGATTTACATGGACTGAAAACAACTTCATGTAGCATTTCCCATACAATCTCTCGCAAACCATCAATAAGTATAATTAGCATTTACACATTTTTAGGCTCAAAAAAAAAACCCTCCATTAATTTTCTTCCTTTGAAATGAGACAATATGCACCAAGCACCTAATATATGTGCAAACCACTCAGCAATTTTTCTGATTAAATTGGCAAAAGTAATGACATATAAACAAGCTTAAAGAATCAAAATATGGAACAAAAACAACTCAAAGGTATAAATTCTAGCTTATTAAACCTTTCCTGCTTCTGTAACTATTTCTGATGGTAATTTTTCAGAGCCAACTTTTACATGCCCAATATGAGCATGTGGCAATATTTTATTCCTATTAGAAACATTAATAATGGGAGAAGTACAGGTTTTAGAGAAAAAAAAATACATATATGAACATTCAAAGCTTAGCTGTCTATGTACAGTAAACTGCTGGCTTTGTTTAGTCTGCTTGATAAAAGCACATAGCACTCCCCACCCCGCCCCGCCACACACTTTGGGAACTGCCCCTTCTCTAAATGGTTTGGGAGAAGTGAATGAAACCAAGTCGCTCACTGGAAACGTCCTATAAAGGAAGGTTGATCTCTTGCTGCTTAAATCCATAGTGCCACCCGCATTTCTGACATACTGAATGTTTGGCTAACACCTCTTTTGAGCTATCCAATGTCCTTTATTTTTTCTTAAAGGAACCAGTCTCCATTGTCTGTAACAAGAATCCTGATACCTTATATTTTTTAATGGTTATTTGCAAAGAATGCTTATTATAAATGTCACAGTGTCTTTTTGAAACCGAATTAAATCAATATTTCTCCAAGTATACTCTTTGCTTTTTATTCCTTTTTGGTCTACTGCTAGTATGTGTTAGGTTAAGTGCTGAGAATACATGTACAATGGGCCAGGTGACTTAAAGGACCGTATCACAACATCCCCATATTAAATTAGAAATACGTTTTCTGTGAACTTATTTCCAGGTATGACAGCTTACATGCTACCCATCCCTTCTGAGAACTTGCGAAGGCCCTGAGGGAGCCTATCTGAGGTCTTCACAGTTTTCTTTACTTTTACCTCAAGTAGCCCAAGGGTAAGTTGAAAGAATAGGTATTTCTGAAGAGGCAAGCATGGTTTGCTCAAAAACCCTGGTCTAACACAGAATCCTGATTTGCCTCAATACTGAGCCCATTCTAACTCCCTTTGGACGGCAATGCAGCCAGGAGCAGAGGGATAGGACTTTCTTTTTCTTCAACCAGTTAAAGCTGGAAGCATGTGGACCGCCCATAAATGGGTTTGGTGAGAAAAAGCATTTTAACAAAATTCAACATCCATTTGTGATTTTTAAAGAACTCGACAATCCAAAGTTGCAAAATTCAAAGAAGCCCAACAAACACTGGTGGAACAAAGTACACTATTTGGAGGTGACATGCCAACATGCACCAGACACAGGACCTCCACAAACTTGGCTGAGGCTCTTGTGCTTCCTTTGGATTGATCTACCCATTACCACAATGTATTTTTCAGATATCCATGGAACCTGATGGCACTTGTGCGCAGGTCTTATGAGCACAGCATCACCAATGTGTCAGACCAGCATGTGCACTGTACAATGGTGAGATGATCAAGGTCTGGTAACAGGACTATTTTGGGACAGTATCAGAGAGTTAATGAAACCTTGACAAAAGACAGTATATAATGTTGCTTGATGATAGCACAAACTGCTTTGGGGCCCTCTGCTTACTGGAATAAAGGAGAAACAAACAAAAAAGCATTAGATAAATCAACAGCTACCTACTGATTTGCTCCAAGAAAGAGAAATTGTTTCACAGCAGCTGTCATCTTTTTTTTTTTTTTTTAATATATTTTATTGATTTTTTTACAGAGAGGAAGAGAGAGGGATAGAAAGCTAGAAACATCAACCAGCTGCCTCCTGCACACCCCCCACCAGGGATGTGCCAGCAGCCAATGTACATGCCCTTGACCGGAAATGAACCTGGGACCTTTCAGTCTGCAGACCAATACTCTATCCACTGAGCCAAACTGGTTTTGGCTATCATCCTTTTTTTTTTTTTTTTTTAATGGCTTTTATTTTATTTTTGTTTTTCATAAATATACATATTTTATTGATTTCAGAGCGGAAGGGAGAGGGAGAGATAGAAACATCAATGATAAGAGAGAATCTTTGATTGCCTGCCTCCTGAATCCTTCCCCCAACCGGGGATGGAGCCCTGACTGGGAATCAAACCATGATCTGGTTCATAAGTTGATGCTTAACTACTGAACTACACTAGCTGGGCACAGCTGTAATGCACCAGTGGGGTCTCTAGGCCTACCCTGTGCCCTCTTGCAATATGGGACCCCTCGGGGGATGTCATAGAGCCAGTTTTGTCCTGATCCCGCAGGCCCCTCCCTATGCAGGGCTCTGAACCTCTCCCAATTGGGACTGATTGGGTGCAAGCCCATGGCAGGCTCAGTAGGACCAGGATAAGTGAGAGCGGCAGGTGGGAGCTGCAGGCAGCATTCGACTGTGGGGTTTCAGCCCAAATCCTGCAGGCCACCCTGAGGAACCCCACCAGTTCACGAATTTATTCACCAAGCCTCTAGTAGCTACATAAAAGAGACTGGTGGTTGACAGAGGTGGGACTGTGTGGGGATTGGGAAATTGGTGAGAGGGGTTGAAACATATCATTTCCAGTTATAAAATAAGTCACGGACTATAATGTTCAGTATGCTGACTATCTATATATATGAAAGCATAATATGCAAATCGACTAGACAGACAGTGGAATGACTGATCGGCTATGACATGCACTGACCACTAGGGAGTAGATGCTTAACACAGGAGTTGTCCCCAACCTGCAGGCCCCAATCGCCCAATGGGGAACGGGGAACAGGGTGGGTGGCGGGGCTGGCTGCTGGCGCCCCCCCCCCCCCCCCCCCCGGGGAAGATTGGCTCTGATTGCAGGCCAGGCTTAGGGACCCTAACCAGGCATGAATTTCATGGGGCAGGCCTCTAGTAGTTAATACTACTCTACTGCAAATCCCCCTGTCATACATCCCCATTCTAAATCCAGGTCCTACAGTTTCCTGGTCATTACTCTTTACTTTTAGATGAGGCCTGGTAAGGCTATGAATGCAACTCCTGGTATAATTTGGAAACCAGAGAGTTATGTAATACCTTGGATTTCAGTTATTTCAGCCTTACAGCTGGTAAGAGAGAAGATATTCTTTTAGCAAAAACATAGGCATTTTTCTCATTTTTATACTGTGCCTTGAGCTGAGAACTTAAGCCTTTGAGCCTAAATTATCCCTTTATGATTCCATCTCTGTAGAGCAACTAATCTATCCCATAGTCCTGGATTTCTTCACCCTTTACAGTTTCATGGCAGCAGCCATTTATCAGCCAAAACCTTTCCACTCTTAGATAATACATCCCATCATTTATTTAACCTCAAGTTTGTGTTTTGGAGGTTTCAAAGATATTTTGCTTCAATCATTTTTATTAGCTTTATATTTTACTATTCATACTTAAGTATTTACTCATTTAAAGTCTACCTTTTTACATAGTAGTATGTAATTTTAATTTTCTCTATAGTTTTCAGTTTTCCTAATCTTTTTAACTACATAATCCATTTTTTTTTACCTCTGATTGTAGTGCTGTCTTATAATTCATATATTTAGGGGGTCTCTGTGAGCTTCTTGTTCTATTCAATTGTTCTATATATTCTCATGACTTATGTAAATATAAATGTCTGGATATAAGAGTACCCAGTTATTAATATGAACAAATTAATGTGAAATATCCCTTAGTATAAAAAAATAATGTGAAATATCCCATTAATATTTTTATATTGATTACATGTCAAAATGATATTCTGAATATGCTGGCTTAAATAAAATATATAATTAATATAAATTCCATTTTTCTTTTTATGAAGCTATTAGTAATTATACATGTAACTCACTTTCATTTTCTGTTGGACAGTGCTGTTCTAGACTGTACTCTAGTGAAGTACAATGAAAAGAGAACAGACTAAGAAGAAAGACAAGCATAGATTTAAAGTCTGCCTCCTTTACTTATTAGTATTAGTTCTGTGGACTTGGCAAAATATCTACTTCATAAGGGAATTGTGGGGACTACATTAAAAAAGATAATGTACACAGAAAACATGCTACCTAGTAAGTAACCATCCAAAGCTGTTTTAATATCTTCCTCTATGCTCATTAATTTTGTATATAATATGTATTAAATAAACTAGATTCATATTGAAGTTAACTATAAGAATATTTTAATTCATTATACATTGTCACATGACCATCAAGACCCAGCATTATTTTTAAATGAACAATACTTTAAGAGAAAAAACAATTATTTTACACTTTTCTTCATTCATTTTTTCTATGCTTTAATAAGTCTTTTGCATAGGTAAGTACATTTAGTTAGAGCTATAAGACAACATCGAAATAGACAAAAAAAGAGGCATTCTGCATCTTATCAAAATAACTATATTCAGGAAATTCTTGACTAAATCTTATCTTCAGAAATATTCCCACCCCTTCCACTCCCACTTAAAACAATTTGTAATCTTCCACTTACATTAAAATCATTTTATAGTATAGTTTACCTTGAACATCTTTTTATATTCTTTAAAAGCATTACTTCAAAAACCAGGAAATTCTCTGAAAAATTCTACAAGTAAATAGCAAACGTTATTGTACCTGAGCTTATGAACTTAAAATTGTCTCCACTAGTTCAGTGATTAGTTTCTAAAGTAAAGCTTGAAATGAACATAAATTTCTTGGCTGTAACTATTAATGGTAATTAGAATATTTTAATATCTAATGTAAAGATTTCTGATATTGGGGGGTGGTTACAAAACTTTCTCCAAATTCAAAGGAAATTGTGTTACTGTAACTACAAAAGGAGAGAATCAAGGGGACATCAGAGCAGGTCACTCAAGGGGGAACCCAGCTTGTCCGGGAACCGGGCTCTTGCTCCTGACTGCAGATCCTTTGTCTTAAGAGGTTGGCTCCACAGATAGCCCTTTCTCAAGGAGCTGACCTACTCTCCCTTCTGTTCTTCCCCCTGCTCAGGCTGTGCTGAACTGAAGGTACCTACCTCAGGACAGGAGCCATAGTCCTCAAAGGCCTGGCAGTAGTAAAGTGGAGCAGAAGGACAGGGCACTTGGTCAGAGGAAAGAAAGGTGCTATTAGAAGGGATGTGCGATGGAGGCCAAGGTGATAAGAAGATGTAACAATGGAGAAAGAATATTAAAATCTAAGCTGCCCAATGCATTGTAAACAGCAATAATCTTTCTTAGAAATGTTAGAATTCAGTTGCACCAAAAGAACAAGTATGGTCTGGAATTGGAATAAAATACCTGAGAAGTTATATTTCTCTAGGCAACAAGGTGTTATTTCTGTTTTTAGCAAAAGTTCATTTATGCCTAAATATATTTCTGTCTATATATAAAAAAAGATTTTTAACAAAATGGTCAACCAAAGAATGTTGGGTTTTAATTTTAATCATATCAATTTATTACTAATTTTGGTCTTCCCATTAGTTCCCTATATAAAAATAATAGGTTTCTCAGTAGTAGGTACAATAGCTTTTAAAGAGAACTTGGGCAAAATAAGATAGAAATCATAAATAACCAGACAGTAAACGAAGCAAAATTGTCTAGTATGATATGTACCCTAAAGGGTTTTAATATTTTCCCATAAATTTTTAGATTTTAAAGTAATATTATCTTAATCTAGCATATTGTAAATCATTATAAAAGATTCTAATCTTGAAAAATTATGAAAGACTTCAGATCTCATTAATAGATTTAGAAATGTTAGTTGTTATGTTACTGGTCAGGTTTGGTCTGTATTTTCTGGGCCTCCTAAGGTAGAATCTGGTCATAATCAGTGCTATACATCTGAGAGCAGACAAACGCTTCCTTGTTTGGGGGTTCAGGATAAATTGTAGCTGTTTTTTCTTGGTATGCATCTTCCACAATCTAGAAATAGAAAAAGAGTATTAGTTATATTTTAATGAACAAAGGTTATGATGAGTGCATGGCAGAAGTTTTTGTTCCGAAAAATTAATATATAATTTATATCTTGTCTGTTTTCAAAAATAGCAAGTTGTATTAAAGCACACATATACAAAGAAGATATAAAATGGAAATAAAATATAAATTATGTAGCAAGAGGCGAATATGATAATAGCAACAAAGAGAAGTGTGGATAGAGATTTACAAGAAATCACAACAGGATTTCTCAGATAATGTGGGAAACGTCTTGAAATTACCTGACTGGTAATTAACTGAACTGAATATCGCAATATGCTTACTAAGTTTGAACTTCAACATCTTGCAGTTTTAATAATCTCTATTCTGACCACAGCCTCTTACAAAATCTTCTTTACTCCAGTCTCCTGACCCTGCTCACCTCACCAGCAGGACTCCGTGGGCAGTTTCATCGCTCCTTCCTAGCCTCACAGACCCTGTTTCCACGTCTGTGGCACACGCTCCATTCTAGTCAACTGCATGGGGAGCCCTCAGTGCCTGCTTTCTCCTGTCATGGCTCTCTCCCAAAATGTCCTACTATCCCTGACCTCCCTGGGTTATGTGGTTACACATTATGCCTTCATCCTCCTTTTCAAAAATAAAATAAAAAAGCAACTTCCTCTCAGATTTCCCACCAGTAATTTCAAACCATCCTCGGTTGAGTCTCCATTTAACTCTCACCACTCCTCTGAGAAAATTCCAATTAATCTGAGAAAACAATTTCAATTTCCCTTTTCATCAATTCAAACTATCTCCATAATGAAAAATTATGGTTGTAAAGACTGTGCTATATTATGGAGAAATGTTTATGAAAATATCAGAAAACAAAACACCATGCATTATTAAATGATGTTAGAAAGGAAAGCAAATGCATGAAAAAAAGACTGGAAGCACACACACCAAAATGATGAGATGCTTCTGTTAGAAAAGGAGAATTTAGGCATGCCCGTCTTCTATTTTCCTAAAATGCATCGTTTCATTTCTGACATAGACTATGTGGAATTTCACTCCTCTTTCTGCTTCCAGGACACAGACTCTTAATGATCCTCTCAGTGAAATCTTCCCTCCCTCCTCATCAAAGCCAAACTCTCTGGAAGAGTGGCCTGGATTGTGCTGCCTTTTTCTATTCTCCCTGGACTTCTTAAGTTCTTGTACCACTGAAATTGCTCTTTGTAAAAGTTTCTTATGACTTCTTAAGTATAAATAAAAATTGTCATCATTCAAACGAGTTTTTCTCACCAGGACTTGGTTTTCTTAATCACAATGTCCACCCCCATCCTGAAAGTGTGTCTTCCTTGAAATCATGACTTCTCTTCCTAACTGCTTTCTTTCTTCTGTCTTTTGGCAGAAAAGAAACGATGTTCTATCCTTTTCTTTCCTTTCCTTTCCATACTTGCTCTCTTGTAATCACAACTACTACCCGTATGTGGTGCAATAACCATTCAACCTAGTTAAAGACTAGTAGACACACATCAGGAGAAAATACGAGCATACTTTTATAAATAAATAACCAAACAGATTATCTAAATGGTTTTTGAATGATTACTTGAAGCACTGACCCTCAATCAATTCGATAAATAATGACATCTGAATCCAAAATGGTGTCATTTTGATAAACCTGCTAATAACTTTGGTTTTTAACCTGAAACAATTTCGCCTCTGGGGGACCAGTTGGCAATGGTCTGGAAACATTTTTGATTGTCACAACCATGCGGAGGCTACTGGCATCCATTGGGAAAAGGCGGTGCTGCTAAATATCCTTCAATGCCCAGGACAGCCCACAACAGAGTCTTCCAGACAAAATGTGCATGAGGTTGAGAAACTCTAGCTTAAATATAAACACATAATTACTATTATGGGCTGAACTATGCCACCCCAAAATATTGAAGCCTTTACCTCCAGTACCTCTGAGTGTGGCTGTGTTTGGAGCAGGGTCTTTAAGAGAGAATTAAGTTAAAACGAGGCTGTTTGGGTGGGCCCTAACCCACATTGACTGGTGTTTCTAGAAGGTAAACGTACAGAGACACCAGGGATATACATACACAGAAGAAAGACCCCATGAAGACACAGAGAAGGCAGTCACCTACAAGCGGAGGAGAGAGGCCTCCAAAAACATTAGTCCTGCTTATGCCTGAATCTTAGATTTCTAGCCTCCAGAAATACGAGAAAATAAGTTTGTTTTAAAATCACCCAGTCTGTGGTATTTTGCTATGGCAGCCCTAGCAAACTAATACAACTATATTGCAAAAATATCAATTTCGCTCTCAGTTACAAAAGATTTCTCTAATATTAGGTTCTTTTTGGCTGATTCCTTCAAAGGCTCGCCTACCACCCCAACAGCTTTGAGTGCTTTGCCGTCATTGCATTGTCCTTTGCCCTGTGTTAATAGTTGTGACCTTTAAGATGCCGCACACCATGGAAACGCAGGTCCACCCACCCTGGAGACACGGACAAGGCAGGTAGGTTAGAGTCTAAATGTCACCCTCCCACACCTGAAACATGTTGGCAACTTTCATAACTGTGATATGGAAGATACCAATTAAAAAAAGGTAAAGTGTAAAAGACCTAACAGAGAGGAAATCCTAAGGAATCACTTAAATTACAGGAGAGAAAAAGATTGATGGGGGAATTAATGATTCAGCTGATTCTTCCATTGCTACAGATCAGAGTCCCTAAGCTCTGCCAAGGCTCTGTGCCTTCTGACATAATAAGGTGACAGAAATTTCAAGAAAGTGGATTTTTAATACCTAAAAATGCATATTTAACAATAGAAGGAAGGAAAACCAATGAGGTTGAGCAAGCACAGTTTTACCTTTACTGCGATTTTCAGAGAAATATCTCTAATGATGTTCAAAGGAGGATACAGGCGGCCCTCTGCCAAGTGCTTATCTGACACTTCCTGAGCTATGACCTTAAAAAAAAGAAAAACAAAAAATGTTTACACTTCACACAATAGGACGTGAAGTTATGAGGATAATTAGGTGATGGTACATATGTGGTCACATATAGAAGCAGATCACATGAATGTGATCATCTAATTGCACCTCCCTCTTTATCAGTGGGAACACCGAGCCCAGACAGGCTTGGTGACTGGTGGGATCTCACCAATAGCGAAAAAGACAGGGACAGAATTTGGGTTTTCTCTTAACCCAGTTCCTGTCCTACTGTACCATTAAATGCCAGCAGCTCTCCCATTTGCTACACGAGAGGAACAGGGAGAGAAGAGTAGGAAGTTACAAGAGGATGACAGAGAGATGGAAAAGGAGCCTGAAAGCCGAGGAGGGAAGGTGTGCAAGGCTGATGATGCCCTTCTCCCAGCTCACATAATCTCCCACAAGAGGGGAAACAGAAGGCTGAGAAACCTACTTCAGAGCCACCTTGCAGGTAGGATTTTAGTTTCCCACAGATTCTGGAGTATCTGGATCACCTAACTAGCATCAGCGTCTGCTGTCGGCAAACCATCCCCATTTCTAAGTCAAGCAGTGCACACACGCACACTTAAACATTTGCTAAGAGGGTAGATAGCGCTTATGTTCAGTGTTCTGACCACAACAACTTTTCACATGTCAATCATAACTCAGTAAAGTGGCTTTAAAAATAGGAGAAAACTTGGCATCATGTGCCTCCTGAGGTGTTGCCCTGAGAAGGAGACAATTACTAGGCATTCAGGGCTCCTCACAAAGCCATGGAACTTGAGTTAAATCAGAAGGAACCAGTCAGAGGCCTAAATTGAGGAACACTGTAAAACAACTGGACTGGATTGGACTCTCCAATGTTAATGCCATAAAGGGAACAAAAGGCTAAAATATTCTTACAGATTAAAGGATTAGCCTAGGCTCTATGAAGGTCCTTTTAATGGATAATTGTCAAAATTGAATTTGGATTGTGCTTTAAATAATAGTATTATTAATGTTCCTGAATTGATAACGTACATTGATCACATAAGAAATTTCCGCCGAAAACGGTTTGGCTCAGTGGTAGAGCATGGGTCTGTGGACTGAAAGGTCCCAGGTTCGATTCCGGTCAAGGGCATGTATGTTGGTTGCGGACACGTCCCCGGTAGGGGGTGTGCAAGAGGCAGCTGGTAGATGTTTCTCTCTCATCGACGTTTCTAGCTCTCTATCTCTCTCCCTCTCTGTAAAAAATCAATAAAAATATATATGTATTAAAAAAAATAAATTTTCCAAAATAAATACTTGGGGTAAAGAGGCATAATATCTGTAAGTTGTTTTCAAATGGTTCACCAATAAAATACTATGTATATGCATTTAATAGGTGAGTGCGAGGACACAAGCGAAGAGAGGTGGCGTGAGGACAGGAGGCAAGGCTTGCCTCCCAGAAGTGGACAGGCTGCTGCACGTTCAATGCCAAGCCAGGAGGGCTGCCCTGCGGGCACACTGGGTGCTCCCCTCAGAGGCCCGGGGACTGTCCAGAGCGCCAGGAGAGCCAGCGATCTCTGTGTGAGATATTAAACTGTCCAGGACAGTTTTCAGCATTGGTGCCAGGCCATGAGATTTCGAGTTGCATAAGATATCTAACTAGCATTTTTACAATAACCCTAATAGTTACTTGCAGTTGCCAATCTAAAAATTCACCTAGATCTTCTGCTTGTTATTTTGATTAACTACAAATATAATCTAGATGAAAAGGACTTTCTTCTTTGTAGGGCCCTCTAACAGTGAGCCCATGTGGCACTGCATTTGTTCTTCTTGCTAAGATACATGAGTATTCTGTGTAATTCAATTAAGTATTACTCAGTTTCTACAATATGATTTAGCATCATACTAGGTGCTACTGATGTTTTAAAAGAAAAATATGGAAAGCTCTCTTTTTTTAAAAAGGATGACTTACAATTTAATCATAAGGCAACACTTAATTGTTTAAAAAAAAGGAACTGGCATAAAAGCACTAGGAATAAAATGTAAATGCTGGTATGTTCAATGAAGATAGCTATGGCTAAGGAGAAAGACCACGAGCAGCCAGAGTGGTCACAAGAGGATGAGGGGGACGTAAGCAATAACCTGAAGGGTAGGCTTCAATTGGAATAATTTTCAGAGTTTTCCACGCAGGATAATAGATAGTAGATCATAGAGAGAAATTACATGTAAGTGTGTAAGCATGGAAATTTTGGGACGAGGGAGACTGAAAAGGATGTTGGGCTTCTAAGCTTTGGTGCCTGCTTAGAAAGGCCATGTCATTAATGCGAAAGCAAATACTGAAGGCAAGGGAAGAGGAGCAATATGGCTTTACACATCTTATGTTTAAGCAATCAGCAGGGTATTTCTGTGGAAATGCCCATTGGATAAGAAGACATGGTGAAGATGATAATAGAGATACACAGATTTGGCCAATTTTTGAATGATGGTAATGGAAATAAGAGAATGGATGAGATCTCTCAAACCAAAAGGGAAAAAAAAAAAAAAGGACCAAAAATGAATGCCAGAAAAGTGCTCATAACAAAAAAACAAACAAACAAAAAAAGACATGAAAGGAGGACACTGAAATCAATGAGGTGGTGTAAAAACCAGAATATTGTTTTGAAGCCTAAGTGAAAAGTAGAAAGCCCAAAAGATTTAGCCAGAGAGATCCCAAGCTCTGATAGGAACAACCATAATGACATCAACGTATTTTATTTATTTTTCTTCATAGTTTTTTGGTATTACTTTTTCCTGGATAGTAAATGGAAAGTTGTTTTTTGTGTGTTTTTTTCACTCAACTTGTCACTAGAGGGTGCTGGAGTTATTTAGGAAAGAAAACTTGGGCTACTATGAGTAAAATACCTTTTTTTCTCGCCTTATGATGTATCTGCTATAAAATATAATCATTATGGTTTCCTTAATGTAACAGCTTGGAAAAGCTCTTTTAGTAATAAGACATGCAGTTACGTTCAACAAGACTTTTTGAGTTAAAAAACGCTGAGACATAGCTGCTGTGCTTTTATTGCAGGAACAAAAAAGAAAGAAGTGAAACATTATCGCTTCCAGACTTCTGTTCCCACAGAATGACTCCGAGCCTGGACACTGGGATTACACTCCTTTAGATCACATCAATTTCATAAGAGTCTTGGTTGGCATTTTCATTGAATATTAATTGTTATTTCATTCAGTTCAGTTATAATGTTTGTACAGTGGTTTAATTTTAAGAGAAGAAATTCACTCTAATTTTCATTCATGAATTGTATCATTTTTGAATGGTATCAACTCATGAACATTCTGATAATCAAAAGCTCATGATTTTACATCTGATGGGAACTGGAATTTCATGTTACCTTTTATGCTATATCTAATAAGTACGTAATAAAGTGCTTTGCCTCTAAGGGTTTTGTATCTTTTGCCAGGATTTATGAAACTGTGGTGGGCTAATTTGTTAGCTTAACAACATGGTAAAATTTCAGAGCTTTCTCAGTTCGTAACAGTAGTAGCTTAGCAGAGCTCCCGTAGTGGGTCTTCTCTGTGATATTCTCAGGATCTGTCCTGAAGGCCCACACTAAAATCCACCTCTATCCTTTTAGCAACATTATAAACAGCTAATTCCCTGTTTTAATTTCCTTTCCATTAAAAATACCAGAGTGGTTATGCCCTGGTCGGGTGGTCAGTTGGTTCAATACTTGATCGGGGCACATACCTAGGTTTCAGGTTTGATTCCTAGTCTGGGTGCATAAGGAAGGCAACTAATGTCTCTCTCTCTCATCTCCCCACTCCTTCCTCTCTCTCTAAAATCAATACCAGCATATCCTTGGGTGAAGATTAAAAAAAAAAAAAATCCTAGAGTGTTTTCTGATTTCTACACTGAACCCTGAATGATAAACACTTCTTCACTATACCAAATCAGGCTTTCATTTTAAATCTTCACAATGCCACTAATATTTCTTTAAGTAGAGAAATATTTATCACTTAACCTATAAATTAGAGATATTTTAATTTGAAAAAATTGATTTCAGGGAGGGAGAGAGAGAAAGAGATAGAAACATCAATGATGAGCGATTGATCAGCTGCCTCCTGCATGCCCCCTCTGGGGACTGAGCCCATAACCAGGGCATGTGCCATGACCAGGAATTGAACCATGGACCTCATGGTTCATATGTTGACATTCAACAATTGAGCAACACTGGCCTGGCTGGAAACAAAATTTTTTAATTGTCTCACTATTGGCACAAAATTTGAAAGTATAAAGATTAAAAAGGGGTTCCATTTAAGAAATCTTAACACAATTTTGTGGGTTTTTTGCTGGCTACTTAAGAACAATTTTTTTTTTTTTATAAGTGACTCAGTATGAACCTGCCACCTGCCCCTTATTCTCTCTCCACTGGGAGAGATTTTCCCTCCTTCAGCTATACCTTCTAGGGAGTGAACTAGATAAAGGCAACAGTAGACAGCTACAGAGAGGTGCTTGGTATTTTACAGCCCGGGAGAACTTAAGAGTATTTCACAGTACCTCCGCAGTAGTGAGAAAAACCTTGTCCGTGATATGCCTCAATCCACACGCCACAACACCAAGGGCAACTCCAGGAAACACATAGGCGTTGTTGCCTTGGCCAGGATACAGGGTCCGACCATCTGGAAGAGTGACTGGATCAAAAGGACTGCCACTGGCAAAAATCGCACGCCCCTACAACACAGACACACAACCGTGAAAAGAAGCCGGCTCCTTAAAACAAATGTACCACAGCAGAACTATCCCACTGAGCATTTAGAAAGAAGTTCAATTTTTCATCCCTAGTTAAGTCTGGGCAAGTTGTTATGATGTTGGCAGTAAGTTCTTGAGTGGGTGATTATTACCACTCTCCACCTTCCTCTCCACTCCTAGAGGAGCACAGGACACCCGAAAGCTGGTCCCACTCTGCAGTGGTCCAACCTACAGGCCTGTCACCCATCTCTAATAGGCTTCCAATGATAGATTTCTGAAGATAAAAATGATACATTAATATTGGAGTATTGGAAAGAATGACATTCTAGGTTAGAGTTTAGGGATTAACACATTTCAACAGTCACTAGGACAAATTTTACATATTTCTACATTGTGAAGAATTCATGAAAAATCATATAGGAAATAAACCCATTAGAACAAGTGGGATTAGCAAATAAGATTAATTTACCAATAATTGTCAGAGACTGTCTTTACTTTTTCCTAGATTCATATTTAGTCACAGTGCTTTTGAGGAACTTCATGTATTACATGCTTTAGATGGCATTAACCTGGGGCATGTTGGATGCCACATCCTATACTGCTGACCAAAAGGGAAGCATCTGTCTGATCTATGTGGGGAGGGTGGAGATGTCTTTAAAAGCATCTGGGCTTCTCAGACAGGAAGAGGAAACCCTGGACAAACAAAGCGTCACAGCCTAAGAAATGCACTGGAACAATCTGATGTCCCACATCCCCAAAGCACAGTGTAATGATGATAAGCTGGGTTAGAATTTTGATCCCTCTTACATCTGGAGCAGTGACTGTAGACCTTGTCATCTCATGGCACACAGAACTAATTACTAAAGTTGCACAGCACTCCAAAAAATAGCTGATATTTTTTTGCCAATCTGAGAAAAAATAGTTTAGATTAATTTTTACTCCAAAGTGACTTTGTGTCCATGGATTATGCGTACATGCATATAAGTTCTTTGGTTAAAAAACCAAATGCTCATACTTATATATACATATTTCTGGTACCAAGAATTAACCAATTATCCTTATTATGCAACATGACCAATAAGATGCAACTAAATTATATGACGTATTTATTTATGGTTTAAGTCAGGGCATTCACACTGGATGGCTATTGTTGTGTTTGCTGTTGTCATTTTTTATTTGACAATCTAAGAAAAAAGAGGTCAGTGCCCCTGACTAACTAGTCAGGTAATACATGTTTCAAAAAAAATTTCATTGAATTTACTGGGGTAACATTGGTTACCTTCCATCACCATTTATCCCAACTAGATCCTCTTTTACCTCCTCCCACTTCCTTTCCCCCTGTAATCACCATACTGTCATCTGTGTTCCTGAGATTTTTTTGTTTTTTTTTTGGGGGGGGGTGTTGCTTTTCTTAATCATTTCCACCCAGCTCAGAAACCTCCCTCCCCTCTGACAGCTGTCAGTTTGTTCTCTAGGGTTTGCATGTTTTAAAAATTCGTGTGGCACACCAGTTGAAAATCGCTGAACTAGAGTCTAAACCCATTATGATATTAATAATATTAACTTATTCATTTTACCAATGTCAGAGAATATCCAATGTACAAAGGTAAAATTGTATAATGAGTCAACCTATTCAGGATATAAAAAGATGAAAACAGATGAGAAAGAAAATAAAAATTCTCATGTAGGTCTCTATAAGACACTACTATGTGTTATACAAGATTAGGTTATATTTTTAGACAAATATAATACCTTCAGCTTTGTTTAGCAGATAAAATATTTTATTACAAGTAACTTTCTAATGTAACTAAATTAATATTTGATATATATTAAATAAACATTTATATGTACTATTTGGATGTACATACACCTTTGAAAATTTATAGGAAGAGACCTTCAATATTGCATTTATGCATGTTTAACCTCCTTCCCTCCTTCACTCCCTCTCCTCCTGCCCATGGCTCTATAATCATCATATTTTATGGACGAATGGCAGTATGTAAATGATAGCTAGATAAGCATTCTCATATACATAAAATGTTAATATGGAGAAGGAAATCTCTCCATACCACTTTTGGTATAGTTCTTCTAGGTTCAATAATCTTTTTTTGTATTTTGTATTTCTAAACTTTCTTAACAGCTTCACCTGTGCCCACAGCTGCGGAGACTCACATCCAGCCGCGGGCAGACACTGCTTTGTTCTGTAATCCTTTGGCTGAACCAGTGCTTACATTTTCAGCCTCAAGTGACTTTCAATTTTATGTACAGGGACACGGAACATTAAGCGAGATCCTACGAAAGAGTTTAGGCCATTTGCATCAAATGTATTCAAACTTAAAAACACAAGTATATAAATTTAGGTAATTTTGTTTGACTATCACAGCTGAGTCTATAATCTCTTGAGACCTATAAACTATACAAAACAAAATTATTACTTAAATACTTAGTATGCCTACTATGTGCAATGTTAAAATTTGGTTATTGCTCAGAGAGTTGTTGTTTTTTTTTCTCCTTTAAAGATTTAAGAACTACTATTGAGGTAAGTTCCCCAATCTAGAGCTGAGATAAAAAATTTAAATTATTGAGGACATTGATGCCACGCAAATAAGAGAAATAAACAATGCAGTAGCTCCTTGCCAACATTTCATCAATTCTAGTCATAAGCATTTAGGACATAACATTAAAGAAGTGGGGCCATCAAAGTCTGATTTGTGCAGGGGCATAACTTTGTGCTATGTTTACTTTTTCTAGTTCATTTTGGATTTATTTCCAAAATAAAAGTGTTAGATATCTATGACTCAATTTATATCTTTGTTTTGTTTTAAAGACTTTTCAAACATTTGAAGGGAAGAAGGCTCTGTCAACATATCAGTTAAATATACAGGATGTCACACAAAAAATGTATACACAATGTCTATAGACTCTACTACATGTTGAAAATAAAATGGATTTTAATAAACACTGCCTTTATAATTATTTAAAGTGTGCACACATTTTGGGGGGACACCCTATATAGGGTGAGGCAAAAGTAGGTTTACAGTTGTCCATATGAAAAATAATAAAATAATAGACATACACACACACACACACACACACACACACACACACACACACACATATATATATATATATATGCCTAAGTGATCATTACAACTTGTTGATTGAATGACCGGTTGACCAGGAGACCAGTCGCTATGCTGTGCACTGACCACCAGGGGCAGACACTCAACACAGTAGCTGCTCCCTGGTGGTCAGTGTGCTACCACAGCCAACCTCCTGTGGTCCCTTTCCCCAGCCAGCTGGCAGGCCCCAATCAGCCCCAATAAGGACTGCTCCAGATGGCCCCGTAGGCACCGACTGACAGCCAGCATGAGGGACTTCACCATGCACAAATTCATGCAACAGGCCTCTAGTTAATAATAATATAAAAAATAAATAGATAATACAAGAATAAACTCTGTTTCTCATACAGCTGCACACCTAATTTTGCCTCACTCTGTATATTAATACAAAAATAGCATAAATAAGTCACTTTGGGGAAACAGTAAAGAACTGAAGCTTTGAACCCCTATGTTCATAGCAGCACAATCTACAATAGCCAGAATTTGGAAACAGCCTAGGTGCCCGTCAGCAGATGATTGGATCCAAAAACTATGGTACATCTACACAATGGAATACTATGCTGCCATAAAAAAGAAGGAATTCTCATCATTTGCAGCAACCTGGATGGAATTGGAGAACATCATGCTGAGTGAAATAAGCCAATCAATGAAAGAGAAACACCACATGACCTCACTCATTTGTGGATGATAAAGAACATTATAAACTGATGAACCAAAAGATAGATATAGAGACACTATATCAACAAGTAGACTGTCAAATTACAGCGGGGAGGGGAGGAAGATCTGGGGGAGATAATAGATCAACTGAAGGACTTTTATGCATGCATATAAGTACAACCAATGGACACAAAACTCTGGGGAGGGAGGGGATGTGTGGGAGGGAGGGAGGGAGGCAAAAAAAAAAAATCAATAAAATATATTAAAAAGAAAAAAGAAAAGAAAAAAAAAGAACTGAAGCTTTGAGAACTCCGGCCTCAGTTTGGCTGGATGTCAGAGTGCTGCCCAGATACTCCACCCACGGCGTCAAAACCCAACCCAGGGTTAGCAAAGCAAAAATAAGACTGTGGTTTTCATACTGTGTGCTTCAGTGTTTTGAAATAGCTAGTTAAAAGTTATTTTAATAAGCATCTAGAATCAAGCTTTTTCCTTTTTAACTTTTATGTTTTAACCTTAGATATTCCAAATCACTTGAGGAAAATTATCAACAAAACATTACCAAACTTATTTCATTTTATTGAAGAAGAGGATTTTTTTTACAACAGCATTCTAGAATATAGTTCTTTTCCCTTCTGACCTGTTCACCTTTTTTTTTCAATCTTGCTTGCATAATTTTTAAAATTTAAGTTGTAAGTTCCATTGATATCTTGCGCTTCCCTATAATGAATCAAAATTTGATAATTAAAATATCAGTTGTGCTTTTGCTTTACCTGGGTTGCTTTATAACACTGCTCTGCAGTGCATTCTGCTTTGCTGGTTGGATTACTCAGAGCAAAAATAATAGGCCGTTCATTGAAGGCAGCCATGTCTTTGAGGATTTGTTCGGAGAATGCCCCACTAATTGCGGCAGCTCCTGAAATAGAAATGAGAAACCAGTGAATTGGACTATCATCTGTTAATAAATCCAAGAAGCCCATGCCCAAACAACAATGAAAAGGTCACTTTTTAATAGATGCTAAATAACATTTGTATCAAGGTGACAAAAAAGATAAGTTTATTAATGTCAATTGCCTTTAGGTTTACATATCTAGAAGTACCGTATTTTTCGGACCATAAGACGCTCCAGACCATAAGACGCACCAGATTTTAGAGAAGGGAAATGAAGAAAAAAAGATTCTGAAACAAATAGTGTCCTAAAATATTTTATGTGCATTAAAACCCAACATCACAGTCATAAACACATGTAACCAACCCTGTAAAGTAAACAGCAGCATTTAGAACCATTTTAGAGCCAGGCAAGCACACAGAGACCACACAGAGCCGGGCAAGTAAAAAAACTTTTTTTTTAAAGTATATGTGTAGGTTATATTTGGACCATAAGACGCAGGGGCTTTCCCCCCCCACTTCTGGGGGGGAAAAAGTGCGTCTTATGGTCCGAAAAATACGGTATCTAAAAAATCACAACTATAACATTTGACTCATAATACACTGAGTTGGTAACTGATCACTAGAAATTTTGATTACAGGTATTTTTAACAGGACATTAAAAATGTGTCCAAAATGGCCATGTCCGGGTAGTTCAATTGGTTAGAGCCTCGTCCCAATATGCCAATGATGTGGGTTTGATCCCCAATCAGGGTACATACAAGAATCAAACAATTAACACAGAAATAAGTGGAACAAGACATCTCTCTTTCTCTTTCTCAAATCAATAAGTAAAAAATTTATTTCTCTATAAGAAATATTGTATATGAGTATATTTCAGTCACTAGGTCTATAAAGTAATTGTGTTTTATAAACCAATGCTAACATTTAAGACAATCATCCAATTCAATTAAAAATCGAAGTATGATGTGTTGAAAGCTTAACAGAGAATGAAGCAATTTGCATAACGGAAATGAAAAAAAGGCAATTCCTGATAGAAGATATTTTATAAACGATAACAATAAAGGCTTCCTACAGTTGCAATCATGGAGTATATGTTTTTATTATGGTTATCAACATTGTTCTCAATATTGTCATCTGCTTTATAAGAGCTTGTAGGAATGGAGTATGACAGAGTAAGGGCTGACATTATATACACACAAAATACGATTAAGTTTCATGGCTCTCTTTGTGTTCTTTTCAACCACATTAAACTTGGCCATAATAAACATTTCACAGTGCACATGCCATGTTAAGCTACTGTGTTAAGTGCTATGAGCAATACAAAGCTATGTGAAATATGGTCCCTGTCTTCAAGGAGGGTCCAGTTCAGTGTTTCTCAGCTCTGGCTATATGAACAGTCTGGGTTGGACAATTCCTTGTTGTGGGGGCTTTCCTGTGCATTCCTAGTCTCTACACACTAGATGTCAGTAATGCTGACCCCATCCCTCCTGTCCTCCCAGTTGTTTCAACCAAAAATATATCCAGGCCTTGTCAAATGTTTCCAATTGTGGGCGAGCTCAATCCCATTAAGAGCCACTGTCCATTGGGAGCAATCAGCTTCGGAAAGTGTTGAATGTGCCAGGTAGTAACAGGCTGACAGGGTTGGCAGAGGGGGCTGCACACTTCACCTGGGATCAGTGAGGCTAAGAAGACAACATGAATTTACAAATCTAGGTGTCCAGGGGTACCGTTGCTTCGGTGAATATATAATTTTGTTTGTCAATTCCGAATGTTAGAATTTCAGAAAGCGAAACTATGCCTCATAAATCCGTAGTTAAGAAAAAAATTCGGGTGAAAATGGGGTCAGGTGGGGTTTATGTGAGGGAGGGAAACATTTACCTATGAGAGCAGTTGGTTTTATTTCTTGAACAATGTCTTCTAGGTTTTTCATTTCTTTATGTTCATGAGCAAATTCCTCCTTCTCTTTTGTTAAGGCAGCACGCCCCTAAGTAAAGCAAAGAGGAAGAAATGATAAATCTGCCAAACATATGGGAATCAAAGAAATTTCATAATACTACCCATATTGCCAGTATTTATGCTTAACATTTTTATGTTAACAGCTAATCTTAAACTCTCTTCTCCAATGATCAGAGTATCATTTCACTCATTCTTTTAAGAAATATTTATGTCTCAGACAATGTTTTGGCAATGGGGATATAACAGTGAGCTAAATAAAGTCTTTCCCTTATTTATCTAGTATTTAATATTAAAAATCCTAATCTGAAAGACATCTGTGAGAAACTGACATTAACAAAGGGTAATGCAAAATGTCATTTAAACAAAGATACTGTTACTAAAGATTGTTTCAATATAGCAGTGTCTCAGAAGATAGATCTGGCTCAGAATGTAGATCTGGCTATAAGTGGAATCTAAACAAAAACAAAAACAAAAAAACACCCCACTGCCCTAGCTGGTTTTGCTCAGTGGAAAGAATGTCAGTTTGAAGACTAAAGGGTCTCAAGTTCGATTCCAGTCAAGGGCACATCTCCAGTAAGGGGCATGTAGGAGGCAGCAGATGAATGATTCTCTCTCATCATTGACGTTTTTATCTCTCTTCCCCTCTCCATTCCACTCTGAAATCAATAAAAATGTATTTTACAAAAATAAATAAACCCCACTAATGTATAGATACAGAGAACAGATTGGTGGTTGCCAAAGGCGGCAGGTGGGGGATGGGCAAAATGGGTAAAGGGTGTAAAAAGTTACAAACTTTCAATTATGAAATAATTAAGTCCTGGGAACATAATGTATAAATACCATGGTCACTATAGTTAATAATACTGTATTATACATTTGAAAGTTGCTAAAAAAAAAAAAAAAGATATTAACAAAAGTTCTCACCACAGGAAAAAAACATTTAACTCTGTGGTGATGGATGTTAACCACATTATTGTGGTGAACTTCTCACAATATAAACAAATACTGAAACATTATGTTGTACACCTGAAACATATAATGTCATATGTCAATTATATCTCAATTTTTAAAAATATTTAATTCATTTAGAGTCAAATTTGAAGCTTCTTGTTCCATATTTATTCCAGGAGAGAACACTCTAATTTCTAGTAATATTAAGTTGAATTTCGTTAATCCATATTCTTTTCATCATGCTTATTACAAAAAATACAGTCAAAAGAATCATACAATTTCAGTTCCAAATTTCATCAGGAAGCATAACCTTATGTTCAATAAAATCCATCTATTATCACAGCCTTTTTAGAACTTAGTCGTAAGTCTAACAACAAACAGTTATGTAAAGCAGGTCTGATTTTGTGAGTAAACACTATATATTCTCATTTCCTTGTAATATTTAAAATAAAACAATGAAATATTATAATTATCACTACAGTATTAGAGGTAACCCCATACTCACCTGGTGTCCCCATTCCTCACATCTCTTAGTGTCACAACTGGGAAATCTATATCATTTACATATCTCAATCACAAATTAGTTAAGTATCATCCTAAGATATGGCTAGACTTAATGATAATTTATTAGTCACAACTAAGAAAATAGAAGTATTTGAGTTGCTATAGAATTCCCCCCAGATATTTTGATAATTCAGACTCTGACTTAGGCCCCAATTCCTCTTTATCCCTTTACTGGGTCAATATTCTTTGTAATGTACTTCATAGTTCCTTTCACAAAAGGTAGAGTATACTTTCCTGCCCCTTTGTCTTTGGATGTAAAGATGTGGCTTGCTTTGATCAATAAAATATGAGCTGAAGTGAAAGAGAGCCAGTTCCAAGCGTAGTTAGGCCTTAAGAGGAATTGTTGGCACTATTTGTTCTCTTGTGCCTTGGCCATCCTTTTAGAAGTGCACAACCTGCTTGCTTGCTGGTCCAAGGGGGATGACAGCCTTGTGCAGCGGACCTGGACCTAACTTGCAGCTTAGAGTCACCCAGCCAACATTCTCAGAGCTACCCCATCTGACTTCCTGTGCAGTTGAGGCTGAAGGGCTAAACTATAGTCCCCAGACTCTTGCAGCTATGGTTTCTGGTTTAAACATAGCGGTCACCAAGCTGATGTACCTTCACAGGACCTTGAAGGAGAAATGAGCATCATGAAGTGGTGGCTACATGGCTCTTCTGGAAGCTTGTGGTGGTGATGTTTGTTTTCAGGCACATGTGGCAGTCTTTAGTGTCTAGTCCATCACAAACAGGTGGGTGCTAAGTAATGGTGGAATGCAGCTACTATATTGGACACTTTCCTGTTTATGGTTGAGACATTGAATCTTGAGTGAGAAGCAAGAGCAGCGCCCTTGCTAATGTGTAGATTTGTATGAGAAGAACTACTCAGAGGTAAGCCTGGTTCTTACTTCTTCAAAAGTTTAGAGATGCTTCCACAGACAAGAGAACTTGTGTAATGTGTGCTAGGTTCTCTAACATAGATAATTATTCACCTACTCCAAACCAGCTATAGTCATCCAATGCAATGTTATACCATATAATTTTGAGGGCTGCTAAAAAAAAATCATATTTTTCAGGGAAGACTGGATGAATCGCAGGCTTTGCCTATTGGTCTTTTGGATTATAGTCTAACTATGTCATATTACTTTTATGGCCAAACAGGATCCTTTTTCATGCTGTGGCAGAGAATTCTAATTGTCCACCAATTAACTCTCTACTTTTAAAAAAGTAAATGTTTATTTTATTGTGATAAAAAACACTTAATATGAAATTTACTCTCTTAATAAACAACTTCTCTTTTTCTTTGGTTGCCATTCTCTCCTTTTTAATAAGATTTCCCAGTTTTAGCCAACCATATGGCTACTCAGGTGCAAACTATATTTCTTAGCTCCTTGCAGCCTGAAGTGAGATGAGACTGAGACTACCTAATGGCCAAAAGGACAGAGTGGAAGTTATGTGAGCAACTGCTGTGATGATGTATCTTTAAAAAGGAAGGAGGCACAGTCCCCCATTCCATTCCTCACACTCTGAAATACAATGAAAAATATTTAATGTGGGTTAGACCCCTAAGTTTCCCTGGAATGAGAAGCAAGTCATAAAGACAGAATAAACAGTGTCTGAAAAGAAAAGATGTATGCTGCTATCATGAGCATCTTCCTTTATCAATAATAGTAACAGCACTGACAGTTCCTACCCCCTGAAGCCAGCACTTGGCCAGAAGATGCATCTGGTGAGAAACATAAATTAATCACAGCCTCGCCCCCAAGTGTGGATTCTTGGTGGTGACTTGGGAATGCTGACAGAATACTGAGAGGAGGCCAGGAATCATGAAATAGTAATACTTGCATAACTGATGGGCTTTACTTGTTAAAAAGAAGAATCAAAAGACAAAATAAAGGTCTCCTAAGTATTTTCTATACCATTTTCAAACTTGATGTGATTATCTGGTTTAGAATTAAAAACTTTTTGGAACGTGACCTTCTCTGGATCTAGTAATATTTAGGCAAATTGCCTTTACCTTTGGATTTCTATTTTATGGACCAATGGCTCACTTTTCTCCTGTTTTCAAAATCTAATTTTGAATCCATACTCTTTATGCCAATACTTAAGTTGGATATAAGATATAGAAGATTTATTTTCCCTTCATTCTCCCTTTCCAGGATCCTTGTTTGCTCAGCGTTTTTGCTATCTTTTGGTAAAGTGCTTGTGGGCACTTATCTCAGAAATCCCAAATTCTAGAGTTTCTTTCTTTGTTTTTTAAGTCTCTAATTACAACAAATGTATTATGGATAGCTGGGAATTTCTTTTGAATGTTATTGCTTTTTAAGTGCCCCTCATTTTGTTTGGTGCTGATTCTTAGTACAGTATAGAAGATACAATATAACAAATTATTTCCTTTATTAAAAGTACATACATTCTGGTAAGGGTAGGAAGGATAGGTGGTAAAGGGTGTCAAGATTTTGGCTTAACATTCCATTATCCGGGGTATGTATAAAAAATCAATTATAGACTGCCTACAAACGCACGCATGCATGCAGGCATGAAAAGAACTCTTCCACGAGTGTCTACCTTGAATCCACGCCTGCTTACGCAATCAGCCCCATTTTACTGGCCTATTTTGTTGCCATGTCATTAATGTATTTAGTTGAATCTGACCCTGTTGGATCTGCAGACGGGCCTTCCCAGAGCATTGTCAGTAACGCTTCACTACAAGACTTTCAGTGAAGGTATGTGCGCTTGTTAAAGACCTCAGAGCTGTGTTTCATCATCTCAGGACAGACTTTAAAAAGATAAATGATGTGGCAAAAGTATTTTCCATGCTAGAGCATAACAAAGGCTGCAGAATGGTCATAATTTAAGATAAAAGTATGTTAAAACCATCAATATTTAATACTGTTAAAAATCAATATCCATAATTTCCAAACTGTCTAAAAGACTCACACTCATAATCCTTTGTCTCTGCTTTTTAATACATATGTATACATGGATCATACCCTATATGAACTAGAAAAGAGAGAATAAAAATCAAGTCAATACTTTTCACCAAGCTTCAAAGTCTCTTAGGAGTTAGAATTTTTTTTTGAACCATAGTGGATGAATGTATTAACCATCATTCAAGGTGGTAGTAGGATCACTGAAACTGATGATATCCTAGAAGAAAGGAAATCTTTTTTCTATACAGTGTGGACCTACAGATTAAGCTCTCAGAAAGGAAATAACTGTACTGTCAAAAGTACCCTTAACAATACATAAGATGCCTTAATTCATTATCTCTTTTCATAGGAACCAAACATTTAACTATAAAGAAAAAAAAATTAACTCAAAACAATTACATAAAAGAAAACTATAATAAAAACAATTCTATAGTCCTAGTTTGAGTTTTCTGCCTCAGCACTGATTTGGCTCATTAGTGAAAGCAGGCACGTATTTACTGACAATACATGAAGTCTGGACTGGTTTATAGTGTGGCTCCTGTCCTCTCTGAAAGTGCCCTCTTTTAATTTGCATATCATTGTGAAATGCATCAACATCAGTCATTCTGGCATGTTCCTTTTTCATTCCTTCTTCACTGGATTTATTCTCTCTCTACTTTTTATTTTGGAAGGATTTCTTTTAAACCAACTCTTAGCTTCTTTATATTAGAGTCTATTAATATTAGCTGGCTAAATAGATATGTCAATATTTCTTGCTTTGAAATACTAACCTAATGTATTTAAATATTATCAGTGACCATAAAATCAATTTCAATCAACTTTATTGATATTGGTGAATTATTATTTAAGATATTGATATTTATAGCATAAATTCACTCCACTGTACATGTGGATAGGAGGTAAATAATAGAAAATGCATGAGATATGATGTTGAAAATGAAAAGAGAAAACATGTCAGGATAATACATTTCTAATCTGGTGATGCTATAGCTCCACAAATGAGCTAACCTTACAGTTTACTAATTTTGGTTTTATATCTTTAAAGAGTTAAGGAGTTTGACTAATAAAAATTTCTATTTAAAACTTTATGATATTTTTATAAATACAAACAATTACACTGCAAGTTAATAAAATTAGTAAAATGATTATTATTGGTTCTCAGGAGAGGTTGTAAAATATTAAGGATAAAGAATAACAAACACAAAAAAATCTTGTAAGTTTGAAAAAAATTATACTGACTTACTAGTTATTTTAAGATTTATTAGTTCCACACAAAACACTAACATAATTTTGATTTTTGAAAACACAAAAGAAAAAGCAGTTAACTGAAGCTTCTTTTATTTCTTTTATATGAAATACTGCACAAGCTATTAAATATATAACAACTTTTTAAATGTAACTTTATTTGCCTTGGCAAGCAGAATATATGCAGTTCTTTATTTTGGCAAGTAAAAGCATGAAGTAAGAGTGACTGATTATGTCTAGCAACAACTTCACAGTTATTCCAAATATTATAATCCATGGAATTTGAACTCACTGAGAGTTCTATGTTAAATTTGAGGTGCTAAAATCTATATATTTTATGAATATTTCACATATTAAAAAGTCAGTAGAAATCACAAAATCACAATCACAGACTTTCACTTTTGTATGGATTCTTGAATGTATAACATCTGTAAGCACAGCATAACTTGTATAGCTTTTTCCATGGCTCCAACTGTTTACGTGCGGATGATCCCCAAATCTCCATCTCCAGGAGCCCAGACCCTTAACCAGAGCCTTATTCTTTTATCTCTGATTGCCAAGGGGACATCTCTGTCTAATGTCTTCACAGTCACCTTAAACTAGCTATGTCCAAAACTGATCTCATTATCTTTCCCGTAAACAGGTCCATTCTTTATTCCTTTTCTACATTATGGCTACATCATTTATCAAGGAGTCCTGCTAGATTCCTTCCTCTACTCTATCCTACTCCTCCCTCCATATTTAAACAGTTCCTATGTATGCTAATAATCCTATTTTTTTAAAATTGATTTTAGAGAGAGAGGAAGGGGATCAGCGATCTTCTACTGCATGAGACAACACTGAATCAACTGAGCCATACTGATCAGGGCCCTATTTCTTAAATTCAAACTTTTTCACTCACCCCTAGAGTCACTGCTTTATTTCAGAACCAACTAATTTTTATCAGTATCATTGCAACAGCTTTGTAATGCATTTCCTTCCCTTGTTTTAACCTCATTTCAGTCCACCTTCCACAATGCCATCAAAGTGACCAGAGGCAAACCTCCTCTGCATAAGTTCCTTCAGTTGATGGTAAATGCTGCCCTTCAGCCTGGAAGGCCATTCATTAATTCATTTATTAACAAAATATTTATTATCAATTATAGACACTATGTAGGCTTTGGAAATATAAAGAGATGAAAAACATGATCCCTATTTTCATTCAAGATCTAAAAGTGAACTTGTTCTTCTACTTCTTTTGCCTCAGTTTTGGATATAAGAAGTTTAAAGATGTCTATGGAAACTCCAGGTAAACTCCCAATTCTTCCTTTCAAAGTTAGCTGAAGAGACATCTTGTCTCGGAATCTTCCTTAGTATTCCTATTAAAGCTGAAAGTGACCTCTATGTGTACCTCTGACATCAAGGACGTGTTTCTATAACATTTTCAGGTAGAATTGTAACTCCTGGCTTTTTTGAATTTTCCCTAGTAGGCTGTGAGCTTCCTGAGATGCAGGGCCTCATTGTGTCCCCCAAGGCTAAGATAATGCCTGATCCATAGGCGGCTTTTTTCAGTAAATCTTATTCTTTCATGACTACAATATTTTTCATGTGACCACAGTGTACAATTTTTTTAGTTATACTAATTCTTCAAAGAACAACAATTATAAGCCAAGAAATTGAAAATTTTGTTGTAAATTTTTATTTTAAACAATTAATTTGCTATTTTAAAAAATTAATGAAATTATTATTATTTGGTTCTCAGAAGATGCTGTCAAAGTGATTTCTATCTTGTTTTATTACTTTAGAGATTCTCATTTGCTATAAAAAATTATGTATATACTTTTTCTTCTGAGGTAAAATGTGTCAGTCTATATTGGTTTTATTATTTTTATTTTATTATATTTTAAAATATATATATTTTATTGCTTTTTTAGAGAGGAAGAGAGAGGGACAGAGAGCCAGAAACATCGATGAGAGAGAAACATCGATCAGCTGCCTCCTGCACCCCACCCCCACCAGGGACGTGCCCGCAGCCAAGACACATGCCCCTGACTGGAATCGAACCTGGGACCTTTCAGTCCGAAGGCAGATGCTCTATCCACTGAGCCAAACCAATTTCGGCTAAACTGATTTTTTAAAATAAACGTTTTTTCTAGTTTTATTTCGCCCCCCCCCCCCCTTTTATTGAACTTACTGTGGTGATACTGGTTAACAAAATGATACAGGTTTCAGGTGCATAACTGTACATCTATACACTCTATTGTGTGTTCACCACCCAAGTCAACTCTACATCCCTCAGTATTTACACCCCTTTACCTCTTCCACCCCAATCCTAAAATCACCTTACTGTTGTCTGTGTCCTTGAGTTTTTTTCTCTTTTTTGCTCAATCCCTCCACCTCATCCACCCAGCCCCCTGCTCAGACAGCTGTCAACCTGCTAACTTTTCTAACTTTAAAGGAATACAATTACTTGGTAGAATTTAGAATATACAGACAGACAATAAAATAATGTTAGTTTTAAAGTAATATTTATTTGATGCATTTCCTTCTATGACTCTTATATGTAACTCAATTTTTAAACAAAATAGTTATACATAAGACAGTGTTTTCCTTTTTTACCTAATGTATTATAAAACCTTTAATGCTATTTATAGTTCTTTGAGAACCATTTTAAGCTTGTATGTTATACTTATGTGACTATTCCAAGATTTATTGCACAGTTATCCTTTATTTAGGTAAGTATAACAACAGATCACTATTATAATTAATGTATGATAAAATATATCACTATCATATATAATGTTGTGATAACATCTTCATAAAAAACATTGTACACATCTCTATCTCTATTAGAATATATTTTTAGAATAGAAATTATTGGCCAGGCCAGTGTTCCTCAGTGGTTAAGCATCCACCCATGAACAGGAAGTCATAGGGCACATGCCTGCATTATAGGCTCAATGCCCAGTAAGGGGCATGCAGGAGGCAGCTGATCAATGATTCTTTCTCATCATTGATGTTACTATCCCTCTTTCCCTCTCCCTTCCTCTAAAAACATATTTAGAAAAAAGAATGGAAATTATTGGATCAAAAGCATGAACTTTTAAAAGCTCATAATACATACAAAACAGTTTTCCAGAAAGTTTGTATACATTCACATTTGCTTATATTGTATATTAAATTACCAAACACACTGCTTATGTTTATTTTAAAAATTCATCCTTGTGTGGAAAGGGGATGTACATTATTTTTTCCAGTAGCTTAAGAAAGTGTGATTGATGTGCACAGAAGGTAGAAGTAATAATGATGCCTTACAACTTTTCAGCAACATGGTTACTTACCTCGTCTTATTTACTTCTACCATGATCCTATGAAGTGGGACTATCATCTCTATTAAAGCTAGGGAAACTGAACCTCAAGTAAGTCAACATTGAAACAGGCCATTTATTAAAACCCTCCTCAGGAATTCCCATTCAAACACTAAGAATTTGGTTGAGAGAAAGTAGGAGGTAAAAAGAGTAGCATTTTATTTATTTATTCCTCCTTTCCTTCTAGCTCGTATGCAATTAGACAGATGGCCTTTAATAAAAGGAGTTATGCCCAGGAGTTTCATCTATATCAGTATCAGATTGCCTCAGCTGGAAACTCACCTCATTCAAGTGGACTGACCTGTAGAGCCCATTCACATCACCTCCCTGACAGGTTCTCTAGCGGAGCCATATTTTTCTTCTTTATTCAGAAGAGTATAAGTATTGCTGAACGACATGGTCGTTCATATATAAGGGCTACTCTTTTAACACAGTTTTGGGGGTGGCATAGATGAAATCAGTAGTAGTCTTTGGGATGAGCATCCAGAATGGCAGATCAATTTTTCTTCTGGTTAAAATGACATATTCTTACCTTAACTATCAATCCTTTAGAGTCAACCAACCATATCTTTTTTATGGCTTTCTCCTTTGGAAAACCTTCTTTCTCCATGGCCATTACAATAAGGTGAGCAATCCCTAAGGAAGCCTGAGAAAAGGTCATAAAAACAAAAATATTTTAAGTTGTTCCACATTATATCTTATCAGGTTACATTTCACTGCATTTTGTTCTTGTTAATAAGGAAGTTGTCTGCTGGCCTAAAGAGCTATTCATTTATTCATTTGTAGTGGGAGCAAAGTATTTTTGTCACATTTGGGTTAAAATGAATGACAATTATTCTTATCACAACAGAACCACTATTATGAAGCTTCCTATTTAGCCACAAATAAACCAGTAATATCCTTGATTGTCAGTATCTTTAATCGTGCTAATACAATTAAGATTTGTGCCAATAAGAAAATATTAAATTTTAAATAATGAACTGGTCAGCCTTGCTTATTGGACTGTGTATTGTTTATTGTTGGGTTCAAGCTCTAACTGAATTTGAAGAATGAAGCCAGGTCATTTGGATGGAACTTAACCAAATAGGCAATAAAATGAAACACAAAAAATCCCAAGCATTTATTTACCCTCTTAATTTGGACAAAAAAAGCACTGTGAATTTTCTTTCAAGATTAAAAGAATGAACTTCTTTGGTATTTGATAAACGTTGTCATAATCTGTGAAATTTCCAAAACGTTATCATGAGTGACAGTTTTGAGCCATCCAACCACTGAATACTTCTATCCTACTGTCAAAAGCTGGCCTGTGCCACTCAACAAAATCCTTTGGAAATTCAAAAGAAGTTTACTAAAATGAAGTACAGCATGATACAATCCACAGAAATAAAAAACTCAAATATTAATGAACTCTTACTTGCCCTGATTTTTATTTCAGTGTGAAAACAAATTTGTGATTTACATTCTGAGTATTTCACATCTGTAGCTTGGCATCTAAGTTCTAGATTTGTATATTTTGTTTTAAGAACAAGTAAAATCAAAACCAACATAATTTCTACAAGTGTAATGTATTTAGTCATAATCTTATTAAATTTGTATATTTAAACCTTCTTAAAATATATATGGTACAGCCACAAGGCATTTCTCTATTTATTTCATTCTATAATTCTGAACAGATTTGACAGTTTTCTCACAAGAAGCTCAACTCAACTAACATTTTAATTTCTATTTTGGGGGTGAATTATTATTGCTAGAGTCTAATTTTCTTTCAAATGATAAATTTATAGGAAAAGATAACAGAAAATAGCATAATTCTGTCTTGATGCTATCTCCTTCTAAAAGTATAAAATATTTTTGTTCTTTCTTGTGAGAACAGTTGCAATGAACAATGAGTCTCTCGAATACTTTTTTCTTAAAAACTTAGATATAGTTATATGTGTAAACATTGAGTTGTGAGTGAAATTAAGAAGACTTTTGTGACACTGGAGGATATAAAAGCATCAGTTAGCATACCCTATTTCTTATAGGCTTTTATATTAGTAGTATATACTAAGCATACATTGGAAACTTCTGTTATTGCATGGCACCTTAAATATGCATAATAAAAACCTGTGGCAACATCTGGTAAACTTATCAATGTAAAAATGTGAAAAATATCTCTATAATGCTAAAGCCTCCTATGAAAAATTAATGGGCCTCAAAATGAATGTAAATTTGTGAATCTTTCAATAAAACCTATATTTACAATATACTAGAAATTTGAAAGAATACCTCAAATTTCAAGTTAATGAGGAATTAAAATGAACTCTATGTTCATTAGTCTAGGAGAACGTAAGTATTATATACAGCAGGTACCTCTCCAGCTCCTTGGAATAGGATTGTTTGATCGGACAGTTTGTTCTTGGTTATTCGAAGAGCTGCAAGGATACCTGCGACTGCAACAGATGCTGTTCCTAAAAGAAGTAATAAATGTCCTTGAGTAATCCTCACACAGATCCTGCCAATGTCTAAGCCTCCGAGCTTTATTCACATCTCAAAACAATATATTATACAACAATTTAAGTGGTACAAAGAGGGAACCTGTGGTTGTCGGATTCCATCCTTGCATATGAGGTGAAAGTCTCAGGCAACTGACATCAATATTTTAATATATTCTTGAAACTGTGAAAAGAAGATTCTGTGACTTAATTTGGTGATGCAATAAATTAGAGCAGGGGATTTGGATTCTTATGTGTATTCCACCTCAACCCCTGTTTACTAGATGAATTACTTTAGAAAAATTATTTTGTACATCTGTTTCCTTATCTGTAAAACAGTTCTGCTATCTGAGATAAAAGACTACTAAGTGCTATTAGATTCTTCTACCTAATTGCTCTTGGGGCTCTAAAATCTATTACTGATCCCCTCTAGCCAGAGTGGGCATATAGTAAGTGTTTATTGATAATGGTGTTGTTGGTGGTAATGATGTTTATGATACATTTGGAATTTAAGGTTTTAATTTTCTATTTGAAAAATTAACAGTTAATATCAATTTTAGCCCTAGCTGATTTGGCTAGAGTACTGGCCTATGGACTGAAGGGTCCCAAGTTCGATTCTAGTCAAGGGCACATGCCCAGGTTGTGGGCTCTATCCCCAGTAGAGGGTGTACAGGAGGCAGCTGATCAAAGATTCTCTCTCATCACTGATGTTTCTCTCTCGCTCTCCCTTCCTCTATGAAATCAATAAAAATTTTTAATCAATTTTAAAATCAGAAGTTGTAGCATTCTTTAATTGGCTTCCTACCTATAATCACTGGTGAATCCCAAAGGTGCTAGACAAAATTAATGTAAAATTTATTTAGAATTAAAACTGAGTTTTCCGCATGGTCGTAGAAACTTCACCAATTCTAATTGTATTACTTTGCCATATAAGCTTTCACAGATTACGGAGCAGTTCTTTTGCTTTGGGCATAATTACATAGCTTAACCCCTTTATGGCTCATGTCTGAAATAAATCTGTGCAGCTTCTTGCAGTATGTTCCAACTGTGTCTACATTTTACTCCTTTAAAGTAATGATTCTAGATAATGATTCAAGATAAAGCCTGGTTAAAGTGTAAAAACAATCACTGGTAAAACAATAACAGATTAGAATAGGTCTGATGAATGACAATTATGAAATGTTACATATGCCAACTACCAAAACACATTAAACAAGTCATCATCAATATATCTGTTCTTTTAAATATTTTGGTTGTTTCTTTCCTATAGAATTTTGTGGTCATAAATAAGATCACAATAAGTAACAATTATAATTATTGAAGACCCTCTCTTGTATGTTTTTTGTTTTGGAACATAAAGTGCATCACAAAAATAAAATGCTTGCAATTTGGAATCACCAGTGGAATAAATGATGTTCTGTGGTAAGCCATACTCTATGCAAAGGCCACTTTTCCATAGATTATTTAAAATGAAAGGCTGTTTAAATACACAGCTGATCTATGTATGAAAAATACCATGACAGCATTAGAATATTATTTGTTTCATACATCTACATATATTTACTATAACTGTTAAATACATGAAAAAATAATTTTAGTTAGAGAAGAATATCTAGTCACTAGATAAGTACTTATTCACAAATAATAACACAATCTATATATATTTCAGGCTCTTTTGAAGCAAAGTAGTCAGAAATTTGGATTTGAGGGACTCTATTTTCCCTTCTCTGATATTTTGTAGTTTCAAGGGTTTCTACAGATTCTATCAGCACCACAAAATTTAACCAGTTGCAGAGTCATCATCACAGTGTCATCAGCAACTTCTGTATTTATATTATTGTTTTGATTTTAAGTAGAACTGCACATTTAAGAATAGACAATAAAATATTCTGAAAGTTCCTATCTATAAAGTAGTGACTTATTTGTATATGGTTATGCTAAATCAGCCTGTATTTTTAATTCAAAATGCTTTAAGTTCATACATATCCGAATTAAGACAAAAATAAGTTTCTGTCTATACTGGGTATCATCTGAGCCTTATACTTCAATACATATTCTATAATATTTTCTGAGTACTTAACCAAACACTTCTCTTCACAAAATTAAATAAAATCAGAGCCCAGCTGGTGTGGTTCAGCAGTTGAGCATTGACCCAGGAACAAGAGGTCAGAGGTTCAATTCCCATTCAGGGCACAACACCCAGGTTGTGGGTTTGATCCCTATTAGGAGGCATGCCAGAGGCAGCCAATTGATGATGATATTCCTCTCTCATCAATGTTTCTATCTCTATATCCCTCTCTCTAGCTAAAAATAAAAAAAAAATATATTTTTTTTAAAGAATAAAGTCAGAACAATATTTTTAGCACTACCAAAAAGATACTTGAATATGATTCCTAAACATGGGTTGTTTGAACTTTCTGGTACAATCTCGATTTAAATTTTATTGCAGTCAGAGTAAATGCGGTAAGTTGATATTTCAGAATTATTTGAATTCTTACAATAAATTATTCCAAAATAACTTTGGTTTTGAAATTGACAACTAAACTTTTAGTCAATCAGAGAGAGGCTACTGTTTACAAAATCACTGTATTGTAAAGAATTTACTCATTTATTCAATGACAATCATGTCATCATCTTCTGGAACATCATCATAGCAATCCAATTCCTGAATTTCCTGGTGAATTTCTTGTGACTCCATTTCTTTCAGAATCAGTGGACCAAATCTCTCATGTTTAGCTTGGGGGGTGGGGGGGTTCTTATTTTCGGGAGGATGCCTTATATTTCACTCAGAAGAAAACCTGTAAGTAGGTCTTGTTTTCGGAGGATGTCTTATTTTCGGGGAAACGCTGTAGGATAAGTCCTAGGGATGTAATGTATTGTATAACATAGTGACTATAGTTAACAATACTGTATTATATATTTGAAAGTTGCTAAGAGAATAAATGTTCTCTTCACAAGAAACAAAATTTGTAACTATATGAAATGATGGATGTTAAGCCTATTGCAATATGTACATATATCAAATCATTATGTTGTACAACTAAAACCAATACAATATTCCACATCAATTATACAATTTTAAAAATAAATAATTAAAATAAATAAAGATCTGTACATTTGTTTTGCATTTTTACTTGCTCAGGATAAGTTGCTAAAAATAAAATTATCAGATCAAAGATCTGCATGTTTTCAAGGTATTTGACACATGTTGCCTCTCCAGGAATTTTACCAATTTATATTTCCACCTTCGATGAATGAAAATGCTCATTTTCTTTAAAACATCATTAACGGTTAGAATGATAAAAATATTTGCCAGTTTGATAGAGAAAAGCAGTTTCTCATTTGTTATTTAATATACTTTTTATAACTTAATGGTGTAGTTAAACTTTAAAATTTGTTTTTCAGCCAATGTGTTCATTCTTTAGTGAAATCTTTTCAATTATCAACACATTTAGTATAAGATTAGGCAACATTTACCCTATTTTAAAAATCCTAACAATCAAACTAGGAGCCAAAGAGACTACTATGAGAAGAAAAATCTCTTTTTGTAGTTGCTTTTAAAATAAACAGAGAATGAGACCAACTCTTTGGGTGAATTTGCTCAAGTATGATGGTCTCCAAGTTATATAATTAAATGTTTAATAGATTTAATTCGCACATTTTTTTCAGTTAAAAATAATTTATAATTAGAATGCATTATGAACTAAATAAATTTTGAACCAAAATCTCTATTACTTATGATTATTTTAGATCATTAATACAGTAGAATTTTAAATATTTTAAAAAATCAAATATATTCATAAAATAATATCTTTAAATAACACATCTGTTTTAAAAAATTCCCCAAGGGTTCAATGTAAAAACATTTATTTACATGGTAAGGCTGTAATACTTACATAATTCTTTTTGTTGGCACTGGAAGGCAATTCCTATGCCCACAGTGGGGAAAGTATTACATTTGTGGGAAAAATGGTAAAAACATAAGGTTAAAAAGGTAAAATAGAAGCATATGTGGGAAATGTGTCACTAAGGACACTATTTGGTATGGAAAAATGGTTTGGTCATTTCTAGTGAGAAACCTTATAAGTGGCCACAAGTTTTCTTTTGTCAGATTAGATGTATTTTTTTCAAATTATTCATTTTGAGGCTAAGGCAGTTTTATTTTAAAACTCCTATGTGAAAATAGGTAGACCAAATGGATGTTGATTACATTTGAGGGCAGGTTACTGGGGATGAAAAACCAGTACTGAATGCCTCCATGACTTGATAACCTTTCCGGCTGATCTCAGCTTGACAAAAAGTGTCTCTCACCCAACAAAGAAGAGAATGCTTTTGTTGCTGACAGAAATTAGCATAATGTTGAAACATAAAGAGGCCACCAAGAGTGCTAATGTTGCTAAGGTATGAAAGTGCTCACAAAACAACAATCACAGCTGCAAGGCTAAGAGGCTGAACTCAGGTGTTGAGTGTTGACCTAGATTCCTGGTCTGGGCATATGCCCCACTTACCAGGGCGCCAGCAGAGGGGATGCAGGAGGTAGCTGATCAATGATTCTCTCTCATCATTGATGTTTTTATCCATCTCTCCCTCTCCCTGCCTCTCTGAAATCAATAAAAAATATTTTTTTTAAATTTATTAAACCACCTCCCACTAGCCTAATCAAATCGCTTTCAGAATTCTTTCTAGGGCTGTCTATCAGGGTTTAAAAAGAAAAGAGACAAACAAATGAACACAAGTAACAGACAAAAGCAGGTAGTACAGGAACTACACTCTATCAAAAACGAAATAGTAAAAATCAATGCACTATATAGAAAGATGGCTTTTATTGGGATGAAGTTTAGAAATTGTGGCCGATTGAGATAATAGCTAAAGAGAAAAGTATATGCAGTTTATTTTAAAACAATGAACGGTACATTTTCAGTTTGATTTCTTGTTAGCTGTAATCATGAAATTTTATCAGATTTTGGGGAGCTCGTTCTTTAGCTCATGGGTTATATGATATATTCCAGTGTCACAGAATACTTTTCTCAAATACAGTATAAGAAAGAAAATAAGAATAATGTATCAAATCATGAAGCATAATTCCTGGCATTCAGTAGATATTCTTTTTTTTAAATTTTTGCATATAATTTGCATACAAAATTATATTAGTTTCAGGTGTACAACATGATTCCACATTGTATGCCTTAAAATGTGGTCATCAAAATAAGTCTAGTAATCATCTGTCACCATATTATGATATTACTGTCTATAATACCATATCTTATTTCTTTCATAACTAGGAGTTTGTTGAAATAAGACATTAAGAGTATATATCTCAGGTAAAAACTGCTGTTTGAATTTTAACCCTGCTAAGTCTGGCTCCTGTACCTGATTAAACACAGAATGTTTACCTCAGCTTCCAGGTGGAGACCTGGAGGCTAAGGCAATTTTCCCTTGCCTGGGACCAGGACCACAGGAGATTGATTCCCACTGACTCAGTAACCTTCAGAGACAGAAACTGTAGATAACCTCTGAGCTCTGCTTCTGTGTTATCTATCGCAAGATAGGGCCACATTCCAATGTCCAGCAGGATGTGAACGGGAAAGACCCTTAGGGCTGACCCCAGCTTTAGAATGTAATCTTTACGATTAAGAATTTAGAACAAAGGAAAATTCCTGTGGTTTGAATCTTTAAAAGGGACTGCCTACCCCTGAAACAGTGCAGTCATGTGGAGTCCACCTGCGTGTGGTGCTCTTGTGACTGTCCTGACCAGTTATTTTAATAAATCCTTGCCTGCTTTTTTAATCAATCATCAGCCTTTGGTGGTCTTATTTTGAACCCAGGGTTTGACCCCACAACATATGTATCTTTTATACTCTTTAACTCTTTTCACTCATTTCTCCAACCTCCTCCACTCTGGCAACCATTAGCAGAAACTATTCTTGTCCACAGGCAGTGAAAATTTTATTACCTTGAATATCATCATTGAATGTGCAATACTGGTTTCGATATTTGTTCAGGAGACGAAATGCATTTACATTGGCAAAATCTTCAAATTGAATAAGGCAATCCATGCCATACCTATGGGACAAAACATTCATGTTAGAAAGGTTAATGAAATAACATCTATATATAAAACCCTAAGCAACCAGCCTACCATTCAACCAGCCAACTGGCAGCTATGACACTCACTGACCACCAGGGGCAGACGCTCAACACAGGAGCCACTGAGCTGCAGTGACTTGGCAGCTGTGGTTCTTGGGTGACTCACCTGAAACCAGAGAGGAGGGAGCCTGATTTCGGGGTGCATCACCCGAGAACCACCCTCTGGCAATCTGGGACCCCTTGGGATCCAGCCAAAACCAGTGCTCCGACATCCCCCAGGGGGTCCCGAATTGTGAGAGGAATTCAGAAAGGAAATATAAACTGTCTAATTTTAATGTGCTATAACCCTTACTTGAAGATAGGATGCATAATGATACAGTAGATCAGTGTCTCAAAGTCACTTATCAATTCCCTTTGCAGTGGTCTGTAAAGTAGCCACCAGTTAACTGTTACACAAATATTATATAACTATATTACAACCATTCATTAGGTCTTCAAAAGAAATGGCAATTGAAAACATGTTCAACATCACTAATTATTACGGAAAGGCAAACCAAAGCCACAATGAAATTTCATTCACATCTGTAGGAATGGCTAGCATAAAGAAAGACAAAAAAAACAGTGAATTCTGGAGAAAACATGGAGAAAAGAGAAGACTTGTGGTGGTGGGATTGTAAATTTATAAAGCCACTAAGAAAAATAGTATGATGATTCTTCAAAAATATAAGAACAACCATATGTTTCAGTTATTTCACTTCTGAATATTTATGTGAAGAATATAAAAACTCTAATTAAAAAAGACATATAACTTCTACATTCATTGCAGCATTATTTATAATAGCTAAGATATGGAAATTAGACAACCTAAGTACTCATCAATGGATGAATGAATAAAGATGATGTGATATATATATAGTGGGATATAACAGAATACAACAGAATAAAATCTTGCTATTTGTGACAACATGGATGCACCTTAAGGATATAATGCTAAGTCAGAAGGAGTTAGCATTATATCCTTATGATTCCACTCATACGTGGAGTTTTAAAAAAAATAAACAAAAACCAAACTCATAGATAAAGAGGACGAGTGGTTACCAGAGGGGAAGGGAATTGGGATGTGGTGAAAGGAGTGAAGAGTGGCAAATACACTGTGATGGATGGTCACTAGGCTTTTGGAGGTGAGCACTTTGTAATCCATACAGATGTCAAATTGCAATGTTGTACACCTGAAACTTATATAATTAAAAAAATAATACTTTCATGGTAAAAATGTTTTATTCAAATAAAAATAATTAGAACATTTCCATATGAGCAAAGATCAGCTAATAAATTATGAATTAAGAGGAAGAAGCAAATGGTCTAAAAGTTCTATTGCCAAGATCTTAAATTCTAAAATACTCCTCTCTCTGTCCCTAGACCCGTCTTTCATCTCTTCCACTCTTTCTCCAGCACATAATATCTTGATTCTGGTCCTTCCTCTCCTCCTAATTCATTACAGCTTGTTTCACGGCTATATGCCAAAGACAGATTTTCCCTCCTTTCCCCTCACTCCACTTAGCACGCAATTCCATGCTATAGAGTCTTAGCCAGGACCTTAACCCGTAATATTTGTTTTCATTGCCTATTGGTCCACTCCATGATCCCAAAGTGGCTTTTTCAAACCTTTTTTTTATTCTCCTAGTCCCATAAACAATCAATCTCTTATCAGTCACTCCCTCCTTAAGATTAATGCTATCCAGAGAGAACAATCTTAGCTTTCCTATCTTTCCTCTCCATTTAAAAATCTTCATACTTTTACTTCTTTCCCCCCCAATCTACTTCTGAGGTATGTTTACTTCCTGTTTCTAATCTTTCTATGGACTTATTGCTTCAACTTTACTTCTCTGTACTAACAGCTTCCATTTCTCCTTCTCTACTGGTCCCTTCCTGTCTTCAAGGATTCTCAGGACTCCCTCTTTTTAAAACCTGATTCCTTAGCCGTGACAAAACCAAAACTATGGTTATTTATTGTTCTCCCTCCACCCCATCGCCAAACCTCTCACTTCTTGTCTATAGTATGCCTATACCCCAAAGACCGTCTCAAACCACAGCATTGTGCTATCACAATGCAGATGAGGTCACTTTCTTCGGATCCAACAAAGACTGTAATTATTTCCTTCCATTGTGGTTTTTAATGAATTATTATATTTGTCCTTGATGAACTATCTTTTTAAATCACATTAAATTCATAAGTGAAAATTGGTATCTGATTTTTTGTGTATTTTTTATCATTACTGGTGAAACGACATTTCCCCCATGTCTAATTGTAATTCTTTCTGGAAGATTGCATGTTATTTGGTTAATTTTGCTATTCTTATGGTCCTTTTCTTTATTATTTCATAAGATCTCTTTACAAATTAAGATTATTAACTTTCAGTTATATATGTTACAGAAGATTTCCCTACTGTCGTATATTGTGCCATTAATCATTTACAGTGTTTGTTTTTACAAAAGAAATTAAAACAAATTTTTCCAACACCACTTATCCCTTCTATGCTTCTTCTACCTCCACTCATCTCCTTCCCCCACAAACCATCACCACATTGTTGTCCATGTCCATGCGTTCCCATTTTCCTTTTCTTCTTTTTTGCTCAATTCCTTCACCATGAAATTTTAAATTTTAATGTGATCAGGTCTTTCCATTTTTTATTTATAATTTATACCTTTGGTGGTATGCTTGTTACAGCCTTCTCTACATACATTTTAACTATTAATCAAAATTTTGTTCTAATTATATCATGAATTTAGACAATAATTAAGCTCTATATCTGATATTATTTTTTACTATTTGGATGTAGATTTTTCAGAAAGATAGATAGAAATTTCTGTTATCTATATAATTCACACAACTATACCAGCACCATTTATTTAATAGTCCATCCTTTCTCTCATCACCTGTAATCAGTTACTATATTCTGATGTATAGTCAGGTTAGTTTCTGTGCTAATAACAACAAATACTTTTTCACTTTTGTGTGTGTGTGAGCCCATGTGTAGTGACTTATCCTTCACAACCACCTATGCAGTATTTATTATTCTCACCTTGTAGATAAGCAACAGGTAGGAGCATGTTGACCCTGCTGGGTAATGATAGTCTAACAGTGATGATTTGTCTACTAATCTTTCCACCCAGAAAAAAATGTCTCCCTGTTGTAATTAGTAAATTTTAAAAAATAACTTTATAATTTAATAATGTTATTTATCTTTCATTCTATTTTTTTATATATTTTTAAATATTTTATATCAGTTTGAGGCATACCATATATCATAGTGGTTAGGCAATCATATACTTTACAAAGTAGTTCCCCCAATATTTCAATATAAAGTATCCCCTTGGCACCATCCATAGTTATTACAATATTATTATCTCATTCTCTTTAAGTAGTTGCTTGGCTGTGGTAGTTGTTTAAAAACCTTGGTTCTAGAGTCGGAGCTCCAGGGGTGAAATCCTGCCCTCCTTACTTATTCTGTATCCTTAACTGGCCTGTATCTATTCCTCCATTAGGAGAAATGAGAATAATAATGGCATATTGCAATACAATTGTTATCAAGGTTAAATGAAGTGATACATATAAGTGCTCATCATCCAAAGATGGCAGATGAGTACCCTATCATCACTAGACATATTTTATTATTTAACAGCAACAATAGAAGTCATAGACAGTAAAATATTTTCGAAGGCCTAAAAGAAAATAACTGTCATCCTAGAATAGTATAAGTAGCAAAGTAATTCTTCAAGAGTAAGGTTGAAAGAAGACATCTTTAGATAAATAAATGCTAAAGGACTTTTACTAAAGGATCTCCTAAAGGAAGAAAGAAAATAACCCTAGCAAGAAGGTTTATGATATAATAAAACAGCAAAATGTAAGTAAAAACAATTAAATTTTATCCACAGAAAATAGCAACAAAGGATAAGACTGCTTATGGCATGACAGAGTGAGGAGGTTGGCATATCTGGTCCCCAAAGAGGAAAAGAAATAGCAAAACAAATCCTTCAAACCAACCATTTCAGTGCTACGGAAATCAAGTAAAGGCACAAGATACAAAAACTGTAAAGTACAATGGGGGAATGAGGTCGATTTTTTAAAGAAACAAACAAATCATATGGTTCTTTCATATGTGATGCTATTCTAGCTTTATTAAAAATTACTAAAATATTATTAAGAATGGCCTTCTCTGGTTATAAATATTATGCAGTGGTTTGTTTTTTTTTTGTTTGTTTTTGTTTTTTTTTTACAATCTTAGCAGAGAAACAAACTTTGTGGTAGCAACTGATTACCTCAAACACAAATATCAGTCAATAAACACCCAGTGCCTGCAATGGCTCCTTCCTGTGTCTCTGGTTTCCACGCAGGCCTTTAGAAAGTAAAGGCTGCATGCTTTCAGACAGTGCCCTCATATGGTTGACCCCAATGTGTCACGTACTAGCGGCCCAGCAGCATTAGCTGATCTATCATTATGTCCCAAAGCAGCAGAACCTTGTGGTTTCAGCATGTGAGGAGGAATCAGAGCCTTCTCAGTTCTATTCCTGGATCTACCACTTACTTGATCCTGTGGTTTTGGGCTTGTCACAGTTTCTCTGCGGTTAAGATGAAATCCCCTCAATGTCATTTGCCTTTGGTGTTTAGGACACAATGTGGTCAGACTATAAATTTATGCTGTTTTCTAAGTGAAAGCAAAGCATAGGAATAGGTAGTAAAATGGTGCACAAGATACCTTCTCATTTACAAGAGTTTGTTTTAAAATTATCTTTTAAATTCACAACTTTCCTCTACCTGATAGTTAACTCTGATTTGACTCCAAAAGATTTAGAGACAGGCATTCTGAATTCATTTTATGACAGAAGCAACTTGCATCATATAAAAAAAAAAAAGGCAGCCATATAAAGGGTGTTTTGTTCCATATTGAACCAGCCTTGTCACTATGAAATTATGAGCAGTGGAACACAAGGAAGTAAGCCAATTCAATTCTACATAACTACAAAAAGAACCTACTATTTTATGATCAAAATATCACATAAACCAGTGGGTGTAAATGGTTTTAAAAAGTAACAGAAATACCACCCATAAAATTAACATGTAAGAACTGGAGAGCTTTTTTTCTCTTGTGGCACTGTTAAATCAGATGAAAATCTCACTATATGGTGACTAATGAGCATATCTAGTGCTTACTAAGTGCTGGACACTGAGCTCCACACTTTATAGGGATTGTCTCATTTAATTCCTCAGTAAACTGATTAGGCCATGTATTGTCATCCATTTTACAGATGAAGATACCGGAGCTCAAGAGAGATTAAGGGCCATGGTTGAGTTCATAGTGCTAATTGACCCACAGGACTGTGTTCAAGGTACTATCAGGCTCCATAGAACAATAACATCATGGTCAAGTCAATAAAGTAAACAGTGTATTTAAAAAGTAAAGCATTGCATTGATAAATTAAAAGAGTTACAACTTTATCATAAATCTAGTAAGATAGCATTTGTATGCATTCAATACACTAGACATTTTTTATTATAAAAAGTATATAGGCAGATAATGGTGAAAACATTAGTCTTTTTCTTTGGTTATAAAATATCAAGAATTCACTCTAACCAAGTCAACCAAAAACATTTTAATTTTTCCCAAAAGATACAGTAAGTGTTTTGTTTTGTTTAGGATTAATGACTTACAGGACTCTATGCAGCATTTAAGATATAGAGCACTTTAGTTCTGATAGGAACCTTAGAGATGGTTTATTACAAATTACTCATGTTTAATAATGTAACTGAGGTCTGAGAATGGTCAAATAACTAAGCAGCAAATAGGAAGCATGGGTCTCGCCCTTAAATGCTTACAGTCTCATTGGGAAGCAAATGATAAACTAAAAGTACCTACTAGGAATCAGGAATGTTCTAGGTGCTGTTGACACATTTCTGCTCTCACAAAGTTTATGACAAATATAGTAAATAGGGATTGTAATACAGATGAATAAGTATTTGAATAGAGCAACTTCAGGATGCCAAAATTCAGAAAACAAGCACCCATCCAGAATTATGGGGATTAAAATAACCTTTCTAGAGAAAGCTGAAGCCTGAAAGGTGAGTAGGAGTTTGTCAAACTAAGAGGAAGACGAAGAATTTGTCTTGAGGGAACATCCTCAATGGCTCAGAGTTAAATAAAACAATGCATATTCCAGGAACTGAAATAAACATGACTAAATCATAATGTATGATGGGAAAGAAACAAGAATTAAGGATAGAGAGGTAAAAAGAGCCAGATATGCAGGACCTCTAATCTGTGTTCAGGGATTTGCACTGGATCCTAAGAGTATATTTAAACAGGGGTGTGATGTGATCAGTTTGCATTTTAGACCAATTCTGTGTGGTCAGGGTGAAGGATGGATTAGAGAAGCAGGACTATGTGCAGGAAGTTTCCTTAGTAGGCTGCTGCAAAACTCCAGGTCTGCATCTGGAAAGAGAATGGTGACAAGGAGAAGAAAATGAACTCAAGAAATATTAGGAGACAGAATTGACAATATTAGGTGGAGAGAAGCAGATGATCAGAAAGAAGAAATCAAGAATGAATTCCAAGTTTCTAGCTTGGCAACTTGGTACAGAATGGGGTCTATTTAAAAAACATGAAACCTCAGGAGAAGAAGCAGGCTTGGTAAAGAAGATTGGCAGCTCAGCTTTCCATCTGATGCTTTTGAGCAACTTTAGAGATGTGCAAGCAAAGGAAGTTGTCATGAGACTTTAATTTAAGATGTATGATTTTAGTATTTCAGAGTTTGAGCAGCTGCAAGCGAAGATAAGGCCCATGATACAGCCATCAGTGGACATCTAAAGTGGTGTGCCACAGCCAAGACCGGTTTGGCTCAATGGATAGAACGTCAGCCTGGGGACTGAGGGGTCTCAGGTTTAATTCCAGTCAAGGGCATGTACCTTAGTTGTGGGCACATCCCCGGTGGGGGGTGTGCAGGAGGCAGCTGATCGATGATTCTCTCTCATCAATGTTTCTAACTCTTTATCTTTCTCCCTTCTTCTCTGTAAACAAATGAATAAAATATATTTAAAAAAAATAAAGTGGTGTGGCACAAAACTCCACTAGAAATAAATATCTTAAGAACAAGAAAACCCAACATATAAGAAAGGCCAACCTCGTGGAAATCAAAGTGTGTTAATAGCATGACTTTGAAAACAGGAAAGAGTGGTTAAAACTGGGAGAGTAGTTAAGAAATTGGGAGAAGACAGAGACATGGCAACACCAACAGACATAAACATCAAAGCTGTGTTGAGGGGAGAGGGGTGCTTACATAAGAATGGAGTACTAATAGCTGAAAGGAACAAAGGGAGAAGACACTGATCTCTTCTTCCAACCCTAAAACACTGTGTAAAAGCACTGGGTGAAAAGCAAAGGTCTTACATGTGAGCCATGCTTCAGTAAAGCAAGAAGAAAAGGGAATATACAGAAATAGGTTTCCAAAGGCATAGTGGAAAGGTTTCAGAGGGAGAGGAGTACTGGGAGTTCGAACCATAAAGTATGAAAGCATGAAGTATGTGAAAGAGTATATGGGGGGGGAAATGACATGTTATGTTTACATTTTAACAGAAAGACCAATAATAACAATAATGTGAAGCAAGGTTTTCTAAGAATTATGTCCAGAGGCCACCTGATGGCCTGCAAAGGGGGAGTGTGAGATGGGCATATGGGAGGGGGAAGATGGCATCCCAGCCTCTATGAATTGAGAGCAGCATGGGTACAGGCTAAAATCCTCAGGGCAGCTTTGGCTCTAAAGGTCTGATCGGTGCTTCAACATGCCATTGTATTTTGATCTGCACCATTTCTCATGCCCAGAATGCCTTCATACAGAGGATGCAGAAATTTAGGAAATGCTTTTTTAAACTCCATCTGCAAGCTTACCATGGAGAATTAAAGGTCTCCTCAATTGCATGTTCCAGTAAATATCTTATCCCCAACCTCAATTGTGTCATTTACTTCTGCAGATCGAATCACTAAATCTGTCTATGTCTCCTTCTCAATTTAGTCTAGATCAAACTGTTTATTTCTAAAAGCCAACAACTTCCACAAAAGACAAGGGATCAAGTTTTGAGCAGCAGAGAGAATTGTATGTTATTTTGCTGCAGATTATCAGTCATAAAGCTCGAAAGGTCCTTGGACACCATTTAGCAACAAGTAATGCCCAAGAAGGTTAAATGGCACCAAGATTACAGGAGCAGACACACGCATGAGCATTGTCACCTACAGAAAAGCCAGAAAGGCCAAGTACAATGGCCACTTGTACCAGGAGACTTTTTTTTAATGTAGGAAAATATCTTCTATGTTATTTCAGACTATAAAAATACAGAATATTTTCAGAGGAATTTGTCAGAATTCAGAATTCATATATTCAAGTGAATATGAATATTATCCTTCAGAGTGCTCACTTTCAGACTATGCATTTATTCAACGATGCCACAACTGCTCAACTACTTTTTAAAATCATTTATGCTAAGTGAAATAAGTCAGTCAGAAAAAGCTAAGAACCATGTTTCACTCATATGTGGAATATAAAATTGAAACTCATAAACACAGATAACCATACAGTATGGTGGTTAGCAGAGGGAAGAGGGTGGGACTAGTAAAGGGTAAAGAGGGTGAAACACATGGTGATGGAAGATGATTTGACATTGAGTAACAGGCATAAAATATGTGTCATAGAAATGTACACTAAACACCTTTATAATCTTATTAACCAATGTCATCCCAATAAATTTAAATTAAAAAAAAAAAGCTCTGGCTGGGTTATTCAGTTAGTTAACAGCATTGTCCTGATATGCCAAGACTGCAGGTTCAATCCCCAGTCAGGGCACATACAAGAATCAACCAATAAATGCAGAAACAAGTGGAACAACAAATCAATGTTTCTCTCTTTCTTTTTCTCTTTTTTTCTCTCCCTCTTTACTTCCCTCCTTTTCTCTGCTCCCTTTCTTTCTCTAAAAATCAATAAATAAAAAGAAATAAATACAATTTATTTTTATGTAAGAAAAAAATCATTTCATTGCTTCATAATTCTATCTTGTTAGAGATTTTCTTCCCTCTTTCTTAACTAGTGATACTAGATTTGAACAAAAATTTTGTAAACATGATCCAATGGTTCTTATTCTATTTTCAAGAATCAACATCAGCATCAAAGGATTTACCTTAAAATGCCATCACAGCGATATTTCAAAGAATTGCTATAGGTTGTAAATATAGTTTTCAAAGAGGAATTCCAAAAGTACTGTGAACATTAGCATAATTATAGTAGAGTTCCAGGGTAGTATTTGAAAACTCATTTGGATTCTAACTTTGTTTTAAAAAATCACACAATTTTTTAAGAGAAACCTCAGAATCAAAGTAAAAATGAAAAAGGACTTAGAAAGTATAATTACTTTAAAACTTTGAAAGATATTACATTCATTTGTATGCCACTCAATAAACAGAAATCTATGCATATTATTGGCAAAAATTCCGAGAAAGGTACATTTAGAAATAGCTGAGGGCATAAATCCAATGTAAATTATAAATATGGTCTCTGCCACAACATGTGGGCCAATGTCAAAGTTTGAACACTAACCATCTTCTGCAACTACCCTGTTTCCCCGAAAATAAGACAGTGTCTTATATTAATTTTTTCTCCCAAAGTTGCACTAGGTCTTATTTTCGGAGGATGTCTTATTTTCGGGGAAACACGGTAGTAGTCAACTACTAATAATGTGTCCTAAAGTTTTGTCTATTTATAATTCCATAAAAATAGTACTGCCTGATACTAATGCAATTGCCAAAATATCATATTCCCTGTTTTATTAATAAGTTCTTTTTTCCCCACACACTGGGGTCCTCATGAACTAAGCAATCATATGTTCCAGTGGTATGGAAGCTCTTTCAAGCCCAAACTGTTTCTATTGGCACCTGTACATGCATTAACTAGCATGTCAATGCCTCCCCCCACCCCTTAAATCAGCTCAATAATTAGTTGAAATGATTTAATCCAACATACTAAAATTGTAATTCCATTACAGAGTTCCTTGTTAATCCTAAGTAATTCTTAGGGACAAAATATGATGTAGTTCTAAGAATGGCTTTAACTTCTTTTTATATTAAACTACTGTATCTAATAAAAGAAAAACATGCAAATTGACTGTACCTCTGCTACACCCACCAGCCAATCAGGAGTGAATAAGAAAATTAACTCAACAAAGATGGAAGCTAATTTTCATACCCAGGCTCCAAGCAGCCTGGGTCCCGGGAACATCATTAGGACCCAGGCCACTCCTAGCCTTAAGGCCCACACTTAGGCCCCAGAACATCCCCTGGCCACTCCGGGAAAGGTGCCAGTCCCATCACCCTGCTGCTGCAGCCACTGCCAGTCACTGCAGCCACCAAGGTATTTTCATCAACACAGACTCCAGTCCCTTCATCATGAAAAAATGACAACTTTCTTTAAGCATTTTCAAGATGTGTCTTTCATAGGATATGACATTTCTTTATTTTTATTTTTATCCTCACCTGAGGATATGTTTCCATTTTTTTTTTTTCTCCTTCTCTCTGATCCCAGGCTTGGCCCCAGACTAAGCCTAAAGCCTCTGTCCCAGGTTTAGGCTTGGGAAAGGGTTCCTCCACCCACCTCTCAGATAGCAGGCTCAGCCTCTTCCCAAGCCTAAAGCCTCTGACTGATAGCCAGCTGGGAGTGACCTGGGTGCCGAGGAGGTTCCCGGGACCCAGGTATGTATGCAAATTAACTGTCATCTTTGTTGGATTAATTTGCATAATCACTCTGATTGGCTGTGGGTGTAGCGGAAGTACAGTCTATTTACATGTTTCTCTATTATTAGGTAAGATAATTTTAATTGATTTCAGATAATAATGGAGAGAGATAGGGAGATAGAAATATCAATAGGGGAAAAAAAATACCAATGATAAAGGAGAATTATTTATTGGCTGCCTCCTGCATGCCCCACACTGAGGACTGAGCCCACAACCCGGGCATGGGTCCTGACTGGGAATTGAACCGTAACCTCCTCGTTCGGAAGTTTAGGCTCAACCACAGAACCATGCCAGCCGGGTTGATATATTATGAATTAACATGTACACTCAAATTTCAGTCTAAATTTTCAAGAATGCAACTCTGTCTCTGCCAGAAAGATGTATTCCCAAAATTTAATAAACAAAGCTATGTTTGTGCTGGAAGGATAATTTTTAGTACAATAGTTTACTGAGTTTACTCCTTTGGCAGTATGTGGAAGTATGATAACTTATCATTTGTAAAATAGAATTTTATTCTTCTATTGCTAAGAAATATAAGCCAAGACATGTAATTTCTATGCCTAAAATAATACTTACTGAAAAGAACATGTAAAATGAAGTTAATATTCCAACTCCCTTAGGTTCTAAATACCTGGATTTGTGTTCTGCCTCTTCACTTACAAATTGAGATTTTGGGTCAGATTCTCAGTCTTTCCACTATCCTTCTGAGAACTCTTTTTGCAATACTAAATCAATAAAAAGAATTATAAAAAATACTCAACAAAGGTCAGATGAACAAGTCAGGCCACCTACTACTATGCAAAATACTCAGGTGTTGAAAAAGTGTCTCTGTCACAAATCTAATTAATGAAAGTAAGGAGATAAAAATGTTATAAATTTGCTCTCAGTGCAATCCATATGGAAAGCAGCTGTATCCTCTCTAAGAGATTTTGAAATAAAGCTATGACTAGTAATCAGGCAAACATATATAGCAAGAAACATATATATATTATGTTTTTATTTATTTCAGAGAGGAAGAAAAAGGAAAAGAGAGATAGAAATATCAGTGAGAGACCATAATAAATTGGCTGCCTCCTGCACACCCCATACTAGAGATCAAGCCCACAACTCGGGCATGGGCCCTGAGTAGGAATCAAACCATGACCTCCTGATTCATAGATCAACACTTAACCACTGGCTGTGCAAATTTTGTGTTTGTTTTTTATAGATGTGCAAGAATATAAAATAGACTCTAAAATAGATAATTAGAGTTTATGGGTTTTTGTATCAGAATTCCATGCTTGCCTCTGAGCAATAGGAGACTGAGTCAAAGAGAAGTCAAGAACCCTTGCCAGTGTGGATCATTTGGGTGAGCATCTTCCCATGCCTGGGTTGCTGACTCAATCCCCAGTAGGAAGCGTGCAGGAGATACCTGCTCAATGTTTCTATTTCACATTAATGTTTCTCTTTTTCTCTCCCTTTCCCTGCCTCTCTCTCTAAGCTCAATAAAAACTCAAGATAATAAAGAAAGTGACTGGAAAGTCTAAATATTGCATAATAAATAACAAAATCTATAAAGTCATCTAGATAAACAGTAACTTGCTAAAGAGTTTCATGTCAGGCTAAGAATTTTTCTAGGCCTTGCTTTCTTTAAAATCAACTCTAATGACATGTGATTTACAAGCAATAAAAAGCATCCATTTTAGGAGTATAATTAGATTACTTTAAGTAAATGTATTTCTATAGCAAGATACAGAATATGCTCAACATTCCAAAAAACTCTTATAGCCCATTCTAGTCAATCCCCTAACACTGGCCCACAGAAAGCCACTGTAGATTACATTTGTCTTTTACAGATTTTCAAATAAGTGGAATAATTTAAATTAAATCTCTTATATTTATCTTCTATTGTTTGGCATGATTTATTGAAATTCATTCATGTTGCATAAGTTGTAAGGTCCTTTTTGTTGAACAGGATTCCTATATACAGTTATACCACTTTGGGTATATTATTACAAACTTTGATGGACATATGGTTTAATTCCATTTTGAGAATTTTACAAGTAAAGCTGCTGTGAGTTATTTTTAAGTTTGCATTTCGCAGTTTCTGGTCAAGATTGCAGTGTGATAAGTGAGGTACTCTCATCCTCCTAAAATCACATAAAAAAAATACAACTAAACTACAGAACCTAGCTGGACAGAAGTCTTACAACTAAGGATATAGAGAAAAAGCCATATCAAGGCTGCTGGGTAGGGTAGAAACGAGGAATGGGCTAGTCCCAGGTGGTGAATAAAAATTGGGAGGGATATCTCAGCTGTGGAGGTTCCCCCTCAGGAGCTAGGGGTCCCAGCCCTACACTAGCCCCCAGCACAGAGTTCCAGTGTCAGAAAGAGAAACCCTGATAACTTGTGGCTGTACAAACCAGTGGGGATTGAGTTTGCGGGAGATGGATGGGGGGTGGAGGCCCAGGAAATTCCTTTGAAAGGGTCCATGCAAGGATGCACTTGGATAGTCATTAGAATGTAAAGTACAGCATAGAGAATATAGTCAATAATATTATAATAACTAAGTACTATGCCAGATGGATATGGGATTTACTGGGATAATCACTTAGTAAACTATATAATACCTAATTATTTGGGTGCACACTGAAACTAATACAGTAGTTTGTCAACTGTAATTGGGAAAATAAAAATATTATTTGAAAAAGAGTTTGCATTTCTCTTTTGAAAATACCAAGGAATAGAATTGCTTAGTAGTGTGGTAGATATATAAAGAATGTAATTGCCAATTTTCCAAAGTGGTTCCGTCATTTCATATGTCCACCAACAATGGATGAGTTCCAGCCCAGCCAGTATGCCTCATTGGTTGAATGTTAACCCATGAACCATGATTCTGTGTCAGGTCATATGCCCGGGTTGTTGGGAGCATGTAGGAGGTAGCCAATTGATGTTTCTCTCTCTTCGATGTTTAAATCTCTCCACCCCTCTTCCTTCCTATCTCTCTAAAATAAATAAAAACATTTAAAAATAAAAAAAGGATGAGTTCCAGTTGCTCCAAATGCTGACCAACACTTGCTATCATCTGTCTTTTAAAATTAAGCCATTTAGTGTGTGTAATGGTATCTCATTGTGATTTTAATTTGCATTTCCTGCCCTAGCTAGTTTGGCTCAGTGGATAGAGCATTGCCTGCAGACTGAAGGGTCCGGGTTTCAATTCCAGTCAGGGTCCTTATTTCAGGCTCCTCCTCACCCCAGGCCCTGATCCGGGCACTTGTAGGAGGCAATCAATTAATGTGCTTCTCTCACATCTATATTTCTCTTGGTCTTTCCCTCTCTCTTCCACTATCTCAAAATAAATAAATAAATAAAATTTAAAAAATCAATGATAAAATATCCTCGGGTGAGGATTAAAAAATAATAATAACAAAATAGCTTGCATTTCCCTGATGACCAATGAGCTTACATGCAGTTTAAGACCTCTGTGAAGTGCTGTTTCAAATCTTTGCCCATTTTTAAAAAATTGGGTTCTTTGTCTTATTACTGAGTTGTAAGAATTTTTAAAATATATTCTGAAGTAATTTATCAGATTTTATATATATATATATTTTTTTTCTCTAAGCTGTGATTTGCCTTGTCATCTTTTTAACAGTATCTTTTGAAGAGCATAGTTTATTAAAGTCCAATTTAACATTTTTTCTAACTTGTGTTTACTGTAAGAAATATTTAACTAACTTTAAGGCACAAAGATTTTATTCTATATATTTTTTAAATGGTATCGTTTTAGCTTTAAGTCTATATTTATGATCCATTTTGAGTTAATCTTTTGTGGGGTAAGTATGAGATGTGGGTTGATGTTCATGTTTTCTTCACAGATATTTAATAGTTCAAAGACTATGTCTTAAAAGAATTGTATCTCCACTGAATTACCTCGTACATTATCTAAGTTCAACTAACCATGTGCATATTGGCCTACTCCTGGATTTTCTATTCTTTTCTATTGATCTACTTTATTGTTCTATTGCCTTACACCATTTTCACACTATCTTAATTTACTGTAGCTTCTTAAGTTTTAGACTTAAGGAGTATAAGTCCTCTAATTTATTCTTCTTTTTCAAAATTGTTTTAGCTGTTCTATATGCTAAGTCCTTTGCCTTTCCTAATATATTCTGAGTCATTCTTGTTAATTTCTACAAAAAGCCTGCCAGGTTATAATTTAAAAAAAAATTGATTTACATTTTTTTTGTCAGAAAATTTTTTAACAAAGGATTTCATAAAAATGGTATTGAACTTCCTTGAATGTATTATATTATTTAGATCTGTAGATATGTTGCCTGCATGTCAAAATAAGTTTTAGACATGTACTTATAATTTCACTAATAAATATATATTGACAAAATATTTTAACCATAGATAAAAGCATTAGAAATATTAACTAACATCCATGCTACATAATTTTATGAAATATTAATATTGTACCTTATTTATTTCAGACCACAAGAAAACTGAAACATCAACTGAAACTCCCTCTGTCCCTCCTGAATGCCATTTCACTCTCCTAAAATTGCTTATCATTCCCATGCATCCAATATTTTTACTATAAGTGTATAACATCCAAAAGCAAATATGACATTGTTTCTAAATGTTATATACATAGATAACTGTACATGAATCTTATGGGTATTGAATGATATCTGATTCTTATGACATGATAGTATGGTGCCATTATTAAGAGCTCAGTCTTAATGTATTCAAATGTCTCCTTTTAAAATTTTTTCCTCAATTATATGATTCTTAAAATATATTTATGTGGGCATATGAAGCACAAGGTCCTTCCACTTTTATGTACTATACAATATTGCATGGTACTTCTATGGCACAGATTATCATTCTTCTGTTGATGGACATTTAGATTGCTTCCAGTTTTTCATTATTGCAAACAATGTTGTGAAATTTTCTGTACATGACTCATTATGAACAAGTTTCTCTGGGGTGCCATTGCTGTGCAGATTATGAAAATATTAACTATATTGCCAAAGTGTTTTATGAAGTTACACTCCCGCAAGCAGTATACATATTCATCCACAGCCTCACAAGCACTTGGCTAGGTCAGATTTAAACATTTTTGCTAATCTGATGGATGTGAAATGGTAGATGATATCTGAGAAATGGCAGTATGGTGCTGGGAAGCCATGGAAATATGCCGCTTGGATTGCCCTTCAAAAATAGAAGTTGTCTATGATGCAGTTAGGTCACTGCCTCCAGACACGGTATCTTAAGATCTGCTCAAACACTCCATCCACATTCCACCCAGCGAGCCCTCAGTCAATTTCTCAGCACAGCAGTACCCCTGGAGCCTGGTCATTCCTCCTCCAGGAGAGCTCATCTAACAAGCAATCTTTGCTCTGGAGTTCTCCATTGGGCTGGCGGAGACTTCGCCAGCTATATATTACAGCCTGAAACTCTGCCAATTCTGCTTCCCAGATGTGCACTATGGTCTGAAGGCTTTCCCTGCTCTGTTCTTTCCCCTCCCTGTTTATGTTCCACAGGCATTACTTCCAATACACTTTTCACACTTCAACTCCATTTCAAGAACTACTACATGGAAAACTCAAACTGGTATGACTGAGTTCATCAGAGCTCCAGCCTCTGCTGAATCCAACTGCTTGGATCTGTATCCAGCTCTACTTATTACTTCTGGATATTGGGCAGGTTGTTTAATTTCCCTAAACCTCAGTTATTTCATCTCTAAAACGGGAATAATAATAGTACCTACCTCAGAGGTGTGAGCAATTAAAATAATATAAGCCTTTGGAAAAACTTCTGGCACATAAAAAGCCCTCAATAAATACTAGTTTTGTTTGCCCAGTGTGATTTCCTTATTTAGCATAAGAGCTAATGATTAAGCTCCAGGATATATGAAACCATGACTGCATTACACAATGACCTGGGGATACTTATTGCTCCTTTCTTTAGGTATATGTGAACAGTTAGTAGATATTATTATAGCATGTTGGTAAACATAATCTCAAATAAAATACTCAGTGATAATGAATAATCCCAGTCTGATTATCTTTGTCAATGATTAATTTATATTCTAAAACCATTTGTGTTTTGAATTTTTTTGCTTATAATAAATTATATGTACATACAAGCAACATTAAGGAATATAAACTGCAAGACTGGAAAATCCCTGCTGGGAGGCTTTGATTAAATGTCTTTTCTGCCGAAACCTGTTTGGCTCAATGGATAGAGTGTCGGCTTAGGGACTGAAGGGTCCTGGGTTCGATTCCGGTCAAGGGCATGTACCTTGGTTGCGGGCATATCCCCAGTGGGGGGTGTGCAAGAGGCAGCTGGTCCACTCTCTCTCATCGATGTTTCTAACTATCCCTCTCTCTTCCTCTCTGTACAAAATCAATAAAACATATTAAAAAAATAAATAAAGCATAGGCAAATATTATGACATCTTTCTTTTCTAGAGAGTAAAACTATTTCAGAATAATCCCCAGTGGGGAGTGTGCAAGAGGCAGCTGGTCGATGACTCTCTCTCATCGATGTTTCTAACTCTCTATCTCTCTCCCTTCTTCTCTGTACAAAATCAATAAAATATATTTTTTTTAAAAAATAAATGCCTTTTCTATCAAAGTGCACCATATATTTGGATTTCATAGTGTATAAACCTTGACACTATCCTATTAGTTTACTTTTAGGAAGATATTAAGAATCAAACACCATCATAAATTTTTCCCACAAGTCAAAACATATTTAGTATTCTTTTTTAAATGGACATTTTCCCCCCTGAAATTATTTTCCCAGAAATACCCACCAGATCCCCCTTTTTTTTCATTGTTTTTTAAAATTTAGAATAATGACAGATGGAAATGAAGAAAGGTCAGGAAAGAAGCTCAGTAACTAATGCATTCTTCTTGCATTCTTGTCCTCAGAGGCCAAGAATTTGGAAAAGTTCTTAGTATTTAAGATTCAAACATTCATTGTAATATGATACTATTCCCTATCTTTAGCTTTAAAACTAGGAGTTTGGCCATATATAAACTGCTGGAATAAGTAGATGCCTGGAAAAATAGAAGTCTTCACTAGCTTGCTGGAATATATTTTCTGTCTCATTCCAAAATTCTGTAACTCTCCACTGCAAGAAAAATAAGTTCTGTATTATTCCAAAACCCACATGAAATATATGCCCAGAGGACGACCTCTGATGCATTTGTGCCAAGTGATCATATATCTCATCCTTTAATCCACCCAATGGAAAAACAAAAAAACAAACCCTAGATAGTGCATCAAAGACAGTGCTGGAGCAAGGAGGGGGGGAGGGGGGAGATTTGTACTATCTTGTCAGTAAAATGAATGATCATACTTCAATTGATTTGCATAGTAAATTCTGATTAGGTTTGGTAAGATATGTCCTATATAATAAAAGGCTATTATGCAAATTGATCAAACTGTGGAATGACTGATCACTATGACGCACGCTGGTCAGACGCTCAGTGCAGGAGCTGCCCCCTGGTGGTCAGTGTGCTCCCACAGAGGGAGTACCAATCAGCCAGAAGCTGGGCTCACAGCTGAGGAGCACAGGGGCAGTGGCAGGAGCCTCTCCTGCCTACACAGCAGCACTAATGACCCCTTGGCTGACATCCCCCCAAGGAGGCTCTGACTGGAAGAGGCACAGGCCTGGCTGAGGGACCCAGCCCCAATGCATGAGGTCGTGCAACAGGCTTCTAGTATGCTATAAAACATATTTTATCAGACTACATCTGTTTTTTCATACTATAACTTACACATTACCAGTCTTCATTTATTTTTATACTTGCTAACTAAACTCCAGAACAGATTAGATTCCGTATTTCTGGATAAATGATCAAAATCCTTCTTCTTCCTAAAACCCCCTCAAAATAAACAAAGCTCGATCTTTATGCAGTACATATCCTATTTAACCATTATATTTTCTTCTGGCCAAAGTGATCATACATCCTTTAGTGATTAGAAACATTAGAGGAACTGTGTTTCTCAGAAACTTGTGGTACAAGTAATGTTAACTGGGATTTTGCAAAAATAGGAATCCTTGCCCAAATGGTTTTGAGAACCAGTACGCAAAACAAAACACATCTCTTCACTCAGCATTTGAGTTCTCAGAACTCTAATATACTATTTTTAAAAGTATATTTTATTGATTTTTTTACAGAGAGGAAGGGAGAGGGATAGAGTTAGACACATCAATGAGAAAGAAACATCGATCAGCTGCCTCCTGCACACCCACTACTGGGGATGTGCCCCCAACCAAGGTACATGCCCTTGACCAGAATCGAACCTGGGATCTTTCCATCTGCAAGCCGACATTCTATCTACTGAGCCAAACAGGTTTCGACCTAACATTTATTTACTGTAGAATTATCATCTCTGAGAAGAGATGCATAAAATGTGAATTTATCATTCTAATTGAACTAGAAAATACTTTTTCATGGCCCAGAAAGAGTAGAAAATACTGAAAGACCATGTACATGTAACCCTTAACATAGGGTTAAAAAAGGTTCTAAGTTGTTAAATAGTTTATAATAAAGATAAAAAGCAAAAAAACAAAAAAAAAGATAAAAATCTGTATGAATTCATTATTGTTCTATACCAGTGTTTCCCAAACTTTTGACATATGTGTACTCCTTCTATAATTTTGGTAACACTGAGTACCACCCCGTACTCATGAGAACGTAAAATTAGGTGCAGCTAAGCATGGTGCAGTGCATATCCCCACCAAACTCCGGTGCACACGTACCCCCACCAAACTCTTCCCGTACCTCTGGGGGTACTCGTACCACACTTTGGGAAACACTGAATACTAATAAATAGAATAAGGATGTCATTTTTTTTAAGGGAAATTTTTAAATGTCAAAATAAGATATATGTATCATTAAAACAAAAAAAAGTTAATTTAAAATAAACAGAAGTTTGTGGCTAGGTTAAGAAATTTAAAAAAATGTAACAAGGGAACGCACACAAAATTTCAAAAAAGGATTTTTTGCTTTCTGGTAATACAAATTATAAAGATCTCAAAAAGGATTTGGCTTATAATTCAAGGACATATCTATCTCAAGATTATTTATTGGTATAGCTCTCTTTTCAAAGCTAGACATTAAATAAAAATAAAATTCATGACGTTCCACAAAATTCAAAACAGACAAGAAATTTAAAACAAAGTATGTCAAATGATAACTTATAGACATAGTCATTAATGCACCAAGTTTTCTTTTCCTGTGGGTGGCTCTATCTGATCATAAGAGAAAGAGGTTTAGGGCAGTTTAATGGGGAGAAAAAAAATTAAAGAGACAGAGAGAGAGAGAGAGAGAGAGAGAGAGAGAGAGAGAGAGAGAGGGAGGGAGGGAGGGAGGGAGGGAGGGAGGGAGAGAGAGAGAGAGAGAGAGAGAGAGAGAGAGAGAGAGAGAGAGAGAGAGAATGTGGCTACCACTGAGTCACAGGGAGGCTGTAACTGGTTTTCTGAAAGTTGACAATGCTTAAATTATAAGCATATGTTCAGCAAATAAGTTCCCACTCTTCTTACTCATCTGAGCTGTATTAGTCACTTTGTTTTCCCTGAAGTAGATAACAATAACATTCTGTGGATTCTGTGGTTTTCAGGAAAAAAATGGTATGGTTTATGTTTTCAAACCCCCAGTTAAGAAGAAATTTTTCAATAAAAGAATACAGATTCACAGAGATGCTGGCTGTAAGCAAAATTTCAACTATGGGACACACCAAATCTCCCACATAACAAGCAATGTCAAGACAATAGGGGATAGAAAATCTAAAAAATGTTTGAGGTTGATTTCCCTTATACTCAATTATTTTGCAGAGCCAAATCAGATAAAATCAATATAAATTTTTGCAAGATTTCATGTCTGTTGACAAGAACCTGCGTTATCTCATTTACTATAAAAGTTATGTCTCTGCTGCTTTAGTTAATCTTTATTCAATGGGGGCTTTTTAAATGGACTCTCATGTGTGCCCCAAATGCCTTATTTGGTTAAGTGACTATTAACCCTTTCATGTCAAGTATATCTTATTTTTATCATGGAAGAAAAAAAAAGGGAGTTTCAGTGGAGATGTGTTTTTCTTATTGTTTGTTTTTTTGTTTGTTTGTTTTGCCCGGGGAAATGTTTTCATTTTTACCTTGCTTAATGCACTGCTCGGTGTTGTCCCATTAATTCCCTCTTTCCTGAAACTCTTGTCTTACTGCTGCCTTCCCAGCAGTAAGCTGGTGTTTCCTAATGCTCTGTCAACACTGAAATATGGGGAAGAATATAGATGATAGCTCTAAGAAATAAAAAAGAAATGCTAGAAATATAAATGAAATAATATAAATGAAAAATAATATAAATGAAGTTTGCATTTGATAGATTCATCAATAAACTAGACGTGGAGAAGAAAAAAAAATTAGTGAGCTTGAAAAAATGTCAATAGGAATTCCCAAACCTGAAATGCAAAGAGAAAAAGAACAGAATACTCGAGAACTATAAGACAATTACAAAGAGTGAAATACATACACAATAGATATAACAGGAGAGTAAATATTTAAGAAAATGTGAATGATTTTTATTAATTAAGATTAATGACAGACACCAAACTACATATCCAAGAAACAAAAAAACACCAACAGGATAAATACCTCTCCCCCCTGCACCCCCCCAAAAAATCTATAATTAGGTATATCATATTCAAAATGTAGAAAATCAAAGACAAAGAGAAAACTTTGAAAAAATCCAGAAGAAACACACACACACACCTTATCTACAAAAGAAAAGATTAAGGATTACACCAAGAAGAAACTAAAGTGAAATATTATAAATATTGAAAGAAAGTATTAAAAGAAAAAAACAACAACCTAGAATTCTATAGCCAATGAAATTATCTTTCAGAAATGAAGGAGAGATACTTTCCCAGACAACCAAAAATTGAAGGGATTTGTCCCTAGACCTGCCTTGCAAAAAAGTTCTGCCTGATGACCTCCTTTACCCTTTACTAGCTCCCCCCATTCCTTTCTTCTTATACTAGAGGCCCCCTGCACAAAAATTCATGCACTCAGGGGGGTCCTTCAGCCCAGCGTGTGTCCTCTCACAGTCTGGGACTCCTCATGGGATAACCATCCCAGGGGATCAGGCCTAAGCTGGCAGTCAGATATCCCTCTGGCAGCCTGGGAGTCCTCGGGGGATGTCCAACTAACGGCGTAGGCCCGCCCCCTGCACTTGCCGTGGGGAGTGGGCCTAATCCGTTAATCGGACATCCTTAGTGCTGCTGTGGAGGCGGAAGAGAGGAGAAAGAGGCTCCTACCACTGCTGCTGTGCTGGCTGGCCATGAGCTGGCTTCTGACTGAGCAGCATTCCCCCTGTGGATACACACTGACCATGAGGAGGCAGCTTCTGCGTTGAGTGTCTGCTTCCTGGTGGTCAGTGCACATCACAGCGACCAGTCGTTCCTGGTCATTCCTCCATTAGGGTCAATTTCCATATTACCTTTTTATTATATGAGATAACTTCTTGTCTTTCCTTTACTTACAGTATGTGTTAGATACTGTGTCTTTTAGAACTCTGTGTATTCCAAGTTTTGGCTCCTCCAATTGCTCTTTTTGCTGTGCATGTTTTGGGAAGATGGTGAATAAATTAAACAAATATAAAACACTGCCCGTAATAGTGAAATAATTGACTCAATAACCCATTGTCTAAACACGTGGGGAGTGTGAAAATTTCTATAACCCAGGCTTCACCATGAACACATGTACTGGGTATAAGCTGATTATAACAGTTCAGTGCAGGTGCATCTGATAATGCTAGCAATATACATATCCAGTGCCCAGAACAATACCTGGCACATAGCAAGTATTCATTATTTCTTAAATGAATTGATTTAAAAAAATATATTTAATACCTGGTGAGAAGTAACACAAAATATTTTCTAAATATTATTTTTCAACTTGCCATAATAATCATCTCACAAATAAAATTAAGTCTTCTAAATTGGTCTGCATTTCTGAAATCTAACTTTACAGAAGTATTAAAAGCACACCTGGAAAACATCTTATATCTGGCACATTACAAGGTATTGAGACCAGGTGTCTAAGTCTTTAAATATACCAGTAAAACACTCACTTGTCTCACTTGTGAAAAAATACTTTAAAAGTTTTCCAGATATGTATGCAGATTTAGGCAGCCTTACCCCATGATCAAAGACAATTTCATAGAAATTTAATACAACTTTTCAAAATATTAAGACATGATAGTGAACTCAAATGGCTGAAGTGAGCAAAATCTGCTCCTAATTTTAATTTCATATGGTTTAGTACTTAAAAAGAACAGTTAATACTAAACTATTCTTTTTATAAAAGGCAGAAGAGACAAGCTAGCTAAGTCTTCTCTGATAACTTCCCCAGGCTACTTATTAGATAAACTGTTTCCTATATTCTTACATACCTTTAAAATATTTCCACTGAAGGGCTTTCCGAAAATGTCTGTTATTTATCTCTCTCCCCAACTATACCGAATTCCTTAATAGCATTTAGCAAAATGAATGCCTGATACATATAGGTGCTCAATGTGTTTTTTGAATAAATAAATAATCCAAGGTACTCTAAATATTGTCTTTGATTAATTTTATTTATTTTTTATTTTTTTAAAATATTTTTTATTGATTTTTTACAGAGAGGAAGAGGAAGGAATAGAGAGTCAGAAACATTGATGAGAGAGAATCATCGATCAGCTGGGGATGTGCCTGCAACCAAGGTACATGCCCTTGACCGGAATCAAACCTGGGACCTTTCAGTCCGCAGGCCGATGCTCTATCCACTGAGCCAAACAGGTTTTGGCTTGACCAATTTTACAGAAATTATTTGTATGAGGGGGGACAACACTACTATAGAGATAGCTAATTTCTCTTACTGTACACCAGTCGACAATGTTTGGATTTATTTATTTTTCCTTTATCCTCACTATTAGTTATTTGTTTTCCAATATGTCAATACAGCTTTTCCAGAAAAAAAGTTTAATTTAGTTATAAAAATATTAGTATGACTATAAACCCACATTCACATTAAAACCTATCTAGGCTATAGCATTCTCATTTCATGAGTTGATTCTAAAGAAAAATAAAATCCGACTTCCATTCTTTTTCAGTTTTTGCAAAAATAATATAAATTGTTGTCAAGGTGCCCTAATCAGTTTAGCTCAGTGGATAGAGCATCAGCCTGTGGACTCAAGGGTCCCAGGTTCAATTCCGGACAAGGGCATGTACCTTGGTTGCGGGCACATCCCCAGTGAGGAGTGTGCAGGAGGCAGCTGATCCATGTTTCTCTCTCATCAATGTTTCTAGCTCTCTATCCTTCTCCCTTCCTCTCTGTAAAAAAAAAAAAAAAAAAAAAAATCAATTAAATATATATATTTTTAAAATTGTTATCAAGGTGATATATAATTATCAACCTAAATTAAGTTTGGGAACAGCAGAACTCTGATTACTTCTAGTGCTTTAGTTGGATGAAATCTTGCAAAGCAAATATAATTTCAAAAAAATCTATTGTGTATTTATAATTCAAATAGAGGCCCAGTGCGTAAAATCACATGGGACCCCAGACCAGACATGTGCAAGTAGCTCACCACTGCTATCGGCTCTCGGGCCGGGAGGAGGGACTGAGAGGTGTTCCAGGCACCTTCTGGTGACGGATCATTTGGTTGTTCCAGCGTTACAGTGTTACAGTTATTGGCCTTTATAATATAAATATGTATAACTATGGGCTATATTTGCTTTTCTTAACATCAGAAAGCTAAGAATGAAAAAATGTGCATAGGAGTACAATATATTATAAAACTAACACAACAACTTTAACCACCAGAGTATACTATACATTTAATAGTCATTGAAAACTTATTATGTGCCAGAGACCGTAAAAACCAAATGACTCTTTTTTTTCTGTTTTGTCCTTTCATCTGCAACAAAAAGCATGAAAGCTTTGTTCTTGTTAACTTGCACCTTTAAATTCAAATGTAAAACGTCTTAATGTAAACTATTAAATACTTTGAAACCAGATATAAACTGAATGAATTCAATAAACATTTACTGAGTGTTTCCTAGGAGTCAGGCTCTAGGGGTAAAGCAGTGAACCAAACATGAAAAAAAAAAAAAAAATCTTTGCCTTCACTGGATTCATACTGTATTTATTTAAGAGATAATAAATAAGTAAATTATACAACGTGTCTAATGGTGATAGTAGTATAGAGAAAGCCAGCCAGCTTGAAGGGTGCAGTTCAGAGGATAGACCTGAAGGAGGGAGGGGAAAGGGAAAAGGAAATGCCGGAGGGTTAAGACAACAGCAGGGGCTGAGAGCCGGAACCAGTGTATTTGAAGTGGACAAGAAAGCAAGATTTGGAATGCACAATGAATGAAACTTCTGTCAAATTCACATATATTTCCTATTTGCTTATAATTCAAGTACCAGAAGATATCTTCAAACTGTTTTATTTGTTTAGGGAAGTTAATATGTTTAGGGAAAGAGGAAAATGCATAGTTTTCAAACAAATCACCTAATTTTCCATAACTTTTTTTTCACAGTTATTGGAGTTTATAGTCATGGCTACATGAATAAAATTCAGGTTAAAGCTTACAGTTATTGTCATTTCTATTTTCACCCTGATAGCAAAAGCTGCATTTGTAAGTTGTCTGAACACAGGCTGTGCTACAGATGCCACATTATTTGCACTGACACATTTGGATAGCATTCCTTTGAATCAGACAGGAATACAATGGAACGAGTAAGCTCTTGGGCTCTGGAGCCTGACTGAAGTCCAATCTCAGCCCTGTCACCTTCTAGCTGAATAGCTATAGAAATGTCCTTAATCTCTTTGTGCCTCTGTCTCTTATCTGAAAATGGGATAAATAATTGTAAGAACATCACAGAACTGTTTTTGAGGATTTAAAGTATGTAAATTAGAACACAGCCAGTAGGGGGCAGGAGGGGGGGGAGTGCAGGAGGCAGCTGATCAATGTATCTCTCTTATAGATGTTTCTAACTCTCTATCCTTCTCCCTTCCTCTCTGTAAAAAAATCGATAAAATATATTTAAAAAAAGAATTATGATTCTTTATTTGTAAATATTTGCTCTGTCTTGATGACAACAGCAAAAATCATTCTTTAATTTCTGAAAATTCAAATCCATGACAAGATCTGAATGCATTCATTCTTAAATTTAAGCAGATATCTTTAAATGTTAAGAAAACAAACAATGCATTAAAATCGAGTCAGGTTCTGATAATTTCTGAGTTGGAAAAAAATATGCTTTTTAATACCCGATATTTATGCGTCCCTGATCGTGTGTAAAAAGTATACTTAAGAGCAAATTCTTTTGTATTTTATAACATTTAGAAGAACATCAAAGAGTATACTTACACAAACCTAGATGGTGGAGATTAACTAGGTTATATGTTATGGCTTAGTTCTCTTAGGTTACGAGCTTGTACAGCATGTTACTGTACAAAACAACAGGGGATTAAATCAAGCACAATGGAAAATGATGCAAGTAAGAGACTCAGTAAGCAGGAGATGTCTGAGAATATTGCTGGTATAACACAGCATCCTGTTTTACAGCAAACCTTTTAGTAAGTAGAAAGAGTACGCTCGGAAAAAAACAACTAAATTTTAATATAACTACATAAACCAGCAACAGTAGTATATTGTCAAGTTTTATGTACTGTACATAATTGTATGTGCTACACTTTTAAACAACTGGCAGTGCATAAATTAATGAGCAGGGAACATATATAGTATGGACATGCTGGACTAAGGGATAGTTCATATCCCAGGCAAGATGGAGAGGGATAGCATAAGATTTCCTCACACTACTCAGAACTGCACAATGTTTAAACGTATGAGTTGTTTATGTCTAAAAGTTTTCATTCAATACTTTTAGAATTTATTTGGAAAATTGTGCTTCTCTAGTTCACATTAGATAAGGGAGCAGATATAACAGTCCTCCCCTAATATGAAAAATGAAACTGTAGATTAAGAGGGACCACTATATAAAGGATTCATGGAGAGGAGGAGGACTGCAAGAAACAGGCAAGTGCATAGGCCAGACCAGAAGGGATTTATAAGCAGAAGGTGAAAACAGTTAATAAAAGGGTGAAGATAAGTTCCTAGAGACTTACTGTTATGATACAAAAGAAATTAGAGACCCTCGCAGCGATCTATTGAAAGTCAGCCCTTGACACAAGGGTTTGTAAAAATAAATGAAAAATTAAAAAAAAAAAGAAACTAGAAATTACAGAAGGTTCTTTATGGTGATAAAGATATAAAGTGGTAAAATCTAGGGAAGTTGGGTTATGGTTATGGAAATGGAGTCAAGAGTGTAGGTCAAGGACATACAGAGGAACTGTCTGCGTGGATTTAGCAATGAATCTGTTCTTACGATAAATGCACAGAAAAACACTGGGGAATCATAGCAGATACTCAAGAAGAAAATTTTTTTTCAGTTTCTCCTTTGGGATATAATCAGATGATACTGGTATAGATGATTTTTAAAGAAAGAGAGAGAGTGCAGAAGTGGACTAGTTGATTTGCATATGCTGCTTATATAAGCCCAAGTCTCCGTTTTAATCTTTGAAAGTTAATTCAATAGTTTAATATCTTTGTATCACCTTTTATTGAGGAAATAATTCTTATCATGGACTTGCTTTGAAGCTGACTTACAAAAAATATGCAGCATAGGGAATGTAATACAAGGCAAATAAAAACTTTTTGTAAAATTTTTTTTCTTTTAAATTAATCACCTTTAGCTCCTGATGAAAAAAACTTTGGGCAAAACAAGGAAAAACAAAATAGTTTAAAATGTTGACTGAGAAATATATTCCTCTGGGTCAAGTAGAATTATATGATGTGATGATCAAACATTTTCAAGTGACTCATAATGATCCTAATTATAATTGAATCACTGATTTTTTTTATACAGCTCAGCCCTAAATGTTTAAACAAAATACAGATTCTTTAGTACTTTATTAGAACCCTAAAGTTAGAACACTTTAGAAAATGCTTAATTCTAATAAATACTCCCACTTAAGGCAAAAACATGTATGTGTTTATGTTTATATTATATTTATATTATGTGTTTACATTATATAATGTATATATTATGTTTATATTAAGTGTATCTGCCCATGTATTTAAAATGACAGAGAGGTCACAAATAATATTTACAATAAAAACAACCAAAAATAACAACTACTGAGTAATTTTTATTAAAAAGCATTGTGGTAAGTACTTTTATAAGTATATAAATATATATATATTAATACTCACCTGAGGATATATTTTTATTGATTTTAGAGAGACACGAATGGGGAGAGACAGCAATCTGTTGTCTCTCCTTGACCAGGGACTGAACCCAAAACCTAGGTACATATGTGCAGACTGGGAATCAAACCATAGCCGTTTGGTTTATGGGACAATGCTCTAGCCAACTGAGCCATCTGGCCAGGGCATGAGTACTTTTATATACATTATTTTATTTCTGGACAATTCCAACTATTAAGTGTTCTAACATTAATGCAAATTTGCCAGCCTATAACTCTTTATTAAATTATTGGCCCTCATCATCCTCCCTTGGGGGAAAAAATTACACTTACTATTTATAGCACTTAACAAAAGTAATTTTATTTTTTAATGTTTAATCTCAATCATCACAACAACCCTATGAAGTAGGTGCTGTTATTATTTTTCACTTTTTTTTCTGGAGAGGAAAGCAACTTTCCCAAGGTTACAAATGTAGTAGTTGATGGAATCAAAGTTTGACTTCAAAGCCCAGGTTTTGCGTATCACATGTCCCTGAGACATGGGCTTTGTACACTGACAAAATCATGGTCTGAATTCCCAAACTGAGGGTCAGATCCCAAACCACGGTGAACTCCACGAAGTAAGGAATGTCACTCAATAAGGCCTCGGTAGAAATGGACTACAAACCTACCCAGGCAATACCACTCCAACATGTGCTCAGTAAAGACTGAGCCTTTTTTCCAGTATAATTCTTACATACCCAAATCTAACCATATTGGTTAAGGATAATAACAATTGCTTATTTTGTTTCTATTCATATATGTGGCAGTCTTTGCCATCTATACTGAAGGATGTGGTTTTATTTTGACTGAACATGTAAAAAAAAAATGGGTCACCATCTGTGGATGCCACAACAAAGTCATAAGAATTAATCACTACATAATGGTTAAATCAAAATCATTACACGCTGTGTCAGTTTTGGCTTGTTTTATAATTTGTGAAATAAAAATAACAGTCAAATGATGGAAAACGAAGCTAGCCAGAATGTGATCATCCTGGCAATATGAATGATTATTTTGTTCTTATGTCCTGATTGTGGCAAATTTTATATAAATTTTGCTATAGTTTTAAATAAAGGGACTTTGAAATCTATCAGCTCAGAAAATATTTACTGCCAACTTGTATTAAATGTAGTTAGAGTACTTTATGTAACATACTGACTTCAGAGCCTCTAGCCCTCCAGGGGTAATCTGTTTGTTGTTAGATGGAAAAATCATCACTCACCATATCCCTATTTTTTTTACTTTCTACATGAAAATGATGGTAGTAACTCAGCAAACGTAGGACACATTTAAACTTTAATTTTCTAGTTTGGTGAAAGATTGTTGCCAATCCACTCACATTCTCCTGTGTGGCCTCCACTGTAGTAGCTCAATCCAGCTTAACAAAAATGTATGGCATATCTATTTTTTTTAAGGTTTATCCTTTGAGTCTTTTAAAAATACATATTTTTTATTGATTTTTTACAGAGAGGAAGGGAGAGGGATAGAGAGTTAGAAACATCAATGAGAGAGAAACATTGATCAGCTGCCTCCTACACAATCCCCTACTAGGGATGTGCCCACAATCAAGGTACATGCCCTTAACTGGAATTGAACCTGGGACCCTTCAGTCTGCAGGCTAACGCTCTATCCACTGAGCCAAACCAGTTAGGGCTACATATCTATTTTGTGCCAGAAACTGACATAGAAACTTGTTCATAAAATAAACAAGCTAGATTCCTGTCCTTGAGGGAATACATATTCTATCATCAGAGACACACATTAAGCAAATCATGTAATAAATGAACAAATTATATAATATTATAAAATAAGAAAAGTACTGCAAAGCAAGAGTATCAGGAGAGCCAGGCATGGGGAGAAGGAAGGGCAGATTTCAGCATTATATGGAGAATCTGGATAAGCCTCAGAGGAAGGTGAGATTTCAACAAGTACTGACAACAATTAGGTCATTAACCAAGTAGATTTCTTGAGGGAGAATATTTCAGAAAGGGGAGAGCGAGAGCAAATATTCTGCGATGGAAGCATGCTTTAAGAGTTCAATGACATAAGGCTGTGTGGAAAGTGTGGCTGCAGCCCAGTGCATCAGAGGTTGTTAGAGACCATTATAAGGACTCCCACCTTTACTATCTGAAAGGTAGTGATCACCAACAATAGGGTTAGGTCAAGATATGATATTAATTGCAAATTTGACCTCACATTTCCAAAAATGTCTTTACAAGGGATTGCTGAATTGGAAAAAGTCCCCTTAAATTTCTGAACTTATCCTCAACCAACTTTCTAATATCCTTTTCTTAATTATCCTTTTACTTCCATCTTTAATCTCCAAAGATAATGTAATATACAATATATCTCATTCAAATATTGTTATACTAGGGAAGGGTTGGGGTAAGGGAGAAGAGATCAATCAAAGGACTTGTATGTATGCATATAAGCCTAACCAATGGACACAGACGACAGGGAGGTGAGGGCATGAGTGGGGGGCAGGGAAGAGAGGGATAATGGGGGAATAAGGACACATATATAACACCTTAATCAATAAAGAAATTTAAAAAAAGACCACAGTAATGTCAGCAAGTATTGTTATACTATTTCCCCATCAAACCAGCCACACTGATAGTCTTTAAAAATAAGAACCAAACTACTTTCATACTGGTATGTGCATACCTTCTTCATCTTTGTTTATAAATGCATATAAATTAAGGAGGGCAAGAAAAAGAATTTGAACAAAGGACCTTATTTTAACCCATAAGACATTGTTACTGATGTTTTTGCTTTTGTTTTTAGATTAATTTCTAGATATAACAAAATAAATTTATATTGAGTTTCCCTTTTTAATATTATTCATGAGCAGATATATTCATTCTTGCTTTCTAACTCATTATATATAGTACATATAGATGGAAAACAATAAACAAGTTTTTAAGGAACTAGGCTTCACCTTGCTAAATGAAAGTCAATAGACAAAGAACACACAGAGACAAGAAGCATGGTATGCAGGTCACTGTCAAAGGTAATTATTATCTTTAATAAATATAACTTAGCTTTAAAACTCATAAAATGTTAAGGAATTCCTCTTATCTCATTGTTTTTTGATTCAAAGAGAAAATGATAGGTAATAATGAATGCAATAGTAATTTACTAAAATACTTTTCTTCTTTAGAGAAAAGATCAATCCTAACACATAAATATATCTATATATTTAAAACTCAAATATTTAGTTTACTAGAAGCAGAGACACTTTATTTGGAAAGTTGTGTGTTTTTCATTAGAGAAAGAACCACCTTTGCTTCAGATGTATGTCACTGTGGTTTTATTAAGGTTGCATTCAATGTTTAAGTAATGCTTTCAATGTAGTTACTTTATACCTACTATGCGCTACAGTATAATGTATTATGGTCAGATAAAAAGTAATATCTTGTAATAAAATTATTTTGCTGAGACAATTTACATTCTAGTAAGAAAAATAAAGCACAAGAAATAATGAATTTCAATAAAACTCATACAAAAAGAATAAAATCAGTATAAAAGCACATTAAAGGAATTTTGAATCAATGCAATCAGAATTAGTAGTGAATAGAATAAAAGATTAGGAAAGAAAAGCAACTAAAAGAAAAGAATTGTAAACCATGTTCATTTACACCAGGGGTGGAGAACCATTTTTCTGCCAAGGGCCTTTTGGATATTTGTAACATCTTCCACAGGCTATACCAAATTATCTACTTAAAAATCAGCTTGTTATATTTGGTTAAACACTTAACTAACTCACTCCTAATGTCTTGGCAGGGCCAGACCAAATGTTTTCTCAGGCCTTAAATAGCCCATAGGTCGGACATTCCCCATCCCTGATTTATACAAATAGGCAATAAAAACAAACACATAGAGAATTTCATTCTCCTATTATGTAGTCTCATGGTATTGGCTATATAACTTCTTGATTAATGTTGCTACCTCAAAAGTTATAATTTCAAAAGCTTATGTAAGTTTTAGGATAAGAAATTGAAAATTAAATAGGAAAAATTACTAACATTTAACTGTATTAAGCAATCTTGAACTTAAACTGTGGAATTTCTCAACTACTTCTATGAAATAAGTACAGTTTAATTAAGTTAATAATAACAATAAATCAAACGTGGGTTTTAAAAAGTAGTCCATACTAATTGGCAGCTATGCTCTGCATTAAAACTTTGGGTAATGAACAATCCCATTTATTCTCAATATTGTGTAGGCTGGTAGAAGTACTTTTTGCTATTGGGTTCAACTTCTTAAAATTAAACCTTATAATAAAAAGAAACCAGAAGGATGTCTCCATTTAGAGTTGATTCTAGTGATGAGTTTATTTCCATGAAAAACCAAGGCAACATATCAATACATGTTTTTAAATAGTACATGGTTTCTGTGGCTATACAAGTGGATGACTGGTAGTGAGATAAAATTCTCCTAAATTATACTACTAAATTATGGCAGAAGTTTCTTCTTTGAAAGAAAAAAACTGGAAAATTTTACAGTAGCACTGGGCCCACAGTTAAATACTACCTAGACTAAGTAAAATAGAATGCTGCACTTTAATTGAATACTTTATTTTTAATCAGAGATTCATAGGTTGTGATTGGATATCCTGGTCCTTGCTCCATTCTGGACCTTGTGCATTGCGCTAACCCATGCTCACTTCTTCCTCTGCTTTTCCCACCACAAATAGGTCAGATTCATCCAAAAAGATAATCAAAGATCAGATTTATAGCACAGCCGCAAGTATAGTACAGACTGCTAATAATCATAAAAGAAAACTTTCTTTACGAATAGCACAAAGACAACCTTTTAGGGGATAAACACATGAAGATATCATTTGGCCACTAATTGCTATGAGTATATATGCATATGTATTTTATACAAATTGCTTCTAATTATTAGACATATAGCACAAAACTTGGACATTTTTATACTTCATTAGGTTACCTTAAATTTTTCAAATTCAACTCAAATATAGGTAAAATAAATAACATACATACTTGGAAGAAACTGCCACCATGAATTCATCCAAAAAAGCATCATATTCAGGACCTCTCACTCTTCTCTGCCGGAGTCCAATGTACAGCGGATCTTTAAGTAACTCCTATTTTTTAAAAAAATTGCCAGAGATATAAAAATAACTAAAGGCAATTCATATACATGTTCTAAGCCTCAATTTCCTTACTTATATAATAAGAATAGAAGTGGAAATAAAATATTGTAAAACTGATTAATAAGCAACCTACAGAGTCAATATTTAGTGTTAAATAGATTATAGTATTTATAGGTCAAATAAGTAAAATAATTACTAAACATTAAAAAAACGTTGTGCCTTATTCTGGGGGGGATAAAAGGAATGAAAATATCTCAGTGGTGCTAACTTGAAAAGCTCAGTTCAGATTTTACAGGCAAAGTTTTATCACATAGAAAAATAATATTGAGTTTTGAGTATTAAATGAACTTAGAAAAAGGGAAGTTTACAATTCCTTTCCTTTTTATTTTTTCTGAAAGCAAAATCTTTAACAAACATTTTGGTTATACCTTTAATATTACAGTTGACTAATATTAAAAATAACCTTTAGCTTTGACTAAAGTTTTTCTTAAACTTTACACAGGTTTTTTTTAAACCTGACATATGTGAGCCAATGTTACTCTGTTCAAGTTTTAGTGTATGTAATATTTTTGTCTTTATTAAATCAGTTTTCAATTGAGGTATAATTTACATATGGTAATATCCATTTACAACAAGTTACCAATAAACTCGGAACAATAAGAAACTTCCTCAACCTAATAAAAGTCAGTTATAAAAAATCTAAGTTAACAACATATTTAACAGAAAAAGGTTCAGTGTTATTTCCCTAAAGTTGGAAACTAGCCCTGGCTGATTTGGTTCAGTGGATGGAGCATTGGCCTGCCAACTGAAAGGCTCCAGTCAGGGCACATGCCTGGGTTGCAGGCTCAATCCCCATAGAGGGCATGCAGGAGGCAGCTGATCAATGATTCTCATCACTGATGTTTCTCTCTCTCCCTCTCCCTTCCCCTCTGAAATCAATAAAAATATATTTAGAAATAATTAAATAAAATTGGAAACTAGACAAAGATAATTACTCTCATTACTTCTATTCAACACTATATTGAAGATCCTAGCCATTACAATAAGGCAAGCAAAAGAAAAACAAAACAAAACAGCAATACAGATTGGAAAGGAAGAAGTAAATTGTACTTGTATACACATGATCATGTACATGGAAAATACTAAGGAATCTACAAAAAAATATCCACTAGAAAAAATATGTGAATTTAACATGCTCACAGAATATAACATTAATATACACAAATCAAATGCGTCTCTATACACTACCAATAAACAACTGAAAATGAAATAAAATACACAACTCATTTATAATAGAATCTCAAAGCATGAAATCCAAAGGGGCATCTTTAACAAAATATATGTAAGCCCTGTAAACTGGCTTCACAGAGGTAAGATAAGGTTAATAGAGGATGAGCTAAAGAAGAAAATGTTCAGACGTGAGCAAAATGAAAGAAAACACAGAGGATACAAGACTTGCTTGTAAAAGATTTAAAAAGTGAAATAAGGCCTGTAGTCAAAGATCATATGAAATGTGTGTTTGTATCAACTTTTAAAAAATACATCTGAATGATATGAACTGGAGCCAATAGACTATCTTGTCTAGATAAAAGGAACTAGTTCCAGAGCTCTCTGACACGCTACCAATGTAGTGGGAAGGACTGTTTTGAAAAGACTTGTGAGTGGGGCCTTTATGAAATAGAGTAGATTATAATCTGATACATAGAAAAATTTATTTAAATCCTAAGGGTTCTGGATTAATTGGAACACTTCAAAACGGAACTACTTTGCTTGGTTCCCAACTTTCCACAAGAAGAAATAGGCTGAGAAAGCTATTTAACTGTGATACAGTGGACAGCGCTAGAGTCCAGAGAGTAAAGCCAGAAGCATAAGAGAACTAGGCCCTTTTCAAAACCATTGACTACCCCCAAGGTAGGTGGCCTGACAACCTATGTCCAATGGGAATTCAAGATTTCTATGAACCATTTAGAGCCATGTAATTCCTATTGCTCCCATTTTGAATGGGAAGTGTTTATTCTGTCCCTGCTCCACCATAGTTTGTTTAAATGTGGGAACAGATAAGAAGACCCACAACAAGGACCGAAAACACAAGAAGCTTCATTTGTACCTGGACCTGATTTAGATCAGAGGACAGGATCCTGAAGTCTGGGCCTTCTGTTGTTATTGGGATGAAACTTTTGGAAACGTCAGATGAAGATTAGCATATTTTTACACCGTGGAATATGAACAATTTGTGAAGGAGAATCTACACGGAGAAGGACAAGCTGTCCCATGCCTCTCAGCCTTCCTACTCATCCCAGCAAATCATGAACATTATTAAAATTGTAATCGTTTTAAGTCACTGAGTTTAGAGGAGGTCTGTTTTATATAAATGTTAAGTTCTAGTAGGTGTGGCGATGCTGATCTGTAGGTTGAGCCATTTAAATAATCTGAGTAGGAATTTGCTTCAAGCCAACAGAAGCGATAGCCTGGTTCACACCTGCTGTCCTAGTGAAATTATTAATAGCGTCCTCTTTCACTGAGAAAGTGTCTTGGTTTGGCTAATACAGAATGTGGTCATCCTACATATAACGCACTGCACAACAACGAGTTAAGGCTTTCTGGATAGCTGGAAGTTAACATACTTAATCATATAAATGTATTTCAGATGAAATGTAAAATCTGAAATTGAGTGCTGTTGCAAAGCCCAGCTGTTCCTCGAGGCCTGCAAACGTTAAACAGTCGGCTTCTGGACAGCTGTGGCTGGCCTGCCAGGGAGCTTCTAGCGCCTGCCAGGAGTAAAACCCTTTCTCCATGTCTGGGATGTATTTGGACTTCTAAAATGTGAATTAGCAGAACACAACTGAAAAAAGATGTCACATGTTTCCCTGCTCTTTTCGCTCATTCTTTCCAATGCTAATAATTAAAGTATATATAACTACAATGGGGAGTCAAATTTGAAGATTTATGAACAAGATAAAGCTTTTACATTAAATCAGGAAGTTGTAAAATTCTCCCAAATATAATATTTCTGTCCATATCTACTGTTTTTCTTTTAAATTTTTCATGATAAAGCTTGAATAACGAATGCTTTCTTGGAGATTTGACTGAAAAAAAGTCTACAAAAAGCAAAATTACCCAATTTTGATAATGGCTTCACAGACCAAGTCTCCTGGCACAGAAATGATATTAACTTATCACATTAACAGCTTCTTGTGGCCAAGATTAAACACACACTAGAACCTTTTTTGGAGAATAAATGAAAGACTTGGTATGAAGTAAGCACTTAAAAAGGTTAGCCATTCTTTAGCAAGAGATGTCACATGTAATGTAGTGATATCACTGAAGACTTACGAAGACTTATAGCATGAGAGAAAGAAAAATATTAGAAGTAAAAGACAAAGCATATGGAAATAAGGAGGGTATATATTGGTAAAGTTAATGATCTTCTTAGCACTATCTCAATTATGGAATCTTGAGAAATTTTATTTGAAGCATTCATTTATTTGAAGCTAATAGTAATTAACATCAACACACAACCCATTCTAGTTCCTCACAGTTATACCTTTCAAATCTGAAGTTTTTGAAAATTAATAACTATTTTCTTAATATTTTAAGTTTTTATCATTAGTAAAACAATATTTTCTATCAGAAAATTTGAGAGCACCGAATAAACTCTACCCATTTAGAACTATCCTCCACTATCACCTTGATGAATAGTCTTCTAGGTCATTTTCTTTATATCCATGCTTGTATAATATTATCTGTTCAAATTTTGAACCATATCAAAAACCCTTTTCACATAGGAATATATTGTGAAAATTTTTCATGTCAATAGAGGAACAGTCTTAAAATTTGTGATCTATATTAGAACTCTGCCCTCAAAGAGGATGAACAACTTAATAGTCCTCCCAGTGACATGTAATAAATACACCTATTTTGTTGTAGCTTCAAGTAAGAGTATTATCTTTCCATATATACATGTATGTGTATATATGAAATATAAATATATATAATACATATAATGTGTAACAAAATATAGAAACATATTATTTATCTGTAATGTAAATGAGTAACATTCATTTGTACTTCTTTTCTAATATTAAATGTTTTCATAAATTTATTGAGCATTTTTACTTCTTCATTTGTAAATTAACTGTGTCCACATGTCATTTATCAATTTGCATATTTCAAATTTGACATTTTCTTATTGACTTTAAAATGTTCTCTCTAATACTGAGAACATTATAAACTTTTTATCTGCCATGTTATGAGTATTCCCCACTTTAGCATTTATTTTAAAATTTTATTTATAATATATAGATGATCATTTTTTTTGGTGCTATAACCTCATTATTTTCAAATGAAAAAACAAGATTCTGTAAAGAAATAATATGTAATTTTCACTCACATCAGTAACATTAAGCAAACTGCCAACATTCTAAAACATTAAAATGTCAGCATGCACATAAGCTGGCATAGTTAAAAAGTGGTAAAAATAAAAATGATTAAGTTTGAGTGTGATTCAGTGTGTGGAGTGGAGGTCAGGGTTGGGTAATTTTAGCGCATGCCCTTGGTAATTCTGAAGTGGCTGGTCCATAGAACACATATTGAGGACCACTCTTTTCAAGCTTATTAAGTTAAAATAAGATGATTATACTTCCCCAAAGATTCATTTTTGTCTTAGGTAATTATGTTTTCTATTCTAGTTTATATAATGGGTATTCCTAAAATCTATCACAAACTTCAAGGAATTTCATAGTTATGCGTATAAAATCAAACTGAAGAAAGTCCCCATTCTCTTTCTCAAGGCATTGGTGCGGTGTCTCAGACAATGAAGAAACGATTAGTGCTCATTCCAGTGCAGGATCACTTGTCAGAAGTGGCAAGGAATCCCCATACTATGGAAGGATAAAAGCTAGACCTTCAGGCAACTGGAGAGAGAAATGATGACACTCTTAACTGGGACCATGTGGTAGGCAGATAATGACCCTCCCTCTCCCCAAACTTGTAAGTATTTTACCTTATTTGTCAGAAGAAACTTTGCAGAGGTGATTAAGGGTGAGTCTTTGAAAGTGAAAAACCTTTCCTGGCCCTGGTCTGAGAAAGCAGGGTCAGAGAGATATCACACCACCGGCTTTGACACGGATAAAGGGGAACATGAACAAAGGAATGAGTTTGTAGAAGTTGGAAAAGGCAAGGACATGAATGCAGCCTGCCTGCACCTTTATGATTTTAGCCTTTTGAGACCTGCATATGTTTGTGTTGTTTTAAACCACCAAGTAGGTAATAAATTGCTGTGTTAGCAATAGAAAATGAATGCTGGCCACATTCTAGTGCCAAGGCTAGCTTCTGTACAAGGGCTGAAAGATACATGCCAGATACACGTGACAGAAAATCTTTAAGGTTTTTCTTTAGTTCAGCTTCTCTCCCACACAGCTGGCTCCTGCCACAGATAAAGAGCACTTTCTAGAACAGAAGGGGAAACCTTCTCAGTGGGAAGAGGCTTCAACTTGAGTTCAAGTTCCAATGAAGATTCTAGATCCAGATACAATGTTCACATGAACTAAAGGCCCCACTAAACATACAACCAGAACCAGAAGAGCTAAGATCTGGAGCAATGGTATCACAAACGAAGAATAACTGTGCACTCTGACGGGGTGGCTTAGTTAGTTGGAGTGTTATCCCGTATATCAGGTTTGGTTCCTGGTCAGTGCACATAGCTCAGTTTCGGGTTCAATCCCATGCGAGAGGCAAAAGATTGATGTTTCTCACATCTATGTTTCTCTCCCTCTCTTTCTCTCTGTCTCTCTCTCACATTCTCTTTTTCTCTTTTTCTCTCTCTCCTTCCTCCACCCATGCCTCTTTCTCTCTCTATAAAAATCAATAAAAATTATAAATACATTTAAATATATTAACATTTAACTTAGCAATATTTTATGAAAGATTTTTGCTTCTGATCTACATTAATGTAAATTAACATTTACTTAGTGCTTACAAAATGCCAGTCACAATTCTAAAGACTCTTAAGCATATTAAATCATGACAACTCTATAAGATAGGTACTCATTTTACAAGTCATAGGCAGCCAATCAATGATTCTTTCTCATCATTGATGCTTCTATCTCTCTCCCCTCTCCCTTCCTCTTTGAAAACCAATAAAAATATTTTTTTAAAAAAAGTTATGTCACTTTTTCAAGATCACACAATTAGTAAATGATGAAACTGGGAACATGGATAAACATAAGACTAATTTTTTGTACTATTTTTACCAGATTTAGAAATCAATCTTATAATGAAGTCTGAAGCTATCAATTTTAATATGTTCTTGAACAGTTTCTAGAACACAGGAACTATGGTTTCTGAAACTTGAATAATCAAACTCATAATCTGATCTGAGTTTGAATTCTACTTAACGTTACAATTTAGACCTATTTTCTTTTTAAGTTTGCCTCATACTTTTATCTGTTTCTCATGGACTCTGGTGACATGGTTCACACGCATTCAACTATTTTGGATAGGGCCTAACCACTTTACCTAGTTGCCTAGGGACCATAACTAATAGTCACAGGGTGGGGGCTGGCTAAGCCAGAAAATTAGCCATGTGATTTGGGGTGGGGGGGGCCCTGGGTCATTGGTATCAGTCAACTGGAGACAGAGTATATGTGGCAATCAATCAATCATGCCAAGGTAATGAAATCCTACAGCACATATTAGTCCTACACTTGAACACTAGAAGATAAGGTGTCTTGACTTTCCAAAGAGAGGAAAATAGAAGGTTCACATTTAGAGCCCTCCAAGACTCTGCCCTGTGTATCGCTTCCTGTAGCTTATTTTAATATGTACCCTCTCTCTTTAATACAACGTAACTGTAACTATAATAACTTTCAGTTGTATCTATGAGTCTTAGCCTTAAAAACCCTGGGAGTGCTTTGGGATCCTCCCTCCCCCCAAACCTTTCAGTTGGTGTCAGAAGTGAGAACAGTCTTGGAACTATGCCCTCAAACTTTGTAGTTTGGCCAACTTCAGGTAAAGCTAAACTAACTAATAATTTATTCTCTTTTTAGGACAAGAAGTCCAGCTATTTGTAATATACATTTTCACCATTAAATTTCTTACATATGACTTTAGAAAAAGATAAGTTATAAGTAAGTTGCTGAAATATAGTTAGAGACTAGGCGTATATGGGAACTGGCAGAGAAATGGTTTGTTAACTATCCTTAATGGTTTGTCAAATGTCCCCATCAAAGCATTCAGTGCATGCTGAATCTAGCTAAGTATGTGTCTCCTCTTCTAGATTCAAAACATCTTACTGGCAAGATCTTAAGTTGTTTTTGCTGACATTATCTAGCCTTCACTAAGGCCTTGACAGATAGTAGGTGCTCAATATTTATCTAACTCAGTTAAATCAACATAATCTGACTCAATTAAACTCTACAAAACTCTGAATAATTTCAGGAAAGTCTCTCAGGTTAAAAAGATTCTCCAGTGACCTGTCAAAGAGTTAATATTCCACCCCTCACTTAATTTTCCCCCCTAATGTCTCCAACAGTCCACTGGCAGTAAGCAAAAGTATCTAGAAATAACATAGAATACTTTAAAAATAGATTAATTTAACATAACAGATTATTTTCTAATTTAGCTGCTCAAAAACTTTGAAATATGGTAAGCACCAGGCATTTTATGGAAAAAGAATTTAGAAAGCTAGATCTACAGCAGGGCAAAGTAAGAAATTTGATGTGGATAGATGGGTTTTGCAGGCTGTCGGAGACTATTCTAAAATAGTAAAGAAAAACTAAATGGACATAATGTGAGAAAATGTCAAGACAATTAGCAAATTTGACAATTTTTAGACACACTTTCAATAAATTAAATATTTCAGGGAAATAATACAATTAGTGCAACAGTCCCAGTGTTCAGTTTCAGTAGTGCACAATTTACTCTATGTCCACATTACATAATCTCATTAAAAAGCCCAAGTTTAAAACTGAACTCTTAAATTTTTGCATGCCTGTTTTATCACTCTTTACTCTTCTTTATTTCTTCCTAAAATTTTTAAGGTATTTTACAGATTTTGTGATTTTTAAACTTTGATTTTAATGGAATTTATCATAGAAGAATGTTATAAAATATATGAAAAAAGAGGAAATATTAAATCTTCTTACTCAATTTTAGAATAATTGTCTTAAGAGGTCAGCTTTGATAATTTCTAAGTCATTTCTATTGGTATTGAAAAAAAATGCTAGATAAGCAATGTGTTTTTGTCAAAATATATCCTTTATAAAGATTAAATGAGCACTCATGTATACACATGAAGTTAAATATAAAAAACACAAAAACTGTTCAAGTTATTATTAAAACATTAGAGGCCCAGTGCACGAAAATTTGTGCACTTGGGCAGGGGTCCCCTCAGCCCAGCCTGTGCCCTCTCACAGTCCAGGACCACTCGGGGGATGTCCACCTGTCAGGTTAGGCCCACTCCCCGGGGAAGCAAAACTCATCCCAAACAGCTGAGTGGTGCTCTCCCTGTAGGAGCCCACTAACCACCAGGGGGCAGCTCTGAGTTGAATGTCTGCCCACTGGTGGTCAGTGCACATCACTGGTTGTTCTGGTCATTCCACCATTCAGTCGCTGGGCTTTTCTATACATAGACTAGAGGCTTGGTGCATGAAATTCATGCACAGGTATGGTCCCTAGGCCTGGCTGGCGATCAGGGCTGATCTGTGGGGCAACTGGTAGGGCGATCGAGGGGGGGCCCTCCTGGCACCCACCCTGGCCGGCCTGACACTGCCCACTTGCCGACCCCACCCCCCTCCACCACTGCTGGTCGCCTCCCTCTGTGGGGTGATCGTGGGGCAATTGGGGGCTCCTGCTGGCACCCACCTTGGCTGGCCTGAGGCCTGTTGGCTGGGAGAAGCTCTTGCATTGAGCGTCTGACCCCTGGTGGCCAATGCATGTCATAGCTACCAGACGTTCTGCTGGTTGTTCTGCTGTTCGGCCCATTTGCATATTAGGCTTTTATTATATAGGATAGGAGGACCAATGCACGAATTTGTGCACCAGTGGGTTCCTTTGGCCTGGCCTCTGGGATTGGGCTGCAACTGACTCTCCAACATTCCCCAAGGGGTCCTGCATTGTGAGACAGCGCAGGCAAAGTGGGTGCCAGTTGTGCACCAGGGACCTTACTGGTGCACAGTCGGGGCTGGGGAATGACATGGGAGATTGGCCAGCTGGGAAGAGGCTGTGGGAGGGCTCCAGGGCATGTCTGGCCTGTCTCTCTCAGTCCCAATCGGCCAGACCCCAGCAGCAAGCTAACCTACCAGTAGGAGCATCTGTCCCCTGGTGGTCAGTGCATGTCACAGTGACTGGTTAACTGGTTGACTGTCTGCCCCCTGGTGGTTAGTGCATGTCATAGCAAGCGGTTGAGCAGCCTTAGCATATTATTAAAATATTATGCTTTGATTGGATGAATGGCTGACCAGACGACCGGATATTTAACATATTAGGCTTTCATTACATAGGACTATTAACAGGTCAAAGGTTATATCTTAAATTGCTTTAGGAAGGAAAAAAAAAACAACAACTATAAAAAATATACATATTTATGTCAAGTATCAAGTTCTTATTTGATAATGAATCTGTTCTGGACCCAGGTCTGAAATGTGTATGTAACTTTTAAAAAGTCTATCCTTAATTGACCATTGTCTTTCATCTCTACTTCAGAAAATTCTACCTTTAATTTATAGTATTTTTCACCCATAAGCAACCCTGAATATCAGCAATAAAGGAAGAGCAAAAATATGTACTATTTTGACTTTAAAATTCTAAATAACATTGCAGGGTGAGAAAGACTAAACTCCTAATCATCTACCTACGGTTCAATACAGACTTTTAGGACAAAAGCATTTCAGAATGATTAAACTTAGTATCCTTTGGGTTCCTATGTAGTATGAACATAATAATTTTAAAAAAAGAAACTATGATAGTCTAAAGTAAAACATAATATTCTATATAATAATTTTATAAATACTAATCAAAGGATAATAAACACTAAAAAAGCTGGTAAAATATTAATATAAAGAAGGGAAAATGAAAAGAAGAAATAATTTTCTTGTAAAAGTTGGGGGATAGGTTTGAGGCGAGGAAAACCAGCCAGAAAAATAATTCTCTGAATGATAATATTTTATGAGGTTCTTGTCATAAGCTCAAAATAAAGGAATTGTGGTTTTTGTTTTTGAAGATTAACAGCTTTCTTAGAGACTTAAATTTTTACCTCATTTTCTGTTCCCACGTCCAGAGTGACAGGCAGACATTCACGAGGATTCATCCCTCCACAAGCTGTATACAGAGCCAGTTTACCCACAGGGATGCCCATGCCATTACTGCCGAGGTCTCCCAAGCCAAGAATACGCTCTCCATCGGTCACCACAACAGCCTAGAAGAAAAAGAAATAATATCTATAGATAGATAGATGTTCACAAATCCTGGGCACAGTTGCTGGTCTCCATTTCTGAAGTTAATATTTATGTAATAAAATATTAAACTGTCAAAATATATAAATTAAGTCAACATGGAAAAAATATTACGTGATTGTACATGTGAAAGAATAAATTTGATATATACATAGGAGAGTAAATAAATTTGATAAAGGCATTCTATATTTTTTGTTAAAAATAAACATCTGATATGGCTGTCAAAAAAAGAAGAGAGGACTATGCACATAAAGACTTAAACAATCCAGCCCCGACCGGGTTTCTCAATGGGTTGGAGAGTCATCCCAGACGCCAAAAGGTAGTGGGTCAGATTCTGATCAGGGCATATACCTAGTTTGTGGGTTCAATCAAAGGTTGGAATGCTTATGAGGCAACAGGCTGAAACCTCTCTCTCCCTCCCTCCCTCCCTCCCTCCCCCTCCCTCCCTCCCTCCCTCCCTCCCTCTCTCTCTCTCTCTCTCTCTCTCTCTCTCTCTCTCTCTCTCTCTCTCTCTCCCTTCCTCCCTCCCTCCCTCCTTCCCTCCCTCCTTCCCTCCCTCTATCCAAACCTATCCTTTCATGAGGATTAAATAAAACACAAAGATTTAATCAAGATCAAGAGGGGCAGCTTGAATAGTATTGGAAATAAAAACTCAAACTGGGAACTGAAAGGAAACAGCAGTTTTAAAACTAGTTGCATCCACTTGGAGGACAATTGGTTATACAAGGCGCAACAGCTGAGAAGCCTCCAAATACCCAGATCTTTGGTTTATGTGTCCTGGCATAAACTGTTCCATCCCTTTCTGAATGATAGTATCCTCTGAATGAAGAAACATGGCATTTATAATTTATACCAGACGTTTACTTAGATATTGTCTAATAACAGATTGCCTTTGCTTCATGTGTGTTCCAACTACACAGTAGAGACTACATTTTAATTTTCACCTTTCTGTTACAATACAGAGCTGTCATTTATTAAGTGTCTGCTATGTGCAGACGCTATGCTAGGCTATTTAAATGACTATATTTATAATTAAGATCAGGGATATTGGTGAGGACCCAATACTAAGAGCTGGAAGGATATAGATGGACTATTAATGAAGAACATAAAGCAAGGGGATGGCTTACTGCCCAGCCCTTAGGATTACAGGGATATTCGTTAGACTTCTCTACCCCAGAACCATTTCCTATGTTGACTCATTCTTAATATCTTCTTCTGATTGAATGTAAGTATTCTTGCTGGGCTGGAGTGGGGTCTCGGTTGGTTGAGCGTCATCCATGCATCGATGGCTGGTTCCTGGTCAGGGCACATACCTGGGTTGCAGATCCATCTCTAGGTGGGGCCTGTACCAATCAAGCCTTTCTCTCTCTCTCTCTCTCTCTCTCTCTCTCTCTCTCTCTCTCTCTCTCTCTCTCTCTCTCTCTCTCTCTCTCTCTCTCTCTCTCTCATATCATGTCCTTGGGTGAAGGTTAAGATAAATAAATGTTAAGTATCCTTCTTCTTAGAGGATCAGGCATTTATACTTTATCGAATTAGCACATTTTTAGGATAGTTCCTAAGGACTGGACCTGTGGACAGTGCAAGACTACTTGGTGGGAGAAAAATTGAGGGAGCAACTTAGCGGGAGGAAGAGAAAAATTGGGAAGACTGGAAATAGTAAAAAACATTTTGCTTTACAAGTTTGCCCAGCATGAGCCTTAAAGAACAGAGTGAACCACTTCTAGCCACCACTGCTCACACAGAAAAGGCCGTTAAGGGAAGCCACAGCTGAAGAGCCTTTGTATGATACCACAGACGCCAGTGCATTCAGTCTTAATCCGGAAAGTTACCACAGAGTTGCTGGGCACCTAGCAGGAAGGAAAGGGGGGCCGAGGAGGGACAAGAACATCTCACTTTCTTTAGACAAGGCAGGTGGTCGCGCTCATGTCTAAAAGCAAAGGCTCTGGGACCTGCATTCAGTTCCCACACCACCAGGCACTGCTGTGTGACCACTGATAAGCTGTGCCTTCCTTTCCTCCACGAATTATCAGGATAAATACAAGAGTGAGTCAATACAGTGTCTCAAAGAGAAACCTAAAAAATGTCAGATTATATTGCTACCGTATTTTCATCCGTTCACTCACAGAGGGAAGTCTGATGAGCTTCCTAATTTCCAGATGATAAAGGAAATTAAGAAATTATTTTTGCCTATCTGGGTTACTCTTACTGAATGCTTCATATGAAAACAGAGTTTGCTCAAACATATTCAGATACCATTTCAACGTCTATTCAACATTTATTCATTGCTTACAATGAATAAAGAAATACTAAGAAATTAGATGGAAATAATGAGGAAACAGCAAATAAATGATATACAAAAATCAAAGGAATATAAATTAGGTGACATTTACTAGAAAAGCTAGTGAATGCTACTGAAGGTCATGATAACTGTCAACAAGTTTTAGAAGAGAGAAAATAACAAATTGGCCACAGTGGGAAACTTTGATAACTTACCTTGATGACATCTTCTGGCCATGCATTAAGAATCGAAGCAATATGCCCTCGATCATTGATACTAATAAAAAGACCTCTAACAGAAAAAAAAAATAGTAGTTTTAATTTACTTCAGATTTATCAATTCACTTCAAACTATCATGAACATTAAAAAAAAATTCAAATCAGTTTAATTTTTATCAAAATGGTGAAAATTATTTCCTTAAACAAATAAGACATATAAATCTTATTAAAAAAAAAAAAGGAACAAAGTATTTAAATAATATATTGACACCTGCAATAAAGGTACATTCATTCGTCCATTACATATTCTTAAATATTTTTTAATTAATGAAACATTCATTATTTTATCTACAGAGAATTTAAATACCATCATTAATTCCACTCACAGGGTCATTTAGAGTCTTTCACTAAATAATGTATATAGAAACCTTTAAAGAACATGAAACATGCAAATGGGCATTTTCAGTCTATGTCTCATTTATTAAATATTAGAGGCCTGGTGCATGAATTCATGCATGGGTGGGGTCTGGCCAGCCCACCCTTATTGGGGTTGATCTGGCAGGGGCCAGCTGGGGAGAGGGCTGATTGGGGGTGGCGCCAATTGGGGGAGAGGCCATGGGAGGTTGGGGGGCTGGCAATTGGGGCTGGATTAGGCCGGTTGGCCACCGCAGTAAGAGTCATAGCAACGGGTCATTCCACTGTTCTGGTTGCTTAGCATATATATATATATTCCACCCCACCCCCCCCCACAGTGTGGAAAGGAGAACATGCATTGGCAAGGCTGAAGTGACTGATATTGCTGAGTAGTCCTTTTGTGTGGCACTTACTTGATTTGTGGTTTTAGCTGTTGTTTGCAATGCTGTTATTTAAAGCCTCAACTGAAGGCTTTTATATCTCTCACCCTTAAATCCCCAGTTCCTATGAAAGTCTAGTAAGTCACTTTAAAAATTAAGATAGAAATGTTTTTAAATTTCTTAGTCTCATTTAAAAGTTTTACTTTACTCTTGTTAAACATAGCTTCAGAGAACTACCTACAACAGATGTACAGCTTAATGAAGTGTGTTATAAGGAACCCCCCCTCTACAGAATATCCACTGAAGCAGAGAAAGTGCTGTTAGCTACCCAGAACCCTCTACATGTTTTCTCTCAATCAACACTCCACCCTCTAAGAATAATCACTCTCCTGACTTTCCTCAGTACATAGTTTCATCATCCAAATAGCAAACCATTCCTATGGATTACTGTTTAATCTGTCTGGTCAAGTTTCTCCAACTCTGAATTTTGCTGATTGCATCTCTATAGTACAGATTAACATGTTACTCTTCACTTAGTATTTCTTGGAAAATTGGTAATTGAATTTAAAGGCATAAATTGGTTATTCAATTTTTTTACAAGACACTTGACAGTCTGGTGTTACCAGAAGATGGATAACGTCTTGTAGTCCTTTTTATGATTTTAGCAGCTGCTGATGCATAATATCTACCTTCATTAATTCAAAATGGTGATATCCCAATTCTATCAACCATTATTTATTAGCTGGAACACTTCTTTTTTAATAAAATTTGTTGGGTGACATTATTTGATAAAATTATATAGGTTTCAAGTGTACAATTCTATGATACTTATAGGTTGCAAGTGTATATTTTTCACTGTGTGCCCATGGAGGGTAGAAAGTATCAAATATACTAGCACAGTAACAGGAGAAGATTTTACTTTAGTGGAACACTTTTTCAAAGAGAATTTTCACCATACCTATTATCTAGTTACCCTAGGTAAAGTTTATATTTAAAAAAGGGATAAATCCTTGAGTCTTTCTCTTTACTTATCAGGTGGTTTTTTGTTTGTTTGTTTGTTTGCTGGATTGTTGTTGTTTTTTAATCTTCACCTGGGAATATTTTTCCCATTGATTTTTTTCTTTAAGAAAGAGAATGGAAGGGAGGCGGGGGGGGGGGAGAGTGAGAGAAAGCTCGATGTGAGAGAGACACATTGATTGGTTGCCTCCCATTGGCATCCTAACTAGGCCGAGATTTAGCCTGCAACCCAGGTATGCATCCTTGACCAGGAATCAATCTGCAACCCTCTGATCTGCAGGCCAATGCTCTAAACACTGAGAAAACTAGTTAAGGCTACTTATCAGGGTTTTTTGTTGTTTTGTTTTGTTTCGTTTTTAAAGAATGCATTTGCTAGAATCCTTCAAGAGTTTCTCCTAAGGTAGGTGTGTGTGTGTGTGTGTGTGTGTGTGTGTGTGTGTGTGTTGGATCAATATGAACTCAGGAATTTAAAAATAGTTTGTCTTAATCCATTACAGTTATTTCCCTTATTGAAACCCAAATTGTGCCATTTTTAACCAGAGGAAAGCTCTTCACATTGGCCCCTGAGCCTTTCTTGATCTTCGCTATGAAGATATTCCATTTTGTCTTAAAAATGTTTGCCCCAGGCCAAAATGAACCATTTTTAACCAGAGGAAAGCTCTTCACATTGGCCCCTGAGCCTTTCTTGATCTCCGCTATGAAAATATTCCATTTTGTTTTTAAAATGTTTGCCCCAGGCCAAAATGAGCCATTTCTGTAAGAAACCCTGCTTTCTTATAGTTGAAAGTGGTACTTCAAAACCAAAACCTGGGTTCTAGGGATCCTTATCACTACCAGCTGATCCAGGTATTGTTATTTGAAAAACTTACAAAACAAAGTTAAAATTCACTTCCTAGTTATGGGCAGAAATCTCTAATGGGCACTCTTCTCTTGAAAAGTTTACCACTGACTTCCTAGCAAATTCAACCTGCTGCTCTCTGGGAGAACCATTTCACACATCCTTTCTCCTCACTTCTCAGGGGACAAGCAAATCTTACATTTCAAACAGAAATAGATGCAGTCAGGTGAAAACCACCTCATTTTTCTAATATTTTCCCACTTTTGTAATATTTTTCCACTAACCATCTTCCCCTTTTAAAAAATAAACTTTATTTTTTAGAGCAGTTTTAGGCTCACAGCAAAGCAGGACATGGTACAAAGATTTCCTATATACTCCCTGCTCCCTCACATATACTCTCTTCTGGCCAACGTTCTCCACCAGAATGGTGTGTTTGTTACAACCGATGAATCTACAGCTGACACACATTATCACCCAGAGTACATAGTTCACATTAATGTTCATTCTTTGAGTTGTACATCCTATGGGCTTAGAAAATTTACAAAGACATCCTATATAATAAAAGGCTAATATGCAAATAGACCGAACAGCAGAACAACCAAACAACTGTTTGCTTTAATGTGTGCTGAGCACCAGGGGGCGTACAAGAAACATGGCAGGTGTTGGTCGCGGCAGGATGGTGGAGCAGGTGAGCTGAGGCACCAGACCAAGGCAGGATGCTGGTTGCTGTCATTGGGGTGTGCCTCTGGTTGTTACTGAAAAATCTTTGCTCCAATGAGCCGCAGTCCTGCCTGGCACTCGCACCTGCTGCTGGCACCGGCCCTGCTCGCATCAAAGCCAGAGCCTGCCCTGCTCGCACCAGGTGCTGGTGCCTGGCGCCAGTTCCAATCACTCAGCACCATCAGTGGGTGTGAGTGTCAGATCCAGGCCCTGATTGCCCCAGAGGGCTTCTCCACCTCCCATGCTCCTGAGGGGCCAGCCCACTTGCACCCACTGCTGGCGCTGGCCCAAATCGCTCTGCACCATCAGCAGGTGCAAGTGGGGCTGGCACTGTGAGTGCATAGGAGCAGCGATGGCAGGAACAAGACTGAAGGCAGGCAGAGGATGGGGGGCTGAAGCTGGAGGGGCCCGGTGGGGACACGGACAACGGTCCAAGACCCATCCCTGTGCCCACCGCAGCCTCGCAGCCCACAGTTCCTTTCAGGGTGCACAGGGCCCCTACTGTTGCTATAAACATTCCTTCACATGTTTGTGTGTTTAAGGCTTGAACTCATTTGGGAAAATACAACAGCACCTCTAATAAAATTGTTTAGTTCAATATCCATTCCCAGCCAGGGCCACTGTATATGTAGAGTTTGCACGTTCTACTCCTACTGCTGTCCCCCTTCCGTTCCACACACATACTGTATATACACACAAAGCAGCGATGTACTTAAGTAAAGAGACTATCCGTTTTGCTCACATTTTTATCCCTAATGCCTATAAGTACGCAGGCACATAGTATGTGTTCAACACTGTGCTTTGACTTCAGTATTGTAAAATAAGGCTTCTACATTCCTTTTTTTTTTTTAAGTTCAGAAAATATGAAATAAAGCCAGACTTAGTATGACTTATTAAGTAACCAAAAATTATATGATAATAGTAAGTGCTACAGGCAGATTACTGATGACTGTCAGACTCAACAAAAATATTAATTTATCAAGTTGGCACTAAACTATATCCTTTCCTGTTTTTTCACTGTTCCATGTGAATTTATTTTGTTTCCCAAAATGATTATAAGCTCCTTATAATATATATATTTCTTTTGGATCCCTGTTAATATCCAACTCTGCAATCAAAAGATCTCAATAAATAATTGCAAAATTAGAAGGAAATGTACTTGGACTTTTTAAAATAAGGCATTTTTGTTGAATTATCTAAGATGTTCTTGGCAGTATAACATTAAATAATATTCTTGGAAACTTGTTAGTTAGCCAAGGTTTTCTAAGTAACACTGGTCTGAGAGAACAGTATCATTTTTTAAAATAAGAAGAGCACAGAATGATATTAAATTTTATATCAATTAAATGCCATTATGTAAAGATATGAGTACAACTTCAGTGAGAGAGCAATTTGACCATCTGTAATTTCTTGCTCTGGTTAGAGATTCATTTGTGGTAAAAATGCTTACTCTCAGAGAGACCTCAACAAATTAAGGATCTGCAATGTCCCACCAAAGTCAAGCATTTTGAGGGAACAATTTTCAAAACTTCCGAAATGCTACTTTGATCAGAAACCTATTGAGATATCCGAAAACGTTTCAGCACAGTAAAGACTCATATTCATAGAGCTGAATTTGAAATGTTAATTTTCAATATGTACATATGGTTATAAAATGAAATGTTTAGACAATAAAGTTATTTATCAATGATATTTTAATATTTAATTTTAAAATGTGGGCATGTGTTTGTTATTTTATTCAGTAGGTTTTAATCTGTAGCAAACATATAGTTGATGCTCAAAATATTCCAGCTTTTGCCCCAGTGGGATCCACTTGAAGAGAGTGTGTATGTCTTTTGCCCGGACCCCATCATTCTTTGAGCCTTTTCTTACTTTCTGGTACAAGATGCTGTAGGCTCATCTTTTACTTATCCGGGTCCATCCCTAGAAGCAGCAGTTTCTCTAAGGAGTCTGGTTCCTTTTTAGTAGAGAATCGAATTTAGAGCGGAATGCTAGGTGTGCTCATTGTTCCTGCAGTGTTACCGTTCCCAGGCCAACTCAATGGACACAGCTAGAGAATATATGTATGTGCATACATAGTTTGTGTGCATGTGAGTGTGTATGTACAATACATACACATATATGTATTATATTTACTTCTATATCTACCCATCTCCTATCTACACATTACAAACCATAAGTTCACATTAATACTTCCAATTCTAATTCAATGGCACAAGATTTATTCTAGTGTTCTTCCTTCAGTTTCCACATTTGTAACAACTTTCTCTAACAGTGGGAAACCTAGCTCCTATTGTGCTCTATCTATCTATCTATCTATCTATCTATCTATCTATCTATCTATCATCTATCTATTAGATCAGTCCTCTTTGTGTAAAACTAGTCTTGTCCCCTCCCTGTGTGGACACCCCACTCACTTCACTAAGGCTCCAATCTCTAACGCAGGTGCCCTCCTCACCCCACTGGGTGCCCAACACCTGGCACCCCCTCCCTTCCTCTTGCTTGGCTCTCATCTCGAGTCAGACTGCCCTCCTGCGTGGGTGTTCCTAACACCACCCAGGCTCCAAAACTCCATGCTAGGTCCCAGTCCTTTCGATCAGAGACGGAAGGACCACGACGCAGACAGAGGGTACGGCCTGACTGCTGCTGGAGACTCTGAGGAACACAGAAGCCTAGTGCTGGATGTGCAAAAGGAAGCTACCACTATCTCCTGCTGCGGGAGAAATACCAAACTTGACCGCATCGTCACAAACCAAGGATGTTTATCTCTTTGCTTATCATACTTGTGGAAACTAATTTCCTAATTTTTTATCTTTCATTTGTTGTTTTCCCTTTACATAAAGTGAAACAAACTGATTTTCAAGCTTTCAGATTTCTTAAACACCAAACTCTGCCTTAACAATTGTTTTACCTTTTTTTTTTAAAGATTTGATTCAATTTCTTAAATGTACATAAAACTTCAGTATAGTCTGTGATGTGAGAATCTAGTATCCCATTTCACACTTTCTCAAACATCACACTTCTGGTATAACTACATTTTGACCTCATTAATGACCCCTGTCTTTAAACACCTGCTTTTATAGTTTTTATTACAAGTTACCTGTTTATCCTGAGTTTCCTTTTTAAAAAATTATTGTTTTTTTTATAGAGAGGAAGGGAGAGGGAGAGAGAGTTAGGAACATCGATGAGAGAGAAACATCAATCAGCTGCTTCCTGCACGTCCCCTACTGGGGATGTGCCCACAACCAAGGTACATGCCCTTGACCTGAATCAAACCTGGAACCCTTCAGCCTGCAGGCTAACTCTCTACTCACTGAGCCAAACCCGTTAGGGCTGAATTTCCTATTTTATTCAGTTAGATTTTGTCCATTGTGCCAATCATTCTTAATCCCATTGCCTTTTTCTGTTTCCATCACACCCTTTCTGAAAACCTCCAAATCTAAATCAACCCATCTGAAAAAATAAAAATAATAAATAAATAAATAAATAAATAAATAAATAAACCCATCTGCCTTCTCTTTTCCTCAATCCCTACCATAGAATGATGCTTGAAGAAGGTACTTCACCAGGTGTGTTAGCTCCATTAAAACCTCACCGTCTCGCCAGTGTTGGCAAAGTCCTCACACCTTTTCTCACTCTGAAGAAAACACAGAGACTTTCAGCTTCTAGCTATCCACCTATAAACATCCTTCCAGCCCTGCCAGTGTAGCTCAGTAGCTCAGAGTCAAACCATGAACCTAGAAGGTCACAGTTCAATTTCCCATCAGAACACAAGCCCCAACTGCAGGCTTGATCTCTGAGAGGGGGTATTCAGGAGACACTGATCGGTATTTCTTTCCCATGGATGTTTCTATCTCTCTCTCCCTCTCCCTGTTTTCTCTCTGAAATCAATAAAAAACGTATTTAAAAAAAACACTTACACTACTCATTAGTGAATAAGTGTCAGTATCTCTGCTCTCTTATCCAGTTTATCCTCATGCCGACATTAGCCAATTCTTAGTCTTCTTCACAGTCTTTGTTTCTGTTTAACCCTTAGATGCTGGCATTCTCCAGGTTCAAAAAAAATTCTTTTTCACCCTAACGGATGAATAGTGAAGGCCTAGGAACTCCGCTTTTACTGTCTCTCTTGGACTCATTTTTAAAGTCCACTTAGTTGGGGCTTCTGCTGAATGTCTAATCTTTTAGCTTGTTCTAATTTTTTGACGCCATTCTTGTTCTTGCCATTTGATCAATTCAGCCTGGGAACTATCCAGTTGCCAACTCTGGATGATCTTTTAAGGTTTCACTTAGGCATCCCTCCAATTGCTCTAACTCCTCTGCACTGATAGGCTAGCTCCTAACTGCTTATCAGAGGGAGTGCAGTGTTACGTCCTCTTGGAAATATTTCCTGACCCACACTTAAGCTGAGTTGGAATCTCTCTGTAATCCCACAGAATCTAGCTATTTTTCTAATATAACATTTAGCATGTGGCCATATATTTTACCTTCTTATATATCTGTCTTTCTTTTTGCTGATCTTTACTTTTGAAGTCTATTTTTGCAGACTAGCTTCTCTAAACCCAAAATTAGTGACCAAACTATTCAACCAATTAGTCTCATGTTCTTTGCTAATATTGAAGAAAACTGACAGAGAGCCAAACTGATAGAATTATAAAAATAGATCTTTATTAATACCTAAAATAAAAATAAAAACCCAACCTGCTGCTTACTTATAGGAATTATCTCTAGGTAGGTTTTTTCCCCCCTTTTCGGTGAAAGAAAATTCACTGATAGAAAAATGTAAGCCATCTGGGTTATATACTGCCAAATACTAGTACAATTTAAGCAAATTCCTCTGAAGTGAGGCTTCTTTTGCTAAGAAACTGATCCCTCTAATTCCTGCACTATAAACCAAATAACACCCATTCTCCCTCAGATTTAGATAATTCCCACACAAATTCAAATTTATTCTAAGACTAGAAATCTGTCATTAGTTTCCTTTAAGTCTAGTGTAACTGAGAAGTATGCTTTCATATCGAAGTATGCTTTCGTCATATCAATAATTGGGGGAAATTAAAGGATAAAGTTAAACAGCAATAACTGGATTCATAATAGAGTTATCAGGCTACTTCCTTTGGGAAGTTGTGCCTAATTCCCAGTCTGTCAGGGTAGAGGCTCTCCTATGTTTCCATACCAACTGTACTGTTCTATTATAAATTTAGCACACATTATTATCGCTGCTTGCTTATTGTTTGTCTCCTCCATTAGACTGCATACTTCATGAGGCAAACTATTATGTCTGTTTTGTTCATTATTTTATTACAACTAGAGGCCTGATGCATGATACTTGTGCAGGGAGCTCAGCCTTCGCAGCCTCGGAGGCTTGCCTGGGCCCTTATAGCCCAATCTTTGTCCAGAAGGTCATCTGGTCTAATTAGCATATTATGCTTTTTTTTCCTTTTTTTAAATTTTATTTTATTATAGATGACCTAAAACAATGCTTGGCACTTAATAGCTGAGGCAGATTAAAGATGACCACAGATTCTTTTGACACTCTTTCCATAGAAAGTGGGGTCTATGTCCTGTCCTTGATTCTGGATGACCTCTGTAACTGCTTTGATCAACAGAACACAGCAGAAGTAACAATGTGCTCATTTCCAACCAATCCATAAGAAACCAAGGTTCCACTTCCTGTATCTTAGAACACTTGCTCTTAGAGTACCAAAACTAATGAGTATTGGCTGAGAAGATTCAAGAAATGCATGAATAGTTTTGAATGAATCAATTTCCAGATATTTACCTTCCATCTCTCTCTTTCCTAAAATTGATGTAAGACCTGGTGTGGTTCCCTAAAGACGAATCCACTCATGTAGATCCTCCATTCCCTATCTCATTTCACACTAGACCTTCTAGTTTATGAAAGAAAGACATCAAATTACCTATCCTGAATTTTACTATACAAATCCTTTGGGATTTCACTGAATTTACTGAGGCTTGCCTACCCCCATTTTTCACATATCCCAGTTATAAAGACATGGGCTTTCCACTTAGCCTGTGAAGAATTGAAGGGCTAATAATTGTTTAAAACCTAGGTTTGCAAGACTCACCCATTTAATGACAATATATAAGAGGGGACGGGCAGGAAAAAGAAGATGGTCTAAAAACAATACTGCAATGGAACACAAAATATAGAAAAAGGAAGTTATTTCTTAAGTCTAATAAAGAAAGTATATATAGCACTGCATCTGGGAAAGAAAAAAATACATCACATTTTTTGGTTCTGAGAGGAATTTATGAAATAGGATTTTATATAAAGGACACTAATATATTAAACATTGTTTTCAATACAAGTTTTAATAAAAGGCATAGAACAGCTTTCTTTATTTGATATTTCTTTCTTATATGGACCCTGATTTAAAAAAAAAAACACAAAAAAAACAATATAATGGTAAGTTACAAATACCTGCAAATTATATTGAATAAATCAAAATTAAACTTCACTGATATTCTCCACTCAGATATTTATATTTGTCTTTAGAATGGAGAGAGGGCAGAATGAATGGAGGAAAAGTTTTATATAAATTCGACGTGGAAGGTAGCAGATACTTGAACAACATAAATATTATATATAAAAGTTTCTTAAACTGACTCAACTAGCTTAATACATAAATTAAGGCTCCCAGCAACTTATTCAGCTGTTTTCCAACCACAAAGAATTCTTCCCACGATAGTCATTGGTGGTTTTCTCTGGGTAAGGAGTAAAGAGGAAGATTGTCCTCTGGGATTTTTTTTAGTATGTATCTCATTCCAAATAAAAAATAAAATAAAATAAGAAAGCTAAACACACACACACACACACACACACACACACACACACACACCTTTTCTTATAGCTATATTAGTGAGTTACTTACTTTAGTATGTATAGTGTTCAAATTATTTATGTCACTAACAAAGTGCATTTCATTAGTACAACTTTTCATATTTAGTTAACTTTGTGCTCAATTTTGTTTCATGAGAAATAATGATGAGTAACAAAGAAAAAAGAAACCACATGGCTGTGTCCAAGAAAGATAATAAATTAGAAGCTAAATTTGGTATGAAATAATCTTTGCAAAAATAAATATGCAACATCAGTATCTCATTTATCTTACTGGAAAAAATTATGAGCTCATCTTCTTATGTACAAAAGAGAAATGTCCAATATTCAATAGATTTTTTTCTGAGTGAGGACTTCCTTGAGAAACTTAATTTAGTTTAAATAACAGTTTAAATCATATATATATAGTTAAATTAATCTTTATATAGTTTAAATACAAAAATAGTTGTATTTCCAAGGAAATACAAAATATATTGTTCATGAGGCAGAATAACATAAATTTCCTTTGAGTTCTATAAATATTTATTAAAGATATATTTTTAGTGATAGAGTTAAATTAAGTTTAAGTACTTAGAAAAAGAAATTTCTGTTTCATAAATTAAGAATTTGATATTTGAATACTGTAAGTACATCTGAATTTCAGATAAATCAGTTTTTAATTTTTGCTATATACATCTTGTCAAAAGATATAGGTTTAAGAAAGATAATCTTATTTAAATACTAGAGGCCTAGTGCACAAAATCCATGCATGGGGGAGGGGGAAGGAGAAGGGTGTGTCCCTCAGCCCAGCCTGCATCATCTTTAATCTGGGACACCTCGAGGCCTGGGATTGGGCCTAAATGGGCGGTTGGGCATCCCTCTCACAATCCATGACTGCTGGCTCCCAACCGCTTGCCTGCTTGCCTGTCTGATTGCCCTAACAACGCGCTTCTGCCTGCCAGCCTGATCACCCCTTAATCATTACTCTACAAGCCTGATTGATGCCTAACTGCTCCCCTACTGGCCTGATTGCCCCTAACTGCCCTCCCCTGAGAGCCTAGTCACTCCTAATTTCCCTCGCCTGCTGGTCTGGTCACCCCTAACTGCCCTCCCTTGCCAGCCTGGTCACCCCTAACTGCCCTCCTCTGCCAGCCTACTCACCCCCAACTGCTCTCCCCTGCAAGCTTGGTTGCCCCTAACTGTCGTCCCCTGAAGATCTGGTCACCACCAACTGCCCTTCCCTGTTGGCCCGGTCAATCCTAACTGTCTTCCCTTGCCAACCTGGTTGCCCCTAACTACCCACCCTGCAGGCCAAATTGCCCCTAACTGCTCTCCCCTGTCAACCTGGTCACCCCTAATTTCCCTCCCATCCCAGCCTGGTCACCCCCAACTGCCCTCCCTTTCAGGTCTGGTCCCTCCCAACTACCCTCCCCTGCTGGCCTGATCATCCATAATTGCCCTCCCCTGATGGCCATCTTGTGGTGGCCATCTTGTGTCCACATGGGGTTGGCTATCTTTGACCACATGGGTGGCCATCTGGTCATTGGAGTGATGGTCAATTTACATATTACCTCTTTATTATATAGGATAATAATAATATTCATTTTACAGATGAGGAAACGAAAGACCTGGTATATCTATTATCAACCCAAGATAACATCATTAATAGGAACCAATGAAGAGATTTAAACCAAGCCTCCTCTTTAGGTCCAAAGCACATAGTACACCAGCAATGTTTATTCATATTTTATTGCCCATTTTTTCCATTCAACAATGCATATTCTATTGCCCATTTACTCAACTAGTAGTCTATTAGGTTCTGGGATAGAAGGAAAAGATACAGAGTTGCCACCTGAAGAAAAAAGTCAAGACATTTCCTATCTAGAAAAGAAAGTCAACTATTACAGTCAGTGTACTATAGACTGAAAGCATCTAGGGGATCTGGGAAACTCAACTTGGGATCAGGCCTAAACCAGCAGTTGGACATTTCTCTCACAATCCGGGACTGCTGACTCCCAACCACTGCCTGCCTGCCTGATTGCCCCTAACTGCTTCTGCCTGCCAGCTTGATCACCTCCTAACCACTCCCCAGCCAGCCTGAGTGATGTCTAATTGCTCCTCTGCCAGCCAATTGCCCCCAACTGTCCTCCCTGCCAGCCTGGTCCCCCTCAACTGCCCTACCCTGCTGGCCTGGTCACCCTAACTGCCTTCCTGTGCCAGCCTGGTCACCCCTGCCTCCCCTGCTGTCCTGGTTGCCCCAAACTGCTCTCCCTACAGGCCTGATTGCCCTCAACTGCTCTCCCCTGCCAGCCTAGATATCCCTAACTGCCTTCCCTTGCAGGCCTAGTTGTCCCCAAATGCACTCCTCTGTAGGTCTGGTTCCCCCCAACTGCTCTCCCCTGCAGGCCTGGGACCCCCAACTGCCCTCCCTTGCTGGCCTGATTGCCCACAACTGCCCTCCCCTGCCAGCCATCTTGTGGTGGCCATGTTGTGATCACATGGTGACCACCATCTTGTGACCATATTGGAGCAGCCATCTTTGTGTGAGGGAGTGATGGTCAATTTGCATATTACCTTTATAATAAATTACATTTATTATATATGATAAGGAGGGTAAGGCTGCAGAATTGTTCATGTACTTGCAACCACAGAATAAGATGAGCCAAGTACACTGCTAGAATTCTACTCCATGGTGTAGAAGGCCCAGCTGAGACTAAACTACTCAGACAGTTATAGAACTCGACCCATATATTAATATTTTAATTTTAAAATAAGCACACAGACATGAAATAAAGAGTATTTAGTAGCAATGTGAACATGTCTTGTTGGCTTTTCCTTGAGGGGGAAAAAAGGATTGGTTCAGGATGGATTTGTGCAGTGGACAAAGGAATGAATAATCAGAGTATAGACTTGAGTTATAAATAAAGTGGCTGTACTAATCCTGCAAGCTTGAGAAATTCTTATGTACAGCAGATGTTATTGTCTCCTGCTGGTGCTTTTAGAGTCAGTGTAAATATACTAAGTGCTTGTATCCCGTCACCTCACCGACTTACAGCCACCACTGCAGAAGTTAGTCACATGTGAACTGGTTGCTGTTACTGGTGACTGTGTTAGTTTACAGCCTTGCTTCATCTCCTTGCTCCATATCTGAAGAGGATAAAGTCCACTAAGAGTGATTAGGATTGATGGAAGGGGAGCCAATATGGCAACAGTGTTCTTACTGGTCTTCCCATTTCCCTTCTAGCCCCTCATTTCCAAACTTTCATCCCCATGTCCACGGGGAATATATTCTAAGGCTCCCAGTGGATGCCTGACACCTTGAATGGCACTGAATCCTACCTATATCTACTATGTTTTTTCCTATACATAGATACGTGTGATAAACTTGGCACAATATCAGATTAACAATAACAATACTGTGATAAGTTATATGAATGTGGTCTCTCTCTCTCTCTTTCTCCAATAATTTTTATATTTTTCAGTCCAAACCTATACCTGAATCTGTATAACAATCCCATACTGGCTGTAAGTGGCTTGATATGGCTCATTTCAGGGGACCCTTCCTGAAGTCTTTGCATAAATTCAGTGTGTTCTGGTGCAACATGTTGCCCTCAATTGGAGCATGTTTTCTGTTCATGTCTTCCACACGCAAATGTAATGTTATTTCCACATTAACTAAGCACTTACTGTGTGCTGTGACTGTCACTCTCACAGTCTGATATATGACAGCAAAACCAGTATGAATTTCTTTTACCTTCTTCACACTTTCACAGACAGAAGATTCATTTTTACTGTTGATTTTAACAACTTCAGTATACAGACTTTTTCTTTCCTTATTAAGTCAATAACTTTCACCCTTCACTAAAGGAAGCACTTTATGGCTTCTCTGTGGCATATCCAAATTCTAGAGTCACAACACTGCACTTTGGAACCATTATTAAGTAAAATAAGGATTATTTGAACAATGACATATCGTCTACCTGATAACTGAACTGACTAAAGTGACTAATGGCAGGGAGCATATATTGTACAACATAGAGACGCTGGGCAAAGGAATGATTCGCCTCCCAGGCAGGATGGTATGAGATTTAATCACATTAATCAGAAAGGCACTCAATTTAAAACTTATAAGTTGTTTCTTTCTGGAAATTTCCATTTAATCTTTTTGGACCATGGTTGACTGCAGGTTTCTAAATGAAACAGAGGAAAGCAAAACCAGGGGTAAGGGAGGACTACTATAATCTTTTTAAAATTTTAATTAGATGCTATTATTCCTCTGCTTCAAATACAATAGCTTCTCGAATAGATTAAGGATAAAAATGAAAGTCTACCATGACTCACAAGACTCCTGACTATGTCACCCTCTCCATTTCCAGACCTTTTGAGCATGTTATTTCCTCAACTTCAATTTTTTTTTTTTCCTTCTCGTTTTCACAAGCTGACTCCTCATCATTCTTCTGGTGTCAGCTTAAATACTATCTCCTCAAAGACACATCTCTGACTGCACTATAAAACAAAGACCCGAATTCATTTGTTGAATCTAGTAGTTTTTTGATGGAGTCTTTAGGGTTTTCTATGTACAATATCATGTCACCTGGGAATAATGACAGTTTTACTTTCTCCTTTCCAATTTAGATGCCTTTTATTTTTTCCTCTTATCTGATTGCTATGGCTAGGTCCTCCAGGATTATGTTGAATAAGTGGTGAAAGTGGGTCAGACATCAGGAGGCATAATGGCGTGTCTATCCTCTCTCCTGAACGTTTCAACAAAATAACCACCTATAATTCAACAAAAAAGTCTTTGCTCAACATAGATGCACACCTGAGAGACCTGCACACTGGAACAATTAGGGTGGGCTCCTTCGAATACGTGGGGATATGAGAAGGGAGAGAAGCCAAACAGGGCTACAGCATAGCAGTTTGTCTGCAGCGCAGCTGAGAACTGGCAGCAGCAGTTATAGGCACTTCCCTTAGCCGTTGGGATGAACAGAGAGCTAACTGGGCAAGTGGCTGGCTGCTGTAGTAGCCACTGGAGTAGTGGCATTGTGTGGTCCTGCACAAAAGCGGTGAGTGTCTGAACTGTGGGGGCTGTTGTGAATGGGGTCTGAGTTGCATGCATGAGCTGGAAGTCAACAGATACTTGTCCTACAGAGCTGCAGGCTTTCAGGCAAAGGAAGTAGATCACAGAGCCTTGCCACTGAATAGACTCCCAAATCTCACTTCCCGTTGCCCTTGGAATTGGCTCCAGGAGTGTATTATCGGTAGACCAAGAGCTGTTGCAGTAGAAGCAGTTTCCCTCTGTGACTGAACCCCAGAAGGGATTCTTGGGCTGGGCCTGTGGAGGTCAGGGATTGCCATTACTGTGAGGGGAAAACAAACCTCACCCGCGAGCAGCAGAGGTGGTACAGCCCTAGGGAATTCACAGATGAGGCCACAGAGGATAAAAATCTTGCAGTTCAGCACCATCTACTGAACAGAGCAGAAAGACCTCCTCAGAGATAAATGGAAAACAAAGAACAGTAAACTCCAGGAACAACTACAGCAAAAAAACGATGACCAGAAAGAAAATGAAAAATCCCTCCAAAATAGGCTGGAACACATGGAATTTTGCAAGTTGAATGACAGAGATTTCAAGATTGCAGTTCTGAAAATACTCATTGAGATGCGAGAAAATACTGACAGGCAATTCAGCACACTCAGAAAACAAATCTATGAACGAAATGAGTATTTCTCCAAAGAAACTGAAATTTAAAAAAACAAACAAACAAACAAAAAAAAACAAAACGGAAATTCTGGAAATGAAGCAGGCAATTAAAGAAATTAAGAGTGAGCTGATGAGCATAGAGAACAGAATCAACCAGTTAGAAGAAAGAACTAGTGATATTGAAGTAGGAATCAAGAAATGAAGCAGAGGGAAGAAGAGAGAAATCTTAGAATAAAGAAATACAAAATAGCACTACGAGATATCTGATTCCATAAAAAAAATAATAATAACAACATCAGAATCATAGGCATAGTAGAGGAGGAAGAGAGAATATGGAATAGAGAGTCTACTGAAACAAGTAGTGGAAGAGAACTTCTCAAATCCATGGAAAGAACTAAATCCTCAATTCCAAGAAGCAAAAGAACACCTACTTACCTCAATCCAAAGAGACCCTCTCCAAGGCACTTGGTAATGAAGCTTCAAAACTTAGTGATAAAGAACTAATCCTCAAAGCAATCAAAGGTAAGAAGGAAGTGACCTACAAAGGAAAACCCATCAGAATTTCACCTGACTTCTCAACAGAAACTCTGTAATCCAGAAAAGAGGAGAACCAAAAATTCAAATGTCCGAAAAAGAGAAATTACCAGCCACTTATATTATATCCCGCAAAATTATCCTTTAAATACATGAAGGAGAAATGAGAACATTCCCAGACATACAGAAGCTGAAGGACTTTATCACTAGAAAACCTCCAGTGCAGGAAATACTCAAGGGAGTCATTCTACCTGAAACAAAGAACATAAAGTCATAACACTACCAATAGGATTGCCAAAAAATTTGTGGCATAAATAAGGATAATTTGTGACAACAAAAATATACAAGGGAAAGAAGGACAGGTATGAATAGGTAAAGGAAGATGAAGATCAGATGCACTCAAAAGGGGGGGGAGGGGAACCATGGTATATTTGCAACTTCACTTTTTATAAAACTAATGGCAACCACACACAAAAATCCCCCAAATAAGACATATAGCTTAAAAAAATAAGAAACAGAGGAAAGATGTGTGAATACCACTAAACAAAATATACAGATTTAATGTAATCCCCATCAAAACCTCAATGTCATTAAAAAAAAAAAATAGAAAGAAAAATCATCAGATTTGTATGGAACCACAAAAGACCCAGAAGAGCCAAAGAAATCCTGAGGGGGGAAAAAAAGAACGATGCTGGAGGTACCTGACTTCAAAATATACTACAGAGCTACAGTAATCAAAACAGCATGGTATTGGCAGAGAAACAGATACACAGACAGATCAATGGAACAGAATAGAGAGCCCAGCTATAAAACCACACGTATATGGACAAGATAATTTTTTACAAAGCAGCCAGAAATGCACATCGGAGTAAAGATAGTTTCTTCAATATGTGGTGCTGGGAAAACTGGAAAGCCACGTGAAACAAATGAAACTGGATTGCACTCTGCCCCCAAGTACAAAAGTTAATTTAAAATGGATCAAAGACTTAAACATAAGACCCAAAACTATAAGTTACATAGAAAAATATATATGGGTACCAAACTTATGGACCTGGGTAGTAGAGAACATTTTATGGACTTGGCAAGGGAGATAAAGGCAAAAATAAATGAATGGGACTATATCAAACTGAAGAGCTTCTGCTCAGCAAAAGAAATGAACAATAAAACAAGCAGGCAGCCCACCAGATGGGAGATGCTATTTGCAAACAGTAGCTCTGACAAAGGTTTAATTTTCAAAATATATAAAGAACTCATAAAACTCAACACCAGACAAATAAACAATCCAAACTAAAAGTGGGCAGAGGACCTGAAAATACACCTCTCCCAAGAAGAATACAAGTATAGCCAATAGATGTATGAAAAGATGTTCAACCTCACTGGCAATTAGGAAAATGCAAATTAAAATTACAATGACATACCACCTTACACTAGTTAGAGTGGCCATTTTCAACAAGACAAGCAACAAGTGTGGGAGAGTTGGCCGGGGGGGGGGGGGGTGGGGGGGGGCGGAAACCCTGATTCACTGCTGGAGGGAATGTAGACTGGTAGAACAACTATGGAAAGCAGTTTGGCGATTCCTCAAAAAATTAGAAGTAGAGCTACCATACAACCCAGCAATCCCTCTCTTGGGTATATACCTGAAAAACTTGAAACCATTTATATGCAAAGATATATGCACCCTTATGTTCACTGCAGCATTATTCACAGTGGCCAAGCCTTAAGAAACAGCCAAGGTGCCCTGCGATAGAGGACTGGGTAAAGATGATGTGGTAATACACACAATGGAAGACTACACGGCCATAAGGAAGGGTGAGATAGCATCATTTACAACATGAGTGGACCTTGAGAACATTATGCAAAGTGAAATAAGTCAGACAGGAAAAAAAGCTAAGAACTATATAGTTTGACTCCTATGTGGAATATAAAACTGAAACTTATGAACACAAACAGCAGTGTGGTGGTTGCCAGAGTGGGAGTGGTGAGAGAAAGGGGTCCTAATATGAGGTGATAAGAGAAGATTTGACTTTGAGTGGTGGGCACATGGTCCTATATACAGATTCTGTAAATTAGTATCCACACACGAAACCTATCAATATATGTTCATGTTGACTAATGTCACCCCAATGAAATTTAATTTTAAAAAAGTATACACACCCTTTGAATAATTATAAAGGCGGTATTTATTAAAATATATTTCGTTTTCAAAGTTAAAAAGAAAACAGTGGTGAAAGCAAACATCCCTAGCTTGTTTCTGTTCTTAGGCAAAATGGTTTTCATTTTTGCCCATTGAGTATGATGATGGCTGCAGGTTTGTCATAAAAAGCCTTTATTATGTTGAGGCATGATCTCTCTATTTGCACTTTGCTGAGATTTTTTATCAAAAAAGAGTGTTGGGTTTGTCAAATGCTTTTTCTGCATCAATATAATCATGTGATTTTTTTTTTGTCTTCCAATGTGTTTATGTGATATAACACATTTTTTTTTATGTGCAAGTATTGTACCAGCCTTGCACCCCTGGAATAAATCCCACTTGGTCATGATGTGTGATCTTTTTAATGTATCGCTGGATCCTATTTGCTAATATTTGGCTGAGGATTTTAGCATCTGTGCTCATCAGATATATTGGCCTGTAATTTTCTTTCTTTGTCGTATCTTTATCTGGTTTTGGAATTAGGGTAATGCTGGCCTCATAAAAATAAATAAATAAATAAATAAATAAATAAATAAATAAATAGCTTAGAAGTATTCCTTTTTCTTGAACTTTTTGGAGCAGTTTGAGGGTGTTAATTCTTTGAATGTTTGGGAAAACTAAAACTCCCTGTGAACCCATCTGATCCAGGGCTTTAGTATGCTGGAAGTTATTTCATTATTGCTTCAATTTCATCAGTAGTTATTGGCCTATTCGGGTTTTCTGTTTCTTCTTGATTGAGTTTTGGAAGACTGTATTTTTCTAGGAATTTGGCAATGAAGCAGGATAAAAAAATAACACCCAGAAATCTATGGCATTTTTATACACTTAACTAGAGGCCCTGTGCATGAACTGAGGGGGTGTCCCTCAGCCTGGCCTGCACACACTTCCTGGGGGAATCATGCCTAAGCTGGCAGTCAGACATCCCTCTGGCAGCCTGGGAGCCCTCAGGAGACTAATGTCTTAGGCTCACTCCCCGGAGCCGGCCTAAGCCATTAGTTGGACATCCTTAGCACTGCCACAGAAATAGAAATGATGGGAGAGCGGGCCTAAGCCATTAGTCAGACACCCTTAGCACTGCCATGGAGGTGGGAGAGGCTCCCACCACCACTGCTGCGCTGACCAGCCATGAGTCAGCTTCTAGCTGAGCAGGGCTCCCCCTGTGAAAGCACTCTGACACCAGGAGGCAGATCCTACGTTGAGTGTCTGCTCCCTGGTGGTCAGTGCACTTCATAGTGATCAGTTGTTTCCAGTTGTTCTGTCATTAGGATCAATTTGCATAATTCCCTTTATTATATAGGACTAGAGACCTGGTGCATGAAATCTGTGCATAGGGGGCGGGGTCCCTCACCCCAGCCTTCACCCTTTCCAATCTGGGACCTGTTGGGGGATGTCCGACTGCATCTCGCAATCCAGGACCACTGGCTTCTAACCACTCACCTGCCCGCCTGCCTGATCGCCCTAACTCCTCTGCCTGCCTGCTTAATTGCCCCTAACTGATCCCCTAACAATCTGATTGCCCTTAACTGCTCCCCTGCTGTCCTGATTGCCCCTAATCACCTCTGCCTCACCCCTTACCTGGGACCCAGGATTCTCTCCTCCAGCCAGTCACAGGTACCCGGGACCTGGGCTTCCCTCTCTCTGTCTGGCTACAGGCACCCAGGACCCGAGTCAGCTTCACCCAGACAGGCCGCAGCTACAGGGGACCATGGGTGGGAAGCTTTACCTGGGCTGCAGCCACAGGCACCTGGGACTGTAGGGCGGGTAGCTTGTCCCTCTCCTGGGCGGTAGCCACAGGCGCTGGTGCCAGGGACTGTGGGGACCATGGGACATGCAGATTGTCCCTCTCCCAGGAGTTAGGAACAACTGCTGGTACCCAGGACCATGGGGCAGGCGGCTTGTCCCTCTCCTGGGCCGCAACCTGGCTGGTCCCCATTCCTCTCTCCCCAGTGTTGAGTGTCTGAGAATTATGGTGTGATGGCATGAGGGTGTGATGACATAAGGGTGTGGTGACCATTTGCATATTAGCTCTTTATTATATAGGATAATTAATTCACTGAAAGAGAAACTAAAAAAAAAAATCCATTTACTACTGCAACAACAAAAAAATAAAATATTGAGGATTAAACTTAACCAAGGAGGTAAAAGACCTGTTCTTAGAAAACCATTGGATGTTGAAAAGAGAGATAGAGGAAGATATAAACAAGTGGAAGAATATACGGTGTTCATGGATTGGTTAAATCAACATAATTAAAATGTGCATACTACCCAAAGCAATCTATATAGATTTAATGCAATCCCTATTTACAATACCAATGGCATATTTCACAGATCTAGAACACTACAAATATTTATATGGAATTTAAAAAGATCCCAAATAGCAACAGCAATCTTGAGAAAGAAGAACAAAGTTAGAAGAATCACAATACCAGATATCAAGAAATACTACAAAGTTAAAACCCAGAGTACTTTTTTCCATGGTAGAAAACACAGGAAAGAATCTTAAGGTAACACTGAATTAATCAGACAGATGGCATTTATTTGGAAGATTGTCAATAAAAATTAACTTCTTCCATTAGGGAAATAATATACTTACACATTTTCAGCTTTCAAAATAAATTACCTCATTTCATAGTGAAATGATTTTTTATGACATAAGGCAATGCTATTTTTATAAAATATTTAAAATATGATACTCTCCAAATATTTATAAATGTCATTCATTCAGCCACCAGACTATGATCAGGATTTATATTGTTAAATGAGAAACTTCTTTGCTCAGAAAGAAATAAAATGAAGAACTTTCATGATTTACTTTAAGTAGATAATTACAGTAGGTCCTCAAATAGCACTGTTTTGTTCAACATCTTTTTTGTAACATGAGATGTTTATATTAGTCTATTGCAATTGGTTTCAATGTATGTCATTTTGCTTACACAAAACCTATCAAATAAAGGAGGACTTTGTGTGTATAAATTGTCTATCAAATAATTTTACTACAGTAAAGATAAAACATTATAAAATATACTAGAGGCCCGGTACATGAAATTCAGGCATGTGGGGGGCGGGGGAGGTGTTCCCTCAGTGCAGCCTGCACCCTCTCCAAACTGGGACCCCTCAGGGGATGTCCAAATGCTGGTTTAGGCCCGATCCTAAACTGGCAGTTGGACATCCCTCTCACAATCCGGGATCACTGGCTCCTAACTGCTCATCTGCCTTCCTGCCTGATCGCCCCTAACTGTCCCCCTCTCCCCCCTGCCAGCCTGGTCACCCCTAACCACCTCTGCCTACTGGCCTGATTGCTCCTAACTGCCCCCCATGCCAGCCTGGTCACCTCCAACTGCCTCCCCCCACTTGCTGAACTGGTTGCCCCTCACTGTACCCTATATTGGCCTGGTTACCCTCAACTGCTCCCCCTGCCAGCCTAGTTGCCCCTAACTGACTCCCTTTGCCAGCCTGGTCACCCCTTACTACCCCACCCCCCACTGGCCTGGTCTCCCCTCATAGCACCCCCTGCCAGTCTGGTTGCCCCCAATTCCCTCCCCATCACTGGCCTTACCACCCCTCACTAGCCCCCCTGCCAGCCTGGTCACCCCACGCAGCCTGCTGTTTAGTCTTTAATGCAAGGGAATCCTGGACAATTTGCCTTTTTATTAGTATAGATATTAAGTTAAAATTTCCAATTTCAATTAAAGAGTTAAAAATTATCTTGCATAAAATCCAACATTTAAAGGTATATAAAATAATTATTAGATAATATTAAATGTATATTATTTTGTCAAGGAAATGGATGAAAAGAAATCTTTAAATTTTCAGAAGCATACCTAGAAAGCATGTAGAAAAGCTTGGAAAAGATAATAAAATTCTAACTTGGCTATTTCTCCTTGACCACTGATTTGGGTAGTAGGGGCTTGTGGGGAAAGGCAGAAGCACTGCCTCAGAGGAAATTCTTCCTAATAATTTATCCATTAGCTACAATGCAACTAAGTTAAGAAAAAAAATATAAAAATAAATGAGAGCTTAAAAGCATATACAGAAAAATAGTCTGAAAAAGCTTCAAAAAATAAAAATTATATCAGAATAAAATTATTACTGTAAATGAGGAAATGTTAACGTAAAACTTTTAATCCAGTCAAACTGAAGACCTGTTGCAACCAAAACATTATAGCGAGGGCATCGCTGTGTAAACGGACATGTTTGTGCAATTGTTTGGGAGATGGAGAAGGAATTCTGATGAGTTGTATCATCAAATCATTTTAAATCTGTTTTAAATCAGTTCTCATTTAAAAACATATTTTTAATCATTCTTTATATTGTGATTAAGTTGTTACCAAAACCCTTTCTGAATTAGAAAGCAGGGTTACTTGAAATGATGTGTTGATTTAGTTGTACTTTAGGACATGTTCCAAATACCTAAAACTATTCATCTGTAGGCCGAGTTTTCAAAAATTCACGGCATTTTCTTGTTAAAAATGACCTTAGAATTCAACTATTTTACAATCACACCCAATGCAAGAATCACATGTATAACCTGTATGACCAATGATTATCTACACCATGTAAATATTTCCAATGAGGAGAAAAAGAAGTCTACTCCAAAGTAAGAGAGTTAAATTATCAGAAATATTCCTTTACATTTAAGTTAAATCTAACCATGTAATAACTTCCATCCATTCATTTTACATTCTGGAGCTATACCATGCAAGTGTACTCTTTTTCACATGAAAAATCTTTCAAATAAGTGAAGACTTGACTGCATCCCTTTCAAGTCTTTTCTTTTAGAATGAACATTTCTGTTTCTTCCAACACTTTCTCATATAGTGGTAAGTTTTTAATAACTGACACTGCTTTAGTTACTCTTTTCAGGATAAATCTCAGTTTGCCAATGACCCTTCAAAAATATGGCATCCAAAACTAAACACAGGTATGATCTTGGTATGTGATGCAAATAGCCATTGCCTCCCTTTTAAAAAATTCTTTATTTTCAGTAATGAAGACTGGAATTTTTAATCCTTCTTAAAAATATATAAAAACACCCAAGTTAATACACTGTCATAAATACTACCTGAGATAAAACTTGGCAATCTTTCTTAATTCTCCATATGCTATGTGTAAACTAAACTTCAATCAAAACACTTGGGTGTGCCACACAGACTGTGGCAGTTATTTTTGGATCCCAAACCTGAATTTCCATTTAAGTTTTCCACACTTAAAGTCTCAAGATGAACTGTTACTTTATACTTTAGGGCCTTTTACAATAAAAGATAAGTTTCACTGCCTTGCTAAAGAAATTTGTCTATGCATATGTATAGACCATCTTTAGATCTTGATGTGAAGAATTACTGTTTGAATCATGCCTACATTTTTTCCATTCTCCAAATGTTTCCTAATTAAAGTAATACTTAGGAAAGAAGATAGCTGGCATTTTAAACTACTTCTGGAAACACAGTGAATTTCCAGTACGTAAGACTGAGGATACTCTACCTCACTTATTTAATGAAAGTCACTTATACATTTTCATAAATAGCGTATTTAGTCTGATCAGAAAATATTGTTAATTTGAATTAATTAGTAGTTCACAAAATCATTTAAATCTCCATATTAAACTAAAAACAACTATTTTCAAATAAGTACCTCTTAAAAAAATCAATTGAGGAAACAGTTAAGAGACTTCAACTAGTCCAGACATTCCATTTAACTTGTTTCATATCTTTGAGAAAAATAATCTACCATGTGCTTTTTCTCATACTTTAAAAGAGCATAGGTAAAAATATTAGGCCAATTTCAAGGGAAATGAAATAATGGAACAAAATAATATTTTTAATAAATATAATCAAAATGAAAGACTTACTGCTATAGGTAAATTGTAAAAAGTTTATTGCATCTAACATTAAAATGATCTTTTTTCTAGAAGCACTAAAAAATTAGTTGCTCTCTTAAATATCAACTATTTAAAATTCTAAAGATATAGAAAATTACAATAAAATAAAAAATAAAATTACAAACTAAACCATAGCTATACGCTAAAAATAGTTCATGGTTCACAAAAGTCTCCTAAGTATTTCTAAATATTTTAAAGTGATTGAACTAAAGAATGCCAAATCCAAGCAAGAATAGTCTTGGTTTAAAGGAAAGGGGGTGGGGGAGTAATGAAAGTAAAGAGTGTCAAAATATATGATGACAGAAAAAGATTTGACTTGGATGGTGGGCATGCAATACAACTTACAGATGATGGATCATACACATGGGCTTGAAACTTATATTTTTATTAACGAACAAGAGGCCCGATACACAAAATCTGGGCAAGGGCCTTGGTCCTGGCTCCCGCCCACTGGTGCTGCTGCCACTGTGACGGGGGGCCTCTGATGCCTCTGCCACAGTCCTCGTCTGCTGTGGCTCTGTCCGGAAGGATGCCCAGTCTATTTAGCATATTACGCTTTTATTATTATAGATGTTATCCCCAATAAATTTAATTGAAAAAACAGTCCTGGTTCACCTAGTTTAGATCCTCCTCATCCCCTACCTAGAAACTTCAAGAGCAAGATGACCTAGGACAGCGAGAGATGTCGGCTAACGTAAGGGCACTGCATAACTTGGCAGGTTACATCACCATGGTCCAGTAACAACGAGACAACACTAAACTATTGACAGTGCCACAGCCTTATTTCAAGGGTTAAATTCTTTAATTTGCAGCTATAAAAATTGGCTGTGAAACCATGTTTCTTTGCCATGAACAACTTAAATTCTTTAAAATCAATTACTGAGTTACTGAAATACTTAGAGCTTAATAAAACTAAAAGCTGCCATCACATGCGTTATAGAGCATCATAAAAATGGGCTATGTTTAAGAAAAGCAGCTAAATTTAAAGTGAGAAAATGTACTGAAGATTTTTTATTCTACTAACTGTTTTTATTCTACTAACTGTTCATTTGATAGTTATTATACTCCGTTCTAAATGATAAGAATACTCTTGGATTAAAAGATAATAACTTTGGTAGGTTTCTTTTACATTTACTTTTTAAATGTCTTTTCTTACTGCTATTTCATAGGCCAAAATCAGGTAAAATTGACACCCTCACTGTATGAGACTACAAAATCTTTTGAACTGTTGTTTCTCTGAGAGACTGCATGTTTCTGTATAAGTAAATTATCTCCACTTCTAATTGTGGTCTAATCATGGTCATAGTTATGACCATTTCTATATTACGTTCTCACATGAAACTGCACATGGAATAATAAAAAAAAAAACATAGTCCTCACAAATTAAATAACAAATACTCTACTTCAAGTCCTTTTTGGAATTCCAAAGAAAACAAATAACAAATGTAGAAACACTACTTTGATATTTTGTTTTGGTTCATCTTAATGTTGCATTTCCTTAAGAACACATTCTAGGAAAAATAAAACTTTTATGCATTTGCTTAAGAATGTTCTAGAAAAAAATAAAACTAAAAATTAAAACATCTTAATGAATGATTCACTTTAACAATTAGTCTTGTAATCTTCAGCACTGTCAATATCAAAACAGGTACCATTTATTTGGCATATATAATGGTACTTAAAATACTAAGAGCTTTCAATACAATATCTACTAAATTCCAGGTCACATATTTAAATGCCTACTAGACATCTGTACTTGGAAGCCCCAAATATATTTAAATCTCATCATGTCCCCAAAAGAACTTTCTATTCCCTTACAAACATATTCCAGTATTCTGAAACTTGGTAAATGGTACCCTCATCCATTTAGTCATGAAGAAACCTGGGAGCTACAATACCAGATGTAATAACTACTATCTGGGAATAGCTACTGTATGCCAAGAATCATGCAAGGTATGTATCTATGACAAAATCAAATCCACATCCTCAAAAAATGTGCAAAATAAACATTATTCTGTGAAATCTTACAATAAACAATCCTATTTAATTTTAGTTAATTCAAATCTTCCACAATTAACTTGAGCATTGAACACTTTTCACCATAACATTTGGCAAGCCAACCAATGGTACTAGTTATAAATGCTTTATAAATGCTTTTTTTAAGAACTATAATCAACAAAATTATATTTGCTCATCCTTTTTGCCAAAATCATATCAGTGAATTACTGTATAAAATTAGTAATTGAAAGGAGTATGTGTATTTAAAGATATATTATCTATATTTCATCGAAATTCTACTTCCTCATAGCCTGATTCCTTGGAGTATTTTTTTCAGATCTCTTATTTATGAGAAGTTACCTTTTAGAACAATATAGTTAAACAGAAGGAGAAATAAAGAACATTACTAATACTTTATGGTTTTCTATGTGAGCAGATGAATACATTAATATTAAATTCTACTTCTAAGAAGCAGCAAAAAACACATATTAATTCAGCACCAATGAGGTACTAAGCCTAAATAGGATGAAAAGTATAGATATAATTTATAAAATACAATCCCTTCTCTCTAGATGCTTACAAACTGATAGAACATCAGAAATGTGAAAAATAGAAACGTGCTTAATTGCCAGAGGCATGATAAAATAGTATGTAGCTAATAAGAACAAATAAGAAAAGGAGACAATTCTTGGAAAATGCAGTCTAAAATATAGCAGGTAAAAATACTTCCAAATATATTATGTAAATCTGCTTTAAAAGCATTCTTTAAAAAAAAAAAAAAAGACTGACAGAATACAAATAATTTAATTAACACACTAGGCTTAGCATTCTGCAAAAGTACAAAATGAATTGTTTCTAACTTCCAAAAATTACATCTCTATCAACAAATTAGCCACAATTAGACAGGCATATTCCATTACCAAGTATTGGATCTGCAAAAATCCAAATGTTATAGACATACTCGGAGGAGGTAATCCAATAGATTATACTATATAGATGTATCGGGTCTAGTAATAATTAATGTCGTTTTTAAACATTCGTTTAAAATCTTGCTTGGCGTTGACTTGTATTGACATAACCTTCAAACACGTGGTATCTACAGAATGTGTGAAGTGCAATTAACAAGTTTTGCTTGAAAAAGTTTGTGTTTGGTTTGGTTTTTGTTGCAAAACTAGGGCCAAGAAGATGGCGGATGAAGAGCATATTCGGCACTGCATGCTTTACGAGTTCCAATTAGGAAGAAAAGCAAGTGAGGCTGCAAAAAACATCTGTAGTGCTCTTGGTCAAGATGCAGTTAGCGCCAGAAAATGCCAGCGTTGGTTTGAGAAATTTCGCGAGGGAAATTTTTCGTTAGATGACAAGAGTGGTCGAGGTCGTGTGTCCAATTTTGATCAAGAAGCTCTTCAAGCTCTTTTGGTGCAAAATCCTCAAATCACCCAACAAGAGCTTGCAACAACTTTAAATTGTTCACAAAAAACAATTTCCAATCAATTGCGTGCACTTGGCAAAGTCCAAAAGTTTGGAAAATGGGTTCCTCATGAGTTGAGCGACAACAACCGTAATCAAAGAGTCACAATTTGCAGTTCGCTCCTCTCTCGTCAAAACCGTTTGCCGTTTTTAGAGCAAATTGTTACCGGAGATGAACAATGGGTGCTGTATGTTAATTTGAAAAGGCGGCCTCAATGGTTGGACAAAAATGAGGCTCCGCAGCCCACGCCAAAACCTGACTTGCATGCAAAAAAAGTGATGTTGTGTGTTTGGTGGAATTTTAAAGGAATTCTTCATTATGAACTTTTACCATCTAACCAAACCATTACAAGTGCAGTGTACAGTGCCCAATTGGAAAGGTTAGCCCAAGCTTTAAGAGAAAAAGAACCCGCGCTGATTAATCGGAAGGGCGTAATTTGTCACCACGATAACGCACGACTGCATACTGCAAGAATCACTGCTGAAAAACTGCGCCAGTTGGAATGGGAAGTTCTCCCTCAACCTGCATATTCTCCTGATATTGCCCCTTCCGATTACCATTTGTTTCGTTCTTTGCAAAACTTTCTTCTTGGAAAAAAATTTAATAATGAAGAATGCCTCAAAAATGCATTGACCGAATTTTTTGCATCAAAATCACAAGAATTTTACAACAGAGGGATTAAAATGCTTCCTGAGCATTGGGCACAAGTAGTAGAAAACAACGGCAACTATATTGTTGATTAAATTTTGTTGTATTGTTTAAATAAATTCGATTTAAAAAAAATATTAGAAAACGACATTAATTATTACTAGACCTAATAAATAGTCATATAGCCATATCAAGATTATAAATATTCATTTCACATTTTGTCACAAATGGGTTCAGATAGATCAGGTTGTATCTCAAAAGGGATTTCTTTTAATGTTTTGGTTTTCAAAGTTTTGGATTTGAAAAATGTGAAAGGATGGTGGGCATTAGTAGTATCCCTATGTTACAGAGGAGGAAAACATTAAATAATTTATTCAAAACTAAAACAAGTCGCAAAACCAGAAGCGAAAATAGGCAAACTACTCCAGAGTAGTTAAAAGCACTGCTCTAGGAGGTCTCCAATCCCAGAAGAAATCCTTGTGACCTTCTTTGTCTTTATCCAGAATCTGAACCCTTGCCTCGAATTCTATTGCTACCCTCCTAATCTGAGTCACTTGGTTCACTGTAACAGCTACTAACCAGGCTACCTGATTCTTCTACCTACTAAACAGTAAAAGCCAATGTTCTTTAAAAAAGCATACAAGAATCTATAGGTTCTGTACTCTCTCATTTATCTTAACATCTGTATCACATCTACTGCTCCCTCTCTCACTCTACTCCAGCCTCACTGGTCTCCATGCTGTCCTGGTCTCCATGCATGTTCCCACCTAGGTCCTGGCACTGACTATTCCTCCTGCCTGGCAAACATTTCCTCTGTATCTTTTTTTTTTTTTTTTTAATATATTTTATTGATTTTTTTCAGAGAGAAAGGGAGAGGAATAGAGAGTTAGAAACATTGATGAGAGAGAAACATCCATCAGCTGCCTCCTGCACACTCCCTACTGGGGATGTGACCGCAACCAAGGTACATGCCCTTGACCAGAATCGAACCTGGGACCCTTGAGTCTGCAGGCCGACGCTCTATCCACTAAACCAAACCGGTCAGGGCTCCTCTGTATCTTAATGACTCCCCCCGACTCCTCCAATATTACCTTCCAATGAGGCCTACAATATCACTCTATTTAAAATTGCAACTGCCCTCTCCAAAGCAACTGACACTCCGGATCCCCCTGTCCCTGCTCAACTCTTTCTCCTAAACACTTAACCACCCACAAATATTCTAGAAAATATCCTTATTTCTTATTTTCCTGTCTTTTGTACTTATATTTATACATACACCAAAGTATCCCCAGTCCTTAGAAAATCATCTAGTATATAAGTGCTCAAAAATAATTGTTGCTATTGATATTTCTATGTCAACTTTAACCTAAGCTCCCACATTCCTTAGTATTCCTTAGAAATGTTAGCATTTCTCAGTATCTCTCAGAAAAGTTAGAATTTCAATAAATATACTTAAATTACATTTTTTAAATAGCCAAGTTTTATCCAATTATGCTTTTATTAAGATTCTTTATGTAGAATTATATTTTGTAGACATGGATAGATGTTATGATGTCACTCAGAGAAGACAATAAAGTAAGAGTTTATTTAGTATGATCCTTCTATAAGCAAAACTAGAATGTATTTGTATATATCAGGTTTTTGGGCATGATGACAATTAGGTATTTAAAAAATATTTTTTCCATCTACTTATTTGCATGTTCTCTTTTTTTCATTAATATGTATTATTTGTATGATTAAAAAACTATATACAGCCAAAACCGGTTTGGCTCAATGAATAGAGCACATGTGTCAAACACAAGGCCCGCGGGCCAAATCCGTCCCGCCAGGCCTTGCAATGTGGCCCGCACCACGCTGTCATCACTGCACTCCGCTGCGTTTCCATCACAATGACAGTTTATGACTGTTCAGTAAACCATTCGGCCCGTGATTTAGGCTGGATTTTAGATTTTGGCCCCTTCTCTGATTGAGTTCGACACCCCTAGAATAGAGTATCAGCCTGCAGACTGAAAGGTCCCAGGTTTGATTCCAGTCAAGGACATGTATCTTGGTTGCGGGCACATCCCCAGTAGGGGGTGTGCATGAGGCAGCTGATCGATGTTTCTCTCTCATTGATGTTTCTAGCTCTCTATCCCTCTCCCTTCCTCTCTGTAAAAATCAATAAAATGTAAATTTAAAAAAAGTATATATAGCCGTAGCTGGTTGGGCTCAGTGGATAGGGTGTTGGGTTGTGGACTAGAAGTTCCCGGCATCGATTCTAGTCAAAGGCACATGCTAGGGTTGTGAACTCGATCCTCAGTAGGGGGATGCAGGAGGCAGCCAATCAATGATACTCTTTCATCATTGATATTTCTATCTTTCTCTCCCTCTACTGTCCTGAGATCAATAAAAATATATTTTTAAAAAATAAAAAATTATAATATACAGCCCTGGCTGGTGTTTTTAAGTGGTTAGAGTGCTGGCCCGCACATCAAAGGGTCCTGGGTTTGATTCCTAGTCAAAGGCATGAACCAGGGTTGCAGGTTCCATTCCCGGCCCCAGCCAAGGTGTGCAGGAGGCAGCCAATGAATATGCCTCTCTCACAGTGATCTCTTTCTCTCTCCTCTCCCTCTCTTTCTCTCTCTTTTCCTTCTTCTCTTACCCTTCCTCCCTCCCTTCCATTCTCTCTGAAAAGCAATGGGAAAAATATCTTCAGGTAAGGAAATAACAACAACAAAAATTAGTCACATCACCATTTCTATAAAGAGAAGTAGTTCAATATTTGTAGGTAGTCTGTTAAATGATATTAATAGCACATATCTATTGCATTATATAATGACTATTTTAATAGTGAATACAAATTTTCTTTAATAAAAAGGACAAGATTTAGAATTTAGCTGGCAAATGTTTTGTAAGAAGTAATTTTTTTGAGGTATATGAGTACTGTGTATCATTATTATTATTATTTCGTTAATTCTCACCAAAGGATTTTCTTCCATTGATTGTTAGAGAGAGTGGAAAAAAGGGAGGGAAGAGAAGAGAAATAAAGAGAAATATCTGTGTGAGAGAGAGACATCAACTCATGTCTCCTGCCCATGCCCTGACCATCCTGACCAAGGCAGGGAGCAAACCCACAACCGAGGTACTTACCCTTAACTGGAATCAAACCCACAAACCTTTGATAGGAGGGGCCCACACTCTAACCACTTAACATTGATCAGGGTCTAGTTCTTTTATTTATACAGAGGGTATAAATGAGGGTATATATGGAATAGGTATGCTAAATACCACTATATTCATATATCTATGTAAAATCACATATTCAATCTAATTTTCAATGACAATGCTTTTAGTAGGCTTTTATATTTTTAGTATAAACTGATAAACATTTCTTTTTATCTTTAAATTCATTAATATATTGAATAAAATAAAGCTATAGATTTAGAAAAACTGTGTTCATCATTAAAGATGACTACTATGTCACTTAAGGGAAATCAACAAAAGAACTACTTTAATGACAACACTCTGATTTTAGAAAATAGTAGTCTCCCATTTTAACAAAAATTTGGAATCTTTGCTTTAACTTGTAAAATATACACATAAAAGTGATAATTATCATCTCAAAGGCAAATTTAATTATGAGCAATTATTTTCTTTCCAAATAAAAAACACGTTTGCCGAAACTGACTTGGCTCAGTGGATAGAGCGTCAGCCTGCGGACTGAAAGGTCCCAGGTTCAATTCCGGTCAAGAGCATGTACCTTGGTTGCAGGCACATCCCCAGTAGAGGGTGTGCAAGAGGCAGCTGATCGATGTTTCACATCTATGTTTCTAACTCTCTATCCCTCTCTCTTCCTCTCTGTAAAAAATCAATAAAATATATATTTTTTAAAACACGCACACAAAAAAAACCCCAAAACACACGTTCATTTACTCTCTGTAAAAGGAAACCTAAATTGGTTTAGAAATACTTTCCCCTTATCTTAAAACTAGAAAGAAAATACTATGCTTTTAATGTTATATATATATTTATATTTAATGTTCTTTTAAATAAAATTTGATTTAGATTTTCCCAAGTTCAATTCCATTCAATATTTTATTGCAAAACTTTTATTAAAAAAATAAGGACATGAGGTGTATTTAAGATAAAAGTTTACATACCTTGGTTTCAGAAAAATTAAACTATATTGCTGGCAAGCCAGACCCACAGTGGGGGTATAAACAATAGGCATGAACTTCTCAATGTCAGACATAAGCACTCGATAAAAGAGCTTTTCGTTTCTGTCTTGAAGATCCATTAAGAGAAGATACCTGTGGAAAATGGACAAAATGAGGTCTATATTCTAACAAAGCCATGAAATAGCTGCTTAGAAATCTTATTACCGGTAAACATTTTTCAACAAAGTATGAAGGACTTTTTAGGTCACACAGGAAACATCTGATCAAAAACACTTTAGATATATTCTTAAATACGTACCTCAAAGAATGAAGAACCATAAACCTCAGCGAGTGTCATTCAAATATTAAAATAATTGCTAAAATAGAAGTTTTACTTAATATTTTAAATGACTTTATCCCTATTTTAAAATGAAAGAATGATGAGAATATGAATTTAATGATGAAAATATAAATATACACATAATATTAATTTTAAGTAAATACAAAGACTTTATCCTTTAACTTTCAGTGCTGAATAACCAAGGGAAATAACAAATGAAAAATGAGTAAAGAATATAGCACCAACCCTAAAAATTACTAAGGTAGCAAGGAAGTTTAAGGGTCTTTTCTTATTATTTGTATCAAATAGCTTTTTTCTTTCTAGAGACATTTTTACCCAGACTTATCTTTCTAAGCATCAAACTTATCATGTTACATCTAGCCTTCAGTGGTTTGTAAAATAAAACTCAAATTGCTTGGTATAATTTAAAATAATATTTTAAGATTGTATTTAACAATCTTACTAGCCTTTTAGGATTGATTTCCATTCCCTGAAGTAGTTGAAAATGTGTAGCATTTGGTGTCAGACATACAAGATTCTAATGCTGGGCAAACAGATAGGTTATGCTAACCCAAAAAATTAAAATTTAGGAAGAAGAAGATGACTTTTAGACATGCTAAAACTGATTTAGCAAATGTGTAAGTCCTCGTTGCTAAATCAATGATCAACCCTCAGACCTCATTTTATCAGAACATTTGACTCAAGTGGCAATCCCTACAAATCAATAAACTCTCTTTACTTGACTTCTAGGACATCATATTCTCTTCATTTTCTTTCTACCTCACTAGTTTCCTGTTTCTTTGCAATTTCTTTTTTGTTTCTTTTTGCTGTTTTCTCCGCTCTGCAAGGTCTCTAATACTTATCTCTAATACATTAGGCTTTTCTTTCAACATATATCCAAAATCTAAACACCTTCACTGCTACCATCCTGGGTCTAAATCACCATCATCTTTTGCTTGGATTATTATAATAGTCTCCTAAAGATTCTTCCAGCCTATATTCCATTCTCAATATTGCAGCCATTCTCTTCTTGAAATGTAGCTCAGATCATGTTGATTTCCTGTTCAAAACCTTGAAAGGCTTCCCTTTTCACTCGGATTAATAGCAAAGTCTTTTATTGGCCTTCAAATAATCTATCCTCTATTACCTTGATAATTTCCTTTCCCAACCTACCATTCTTCCCCTCACTCATCCTACTCCTGACACAGGTATCCCTACTGATCCTCGAACCAGAAAAAGAATATAAAGTGAAAAATAAGCTGAAGGAAGAACTTAAGTAACAAGTGAAAGCGACTGTGGAGAGGTTTAAAATACACAAATGGACAAGCTGAGTTAATCTCTTTCTCCAGCTGCCCGACATCACCCCTGGGCTCAGGAAAACAGTGGGCGTGGCAGGAATGGAGGTCATCACGGGCTCAGCAATATGGACTTCCAGTCACCAAGGGTGATCTGCCTTTAGACTCTCCTGAGTGCCCAATCTGCCATAGGCCAACACCGCATGCCTCAGGGTGATCAGCAAGCCACCAGGTGGCAGGTGATTACATTGGACTGCTTCCATCCTGGAAGAGGCAGTGTTGTTGTTACTGGAATTGACACTTACTCTGGATACAGATTTGCCTTCCCTACACACAATGCTTCAGCCAAAACTACCATCTGTGGACTTACAGAAGGCCTTATCCACTATCATGGTATTTACAGGCATTGCTTCTTGGAACTCACTTTTGAGCAAATGAAGCATGGCACTGGGCCCATATTCATGAAATTCATTAGTCTTGCTATGTTTCCCCACCATCGTAAAGCAGCTGACTTAACAGAATGGTGGAATGGCCTTCAGAAGCTCAATAACAACAACAGCTAGGTGGTAACACCTGCAAAGCTGAGGCAAAGTTCTCTAGGAGGCTATGTATGATGTGAATCCATGTCCAGCATGATGCTATTTCTCCCATAACCAGGATTCACAGGTCTACGGACCCAGGAGTAAAAATGTAAGTGGCACTACTCGCTATTATTACCAGTGACCCACTAGCAAAATTTTTGCTTCTTGTCCCCATGACATTATGCTCTGCTGACCAATAAGTCTTAGTTTCAAAAGGAGGAATGTTTCCACCAGGAGACAATTCCATTAGACTGAAAATTAAGATAGCCACAAGCCACTATGGACACCACATGCCTCTGAATCAATAAGCAAAGAAGGAAGTTACCTGGCTGGCTAGGATGACTAATCCTGCCTACCAAAGGGGATTTGGACTGCTAGTCCATTATTAGTAGTATTCTCTTTAGCAAAAAGGAATTCTGCAAGGAGTCTGCCTTCAGACTGCAAGTCTTTTCTTGTTCTCCAGCTGCCAGTCTACCTGCAGACTTAGGACTTAACCAGGCTTCACAATCACGGGAGCCAATCCCTTGAAATAAATATATATCTCCATCCAACAGGATGTGATGTGTGTGTGTGTGTGTGTGTGTGTGCACACAACAAATATATCCTGTTGCTTCTGTTTCTCTGAAGACCGCTAGAAAACCCTAATACAAATACTTACTAGGTATTGGGTTAGCTACCTTTTCTAAATATCACAATAATATTTTGAAATAACTATTCTCTTCAATCCATAAATGAAAAACCCGAGGTTTAGTGCCTCCAAAAGGGAAGAGTCCAAAGCAGAGGACAAGGCATACACTGTGGTCCTGACAGAGATTGTGGTGGTTTGTTTGAGGCCCCAGTGCTAGTGAAACACAGCCAGAATTTCAAACTAGGGTTATCTCATTACAGAGGTAGGGCACACGTTACCTTTATCTCTGTGCAAACATGGAAACTGAATTCTAAACACAGTAAGTGACCTAAATTCACAATAGCATAAAACCAGGTTTAGAAGTTGAAAAAGTGCACCCAATATGCACTCATAGTCTGACTAAAAACCACTTTAACCTGTTTTGCTTTGTCCAGGATGGCATTTCCAGATAACTCATCTTTATAGCAACAATTTTATCACAAGAGCAAAGTAACCTCTCTGAGGATAACAGTTTAGAAAGAAAACTTTTATTCAAATGTTCCTAAGAAGGGTAAATTTTTAAAAATATCATTGTATTATAGGCAAATTCTCCTCCAAGTTCACTACTTTTTCCAAATCACTAAATATTTTAACTTTCTCATCTAATAAAAAATAAAATAAACAACTGTCTAAGAGAAATATAAAATGTGCTACCTGTCAAAGTCAGAGTTCAGACGCTCACAATTTTTAAGTACTCTAAGAACCTGGATATCCTGACTGATGAAACAAGGTGGCAATAATCCATGAATATTCAATTGTTGTCTTTCTTCCAGGGTAAAAGCCAAGTCCTGTGGAGAAAAGAGAATAATTTAAGGAGAAAAAGTATATATTTACAAAAAATAACATCCAAGTGTATGGAATTAAGAATCAGAATATCTGGTGATACTATAAACATAGCCATTTGGCTGTGAGTAAACCATATAAGCTTTCAATACCTAGTTACTATAACATTTTCAGATCTGAGTCACTAACATATTGTTAAGATGAAATTAGGTAAAAGGAGAAAATGAGTTGAAAACATGCAAATGCAGATATAAATATCATTATCAATAGCAACCTAGCTAATAAAAGAGTAATATGCGAATTTACCATCACTGTGCTACACCCACAAGCCACGCTCACAAGCCATGTCCATCAGCCAGTACGGAGCGAGTATGCAAATTAATCAACCCAGATGGCTATGGCCAGTGAGATAGCAGGAGGGAGACTTGGGTTTCCCTGGCGATGGAGGAAGCCAAACTTTCCATACACCCTGGCTGGCCCAGGCTTCTGCTTAACACTACAAAGTTTCAATTATAGAAGATAAATAAATCCCAACAGAAATGGCTGCCGCCATGAAGCAAGCGGGAGGCTTGGCTCCACTCTAGGCTACAAAGTTTCAATTGTAAAAGATAAATAAATCCCAGATACTAGGGCCTCCACTTGGGTCGCCGGGGTGTGTGGCCGATCTGCAAACCACCACAGGCCCCTCAGCCAGGCCGTCCCACACCCCAAGGGAACCCCCACCCTGATCAGGGACACCCTACAGGGCAAACCAGCTGACCCCCACCCATGCACCAGGCCTCTATCCTATCTAATAAAAGAGGGATATGCAAACTGACCATTACTCCAACACACAAGATGGCTGCCCCCATGTGGTCAAAGATCCTGGCCCTTGTGGACACATGATGGCCACCACAAGATGGCCAGCAGGGGAGGGCAGTTGTGGGTGATGAGGTCAACAGGGGAGAGCAGTTAGGAGGGACCAGGCCTGCAAGGGAGGGTAGTTGGGGGAGATCAAGCCTGCAGGGGAGGGCATTTAGGGGTGACCAGGCTGGCAGAGGAGGGAAGTTGGGGGAAAACAGGGGAGCAGTTAGACATCAATCAGGCTGGTAGAGGAGTGGTTAGGGGGTGATCAGGCTGGAGGCAGAAGCAGTTAGGGGCAATCAGTAAGGCAGGCAGGTGAGCAGTTGGGAGCCAGCAGTCCTGGATTGTGAGAGGGATGTCCGACTGCCTGTTTAGGCCCAATCCTAAAGATTGAAGAGGGTGCAGGCTGGGCTGAGGGACACACATCCCCATGCATAAATTTTGTGTACCAGGCCTCTGGTTAAATATGAAATAAATAGGAGTTATTATAAGAGACTTTTAAATTACGAACATGAGTAGGTCATCTTTAAATAGGTCAGGTAATGCCTTATATAAGATTGAGACACCTGTTTCAACACTCCTTTCCTAAGTAGTATTCTTATACTATTCTTATACACTCCTACCACACAAAACTTCTCGCCATTTCCTGAACACACTTGAAAAAGTTTTATTCTTCCATGACACTATGGCCAAAAATATCTTTCTTCCCTGCTTCTGTGCCCTTCAAGCCTTACCTTAAATGCTCTCTCTATCTTCTCTAAAGCCTCCCCAGAATCACCCAGTATGTCCATTAGAATCCTACTATTACATTTACTAGAGGCCTGGAAATTCGTGCAAGAGTAGACCTCCCTTCCCCTGGCTGCCGGTACTGGCTTCCCTCCAGCACCTGGGGCCCAGGCAGGCTTCCCTTGGGCTGCCTGCAGGCGCCTGGGACCTGGGTTGGCTTCCCTCTGCCCTCGGCTTCGTCAGGAAGGACGTCCGGAATGACTTCCAGAAGGACATCCAGTCCAATTAGCATATTGCCCTTTTATTATTACAGATGCTATGTTACCTATTTACATGAACACTGATTGCATAAAACAAAAGTAAAGTAACTATGAGGCTTGGAAACAAGCAAGCAAAATAGAACTGATGGGTTGATGCAAAGACCCAGAATGGACCTAAGAGATCTGTTGGGAATGGGTAGTAACACAAGTAGTAATAGCAAGAGAAACCCCAGTAGCTATTAATCTACGGGAATGAGCAATTCCCCCTGGAGAAAGGTCTTCCCCTAGAGATAGGTCTCCTGGGGATTTCCGAGAGGCCTATCTGGTTAGACTGTGGCTGCTGTACGTATGGGTCTGGCAAAAGTGCACCAACATGGTGATGGTCAGGTTCGCTCACTGTGACCACTGCTGATGCTTCTTAGACAACCTGGATGAGCAGGACTGTAATCACTAACTTTTTGTTGGACAATTCTACAGCCATCCTGCTTCGCCCCTGAAAGTTTCTTATGATAGTAAAAGAATGAATCCCAGGTCTTTGGGGAGTGTATTACTCTGGGAAAAGGACAATCTGGTTCATCCCTGAGGTTGACAGGCCCTGAGCGTCGAGAAATGAACATGTCCAACCTTGGGAAGCAGGTGAAGGAGGTCAATGGATGAACAATTCTCTATTTCTTCTATTTTTTAAAATACGGAGAAGCCCATTAATTCCTGTCACTTATAGAAAGCCTTATGCTCAGATTCCTGGGGGCAAACGGAAGAAAGGCAAATAGATTTGTCCACTGAATGACCCCTGACTCCTGCTGGAGCTCTCGAAGATGCCTGCAAGAGCTAGCTGGGACAAATAGCTCCTTTGGACTTCTCAAAAGATGTCCAGGTGAGATTCTCATGACTGCAAAACCCTCATTGTTACATGCTCAGCAGGAGATCCTATGGAGTCCCACAATGTGTGGACAGCTGCAGAATGTTTTCTTTCCAAGAGGATAATCTAGTGTGTCCATCTGTGCCTGCCCCGCCCCATCACTCTTTCTTGGTTACCTGGAGAAGAGCAGATCAGTGCAGCCTGTCAGTTCCTGGCCTGGGAGTTTGAGCAGAAACCAGGACTCCACTGCGGTGTGGCTGGAACCTTTTTCCATGCCATTTGCTTTTCTACTTGTCATTTGTGGCCCCATGCCAGAATGCAAATGCCATGATATCAAAGAACTTGTCTGTTTTTCTTACTCTTTTATCTTTAGTGCTTAGAACATAATTAGATTTCAGTACCTTACTGCATAAACAGTAAAGTTTTAAATGTTTAATTTTAGAGACTTACATTAAAATTTTAAGAACCCTAAAATTGCTGCTCAGAAAACTGATTAGCATATTGATTCTAGTACAATTACATTTCAAATGTAAAGCAACTGGAAAGTGATATCTGCATAAAAGTAACTATAAAATAGAAAGCATATTTCACTTGCTAAAGACTGATCATTTAAAGCAAAATGCCATGAAATCACTCTTTGAAATGACACAGAATTATGTGTAGTAATATATTTAAAAAAGAAAACTCAAATTTTTCATTTCAAGCTTGAGAAAAATTTGGAAATTAAAATCAGGGGAAAAGCTAAGCTAAAGTTAGTCTCAAAAATACATGAATACCTATAAAGAAACAGTAAACTTCTGAATGTTATGTCTCAAAGATCTGCCTGAAAATATAATAATCAAGATATCAATAACCTGAGAATAAGGCTTGTTGTCATTCACTTAAAAATGGCATGTAACTATCATTTGTTGATGCAGTTAGCAACTCTTTTTACAAATAATTTCCACTGAAAATATATGCAACTAATTTCTAACACTAACAGGTCTCCCATATCATGTGCCATGTAAATGATAATGTCACCTGGATATCTTACCTAATAATAGACAAACATGTAAATTGACTGTACCTCCGCTATGCCTACAGCCAATCACGAGTGAGTATGCAAATTAACCAAAGATGGCAGGTTAATTTGCATATACAGTCTCAGAGAGGCCGAGCAGGGCGGGACACCTGCTATGAGGGAGAGAGGGGGGCAGAGGGAGCTTCAGGAGTGGTGCTCTGGCTGGGAGCGAGGACTTACCAGCTCCCTGGTGGCCAGAGAACAAGGACTTGCAGGCTCCCGGGCGACTGGGAGCAAAGCCGGGGGAAAGGAAAGCATATTCTTGTATGAATCTTCATGCAACAGCCCTCTAGTCTTTTAATATCCTTTTATGTTTAGTAACTACAAACTCCCATACACTGTTAGCAAATTTTTCCATGACAGAATAAAGTGGCAATTCAATTCTATAAAAGCAACAACAAAAGCCCACCCAGAACTTAGAAATCTGGGGAACCAGGCCAAGTTAAATTCCTGTAATTGAACTCATATTCTATTAATATTACTACCCTCTGATTTTTAAAAATAAATGAATATGTAAAACTAATTTTAAAGTCCCTGAAAATATAAAAATATATGTGGTACAATTTCATTTAAGCCAGTTTTTATGAATTACACATCAATGTGATTCTTACCAACCAGCAGCTTCCAAAAATGTATTCAGAGAAAAAGTGGAATTTTGAACCATTTAATAATCCTGGCTACACTATACATTTTATTTTTTCATATTAAAAGAAACATATTCATAAGCATATTTTTGCAGTCAAGCCTATCTTTATTTTTTTTAAATAATTCTTTGTTGCTGAAAGTATTACATATGTCCCCTTTTCCCCCCACTGACCCCCTCCAGGATCCAACCCAACCCAGGCCTTCAGCACCTTATTGTCTGTGTTATGCATATATGCATACAAAATTTTTGGTTGATTACCTCCTACCCACCGACCCTCCCCCACCTTCCCTGTGTGATTCTGCACTCTGTTCCACACTCCATGTCTCTGGATCCACTCTGTTCACCTGTTTATTTTATTACTTAGATTCTACATTATGGGTGTGATTGTGTAATACTTGTCTTTCTCTGAATGACTAATTTCACTTAGCATGACACTCTCCTCTACGGGTTCCTCCATGCTGTTGCAAATGGTAAAAGTTCCTTCTTTTTAATAGCAGCCTAGTATTCCATTGTGTAGATGTACCACTGTTTTTTATTCCACTCATCTGCTGATGGGCACTTAGGCTGTTTCCAAATCTCAGCTATTGTAAAATGTGCTGCTATGAACATAGGGGTACATGTATCCTTTCTGATTGGTGTTTCTGATTTCTTGAGATATAGTCCTAGAAGTGGGACCACTGGGTCAAATGGGGTTTCCATTTTTAAATTCTTGAGGAAACTCCATACTGTTTTCCACAGTGGCTGCAGCAGTCTGCATTCCCACCAGCAGTGCAAGAGGGCTCCATTTTCTCCACATCCTCACCAGCACTGGTGCAGAACCAATGGTGTAGTTCAATCCAAATCTAAAGGCTGAGAAACCAAGAGAGCTGAGAGTCTAGTCTAGCCTGAAGACCACCAGGCTCAAGACCCAGGAGGAGCCAATGTTTCTGTTTAAGTCCAAAAGTCCAAAGGTAGGAAAAAGAAAAAAAAATGTCCTAGCTTGAAGTCAGGTAAGAAGGTTTCTCTTTTACTCACAGAAGGGTCAGCCTTTTTGTTTTGTTTTGTTTTGCTTTGTTTTGTTTTTAAATATTTTGTATTGATTTTTTTTACAGAGAGGAAGAGAGAGGGATAGAGAGTTAGAAACATCGATGAGAGAGAATCATTGATCAGCTGCCTCCTGCACACCCCCTACTGGGGATGTGACCACAACCAAAGTACATGCCCTTGACCGGAATCGAACCCGGGACCTTTCAATCTGAAGGCCAATGCTCTATCCACTGAGCCAAGCCGGTTTCGGCAGGTCAGCCTTTCTGTTCTGTCAGGCCTTCAGCTGATTGGATGAGGCCCACCCAAAACAGGGAGGGAGGTTGGCCCTGCTCAGTCTACCAATTCAAATGCTAATTTCACCCATAAACACCCCAACAGACACACCCAGAACAATGTCTGACCGAATGTCTGGGCATCCAGTGGCCCAGTCAAGTTGACAAACAAAATTCATCATCACATTCACCAAATATTTTTAAACAAATATTTTTAGAGTGTCTGCTCACAATGCTTATCGGCACTAAACCAATGAAACAGTGATATGTCAAATATGGCCCATAGCCTCAAGAAATTTACATTCTTGCCAAAACCGATTTGGCTCAGTGTATAGAGTGTCGGCCTGTGGACTGAAAGGTCCCAGGTTCGATTCCGGTCAAGGGCATGTACTTGGTTGTGGGCACATCCCCGGTCGGGGGTGTGCAAGAGGCAGCTGGTTGATGTTTCTCTCTCATCGATGTTTCTAACTCTCTATCTCTCTCAGTTCCTCTCTGTATAAAATCAATAAAATATATTTAACAACAACAACAAAAAAAATTTACATTCTTGTATATTTTTATTTTTATGCAACGAATCTGTAAGGCTATTAAAATATTAATAACTATTAAAGCCACTTACCTCAATCTCTAAGAATATTGTAATTATATTTGTCCTTTATATCTATTAAATATCTCACCTGTTTCTGGCAGCTCTGGCTATAGCAGAGACTGCTAATTGTCTGCCAAATCTGCTCTCCCCTTCCTCCCCAGTAAGAGAACCATTACATTATTTGGGGCAGCAACGCATCAGGTAGAAGACTATGATTCCAGACTCCCTTGTAGTTAGGGTGGCCATGTGACTCCAAATGGTAGTGCTGTATGAGATGTGGGGAAAACTCCTCAAAGACAGCTGAGTCCACTGAAAAGTAGGTTTTCTAGTGTTCCTCTCATTCTTCCAGCAGTCATCTGGTAACATGTACATAATATCTATAAATCTATACTCGGGACCATGAAGTGATCTTGAGGATGGCAAAGCAGCAATGTTCTTGATCACTCTGTGCACACACCAAAAAGCCCGAGATGGACTCTCAAAGGTCACAGAGGAGGAACAACCACTGCTGTTTTCCGTTTTCTCCAGCCCCAGCCCCAAGGCAATCTCATAGTGGGTGGCAGAATCATGGCTACCACAGATGTCTAAAATTCTAAGGGAGGAATGTCATTCTTTTTAACCAGAGGAGCGATGGACCCAAGATCATGGGTCAAATGCCTGCTGCTTATTTCTCTCTCTTCCAGTTACCTGGCCCAAGACACACATGCAGCTGCAGGAAGTACACAGCAGAGCAGGGAAATGAAAGGCTCAGTTTTCTGTCTTGTGGGCTGGAAAGGGGAACCTGCAGGAGGCAATAATAGTTTCAGAGAAATCACAGAGAAGGAACTCAAAAAGTTCCCCTAAAATTGTATATCACTTCTGTGCTATTCAGGTATGATTTGACCTTAAAGCATAGCAAACGCTTTGAAAATTGAACTGTGCAGTGAACCCCTGCACAAACCCCACACTGGCCACTAGATGGTACACATGATGAACAGATGCGAGTACAGTACAAAGCAGGCTTTGGAACTGGAATACTGGAGCCACACCCATGGAAGCCGGGTCTAACTTACACACTGACTAACCGGGGTGAGTGGTTTCTAAAAATAAAAAGAACAGTATTCTCCTTAGGGTTTAACTAAAATCTATAAACTCATAATATGCAAATGTTCAAGATCCATGCAAAAATTACTTTGCATACAAAGAAACAGAAACACATTAATTCTCAGTGGAAAAGAAACTAAACAAGCATCAATCCCAAGAAGATACAGGTAATAGAGTCATGGAGGACTTATCATCAGATCTTGTAACCATGCCCAAATCATAAGAGCAAAATATTTTAAAATGACTGGAAAGATAGAAAGTCTTGGGTGAGAAATTAAAGCAATAAAAATCAAAATGGAAATTTTAGAATTGAAAAACAAAACAATAACAACTAAAATATTCATTTGATAGGCTCAAGAACAGAATGGAGATGTGAGAGGAAAGAGTCTGTTAACTTGAATATAGATCATTAGAAATTAACCAATCTATAAAACAAAGAGAAAAACAAGACGGGGGGAGAGGGGGCAGAGGGGGCGCAGAGTAAGACTTGTGGGCGACACCAAAAAGCATAAAGTTTGTATCAATAGAATCCCAAAAGGAGAGAAGAAGTAAAAAATATTTGGAAAAATAATGGTTACAACCTTATGAATTTTGGCACAAGACATAAAATTATAAATTCAGGAAGCTCGGCAAAACACAAGAAGATAAATTCAAAGAAATCCAAATCCAGAAATATTATATTCAAAATATTAAAAACTAAAAATAAAAGGAAAAAAAATCTTTAAAAGGATCCAGAGAAAAACAACAATTGGAATGATTATAGATTTCTTGCCAGAAACAAGGGAAACCAGGAGGAAGAATGGAACTTTTTTAAAAAAATTATTTGTTTAAAGTATTACCTTTTCCCCCCTCATTGACCTCTCCCCTCCCTGGCCACTCCAACACCTCCCCCCCAGCACAGCCCTCACCCTCCTAGTGTCTGTGTCCATTGGTGATGCTTATATGTATGCATACAAGTCCTTTGGTTGATCTCTTACCCCCCCTCTTCCCTCTCCTTCTTTCCCTCTGAGATTTGATGGTCTGTCTCTGGATCTATTTTTGTTCATCAGTTTATGTTTTTCATTATCAAAAAAATGGGCAAAGGGCCTAAATAGGCACCTTTTGACAGTGGACACACAGAAGGTCAGGAGACATATGAAAACATGGTCAAAGTCACTAATCATCCAAGAGATGCAAATCAAAACAGCAATGAGGTTCCATCTCGCACCTCTCAGGATGGCTGTCATCAACAAAACAACAAACAGCAAGCTCTGGCGAGGATATGATAAGAAGGAACCCTCCCTCACTGCTGGTGGGAATACAGACTGCTGCAGCCACTGTGGAGAACAGTACGGAGTTTCCTCAAAAAATTAAAAATGGAACTCCCATTTGACCCAGTGATCCCACTTCTAGGAATATATCTCAAGAAATCAGAAAGACCAGTCAGAAAGGATATATACACCCCTATGTTCATGGCAGCACAATTTACAATAGCTAAGATTTGGAAACAGCCTCAGTGCCCATCAGCAGATGAGTGGATTAGAAAACTGTGGTATCTCTACCCAATGGAATATTGCACTGCTGTAAAAAGGGAAGAGCTTTTATCATTTGCAACAGCATGGATGGACCTGGAGAGCATTATGCTAAGTGAAATAAGCCAGTCAGGGAAAGATAAATATCACATGATCTCACTCATTTGTGGAATAAAAAGAATGGCACCTTTGAAGTGTTGAAGGGGAAAAAAACTATACCAAGTTCTGTAACTGGTACAAATATCCTTCAAAAATGAAATTGAAAGAAAGACATTCTCAGATGAAAGAAAACTAAAACAATTGGTATTCTAGCAACACTAAGGAAATGCTAACATCTGAGGAAAATTTGAAAACAGTTTTTTGTCCCTTTGATATGTTAACTGAGTGAAATAGTTAAGTCTTCTATTATTGATGTGTGTTTTTTTAAATTTCTCTTTGCATGTCCTGCATTATCTTTTTGAATAAAGGTGGCTACTGTCTTATTTGGTACATAGATATCATAACTTCATTCAGTATTTCACTTTCAGCATTATAAATAATACTTCATCTCATTTAATGCTTTTTGACATAACTTCTACATTGTCTGATCTCAGGATAACCTTGATTTCTTGCTGCTTGCATTTTCCCATTTCTTTATTTGTAGCCTGTCTGTAGCGTTTTGTTCTTGGTTTATTTCTTATATGCAGTATAGCTTGTTTGTGCTTTGTGAAACAATCTGAAAACAATTTTATTTATAGATGAGTTATTCTCATTTATATTTATTGGTATGACCAATGTATTTGCTCTCAATTCTGTCATATTATTATGTTATTGTTATCATGTGTAAGAAGTAAATATAAGCAAGATTTTGAATAAGTAAAAATAAAATTAAATACTTACTAACCAAGTTTCAATTTCTTTTTTGCTCTAAGCACATAAGACATAGTTTGCTGACTAAATAGACCTGCAACAAAGTTGTTGAGTTGGCTCAGTAACATAAATAATAAAGTAATAAATAGGCCAAATTAGGCAATCTTGAATCTACAGTTATCCCCCTTTATCCACATAGTTCGGTGTGATTTTAATCAAGAATGGTCTGAAAATATTAAATGGAAAATTCCAGACATAAACAATTCATAAGTTTTAAATTGCGAGCTGTTGTGAGTAGTGTGATGAAATTTCCTACAGCCTGTTTTGTCCCATCCAGAACCTAAGTCTTGTCTTTGACCAGTGTCTCCATGCTGTACACACGCCCCACCTGCTAGTCACTTAATAGCCATCGAGGCTACCAGAATGACTGTCACAGTATCACAGTGCTTGTGTTCAGGTAACCCTTATTTTACTCAATAGCCCAACATGCAAGAGTAGTGATGCTGGCAATTCAGATATGCCACAGAGAAGTTGTGCTTTCTTTAAATGAAAAGATACGTATGTATGTTATAAAAAAAAAAAAAAAAAAAAAAAAAACATAGTAAAAATAGGGTTTGATACTATTAGTCTTGGAATGAATCCCCCATAGACATGGGAGACTACATAATTATATTTGGTCATGTCGACTTTGAAAACCTCTTTAATATTACTATACTCCATATTACCAGTCTCAGTTGTCAAAGCAAACTCATCTTTCTGCTCATTAAAGTACATTGATTTGTTTTTGTGCTATCCTATACTATCACTGTTGTTTCAACTAAGCAAAGTAATAGACATGTATGGAGGCATATAGCTTGTACATGTGCATTACAATGGCATTCAAAATCAGTGGGATTCCAAGTTAATATATCAGTTTCTCATAATGCTGAAAAAATTCTAGATAACTATGGTCAGTAAAATATAGTTTACACACACACACACACACACACACACACACAAGAGGTATAAGGTACCTCTTTCATAATCATGAGACTTGTTTCTCTTTCCTTTCCTACAAAACATCCAACTAGGTCTTGACATGCCAGGACACAAACACCTACAGAAGGCCTTGCCCAAAAGCTAATTTTTTGGATTCAAGTTAATAATGCTGACCAAAACTGACTTCGGTGAAACATTATCACTAACTGAAACTGGATCAAACTGCCTAAAATATTGAGGAGTGATGTCTTTTGGAGGTTTACTTGCAAGTCATATTATTATTTAATCTTGAAGATATGGAAGACATGTAAGCAAAAGAAAATTATGATATAACTATCAATTAGTGTTTTTGTGTTTTGGGTTTTTTTTTTTAGTATTGCATAGAAAAACAAAGCAAACTAATAAATTGTGGGACATTTACAAAATCTATGCAGCTATAAAAAAAAGAGGAAGCTCTTACCCTTGGGACAGCATAAGTGGACCTAGAGACTATTAGTCTAAGTGAAATAAGGCAACCTGAGAAAGACAAATATCACATGATCTCACTTATTTGTGGAATCTAATGAATAAGACAAACTGTCCAACAAATTAAGACCCAAATCATGGAGGCATGGAACAGACTAGACTGATATACTTCCATGTGAGAGGGGGGACAAGGAGAGATAAACCAAGGAACTTATATCCTTAATAGTGGCCCAGTACATGGATTCACACACATTGAAAGGAAATTAATTATCAGAAATATTTTAATATTGCTATTCACCCTTTCTCTATAATAGAAGTGTCAACCAAATTCACGATTGACAATGACAGACCAAAACGTGCAATTGGTGCCAATGAGAGCTTTATATGTATTGCACATGTGTGAGTCAACTTAGCCTTTTACATATAGAGAGTAAACTTACTTAATTAGACCTGCTTTCTGATGTTGCTAAGATAAGCACCCCAACTTATCTTTCAGGTAATTGTAAGCAACACAGCAGTAAATATTAACATGAAGCAGATTATTATTGTAGATCACGCAGGGAGAACAAAGGGTAAAATATTTAACTGCAGCAGTGTTTGACTCTATTCTGTGCAGTGAGAAAACCTGAAGTCATTTTCAAGGTGCACCATTTCTTCTTTTCAGTCGGGTCAAGTTTCTAAACTTTCTAACTTTCTGTTTTCCAGCAAATGAAAAGAAAATAGGAGTCTTCTATCTACCTACTCCAGAACTTCTGTGAGGATCAAATGAGATGAGACACTGGAAAATGTTTCACATTTCTCTCATACTTAGATGTAGGACGGACTACAATACTGAAAATAAAACTAGCAAAACTTGCCGAAACCGGTTTGGCTCAGTGGATAGAGCGTCGGCCTGCGAACTGAAAGGTCCCGGGTGCGATTCCGGTCAAGGGCATGTACCTTGGTTGCGGGCACATCCCCAGTAGGGGGTGTGCAATAGGCAGCTGATCAATGACTCTCTCTCATCGATGTTTCTAACTCTCTATCTCTCTACCTTCCTCTCTGTAAAAAATCAATAAAATATATTAAAAAAAAAAAAACTAGCAAAACTTGCAGTTATCCAAAAAGTAGGGAGATGAAGGTCTGTGTGAGTTATGGCTGAAGAAGATTTCATATATTTAGGTAACAGGCTGAGGTGTTAGAGGACAGTAAGAAATACTAGTGTTTCATTGGAGCCAAGGTTGTCACAAAAATCAATATGAATTCCTGGACTAGCCAAAAATTTAAAGGCCAGAATCTTCAGAGTTCGGGCAGATCAAGAAGGTTCCACAACTATAGTTTCAGTAGTAGACAGGTGTTCAAAAAAAAAAAAAAAAAAAAAATATATATATATATATATATATATATATATATATATACACACACACATATATATATGAACAGTTGATAACTCAATTTTGAAAATGAAATGTATTTTAATAAACACTGCCTTTATAGTTATTCAAAGTCTGTGTATACAGTTTTTTGGGATACCCGATATATGAGGATATTGCCACTTCCATGAGGTACCACACTACTAAGTAAGAAGAATAGTTTATACTCCATTAACCTTCCCATTATTAGTGATTTAGTTGTTTTTAAAAATATATATTTTATTGATTTTTTACAAAGAGGAAGGGAGAGGGATAGAGAGCTAGAAATGTCGATGAGAGAAAAACATCGACCAGCTGCCTCTTGCACACTGCCTACCGGGGATGTGCCCACAACCAACGTACATGCCCCTGACCGGAATCGAACCTGGGACCTTTCAGTCCGCAGACCGACGCTCTACCACTGAGCCAAACCGGTTTCGGCTGAATTAGTTTTTTAAATCCTATTTGATACAATGCAGCCAATAAAGTTCAATTACAAATTCAAAAATGTGTTCTTAATGCTGTACCTTTCTACCTTTGGTGAAAACCTCTGTGATATGACTATTCTTAAGTAGAAATTAATCCTTATTAATGAACAGGAGTAAAAGGGTTTTAATATAATAAATTCTTGATGTAAATAGCAAAGGCATAATTGCTCTTGCTCAGGGAGGGCTTATTCCATCTACCAACTCAGAACAGACACTCTTGCCCCTGACTTGAGGATTTCAAACAGGTTATACCACTCACGTGGTCCTTTTAAGAGGTCATCCATACTGGGTCATAAACAGAAGGAAGCTACACATGAAAGTAACAAATTGTTTAGTCACATCAAATGTTATCTTTGTTCTACTGAAAAATAGGTCCAGACCTGCAGAATAATAAAAAGGAAGAAGAAGGAAAAAAAATCAAGCTAGCAATTAAATTCATTATGAAGTATTTACAATTTCATAATGCTTTATGACCACAAATGCTAAGTAATCATAGATTTGTAAAAGTTGCCTGTCACCACAAAAATCAAAAGGAACTCACACTAACAATAATGTATTAAATAAAAGAAATCACAAGACTTGAAGCCATTAAAACGTAATTTAAAAATCACCAGCAGAAATTCCCATCAGGATGGCAGAGTAGGTGAATTTTGTGTTCACCTCTTCCCAAGACATCAAAATTACAACTAAATTACAGAACAGCCACCTTGAGAACCATCTCAAGACTAGCTGAACAGAACCATAACCAAGGATTGACTAGTACAGAAGCTACCTGAAGACTGGTAGGAGGAGCAGAGACCTGAAACAGGCTGGTCCCACAGCCCCCTGGGGCGGAATCAGGAGGGCTATCTTGGCTGTAGGGGTCCCCACTACACAGTGAGGGGTCCCAGCCTCCTGGGCTCCCCAGCCCTGAGCGCCAGCGCTGAGAAGAGGCGTCCCAACAACAACTAGTTTTGAAAATGTCCCCTCAAAGGGCCTGAGCTAAGACTCAGTAGCTCAGAAACACTTGCCAGCTCAAGGACAGCAACTTGAAAATAGCCAGGGAAATGAGGGGAATGGAATTGTCTGGCTTCAGGGTGAGGGGTGGAGGGGCAGCTCTCTTAGGACTGAAGTACTAACAGTCTCCACTGTTTCTTGGTTGAGCTCTCCCCGCACATAAATAACAGATGGGCACCAAATAGGAGTCTCCATTAACCTCCCTAACACGCCTCTCTCCCCAACCAGGTGATTCTCTGAGATCCCCTAACACACCATGCACCAAAGGAACCCATGCACCAAAGGAACCTCTTTCTGCAGCTGTTCCTCATACGCGGCTGACCTTCACCCATTCTGCCGACTTTCCTAAAAATCTCTCAAAAATCCACAAACCCCAAATAAACCACAGCTGGTCTCCATGTACCCAGGCACCTCCAAGCCCAGCACAGGCAGCTACCAACAACAAACCATGTTGCACCTCCTACCAAGTGGCCAAAGGATGGACACAGAGAGCGGCTAACCGAGGCCTACACTGTAGTCCCTCCCGAGAGGCCCTAGAACCAACACATCAAGGGGACCACGTCAGACCTCACCGGAGCACCACCCGATTAGCACCATACATGACACACCCAAAGAATGGACTGGCAGGCACCAGAGACCCCTACAGTAAATCCCATTCCATGGGGTCAGCCCCCACACAGCACCTCACCCACTATAGCCATGGCCGGTCTTCACAACCAGGCAACCTCAGGGTCAGACCCACCCACTGACCTGCCAATAGCAACCAAGGCTCAACTACAACAGGAGGGCATGCCACTCACACGAGGGACCCCCCTGGAGCACCCAGCTGAAGTGACCAGAGAGCCTGCAGCACTAGACCCCACAGGACATCTACTCTGCAATGCTACCCCACCAGGACTGGGAGACGAGCAGATCTCCCTGCTATGGATATTTAGAAACAAACACAGGGAGGTAGCCAAAATGAAGAAACAAAAGAATATGAATAAGAAATGGCAATAACTACATACCTATCAATAATTACTTTTATTGTAATTGGATTAAACGCTCCAATGAAAAGACATATGATGGCTGAGTAGAGAAGAAAACAAGACGCATACATTCGCTGCCTACAAGAGACACACTTCAGAGCGAAAGACAAACTAAAACTAAAGGGATAAAAAAAAGATATTTTATGCAAATAGAAGCAGAAAAAAAAAAAAAAAAAAATTTCATGTACAATAGCCAAGATATGGAAGCAACCAAAGTGATGAAGTGGTACATACATACAATGGAATATTACTTGGCCATAAAAAGAATGAAATCTTTCCATTTGTGACAGCATGAATGGACCTCAAGGGCATTATGCTAAATGAAATATCCCAGGCCGAGAAAGACAGATACCATGTGTTTTCACTAATATGTGGAATCTAAAAAACAAAATAAGCCATCAGAACAAACAAACTCGTAGATACAGAGAAAAAAACTGATGGCTGCCAGTTGGGAAGGGTGTTGGGGGGGCAGGTGACCAAGGGTAAGGGGGTAAGAAGTACAAATTGGCAGCTACAAATAGTCATTGAGATGTAAAGTACTGCATAGGGCATACAGTCAATCCTATCCTATCTAATAAAGAGGGAATATACTAATTGATGTAGCAAAATGGTGACACCCACAGCCAATAAGGAGGGGATATGCCCTGAAAGATGGCAGTGCCCACAGCCACAAGATGGTGGCACCAGTCCCCTCAGCCTAGCCAGGGTGGCAGGTGTGCAGCAATCAAAGTGATGGCATGGTACACCTGCCTCCAGAGTCCTCCAGCCCCCTCAGTGCCCCAGACACCCAGGGCTGCCAGAGGCTCAGGTAACCAGGGCCAGCCAAGGCTTGCGCTGCTGGCAGTGGCAGCAGCAGGGGTGTGATGGGGCATCGCCTTCCCCTGATTGCTGGGTCACCTGCCCTGAGGGCTCCCAGACTGGGAGAGGGGCAGGCCCAGCTGAGAAACCACCCCCTCCAGTGCATGAATTTTCATGCACCAGACCTCTAGTAATATTATTATAACTACTAGAGGCCCGGTGCATGAAATTTGTGCATTGGGGCAGGGGCGGGGTCCCTCGGCCTGGCTAGCGCCCTCTCACAGTCTGGAACCTCTCGCTCCTTACCACCTGGCTCACTGCTCTTTAGTGCTGCTTCAGAGGCCCACCCACGCTGTGCTCACCAGCTGCCAGCCGGCTTCTGGCTGAGCAGCACTCCCCCTGTGGGAGTGCACTGACCACCAGGGGGCAGCTCTTGTGTTGAGCGTCTTCTCTCCTCCCCCCCTCACCCCCCACCCCCTCCCACGGAGAGACTGGTCATTCTGATCGTTGTGCTGTAATGGTCACTTAGGCTTTTATTCTATAGATTATATAGATATATGGTGCCAGCGAGGTATTAAACTTATTGGGGGAATCACTTTGAGGTTACGAAAATGCCTAATCACTGGGTTGTACACCTGGAACTAATATAATATTGAATGTCAATTATAATTGAAAATTAAAATTGGAAAACACACACACACACAAAATTACCAGCAACATGATGGGGTGGGCGGGGCAGGGCAGGGAATAAGGCCCAGTTCCTAAATAAAAAGAGTGTCCAGTAAAGAGACATCCAAAATCACTATGCTGACTGGTGCATTCTCCATGTGCTAAATACAAAAGGAGGCGTCAAAAGCACCCACACACACAAAAGGAACCAACCTGAGACACACCCAGCTGTCCCATAACCGTGGCTGCTTAGTGTCTGGACAAGCAAATCATAAAACTTGAGATGCTTTTCATTTGCAAGAAGTCTTAGGGGATGACACTACAACACTTGTGAAGAAAAGTGAAATCCTACCAGGATCTGCAAAAGGTACTCTCAACGGTGTACACTGAATTTTCCTTTTAATAAAAAAAAAAATAAAATAAAATAAAAAATTTTTTTTTAAATCTTCGTTTCCAGAAGGCCAGATTCAAAGGGTGCCGATGGCTTTACCCTCAGCCCGCGTCCAGGGCCGGCTCCCGCTGCAGGCCACGCAGTGTCCAAGGCGGAGGCCACCCACCGCGCGTTCCCATTCCCGGGGGCCCTGAACTGTCACCCCGGACCGAACCCATGGGGCCTCCGGAGCGGCCACCCACCCCGCGTCCGGCCACCGGCGGGCACCCTGGTCCGTCCCACTGGCTTTGGGGAAACAAGAGGAGCCATCGAGTCCCAGAAACAAGTTCCCTCTCCCCCTGTCCCGAACCGGGGTGCCGGGTGCGGGGCGCCCCTCCGCTCGCAGCGCATCCCCGGCGCAGACCGAGTGGGCGGCCCGGTCCCGCCGCGCCGAGGCAGGGGGCGCCGGGGGGCACGGTCCGTCCGGGAGGGGGGACGGGAGGGCGGAGGGCCGGGCCGGCCGGGCTCACCTTGTTGAGGCGGGCGTCGCGCAGCACGGAGCAGCCGCGCGGGGGGGTGTGGCGGCGGCCGGCGGGCTCCATGGGGGACGCTGCGGGCGGCGGGGCGGCGGCGCGGATGCTGCTGCGGCGCCGGCGCGGAGGGCGAGTGCGGCGGCCGCGCGGGGAGGAGGGAGGGGAGGGGAGGGAGGAGAAGGGAGCGGAGGGAGGAGAGGGGAGGGGAGGGGAGGGGAGAGGGGCGGCCGCCGCGGGCGGGGCCGGCGGACCCGGTGTCCCCAGCGGCCGGCCCGCCCGCCCGGAGAAACGCTGAGTCACGGCGGCCGGAGGGAGCGGCGCGGGCGGCGGAGCGAGCGGCGCGGGGCCAGGCGGCGGCCGCCGGAGTCGCTCCCGGCCCCTCGCGGCCCCTCCGCCGCCAGCGCCGCGCTCACAGCCCGGACCCGCGGCCGTCTCCGCGGGGGCGTGTCGCAGGGGGAGCACTGATGCCCTCCTTGTCCCGGAGGCCCACGTGGGCGAGAGGACGGGGTCCCCGCCGGCCCCCTGGCCACGCGGGCCAGAGCCGCCAGGAGGGGAGCCACCTGCGGCAGAGGCACCTGGGTGGGGGGGAGACCTGCTGCAGGGGCACCGAGGGGGATGGAGGGGAGACCTGCTGCAGGGGCACCTGGGGGGGGAGGGGAGACCTACTGCAGGGGCACCTGGGGGGGGAGGGGAGACCTGCTGCAGGGGCACCTGGGGGGGGAGGGGAGACCTGCTTCAGGGGCACCTGGGGGGGGGCGGGGAGACCTGCTGCAGGGGCACCGGGGGGGGGGGGGGGGGGGGGAGACCTGCTGCAGGGGCACCTGGGGGGGAGGGGAGACCTGCTGCAGGGGCACCTGGGGGGGGGGGAGGGAAGACCTGCTGTAGGGGCACCTGGGGGGGGAGGGGAGACCTGCTGCAGGGGCACCTGGGGGGAGGAGGGGAGACCTGCTGCAGGGGCACCTGCGGGGGAGGGGAGACCTGCTGCAGGGGCACCTGGGGGGGGAGGGGAGACCTGCTGCAGGGGCACCTGCGGGGGAGGGGAGACCTGCTGCAGGGACACCTGGGGGGGGAGACCTGCTGCAGGGGCACCTGGGGGGGGGAGACCTGCTGCAGGGGCACCTGGGGGGGGGAGACCTGCTGCAGGGGCACGGAGGGGGGGAGAGACCTGCTGCAGGGGCACCTGGGGGGGGGGGAGACCTGCTGCAGGGGCACCAAAGGGGATGGGAGAGACTGCTGCATGGCACAGAGGTGGGGGGTTGGGGGAGCCTGTGGTGTTTGCACAGAACCAGGACCAGCTGCTGTAAACCAGAAGCCTTCCAGCTCTCCCTTACAGCCAGGCTCCTTCACAGCGCCCTACCCACCGCCCTGGGTGCCAGCCATGCCCGTGAGCAGGAGGCGGGAGCAAACCAACCTTGACCCAGAAAGCCCAGGCCCAAGTAGAACTGGGGGAAAGGCGAGAAGGGGAGCGTGGGCGCCGCTGCACAGGTCTCTGCAGGTTACCCACGGGGCTTCTATTAAAGTAAATGTGTGTGTATAAATGTGTGTTAGAGTGCACATGCCTTATGGCCCAAACCGCAGTCACATTTACCCTGTATAGAATTTCCCCAAGTTCAAGAAGCTGAGGTGTTTAAGGACCTCTTTCTGAATAATGACGAGGAACCCAATCTCTAGGAGCTTCAGTTTCTTCTTTGGTAAAACTGGAGGGTCAGCCAAAACCGGTTTGGCTCAGTGGATAGAGCATCGGCCTGAGGACTCAAAGGTCCCGGGTTTGATTCTGGTCAAGGGCATGTACCTTGGTTGCGGGCACATCCCCAGTAGGGGATGTGATGGAAGTAGGGGATGTGATAGAGGCAGCTGATCGATGATTCTCTCTCATCGATGTTTCTAACTCTCTATTCCTCTCTCTTCTCTCTGTAAAAACTCAATAAAATATATATTTAAAAGAAAAAAAAACAAAAAACTGGAGGGTCAGAAGAGTGCTGTTACAGCACTAAAATTCTGTTTTTGTTGATATCGACACCTAGAGTGTCAAGAAATGGAGAAGCAGTCACATGAGAGCCAAAAGGGAGTGTCTGACACACAGGGAACACTGAAGATTTCTGTGCCCCGATTTCCTTTTCAGTTACATAGGAATCCTGATGTCTGCCCTAAGCATCTCTACCTAATTATATAAAATGTAGTGTTTAGGATTGATTGCCTATTGGTTTTATAGATCCACAAACTAGACAAACATCCATTCAGTATCTTCTTCATTTGGAATTATGTTTTGTTTTTTTTCTTATCTGAATGCGTTGTTCCAGTAATTTTTTTTTTTTTTTTTTTTTTTTTTTTTTTTTTTTTTTGGCTGTACTTCTATCCAGAAGCTTCTTAGGCCTGGTCTTTGAATTATCTAGAATGAATGCTCTTATGTAGAGAACATTTTATTGGCGTCACAGAGTTCTGTTAAAACACTCATTGCATTTAGTAACACTTCTCACTGTCAGTTTTATAATCCATAAATAATTAACCCTACCACATTTGAGACAAAGGTATACTTTACAAAAGTCACTCTCTTAAATTAACGGAGGCACATTACCATTACAGTGCTTTGTCTGAGAGAGAAAAAAGTTTAACAACAGTCCTGGGAACCAAACAGAAGATAGTGAAGACGAAAGAAAAATGTTCGGGCAATGGAACCTTATTATAAAGCAGCTCTTATTACATAAAATTTAGATATATTACCAGTCTGTGACTGTTTCTATGGTATAATGTCTACCTCTAGGAAAGCTGGTGTAAATATAGGGAGTAGCCCAACAAGAATGTGTGGGCCCTTCATCATTACAGAGGGATTACAAGATTCTGCCAGTGCAGGTAAGGCTCCCCTCTCTCTTCCATGTGTTTATTTCTCTTATGGAAAGAGTTCCAGTCATTCTGAGTGATATTATTATAGTAAAAGGCCTAGCTGGGGGAGCAATCTTGTGTATCCATGTGCCATTCCAATAACTTATTTTTCCACATAAATCTTATCCAGAACAGGCAATTTTCTAGTCCCTTCAAATAGTAAGATTAGATTTTATTGCCAAAAAAACATAAATAAAAAAGGAGGAAAGAAAAATATTTGTTTTAATTTTCCTTGGAAGAAACTATAGTTGTGCAGTCATCTGCACACACTTGGCAATGTTAATAATGGGTGTGGTTCACAAAAGGAAGGTTTCTGTTATACGGTGCAAATATTAAACTTACAATCAAATCAAATATTTGATCAAATACAACCAAGTCAAAATCAAATATTTCTTGCCCAAGTAAGTTTAGTGCACCATGAGCCCTAATATTAAAATACTAGAGGCCCGGTGCACAAGATCTGTGCAAGGCAGGAGGGCCCTCAGCCAGGCCTGCGCCCTCTGACAATCCGGGACCCCTCAGGAGATGGCCATCTGTTGGCTTAGGCCAGATGCCCCCAGGGATCTGGCCTAAGCCGGCAGTCAGACATCCCTCTCACAGTCCAGGGCTCTCCCAGTCTGAGACCCCTTGCTCCTTACCACCCACCAGCAGTGGAGGTGGGACGAGGCTCCCACCACTGCCACTGCGCTCACCAGCGCTGAGCCCCACAGGGGACAGATCCTGCATTGAGTGTCTGCTCCGTGGTGGTCAGTGCACATCACAGTGACAGATCGTTCTGCCATTCGGTTGATTTGCATATTTTGCTTTTATTATATAGGATGATTTTAGTATTCTGATCTAATGTCACTGAGATTTCAAGAAAAGGCATATATCTCAGATACTGTGGGTTGGATTCCAGATCACTGCACTAAAATGTTGTTGCAATGAATCAAACTATAAAAAGTCTTTGAACAGAAATAAAGCAAATTTTAAGAAAATGAGATATTTAGGAAATTCTTAATAGCATATACAATATTGCAAATGTTTTACCTTCATTGAAAAAAAAAAAAGAGAGAGAGAGAGAGAGAGAGAATCTAGCCATGGCTAGGTAGCTAAATTGGTTAAAGTATCATCCTAATACACCAAGGTTGTAAATTCAATTTCCAGTCAGGGTACATACCAGAAGCAACCAATGAATGCAATGATAAGTGAAACAACAAAGGAAAGCAGTTTTAGGTTCCCAAAGGGTGGCAAACTGTGGGGAGGTAAACATATAGGAAGAAACAAATAGAGTAAGGTCTGCTTACAGGTTCCTCTGGTCCTGGAAAATACATATTTGGGGGTTCCATATCCTGATTTCTCTCACTAGGCTCTGTACCTGGCTCTAAGGCAATCCCCTCTGAACCAAACTATAAGCAATTGTTATTTGAATATTATAGTACTTGATGAAATCAATATATGAGTCATTTCATTAGAATATGTTAAAGAGATGTACTCTTAACTTCTACATGCACAAATGTATGCAAAAACTCCATCAGGCCTAAACCAACAGTCACTCAATGCTATATATATATATATATATATATATATATATATATATATATGTGTGTGTTCTAAGAGAATATATTCAATATATATATATAGTGATATATATATATATATATTCAATATATATATACTGGTGTATATATATATATTTAATATATATACTGGTGTGTGTATATATATATTCAATATATATATATACTGGTGTGTGTATATATATATTCAATATATATATATACTGGTGTGTGTGTGTGTATATATTCAATATATATATATACTGGTGTGTGTGTATATATATATATATATATATATATAATATATATTCTGTATATATAGAGAGAAGCTGCATGTTGATTAATTTTGGAATAAGTCCATAAACTAAGTCACAGCATGCATAAATCATTTATATCTTAACTGCTCATTTATATCTGAACAAGTTTTCAATAAGCGGGCTAGTCATTTTCAAATGTTCAAATGTGGTAGCATTATCTTATTTTGCTAAATTACATTTGGGAAAAAGAAGCTGAATGTTTCATTTATTTAATGTTAATATATTCTGAACAATATTACACAATTCATGTGTAGAAGATTAAAATATCACAAATTTCCCATAAAAACATATTATTTAGTCTATCATTGGTATATATTTACAAAACAGTTTATTTTAACACTGCAAATAGAAGTTTCGGTGTAAAGCACTGGAATGGGTTTATACTCTATTACCATGATCATAGTGTTCTTCTTAGGTTCTAGTGAACCTCAGCAATGTTCATCATCTGGAGGTAGGAGTTTATCAATTGCTTGTTAGCCATCATTTCCTGGTGACATCATGCCTTCATAGGCTTTGAAGGTTACATTGGCTGGGTTTGCCAATGTTTTTGGCTTTTCAACAGCAAGAAAACAACTATCAAGGGAACGAAAGGGTCACAGTATCCATGACACTGGAGAATAAAAATGTGTGTATTAGTCACTGATAGTGAAACTGGACTCAGTGGGTTCAAGGCCGCCTGTCACTTCTGGAGCCAAATTAAGCAGAGACAGGGTTGAATCATGTATGAGCATTTATTCCAATAATGCCAGCAGAATGGGGAGAGCAGTCGGTCACCCTGGAAATTATGCTCTGACCCCTGCTTGCCAATTGACTGATTCTACACATACAAAGAAGCAGATAGCTACCCTGTTTCCCCGAAAATAAGACAGTGTCTTATATTAATTTTTGCTCCCAAAGATGCACTAGGTCTTATTTTCAGGGGATGTCTTATTTTTCCATGAAGAAGAATACAATACATATTTATTGTTAAATGAAAATAAAGGAAATTTATTACCTGTATACGATATAGTAGTATGGTAGTTGTCAACACAAACCAGACAAACTGTGAATCCTACAGTATCAAGAATTTACTCATTTATTCAATGACAATCATGACATCATCTTTTGGAACATCATCACAACAATCCAATTCCTGAATTTCCTAATGAATTTCTTGTGACTCCATTTCTTTCAGAATCAGTGGACCAAATCTCTCATGTTTAGCCTAGTGGGGCCTTATTTTTTGGGGATGCCTTATATTTCACTCAGAAGGAAACCTGTAAGTAGATCTTATTTTCAGAGGATGTCTTATTTTAGGGGAAACACGGTACCTGCAGCTGCAAGTGTAACTTGGAAAGGGGAGGTTAGAGTTTGCAATCTGGCCTTTAGAAGCTCAAAATCTGATAACAAGATGGCTAATCTTCTATGGTGCTACAAACAACTCAGCTCATTCCTGGGACCGGAGAATGATCAGCATTCCTGAGAAAACCTCCCGAGGGGGTCAAGGTCTGGGCACAGCACCCAAATCAAAGGGTGCCCTGCCCTTGATCTGTTCTCAAAAATGTATCTTTTTCTGAGTAATAGGCCCATGGAGGCATCTTATCTTGTTGCAGCCCTTGGTTCATCCTCCAGATTCCCAGGGTCTGTGAGAAAACTTCTTATCCATAGTGAGGTGGGTAATTATTGGGCAACTCTGGCCTGTTGTTATTACGTGCCCTTCCCCACTATCAATACGACCCTGCGGAATCGAAGCCAGTAACTGAGGGCAGCGAAGCTTGCTAGCTTTTGCTGTGTGGTAAAGAGCGGTGTAGAAAGATAAACCTCCTCCCTGAGAAAATCCTCCCAAAATATTCTGTTTAAAGGAATAGTGTTCTTTGCCTCTGGTCTTTCAATGGATGTTTCCTGCTGTTTATTTAATTCCGGGTTCCCCTTCCTGTGAATTTGGTGAAAGCCTAATAATATCAAACCAAGAAGGCATAGCCATGTTCAGATTTAACATAACAGGCATACGATATGTTTGATATGTGAACATCTGACACCTGCCCACCTCTTAGATGGGACAAAGGTCTCAAGGTCTATGCAGTTCTAAATGTGAGTACTAAGTGTTATTCTTACTACGTGTTAAAATGTCGCACAGAATTTTGCAGACCAGCAGTAAAACAGGATGGGTGTGGCAGGAGCCTAACCAGTAAATGTGGCCAACTGCAAGGAAGAAATCAATATGTAATTGACCAGATAGTGTGTGTGAGCAAGAGCAAAGCCTCGCTTCAAGGAGACAGAGCTTTGGGCGTGAATCCCCTGACTCCCGCACTTGCTGCAAGTAAATGGACTACCTTGTGACAACCCTGTCTCATTCTTAAACAGAGCACCCCAAACGGCAAGTCCCTTGAGTTCAGTGACACACCCATGCCCTTAACTCCTAATCCAGGAGGGAAAGCTACCATAGGGGCCATCCTGGTGGGGAACACAATGTCAGGAAGCAGGCAGGCATGCCATTGCCCTGTAGGAAGCAGGAAAGGACATGGCACTTGGAGAGCACAGTTTAAAAAGCAAGGACCTATATCAGTGGCTTTCCATCTTTATGCTATAACCGAACCACCTAGAGAGTTTTAAAAATCACTCGTGACTGTATTAAGAATGGTGGATTTAAATGGTCTGAGTTTTGTATAGGATTTTTTTGTTCAAGGAACCCAGATGATTCTAATTTTCGGTCAAGGGTGAGAACCACCAGTCTAGAATAATGGTTCTCAAAATTTGCTTGCATTCGAGTATTATTTTAAGTTGGTTATTTTTAAGGAATAAAAAGCTCAAAAAAACATTTGGCCTTCTCCCCAACTGCCTAAATTTAGATAGAGGACCTGTTCCAGGAAAGGAGATATCAACATAGATAACTATAAATTAGCATGAACTAAGGTCTGATAGGGAGGAACTTGTCAAGGCCCGTTTCATCAAAGTCCTCTCAGTGTTTCATTGTTCAAGATGGCCCCGCAAACACTTATTTACCAAACTTTCGCTTTAATATTGCCTTCCTGCCCTTTGAAGTCCCAAACCTCAAGCCCCCTTCTCTTTAGCTCAAGGTGGTATATGAGTCTCAACTGGGCCCCATATTCTTATGGAACCCTCCTATGTACATTCATAATAAAGTTGGGGATTTTCTCCTGTTCATCTGTCTAGTGGTAGATGAACAGGAGAAAATCCCCAACTTTATTATGAATGTACATAGGAGGGTTGTTAGCTTAGCCAGAGAACTTCAAAAGTAGAGAGGAAAACATTTTTTCCCCTTACACAATAAGTAAGTGTCAAGTATTTAGAACAGTGCCCGCCACATAATAAGCACTCAACAGATTTTATCCTTTTCCTTCAATATCTAGTTCAATATCATCTTGTTAAGCTTCCCTTAATCCTCACACAGTTATTTATCCCTTAATTTATTTAAAATATTTGCCGAAACCGGTTTGGCTCAGTGGTGGAGCGTTGGTCTGCGGACTGAAAGGTCCCAGGTTCGATTCCGGTCAAGGGCATGTACATTGGTTGCGGGCACATCCCCGGTAGGGGGTGTGCAAGAGGCAGCTGATGGATGATTCTCTCCCATAGACATTTCTAGCTCTCTATCTCTCTCCCTTCCTCTCTGTAAAAAATCAATAAAAATATATTAAAAAAATAAAATATTTATTGAACATTTTGTATATGCTAAGCCTCAGGCTTAGGCCCTAGTTGCATAAACTCAGGAGGAGAAACAGTCAATAACAAGTAACGAAGTTGGTGATTACAAAATCTGAAGTGTGAGAGCAATGAGTAACATGAAGACTGTTTTAAAATATTTAGAATTTTTTTAATTTTATTTTTTTTCTTAATACTTGGTATGCTTTTACGGCAGGCAGTTAGACAGACGTGAGCAGAGCATGGACAGGGGCCAGGTACAGGTCACCAGGGTGGAAAGCTTTGAGTGCCTAGTGAAGGTCAAGTGTAGGATGGAACCTTTCCCCCAGGCTGACCTCCTCCCTCAGCATATCACTAGGCATGTGGTTTGGACCCTCTGACCTTTCCTCCCTGCAGATAACTACCAGGCCTAGGCCTCAGTTGTGTTTCAGCACCAGGCTCAGCAAAACAACAAAGCCAGCCAGCCACCTCCAGGCCAGTTGTATGAAATAATGATCCTCTGCCTTGATGCTCAGTGGAGGCCCAGACCCTAAAAGGATACAAGGATAAACTGCTGAATAGTCTATTAAAATCTTGCCAAAACCTGTTTGGCTCAGAGGTAGAATGTCGGTCTGCGGACTGAAAGGTCCCAGGTTCGATTCCGGTCAAGGGCATGTACCTTGGTTGTGGGCACATCCCTGGTAGGGGGTGTGCAAGAGGCAGCTGGTTGATGTTTCTCTCTCATCGACGTTTCTAGCTCTCTATCCCTCTCCCTTCCTCACTGTAAAAAATCAATAAAATATATTTAAATATAAATAAAAATTTTAAAAAAAGTATATTTAAAAAAAAAAATCTTTCCCTGGATCGTTCCTTGAAATCTCCACCCTTAAAAGTCTTGGGCCCTGGCTCATGCTCCTTAGTGGTTAGAGTGTTAGCTCACCCACCAAAGGATCATGGGTTCAATTCCCCATCAAGGGTACCTACCTGAATTACAGGTTCCATTCCTAGCCTGGTTGGAACATGTGTCACTCTCACATGGATGTTTCTCTCTCTCTCCTCCATCCCTTGTCCTGTATCTAAAATCAATGGAAATACATCCTTAGGTGAGGATTAACAAAACAAAAAAGACACTGAATACTGAAAGGATAGTTTTTTTAATTTGAAAAAATATGCCCCAAAACTATTGATAGTTTGCTTTATTTTATACTTCTGTAATGTCTGAAGGTTGAATAGAATATATATTACTTTTATATTCAGAAAAAAAAACCACCTAAAATTTGGAATATACTGAGGGGGGTGTATATAATTAAAGTAAAACACCTTAAAATTTTAGGAACCTCTTTTTTTGTTTTGTTTTTTGTTCCAAAGGTAATCTGATATGACAATTTCATTAATCCTCATCACCTTCCTCTAGTTTGGATACTTGAAAATCTCTGACTGCTTGCCAGCAGTCACTGGAGCCAACCACATAATGCAACTCTGAGACAGGGAGGGCAAGTTTCATAATACTGTAGTCTGCCAAACACCTCTGTGGATCCACCCTACTCTTCTTACTTTGCAAAAGCTGGACTAAAAACTAACTAAAAAATAAACAAACTTAAGATAAAAATTAAACTTAAAACCTTCATAGACATTTAACCTTTTTCATAAAAATTTACACTGAATTTACCATTTAACCCCAACTCACCTAAAGACTAGATATTCATGATTTAGTTAATAAATAACTGCTTTTCCATTGTAACATGATGCTAAGAGTAACTCTGTGTGGCTTTTTACTTCTCAATCTCTGTTTGAAAGTACTAGTACCCAGTGAGTATGACTTATTTCAAGCAAAGTTTTTCAATCACGAAAAAATATTTCAAAAAAATACTTAAATTTCTTCTTAGAATGAATAGCTAGTTATTGCTTTTAAATTGTCATTGGTTTCTGACACTGGATTAAATTATTTATCTTAATACCTCAAATTATGAAAAATGGGGGATCAAAATATCACAAACACTCCGACATGGGTACCCCCAGACCACTCCCGGGAGCGCTGTTCAGGCAGCTCAGAGGGGCACAGGCCTGTGCCCCATGACGTAGGGTCCCTTGTCTGCAAGGTGGGAGAGAAAGCTGGGCGGCCTCCTACAGCTCCTCGGAGTCCCATGGACAATGACTGTGGACACAAACCAGGCAGGAAGCATCTGTGGGAGGGTGGGGGGTGGGGGTGGGGCAGAGTCACAAACACAAAAAGAGCCTTATTAAGTTGCTTTGTTTAATTTGAATTTTAAGAAACAGAATGTTCTTGTTTTTTAGAGATTAACTCAAAACACACCGACCTTGTTTACTTGGAGCTCACGAGCTATCTGGTTGGCATCCAGTGACCTGCCAAGAGTATAACTAAGCCGGCATTAAGGCCCCAACCAGCAGTCTGTAGTATCACCAGAAGCTTGGCATTTCCAATCCAGCTCTAAGCCGAAGCTTCTAATGGCGTGGCAGAGCGCCAGGCCTCCAGACCTTCAGGTTTATGGGCGAGGGAGAGTGCGGGTATGAAAGCTAGTAGTCAGGAGGCTTATACAGGAGATTCATTCACAGTGAAGAGTCCTGGCAGAAAGCACAGAAGCACGGTGGAACGTTGAAGAACCAAAATAAATTTTGCCACGGTAGAAACAGCAAGACGAAACCATTTTCTGAAGACGTGGTCTAATTTTTGAGGGAAAATTGAGGAAACTTTGAGCAGGAGAGTATAATTGTATAAATTTGGTAGGAGGGTTGTTAAGTCACTTCGGGGTTTTGAAAATAATCAGGCTTGGGTACTTGTTTTTCAACCAGATCCATTTAATCATTCAAGGTTTCCAAATTAGAGTAGAATTTATACTGACATAGGAACCTTAATTATATGTAATTGTTTATTTCCAGGCTGTTTATAGTCAAATTTGAGATAGGTATTGATTACTAGGACCATCGATAGAAGAAGGAAAAAAAAGTTGGAGGAAGTAGCCAGTCATTTGTCCTTAGCTTCTGCCAGCCTCATCTCCCCACCCCCACAGACTGTTGTATCACCTGAAAAAGCAGATTCTCAGAACATTTTCCTCTCCTGACACTGCGTAGCCTGCTCCATCAGGCCTCCCTTGGGCTTCAGGGAGACCTGAGACCTTCCTGCCCCGCCCTGGCCTTCGTGTGGTGCAGAATGAGGGCAAGTTCTAGCCCATGAGCCAGGACTGCACAGACTCTGATAGCCTCCCCCTCATCCCTTACCTCTCCTTCCTTATTTAAGCCGCTCTGGATGCAATGGAAAAAAACAAGGAGCAAGAAGTGAAAAAGCCCTGCTGAGCAGAAAAGGGAGGGAACTTCCTGAGCGCAGGCAAAGTTAGGGCAAAACTATAAAATGACTCTGTTACGCAGGGTTATCAAAACGCCCAGGAGCTCTTGGACTTAAGTTCAGAACCAGCTCTTGGATTTTCAGAGAATCGAAGCTTTAAAGTTTTCTAGGTCAAGTCCCAGAGACTGTGATGCACACTTTGATTTGTTTGTCCTGTCTACAGGGAAGCCGATAATACAACTTTAGAAGTTATATCACTGGATACAAATATTAAGTCACCTGGATTTTGTTATATATAGTTTTGTTTGCAATTATCCTGATAACATCTGCTGGAGAGAGACAGGAAATCTATCTCAGGAGGATAAAATCATTTTTGTGGTTTTTTCTCATAACACTCTCTTCCAATCTCTATATATTTTCTTCATAAGCAGATCTGTGCATAGAAAAAAAAAGGGGGGGGGCATAAGAACAAAGTCAAATAAATATTAAACTTTCTTGTAGTTTTTGAACAATTAAAGAGCAGTGGAGAGAGAGGCAAACAGTAATTTAATGCTCTTGTACCTAAAAAGCCCACATTTTTATATGCCCTTCTCCCAGCTCCCATACCTCAAGGAAGATAATGTATCACATTCCCCTCCCCCCTAATCCAGTGATATGGTCTACTTGTGTTCAAGTTTCTTTTGTTTCCCCATTCTAGTTATGATAATCTTTACAACCTATAATGTTCCCACAGGAGGAAGAGCATTTAATAAACCCAGACTAAAACTGAAATCTCCCTAGATTCCTTTTAGAAATTTATATATATCAATAAATATTCTAACACTTGCCCGTTATTTCAAAACCACTAATTTCAGCAGATATAAATGTACATATACAAACATAATAGGTTTTCTTTTCAGAAATCTCCTTATTTCAACAGTCATTTAATGAAACTATCAAACTTAACAGTTTTAGATTTTTAAGAAAACATATTTTATTGATATTTTACAGAGAGGAGGAAGGGAGAGAGAGAGCTAGAAACGTCGATGAGAGAGAAACATCGACCAGCTGCCTCTTGCACAACCCCTATTGGGGATGTGCCTGCAACTAATGTACATGCCCTTGACCGGAATCGAACCTGGGACCTTTCAGTCCACAAACCGATGCTCTCCCACTGAGCCAAACCGGTTTCGGCCAAATCTAACAGTTTTAATAAGATGTTGATAATATTTCTCTCCATTTAACTTATTAAAATGAAATAAAAACAATATGCTATAAAGAAAAACTTGGGGTGGGGGAGACAGTTGTTAGAGAACCAAGAAACTAGGTAATTTTTTTTTTTAATGAGTCACCTGAAATCCTGATAAGGATGGTTTTGTGAAAATATGCTACTCTTAGTCTGAAATACTATGGATTTGCAGACATCTACACTAAAGGCCATTTCAGTAACATTGAAGTTATAACATCATTTTCCCTGGCTATAGATAAGGTCATTTTTTAATGTATTCATTACCTATTAATATGTAAGAAATTACCATACAACCTAGTGGCCTACATTTATCTCACAGTTTTTGTAGTTCAGGAATCCAGAGGCAGCTTGGCTGGGTACCCTGGCCCAGGTCTCTCACAAGACAAGTTCTTCAAATTTCCACCGTGCCTTTGTGCTTTCTGTCAGGTCTGTTCATCATGAATGAATCTCCTGTATATCTCTCCTGAGTACAACCTTTCATACTCTCCCTCTCCCATAACCCAGGGTCTGGACCTCTGCCACTCACCTCTGCCAGAGTCAAGGCGATGGCCAAGGCTGTTTTCATCTCAAGGCTCAACCAGGGGAGAATTAGATGCCAAGTTCACTGACATAGATGTCAGCAGGATTCAGTTCCTGATTGGCCTTGCTTATTACATTGGACTCTCTATAGAGCAGGGCACCCATAACTTGCTGCATCACAACAAGCAAGCAAGAAGTGTGAAAGTTGGGGGTGGAGGGGTGGAGAGAGAGAGAGAGAGAGAGAGAGAGAGAGAGAGAGAGAGAGAGAGAGAGAGAGAGAGAAGCAAAATGGAAGTCAGTCTTTTATAAACTAATTTCAAAAGTGACATCCCATTACTTTTGCCATATTCTATTCTTTTAAATCAAGTCACTAGATTTAGTCCTCACTCAAATAAGACTGCACAAAATGTGGGAATACTAGGAGGCAAGGATCTTTGAGAACCATTGTAAGGACTGCCTACCACATCTGATATAGGAAATTTTTATAACTCCTGGCCTTTTTGAGATAGCAACATTTTTGGATAACCATTTTCAAAAGTTGAAAGTTTTAGAAGAGGGTAAAGGGAATCAAATACAAGGTGACAACAAATGACTAGACTTCAAGCAGGGAGCACACAATAGTGTATCCACATGTTGTATTTTAAAGTTGTACATCTGAATATGATATTAACCAAGGATACCCTAATAAATTTAATAATAAAAAAGTGGACTTACCATAATTTTAAAATGCGTTCTATTTTTTTATTCTGAATATTGAGAAAAAAATTTTTCAGGAAGTAATTTCTTTTATACATTTTAAAAATAAGTACCTACTTTTAACTTATTAATGATATATATTGATATATCTAAAACACTTTTTTGGCTAAATAAAGTTAAGGAGAGTTAGAGGGGGGAAATCAAATAAATAATATATTTTTATCAAAATATATTTCAATTTTGAGCTAGATAATATAAGCTCCTTGACACATGGATCATATAATAAGTCCATTTTACAAATAAAATAAAGGGCATTTATAGATGGGCATTAAAATTGTTTCCAAAAAAATAAGCAAATCCACAAAAATGTCTAGTCAATTCTTCGAAAAAAGGTTTCCCTTCTCCATTACAGTCTCAACAAAATATTTTTGTATATTTGTTGATGTCAAAACTTGAAGTGTCTGTGCATTTTTCTGTGGAGGGAGTTAATAGCATCCATGAGATTTTCAAAACACAAAGTATCGTTATTGTATACAACAATAATTTCGGCGCTGAATTCCCATACTGTCTCATAAGTTTGCTTCATATATCCAAAAGATAAAAGCAAAGCAAAATTTAATGGATTTTCTTTTAAACTGTCCATTTTATCAGTTTAACTAGTGTTGAACTCACACTCATTCGATAGATATTTATTCAGTATACTAGATGCCATCAAAAGTTACAAGCAATGGAAATACAAGTCCCATTCTCAAGGAGCTCACACGTCTGGGGGTAAATGGTAGCAGACAATAAAGACAGTAACGTATACAATACTGAGTGTGCTAAGTGCTGTGAAGAAAATAAGCAGGATATATTTCTGAGTTCTTCAAAGCTTTAATGGGAATATACACACACCTTCAATCAGCCCCTTTGGTCTTGCATGAAAGCTTTTAATGTCAGTATAACGCACTCAGTCAAGTCCAGCAAATATTTATCTAGCACTTACTATTGGCTAGGTCAGTGGTCGGCAAACTCATTAGTCAACAGAGCGAAATATCAACAGTACAACAATCGAAATTTCTTTGAGAGCCAATTTTTTTAAACTTAAACTTCTTCTAATGGCACTTCTTCAAAATAGACTCACCCAGGCCTTGGTATTTTGTGGAAAAGCCACACTCAAGGGGCCAGAGAGCCTCATGGGGCTCGCGAGCCGCAGTTTGCCAACCATGGGGCTAGATGATGAGGTGAACAAGCTACTCAGAGAAGTTTACTGTCTGGGCATGGAAGGTCCCTAGACACCCTCTGGGCTGAGTCAGGGGTTCCCCTCTGTGACCACATAATAACCCGGGCACACATTTATTGTGTTTACCTTCAAATCACATCTAAGTGTCTCTCTTTCGTACTTGACTGCAAGCTCTTTGACAGCCAGGCCTACACTTTATTAATCTTTGAATCCCTAGTGCTTGGGGCTTAGTGGTTGTTGACCTGCATGTGAAGAGATAGGCTAACTGAGAGATTGAGTGTGCCCAGGACTTTTCTCTGACTTCATCTTGAGCAGTAAGATTCAGAATGACATTTTTCTCTTAGGTTGCAGTTCAAAACAACGAATATTATTGATATGAAATCTGACATGGTATAAAAAATGTTTTAATCAAGATCATATGCATTCTTTCCAAGGAAAACTAGTTAGCAACACATTGCCATGTTTTATCCAGCAAAGAAATCATTCTTCTTTTTCAGATTCCTCCCTCCTTCTGGCCCTGGGCCCATGTAACAGCTCCACACCACACGTTCAGTCTCCATTCTTGCTCTGAGATGAGAAGTGACCTGGAGAAGTGGAGGGAGGAGTACCATGCTGTGAAGGTGATGAGTCCTAAGTTTTAGGCTACATTTCCAAAAAAGTCATTCAAAGGTCAGGTCCCATATATATATATATATATATATATATATATATATATATATATATAAATTTAAATTAAACTGAACTTCTCACGGTCAGTGTGTTCTTTGTATATATTGTATCAGAAACAATTATATCATGTAACCATTTCTTTCCGAAAAAAGCCTAATTCTCTGTACACACCCAGCAAAATGTATGTTTTTTTATTCTCAATTTTTCTCAAAGGCAAATGCTTTCCCACACTCAGACATGCATTAATGGTCCTTTGAGTATTCATTTTATGCCAAATTTCAGAGTTATAAGTCTAAACGATTTTGTTTATTTTTTTAAAACATGCATTATAGCAGAAAAAGAATATTTTTTTTCATGCTTGACTGACTCAATTAGTCATTATTTCTATGAATTCTTGAGAAATTGCTTTTAAACTAAGAAGTAGAAGGAGAAATTTCATCAGAAAATTCTATTTTTTGAGAATATAACAAATATGAAGACATGGAATCAAAAGCCTTCATCCTTTACCATATTAATACAACTATCGTATGTCACTGTTGCCAGGAAAGAAGTTTGGGTTTAAACTAACAATTTTAATAATAAATTAATAGCTCTGTATCACCCTGGAGGGAAATCTTTAATAGAAGTAGGGCTCTATCCTTATCTTTATTTTTTAGTGCTCATCAACTTTTTAGATGAAAATGTAAAAGGCATAACCTTTTTTAAAGTATTGATATGCATTTTTATAACTTTTCTCCTAGTTATAAAAATTGCACATGCTTAATACAGGTAATTTAGAAGACACAGGTAAGTATCCTCCATAGTAATATGAGTTTTCTTTCTTATGGGATAATTATACCTCACTAATGTCGTTAAGCCAAGGCTAGATGATCATCTATCCAGGAGCTAAATTATGCTAAAGAAAGGATTCTTGAACTGAGTGGGATATTGGACTATATCCAGCTCTGAGATTGAGTGATTCCATGGTAGAAGTGATTCCATTCATAATTGGAACCAGTTCTGTAACTGTTTATTTTGGAACTAACAAAGAAGAAAGAAAACTTTTTCTAAAAATGTTGCTTGGAACCCAAGAATGTGAATTTACACAATTGTTGAGACATTATCCTTTAATCCTAGCTGGATGGTGTGGAAGGTGCACACAGAAGTACACTTGTGTTTCAAATGCAACAGCTCCTATAGTCCACAAGTAAAAAATAAAAACAAAACTTTCAAACTATAAAGTAAGCAAATTGCACATTGGATTGGGGTGATAATTGGGCGAGTGTCAAAGTATCCTATATAATAAAAGGCTAATATGCAAATCAATCAGACAGCAGAATGACTGGTTGCTGTGACACCCATTGACCACCAAGGGGCAGATGCTCAACTGCCTTCATGGCAGGGCTAAGGATGTCCAAACTGTCAGCCGGACATCCTCCAAGGGTTCCCGGACTATGAAAGGGTGCAGGCTGGCTGAGGGATAACACCCCCCCCTCCTTGCCCTGAGTGCACCGGGCCTCTAATCTATCTACATATATATATATATATATATGTGTGTGTGTGTGTGTGTGTGTGTATATATATATATATATATATATATATATATATATATATGGCTAATATGCTAAGTGTCCCTCTGTCCTATCATCACTATGATGTGCACTGACTACCATGGGGAAGATGCTCAATGCAGGAGTTGCCGTGATGCACACTGGCCATTTTCAAAGAAATGGCACCATGGACCTGGCACCAACAAAGCAACACTTGGCTTCTCCCAAGTGGGACACAGGCCTCGCCACCACCCCGGAGCGACAGCCCACCAAATTGCACCCAACACTGTTGAGACCCCATGGTGCAAAATGCGGCCCACAGCTCATATTATATATATATATATTAGGCTAAGTTGACTCATGCATGTATGATATATATAAAGCTCTCGCTGGCGCCAATTGCATGCATGTGTTTCGATCTGTCATTGTTGATTGTAAATTTGATTGACACTTGTATTATAGAGAAAGGGTGAATAGTGATATTAAACTGTTTCTTCTAATTAACTTCCATTCATTGTGCACGAATCCATGCACTGGGCCACTAGTAGTTTATATAACGAACTCTGGAAAGGAGCCAAATAATGGATTGGGAGTGAAACCCAGATATTGGCAATGTCCCAGGAGTCATGGTTGGAAAGAATTAATCTACCTACTCGTATTTCCCCGAAAATAAGACATCCTCCAAAAATAAGACCTAGTGCATGGAAAGATAAGACATCCCCTGAAAATAAGACCTAACTCAACTTTGGGAGAAAAAATTAATATAAGACACTGTTTTATTTTTGGGGAAACAGGGTATTAGAGTATTAATTTTTATAGGGTAAACTGATACAAATCACCTCAAAATGAAAATGTTATTTTAAAGCTGCCCATCACCTTGCATCTTGAATACTTTTAAAATCATATTTGCATGATATGATTCTAAATATATTTAGAATTTTTTAAATTAATCACTGAAGGGGTCAATGTAAACAAGATACTCGTGAGCAACTTGTTAACCAGAAATGTTTACTTCAGAAAGTAGTTACATTTGAATATGTGAATAAAATATATTATTCAAAGAGATTACTTATGACATAGAGGTAAAACAATAAGCCATGGCTTCTAAAAGATCATAAGGGACTAACTTTGTGAATGATTTTTTTTCCTGAAATCTCAAGCACTTCCTAATTTCTGCTAATTCTTTTTGGTTTACCTTTTTAATGCTTAAAAATAAGATTTTTCTATATAATATACTTAAAAGTCTATGCTGAGTTCAGTAGTTATTCATGTGAAATTAATATGCTTCTTAGTTGATATAAAATTAGTAGGGAAAGCAAGTCATAATATATTTGTAGAATATAAAATCTTAGCATGTTTGGTCAAATATCGTAACACAAAGATGACTTGTATCCAAAGAAATCATAACATGGTTGAAAGTGAAAAAGTCAAACAAATTCAGGGCAAGGTATTTGGGAACTAAAAATGCACTTACAAAACTGGATTAAAAGAGTCTTTTTTATATGTGCATCTGGCACAGAGAATTTGCCTGGCCTGTTAATTTGCTTCCTTACTGTTTATTATATGTTCAACTTGTGGAAAAGGAAATGTAGTTATATAGTTGTGTCTTGTATTCCACTATAGACATGTCCCTTAAAAGTGTAAATTGAAATTTTATAAACTAAATATGTGAAATGGATTCTTGGAATTGGCTTTAGAAGTAGTTAGCATATGATAACCTTATGAGTACTACACTGTATAAACTTGAATTGTTTTGAGTAAATTTTGCTTAAACAAATAAATCTTTTTAACCATTGAGTAATGGGCCATATCTGCTTGGCATGATTTTCAGACTAAAAAGGCAGTTTATGACAACTCCTTATTCAGACCAATTATGAAATAAACTGCTAAAATTCACTTATTCTTAGGTGTCAGTGTGGTAGGATCTGAAACCGGGTTTTCCATTATTCTGCTTTGGTTGACTACAACACTGCAAACTCTTGAATCAGAAACAGTAAGTGTAGTTAATTCAAAATAAGTATACCTTCTTAGAAACACCCTGCTCAAAGTTATTAAAATTGTATCATCACTTGGAATAACTTATCACTGCACAATTCTCAAGAGAAAATAGGGATGGAATTATTGAAAACAAGTGAAAAAAAACATGACAGTGATTGTCATTGCAGAAAAAGCCAAATCAAACATAGGGGAGAACCTAGCATCTGGGAAAAAGCAGCTGCGTGCTCATGGCTTCATAATTCCTCCTGGCGGGGCCCTGTTCAGCTTTACTTCAGACCGAGGCTGGCTGCGGTATGCCAAAATGCTCTTATTCTGCTGAAACACACTTGCCAAAATTGTTATCTTTCCCCCCCATAATATATGCTAGTTTTTCTTTCCTCCTCTGTGTATCCCACATTCTTAAATATATCCCCCATTGTCATAAAGACAAAAGTTGATTTTTCTTTCACTAAAGCCAATTGTCAAGCACAGATGGCCTATGACTTCCCTCCTACGTGCCCCATCCCGTCCCACTCGCTGACCCCAGCCCTTAGAAAACCTTGCCCTCTCTGCCTCGGTGAAGTTGAGTTTGCAGTTAGTTCTCCATCTCTCTCTCCGAATGTAATAGCCTTGAATAAAGTCTTTCTGGCCTTTTAACTCTGTTTGGTATGGTATGTTGTACGTACGTTGATACCAATTTTTAGAAAATGAAAATAGTCATTCAAAATACTGTCTTAGGAGAACAGTGTGGAGTTTCCTCAAAAAACTGAAAATGGAACTCCCATTTGACCCAGTAATCCCACTCCTAGGAATATATCCCAAGAAACTAAAAACACCAATCAGAAAGGATATATGCACCCCTATGTTCATAGCAGCACAATCTACAATAGCTAGAATCTGGAAACAGCCTAGGTGCCCGTCAGCAGATGATTGGACCCAAAAACTATGGTACATCTACACAATGGAATACTATGCTGCCATAAAAAAGAAGGAATTCTCATCATTTGCAGCAACCTGGATAGAACTAGAGAACATTATGCTGAGTGAAATAAGCCAGTCAATAAAAGAGAAATACCACATGGCCTCACTCATTTATGGACATTAAAAAACATTATAAACTGACAAACCAAAAGATAGATATAAAGACAGTAAAGCAACAAGCAGACTGTAAAATTACACCAGGGAGAGTAGGGAAATCTGGGGGAGATAAGAGATCAACCGAAGGACTTGTATACATGCATATAAGTACAACTAATGGACACAAAACTCTGGGGAGGGAGGGTATGTGGGGGGGGGCAATGTTAAAATATGTACACAGATAATAATTTAATAAATAAAAAAATTAAAAAGAAAAAAAGAAAAAGAAAATAAATTTAAAAAAAATACTGTCTTAGTTTATGCTGAAAACGGTTTGATGTTTTCTTAAGATAAACCACCTATTGCATTGTCTACATAAGTAATCCTGTAGTCATGTGAGCAAACTGAAACGGTTTGATTGTAAAGGTAAAATCCGATCCCAACTATGCCTGATGCTGCTTCCACACTACACATACCTATTACCCAGTTTACCTGCCCTGCCCTGGAACCATGATGGGAAAAGAAGCCAAGTGCTGCTGCTGTTTTGTTTTGTTTTTGTTTGTTTGTTTGTTTTTTCCCATTTTTATCTAGAACACTTTCTTCTGGAACATCCTCTCACTCTAGCTGCACATCAAAATAAACCCCACCTAGGCCCGGAATGATTGACCCGGTTCAGTGATCTATATCTGTTCAGATTTGCATGCCAGCCAAGGCCACTCTCAGCCCAAATCTACACTGTCAGGTTTCCTAGAATTTATATTATCTGCAAATCTCAGGAAGTTAATCATCATGTCTTTTTGTTTCTTCTCAACATTTGGCCAAAGTTGAATTATATTAATAAAAAATATTTTCTTCTCACAAAGGAAATCCAATAGCTTGTAGAGAGAAAACTCCTCAGGGTAATTTTCTTTCCTTTCTTGGTGGCATCACAGGACCTTTACTTCCTCTACCACCTGAACACCAAAGGCCGTCAAGAAATGTTTGCACCATCCAGTTCTTAGTCCCAGCTCACTCAATTTTATTTAACCAGATGTAAAGAGCGATGGCTGGGGTGGGTGGGGACATGACAGGAGGAATTACAGACTTTCATTAGAACTAAAAATACCTTATGGTATATACATATGTTTATAAATTTATGGTGCTTTATGGTAATCCTTTTAATCCTCCCAAGAGTCCTATAGGGTAGGTTTTTATAGTGTCCATTTTATAAAAACAAATTGATCTTTCTCTCTCTCTCTCTCTCTCTCTCTCTCTTTCTCTCATCAATAAATTTTAAAGAGAGAGATTATTCAATTGACTTTTGCCAAAAGTGGTAAGATTTTACTTGAGCTGCTGTAGTAAGGGAGAGAGACTCCAGTATAGAACTAAATTTGGCGAAATTAGAGGCAGGAGGTTTTTTTTAAAATGCTGGAAGTGCAAAAGAGAAGTACTTAAGGACCTTGGCTGGGTGGTCTATGTGACGAGGCCATATGTGTCGTCAGCTGGAGTTTATGGAGGGTGAACTCCCACTCGCCCTCAGAGATTCGGACATAAGGGCTCTATCCTCCTTAATGATTACATTTCACAGGGTGGCTCCCACATCCTTGAGAAAGAGATCCTTCATTGTGAAAGATAGAATCTCAAAAAGACAGAGAAAACATTTGCAGTTACATCTGTTCTAAGGAAAATGCTCAAAGAAAAGGGAACTCAGGGGCCTATAATCAGATTTCGTCTAGAACAAAATTCTGTGGGCAGCATTAAGCTTTCTCAGGTTGGGGTCGTCATCCTAGGAACACAGCCTTGAGCTGATTGAAACTATGTTAGGGTTTGTTCAAGTGTTTTAGTGTGAAAGGTGGATGAGATCGTTTGTGTGGAAAGTTACAGTTCTTAGAGGGAAAGTTTGAGGCCTCCTCAAAAAGAGGGCTCAAAGATGATTGGATCAAAAAATTATGGTACATCTACACAATGGAATATTATGCTACCATAAAAAAGAAGGAATTCTCATCATTTGCAGCAACCTGGATAGAAATGGAGAACATCGTGCTGAGTGAAATAAGCCAGTCAATGAAAGAGAAATACCACATGACCTCACTAATTTATGGATAATAAAGAACATTATAAACTGATGAACCAAAAGATAGATATAGAGACAGTAAAGCAACAAGCAGACTGTCAAATTACAGTGGGGAAGGTAGTGAGATCTGGGGGAGATAACAGATCAACCAAAGGACTTGTATACATGCATATAAGTACAACCAATGGACATAAAACTCTGGGAATGGAGGGTATATATGGGAAGGGGGGGCAATGTTAAAATATGTACAAAGATAATAATTTAATTTTTTTTTTTAAAAAGGGCTCAAAGGAGTTGGACTGAAATTTGATTAAGGAGAGAGTCTCTGTCAATGACTGTGGGAATGAGTATAAATTCCCTCCCATAACACCAGTGTTCTCAAAGCATAAAATGAAAGCTATTAATGTTTCACTATTTTTAATGCCTAATAGTCCAGATAAATGCCTTTTGTGAAAAGTGAGATGTCTATAGTCTCTGATGTCCAAAAAGCAGAAATTTAACTCACAGTAGTGGGCTATGATGCTGAGAAAGGAGTTTATTAGAAAAGCAGAAGATAAGGACTTTGATATCTCTGCCTTTGGGTTGCATCTCTTATCGTAAGTGAATGGACTCTCTACCCCACCTAGGTACCTGATCTTGAAACACTCTTTGTGCTCTAAAAAAAAGCCAAGTCACTCAACAAATAGTCATTGTGTGCCCAGCATATACCAGGCCCTGAGTACTTAGTGGTGAACAAGACACACAGATCCCTGCCTGTAGGGGACTCACATTTTATGTGATGAAAGACAGACAATAGATGAGTAAACCAACAATAGGGTGATAGAGTGTGATGGGCTGGGAGGGATCTGCTTTAGATGAGGAGACCAGGGAACCTCTCTTGTCAGGCATTTACGTTGAGATCTGAATGTTCTGGGGGAACAGCATTCTGGACAGAGGGCACATGTGCAAATACCTTGATGTGGAAATTTTGCTAAATTTACAGAACAGAGAGGAGTAGCTGAAGCATAGTGAGTGAGCAGGGAGTGGTAGGAGATGTGACTGAAGAAGGAAAGCCAGGTCATACCTGACATTAGAGGCAGTGGTGAGGAGTTCAGATTTTATCAAGTGCAATGGAAACTCGTGAAAGATTTTAAGCAGGGGAGTGAGAACATCAGGTTTATTGTTTGTGGAAGAAAGAGCAGCAGGGGTCAAAAGTAGATGTAGAAGAGCAGTTCTGAAGGTATTTTAAAAATCTAGAGAAAATGTGATGGTAGCTTGTATTAGGGTTGTAGCAGTAGACAGGGAAAGCCATGAACAGATTCAGGATATATTGAAAGGGGAACTGATTTGTGAATAGATTAGATGTAGGGAATGGAGGAACCAAAGAGCACAGTTAGACATATAGCTTGAGGGAAATACTGGGGGGAAATGGGCGTGAGGAAATGAATAAGAGATCAGTTTAAGAGATGTCAGTCAGAAGCTCTATGCGTAAGTCTAAAATTCAGGAAAGGGAGTCACCTGCATGTGGAAGATATTTAAACACATCACCTTCAGGATTTGAGGAACACAAAACAGAAAATATTTTAGATAACTGGGCAGATGAGGTAAGTATAGTTGTCTATATTATTTATCACATTTAATGGCAGTTATTATGTATTGCATATGTGCATTTTATATATTATACGTTAAATGTGCCTTTAGGTGCACTTATGAATATCACGGGGGAAGGGAGGCAGACCTTGCTATTACGTTTTATGTGTTATGGTGTTGCAATCCTCAAAAATATATACCACCCAGCCAATGTGGCTCAATGATTGAGCATTGACCCATGAACCAATATGTCTCTGATTTAATTCCCGGTCAGGGCACATGCCCAAGTTGTGGGCTTGATCCTCAGTGTGGGGCGTGTAGGAGGCAGCCAATCGATGGTCATCCATATTTCTATCTCTCTATCCCCCTTTTTCTAAAATCAATTTTAAAAAGCATATATATTTTTAAAAGTATACCATATATCAAACTTTCAAATCAGCAGTGCTCCTCATGCCAATCAAATAGTACAATCACAGGCATAAACGCAGAGAACAGAAGTATCAGTCATCTCCTGGCCCATTCTTTCTTTATTATGCAATACTGTGGTAAATGCAGTGACTCTTAGCTGTCACTCGTTTTGGAAGACAGGAGGGTGGAGCAGAGGAGCACCAAACAGAATGGCTCCCACGCCCGCCCACCTGAGTCCATTGAGCCACTTAAGATTACTGAATGATTAATGCAAGTCTTTCCTGGCACATCACAAAGAGTGTCAGCTGGGCCTGTCACAACTATTAGGCATTCTGACATTGGCCTGCTCTTACAAAATGTTCATTGCTCATATACTCGGATCAACTCTTCTTTTTATGAGATTGTATATTATTGTGCAGCAGGTCAAACAACTCTAGAATTCCATCAACACTGTTCAGATGTGGGAGCTTGAAAAATGTCTTTTTCAGTGCTTTGTGCTCAACCACAGTATAACCACACCCAGTTTCTGTTACAGTCTTACCATTACTGCAGCTTCATAAATACTACCATGCATCAAAGTTTAGTGAGTATTTTATGGAATTAGAAGGGAAAATTGTGCTTCTGACTCATGAGTTGGTTGGATTAGATGATTATTTTATTTAAGCTTAAAAAAATAAACACAATTTTTAAAAAAATCAGTTTCAGAGAGGAAGAGAGAGAAGCATCAATGATGAGAGAGAATCATTGATTGGCTGCCTCCCTCACACCCCTACTGACAATGGGATGGAGCCCGTAACCCAGGCACATGCCTTTGACCAGGAATCAAACCATGACCTCCTGGTTCATAGGTTGACATTCAGCCACTGAGTCAACATGGCCAGACTCTTAAAGCTTTAACGTTCTACTTATTTGAAATGAATGCTCCAGATTACTGTCCAATAGAAACTACCTTGGCTAAATGGTCTTTTATTCTTGCCTAAGTGCCTCTGGTGATCAAAAATTTTCAGTCCTCTGACCACAGACTATTCTAAGGTAGTATAGTGGTTTAAAGCTTATGTATTTCTAGTATATAGGCCAGTGGCCAACACATAGTAGAACTAACTAACAATATGGACTCGAAAGCTTTGGATCAGCAGCTATGGTTTCAGGTCTCAGTTTTGCTTCTATCAGGCTGATATTGGAGATGTTAATCTTGTAAGCCTCATTTTCATCATCTATAAAATGAAGTTATCATATTGATCTCTTAGAGCTATTGCATGGGTTAAATATGAAGTACTTAGAGCAATGTTTGGCAACACTGAGCATCAGTGAACGGTACTGAACTAAAACATCATTGCCATATACGATGGGTTCTCCCCTCATGCCTCTCACCCATGGCTTACCCATTTGGGTCATAGAAATGCAGTCTATAGCTTCTATTGCCTCAAAGGGGACAACGCCAAATTCTCCAAGAAGGAGCTGGATGAATAAGTGACTCAGTTCCTCTCTCCCCTGCCTCCTCCTATCCCCTGAATACATCTGACCTGAGGCAAGGAAGAGGGGGAGTAAAAGAAAAAGAAAGAAATGAGTCCCAGTGTTTCCTGCCCCTGGCACCTGGCCTCCATGCCCCACCAGAAGCAGTTACACACGGTTTGCAGTGTGTGTATGGCCCGCTTTGGTTCCCTCACTAAGCTCAGTGCCCTAGTATCTGGCTTGGTGTCCTTGTGGGAAGAAAATGTCTCCCCTCCTGGGGAATGTTGAACTGACCTAGTTTATTAGGAAATGGTTTTTTTCTTACAAATGGGGACTTGAGATAAAATATGGTAGACATAGAAAAAATAAAATTACATTTTAAAGACTTTAGTACATGACTTAAACATTCTCACTAGCCATAGCAACTTTCATCTTTATATATTAGCCAAAATTCATATCCACTCTAATTTCTACCCACTGGTGCCATAGAGAAAGAATTTTATCTTTTACTGAAAATGTCTTCAAATATTTTGACATGAAAATTTTGCCTCTCAAGCTTTCTCTAAGTTATTATTCTAGGTTTGCTAGTCATGTATCACATAAGATGATCCTAAACTCTTCCATTGCAGATATTATAACCTATACATGTTCAAGTATATTTGTCTGAGATTAATATTTCTTGACATTAAAGTGATAAATAACTTTTGAAGCAATGGGAATATCTGTCTTGGAAAAACTGAAAAACTCATAGAAATAACCTTGAGAGGACATTAGGAACTCGAGTTTCAGGTATGTAAATGAATTTCTCCTTTCATTCTGAGCTTTGTTATCTCTCTTATACTTTCATAAATTCTAAGTTCTTTTTTTGGTTAATAAAGAAAAAGAAGGGCCTTAACTGGTTTGGTTCAGTGGATAGAGCATAGGCCAGTGGACTGAAGGGTCCCGGGTTTAAATCTGGTCAAGGGCACATGCCTGGGTTGCAGGCTTGATCCCTAGGGGGGGGCAGGCAGGAGGCAGCTGATCAATGATTCTCTCATTATTGATGTTTCTATCTCTCTCTGCCTCTCCCTTCCTCTCTGAAATCAATAAAAATATAAAAATAAAATAAATAAATAAATAATATTTTTCCATTGATTTTTTTTTTTTTAAAGAAAGAATGGAAGGGAGACGGGGGGATAAGGAGAGAGATTGAGAGAGAAAAAGAGAGACAGTGACTTTGATGTAAGAGAGACATCAATGTGAGACACATTGATTGGTTGCCTCCTGCACATGGGATTGAACCTGCAACCTAGGCATGTGTTCTTGACTGGGACTCAAACCCTTGACCCTTTGCTGTGTGGGCAAACACTCTAACCATTTAGCAACACCAGCCAGGGCCAAAATGCTAACTTTTATCATAAATATTAACTTTATTATCAGTAAGAAAACCCATCACTGACAGGATCAATTTATAACATTTAATTCATTAATTTAAAAGTTAATAATATGTAAGTAAAGTGAATTATACACTGTCTTATTTTTGTCTTTGGAGATGATTACAGAGCATCCATAAAATGTTATGAGTAAGTGGCATATGGTATAAACATCAGCAAAATCCAAATAGAACATCTATCTGTTGAGACTGTAAGACAAGTTTTGCAAGGGTTTTGTATTTCCCACTTCCCTGTGACCTTGCACAAGCAATGACTTTTGGTTTCTGTGGATGTCAAAGATGATTGCATGTTAGGCAACATAATTCTAGCATTAGAGGTATGACTTAGTGCGTTGACAACTACCGCCAGGGTAACCATCTCCTGATCTTCCTACTTGCAATAACTTTCATGCTGATGTCTTCATGCTGTTCTCATTACTAGTTTAAGTACAGCTGGAAAAAGCTCATTAAGCTCTTGCACCAGTCGTTCTCAGAGAGAACCCTGTAAATGTGCAGCAGTAGCTGAGACCGGTTTAGCTCAATGGATAGAGCGTCGGCTTGGGGACTGAAGGGACCCGGGTTCGATTCCGGTCAAGGGCATGTACCTTGGTTGCGGGCATATCCCCAGTAGGGGGTGTGCAAGAGGCAACTGATCGATGACTCTCTCATCGATGTTTCTAACTCTCTCTCTCCCTTCCTCTCTGTATAAAATCAATAAAATATATTAAAAAAAAAAAAAGAATGTATTTGTTTAAAAAAAAAAAAATGTGCAGCAGTAGCCAGAGGAGCCTCCAAGCCCCAAGGACACTCTTTCGTCACTGCTCTGGAAGAGCAGTGTCTGATTCCAAGCATTACGCAGCCTAGTGAGGACACCCTGGGGTCAAAGTTCACAGGGCTCATTCCTGCCCCAGCAGCAGAATTCTGGGTAACCAAAGAGGGAACATTAACAGATATGTTTGTATCAGCAAAATTTAGTAGTTTAAGACATCCCCATCTAGTAATAAAACTGTTTTATAAGGGTTTGGAAATTTCCACTTCCTCATTCTTATTCATCTGTTTTTCCAGCTCCTCGCCCATACTCTGATAACATCCCTCTTGTATCATGTCCATAGCAAATTTTTTTTTTGTTTTGCTTTATTTATTTTTAATTGTAGTAAAATATACACAACATAAAATATACTCCTTAACCACTTTTAAGTTTACAGTTCAGTAGCATTAGGTACATTCACATTGTAGGGCAACCAGCCTTCACAACTCTTTCACCTTGTGGCACTAAAACTCTATACCCATTGAACAACTCCTCATCACCTCTACCCCCCCCCCCACCCCCCGGGAAACACCATTCTACTTTCTACTTATACAAATTTCACTGCCTCATATAAGTGGAATCATATAGTACTAGTATTTGGCTTTCTGTGACTGGTTTATTTCACCAAGCATAATGTTCTCAAGGTTTATCTATGTTGTGGTATACATCAGACTGTATCTCCTTATAAAAGTTGAATGCATATGTAGAGACCATATTTTGATTATCCTTTCATTTCTTGATGGACACTTGGGTTACTTTCACCCTTTGGCTGTTACGAATAATGCTGCCATGAACATGTGTATACAAATATCTCTTCAAGACCATGCTTTTGGGTATATACTCCCAAGTAGAATCGCTGGATCATAAGGCAATTCTATTTTCAGTTTTTGAAGACCATCATCCCACTTTCCATAACAGTTGCATCATTTTACATTCCCACAAACAGTGCACAAGGCTCCAAGTTTTCCACATTCCTGTCAACACCTGTTATTTTCTGTTTTTCTGATAGTAGCTGTTAGGGACTGAACTCCCTTCTTTCCCACCCCAAATTCATATGTTGAAGTGTCCACACCAGTAAATCAGAATGTAACCACAGTTTGAGATCAGGCCTTTAAGAGGCAATTGAATTAAAATGAGCCCTAATTCAATCTGACAGGTGTTCATATGAGAAAAGGTCAGGACACACAGACATAAACGAGGTATGTGCACACGTGGAGAAAAGGCAGCTTCTCAGAAGACAACCTACAGATTGCCAACAGACATATGAAACAATGTTCACCAGCATTGGTTCTCAGAGGGATGCCATTTAAAGCCACAATGAGGTAACACCTCACACCTATCAGAATGGCTACCTTCAATAAATCAATAAACAAATGCTGACAAGGATGTGGAGAAAAGGGAACTGTTGGTGGGAATGCAGACTGGTGCAACTAGTACACTGTTGGTGGGAATGCAGACTGGTGCAGGCCCTGTGGAAAGCAGTCTGGAGTTTCCTCAAAAAAAATGAAATTGGAACTATTTTTTGACCCATCAATCCTACTTCTGGGAATATATTCTAATAATCCAGAAACACCAATCAGGAAGAATATATGCACCTCTATATTCATAACAGCTCTATTTATAATAGGCAAGATCTGAAAACAGCCTAAGTGCCCATTAGTATAGTAGTGGGGGAAAAAACAAAACAAAACAAAAACACTATGGCACATTTGCACATTTACATAGCTGTAAAAAAGAAGGATCTCTTACCTTTTGTGATAGCATGAATGAACCTGGAGATTATTACGATAAGCAAAATAAGCCATAGGGAGAAAGACAAATATCATTTGTTCTCACTTATATGTGGAGTCTAATGAACAAAATAAACTGAGGAACAAAATAGAATCAGAATCACGGATACATGGAACAGACTGACAGAGGTCTGAGGGGAGGAGGACTAGATGAGAGAAGGTGAAAAGATTAGCCAAAGAATATATATGTGTAGCCCATGGACTCAGACAACAGCGTGATGATAGCCAGAGGTGGAGGTGGGGTGGGGATGCAGGGTCAGGGGGACTGGGTGGAGGGTGGAAAAGGGGCATGGAAATGGGGGATATCAATAACAGAGTCAACAATTGGGGAGAAAAAGACAGTATCTAGCATTGGCAAGATGTGAAGTAACTGTGACTCTCAAAAGTTGCTCTTTGGCTATTTCTGTTTATAATTAAACAAATGCCTTTTCTCTGACACAGTTATGTGCTCAAAGTGACTTATTCCCAACCATTCATAGCATGTTCATTTATAATAGCTCCAAATTAGGAACCACGCAAATAGTCATCATAAGCAGAATGAATAATAAATCATGGCATATTCATACAATAGAATGCTACACAACAATAAAGAATGTACCAAAGAAATACAACAACATGGATAAATCTGAAAAACATGCTGGGAGCAAGAGAAGAAAAATACATATGAGTATGTACTGTGTGAATCCATTTGTATGAAGTTCTAGGACAGACAATACTATTCCATGGCTGTGGAAGTTAACCTAGAAATTATCTCAGGTTTGGTGTTATTGTCTGGGAGGATATCTTAGGAACTTTTTGTGGTAGATAAATATGTTCTTGATTGGTGTTAGTTACATGGATTTATAAGTAGTAAAAGTTTACCAAGGTAGACTAAACATTCAGTAACTATAAACTTGTAAAGTAAAAAAGTTTCTGCCAGCCACTCATCAGATGTGTATTCATCACCATTTGCATTTGGGAAATGAGTCCTGTGATCTTGAAAATCCATAAACAAAGCTACAGGTTTCTGAGTGTAGATTGCTCTTTTATTGCAACTCTGAAAAACTTTTTTTTTTTTTTAAGAAAAAGAGGACTAAATTACCCAAAAAGAAAGCTTTTAAGAAACAGAGCTCGAATTCAAACATCTTCTTATAGAAATGTCAAAAGGAAGTATTTATTGTTGCATTATTTTTCAGATGTTGTTTTCAACCTTAGAGAAAATATTTCACATTTCAAATGATTAACTTTAATTATACATGTTCTTGTGCTAGACATATTTTGCAAATGTAGCCATGAAATAATTAAGGTCCTTGTTTCAGAGTTTCAAACATCTTATGAAGAGAGAAATACCAGCAGAAGAGGGAGCAGTGACGGCAGAGCTTAGGAAAGGGGGCATTTGAGCTTAGATGCAAAGCAGGGTAGAGAGAAAGGGTTTTTATGAAGGTGGGCGTATTAGGTTCTTCAGAGAAACCAGAACCAGTAGAATGTGTATATAAAAAGAAATTGTGGAAACTTGGCAAATTCACAATTCTCACCAAAGGCTGGCAGGCTGGAGACCCGGGTCAGAGTTACAGCTGGAGTCCTAAGGTTGACAGAATTTCCTCTCCTTTCAGGGGATGACTGGACGAGATCCACTCACATTATGGAGAATAATCTGTTTTACTCAGAGTCTACTGATTAAAATGCTACTGTCATCTAAAAAATAATATTTGACAAATGTCTGAGCACCGTGGCCTAGTTGACACATAAAATTAACCATTACAGAGGGATGAGCATATTCTCAGGCCGAGGGAAGAACTAAGGGTTCGTATTGGGGCACTTTGTGATAAGAATAATTCATGAAGAAAGATTGGAGGGAAGGAAGAGGGGCTATGATCAAGGGCACAGGCGGAGGGGTTGGCCTTAGAAAGAAGGATGGTACAGAATGGTTGAGGTGAAGAGGAAAAAACTGGGGGAAAAAACACACAAAAAACTTGTCAAACAACTTTGCTCTCTCAGGCGAAAATGAGATATTTATTGGAAGGGAAGATTGGGGGTTGGTGGCAGCTAAAAGCACATCCTGGAAACAAGTTGGGGGTTTGAGGATGTAGAAAGTATCAGGCATCACACTTAGAATAACCTTTCTGTTTCAGGAAATGTTGAATCTAAATCTTTACTTTTGTTTCCCAGCAGGATCTCTAAAAGAGAAGGAGCTGTGGAATTATACTAACTGGAATTTAAGTCGCAAGAACCCACTCAATAACCCACTATGTGACCTTGAGGAAATTACATAAACTCTCATAGACTGTGCTGTAAAAGATGAAGAAAAGGACCTGTGTAAAAGTGTCTAGAGCCACAAGTGATACTTAACGGGGAGAATTCTGACCCTTACAGCACATTTGGCAATGTCTAGAGATGTTTTTGTTTGTAACAGCTGGAGGAGGGTGTGGGTGCTGGTGTGTGTGTGTGTGTGTGTGTGTGTGTGTGTGTGTGTGTGCTATTACATCTCTAGTGGGTACAGGCCACGGATGTTACCAAATATTATTTAATGCACAGGACAGCCCCATCACAACAAAGTTTTAGCCAGTCCAAAATGTAAATAGGCCCTAGCAGGTTTGGCTCAGTGGATAGAGAGTTGATCTGTAGACTGAAGGGTCCCAGGTTCAATTCCAGCCAAGGGCACATGCCCTGGTTGTGAGCTCAATCCCCAGCAGAAGCTGTGCAGGAGGCAGCTGATCAATGATTTTCTCTCATCATTGATGTTTCAATCTCTCTCCGTTCCTCTCTGAAATTAAAAAAAAAAAAAAAAAAAAAAGGGACTAGTGCCAAGTTTGAGAAATCCTGGTCTAGAACAATGCCCGAGGCATTGTAAACAGTAAATGTTGGAAATGTTGGTTTCTGTCTTCTTATTAATCATGGTAAACCAAATGAAATAGAATTTTTTACCCATAAGTGGCCACTGCTGAAGGTTTGTTTTAAAAAATATTTTAAGTACTCTGCTATTTGAAGAAGATGAAAGTATAATTTAGAGACAATAAAGAAGGAAGCCCTACTCAGAAATAAAATTTCTACACAAATAAACTTAAACAAAATCTACATAATCAAGAAATACCCAAAGTTCAACTCCTAACTATAAAAGGACCCTGCTATTCCTTTTTAAAAAAATATATATTTTATTGATTTTTTACAGAAGGGAGAGGGATAGAGAGCTAGAAACATTGATGAGAGAGAGACATTGACCAGCCGCCTCCTACACACCTCCCACTGGGGATGTGCCCACAACCAAGGTACATGCCCTTGACTGGAATTGAACCTGAGACCCTTGAATCTGCAGGCCGACTCTCTATCTATCCACTGAGCCAAACTGGTTTTGGCCCTGCTATTCCTTTGGAAAGGTTCTGGCTAGGACAGACTAGTTCTTTTACTTTGTGTGCTATGAACCAAACTGAGGGAAACTTTCAAGTGATTGGGGTTTACATTTATAAACTTATTTTTACAGTTTTCCTATAGCAATTATATGTTTTAGAAATTAAACAGAGAACTCAGCAAATTGAATGGCTAAGTTTTATCCAGTCATATGTATAATATGCTAATTAGACTGGACAGCTGAATGACCTTCCAGATGTCCTTCCGGACAAAGCTGGGGCTACAGCTGTGGAATAGAGGCAGCTGCTGCCACTGCAAGGCAAGGATTGAGGTGCAGCTGCGTAAGCCTATTCTTGCACAAATTGTGTGCATCGGCCTCTAGTTAAAAATAAAACTGACGTCCTTAAGCAACTTTGGTGCCCATTTCGAACAGTTTTACCTGGGATATCACAAGCTGGTATTCCCAGAGATGTAGACACTAAACAAATAAAGCAAATATATAAGGTGAGTTTAGTTCTTCCAAAGTGATTTTTATTATAATTGCATCAAAAGTGCAAATCATTTCTATTATGCTTTGATGGTGCTGGGAGGCAAGACCCCAAAGCTAGTTATCCAGCACTTAGCAATGCTGTCACACCTAAGTCCCTCATTTATTTAATAATTTTCTTTACATTGTGGTCAAAACTTGCAAAACTATAACTTGCAAAGAAAGCCTTTTACTTGTTAAATGTGAACAGGACATCTGAAAATTACTTTGCATTTGAAGTAAGTATTAAACCAAGAAGTCTGGTCAGCTAAAAATAGGACCAGGAAGAAACTATGTGTGAGCCCTGGTGTCTGCTCACTGGCCAGTGGCCCAGAATTCCTTCTTTGGCCTCAAGTAACTGATCAAAGTCTAGAGAAAAGGGGAGGGGCCCTTATTCCTGGAACTGTACAGAAAAGTATTCGTAGAGGTTAAGGAGGAACTGAAGGCCATGGCTGAATGTCATCCTTGGGAAGTTGGGGGGTGGTTAAGGGGGGTTCCAAGGAGTACTAAAAATAGTAGCTGCCACCTGAGGAGAGCCCACTATGGGCCAGGCAGTCTATGGACATTTTTTTAAATATATATATATATTATTGATTTTTTACAGAGAGGAAAGGAGAGGGATAGAGAGTTAGAAACATGGATGAGAGAGAATCATCGATCAGCTGCCTCTTGCACACCCCCTTCTGGGGATGTCCCCCCAACCAAGGCACACGCCCTTGACTGGAATCAAACCCAGGACCCTTCAGTCTGCAGGCCAACTAAGCCAAACCGGTTTTGGCTATGGACCTTCTTTTATTTGATCCTAACAACCACCTTTCAGGGTTGAGATTATTTTCACAGAAGAAAAAACAGGCTGAGAGATTAATTGCCTAACTTCACCCAGACTTAAGTAGCTGTGGTGGGATTTAAATCTCATACGAGAGGAATGTTGAAATGACTGAAAAATATACCTTGATTGTGTTTGTTTACAATGAAAGTAGATCTAATGTAGATTTTTTAAAAAATTAATAAAGCATTTTTACACAATTTTAGACTCATTGTGGGTTTTTATACCAATTTTATAAATAATCTCTAATAGTATAAGGTGATTAAAATCAATTGGAATCTGCTCAATTCCCTTGGGTGAGGGCATATGCCCAGGTTGCCAGCTCAATCCCCAGCAAGGGATATGCAGGAGGCAGCCAATTAATGTTTCTCTCTCAACAATGCTTTCTCTCCCTCTCTTTTCCTTTCTAAAATCAATAAAAACATATTTTTTTAAAAGTCAATTGGAATCCATTAAGCTTCTTTTAATCATTACATGCATCTTTTTAATGGTTTTATATACATACTAGAGGCATGGTGCACAAAATTTGTGCACTTGGAGTAGGAGGTCTCTCAGCTCAGCCTTTGCCCTCTCACAGTCCAGGAGCCCCACCATCAATGGCCCCACAGAAGGAAGCCCCACCCACCACTGCAGCCCACTGGTTGATGGTCTGGGCCTCCCACTTTGGGGTGATCATGAAGCCCCCTGATCAATCACTCCGCCAGTCGGTGGCCTAGACCTCTCTCTATGGGATGATCGTGGGGCAATGGCGGGGGACCCCCCAACCAATTGCATTGCACCCGCCTTGGCTGGCCTGGCACCAGTGAGTGTCATAGCATGCTCATCCAGACAGTCGTTCTGTTGTTCTGCCATTTGGTCGATTTGCATATTATGCTTTAGTTATTATAGATAAGCAACTCACTAAAAATATAATCATATTCTTTGTATGATTATATATTCATTATTATAATTGAATACTCACATGCATACACATTTATGTACCATATATGTATGTTTACCTATCTGCATTTACATACATGAATTGGTGCATGGGTGGAGTCCCTCAGGGTGGCCTGTGAAGATTTGGTTGAAACCCACAGTCCAACACCACCTGCCACTCCCGCTCATTCCAGCCTGCGCCGTCCGTCGGTCCCAATCAGGAGAGGCTCATACAGCCGCAGCAGCAGCTCTTGCCAGCTGTGAACCTGGTGCCTGTATGGGGGTTGGGGGGGGTTGGGGGTTGGGAGGTGGTGGATAGGACGTTATTGGCCCCCTGGGCAGGCGGTGGAATGCCCTTGCCGGCCTGGGATCTAGATCCGTCCCACTGACATTCACGCTGGTTGTTGGGAGACACCAGGAGGCTGCTTTTATATTGTTTCTTCCTTTTAGAGTGTCTAGGGAGGGGAAGCAGCCACGGTGCCCAAGGACAACTTCCAGGAGGCCTGTGGTGCTGTGGGGATTGTGCTGGCGGTGCCCGGTCCACTGGTGCCTGGCCCATTTTCCAGAGATTAGACTTGCAGGACTACTGAGGGGGTGAGTGGCTGCCACCTGGCTGGTGAGCTGCTGGGATCTGTTGGTCATCTGAGCGGTGCTCCCTCTGTGGGAGCACACTAATCACCAGGGGGCAGCTCCTGCATTGAGTGTCTGACCCCTGGTGGTCAGCATACATCATAGCAACCGGGCGACCAGTCATTTGATTGCTTAGGCTTTTATATATAGATAGATAAACTCTAAAAATTAAAAGACAATACTTTATAATATAGATTATTTTGCTTTTCTTTTGCTTGCTTCCTCCTCTATTTTGTTCAATCATAATTCTAACTGAATACACACATATGCACACATATTTGTATACCTATCTGCATTTACCTATCTGCGTTTGTATGTTTACCTACCCGCATTTACATACATATGGAGGTTTTTTTGGTTGTTGCTTTTATATCAATGTAATGGAACCACCTCATGTATATTCCTCAGTCCATTTCACTTAACCACACTCTGAGGAAATTCCTCCAAGGCAGCTGGCTTGGGTCTAGCTTTTTCTAGATAACGACAGCACAGTGACCCCTGTATGGGTATATCATGGTGTGTTTACCATTTTGCTTTCATAAGCATTCACTTTGTTTCTATTTCTCCTCTACAATACAAAAACGGTTTCAATAAATACCCTTGTGGACAGCCTTGATTTCTTTTGAGTCCTGAAATCCTCCCTTTTCTTCATTTATGCTCCATGTTCAGTCACCAGTTTTCAGTTTTATCCCCGAGATCTCTATGGAACTTGTCCTCTCCCCACTTCCAGGGCTACTGCCTAGTTGGTACCTTCATAATGTTTAGTCTGAACGGTTGTAATAACCTCTGCGTTGATCTTTCTACTTCAAGTTTAACCTTTCTCTTTCACTTTATCTCCTTCTTCTTCCTGGACAATCTTTCTAATATCCAAACTGACCTTATATTTTCAGGTACTCGCCTACCCTGTAAATGCATAGTACCATTGGCTGAGACAAATGGACATGATGTATGAAGTCAATTCTTAGGCTTAATACGGAGCAGATAAAAAGGAGACAACTTTCAAGTTCTAGAGGGCCTGTTCCATCTAAATGGTTAGCTCATCCTTAGCTTTGATCAACTTTTGTCACAAGTGAATGTGGACCAGACCTGCCTCATCTCATTTTTCTAATTTACTACCTTTACCAAAGCATCTGTAATCTGAGGATCAAAGGTGACCTGGTCTGTTTGTTGTTCCCATTTTCCCCTTCTCCTCTCCTCATATCCTTCACTCTGATCTCAGGTGATTCTTCCCTGTTTGTTCATCCTCTAGGGCAACGGTCACCAACCTTTTGGGCCTCAGGGACCACCAGTGGTCCACAGGCCACTAGTTGGCGACCGCTGCCCTAGGGGATTACTTAAGTGTTATGAAAGCTGTTTAGCTTAATTGATGCTTTGTCTCTGCATGTAGTCATCTAGGGGTTTAATGAGAACAGAAGGGAAAGCATAGCAGAAAGAAGCTAACATTAGAGGTCCCTGAGTCAATCACAGAAATCAGCTTCTGATTACACCTCGGAGTAAGGTAGTGACCTCTGCATTTTGTCACCCATTATCCTCTATTCCAGGGGACACTTCTCTGGGTCTTCAAAATTTAATTTTAGCTCTACTTATTGATCAACTATCATACTCCTAGCCATAGTTAAGGACAGTCACATACATGTTCACGTTTATGCCTCATGACCACTCTTCCAGGCTAGTTTTATCATGCTAACTTTTCAAGTAGGTAACAGGGGCTTTGAGAGGTGCCCAAATCACATAGCTAACAATAGCAGTGTTAACCTTCAAATCTTAGTCTTCCCACCCATTTCCAGTGAGTGCACTGCTGGTACAAGCCCAAGATGGACTCAGCGACGTAGTCAAAGGTCATGGAGAAAGAGGAGGAATAGCTTTGGTCCTCCTCATTGGACACATGCTTGAAAGTGTAGTTTGCCCAGGATCATTTTCACCCCAATAAAGATCTTTATTGAAGGCTTGCACATATCTCATTGTTATTTATCTCTATTTTCAGAACCAAATAAACATCTGGTAATAGTAGACAAAAAGTTATCATGAGCTTCCAAGCTTGGAGTATAAATGATTCTGCCCCATCATCCTCAAATTACATTCCTATAAATTCAGCTTTACAAGAGTCTCTAATCCCCCTGCAATGCCCTTCCTATATCTGGGAGACTTTGTGGTTTGGGTCCAATGTTTTAGTCTCTGCTGCATTCTTTATTTCACACTTACTTATGATGGTTAACTCTTTGTGGTTTCTGTGGGAATTCTAGTTTCTCCTTCTAATCTTCTATTTTCTCTCTAAAGTACAAGGTGAGAATGGCAGAAAATCTCTTAATTCTGGTCATTTCTGAAGATTTTTTCATTTTCTCAGTTAACATTTATTAAATATATAAATTCCAAACACTACACTTAGTACTGAAGATATAAAGGTTTTGCTGCCCTTGAGGCTCTCACAGGCCAGTTTGGCAGAAATGATTCCAAAACATCTTGCCAAGCACCGAGTTTCAGCGCTGGCACACAGGAGGGAGAGATCAGCTCTGCCCGTCAGAGAGAGCAAGTCCAAGATGGGGGAGGGGCTACAAGATGACTAAAACGAGGGACCCAACTTTCAGATTTCTTTTGGGGAGAGATCATTGCTTCATTTTGCGCCACACAGAAAGACGAAGGAAGTTCATTGTTTTGCAGGTTTGTGGAAAGCTAGCAACTGTTCCTCAAATTAGCTGATTACAGGTGGCTCCTATCAGTGTAAGTGTAATCTGAGGACAAATATCACCTTTTCTTGTAATGTTTTTTAATTATTATATTTGCTTAATTTTCTTAGTCTGTCTTAACCAACGATCCCTGAGTTTTTAAATATGCAGATCCATATTAATATTACCTAAAGGTTTTGATCAAAACTTGGGATTAAAAGTTAACAGAGAAGATTCCATCCACAGCAAGTTGTGCCCCTTCTACAAGGTTGACTCATTGCTTAGATCTTGACCATGAACCGTGAAGCATGACCTCTTTCTATCTTTCCAGCGTTAAAAATTTCCAAGTACATTTCCATGACAAGTAAGATTTAGCATTGGAAAAGGAGCTCTTCTATGTTGGTTTAAGTCTCTTGGGATACCGAATCTAGAAAAAAAAAATTAAGTGACATAGCCTTAATCATAGCTAGGCTAGACAGGGGTCACCGATTTCTAATGAGGTTACAACATCCTTAATTATCAGAAATGTGATACGAGATGTATCCGGTCTTCTGAGTCCATTGCTGGGAAGCTATACAAATGCCCTCATTAGGCTAGGGGGTCCCGCACAGAACAGGTAGCTGTAAATTCCATTGATGCATTGATGAAAGGTTGGATTGTATTAAAAGAAATTTGGTCAAATCTTTAACCATGATGGTCATAATATTTGAAGAGCAAGTAAGTCTAGGAGTGTTGATGAAAGAAGAATAAAAATTACATTATTACTGGTGTGTGTGTGTGTGTGTTGTTTAAACTTAAAACATTCATTACAATGCATTATTTACTAAAATGGTAGGAAACTTATTAAATAAAGTGTTTACTCTCATGTAGAAAATTGGTTGAGAAGCCTTGTAAAATTGTAGGGTCAAAATAACAGAACAAAAATGGGAAACTTGAAGAGATGGAAAGGAGCCTTTTTGATTATGGGTCTCTACATTGCTCATACAAGGCTGCAGAACACTTGAGGGACTGTACTAAGGTCTGGAGAAGGAACCCTGATTAAGAGAAGTCAGAATCCTGGAACCAGAGGAATAGTAATTATTAAGATAAGGCTATAAATTAACTAATTAGTTAGTTAATTTTTAAAAAGTCAGGTTAATGCTAAGACAACCTCTACCAGATCCAGAAATGAAAGGCACTAGGGGAGCCATGTTGCCAAGATGGCAGAAGAGGGGACCCCAGCCTCCACCCCCCAACAAAGACCAATTATTAGCTATCTTTGAGCAAAAATACACCTGCAAGGGTTCTGGGGTCCACTTACAAAACTTCAGCAACACAATGGTACAAAACAACTTAAGGTTAACCACACAAAGGGGAGAGAGAACAGCTGCATTTTGCCTGCAACACCCAAGTCCCCCTCCCCCAGCTAAAACTGCCCAGCACCAAGAGGGAACTCCCCAGCGAAGGCACTGCCCTTACAGGAAAAGGAAGAGCAAGGTCAGAGGGCAGCTTCCCCAGCCCAACTAGAGGATGAAACTCAAGTTGGAGAGTTGGATCAAAAACAGACTGGAGAAAGGCATGGAGCTAACAACTATCTCTGGGGCTGACATAATAAATGGGGGGCCTTGGGGAGCTGGGTGATAAAGGGAAGAAATTAAGTATACATTTCCAGCTATAAAAACAGTCATGGGCTGTAAAGTAGAGCATAGGGAATATAGTGATTGTGATAACTATGTATGGTGCCAGGTGACTTATTGGAGGGAACACATTGTAAATTATATAAATGTCTAACCATGATGTTGTACAATTGAAACCAAATATATTGTGTGTCAACTGTAATTGGGAAAAAATATTTAAAAATATTTTTAAATAAGTTCTCTGAAACTTGCAAATCTTATCATACTTTTGAAATGTAAACACCCCAGGAGCTAACCAAAACATTGCGCACAGAAACCCAAAGACAAAAGAGGCCTTAAAAAAAATAGACTGCTGTAGCCAAAATTGATTTGTGAAAGAACTAAGGCTTTTTACGAAACTACTAGAACATAGTAAGGATGAAAGAAAATGACTGTATATGAGAAGTAGGATATAGGTTTTCTGTACAAGAAGGTATAAAAAGAGGAGATGCATTTTTGTTGAGGGAAAGGAAAATAGAATATGGTGTTGTTATTTTGATAAGAGAATGATAAAAAGAACAGTTTTTGGTAAAAGGTAAACAAAAATAATAATTTTGTCCTAAATTAAAATGATTGTTTCAAAATACACAAGAGAACATAGGGGAAAAGCTGAAAGGCACATGAACATTGCAGAAGGTTTATGGAAAAGGAATCTTGAGGGAAGAATTTGATCTGTGGTCAGGCTGAATGGAATATTAAGGTAGATAACTCAGTCAATTGCCTCATGGTGTATATATAATACATGTGAATTACCAGGCTCTTAAAAAAAAAAAAAAAAAAAAATATATATATATATATATATATATATATATATATATATATATTATTTTTTTTTTTACAGAGAGGAAGAGAGAGGGATGGAGAGTTAGAAACATCAACAATAGAGAATCATCCATCAGCTGCCTCTTGCACACCCCCTACTGGGGATGTGCCCGCAACCAAGGTACCTGCTCTTGACTGGTATCAAACCTGGGACCTTTCAGTCCACAGGCCAACGCTCTACCACTGAGCCAAACTGGTTTCAGCAAACTGCCAGATTCTTAACCATGATTGTTTTTAAGTCTTTTGTCCTTTGCAACAGTTATTATTTTATTCTAATGCTTTTGCAGAAAGGTTCCTGCCAGCGTACTTCATCTTTAAGAAGATTCATGGAAAGACTGACAAGTACAGGTTTCTGATAACTAAGTTAACTTCCCTTCACTTTTGGGGGGAAGGAGCAACAATAAACCTCTTAAGAGCTTCCCCAAGGCTACCTTCACAGCCCCACAATGTGACCTGTCCTTCCCACATCAGTAGGATGACCTACTGCCTTGATGACATAATGTTCCCGTGTGAAGATTGGCTCTGCCGGGACACCTGCCAGGGAAGGATGAAGGGTAAATCCACAGAGAACGAAAGGCCCAGAGACACCAAATGCCAGTGAGGAGGCGGAGAAAAGGAAGCCCTGGTGCTCATGGAGATCGGTACAGTCACTATGGAAAACAGTATGTAATCCCTCAAAAATTTAAGGATACAACTACCATATCATTAAGCAATTCTACTTCTGGGCATATATCTGAAGAAGATAAAAATCACTATTTTGAATAGATATCTGCACATTCATGTGCCTTACAGCATTATGCATAAAGGTCAAATCATGGAAACAACCTAAGTGTTCATTATCAGGAAAATGGATAAAGAAAATGTAACACACACCTCTCTCTCTCTCTCTCTCTCTCTCTCTCTCTCTCTCTCTCTCTCTCTCCCTCTCTCTCTCTCATAATATATATCTATATTATGATATATATATATATATATATATATATATATATATATATATATATCTTGAGGGCATTGTGCTAAGTGAAATCAATCAGACAGAGAAAGATCAATATGTGTGAACTCCTATGTGAAATCTAAAAACACCAGCTTCTTAAAAACAGAGACTAGGATGGCGGTTATCAGAGCCTGAAGAGTGGGGGACTGTGGGAATGTTGGTCAAAAGGCACACACTCTCTATTGTAAGATGACGAAGGGGAGCCTAGGGCACAGCATGGCGGCTGTAGTGAACAATATAGTATTGTGTCCTTGAACACTGCTGTGGGAGCAGAGCTTTAATGCTCTTTCAGTAACAAAATGGTAATTATGTGAGGTGAAGGATGTGTTAACTCACATTTTGCAATACATCCAAGTATGAAATCATCACATTAAACACCATAAACTTACATGGGGTTATATGTTAATAAAACTAGGGGGAAGGAGGCTTGGAGTAAAAGACTCACTCAGGAGGGGGGCCTTGGAAATGTGAGAGCACCTGAAGTCAGCCTTATGTGATGTCTGTAAGGGTCCACATTACATCTTTCTGGATTTATGCAGTGTTAGAATCCCCAAAACTGTTTGAGGAGTACAGACTGTAGAATTTCGCCAGCCTTCTTAATTTACAGGTGAACACATTGAGGCCTAGGCCACAGCCATGTAGTATCACTGTGACTTTCCCTTCTGGATTCTGGGTTTTCTCTATGACTTCCCACTTAACTGGAAACATTTTTTAGCTCAACACATACCCAGCACCCATGACATACCATGTGGCATAGGGTGGTCATTCAGAGATGTGGATAAAGCTTACCATCTAATGGAGGAGGCAGCATTTCAGAACTAATTATAGTCTACCAGATAAAAAAAAAACTATTCATAGATGTAAATTACATAGTAAATGCATAAATGAAAATGCTAAGTGAAAAAACAGGAAACAAAGTTGTATGCTCTGATAGCAATTCATTAAAAAAAAAAAATGTAGGGACTTGAGAAATGCAATAACCCATGAATGAGCCAAGTGCTAGGAGAAGTGCTAAAACCTTGTATTACAAACACCCGTGCACTTACTTGAGGGGCAGCACCCAGTGTTTGTGCTCCGCGCTGTAGCTCTGCATCTTGCCCCAGTAGAAGCAGCTCAGTAGATCCTGAAACAATATATTAAGTTCCCTTCCATACGCGGTCCCTACTCCAAAGGAACACTCTCCTAAAGAGAATAGAAGAGAGTGAGAATGAACGAGGTTAGAATTCAGATGGACCAAGGAGGGCAAGGATCCGAAAGGATATTCGCTGAAAGTGAAAAAAAAAAAAAAAAAAAAAAAAAAAAAAAGCCTTCTTTCCTCCTGACAGATGGAAACCGACGAGCGCCCCCTGCAGGCGGCACGGATGCTCACAGGGTCACCAGCCGCGAGGCAGGCGGGCGAGGCAGCCTCGGGCTCCCGGTCCACGGTGGGCGCCGTGGGAACCCTGGGCTGCAGGTGACTCTGCACGTGGCGCTGGCACCAGTCGGACTCGCCCCGTGGGCAGTGCGTCCTGGGGGGCGAGGTCCGGGATGAGGACTGGCTGGGGATGGGGTTGGGGAAACGCCCTGGTGCTGGGGGCTGAGTCGGAGCAAACCAGCCGAGGGGAGGAAGGAGACTGAAAGTTAACTCTGGGGCGCTGCCCTCCCCACTTCCAACACATGCACACTGCAGGGGCTCTTCTGGAGATGGCCAAGGGGTGCACGCTCTCCCTGCGTCAGATGTTTCCAGTAAACCCACTCACACATGTGCCCCACAGCTCAATGCATGCACTCTGGGGACAGAAACGAGGTGGGAGGGTTCTTTGTCTAACCCCGCATTTCATAGCGAAGCACAGCATCCCTCCTCCCCCCTCCCCCCACCCCCCCTCAATGGGCAAGTGTCCCGGCTCCTTCCCGGTCCCTCCCTCCTCTGGCCCACCTCCTCCCCGCTTCGCCTCCCCCCACCCCCACGCCCGCCCCGCGTCATCGCCCCCTTTCCCCTCCCCTCTCCCCTCGGTGAGCAGCTGGCTCTGCCTCCTCCGCAGTCTCCGCCGCTGGCTCCGGAGGTGCTGGCCAGCGGTGCAGGGCAGCTCCGGCCCAGGCAGGCAGCGGGGATCCTGCAGCAGCGCCCCCGCCCTCCTCCCTCCCTCCGTCCGCAGCTCCTGGTGATCACCTCGCCCGGAGCTCTTTGATTCCTACTGGGCAGCGCCCTGGGGCGGAATAAGCTTCACAGGTAAGGATGGAGCGTCCCCCGCACCCCCTAACCCCTCCCCAACCGCGGGCTAGACCCTAGCTAGAAGCTGGAAGTTTTCCTTAAAAAGGCAGTACCCATCCTTTTTTTGAGGGACCCTAAAGATGGGATCAAACTTAGCATGTTGTCCTCAAAGCAATGAACTTCTCTTCCCATAGGCAACGGTGGGTGCCTGCCTCTGCGCCGTTTGGCATTAACAGTACAGTGTGTGCATTGGAATACAAACGGGATTCTTTCTACCGAGGCAGGACCAGAGAGGAGCCTCTTTATTTTATGATTATTAGCAGATGCTATTGCAAAAGGTGTAAAACACATTCTCATAAAGTCTACTCTTGAAAACCTCCTTGGCAGGGTTAACTGTGAAAGCTAGAATCCATCAATCTCTCCCTTCAACTTGCAAAAGGAGAGTGGAACACCTTTCTCAAATAAGAAGGTGAAAAGGAAATAGAACAGCATTAGACTGGCTGTAAAATACTCCAGAAAAAAAAAAAAAAGCGCATGGGGGTGGGAGGGGGAATAGATGAAACAAGATTGGCGAAATATTGATAATTGTTGATGGGCACCTCTTACTCTATGTGTGTGTAGCTTGGACATTTTCTATAATAAAACGTTTTGAAAGTTGCAGAAATATTCTTGCCCGGTTCCTCTGACCTTTTTACATTGTCACTGGTTTGAAATGAAGCTGCATGTCCTATCTAGGTGCCTCCTCCCCCTTTTTATGAATCCTACGAACTTCTGGAATTCTCATTTTATCCCAAGTACATTTGCCTCTAGAGAGGATTATAAAAGTCACATTTTGCTACTTGGAGAATTATGCTTAGAATCTGTTTTATAATTTGTAGAAAGAATGTTCAGATCCCAGCCAAATAAGACATCGAGGCTTGAAAGCAGTGGCCAAGCATCATTTGGAATTTTATTTTTTTAAGGAAATATTAGAGGAACTCCTTTAGTGTGAGAAGGGATTGAACTCTCCAACATTTTCTTCCAGACAAGCCCAGAAACCCGGGGGCTTCAGAGAAACCTTTTCATGTTTTTAAATGTGAGACTGTTTAGCCTATGTGTACTTGGCACACAGTATGTATCATTATATGTTAAAACAAACTGTTGCTAATGTGGGTTAATTTTCCCTGTTGAGTAAATTATTTATCTTTCGCTGCCCAACGCTCGAGCATATTGCATTTTAACAGCAGGATCAGATTCAGAATTTTGGAGGTTGAAGCTTCCTCACTTAGCACTGAGTTCATTGCCGAGGAGAAATCTGAGATGAGAGATTAGAAAACAGCGAAGTCAGGTTAGTGGGACAAAAGTTATTTTAGAACTTTGCTTACCTAAAAATTTCTTCAAAAGTTTCAGATACGTTAAACTGATTGAACTGATGTATGATTAGCAACAACCACAATAAAAATGGTGATCAAAAGCTGCTTTAAGGCCTGAAAAGTAGCAAACCTAATATACTGATAGACATTCTTTGCTTTCAAAGATCAACTTGCAAGATATAAAAATAAGTCCGGGGCCATATACTGTGCACTTCCTACCTCAATGCATGAGAGAGCCAGCAGAGGGTTCCTGCTGGGTTCCCTCACTGCCATCCACCCCGAGTTTGATTCACACACAGCATATCCATTGCATACATTGAAATTACATGCCCTGGAAAAAGAGCTGAAAAAAAAAGGGAGGATTTTTATTTTATTTTATTGTGATGAGAAACAGAAGATGTGCGTTACTGTAAAATAATCAGCTGTGTAAGGTTACCATCTTCCTTTCCCTCATGTGCTGCCAAACTCTTAAAGCAGACGTTACTTGGTCTCCGTTCCTGAAGCTCAAGTTGAAACTCATGCTATGGTATGATATTTTGAATAGAAATTGGCACATGGTCAATGAACTTTCTTGCCTTCAGCATGGGATCAGTGGAGAGCATATCCTTTGGGAATGGGTTATAAAGTATTTGATAAACATATGTGAAATATTTGGCAGCATGAAGATTTTCCTTCATGTTGAAAGGAACTGCAGCACATTGGGGTGGGGGGACTATTTAGCAATGCTGTAGGTCATGGTGGAAGTGTGCTGGCACTGCTACGGTTTTCGGAAAGCCACCTGCCAGAAAATTGTCTGGCTGTAGACAGCATTATCAGCTCTCAGTTCATCAGGATGGGCTCTGCGGCCTGGGGATGGGTTTTCTAACTGTGATACATTCCATATGTGACAACCATTTTGTGTATTCGTCAGTTGCTTCTCCCCGTGCTGAATTCCACATGCTTTTCAAATAGATTCTATATCACAGCCCAGAAATGTAAACAATTCAAATGCAGGGCCTTGGATTTGCTATCACCAGGCTAACTTTGCCATCTAGTGGTAGCAATGTAGATAGCAGGTAAGTTCTTATCCTCGAGGATTAAGAATTGAAGCTTCTCGAGGATCATGGGTGAATAAGTTACTTGTGGCTTAAATTCTTTTTTAAAAAAATGTGTTTTTATTTATTTCATAGAGGAAGGGAGAGGGAGAGAGAGACAGAAACATCAATGATAAGAGAGAATCATTGATTGGCTGCCTCCTACACACCTCACTGAAGATGGAACCCACAACCCGGGCATGCGCCCTGGCCAGGAACGGAACCGTGATCTCCTACTTCATAGGTTGATGTTCAACCACTGAGCCATGCTGGCCTGGCATCACCTGTGGATTAATCTAGGATGTTAGAGCTGAAAGAGATCTTAGAATTGTTCTAGTCTAACTTGATAGCTAAAAAGAACTATCACAAGAACTTAAACAAGGAGACTTTGAAATGGTGCATAGTCTTCAGTACCTGTTTGCTGAATAAACAAACAGATCTACCTTCCCTTTCCCAGTTCTTGTCTCTCTTGCAACACTGCTTCATGCCACCATAACATTTTACTGTGATCTGTTTTTAGTTCTAAAATTGCATGTCTGCATACTTTTCCTTAAAATGAAAATTTTCATTTATGTTTAAGATGCTGAACCAAACATTTTCCCACTTTATATCACTCCCTACTTCCTCTTTCTTTATAAACACCAAGGGCAGACAATTTTTAAAAGGCTAGATTCTTACCTTTGTAAGAGTATTGATTTCCTTTTGCTGCTGTAAGAGATTATTGAAGATGCAGTGACTTAAACAACACCTTACCTTATACTCCGGAAAGGCCAGAAGTCTAAAGTAGGTCGGCAGGGTTGCTTTCCTCCTGGAAGTTAAAAGAGAGAACCCATTTTCTTGCGTTTTTCAGGTCCTGGAGGCCACCCCACATGCTTGTGACCCTAACCCCCGCCTCCACCTTCCTAGCTCCTGCTCACGCCGGGCCCTCCTACGTTCTCATAAGGCTCGCTGTGATTACATTGGGCTCACCTGGATAATCCAAACTGGTCACCTCGCAGAATCCTTAATCCCATTTGCAAATCTTTCACCGTGGAAGGAACTTATTTCCAGGTTCTGGGAATTAGAATGTGGCTCTCTTTGGAAGCCATTACTTGGCATAAGCAACGAGAGACACAGCAGTGGGAAATGTATGAAGCACCTTATAAGTATCTGCCAATGTTTGGACTTCCATTGTTTTATGTTAATAGTAATACATTGCTGCTATTTGTTGAATGTATGTCATGCTCTGGGCATATTAGTTTCTTACAAAAATACTTTAAGGTATTCGCCCTATTTAACAAATGTGGGAAATAATGTTTGGAGAGATTGAGTAACCTTCCTAAAGTCTTGCAGCTAAAAAGCAGCATGTATAGACTTACATTGGTATAGACTTACCATGCCCACTGCCTCCATAATGATGGAAACACCCTGTTCTTACTCTTCATACTTGTTAAGTCACTAACACTGCTATTTTCTCAAGGCTGACATTTCATACATGCTGTAGCTTAAAGGCTGCCCGCTATTCCCTGCCCCAGCCAGTAATTACCATCAGTGAGGGCCTGCAGTGGGAGCTGAACTTTGTAAATTACGTTTTCTTCTTTACACCTGCCCCCAATTTGTGAAAGTGACTTTTAACGTTTTTACAGGTGTTCTCCAAAACCTGGCCCATGAAGGCTTGCTTTCTACTTGTTTAGTCTTATTAGTGACACCCCCTCGTCTCCTGCTATGGGCTTTTGCCTGAGCCAGCACTTCTCTCTGTTGGCATTTAAAAATACCAGGGTCAGGTCACAACCTCAACCTGCTGTATGCCAATCTGTATGGAGCAGGCAGGGTATGAAAGTGGAGGAAGGAGATGGCTGGAGCATGTTTTCATACTTATGATGCATGTGTATAAATGTAGGCAGTGATGTGTGTGTGTGTGTGTGTGTGTGTGTGTGAGGGGAACAGGTGGTTGAGATCTTAGATGGTTAAGAAAAGGACAGGCAAGTTGTAAAGTGTCTGTGCAATTGTTGGTGTGACCTAACATATACGTAAGGTAGGAGTTGGTGTTGGCTAGTACTGCCCCCTTGAATGTTTAACAGATTAAGGCAAAATTCTCTTCCGTAATAGCATACTATTTATATACATCAGTGTTTCCCAAATAAAATTCTTGTTCAGTGTTTCCCAAACTTCTCTCATGACGAGAATCACCTGGTGGAGTTGTTAAAATACAGATTCCTGAATCCCAACTAAGAAGTGCTAAACTAGAATTTTTGGGAACATATAGGTAAAATTGTAGAAGTTTGGGAAACACTGAACATGAATTTGGACATCCGCCTCACCATGCATTACAAGGGACAGGTGGCAAAAAAGGTCTGAGTCAGTGTGAGTGTATCACCTGGTGAGGGAATGCCATTGATGCCAGTCCTTGATGTTAAGCCAGCAGCCTCATTTTTCATATACAAGAAAAACAGTTCATGTGAAATTAACATAGTGAGCAGCCTTCTCACCATTCATTATTAGTCCACCTGCCCTACCTGAGCTAAAGTACAAATATAATTGACATGCCAGTAATATTCTATACATTTTAGATAGATTCCTTCAGAAAGTTAGTTTTTTTCTTTCACTGCAAGTCACTCCCTTAGAAATGTTATTTTGACATGGACTCTGTTTCTTTTTAGGCTGAGGGCCTGAATTCCTATGTAGATCCAGGCTATAAATAAGTCACAGGAAATGCTGTTTGAGTGTTCTGGTGAGCGGGTGATGTTTAATCATATTTAAGATTAACAGTAATGAGAAAAATATATTACAAAAAACACAGATGTTTGTAGGAAGGAGTAATTAGGAAAAAATTCACTTGGGAAGTCTCTAAAGTGAAGCTGTCCTTGAACAGAACAAAACACAACAATAAACGGAGTTTGAGAGTGTGTTGGAAACCATCCTAAAATAAAAATATTTGACCGTAAAATCGACGTTTTAGAAAACTAAAAGTGCTCTAACTTTAGCTCATGTAATAAGTTATTTCAAAGTGATATTTTTAAAAAATTAAATTTAGTGGGGTAACATGGGTTAATAGAATCATATAGGTTTCAAGTGTACATTTCTTTCTTTTTTTTAAGTATGTTTTATTGATTTTAGAGAGAGGAAAAGAGAGGGATAGAGAGATAGGAACATTGATGAGAGAGAAACATCAATGGGCTACCTCCTGCACGCCGCCTACTGGGAATTGAGCTTGAAACCTGGGCATGTGCCCTGACCTTGAATCGATCCTGTGATCTTTTGGTTCATGGGTTGATGCTCAACCACTGAGCCACACTGGCCAAGTCCAAGTATACATTTCTATGATACATTAGTGCAGTATGTGCCCACCACCCAAAGTCATGCCATCTTCTATCACCATACATTTATCCTCCTTTACCCTTTACTATCCTCCTACCCCCTTCCCTCTGGTAGCTGCCACATGTTGTCTGCATCTATGAGTTTCAGTTTTATATCCCGCATATGAGTGAAATCACATGGTGCTTAGCTTTTCCTGACTTACTTCACTTCACATAATGTTCTCAAGATCCATCCGTGTTGTCACAAACGGAAGGATCTCATCGTTTCTCATGGCTGGGTAGCATTCCATTGTCTATCTGAACCACACCTTCTTTACCCAATGCTCTAGGACACTTTGGTTGTTTCCATGTCTTGACCACTGTGAATCACACTGCAGTGAGCACAGGGTGCACATATCTTTGAGAATAAATGTTTTTGAGTTTTCCATGTAGATACCCAGAAGAGGGATCTCTGGGTCATAGGGTAACTCTATTTTTAATTTTTTGAGGAACTGCCCTACTGTTTTCCATAGTGGCTGTACCAATTTATAGTAATATTAATTGACCCATGGAGGTAGAACAATAATGATGAAAGAACCTGTTATTGATGCTTATCATTTGGGCTCATTGGTGAGAACAAATATCATCTCATTTAATGCCCACCATTATGATATGAGGTAGAGATCATTATTATCCCCACTTTTCAGGTGAGGATGGAACTTAATGAACTTCCCAAGTCCATATGCCTCATAAGTGGTAAAGATGAGACTTAACCTAAGTCTTCTCACTCCATGGTCTGCAACTCATACCAGCTGGTTACACGTGCAGACCAGATATTCTATATACTATCACAGTCACTTTCTGAGAGCATAGCAAACAAACAAACAAACAAAAAGTAGTAAGTCATCTTTTGTAGTTCTAGAATCTAGGTGGTCATTTCTGTTAATAATGATCAGGTCCAAATGTGCAGTAGTATTTGCTCTATCAGTACAAGATCATCTGCATACCCTGGTATTCTTGCTTCCTTCCTGATTCCCATCTACTCCATTTATTTCTATGTTCCAACCCACAATCAACTGTGTGTACACTGACTCATGGTGGAGAGCCATGACTGCAACCTCACTTTCATTAATCAAAAGGAAGCTTCAACACCATCAGGAAAGTGACAGTTAAGGTCACAATTCTAATGGAATATTGGATCAAAGGAAGAAGATAAGGGAAGACAAGGAATGTTATAGATTTCAAAATATAGATGCTCCACCAATGGGGACTGCATCTTGTTAGGTCAATGAGTTAGTGCGTTTTGAATGTTGGGCCTATGTAGATGGAGCCAATGAACCATGGGTTGCTCTATCAGCGAGAGCTGTCATTTACATTACATTGACATTTTACCACCAGGCAAACTTAGATTTTCCAAAGGAAAGCATCCACAAGCATTTGTCCAATTTTAAATTACAGGCCAAATTAAGCTAACTAAATCCATGTCCTCTTATTACCGGGATTTTGAGGTCATGTTACAAGGCTGTGCCCTTCCCGTGCCCAAGGATAGATGTGGGCACGGCTTTTATTTTTGTGGAGCTCGCTCCACGGGCACCAGACAGGGCTGGGCAACTCATGCCATTGCGCCATCTGTGGCATCAGATGTTGGAGGCATCTCACACCAGCCTACTGAATTTGAAACTTTTCAGATCTCTTATCAAGCCACTGATATAAAAGTAAGTTATTTTGTTTTTCTTATTAAATCACTGAACCATTCACTGTTAGCAGTTGCTAAGATAGCAAAAGAGCAAACTTCAGAATAAACTGATTTTGTGCACACACATGGAGCAGATGTCATTTGAAACCTGGTTAAGCAACCATCCCTGGAAAGACTGCCTTCCAGGGTGGGGCTCAAGCTGCTATACTAGGGCCTGGGTTTATTGTGATTCTTAAACTGCACTGAGGATCAGCATTGCCTGGAAGGCTGGTTAAAACATAGATAACCGGGAACCTGCCCTCAACAAGGAGAGTTTTGGACAGTAGGTGGTTGGGTCCTGAAATGATCATTTTTAACACATTCCTGGGTGATGCCAACCTGGCTACTCTGGGGAGTACAAGCTCGGCATCCTTCGATATGACAGGTATTATAGTTTGCCAGACACCAAATATAGAATTTCATTAACAAATTAATAACGTTCTTCTGAGTTGTTTATATTTTATTTTTGAGTCGCAGGTCAGGAATAAAAGCAATGCCTCAGCTCACAGCTGCTAGGCAGGAAGTGCTTCCCCTTACTCACAGGGAAGTCAGTCTTTTCGTTCTGCTCAGACCTTCACCTGATTGGGTGAGGCCCACCCACATTGAGGAGATAAACTGCTTTGCTCATTCTGCTAATTCAAATGTCAGTCTCATCCGGAAACACCCTCACAGGCACACCCAGGATAATGTGCAGCCGAGTACCTGGGCACCCTGTGGCCTAGTCAAGTTGGTGCATAAAAGGATTACATGGGGCTTTCTTAAAAGTCTGCCTACAGAGTGAGGACCCAGGGCACATGTTTCATTTCGTACAGAGAAGGGACATTTCTATATTTTTGTTCATATTCTATCAATAGTTCCATGATTTGCAAAGTAGAATATCATCTTGTCAGTTATTTAATAGTTACATTCTTCCTTTCTAATCCCTACGTAGATAAAAAGTTGCAGGACTAAATTAAATCATCCAGAAAGTAAAAGTAACTGGGGAAATAGTACCTCAGCACCATGATTTGGGGCATCATTGTTTGCCTAGGAATGACATTCCACATTATTACTCCACAGAACATCAGTATCAAGTGTTTATATGTACAAAGTGATGCTTTGTATTTCTCAGTGAAGACATATGGCTGACTTTCAGTCTTTGATGCAATCACATGCTGTATTAAGTATACAATGGACAGCTATGATCATAAAGGGCTAAATGAAAAAAATTAAAAAATTTTTTAATCCTCACCCAAGAATATTTTTTTTTGGGGGGGGTGAGGATTAGGTGGAAGGGAGGGAGTAGGTGGAAGTGGGGGTGGGGGGTTAGAAACTTCAATGTGAGAGAGACACATTGATTGGTTGCCTTCTCTATGCTCCCTAGTGGGGCCGAAGATTGAACCTGCAACTGAGGTACATTACTTTGATCAGGAATTGAGTCTTGAGACCCTTTGGTCTGCAGGCCAACACTTTAACTACTAAGCAAAACCAGCCATGAAGAAAAAAAATTAACTTTTAAAACTTGTTTTCCAGACTGAAAAGCTCCTTTAATTGAAATTTTGCTGAGAATCAGGTAGATAAAATACATACCTCTTTTTATCCATCATCTATTTTAGTCTGTTGAAAGCTGAGAGGCAACAAATAACTCTGATTTTAGCTTTTTTTTTTTTTTTGTGCAAAGACATAGGTAATTTTTCATTGTGGAAACTATCCAGTTAAGCACAGGATTTCAAGGTCTTCATGGAATTACCGAATCACTCCAACACAATTACATAAAATTGATGAAATATTCATTGTGCAAATTGCATAGAAGACAACAAAAGAAAATACTAAGTGGCTCAACGAAATCATTATCAATATAAATACTGCTCTGATAAAGTCAAATTTGCCATGGTAATGATTAGACAAAATTGTCCCATGACTATGGATTCTTTCCCAAAGTATATTCTTTATGAATTTTGGACAATATCCATTATTTCCCCAAATAAAACAAGTTACAAGATAGGTTACAAGGTACTTAACCATTACAGTCTAATATTAACTGAATCACCATTATTCAGCATTCAAGTGTGAGCAGATCCAAAAAATGAAACTTGCAAAACTTCTATGTAATCTTGCTGATGCCAAGTCATGGTAAATATTTTATAAATTTGTTTAATATGTTCCAGTGTATGGTGATTCCAATGAATTGTTTCATATTTTGGTGAATATATCATGTTTAACAATGGAGAGGTTATGTAGTATATGCTTTATCAAAGAATGCTATTTATTAATAAAATTTTGTACTCCAATACGGCAAAATAAACTCTGCTCTGTCAAGCGATGTCGTATTTGACTCTGCCTCAGAGATAACTTGTGGTTTGCATGCCGGTACACAGGATCCTATGGGTGTTCCCTGGGTTAAGGAACATTCCTAACATTCTTCATTCCTTTGTTTTACACACACACACACACACACACACACACACACACACACTTAGCAGAAGGCATTGAGTGTCCAAAGGTTGTAGGAATATTGTAATTTTGAATTTGCCTCTGCTCTATACTCAATGCAAATCATTTGCTAAGCTGGATAATTTGGTTGTTAGTTAAAAATGATATGGAACAAAGCTTGTAAATTTTAAAATTGCTGCTTCAAAACGTGCCACCCCTGACCCCACCTTCAGGAAGCCGCACTGACAAACATCAGTTCCACTACAGATTTACGTACCTGTGAGCCTAGAGAGGCAGGGAAGGAGGGCCAGGAGAGGTAAATACAAGAAGATGTAACGTATGATTGATCAGCACTCACAACTCTAAAATTGCTTAACACAGAACCACTGCTCTCGGAGGAGGAGACCCTGATGAATGGGACCGTACGTAATCCCTACCCTGCTCCCTCAAGTAGCCGATTCCGAGTCATAGCCTGCGCTCCATAAATTCTTGTAATTAATGTTAACATAGAGGAAAAGCCCACTATGATATATGTTTGTATGTTGCTTGGCCATAGATGGTAGTTCCAGGCACAACTTTGTAAAAAAAAAAAAAAAAAAAAAAAAAAGGGCAGAGTACATTTTTCTAACTTTAGATAATATTTTTTTATGATAAGGGGCTCTGCTTCTAAAAATCAAAGCAGGTCAACAGCAGATGGCCCCATGTATTATTTCATAAGCCTCTACGGCTTTTAGAATAGTATCTGGTGACTTCAATTATATAATCCATCAGCTTGGTCCACAAACCATGGTCCTGGGAAATCCACTATATTCTAATGAACACTTTTTTGAGCTCTGTGCGAGGATCTAAAGATGAGGAACCTTATGATTTTTGCGTTTAAGGAGCCAAGTGCAGGGAAGTGCGGGCCATCTGCTCATCCCTGTCTGTCTAAGTCATCTGGAAATAAGGTTGCTGGATACCTAGGAAGGAGGAGTGTGCCTTGGGCAGTAGAGACCCCCCCAGTTAGCTACCCCTTCCTACTGTCCTACCCATTGGGCTGCCTGGGGCAGTAGAGGTGGAGATGGCAGGCTGGAGGAGGGGCAGAGTTAGGGCTGGTGATGGGAAGATTGGAGGAAAAACCATCTACTGATTTTGGAAACCTGTATGAGCCTACTTTACAGGGTGATTAATCACAATAAAATCTAAATGCAGGGACAATTACAGGAGTCCTGTTTATGGTGAAGATTGGATCCAAGGCCTAAATGACATGGATAAATAACATTTAAGAAGAATATGTTGTAAAGCTCCTCTTTTCTCTTTCTATTTCTTTTTTTAAAGACAAAAGAGAAGAATAAAATGGACAAGACGCTCCTGTGGTTGATCCTCTTCACCCTGGGGTGGGCCCTCACTGGTGGGTCAGAGACGGAGCAGGATGCCATGTGGCATTTGGGGAAAGTGCCCCGGGTTGTCCGGGAAAGGACTTTCCAGCTCACGAGCCCCAAGTTCGAGGCGGAGGCCCAGATGGTGCTGAGGAACGTGTGTGGCATCGAGTGCCAGGAGGAGCTCCCCGCGCCCAGCCTGTGGGACCTGGAGGAGGCTCTCTCCTACGAGACCGTCTTTGAGAACGGCACCCGCACCCTGACCAGAGTGAGGGTGCAGGGCCTGGCCCCGGAGCCCCCGGGGCCCGCGCACAACACCACCGCGAGGAGGAGGAGGAGGAGGAGGCAGGTGTACGGCACCGACAGCCGGTTCAGCATCTCAGACAAGCGGTTCCTGACCAGCTTCCCGTTCAGCACGGCCGTGAAGCTGTCCACCGGCTGCAGCGGCGTGCTCGTGTCCCCCCGGCACGTGCTGACCGCAGCCCACTGCGTCCACGACGGGCGGGACTACGTGAAGGGGAGCAGGAAGCTGCGGGTGGGGCTGCTGAAGATGAGGAAGAAACGGGGCGGCCGGAGACTCCGGGGCTCCAGGAGGAGCAGGAGGGAAGCGGAAGGTGATGCGCAGAGAGGGGGCGGCAGCAGCAGAGAGGACCCCAAGGAGGGAGCCAAGGCTGGGGGGAGGAGAAGGAAGAGCTCTGCTGGGGGTCAGAGAGGTGCTGTGGGTCAGGGAAGAGGTGCTGGGGGTCAGGGAGGCCCTGGGGGCCAGGGAGGACCTGGGAGTCAGGGAGGCCCTGGGGGCCAGGGAGGACCTGGTGATCAGAAAGATTCTGGGGATCAGAGAGGGCCTGGGGGTCGGAGAGGACCAGGGGGCCAGGGCAGAGGTGCCGAGGGCAGGCCCTCGTTCCAGTGGACCCGGGTCAAGAACACCCACATCCCCAAAGGCTGGGCCTCGGGCGGGAAGGGCGCCGCCCTGGACTACGACTACGCGCTGCTGGAGCTGAAGCGCGCGCACAAGCAGAAGTTCATGGAGCTGGGCGTCAGCCCGGCGCCGCGGGGGCTGCCCGGCGGCCGCATCCACTTCTCCGGCTTCGACCGGGACCGCGCCGACCAGCTGGTGTACCGCTTCTGCAGCGTGTCCGACGCCTCCCGCGACCTGCTCTACCAGCACTGCGACGCGGCGCCGGGCTCGGCGGGCTCCGGGGTGTACCTGCGCCTGCGGGAGCCCGGGCGGCGCTGGGCGCGCAGGGTCATCGCCGTGCACGCGGGTCACCAGTGGGTGCACGTGGGCGGCCAGCAGCAGGACTACAACGTGGCCGTGCGCATCACGCCGCTCAAGTTCGCCCAGATCTGCCTCTGGATGCACGGCCAGGATGCCGACTGCACCGCCGGGTGACGGACGGCACCCCGAAACCCGGGCCGTGGGCACCCCGAAACCAGGCCATGGGCGACCCGCAGCGCAGAGGAAAACCGGTTCCTTTATTGTAGCAAGATCTCCGCGCAGAGGATGCCTGGACACGAACTCTAGGAACAGCATGTCCATGTGTGTATACATCTACTTTCTCAAAATCAGCAGGTTTCCCTGAATGTAAAAGCCGTGTAGGGTAAAGGTATCGGATGGGTATGTTCCATGCCACGTATCTATTCTTCTTCGCATGGTCGTAGGTTTGGTTTTTGGAAAATAATTTTGTTGTTGTTGTTGTTATTCTCCTTCTAGCCTTCTTAAGAATTAGACACACTTTAAAGCTTCGAGCTAGTGCTGTCAACAATATGATTTCTCAGTGGCGTGCTCCCAGGGTCGGTCCTACTCTAAGAAGAATCTAATGTGGTGCTGGTGGCAAATTAAATGGGCCGAGTTAGAGGCAAAACATTTGCAACAGTTAGGACTGTTCTGAGATGGGCCCATTCGGTGCATGCCCTCCATGTTTATATTGCTTTCACTTGGGCCTGAGAAACTTTAGTTTTTTGTTTTTATATATTTTATTGATTTTTTTACAGAGAGGAAGGGAGAGGGATAGAGAGTTAGAAACATCGACGAGAGAGAAACATCCATCAGCTGCCTCCTGCACACCCCCACCTGGGGATGTGCCCGCAACCAAGGTACATGCCCCCGACCGGAATCGAACCTGGGACCCTTCAGTCCGCAGGTCGATGTTCTATCCATTGAGCCAAACCGGTTTTGACAAAACTTTAGTTTTTTTGTTTGCTTTTTTTTTTTTTTTTTTTTTTTTTTAAGACTTACAAGGAATTGCTTTATAAACAAAACTGCCAACTATTTTACTGCTTAAAAAAATATGGGCTGAAGTGTGTGTATAGTTTAAAATGAAAGAAATACTTCATCCTAGGAAATAAATCTAGTTTAAAAATAGGGAAGCTGAGGCCTTTTAAGGTCTCAAGGTTTTATTCAGCTAGTGTTCTAACCACGAACTTTTCATGCATGCAAAGGGGAGACAGCTCAACAGTTAGACGTCAATGATCCTTGCATTTGAAAGGCACATTGCTTTATGCTCTACAGTCTCTATGTGCTTTTAGGACAAGCAATTCTCGTCGTCGTTTTCAAGCCAGAGTCTTTTTTCCCCTTGAAAAAATTCAGCTTTCTTTGTAGGGCCTTAGGCATATTATTTTTGGCAAATTCTCTGAGTAGTAATTTTAAATAGATTCCTTAAAATGCATATGATCTAAGAATACTTTTAAAAAGAAGGTTCTGATTATTTTCATTAGGGCCAAGGCTGTTCACTCAGTCTGGCCATCAAGGCAGCCTCAGCAGACAGAGAGTCCACTGGCTGCCCTGGGGCACTTTATACCTATTTCCTGAATGGTTGGTTATAAAAGGGCGTTCGTTCAGGTCCTTATTTATTATTTTTTGTTAATCCCCAACCATATATTTTTCAATGATTCTAGAGAGAGAGGAAGAGGGAGGGAGAGAGAAACATCGATCGGTTACCTCATGTCTGAGCCCTGACCAGGGACAGAACCCGAAACCTGGATATGTGTCCTGACCAGTAATCAAACCCATGAACCTTTGGTGCACAAATGACACTCTACCCACTGAGCAACACCAGCCAGGGCCAGGCCCTTATTTCCAAGGGATTTTAGTAATTTGCAGATGAATGAACCATGAAATTCAGGAACTACACGCCTAATCTCTGGTCTGCTCTTTCTGGCAGTTTTGAGGGATCACATTCTCTCTGTCATGATACACCCAAGTTACTGATTTTGCCAGAGTTCAAATTTATTTTATTTGTCATTATTATTTTTATGAAAGGGGAGTTAAGTCTTTGATTAGTATGCAAAGGAATATTTGATCAGCTTATGATAAAATGGTTTGTAAATTGTGTCCCAAACAGCTGAAATTCAACCCAAGTGTACGTTCTTTTTATGTGAGTTGGTGAAAAAAATCATTCAATAAAAAATTTAAAAAGTTATAATTATTATTGTATTTGTATATATTTCTTTATGCAAGGTTTCAGCAAGTATTAAATCAACTGTCACTTACTTAAAAATGATTCTATTTCATTCTAACCACATTTCAATGAGCAGTATTTTATTAGTGGCACTAGTGGAATAGGGCTACTGACTCAAAAGATTTGTTCAGATCTTTTTTTGAAAATTATCTAATCACTGCAAACAAAGAAGTTTCAAGATGAATTTTGCACACTTATTGGAAACATGCACACACAAAACTTCAGCTTAGGTGCTTACAAAATAATCCTTGGGTTTGAGTAAATTCAGAGTAATTTAGGGTGTTCACTGTAGTTTGGTGTTTAAGGTTAAATACTGAATATACAATACATAATCTCTTTAAAATCATTATACTTTTCAAAAATATAACAGTTCATTTTCTATGCAGAGCTTTGATTTTCCCATTCTCTTATCTTTTCTAACTGAATTATGAATTGATGGTGAAATCTTGTTCTCATCAGATGGGGTCACTGTATAGGATATACAGTTTTTATCCACTTACCATATAACAAAGGGGAGAAAACACCCTCACATGGTTTTCTAAATTCTAGGGAGGGAAATTCCCTGTTTACTCCTCTCTGTAGTTAATAACTGGCAGGTGCATCCTGTGGGCATGGCGTCTTAAAATAATTTTATTCCCAATTTGGGCTAATTTGCTCCACCCACAGGTGAGGTGTTGTCTTAATCTACTCTGCTGTCATGACAAAATACCAGAGACTGGTGACTTAAACAATAGGAATTGATTTCTCGCAGTTTTGAAGACTGGGAATTCCGGCAAGGTGCGTTTCTGAACCCCTTTCCTTGGTTTGGAAGCCACCATCTTGCAGTGTGCTCCCACCCCCTCTTCTCTGTTCACTCTCAGAGAGAGAGCTAGTGAGCTCTTTGGCCTCTCTTGATAAGGGGACTAATCCCATCATGAGGGCTCCACCCTCATGACCCCGCCTAACCCCAATGACCTCATTCAGGCCCCATTTTTTTTTTTTGCGGGAGGGTAGGGCTTCAACATATGAATTGGGGGTGGGGAAAGTGCACAAACATTCAGTCCATAATAGGTGTCTATTCTAAACTCACAAGTTGTATTGGGCCAGGCTTAAGGAACTCACAAACATCCCAGTCACCAGAGGAATTATCAGTGGTCGGCAAACTCATTCGTCAACAGAGCCAAATATCAACAGTACAACGACTGAAATTTCTTTTGAGAGCCAAATTTTTTAAGCTTAAACTTCTTCTAACACCACTTCTTCAAAATAGACTCGCCCAGGCCGTGGTATTTTGTGGAAGAGCCACACTCAAGGAGCCAAAGAGCCGCATATGGCTCCCAAGCTGCAGTTTGCTGACCGCAGGATTTAGTTAAGGGCTATGAAAGGCAACTCAGGCCAGCCAATCGCCTTCTTCCCACTTTCATTACCATCATCTCAAGTGCTCATACCTGGGCCATAGGAAGAATTTAATATATGTTTAAAGTATCAAGTATTCATTGAAGGCATTGTTTACTCTCTGCTACAGGATAAGACTTCAAAAAATTAGAGATATTATCTTAAGTGTATGTTGTATTAAAGATAAAGCTACATATCTAAATAATGGAAATGCTTATTATAATGAGAATTTTACTCTCAAAATATGGTTGTACTTAAGGAATCAGATATTTGCTGTATTCCCTACTGACTTGTTTGAGTTTCTGATAAACATGCTTTCAGACTTACAGGTCCAAGGCTCCTGCAGCTACTTCTCATCCTCTGCATCTGCCATGTAAACATTTAATAAGGTAAACTTTTCCTCAGAACTTGCCTCCAAAATATTTTTGCTTTAGTAAGATTTGGAACTTTCCAATACTATCTTAAGATCTCTTCACCTTTTTCGAGCACTGGGAAGAAGCTGGCTACTTAGACTATCTACTTCATTTCACAATGCAGCCAATATGTGTATTTAGTATCTATTTTTACCTTCCAGCGTGGTTACCAAACGTTGGCTTTGTGAGCACATTTCTATCTATATTAATAAATCTTTTACTATCGATAATACTCAAACTTAGACTTATGTCATTAAAATTCCCTGTGTGTGTATCCATATCCTCAGAAGTGTGCATGCTTTCACACATGTGGCACAGATAAGGGAAATCCTTTGGAATCTCTTCATATAACTGAACACAGATGATTTTGAAAAGTTTTAGGCTTTTGCTCAGCCTACTCTTCATTTCCTCACTCTTCCTTATAGACATAAGAAAGCATACCGATATGTTATGCTCATAATGATTGCATAATCAATATAACAGTTATGTCCAGCATGAGTTTTGGACGGCAGCACATTATAGAAAGATTTTCATAAAAAAAAGCTTAACCTAGCCGAAACCGATTTGGATCAGTGGATAGAGCGTCGGCCTGCGAACTGAAAGGTCACAGGTTCGATTCCGGTCAAGGGCATGTACCTTGGTGGCGGGCACATCCCCCGTTGGGAGTGTGCAAGAGGCAGCTGATCGATGATTCTCTCTCATCGATCTTTCTAACTCTCTTTCCCTCTCTCTTCCTTTCTGTGAAAAATCAATAAAATATATATTTTTAAAAAAGCTTAACCTATATTTTAAAAAGTTATTTAAAAGAAATGATAAAAATGAAATTTTAAAAATGAATAAAAAAGGGCAACATCAGTGGTCTACAGAATTGACTTATTTTTAATACTCAAATGTAATTCTAACCTCAAAAGTAAAGAAAAAATTCTTTCCCCAATATTTCATTAAACCCCAATAATATTGAATGTTAATATGTGTTATTGAAAGTTTAGAATTGGTCTGATTTATGCATGAGCTTAGCATTGTGGTTTATGGATACACCAACTCTGGTATAATGGAAACAATTCTGGATGTGGAATAAAAGACCTTTAATTGACCAACCAGAGTACACTTCCCTGTATAAAGTAAATGTTCACTAATTATAATATCCTAAAACTTGCAATTAGTTTTCTAAGAGTACAGAAATTACTTAATATAATTGAAAGAAAGACTAGAATATCCTAAGAGCAGAGGTCAGCAATCATTTATCCCAGAACTAGTGTGAGTGTGAGTATGTGCGAATATGTGTGCTTCTGGCCTCTTGGGAGGTTTGGGTGATACAACTCTTGTTTTCTCAACATAGTCATCTTACCCTCTCCACCAATATGTTACCCCTAAACGTCCAGCTCCAGGTGCGTAGCTAGCAAACAATGCAGTGCTTTTCTAAGACCTGCCCATTAGGAGTTTATCTCTTCTCAGCTGGATGAACCATTCAGGGACTTCCAAGAACAATCCCTAGAATACTGAGGCCCTGGAAGATGAGGAGAGGCCCCTTCCTGCTCCACGCACCCGCCCCTCACCTGTCTTTCCCTTCCCATTAATTGACAGGAATTAAAACTTTGCAATTTTGTTCTCCTCAGAATTTAAACTGATGCTCCTGACTCAGATACCAGATCATAAGACACCACAAATCTCAGGATGTGAGAGAAAAGAACACACTAATACACAGTTGAGAGTTCTGGGAGGATGGGAGAATTTTTTTCCTTAAGACTACTTTCAATGGATCAGTTGTTAGACAGATTTGTAGCCAACAACTTAGAAGATACAACTTCTGAATTCCTCAAAAACATTTCTTTGCCATACCTACACTAGTGCTGGTTGTTTTTTTTCTTGTCTCCCCCCCCCCCCCCCTTTAAAAAATCAGGATTGGCTTGATGCAAAGATCCTACTGCCAAGCTAAAGTACCACTTTATCAAGCAATTGCCTGAAAATAAAAGTGTGTTATTTTTGAGACAACTCGATTTAGTCTTTTGCCACTGTACTTGAAACATTTACTTTAAAAGGCTCTTTTTGTGGCCTGGGAAAATAAGTGACAATATGATGCCCACCAAATGGGCAGTGGTACCACTTCATGTGGATGGTCCGTGACTGATGTGGTTCTCCAAGAGGATGTCCTGGGCAGCCGTCCGCCCGCATATAACAGCTTGTCTCTCGTGCACATGCTCCCAGATGAAAGCTTGGGTTTTGGAGAAAACTAGTGTACCATTATGCTACACGGACCACCTTTTTATAACCCATAACTAAATGTGTCAATTTTTAGGCTAGGTCAAACAAAATACTCTCAGTGGCTTTCCTATTTTAAATGGAAATGTTCTCTTTTGCTGGAATCATCTGTGACTTTCCAATAGAGCCACATATTCAGAGTCCACTGGATTCATATTTCAGTGGTTTCCCTTAGCCTAGTGGCTTCTGAATTTGGCTGCTCATTGAAATAACTTAGGGAATTGTTTCAGAAAGCCTGTTTCCAGGGTTTTACCGAGATCTTCCCTGGAGTCTCTCAGTGTGAAGCCCAGAAATCTATATTTGATAAAGCTCACCCAGGTTTGGGAACCACTATCATAATCTATCTTTCCTAAACTGATGGTTCTTCCACCTTACACAGTTCTCTATTTCTGCACAATATATATATTTTTTTCTTCCAGGTTAAGTGTTTTCTCAGTTTTACCTGCCTTCATGTTTTTCCTTCTAAACTCCTTCTGTATGTTGGTGAGGAAAATGGTGACAAAACTATCAAATACATAGGTGGGATTCTTTTTAGTAATATTTTTAATGCCCTCACTTGTCTTAGCATTTCTACAAAAGATTCCTAAAGGGAGACTGCTGATCAAAAGCTTTGTTTATTATATGTTCTAATAGCTACTGATGATTGTATATGTCCCCATTCTTCATTTTTTTTAAAAATTACAATAGATAACATGAAAGCTAGAGATCAAAGGAGACACCAAGAACCACTAGCAATCATTACACCATATAGAAAGTGATTCAAATCTTCACTTTAAGATGGTGTCGTCAAAATGGGTTTTAATTGGTGTTAGTTCTTTTATTACAGTAAGCTGACAAAAATTATTAAAACTCTAATACCATCTATATATATAAAAAGCCAGCGACCAGCACACCATAATGACCGGAATGACTGGTCACTATGACACCCACTGTGCTCAGCAAACTGGTCTGATCAGGGGTGGGGACAGCTGGCCAACCTCCTGCAGCCCCTTCCCTGGGTTGGCTCTACCCCCAATGGGCCCCTGCCACCCTAGTCAGCTTGTAGCCCCTCCCCCTGGCTGGCCCCTCTCCTTGGCTGGCCCCACCCCTGATCACCCCCTGTACACCAATAGGGGGTAGGGCCAGCCAGCCAACCTCCTGAAGCCCCTCCCCCTGGCTGGCTCCCACCACCCCAATCAGCCCTCGGCCTCTCCCCCCAGCTAGCTCCGCACCTAATCACCCCCCCCACACACACACCATTTGGGGGCAGGGCCAACCGGTTCACCATCCACAGCCCCTCCCCATGGCTGGCCCTGGCTCCAATTGGCCCCCCGAGTTGGGGGCAGCCAATTGCCTGCAGCTCTTCCCTAGAGCTGGCCTGGCTTTGATTGGGCCCCGATTGGCTGCCATCTCCTCCTTCCAATAGGTCTAGCCCTGATCTGCCCCAATTTGGGCTGGGCTGGCCAGACCTCATCGTGCATGAATTTGTGCACTGGGCCTCTTGTTTGACAATAAAAGCACTATGCAGGTTATTCTTCGGTAATCAGAAATACAATAGTAGCCCAGCAGTACCTAGGCAGGTAAAGAGACCTTTAAGAACTAACGTACCGTGTTCATCCTTCAGACACTTACCTGGCACCTTCTCAGGTGCTCATTGCTGAGGAGATGAACAGGGGGAGACATTTCCTGCCTTTGAGGCTCACAGTCAGCCAAAGCAGATGCCATCTTCACAGCTGATTATAACACACCTAGAGGTCCAGTGCATGGAATTTATGCACAGGTAGGGTCCCCAGGCCTCACCCAGCACCTCAGCTGTGAGACAACTCCCCTACAAGGACACCATGACTCTCACCAATGGAGGACTCTTGTCCAATGGAAGAAAAGCTTCTTTTTTAAAAATTCAGTATTAAACTTAAAATGATTTACAATCTAACACAACATTTCTATTACAATATGCCCACAAAGGAATACACGATCAAATGTAATCTATAAAGAGTCTATATTATATGATATATTATGTCATCAGATACTAGCTTCTGCAAGTTACTTCCTAAGATGAAAAAATAGTTAACTAAGAGAAAGTTAGTTTTAGAAATAGTCTATGCTTCCATTTGAGAAATATTTCCATTGAGAATGGGTTACTTTTTGAAAAAAAAAACAAACAAAAAACCTAAAAAAAAAAAAAAACTTACTTGGAACACCTAGTTGCAGGCATAAAGCCCCCAATTTTGTTAAAACAGGCTAATCTACATTTTGTGTCTGAGTGACTATGCATGCCAGTATGTGAGTAAAGTCACATCATTCTCCAACTTCCTTGGGAATTCTCACAAAACCATTATGGATTTAATTGCATATTTTAAAAGAAAAGTTCATTCTCTTCTGTTTTGGAACATGAAATTTCAGGTTAGGGAGAAGCAGCCAGAGTCCCAAATTTAATGATAGCTTGTTAAAATTATTCTTTCCCCCCTTATTTTTAATTTATTGTAAAATTATCAAAACTATATTTGCATGGACAGCATTTCTCATCCTGAATGTTTTAAAATTTATAGTATTTTGTTATGTGTGTGTCATTGGAAACAGACTTTTTCCACCCCCCCCCCTCAAAAAAAAAAAAGTGAGAAAAAGAGTATGTTTGCATTTTCTTTGTTCAAGATGTTTATTGCATCTCAGACGGCATACATGCATTGGGTTTTTAAACTGAAATACAAAGAAAGCCATTTTGAAATTGGTTTTAGGTAATTTTTCCCCATTACAGTGTATGTTATCCCCACAATAAATTCAGATACAACCACTTTAAAATGGTACCATACATCTATTAAATAATTTGAAAAATAGGCAAACACCTTTCCAACCCAATATGCTTTTACAAAGAGCTGCCAAGCCACTAGCAACACTGATCAACAGTGACCTCATTTATGCATCAAAATCTTAAGCCAAGCCATCAGCACAGTGTGACAACAAATTAAAAAGTAAAGAATACAGTATGTACAGTAAAGGATACAATTTTCTGAATTAGTTTAAACTCTAATCACAATGGTACAACAAAACCTACTTTGAGCTCGGTTGAGTGATGGCAGAACACTAGTCTACAGAACACACAGAGAAATACTAAATTAACAGGTGTACATAAAATTCACAATAAAATAAATTATTTGCAGCAATTTTTCAATTACATATATACCTTGGGGTGCCTTCATAATTATCACTTGAATAGCACATCTCCAATTGCATTTGTATGGACATGATAGAAACAGACCTTTGACTTTTCAGTGCATTTAATCAAGAATGAATAAATAGGTCAATTTGTTTGCAAAACCTGTCAAATATAATTAAAATATAGATTTTAATATAGCAGGGAATTCTCACTTTTTTTCATTCTTGATAAGGTAGCATCAAGGAGAAATATTTATTATGGACATTAACCTTTATATTTTTTTAAAATAAAATTTCTTAACATATACAGTGCCACAAAAATAAACATTTCTCACAACAGTTGAAGTTCCTGTGATTGGAAAAATGTATTCCACACCGAAAAAAGTTTTGTATATTTATGTGTTTTCCTTACTATTTGATATTATCACACTATTCCTGTAACAGAGATGCAGAAGAAAAGAGAACTTATGGAGAGTTTAGGTTTGTCCAAAAGTCATATGTACATTGAAACCTTCAAAAACACAGACACATCTTTCCAAATGGCTCATCACACAACAGCTGCATCATCCGTCCGTGGGCGAGGTCAGAAAAGCACTAGGGGCATGAGAAACATCCACTCATTGTTTACATCATACAACACACAAAGAACCCAAATACGCTACAAGTCTGAGAGTAGGGATAACAGCTAGGGGAGTACACATTCCTAAGGTTCACTTTCACAGCTGTGCTACACGTTTCAGGAGAGAAGGTATGAGTAAGCATTGGGTTTGGTACTGGTGGCTCACTTTGTAAGTCTGAGCATCAATCTTATCTGAAGTCTCCAAACTCATTATTTTTTTTTCCTAGTCAGTCACAAAAATTGCAGCTGTAAAGATAAAAAGCACTTGAATTAGAAAACAATATGACATACTCATCAAGCATTTTATTTATCTCCCTAGCAATGATACTTCATAGGTAGCATGAAGAATCTTTATGCAAAAGGTTTCTATGTTACAAGATTCACCTTCATATACCTTTAGTCAATCTCTAAAATGAACTTAAAATTTCAGCCAGGAAATGAAAAAACACAACATTTTAACGTATAGTTTTGTTTTAGGAAAAAACTGTATTAGCGGAATTTTGGAATTTGGATACTTAAGTATCTTAATAGTAAGACATTCAGTTTCAATTAAGAACAGCTAAAATTTAGAAAAGAGCAGTGAAAAACGGGGAATGGCAGGGACTTCTCTTTTTATTATTGTTGTTGTTATTATTAATTTATTTTTAGTTATGATGCTCAATGTGTCACCAAACAGTTAAACAAGTGACAGAATAAAGAGAAAGGAGATATTTTTGGTAACTCAATGCCTTCATTTTTACTCTGCTCCCACCTGCACTTCACCAGTCCTCTTTCCTGGGTCTTTAAAGCTTGGCCCTGTGGGCAACTCTTCACAAAACACTCAGTGTGCAGTGTGTGTCTTCCTCTTGACTGCAAATCCCTGAGGGACTGTTTCAAGGACCTCTGTTTTGGGTACTTAACAGCATCCCTGATATAGGATAAGAGCAATATTCACCGAGTAACAGGCTGACAAAAGGCTGCTCTTGGAATTTTAATTGCTGATGCCTACATCAGCCCAAGTCAACCCAAAGTGGAATATAAAAGGCACAAGAGAAAGTACTTGGCTAAGGTGACCAGACGTCCCAATTTTCAACAATTTGTCCCACAGCATTTTAAAAAAGTCCCAATGTTTCCACAAATTGTTGAAAATCGGGGGCTGTCCCACCAAAAGCGGGACGTCTGGTCACCTTATACTTGGCTGAGATGTCAAAGTTTTAAATTATTAACTTTGTATAAGGAAAAAAAAATTAAGCAGTAATTTAAAAAAATCTTAGTGGCATTAGAGAAAGTTTAAACATATACAGGCATAAATAAAAATAACACCGGGGAGTGCTCCAAAAGTTCAACACTCTGCTCCTCCAGCTTGAGCCTGGGCTAATCGCCTGATGCCAAGTGTCAGTTCCTATCGCTGTGAAGTGGAGACTATCTGGCTAGTCTATCTCACTGGGTTTGATCTCCTACAGAGAAGATCAAAGAAATCAATGACTGAGAGGTGGGTAGGGAAATACTGAAAATAATGAAAAACAGCATTATTACTGCTCATCACACTCAGCAAGTATTTGTTGAGAACCTCCCCACTGGGTAAGATGTTGGGGTGAACAGTCAACTTTTCCCTTCATCATAAACTCACTATTAATCACTCCGTATTATGTTAGGAATTTAAAACTAGAATGTTAAAATTTAAAAATTCTACTTGAATGTAGAAAAGCAAAAGGTAATAATTTAAGTTTCATTTGATGAGGCTAAGAAAGGTCGAAGAAGATAAAAATACAGTATATTCTTAGCTGATTTCTAAATACAATATCATAAATGTTACTTTTTTATAAATTCCAGTCACAATTTACCAAGTAGCTTGAACAATTTGCTGCTTTATCAGTATAATATCTATCTTTCCAGTCTAAGGACAATTTGGAGATTTGCCTTTCTCTTCGTTTTACAAATTAAGATAAAAAAAATCATTGATAATTCATTAGTAGCTTTTAATATTGATTAAAACACATAAACACTCAAATTATAATGATCATATACATGTACTAAAAACACAGAAGTACAAATATCATCCCTAAAGTAGCTAAGCATTGCACAGGTAATTATTACAAGCCCACAGGAAAAGCTCAATATTAGATACCTTAAATTGTTTACAAGAAATCCTTGATGTTAAGATCCGCTAATGGGTCCTTTGCTGGAGGTTTCTTGGGACTCTGAGTGGCAGGTGTAGGGCTTGGAGAAAGCTAATGGGGAAAAGCCAGCCCCAGAGAGGAGAAATAGAAAGCAAACAAGAAAGACAGATAAGCATTAGGCAGAGCACGCACCACCGAAAACACACATGCGGGAGATTAGATGGCTAAGGGTTTACAAAATCTACTTTGTTCTACTTAGTCACTGTGTTGTGCTTAGTTTTGGAACTTGTAAAATACACTTCAGATGATATTTGGCTTTTCTGAAATTCTTTCATATCAGATGCAGCCAAAAAATTGGAGGACTCTGGTAGAACAATATGGATATGAGTTAGAGAAGATGTGAAAGACTAGTCACATAAAGATATTATGAATATACAGTGAGCAAAACAAAATAAACAATTTCTCTGAACACAAGCATTTTCACTTTGGGTTATTAGTGCTACTAAACTAATGAAGGAAATTTAAAGAACTTTTATAGGGAGAGTGAGTTTGAAGGAAACATTGAAGAGTAACAGTTTGCAGAAAGCCACAGAAGAAATTACTTAAAATTATTAGCTAAATATACTAGGATTTTATATAAAGCATTTGAAGTGAGAACCAGTCCAGTTTGGGGCACTGTCTGTCTCAGATGAGCAAACAGTTTCCTAGTTATAAAAGTCACTAAATTCCAACATCGCCTGTCCAACTTGCAGAAAAGGCTAATTACTCAACACTATAGGAAATAATCATACTGAACTTGTAGTAAAGGCAGTAAAGAATTGCTTTACCTGGTTTCTGTTTGACACCTAAATTATTTCATTGTGTGACGGAAATAGGTTCTGGGATCAGGCTTCTGCAGGAATGCTAGGGTACAAGGCCTTAATTTGGTTATTGTAATCTATGTAGAATAGTAACCTTTGAACCTAATTAATCTCCAATGTTCATATGATAGAAACCTCAGGAATCTGGGATTTCAGGGCAGGGATGTGTTTATTGGTTCAGTAAACAGCTCCAGAAATAAGCATTTTCAGGTGTGTTCCTATGTCCAAAAACTATTGACTGATTGGAGAATCTGTCAGTCGAGTTTCCATTTAAAAAACTTGATTCATACTTCATAGGAAGATCAAGAAAAAAATGAGTATAATGGTTGGAGTTGTTTGGAAGATAAGAAACTCAAGGACTGGTTCATAATTAAGATTCATAATTAATAATTAGGTGAGATGATAACAACATCATAATACCAACCAATTGAGGAATAATGTGATTGTCCAGGCATCTCATCAGTTATGAAAAGCTAATCTGTTCTCTGAAGCTACAAGTCATGTTTATTATCTACCCTGTTTCCCCGAAAATAAGACAGTGACTTATATTAATTTTTGCTCCCAAAGATGCGCTATGTCTTATTTTAAGGGGATGTCTTATTTTTCCATGAAGAAGAATACGGTACACATTTATTGTTAAATAAAAATAAGGGACATTTATTACCTGTATACAGTAAGGTAAATTAATTTTCATTCGAGACAAAGCCTGGAGGGGGCGGGTCCTTATTTTTTGGGGGGTGCCTTATATTTCACTCAGAAGGAAACCTGTAAGTAGGTCTTATTTTCGGAGGATGTCTTATTTTCAGGGAAACACAGTAGTATAATCAGCTATGCTTCATCTTTAATATAGGATATACATCTAAAAATTGTATAAGTATGACATGCCATTTCCTAAATTACTATAAATTTGTTTAAATGATTAAAACATTGTTTTCACCATATACTCCACTTCTCAAGTTTATTCTTTGAATCAAGTAAACAAATTGATACTACGTAATACTGGCAGTATGCTAAAAAAAACACTACCTGAAATAATAAAGTTGTATTAACTTATTTGTAAAATAAGTTACAAAAAACACCAAGTTCATTAAAATAGAAGCATTTTCCTTTTTTCAGAAAGGTGGTAAATAGTCATGGATATATTCAACCACCAAGGTAACACACCTGATAAGTGAGATCCTTCTTAGAAATTAAAAATATCTAGACTGGATTTAACCTTACTATTATCCCCCACACTTTCCTCACACTCCCCAAAAAGCAACTCTAGGAAGGGTTCATCATCTCAGATGAGACTAGGACATTTCATGAAGACAATGCTTTAGTTATGGCATTGAAGGCCAGGGGTCCTCACATTTTAAATTTATCTCTTTGAACACCTAACACCATTCTCTCTCCTAGTCCCTGTGGCTTTGAGGGATTAAAGTAAAAAAGTTGAAAGTGTGTTTTGGGAACAGGCAGAAAATGGATTTAGAGATGATTTAAGGAACAACGGAGGTTCATGTACATTCAGAAAGTTCACAGAAGGAATCCTATGGATAACGCAATATAAATACCCTTTGGTACGCTAAAAATATAGAAGTAAAAATGTTTACTGATATTGTTCAAAGGTATCTGACTGATTCGCTTTAGTTTGCTCAGCATGTTGCTTGTGAAGTTTTATCTTGGTGTTCTGACTATATCTAAGCCAGTTTCTCATGGTGAAAACATCCTTGGTTCTACACACTATACCTCCACCAGACAATTTCTAAGAGAACTCAAGAAAGGGTGTCTCATCAGCATGATTATCACTACAAGCAGCAAAAGCAGTTCTACTAAGTGCACATGTTTTAGCGCCTTTGTTAATGAAGGTAGCACAATGTTGAATAAGAAGTTGGGCCTCACCTAAAGAGAGGTTTGCCTTTTCTTCTGGGTACCCTCTAAAACCTTTGGAGTTTCCCAAGTGACTTTGTTAGTAAGGTTGGATTTTTGAAAGCACACCTGAAAGGTTTTGCTCACAAGATAACAACGCGGGGGCTAGCCATGACAAAAACCAACCATGCGATTTGAGAGTGGGTCTTTGGGCCACATGATATCACTCTGAATTTTAGGGAGGAGTGCGGGGTGGATAGACTAAGTTCAATCACATTGGCAATAATTCTATTAATCTTTCCTATATAATGAGACCTCAATAAAAACGCTGCACACTGAGCTTCCTGGCTTGGCCATCCTGCATGAGTACTGACACACATTGATGCCAGGTGGGTAAACCCATCCCTGAGGACAGAGAAGCTTCATGCTGAGAACCCTCCCAGGATTCACCCTATGTATCTCCTCTTTTGGCCGGATCTAATTTGTAGGCAGCTGACCTGAAGTGAACGTGAGATCCCCTGGACTCCCAGACTTGTGGCTGGTGTTGGAAGTGAGGGTCGTCTTGTGGGGACTGCTCCCTTAGACGTTACAGTTTGGCAAACTCCCTCAGGTAAGTGTTACACATCTAGGGCAAACTTGGCAGTCTGGAGGACTGTGTCCCTAACCTTGAGTTTGGCTAACTCTGGAAACACACAATAAAACTGTGGGTCAGAAGTACTCTTTTTTTTTTTTTTTTTTGTTTTCCTGGAATACATGCATAGATACTTTAAATGCCTGATTGTCCTCAGGAACCATCCTGCATGACGTAGGAGAGGAATGGTGGGACTTCAGGGACTTCAAGACAGGTAGTTATTTCTGTCATTTCCCTCGAAACCTCACAGTATTTTTGCTAGTCTGTCTCCCATGCTCCCTTTACTCCTGGAGCAACAGACAGGATAGTAGGCAACAACATTTCAACAGTGTTCCACATGACAGGTTAATACTTAGCAACGAGCGTCACCATTCTGTGGACGTGTACACAGACCTGTGTGCCGGGGCCAGCCGCTGCTCCAAAGGGTGGCCTCATCATGGGCTGTGCAAACATGACTGGCTGCTGCGGCATCATGGGCATGCCCGTCCCCGCCGGAGGCTGAGAAGGAACAGCAGTTCACAGTGTGAGTGGACGCCACCATGGGCTCCAGGACCACAAGGAAGTATATTGTGTGCTTCCACGCGAGAGGGTGGCAGAGAATCATGGAGGCACTGTGGAAGCGGGGCTGGCCACATAGCAGCCTCATCCCAACCAGGCTTTGTTGCTGTTTATTTGCCTTCGGTAGGCATAATTCTTAGTGGTAAAACACCCTATTTCTTTATGGATGATGGCCCTACCATTTGCTAGTGATGAAAGTGGTAAGTGAAAAGTCCTAATATGAGAGAGTAAGAGTATATTTTGATGATTGAGCTAAGAATGTTTGATAAATATTACTCAAAAAATGACATAACAATGCACTATCAAAATTATTTTGTTAGGAACAATTTGAACTATTTTGTATGTGACCTTATCCTGTCATGTGTAGACTACCTATTAATATGTCTAAAGCAGATGAGGTAACTTTTAAAGTTTTACCTTACTGCATTCTGGGAAGAATTATATTCCATAGCAGTATTTTTTAATCTGGGATTGGGCAATTTGGCAAAGGCCTTAGAAATGTCAATCACACTTTTTAGTGCAGGTTGTCACTCACCATTCCAAACCCTGCTCCTGGTTGTCCAACAGATGGGGCCCCAGCACCAGGAGGAACTGAACTGGTTGAAGGTACAGCTCCTTGCTGCAAAAAAAAAAAAAAAAAAAAAAAAAAAAAAAAAAAAAAAAAAGCACAAGACAAACATACACACAAAATAACAACCAAAAAGAAAGAACCATGTGATTTTGTTTAAAATGACAATATAATTTTAAAATGCATACTCCTTAGGTATATGTAGATATGCAAAGAATTTTTAAATTTCAGTTTTAAATTAAAAAAAACGGGTCTAGCACCATGACAATTATCTGAACATACTTACCAAACTGATGTTCACTGTTGTAGTGCTTTTTGGGCTCGTTGGCTAGTTGATTAGTTAAAGCATAGGGTTTCCCCTCTACCTCCATATATATCTCACTTCCACCCTCATGATAAATGAGTCAAATTTATCTAAGCTCTTCCTTTTCTCACCTAAGGATACATACTTTCCCAAAAATGTATACACACACTTTGAATAATTATAAAGGCAGTGTTTATATATATATATATATATTTTTGATTTTAGAAAAAGGAGGGAGAGAGTAAGAGAGAGAGAGATCAATGTTAGAGTGAAACATCCATCAGTTGCCTCTCATACATGCCCTTATCAGGCATCAAACCCATGACCTATGTGTCTTGACCAGAAATTGAACCCGCAACCTTTTGGTGTATAGACAGCTGCTCCAACCAACTGGACCACCTAACCAGGGCTCCCCATTTTTAAACTATTCTTTTTTGTGTTGTACTTGCTTTTCTCTGACTTGAACGTTGTACATTTGCACAATGGCCAAAATTCTTAGTTTTAAGAAGCATTTAAAAAAGTGTGTGTGTTTATATACATATACATACATATATATATATATATATATATATATATATATGTATATGTGTGTGTGTGTGTGTGTATATAATTTTTTTGTTGCTGAATAATATTTCATTGTATAGATAGATAGAAATAATGAAATATTATTCAGAAATAAAATAGAATGAAATCTTGTCCTTTGTGGCAACATGCGTGGACCTAGAAGGCATTATGCTAAGTGAAGTAAGTCAGACGGAGAAAGAAATTATCGTATGATTTCATTTATATGTGGAACCTAAAAAAACAAAGCAAATGAATAAACAGAACAAAAAAGAAACAGACTCACAGATACAGAGAATAAACTGATGGTGGCCACAGAGGAGGGGAGGGGAGGATGGAATAAAACATAAATAAAAAGGGAAAAGAAAGAAAGAAATCAAACTATCTCTATTTGTAGGTGACATGATTTTATAGATAGAAAGTCCTAAAAAATCCATACACAAAAAAACTTTCAGCGTTAATAAGCTTAGCAAAGTCATAGGATATAAAATCAATATCTAAAAATCAGTTCTCTGTACACTAGCAATGAACAAAAAAACAAAATTACAAAAACAATTTCATTTAGAGTAGCATTAAAAATAATAAAGTACTAAGCAATAAATTTATGAAGAGAAGTACAAGACTTATACACTGACAACTATAAAGCATTGTAGAAAGAGATTAAAGAAGACTTAGATAAATAGAAAGTATGCTGTGTTCATGGGCTGGCAGGGTAGAGGGAAAGCTATTTTGCTCCCCCTACAAGTATTATATTTCAGATTTACGCTTTACTCATCATTTCAACAGGATAGGCTTGGTAAGCTATTCACCAGACCCAGAATTATATAACTTATTGGAACCATGCCATTTATCAGAATTGTAAATAATAATTGTATTATGTACCTGAATTATATCATTGGGACTTAAGGAAATAAAAGAGAAAAAAAAAAGGTTTTTATTAGTTATCAAAACAAAATGAGTTCGGGTCAAATAGTTTCAAGAGTCTCAATCTGTCATTTTGCTCAAATGGTAGATTAACTAAAAAAAATTTCCTCTCCAGATATTATTTTTCCTAAGGTTTTAAATTGTTTTCTTTTTCCACCTCAAGTGAATATTTTATCTATTGGCGTATAAAGGTTGGTTGTATTTAAGGGAGAGAACTGCAGATTCTGTGATTTCCTGTAGAATGCACATATTTCTGAATTGCAAGTACCTTCTCACTTTGTGTGATGGAAACCTGAGAGGCCTGTTGTGCATTGGAAAGCAGGACCAAGAGGAAATGCAGGGCTCTCGGTGGCCACGATGACAGAGCCCGGCCAGCAGACAGATTCCAAGCAGTCAAGTCCTATTAACGTTTCTATTTCTAATTTCATTTCTCTGATCTGAAAACTTTATAGCTGCACCTCCACGCCACAACTGAGGGAAATTCGAAACAAAATTGGAAAAGCAACCTTAGCTCTTGTTAACGGATAAAAACTTTAAAAGGCACACTCTCTTTTATCCCCTCAATTTCCTACTCCAAGGTAAAGGCCTGCAGAAAGGCCAGGGAAATTTGGTAACACTTCTGAAGCACAAGTCTTGGCCGTCTCTTTTCCTTTTCTTGGACATTCTTAGGAAAAGAAACGTAAACATATTTTAAGGAATAGAAAAAGGGGAGAACAGGATGGAGGGAAGCCAGAGGCCCTGGAGTGATTTCTGAGGTAAAAGCAAAGCCAAAGCTTTGTTAAGAAAGAAGAGCTTTGCGGTGACTGCAGTAAATGGGAGTGGATTTGTATAGACTACAAATAAGGCTGAGAGTTAATAAAGATAAAATCACTCTGCATGCGAGAGCCTTTATAGTGCGGCCTGAGTGTTAAGGAAAATAAACAAAGGAAAGAGAACGACAGGTAACTCTGCCCTTCTAATAAATTATTTCTGTTCTAATTTCCCTTCCCAGAGCTGCTGCAGCTATTTTATGCTCAAACCTACTGTCCCTAAGATTCTGGAGCTTACTAAAACTTTAAAACTTTCTGCTTCATAAAAAAAAATATATCTATATCTATATCTATATCTATATCTATATCTATATCTATCTATCTATCTATCTATCTATCTATCTATCTATCTATATATATATGGAGTTTTGAGGTTTTAAAAAAATGAGACTATTAATTTCAGTCTCAGTGATGGTGCCTGCCAATCAGATAAATGGCAGCCTTGCTGCCCTGGAGAAGCAAAGCAGTTGTTAAGCATTTGATGCACTCACCACCCGTATGGTTCAAATCTTGATCTCAGGGGAGGGAGTTGCCAGGGGAGGTCTCCAACCTAATGCTATTTTTAAAGCACTTCTCTCTTATTCTCCTTCTTGGTTAATGGCCTCTCTTTGTTTAGCAAACTGTCCCGGATAGAAACTTGGGCAACCACTGTCTTGGTGGCTTCATTCACAACAGCCCACAACTGTGTGGATTCTACTGGAGAGTTTTCTTTCTTGTCTTCCTTCCCTCTCACTTCAAGCTCTGAAACCATCCCCTTCCCCCCTTTTTTTTAGCCTACAGCTGATCTGCCAAATATCAGGACTTCACCACCCTTTCTCCAGTCCCCTCATTCCTTCTTAGATACTGCAATAACCTTGACTGTCCTGAAATTTACTTGTTAAAAAACAATTAAAAACCTGATCCTTCCTGGGCTGAAGTGTCGCAATGGTTGAGCTTCGACTTATGAACCAGGAGGTCATGGATCCATTTGTGGTCAAGACACATGCCCTGGTGGTGGGCTTGGTCCCCCATGGGATGGAGGCAGCCAATCAATGATTCCCTCTCATATGTCTATTTGTCTCTCTCTGTTCCTCTTTGAAACCAATAAAATATATTTGAAAAACACACACACACACACAAAAACAACAACTTGATCCTGCTGTAAAAGGCACCACCATTAATGTATTAACTTCTCAGAATAGCACCCAAGGGGCCTCTTTAATTTTGCATAGAATAGAGTAGGAAATTAGTTCCTTTAAAAAGCTTCTTTAGCACTGATCTTTTTCTTCTAAAGAAGCTTTTTCTTCCATTAGGGATTTTATACATTTATTGACCCACTTTCCCTGTACCCCAAACAAGACAGTGACTCTCAAATATTTTTGTATTGAAGAATGGAGTGCAGCTCCCTTTGGTCTCAGCATCCATTGGAGTCACTAACCACAGGTAAATGCCTGGGATCCCAGGGTAAGAAATATATTCCCTTTCTCCCATAAGTGAGCCCTAGTTTAAACAATAAATTAAATGGCCATCTTAGTTATACATCAATTTTAAAGAGAAATTTAGTTTTCTACTAAGTATTCTTTGTAAAATTTAAAATACAAAAAATGGTTTTCTTAAGCATTGTTTTTAAATAATGCAAAGATAGGTTTAAAGAAATAGATTCTTAGATACAATGGGCAATTTTTTATTGTTATCAGTTAGGAAATCACTTAAAGTTAAGATTTTTCAGACATTGAAGTCACCAAAGAAAATATTAGCCCTTGAATTTCCTCTCTCACTATCACCACTGGTGGAGGTGAGGAGATAAGAGAAAGTAGGTTTCCAGAAAAAAAAAATATTTTCCTATAGAAACTATGGTATGAATTGTAATTTAGTGAATACTGTTAGTTCTGTTTAATGGTGAATTTTGACTCAAAAGGCATTATTTAGATTGGTTTGAACTTATTTTTATTTATAAAACTGCTTATACTTAAAAACATTACTATTTATAAAATTATTTAAAAGACAATGTGTTCTAAATTCCAAAACTTAGGTATTTAAATTAATTTTGGAAACACAATAGTTTTAGTAGAGTCTATCTAAAATGTTTACATTCTATTCATATGAATTCACTTCCATGCATGTTTGTTTGGCTGGGATTGGTGGGTGATAGATAGAATTAATGCAGGCAATAAGGAGAGTATGACATCAAGAAAGCCTTTGAGATGGGTGTGATAGAGACAGATGAAGGTGGTAAGTAAAGGTGAAAAATTGTGAGTGAACTTGGGAAATAGCAACTAGCCTACTTTTGCTAATTATGGAGCATATTTAGGAAAACAGTAAGTTTTGCTACCTTTGGAAAAGTCTTTTTTATGGTAGCAAATTTTATAAAATAATAATTAGTCTTTATTACCAGTGATATGCTGTTTCATAGAGTGAATGGTGATATTAATAGAAATTTAATATAAAACCTATTTAAATTTTATAGAAAAGATGGTGTTAGTAGTTTTGATTTTTGAAATGGTGAGGAGAATTGATAGTGATTTAAAATGGAAGTTCACTTACACAGTGGAAAATTGCCCAATCTTTCTGGTAAGAAAAAAAATTGTCATTACTTAAGACAATCAAGAAATCTGGGCAAGAAATATGATAAAATATAGATAATGACCAATGTTATTAAATGATTTTGAAAAATTATTTCCATAATTATACAAATATAAAACAAATATCTCAAGAAGCATATATACTATTTAGAAATAATTAAAATTAAAAAATAGGTCATAATCTTTATCAAGTATAAAGTCAATAAAGTTTGCATTTTGATAAATATTGCAACTTGCTTGTATTTCTTCAGAGTGCATGGAAAAGTACATTGTCAGTAGCAAAATTAAGCAAAATGCACTGTGCTGTACACATTGGGAACTGGAAAACTGCCCACATGGCCCGGGCCTCCAGGGGAAACGTACCAAAGGTGCACTTGATGGAACTCCTGTGGACCAGGTTGCTGGGGCCACTTTTGGCTGCCAGTTGGCACCACCGGTCAGCTTTTTCTCTCCAGCATTCCACTGAAGATCTCCCCTAAAATCAAGCATGCAAAATACACAAAAAACACACTAATCAGAAAAGAATGGTGTGTGATTCCTGAGATACTTTTATTTGCGGTTAAAAGCAGTTGGTTTCAGTCCAGTGATAACCAAGAACACAGGTTAAAACTGGTAGAAGCTGCTTAACATATTGTATCTAAGAAAGCTTAAAAGCATTTGACAAAAATAATTTAGAGTTTGGACCTCAATGATAACAGGAATTTTCTATTACGTCTTTTTTTTTTAAATTTAAATTCTTTATTCTTGAAAGTATTACATAAGTCTCCATTTTTTTTTCTCCACTCCCCTATCACTTCTAATAGAAAAACATGCCACAGATTTAACTGTTATCCTTCACTGGTTATAAAAAATACTAAATAACTGTATCATAAATGCTATATGCCAACACTTTGTTGAATTTGAGGTGCATCTATGATGTCCCTTTCTGGATCAACAGAAGATTTCATACAACTATATCATAACTACAACCTGCATTACAATGAGTGTAAGATACCATCCTATATAATAAAAGGGTAATATGCAAGTTAACCCTAAGGACGGAACAATCAGAATGACCGCTGGACCAGTCACTATGAGGTGCACTGACCACCTCTTGGTCCCTTTCCCTGGCCGGCAGGCTCTGCTCACCTGATAGTGAATGGGGAACCGGGGCTGGGTGGTGGGGGACATGGGCAGTGCCAGGCCAAGGCCCCTGCCTTGCTGGTGCGCCACACACAGGGGGTGAACTGCAGCAGGGGCGGGGCCGGTGAGTGGGCAGGAACAGCCTACCTCTGGGTCCCTTCCCCTATCCATCAGGCACTGATCACCTGATGGCAAATGGGGAACAAAAGGAGGGGGTGGGGGGGGCGGGGCCAGCTGTGGGCAACAGGGGAAGATGGCGTTGATCACAGGCCAGGCCTAGGGACAAATTTCATGCACCGGCCCCTAGTATATTGTAAAATGGATCCCAATTTCAGATGTTGAAATATGCATCTAAAAAAGGGTACAGTATCATTCTTACTATCCTCCCTTAAAATTGATCCTCCATGAGAGTCTTAAAAATCAATGTTAGCTAGGAATATTGTAATGAGTCTAGAATTTAAAGCTATGAAAGTACTCAAACCACAATTCCCCAGTATTTCTAGACTAGAAGTCCTGTGCACGAAATTTGTGTACTGGTAGGGTCCGCAGAGGCCGCCGAATGCTGGCCTGGGTCTCCTTCCCTCCCCCTGGCTGGCCCTGCCCCCTGGTCGAATTCCTGGACAAACTCCTGGTGGAAGGGACAATTTGTATATTATGCTTTTATTATATTGGATAAAAGTTCATGACAACATTGAAGGCTAAAATATATTATTCCTTTTCATTGTCATAACTAACAGTTTGGATGTTCCAGCAGAAAACAACAAAAACAAAAACCCAGAATAAAATAAAAACCAATTCTGAAATTACCTAGCCTGAGAATGAGTAATTACTTTAATGAGAACAACATTTGATAGTCTCAAATAGGTACAAATACACTGTCTCAACAAAACCAGATAGTTTAAAAAGCACTTACTTTTTGGATGTGGTGCCAGAAATCCCAAGATCTGTAAATGGATAAAAGAAAAAAGAATTTAAAACTCTATACTCAGCTTAAATGATATGACATTTAAAAGATCAAAGACTCAGAGGTCTAGAAAACGTCCATATTTTGCCTAGGAATGACTACATTCAGTTTTGCAAAGGAGAAACTATGTCAGGAAACATTCACAAATCTAACATTTTCTTTTACTTTACATTATACTTAAGGGTCGTATTTTAATGTCAATTCGTGTTCAGAAAAAAGAGTAAACACAGCAGGCGTGAGTCTGCTCTCTTAGAAAGGTCTATGTGGCTGGCATCTGGGTACCTCGCTAGTAAATTATTCTCGACACTGAGATAAAACTTTGCCTAATGATAAGAGTGGCTTGCTGTGCCTAAACCATAGAAACAACGTGGTTTATGCTGAACACCTGCTTTCCTTCTTAGAGACTGAAACTCTAGCACATGATCAGCATCCAAGAAAAATCCTGGGTGCTGAGTCTCTGGAGGGCTTCCTTGGGCAAAAACATCACACACGTGGCCACATTTCCGTATGCCTTTCCCCTCCTGGGAATGAGAGAGCATAAGGAAGTCTGAGCATGGATTCCTCCAGACTCTGCCTGTGTCTTTCCCTCAATGATCCAGCTGTGCATCCTTATGAGCTCTTGTAATAAATCTTAACTGTGAGAACAGACATGTGCTGAGTCTCCCGAGTCCTTCCAGTGAATCAGTGAATGTGAGGGTCATCTTGAGGATCCTGACACAACCAGCTTCCTCGTTCTGCTCTATCTCAGTTCATTTATTACGTCAGCCCCTATCTATATATCAGGCACTCTTCTAAGTGCTTTGGGTTATGTTGGTGAAGGGAAAAAATAAATCCCAATTCTGGAGAACTTACATTCTAATGGGGTGATATGGATGACAAAACAACATGCACAAAAGAATAAAAAAGTAAATTATGGAGGCGGTCAGAAGGTAAAATGGAAAACCGATAGAAACATGAAAAGGAAGAACGGAATCTGGTGGCAAGGATGAGAGTGAGGGCAGGCAGTGTGAAACAGGATGCTCAGGGAAGGCCCCTTGGAGAAGGTGAAACTTGGGCAAAGCTGAGCAGAGATCCGGGAAGGAGCTTTCTAGGCTGTCATATGGTGCACTGACTGCCTAGTGGTTACTTGAGGTTTAACATTTCGAGAAACTGCCAAACTGCTTTCCACAGCAGCTCCCCAATGTTACCTTCTCACCAGCAATGCTAGAATTTCAAGCTCTCCACATCCTCATAGGCACTCGTTATCATGTCTCTTTTATTATAGACAATCTAATGGGTGTGAAGTGATATCTCATTGTGGTATTGACATGCATTCCATAGATGGCAGATATCGAACATCTTTTCATGTACAAAGTGGCAGTATACTTTTCGGATAAATGTTTAAGTCATTTGACTCTTTTTAAATTGGGTTATTTGTCTTTACAATGTTGAAATGTAGAGTTCTTTATTCATTTTGAATAAAAGTTCCTTAGGAGATGTTTTCTCCCATTCTATTGATTGTTTTTCACTTTATTGATGATATCACATGTAGCCCTAGCTATCTATTTTTTTTTCCTGTTGTTGCTTGTGCTGCTGGTGTCATATCTAAGAACAAGGTTATAAAGATTTATTCATACATTTTCTTCTGAAAATTTTATAGTTTTGGCTCCTACATGTAATCTAGGATCCATTTTGAATTACTTATTAAGAACTACAAGACTGTTTCCAAAGTAGCTGCATCATGTATATCCCTACCAGCAATGGTTGAGAGTTCTAATTTCCCTACATCCTCGCTGACACTTACTACTCTCTTTTTGATTATAGCATTCCCAGTAAGTGTGAAGTGGTCTATCAATGTGGTTTTGATTTGTATTTCCCTGATGACTAATGATGTTCAACATCTATTCATATACTTGTGGGCCACTGTGTATCATTTTTGAAGAAATGTTTATTCAAATCTTTTGCCAATTTAAAAATTATTTATCTTATTACTGAATTGTAAGAATTCTTTAATGTTATAGATACAAGTACCATATAAGATATATAACTTGGAAATACTTTCATTATGTGGGTTGTTTTTTCACTTTCTTAATGGTATCATTCATAAAAAAAGTTTTTAATTTTGATGCATTCTTATTAATTTGTTTTTATTTGATTGACTATTTTTGGTGTTATATCTAAAGAAGTCACTGCCTAATCCTAATATACCTATATTTTTTCTCTAAGAGTTTTATCTCTTATATTTAGGTCTTTGATTCATTTTGAATTGATTTTTATGGATGGTATAATGAGGAGGCCTAACTTCAGTCTTTTGCATGTGGCTATCCATTTGACTTGCATGTTGTTTGAATAGAGTATTTTTTCCTAATCTGAATGGTCCTGCAAACCTAGAAAATCATTTAACGTTGTATGTGAAGTTTATTTCTGGGCTTTTACTTCTATGCTATTGGTCTATTTTTCTATGTCTATATTGTACCACTTGTCCTGATTATTATAGCTTTGTAGAAGTTCTAATAGTAAAAAATATGCTTCAAATTTGTTTTTTATCAAGATTGTTTGGCTATTGGTCAGCTTTCTTCAGCTGAGATAAATATCAAAGGTGGTAGCATCTATGGGCTGTGTGCTGAGGTAAAAATCCTCTATTTCTGAAGGAGGGTCTGGGTAGTACATTATAGTGTCCAGCCAAAGCAGTTACCATTGCAGACTATCCATCAGTGAGATAATATTTTAGAGTAGGAAGAAATACTAAAGTAATTTCTCCATGGCTGTCATCAAAGCATTTTCATGGATGCCCAGACTGAGGATTATGAATGGAAAACCAAAGTATATCCATAGAGTAATGGATAGAAAAGATTGTGTATAAATGATATGCTAAACTTCTGATATAGCTTCAAGTGAAATAAAAGGTATTTGCAATGCTAATCTCATTCACCGTAATAAAAAAATCAAATTCAGAATTGAAATAAAAGGCCATTCTTTATTTTATCAGAGCTTCCCTCACCTCCTAAGACTCTTTCACATACCTTGCTCCAGCCACAGTCTCCTTGATGTTCCTTAAATATGCCAGGCAATCTTCTGCCCAAGGTTTTGGCACTGTTTGTCTTCTTAGCCTGCACATGTTCTCTTTTCAGATAGCCATATGGCTCATCCCTCTACCTTCAAATCTTTCATCAGATTTTACATTCTCAGTGAGGCCTACTTCTCACCCCACTCTGTGGCACTCCTTATCCCTCTTTGTCTGTTCTGTTTTTCCCCCATGGCACTTATGACCTAACACACTATAGAATTTAATAATTTGAAAATGTTTAATGTTTGTCTTTGCCCTTTCAGAGCACCATAAAAACAGACATTTATATCTGTTTTGATCACTAATTTTATACCTAGGGCATGGAAGAATACCCAGTATTCAATAAATAGTGTTTGTTGAATGAAGAACTGACCTTCCCAGAAACTGTACTAAGAAGTAAAGCACTAAGAATTTCTTCCCACTCCTTAATACACTCACCCACAAGTGAATCCAGAAAAAAATACACAGGGAAAGACAGAGGGAGAAATCACACATGATTCAGTTAAATAAAACTATATTACTCACTGCCTACTAAGCTGGCAAGAGATGAGTCAAGATCGCTCCCAAGGGGTTTGCTTGCTGCCACTGCAGGACTAGGAGGTGCCATCGAGATGGGTGCAGGCTGCCCCGTTGGTGCCATGGTTGGCATCAGAAGGTCACCTAGACCATCAAACACTGAAAATCAAATGGACCAGGTTCAGAATAATTGGAAAAAAAAATAGGATATATAGAAAATTAAAGGAAAAACTGTCTTTAAAAAAACACAAAACTATGGAAACAAGTGAATATACAATCTTATAAAAGAAGACTTGTAATTCACACTTATCATGACCATAACGCCAAAAAGAACATCTCTACATAAGTCTACTCATAAAGTATGGAAATACTAATGGACATAAACAAAGATGGAAAACAATCTGTGTAATGTACAGGAAAGAGCACAGACTTTGGAGTCAGAACTGAGCTCAAACTCAGCTACATGCCTCACTAGCTGTATGCCTTTGAGAAAGTTACTGTTTGGGCTTTGGTTTCCTCATCTGTAAGTGGGGAGAGTACCACTACTACTACATGGCTTTGTTGTGAAGATTAAATTAGATGATATATGTCATGTCTTCATTATAACGTTTGCAGTACACAGGCACTCAGTAATTGGTAGCCACAGTTACTCATTAAAAGCTATCAATAAAACATGTTTTATTAAAAATGGTAGTGATTTACCAAAGCCTAAATGGTCTACTCTAAAGTTCTACAATGTTTACTTTTTTTTTTTTTTTAATATTTGTTGAAAGTATTACATAAACAACTAAAAACAATTCTTAAATGAGAAAAGAAGGCCGAATCTCTTAGTTCCCTATGAAATCCGTGTCAAAATAAAACTTGATCTAATGGTCAATACCTACTAATAAGTATCTGAAAAACTGTTGACCATATTTTAGAAGTAAGAATTTTAATTTTTTTCTCCAGTGTAGCAATCACTTTTGGTTCTAACTTTAAGGGAATATTTAAAGTAAACACTATATCAGTAATAGAAACGATGCCATTATTGATGGTTCCTGATTACCATGTAACTAATTACTACTTGTCTAGTTCCTAGAATACAAGAAGACTTAAATGCAGACTCATAGGATTTGCATAAGTTATTGCTAATATCCATGTCAAAGATTTTGTGGTTACTTTTTATAAAAAAAATAAACTATGCATATTTACGATACGTATTACTATACAATGATTCTAAATTAAAAAAGAAGAGCATTCAACTAGGCACTGGCAATGGAAGCAACCAAATTGTCAGGCAGGGCATATATTTAGGGTGTTTCTGAAACACATTTAATTGCCAAAAACTCACCAATTGAAAATTTGTAGTAAGGACCCAGCATGGGAAGAGTAGAATGGAAGAGAATACAAACAAAATGACAGCAGGATGAAAGGTTAAAGGCAGGCAAAGAATACTGTCTCAACTTCAAAAAACCAAGAACTATGAAAGCTTCAGAGAGGGTAAGCAACAGCAGGGGGAGTGTCCACACATTCTATACTGTACAAAGATCTAGTACAGAGTACTTGTTTTCCTTTAACTGTCTCTAAACGGTGTGCCTGTAAGCTCATGCAATAGAGAGTATGCATGTTAAGTTAGATTTCTGCAAAAAAATTAAAAACAAAAACACAGAAAGGAATTAAAGATTATTCTTAAAGCCACCAAAATGTACTGAAAATATTTACTTGCATTACTGAATTTCTTTATTGAACAGTTTTTTAAAATAAGGTCACCACTCAATACTGGGTAGACATTTCCTGATTATCATATGAACCTTAGGTGGTTTATTTTAATAATCAGAACGAACTAAGAGAATGTTTGAAAACCACTGTCTCACCTGATGGGTCAAAGGAGCTGCTGCTAGAAGTTGAAGGCGTTGTTCCAAAAGCTGCATCAAAGTTGGGCTGCAGCAGGTTGTTCTGGGCTGGGGTCACTGGTGTTGGAGAAGGGGCCATGAAAGAACCCCCGAATCCTAGGAAAAAGTTCCAGAAAAAATATAAGCAGAAGCAACTAAACATGGGCAAAGGCCATAAAAACAGAGTCAGAAAAGGTTATAGAAGACTGAAAGGAATTGAACGCATGTAGATGAGAGAAGTCAATGACACCTGGGAAGTTATAGGTTTTTATAAGTATTTCAAGTATTTTGACATCTGCTATGTATTAATGAGAGGTTTAAGTTAACTGGAAACAAGATAGCATGTAATAATATATACCTTTGTTAAGAGAATCCCCAGCAACTAAATCTATGATTACAGTAGAGCACATACAGCTAAGAGGGTCTCACCAAATTTAAAATTCAGGTAATTATTTTCATTATATTTAAACTTTGGTTCTTCAAATCACAACACTAGGCAGTTGGAAAATGCTTAGTTGTACACATTGAACCAGTATAATCCTATATAATAAGAGAGGAATATGCTAATTATCCTTTAAGCTGTGAGGCATAATGACCCTGATCACGGATCTGCAGGAGAGTGGAGTAGCGAACTACAAGCAGGCAGGCAGTGGAGAGCTACAGGAGCAGGCAGGGCAGCAAGCTATGGTGGGCTGGTGGGGAGAGAGAAGGGGAGTGAGGGAAGCCACAGGAGGAAGCAGGTGGAGAGCTATAGGAGGGCAGCAGTGAGCTACTGGCTACAAGCAAGTGGTGGAGAGCTACAGGAGGGAGCAGGCAGCAAGCTATGAGGGGTGGGGGAGGAGGGGGTGAGGGTGAGGAAAGCTACTGGAGGGTGGCAGTGAACTACTGGCAAGCTACTGGTGCACGGATTTGTGCACAGGGTTACTAGTAATAAAATAAAATCAGAAAAATATGCGTGCATTCTTTCTGCCACCAAATCCGTTCTAATATCTTTCATATGTGCTAGTCCCCTTGTTCCTACTGCCAAGTGAAGGCTCTCCCAACCCTGCTCTCAGGATTCATAAAGTCGCCCAGAAGGGCTTCTCATTTGGGCTTCCTCCAGTCTAGTCTCAGCAGTGCAGCCTGGGTGATTTTTCTGAGTGGAAAATGTTGACAAAGTTACTTGCCTAAAATCTTTCCCTGGAGTCGCATAACTTTCAGATTCATAGAGTGCAGATTCCTTTGCATAGCAATCAAGCTCTTCTGGCTCTGGTTCCCTCTCCATCTCCGCAAACTAAGTTGCTGCTTTTTGCATCATCATTGTGAGTCAGATGCCTGCTCTGGGAGGGCTTCCTAGCCTTAAACTGTTATCAGCCACAACTACCCCCATCTTGCCCTCCCCTCGTACATATGTGCCCTCCCCTCGTACATATTAAACCCCATCATAATTCTTTATTCTCACCCCCAGACTCACCCACCCACCCCAGGGATGGCCTTTTGATGTTAACAACTGTGTCTTCTTTTCTCAGCTTTTCTACTAATAGTCAGACAATGCCTGAAACACTGTATTAATGTTTATGGAGTGCAGAAAAAAGTCTGAATATAAAAGGTGAGGAGAAATCAGACCATTATAAAATAAGGAAACCTCAAATTAAATATTTTATCTTTTGACTAATAGAAGCAAGTCATTTCTCTCCACCTCAAACAAAAGCAGAAGCAGAGCTCATCTGTACAAAAATATGCAACCTGTGAAGGAAGTGATTTCTTATTAAGAGCTGAGTTGATCCCTATTATCAAAGAATTTATTACTACCAGGAGTTTTTAAAAAAAATATATATTTTATTGATTTTTTTACAGAGAGGAAGAGAGAGGGATAGAGAGCTAGAAACATCGATGAGAGAGAAACATTGATCAGCTGCCTCCTGCACACTGCCCACCGGGGATGTGCCCGCAACCAATGTACATGATCTTGACCGGAATCGAACCTGGGACCTTTCAGTCCATAGACTGACGCTCTACCCACTGAGCCAAACCGGTTTTGCCACTACCAGGAGTTTTTTTTTAATACTCAGTTTGGGGGTATATATATATATATATATATATATATATATATATATATATTTATTTTCAATATATATATACCCAAAGAGCAGATATATATAGCCATATCTGCTCTTCTTCAGAAACCACTTACGAAAAAAAAAATCCTTAAGCTTGCACTCCATAAAATCAATTTATAAGTTTGAAAATGGCTCCCATTGAAATTCTTTGGTTACTGTTTTCTAAAGCAGGCAATAATGTGCAAGTCATGTTGGTCCTGGAAATTGATATGGATTTGGGCTTAAGCTTTCCTTGTATATGTATAAAAAATTGTAATTTGGAAAATTATTACCTATTAGAAGGTGGTTTTTAAAGTTCACTTTAAGTAATTTTCGTACATGAGTGACATAAGCATCATGGAACTTTCCTAACTGAAGAAAAGACATTCTTTATATTTTCAAGAACTAATATCAATCTGAAGCAAAGATAGGCCAACAGGAATTATTTTTATGGATGTGACCACTTTGGTTTTAGGAAGGTAGGCTGTGTTAATGCTGACTTTTTAGAAACATCGCCCACCTCAAAGTTGGAATATGGCTGTGCTTATTAGGTAGTTTTTCTATGAGGTGCTTCTTCTTGTGACAGGTGAATGTGGAGACAATTGTACTGGGTGCCCAGCTTCTTAAAACATGGCCAAGGAAAGACTATATTCTAGAATCACATCATTTTAGTGCTGGGAAGGGGCTTAGCATCATCTGATTCAATCCTATCGTCCCATGGCTGAAAGAAACGGTGCAAGAGAAGTTAACACAACTACCCAGGATTAAGTAGTAGAAAGAGAAAAAATGTGTGCTTTGACACGGGGCTCGTCTGCTTAGTACTACTAAACTTTGTAAGATAAGTAGGTTTTCTCCACTGGTAAGTAAATAACACTATTCAACACCAACAAAAGTAACAGTGCCTTCTCTAAGACATTGAAGGGTACAGCCAAACTGGCATGAGGCTCACCAAGAGCCGGCCACTGTTTTATGCATTAATTAGGTTGAACCACATGCATTTCCTATAGTTGACCATGTCCTACAACAGCAGAAATTTTATGTTGTTCAACCTAAAACATACTTTGGCTAATTCAATCCTAACACCAACCCCAGGAAGTTCCACAGATGAGGGAACTGAGGCCAGAGAGGTTAAGTAATTTGCCCAAGGGCAAATGATGGCAAATGCAGAGCCAGTATTCCACACAGGACTCTTCCAAACACTCATTCATAATAATACCACACCGCCTCTTTCCCACAGCCAGGAGTAATGCCAGACTTGTACCTTCCTACAGATTTATAAATTTGACAAAGATCTGGAAAGATGACTTTCTCCATCATACTCAGTTCTTATGAAGTAGGTGGCCTCACCGACCTAGATTAATTAAAAAAGTACAGAGTGACATAAAATAATGAACTGGTTATCTTAAAGAAAAAAAATCTATTGCTATACTCTTAATAAAGAGCTAAAAAAGGAAATTATAGACATTAGTAAGAAGTTTGGAGAACTTCTGTTAAGTGAAAAGTTTTAGAACCCAGGAATAGAAGCAAATAATAAATAAACTGAAACCACTAATATTTCTTTCAATGTGGTTATAAATTACATTAAGAATATAGGTATTATATGGAATTGAAAATAAGGTAGTAATCAGTAGGCTTCTGAATGTCCTGCAGGCATATTTGAACTTTCCTGCACTATAACTGGATTGCTCAACCATCTATAGACTCACTTGCCTTTTATCTCAAATGATTAGTCTTACAAATGTGTCTTTCTCAAAGGAAACAGCCTATGCACTTAATGAAGGTTTATTAATACAGACATATCCAAAGTCATCATATTATTTGGGTCTAGTGAAAATTTAAAACTATTGGTAGTTCAACACACTCTCACACATAATCTCCTCACTCTCATTTGCTCCATTATGTTAAAGATGATATCATTTCATTTATTCTCAGTGGTACAACCAGTTCTTAACATATCCCATTTATGAAGATCAATCTGAGCTAGTCAATATTGCTAAGAATAATAGCCTGAGACATTCTGTCTGACACTTTCAGACTGTTTTCCAGCCCCACAGAGGATGAAAGTATTGGCTTTCTGTAGGCCTTCCCATTTAGTGAAAATTGTTAAGTTATTAATTCAACACTGAACATTTTTATATTTTTAATCCATTCAAAGACTTCTATGACTTTGCTAAAAAAGTAATTTGTGTCTTGTGGTTAGCAGAGAATGTAAACTACAAAAAGCCTCATTAGGCTGGTTCCTATCTTCCCCGCTTTTGGAATTAAAGATAGGCTGTGACACATTCCTTTATTAGCACAGACTTATGGTACAGTCACCTCAGAATGGTGTCTGTTAGGGGAGAGTATGGTTTTCCTGCTTGATGTCAACCTCAGAAGTTAGGCATATCCTCTAACACACCTAATCTCCCTTAATAATTCATTTTTACATCCATCATCCAGGAATCTGTCTGTATCTTTTAAATCTCTATATTTTCAGCTGGTCTATACTGAGAGAAGTTTGCCAGCTTTATTCTTCACTGTGTAAAATAATATTAACCTTTATTTGTTATAAATTTAACTCTCAAGTTTCCAGCCAGACTCCATATGAGATATGCATAATATCGGCATCCTATCAGTAATCTCAATGACTTGAAGAGAATATCCAGAGAGAAAGGACTTCCTGCAATTCTGCAAAAATCCAGAACATTTGATTTTATTCATGCATTTCAATCTTAATTATAACTTCAAAGCAAACATTTGTAATTACTGATCTCATTTTAAAATGAACAAGGCCATTTCCCCTCAAATAGCATTTAAAATTATGCTGTTTCTGCAGCCTGTTAAAATCTTATTGCTACAGTATAGCTTGTGCTAACTAAAAACATATTATTCCATTTACATCCTGTTAAATATCTCAATTAAGTGTACTGGTTTAGCTAGAGCTTAAAGTTTCTGTGACCAATTTGCAGCTGCTATGAAGAATATCTGGACCAGGAGAAAAGTCAGATAAGCTAGTATTTTTTTTCCCCCTACCAAGAAACCAGTTGTGGTTTGTGTTAAATGCATGGCCTCTTGTCATATCTGCAACTTTCCAAGTGGAACCGGCAAATAGGAATGTCTTGTTTGCAGGGAAAGATGGGAAAGACATAAAGAATGCCATTGCCCCTGGGAAAGATGATTGAATGTCCAGTTTGAATTACTGATGGAAGGGAAGGTCAAGAGTGGGGCTGCAGTAACCCATGCTGCCTCTTGAGGAAATATTCTACTAATCCAAGAATGAATGTTCCCTGGTATATCCAGTGTTAGGATTCCTATTACACTCTAAAATGAGAGCCAGTCACTACACTATCAAAGGCTACATGGCTAGCAGAGAATTTAAGCTGAGAGACTCTGGACATGGTGACTTCCCTGTGCTTATGGGACCTACATTCTCACCAGCTCCTCACCAACATTATGACCAAAATGCATCCCTTTTGGTGACTGGGGAGGGACAGAGGAAGTTGCATCTTGGTATCTGAGTCCTTTGTGATGCTGCTGCTGTGCTTCCTACATGTACCCTTCTGAGTGAAGTCAGAGTGAGGTAAAACAGCAGTGTCCTGTGAGTTGATGACCAGAACCCCAAACTCACTTTTGTGGTCTTGTAACTGGCAAGTGCTTTGCCTGTAAAAATCATAATGTGTAGGTCTGACTATCATTAAGCACAATTTGCCTTGCCCCAAAGAAAGACAACAGTGGGCTTTTACTGTCTTGGAGTCCTTAATATGTTTCCTTTTAGTCTATCTGTCCCATCGTAGCAATAAGCAATAAATCTAGGCATCTTGTACTAATCTGTTCCACAACATAGTCCTGTTGAACTGGGATTACTCCAGGGATTTATAGATAAAAAAAAAAAAATGATTCACTTGTTAAAAGGTGGAAACAGCTTCAACCCAATGGTAGAAATCTGTGAGTTTCTCCTAGTGTGATTCATATATTATAGAATCAATGATCAAACATAAGCATATTTAAAAAATATTTTTATTGATTTTTAGAAAGGAATGGAGAGAAAGAGAGGGTGAGGGAGAGGGAGAGAGAGACATTGATTTTTTTGTTCCACTTATTTATGCACTCATTGGTTGACTTTTGTCTGCGCCCTGACAGGGGATGGAACCCACAGTCTTGGCCTATCAGAATGATGCTCTGACCAACTGAGCTATCTAGCCAGAGTTTAAAACATAAGCCTATTACCTCTAAAGTAAGCAAAATAAAATGTGCTAACTAAAAGTAAGGCAGATTAGAAGCATCCATGGAGCCACAGTGGTGGCTGGTATACAAATGTGATTTTAATTCATAAATTTATAAAATTCTGGGAAATAACCTTCAATTACATAATGTCTTGTTTTTCAATTTCATGTCTCAAAGAAAACATTCACCTTAAAATTTATATAATAGCTATTACTTATAAAAAAATATATCTTAACTTCCACAAAATACCATTTTATTTTAATTTAATTACCAGCTAGTAGGTCTGCCGATGCTGATGAACTAGAAGCAGCCTGAGGTGCAGGTTGGGGTTCAGAAGCACTAGTTCCAAATGCATCTACCCATTATCCATTGTGCAGCAAAAAAGTAAAAGAGTGTAAACGGTAAGTACAGTGAGTAATTGAAGTGTTTTGCAGATAAATGCATAGATATGGAGCTTTGTACTGTGAGCTAGTTGCCTATGAATATGTGAAATGACAGTGAATTGAATTATGCTCTGATAATTTTATTCTCTCTCTCAAAAAAGAAGTTTATAATAGTTAAGAATTAACGCCTTTGTAAGAGTAAGATAACTTTTTAAAGGATAAAACTTTTAGACTAAATTCTGTCATTTATCAAAATAGGATCAAAGTGTTAAGAATTTTGTCCAAAGATAATAAAATACAAAATTTCCACTCATAACTCTATTAAACTTTAAAAAAATTTAAACAAACAGTTCAAACAACAGCCCTCTTATACACATATGTCAAGATTTCATGTTTATTTGCCACAATTTTTGAGCCTCTGAATGTCAGAAACTGTGACATCCTTGCATCCTCATGTACCCTACCCATCATGGCCCACAGAGTACTCAGTGTGGGCTTAACTTGCTACGGATAATGTTTCAGACAGTAAATACACACTTATGAATATTCATGAAGAAATCACTTCTATCCTGCATTTTTTCCCCCTTGTAAATTTACTGCTAACAGAAGACTTTAAATATATCATCCAAAGAAGTAATTCAGGATTAATCCAACACATTTTCCTGCTTTAAATAGCATATACAGGAAGAGAAAAATACATTTAAATCAGTGAAATACTTTCCAATTCTTTGGAAGGATTTTAAAACATTAAGCTCAATATAAGTAAACTCTACAAAATAACGTATAACATCTAGAACTTCTATGTTCAATTTTGACTGGCTTATTTGTGTTTTCAATTCTGAATTTCATTCATTTTTATATTGCCTTTAAGAACTTAGAAATGTTGCTTTAGCCAACAGATCAGGATTGCCAGGGAAGAACAGTAGAAAGAAATTCAAATGAGCTGATTCTACATAAGGATGAACGAAAAGTCAAAAAACAATCATCTAGAGTAGTTAGGCCATGCACGAAAAATTATGAACTGATGAGGTTGAAGACGATGCAAAGAAATGCAAAGATCTTAAAAACTGGAGTTTACATTCAAGAGCTGGCGATGACTTCACATGGTAAAAAAACAAAAAAATGAGAGAGGATCTACAGACTATGATGAGGAGAAAACAAGACTCGGTTCAGTGTGGAAGGAGGAGAGATACGCACCCCCGAAAAGGTCTATCACACCTGAGGAGTCCACCTTTGCTGGAGAGGCAGTGGTTGCAGGAGCCGGTGATGCAAATGTGTCCACTGCAGTGAAGCACACAACAGGAAACAGTGCACGTCACCCAGAGATAAATGAAACCAGGAGCCCGGACAAACGGCTTCTGGAGATTTCACGTTTAACAGCAGGCGGCACAATGCGGACAGTCTTGACAGTTAAGGGAAAGCAAATGGATCTAACAATACACACTTTCCCGAAGAAAATAAAATTGGACATCTTGAGGTCAGAGGTCACAAAAAAACAACAACAACGTTTTGTCTTTTCATTGCCTTACATTGAAATATTAACCTTCCTCAGTTGGTGGCGGGCCAAAGAATGAGATTTTAAATAGCGATTTTTAATTTTTTTTTTTTTTTGGTGAAGAGGACCCAAGATAAACTGCACTCTTTCCTATGGCCCACTCCACACAGGACCCCCACAGGACAGCTGACGGCGTGACGTGGCACAAGGAAGACTCACCGGATAAGAGGTCAGCGGTGAGAGAGCTCTCAGGCACAGGAGAGGCCCCTTGTGGTGGAGAGGAGAAAGCATCTTCCGAGAGAGAGGGAAACAAACCAAAACCAAGCAGAAGTAAGTAGAAGGCTGCAATCGAAGCCAAACATCTAACAAATGCATTCCCACAGGCGAGGACAAGGGGCTCCGTCACCCACACATTTGGGAAGACGCACGGGGAAGAGAGGGGCGCTGAGGCTTTACCTGTACCGAACAGGTCTATGCTAGGAGCAGCATCCGGCTTGGGCGCTGCTGCTGCAGCGACGTCGGGAGCAGACTCAAATAGATCTAAGACCAAGAACACACATGCCTTTACTCAGCTGGAGGGGCCAGCCTGGAACAGCATCCCTGTCCAGTTCTGACGTTAGCAGGCTGGGGGATTCTGACATAAGCAGCACATGGTTTCTTAGAGAACCATGCAGGTACCAAGTGTTCATGCAGTGATACAGTTGTGGATGCAAGTCAATCGCAAGTACCAGCATTCACTCCACCAGATGTAATGGGTTCAATGACAAGAACAAAAAAATTACCACCAAAGATATCTAGAGCAGGAGGAGCGGTGGTGGTGGTGGTGGTGGTGGTGGCGGAGGTGGTGGCGGTGGCGGCGGTGGCGGTGGTGGTAGCAACGGCGGGAGCAGCCGTGGCCGCTGCGATGGCGGGAGCAGGAGAAGGAGCAGTGGCAGGAACCGGAGGGGCTGTGCTAGCTGTAGGGGTAACTACAGGAACACTGGTCTCAGGTGGCTTCATGGCAAAGAGGTCCAGCTCGGGCGCAGCCTCTGCACTACCTTCCGATGGGGCAAAGGGGTCTTTCGGGAAAGGAAAGTGGAGACACATAGAGCATCAGTTATAAGGACAGAGACGAGAGACTGGCATCACAGCTATGGTCAGAGACACCTGACACGGATATGTACCCACTAGCTAGGTATTCGTTAGGCTGCTTGGACTAAACTACTGCCCTAATTAGCAGGGGTCAGTGATTAAGATGTTTTTCTAAAGAAAAAAAACACACAAACATTTAGCAGGTACCGCAAGTTAAGAAACTGAAACGCATCAAGGTGCTTGTAAGATTGGCCTACAATCTAGCATCAGAGATGGTTATTCTTCAAATCCATACTTAATCCGGTAGCTTTGAAAAATACATGAAAACATGCCTATATATTTGAACTCTCTGTTGCAGAAGAGTCGCAATATAGCATTAGAGAATTAAACAAACAAACAAACATTAAGAGAGCATACTTGCCCTGATAAAAATTGTCAATCTTGAGAAATTGTCAATTTTGATAAGTATGCCCTTCATTGTCTTAATGTTTTAAGTGCCGGCATTAATCTTGTCAGCTTCGATGAATGACACTTTTTACTCGGAAAGAAGTAAACTCGGGAACCCATATGGCCCCACCTAACTACGGCAGTTTCCCACGAGGACAGAAAAACAACAGACGGGCTCGGACTGGAAACCCACCATTTCCTGAACATGCATCAAGTGCCGCGGCTACTGGGGTGGGGGTGGCTGCGGCGGCCCCCTCGGATGCTGCAGGGGCCTCCCCGGGAGAAGCTGCAAAGGCATCTTGGGTGCAGCGTTTAAAACAGCGGAAATTAAAGGAACAAAAAAAAGAGAAGAAATATAGTAAAAGAACCACGTTACATTGCGAAGAAGGCTCCCTTATACAACATGAATTTCTTAAAACGCGTTTTCACGGCCCATGCTCGGTGGGTGGTCACAAAACAACTCTTTGCGCCCCTTCATGTTGGTTTACATGCAAGTGGTACAGTTAATCGATACTGTGAGGCCTACGAGGACCCAGCAGGTCACAGGATTCTCATTGTATAAGGGCTCCGAGAAGCATGTTTTATGCATCACTAGAAATCAATGGATGTGAAAATTAAAACAAAAATAACTTTATTCTGTAACTTAGGACATTACACTTGGATGTCCAGGGGCTACTTATTCACTACATCCCTGTGAGGTCTTTAGTGGTTTCTAGCAATGTGGATGTCTTCTTTAATGCCAATAAATTGAAATATACAGTGGTAATGTGAAGCACTTCTAGTTTAAAAATTTTTTTTATAGTCTAGTACAGGAGAAATTATACTGTTATTATAAAAAGTTTACAAAGTATTCATTTAAGTTAGGTCTTCATAACCACTGAAAAGCATTTTCAGATACAACCAAGGACTTGTTTTAAAGAAATAAGGAAATAATAAAATTAGGGGATGGCACCATAATGCCTTTATTTTCACTTAAATTTATTGTTGTTTTTAAATACTGTATTGCTCTAGTTGTTTGGAAAATAATCTACATTTAATAGATTAAAATATAGTTTCAGGTTTTAAGAATATGTGTTCTTACTATTTAGAGTTAGAAAATCCATTAAAACACAGGCAGACCCAGTTTATAAATGCCCAATTTATAAATTGTTGATGGCTCCCAATGTGTGTTGCTTCTTTCTTTCCTTCCTTCTTTCTTTCTTTCTTTCTTTTCTTTCCTTCTTTCTTTCTTTCTTTCTTTCTTTCTTTCTTTCTTTCTTTCTTTCTTTCTTTCTTTTTTTCTTTTTTTTTTTTTTTTTTTTTTTTTTTTTTTTTTGCCAACAGATGATGTTAGTTATAGTAAAAAAAAAAATTAAAAAAAAAAAAGGCACCAACACCCTCGTAGAACCTGTTTCTTACAGGCTACCCTCCCAGCTTAAAACACTGCCTTCCCCACCGCCCAGAGCTCCCCAGACACTGCTCCTCTGGCCACGGAGAGGGTTTGTCAGTTACCCTTGGGAAACACTGCACAGAGGTTTGTGCAGTGTATTAGGCTGTAGGCCCAGGGATCCTACAGTCAAGGCCCCTGTTTCTCTGTCTATCCCAGCACGTTCCAAAATGACCTGATTGTGAAACCCATTAGCAATCTCTTGAGGCTCAGCATTAGATTAAGTCCTCGAATGAACATTCAATTAGAGGTTCACTTGGCCTAAGAGGTCCTTTACAGACACACAAACATCCCTAGGAGGGACAACAAGACAATCAGTTATTCAGGTCTTATTGATCTGTGGGATCTGGTTGCTTCACTCAGCCACACTGAGATCAATGAGGGAGAGGCCAAACAACAATAACGGAGTGAGTATGAAAAGATACATGAGGAGACAGGGCACACCTTCTCCGGGTGCTACGTGAAGGATAACAGAGAACATAGAGCAACATGAAACCTTAAGACAGGGCTGAAGAGCATAAGAAAAGTCTAAGAGGGTTGGAAGGGCTGAAAACATTTTGTCATGAGTCAGGTCTATCTTCTTTCTTGTTTTTTTCTTTTTTTTCCCTATAAAACTTGGAACTCAGGCTAATAAAATGGGAATAGTAGAAACTGTAACAGCAGTCATTATCCAGTGATATTTATGTGCCAGTCACTGTGCAAATATTTTATGTGCATTATTAAATTTAATTCCTACCTGTCTTGTGATACAGGTTCTACTATCTCCACTTTGCAGATAAGAGAATGGAAGTTTAGAGGCTCAATGACTGGACCAAGGTCACTCAACCAGCAAATGATGGAGTCAGGATTTGGCCATGAACTGTCTGACTGTGGTGTGTGTCTAACCACTATGCAACACTGCTATGAGCTATGCCGCATCCAATATATACAATTTCCTCCTGTAAAATGGAACAAACAGCAGTCATATCAGTGTTAGGGGCCAAATAAATATCCACTGTATGACTTGCTGGCCTCTTTAATGATCACTTATGTGTAAGTAGGTGGAACCCATATTTATAGCTCTGTCCACAGCAGAGTAAGGTCTTTTTGGTTTGTTTTCCTGGGAGCAAGACATCTCCTTTTAATGCTTCTTTTATTTGGTAAAACTCAATATTATAATCTTAACTCACTCCCATCAAAACTTCTCTTAAAGACAGGAGCCCAGCCACTCCAGCCCCTGGCTGTTCAGTCTCCCGGCCCAGGAGAAGGAGAGGGAGATAGGTGAGGAAGACTGCCCAGCCACTGTCTGCCTGTAGCCGCCCAGGCCCCTGGGCAAGAACTGTGCAGCTGAGCCCCGACAGCCGCAGAACTGAGAGAGATAACATTTCAACATTGGTTGTTGTTTTTTTTTTTAAAAAAACTTCTTTTAATACTTAGCTCTCTTTCATGATTAATGGCAACATTATTCTTCCAGTATTGGAAACTAAAGCGATTTCCAATGCAATTCGCTCTCCCATGTAACCTATTGGCAATTTACGTCTAATTCTGCCAAGCCTTACCCAGCAAGCTCCTTGCTGACACGGCTATAGGCTAGTCTTTTTTTCCTTCTAGCAATCTAGGAAACATTTTCTCTCAAGCTTCCTGTAACGACCTTCCCAAATATGTCTAATAGCTGTCGTTTTCCCCATCCTGAACTCCTCCCCCCATCTTCTTTTGCCACATAAGCCATCTTGAAATCATATAATCCTTCTCAACAGCCCCAGAGTCACCATTCCAGCTCCTCTTCTGCTCTAAGGCCAGCTGTTAACCAACGTGCACCTAATGAAAGCAGCCGTGTGGGGTAGGTTCCTTGGGTTCCCAGCCACCGGTTTTGTGCTCCCAGACTACCATCCTCGTGAAGGCGTGCTCATAACTTGATACAGGTGATTGACAGGGTACCCTGGTGCTTGTCCAGAGGAATGAGTGTCAATATGGCATTCTAGTGCTTAGGAAAACCCTGTTATTACAAACTAACGTGGTGCTGTTAGTGAGGTCTTCCTAAATAAAAATGAATGTTTTTAAGGGTGCTGTCTTTTAGTTTTACCAATATCTTTTAAGTTTTACTGAAATTTTTAAACATAGACTCTCAGTGCTCTTATGCATGACCACAGAAAGAAGATTTTTGTTTAAGTTCATAAAAAAAATAAAAACATTTAATAAAACTGTTTCTGAGAAACTTGTTTAATAACTTATCCTGAGATGACTAAAATATCATGTGGGTATGATCTGAATGTTTAAAAATAACAGACATTTCCTACTTTTCAAACTTGAAATAAAACACATAGAAAATGTAATGCTTCAATATTTCATATCCAAGAAATTAAACAATTGGCCATTTTTCAGAAATTAAAATTCTTTAAACTTATTTTTAAAGAAATCTACTTAATACTGCTGTGCATGCTACCTAAAATCTCAAAATGGCATGTTTTAAAGTTGTGTAAACCAAATAACTGGTGTCTACCATTCAAAAGTTCTACCACTTGCCCATTTTAGAGTGACAAGATTTTTTTTTTAAATGGCTACATATCATGGCCAGAGAGAGACTATCATTTACATTTTTATTTAAAATCCTATTCCTAAGTGATTCCTAATGAAAGAAATTAAGGAATATCACTGAAAACTACAAAACAGTGACACACAGACTCCTGACACATAGAGATTTTATAGCTGTTAGAAGCCAGTTTTACTTACTATGCAGATCAGTAAAAATAACTGATGAGATCTGCAGTTGTACCCACCTTTAATCAACCTCTAGCCAGATGACTAGAAAGAATAAAGGTGAAATCAAGGGAGAACCCCATTCTTTGGCATTAATTTGTATGATTTTCGGTAATACTGGTCATTTACTTACTATTTGTTTGTACTAGTCCTTTAAATTTATATTCTAGGGTAGACATAATGGCATTATAAAAGTATTTTCAAACATATATATTTCTCTGCCTGACAAATGTTAAAGCAGAAGAAATGGATCAACACAAATGGCATAATGACACAAAGATTATTTCAAAGAAATATCTTTAGCTCTATTATTCTAGAGAGTCATGACAGAAGCAAGATGGAGTTGATTTCTTAGAGGCAAATAGCTCCTTACACATCGCCTGAAAAACAAAAATCCTAATTGCAAAAGGCACTAAATGCTTAAGCACTACATTGCTATCCATCCCATCCCTCTTTTCCTTGAAGTTTTTCTGTTAACATTAACCTATGAGAAACTGCCATACCCAACATCAATAATCAGGGCAGGGAAAAGGAGGGCGTGACAACGTTTATTTTATACGTTTAAGCTAACACAAATGTTTGTTCTCCAAATTTATACAGGCATAACTGAAAAACTTTCTCTAGTGGACGATGCTTTATAATACACTCTTCAAGAGTCTGCAAACCCCTCCCTCCTCCGTTTTAAAAACAGATTCCTCCTGTAGGAATGGGTGCAGATTCCTTTCTTGAAACAGTGACAATGATGCTGTCTCGTGGAATGCTCCTTGTCTCAGACAATGCTGGCAAGTCTCCGAGTCTGGGGCCCAGCATGTAGAACGGTGTATGTGACACAGCGTGTCAGAGTAATAAAGGCCCGGGGAGGATCCGGATAAACTGGAGCCTGCCAGAACTCTCCTTCCCTCCCCACCACCTGCTTCCTCCAATGTCTTTACCATATTCTCAGAATGCCCTGGGAAAGATGTCATATTATAATGAAGAAACACAAAATTATGATGAATATAACACTACTCGGCTTGTGCATTTGATAGGAGCACCTTCCCAGGTCTGGACATTAGCACCACGCAGAGGGGAACATGTAAACAGACTGGCTTCAGGTGGCTCACCAGGTCCAGACATATGACACTGGCAGAGTCCAGGATATATGGCCCACGCCCATAGCTCTAAATCAACTCTGTGTCAGAATTTACATTTGCATATTTTCAATCCTTTCAAGTCTCACCTCCACCTGTTTTTAATCTATGTCAAGAGTTCATTCAGATGATCTCTCAAAGTCCCAGAGCCAAAGATGGTCCAAGTTTTTGCTTAGATAGAATATGCTTAAAGTTGCAAAACTGGGCATATCCCCAAACTCTCTTCAGAGTCCTCCAAATCTGAACTCTCTTACTGGTAGATGATATTTTTTGGTCCTAAATCTTAAAAATTAACTTAGGCCAGGATTTCCCCTCTAAAATTCCCCAAATATTTTTCTCCCTACTAGTGTGAATCTGGCCTAAAAGACAAAATCGAAAGTATTAGGTCTGGTACCACTTTTACATAGATACTGCAGGGCAGAAACACATATGGGCCAAGAATTCTAGTGGCAATTTCCACTTTGAGAAATGGAAAGTCAACCTCTGCTCTAAATTAAATGAATTTCAATTAAATGAAGATAAAGTTGATAAATTTAGCTAAGATAAACAGACATGAAAAAACATTTAAAAATACTTAAGCCCTCTGACATGCTGTTAAATAATGTGCGGACTTTTAAATCTCTGCAACCCTGGAAGGAAAATGAAGGGACAGTGAGGTGACTGACTAACCTCCGAAAAGATCCACTTCAGCAGTGACAGCAGTAACAGTTGTAGTAGTTGAGGCAGAAGCTGAAGCAGTTGCAATTTCAGCAGCTGTAGGAGGAGGGGTGGGTTCTGTTGCAAATGGATCTGAAATCTGTGCTTCAGAGGGAGCAGAGGCAAGTGTAGCCAGAGAGTCTGTGTTGCACCAGAGATGGAAAACAGATGGAAGAGAAGAAAAGGAGAGGACGAAAAAATACACCAGGTTCCAAACGACCAAAATGAAGGCAGTTAGTAAGACCCAGAAGTCTCTCAAAACAGAAGTTTAAAATAAAACTTTACTCACCCTCTCCCAAAAGGTCTGTCGATGTCCATTATGGGTCAGCATATGAAGAAATAAGAGATAAAGCTGAAATATTCAACCACACCAGTGTCCAAGCAGGGTGAGGCACTAACTGAAGAAATTCTAGCTTTCTGGACCATTTGTAATAAAAAACATAAATGTACAGTCAGCCCTCTGTATCTGTGTGTTCTCCATCCTTGGTTCAACCAACCGTGAATCCAAAATACTTTTTGGGGAAAATGTTACGTTGTGCTGATGTGTACTATGTAGTTTCACCTGCGATTGTTACATCTCTACTGAACATGTACAGTCTGTTTTTCTTGTCATCATTCCATAAACAATATAGTAAACAACTATTTACATAGCATTTACATTACATTGGGGTTGTAACTAATCTAGAGATGGCTTAAAGAGGATATGTGTTATATGCAAATACTCGCCTTTTTATATGTAAGTCCTGAGCAACTGCAGATTTTGGTATCTGAGGGGGTCCTGCACCCAATGCCTTGTGGATACTGAGAGGTGACTCCATGAGCTGTTACCATTATGGAACCTTTGAGCTGGAAGGGTACTTAATTAACGTGCTGTTAAATAATTTAGATCAAGTTTCTAACTTCATAGATGGGAAAACTGAAGAGCAAGTGGGGTCAAGACACTTACCTAAGTCAGTTCTAAACAATTTTGAAAAACTCAATTTTTTTTTAAACCAGATTTACCATTTTAACTACTTTGATTGATTTCCATATACCATAAATATCCATTCTGATGAAATTATAGCTAACTTTACTGATCTTCTTTATTTGATCATAGGTGAAACTTCTGTAGTCTGGAATACCAGAGAATAAATTGGAGCTTTATAAAAGCCGTAATTTGGTTGTAGAATGTATTAAAACAGTCAAATAAATAAATGCAAGTTTAGGAGTCAGAAAAAGAAAGCCCAACTTAATTTTTTTTCTCTTCTACATAGGTTTCACATTATCAGATATTTTTCAATTCAATATAATCTTTATGTATGTGTGTGTGTGTATATATATATATATATATACACATACACACACCTTACATTAAAACACAGCATTTCATTGGGAGGTTCATACTTCTTCATAGGTTTCACATTATCAGATATTTTTCAATTCAATATAATCTTTATGTATGTGTGTGTGTATATATTTGGAGGTTCATACTTTCTGTTTTCAATAGTGGGATTAGAGTTGGCATCTTGAATAAGAAGCCTACAAGGAGTTATTCTTTACTTTACTTTGACTCCATGTCAAACATTTGGATTGTTCAATGGCATTTTTCTATTCTCAGTCACATGAAACTCCTTATATTTAAATTCATGAAAGTTCCTGTAAATTTATTTTAATGATAATTTTTTATCAGAACTCATTAGAAAGATCCCCCAGAGCTTTAAAACAAGTAAGAACCTGTAACCCAAAAGTTCTAGAGGACATTAAAAAAAAAACCCGAAAAAGATAAATTTGACATTAAAATAATCACATTCATTTAACTACACCTTTTGCAAACCCAATGAATATTTTGCAAAGCACTCTACAGCTACACTGAGATAATCAGACTCTTCCTAACCAAATCCCATATATTTCATAACAAACTTTAGAAAATTATAGCACGTGGAATTGACATTAGAAACCTTCTTAAAATTTTAGAATGTATACTTAATAAATAGCATGCAAAAGGACCTACTAGTTTGTTGGGTTGGAGCTAGAGTATATTCTGCTGTTAGGTGGCCAGGTCCACAATCCCAAGAAACAGAAGGTTCTTCCAATAAGAAATGTCTTATACCAACAATACTTGGCCCAATACAAGCGTTACTCCACAGTCACAATGCCTAAAAGTATTTTAGGATGACCAAAGTGGGTCATCAGAAGCCAGACAGACTTGGCCTTTCTCTTTTCCAGGCACTGGTGGGACTCTCCCTCACCTTCCCTTTTCAATATGAATATCTCAAGCTTCAATGAGACTTAGCAGAAGAATGAAAAGCCAGGTGACAGCACAGTTTCCAGACCTATGATGGGGAATGAGCAACTGATTTCACACATTTGTTAAGGAGGAGAAAACTTATTTGCATATACCTGAAGGTGAGAGAAATAAAAAGATTTTAAAAATATAAAAGATCTCAAGAGAAGCCATATATTTATCAGATTAAAATATTAATTTCTTGCCTTTGACTAGTATTTTATTCAACTGGAGGGGGATGATGAAACTTCCAGCAGTGATAAAATGGAAGAAGAAAAGTAAAATTTCCTAAGAAAATGTATGAGGTAATTAATCATATGGTTGAATAATTGATGATGAAAAAATTTTCCCTTCCTGGAAACCACAGGTTTTAGTCTCCAAACTCTTCATTTTCTAGATAAAACAAAATTTATGCTACTTATATCTTGCTTTATGCAAAATTTTCTCTCCTAAAGTCTCTAATTTAGGATGCTAAGAACAGTTTTAAAGATTCTCAAAACTACTACTTGTTGTAAAGAATTAATCTATCCAAAAAAGCTACAATAGCAGAGTTAATCCACTTGCAAATGGTATATAATCAGATTTTTTAAATAATAGAAATCACTAAAAATATTCTCTGTAACCAAGAAAACAGACCTACAACTAAATTAACAATGAAATCTATATCCTACAGTGAGCTATGGCTAACCTTTTAGGTTATTATAAAGATTAAATGTGTTAATATATTTAAGTGCTTATCCATATCTGTTACATATAAATGCTTACATTAAATGCTAGCTATAGCTAACATTTAGGTTAAATTATAATTTTCATTATTGATCTTTGAATATCAAAGCTTCTAATCTTTCTGTGTGTGTGTCTGTCTAAATGTATGTGTATGAAAATAGCCTAAAGATATGCCCCCCAGATTTAATTAACAAGAAAATGGTAATATGAGTCATAAAAACTGCTTTTACTGTAGATAATATTCTACATGGAAATTATTAAAGTCATATAATGACATAATATTGATGAGCTTTCAAATACATGTTGATAATTAATTCTTATTAGGTCCATTAATTCTAATTAAAATCCTAGCAGTAATTCCATGTCTCTCAAAAAGCAGAAATCTGTCTTCAAGAATTTGTAATAAGAAATAATCTGTTTTTCCACTTCTAAGGTACACAGAAATATAATATACAAAACTCACTTGTTTGTGCTGAGAGATGAATTTATTATAAGTAAAAAAAACTCTCCCGATTATGGGGCCAAAAGTAGGAATTTAAAAAATGCTCTGTATTCTTTTCAGTGAAACATGTTCCTTATTAGCTCACAGGATGCCAAATATTGTAAGAACTATTTAAATTAAATTTACCAAAATATAAATTTGCTAAAATTTGGTTGCTTTACACCAACAGGAAAAAAATAGTATCATTTACAATATTCCTCCTAAAATGGCAATATTTATAAATGCCTGAAGCAGTGATGGTAATTTGAAAATGAAATCCTCTTACTGTGTTATGGTCAGATAAGAATATCCAAATAGGTCTAACTAGCTTTTAAAGTTCCTATTGTACTGTCTAGTTAAACAAATTAAAATATGCTTCAATAATAAAATCAGCCTAATCTTATCAAACAAGATTGGGAAAGTGATATTTTTTTTCTTTAGCCACATAAGCCAAAATGTATTTGTTACAATTTAGCATCATCTTCAAACCTTCAACCATCACTAGGTATCTGTAGAATAAATGCAAACTGAAGGTGGGTGACTATGACTTCTCAACTTCATATTACACTACTTCAATTTCTTAAGGCTTATGATTTTTATTATTTTGCTTAGGAAATTTATTTATTAGCATTTTTCTCCCCAGCTGACTTTTCCACTGATATACAATACTGTGGCTGTAGGCATTTTGCTGAGACAGAAGACTAATGCTGTCAAACCATCAAAAAGTGGCCAGCAGGACCTAATTCAAGGCTTCTGCTTGCCCAGAAAGCCCTCTGCATAATTATTAAAAAGCAGGGGAGCAATGGTGGGGGAGGAGGGAGGAGAGGAACATCTGTAATAATATGAACAATAAAGATTAAAAAAAAAAAAAAAAAGCACCTTTCTCTCAAGGATGAGAAAGAGTTACAGCTTCGCTGGCAGAAAGTGGCTGGATACCAGCCGCTCCCTGGAGTCTCACACAAACTGGCTGACCAGGCCAGACAGTCCAGGCTGAAACCACACGACTAGACCTACTGACATCTCAGAGTCTGTCACCAATAGTTATTATTTCTAACAAGTAAAGACGGAAAAGTGTTATAATGAAATTAGTTATTAAAACGTGTTCTTCACGACACTATGTGTCTTAGCAAAAACTCCTTGGAGATGAGTGTAAATTAAAATGTCATACTGAAATTGAAAAAGATTTCACCTACATTTTTCTTTGGTGTGTGTATTTTATTTTATTTTTTAACTTTTGGCACCAAAACAATTGTTTTTAGAGCGTCCATGTAAGAAATGTCCAAACTTGTAAAGAATTTGGTAAGAGCCTGTTTGAGTTCATTTGAGCTGCCTGATGACATGTCAAGAAGCAAGATCTCAAATGCTCCCGAGCATGGTAGCTTTGCAGTTCTTTTTGTACATTTGGAACGAAGAAGGGGACGTAAGGAAGACACGTGAAGGTGGGGAAATCGCAATGACGGTACCATAGGATAGTTAACACGATTATGTGCTCCCTTGAGAGTGGTTATGCCTCTAAAAAAGAGAATTAACCCAGCATTCCAAAGGTGCGGTAAACTCTATGCACAAGAACAATGGAAAAGGCTGACTTAAAGCAAAGATACTCCTTTCACTAAAGAAGACAGAGGCCTGGAGCATGACTCCTCTCCATGACCCCCCCGGTCGGGAATTCAGGATCAGATCGCCTATGCTGTTATTTTGGGTCGCTGGTTTATTACAGAGCCCCTCTCCCTCTCTCTGGTGTGCCGGGTTCCTGGCTCGCCTGTTGCAGGAGGTGCACTGCCCTGTGCCCACGCAGTGGACTAATGGACTTTAATTCGCCTGAATGCTGAGCTGGATCTGGTTGCAACATGGGGCAGAAGCTCTGGACACCGGCCCCCTTTTGGTTCTACTGGACACCCAGCTGCCCCTCTTTTCAGGACGGGGTTAAGGGGCAAGGGACTTTGCAACCTGAGAGATGTAACTCCATGCAAATAAAGCCTTTTACCGTATCTTGTTCTCCCGTGCAAGTCTTAGAAAACTCATTTCTAAAGATCTCGCAAGAATCCCGCGCCTGCGAGAAATCGAAAAGTTTGAATCTCCAGTGACAAAGCTATCCCAGATTTTAACTGCATTTAAGTCAAATACAATGTGAATAAAATAAATTCCTGTCAGGAATCCATGAAGGAAGGTTTTCCATGGAAAAAAAAAACAAATTAGAAATGCTGTCTTTGCATAATCTCATAAATGTTCAGCAATACCCAGACTTCTAAAGCCCGAATCTCTAGAAAACAAGACTAACTGTAACCAGAATTTTAGAACAGCAAAGGAAAGTACTGCCTTTCTTCCAACTTTTTAAATAAAAACTAGATGGCTACATGAACATTTTAATTGTATGATGTATACTTCTTCTGTCTCTGTCCCACTCAATATATATTTTCAATTAATAGCATTGTGGACATTTTCTCTCCAAGTTTCTAGCACCATTTTGGAGCCTCAGAAGGTAAGCATAACAATTATAGCCTGCGTAAAAAGCAACTAAGTGGAGAGATGGCCTGACTGTCCGGTTTCACTCACCTCCCCATGCAGTGGCTCCTCCAGAAGCCGGTGCTGGTGCTGGTGCCGCGGCTGCTGCCGCCCCTCCAGAGGAGAAGTCTGGCTGGAGGTCCAGGAGATCGCTCGATGGTTTAGAAGTACTGGATGGAAGTATGATTTTAAAGTCAGTCTCTGAAGCTTTATAATGTAAAGATATTCTTAATAGAATTATGTAGAAAAAATTATGCAGATTTTAAATAAATAAGAGAACAATATCTTGGAAAGTACAGTAGTAGTCCTTCTACACCAAGGGTTGGCAAATGCGATTTGTAAAGGGCTAGAGGCTACGTATTTCTAACTTGTAGGCTAGATAATCTCCATCACTGCTTGACTCTGCCACCGTAAAAGCAAAAGAAGACATAGATGACACATGAATAAGTATGTGTGCCTTTGTTCCAGTAAAACTTTAATGATAACAAACAGCCAGTGGGATAGATTTGATTGCTGGGGCCATAGTTTGCCAACTCTTGCTCTATAGACAACAATAAAGTTAAGTCATATTTCAAGCTAGAAGTCACTCACCAGAGCAGAAATTAAAAGAGAAAATCTAAATGCCTCGAAGTAAGGTGGAATTTGCTTAATCATGTTACGAAATGCTGGTTAGGAGGACTGTGACAAAAGGAAACATCATCCAAATATTAAAGGTATTAGGGTAAGAGGGTTATGGATAATTTCTTTTCTCTATTTTAAAAATTTTTAATGAAAAACATTCTTGTTTTGAGAAGAATACTTTATTTATAAACCAAAGATAGTAAAATGAATAACTACTAATGTATCTTGTTTTCTAAATAAAAGTACAACATATCAGTTTTGGCTATAAAGAGGACTCACCTGAAAATACATATATATATTTTCATTCATTGGGGCTTTGATTTTCAAAGCTCCTCCATTTGCAGAAGTTCTAAGAAGGAATCTAGAGCTTTGCTATTCAAAGTGTAGACCCCGAACTAGTAACATCCTGGGACCTTGTTAAAAATGCAACATCTCAGGCTTACTTCATTATCCCCTACATCAGAAACATTACTTGAACACGGCCCTGAGTGTTTCACGTGTGCATCCGGGTTTAAAGCGCCCTGGCCTAAAGGTCACCAGACCAGGTACCAAGCCATCAGAGTCCCGGCATCCCCATCCCCTCTTCATAAACAGCAATGACATCTTTTCTTTTTTACAGATTAGAATTCCAAGAAGAATAGATTCTGCTACTTAAAACAGTTTCTAAACCCTTGAAATTTGCCTACTTTCGATGTCCACTTAATAAATACAACAGGTATAACTGCCAGAATAGAAAAGTATATTTATTAATATTCATATCAGAGCTTTTATAAGAAGTAACTTATCTTAGTATAGAGACAGAAAGGTCTTGGTTTTACCAAGTTGGAGATTATAAAAAGCCAAACTAGGCAATAGAGGATAACATACATTGTTAACCTGGGTGCAGTATTTAGATTTACTGCTTAGTTCAAAATTTAAGTCTCTAAATATAGGGCATTCACAACCAGAGTCACAGGTAGTACAAAATGAGACCAGAATCCTAAGATAAAATAGCCAAATGAATAGTTGCCCTAAAGAGTTGCCCTTATTAGTTGAGGAAGCCTCTGCGAGTTGGGGCTTCGCTGTAGGCAGCCCTGAGATTTCACGGAACGCACAATCACCTCTGCCTTTCTCGCCACCGTTCTGATCTCTACGTGCTATTAAAGCTCATGAGAAACACCACCGTGGTCCCTTCCTAACACCTGAGTTTGAGTCCCTCCGATACACCAGCTAATCGACCTCCAGCTGCAAGCTTTAAAAAAAAAAAAAAAAAAAAAAAAAAAAGAAAAAAAAAAAAAAAGGCATTTTAAGACAACATTTAAATTTCCCACAAGAATAAACACTTTTTAGAAAACATTTTCTGTGTCAGCCAATTTCAGAAGAACTTGCAACATGTGCATGGTTTTTCCACTTCCTTTCCCAAATGTGTGGGCAGCAAGGTGATTTCCACAGCTTAGGTCCTTCTTATGCTTTTAGAGGTACAGGCCTCAGTAACTGTATCAGGTATAAAATAACTTACTTTGTGTACCTAAAAATAACCCCAGTAATACATGTTAGGATTAGCTTTCATTTCCTGAAATCATTTGGATTCAGTACTTAAAAAAAACAACAACAATAACTTGTCAACATCAACATACTAATAAGCCTTCCCTGAATACTCATTAACTCACCTGACAGGGGCAGCCGCGGATGGAGTTGCAAATAAATCAACCGGTGGGGACGTGTCAATAGTTTTCGCTGGTGTGGAGTTAGGAGACGTCACAGTTGTGGCTGGAGAAGACTGAAAGCGAAGATGCACAACACACTCTAGTCAAACCCGAACCTGCAGGACACAGAGCGACAGCACTTCCGCTCCGCAGACCCATGAACTATACAGATCTACAGGAGGAAACACTCCTGCCGCTGAGAACGCCAATCCTGTCCTTAAACACGCTAAAAAAGAGATTGGGAGGTAAGGGAGTAATTACATTTATTCAAGTAGGCTGTCTAAAAAGCATGCTTGTGGCCCTGGCTGGTGTTTCTCAGTGGTAAGGGTGTTGGCCGACACACCAAAAGGTTGCAGGTTCGATCCCCTAGTTGGGGCACGTGCAGGAGGCAACTATTTAGTCTCTCACCTCAGTGGTTCTCTGTTTCTTTTTCATTCCCTCTCTCTCTCCCTCCCTCCCTTCCATTCTCTCTTAAAAAATTGATGGAAAAAATATCCTCAGGTAAGAATTAACCAAAATAGAAAAAACAAACAAACCCACAAAGGCACACTGTGGAAAGATTCCCACCTACAATTGGTTTCTTTACCATTAAAACACACATAATATCATGTGCCTTACCTGTTTCATGGGGCTGTGATACAGCATGTGAAAGTGCTTTTCAACTAATAAAATGTTACAGATATTCTTGGTCTCAGTTGTAAAGGACTAGTTCACATTATGATAATACACTGGACTTAGGAAATATAAAGAATACATAAAAACTTATCTTACCTTTTCTCAAAAAATTAAAAATAAAGTTACAGCCGAAACCGGTTTGGCTTCATGGATAGAGCTTCGGCCTGTGGACTGAAAGGTCCCAGGTTCGATTCCAGTCAAGGGCATGTACCTTGGTTGCAGGCACATCCCCAGTGGGGGGTGTGCAGGAGGCAGCTGATCGATGTTTTTCATCGATGTTTCTAGCTCTCTATCCCTCTTCCTTCCTCTCTGTAAAAATTCAATAAAATATATATATTTTTTAAAAAATTACACCTGATCCAGTAATTCCTCTTCTGCATATATACACCCAAAAGAATTGGAAGCAGGGACTCTAAGGGGTATTTATACACTCATGATCATAGCAGCATTATTTAAAATAGCCAAAAGGTGGAAGCAACTCAGAGTGTTCATTGACAGATGAATAAATGAACAAAATGTGGTATATTCATATAATGAAATATTATACAGTCTTGAAAAGGAAGGGAATTCTGACATGCTACAACATGGATGAACTTTGAAGATATTATGCTAAGAAAAATAAGCCAGTCACAAAATGGTAGTTCTTGGATGATTCTATTTATATGAGGTACCCGGAGTACTTAAAATCAGAGAGACAGAAAGTAAAATAGAAACAGAAAGTAAAATAGAGACAGAAAGTAAAATTGAATAGGGGAAGTGGAAAGCTAATGTTTCAAAGGTACAGAATTTCTGTTTTAGAAGATAAAAATGTTATAAAATGAATGATAGCAATGTTGCTAAACAATGTGAAAGTAATCCACTAAACTGCACCTCGAAAAATGGTTAAAATTGTTAAAACCCAACAAAAAATAAACTTACCTTACTTAATGGAGAGGGAGCACCAGATCTAAAAGGCAACAAAAAAAATTAAAACTGAATATACACGTAGAAGCATTTAAATTTGATACTATCACTTGGTCAATATACTTTTTTTTTTTTTTTTTTTTAGTAATGTACTCACTATTTAATACTTTCTACTTTTTACTCAGTTATGGCATCTTTTTTTTTTTTAAATTATTGTTTAAAGTATTACAAATAGTAGTACATATGTCTCCTTTCTGACATCCTTTTCTAATGTCTCCCACCCACTAAATTTCTAGTATTAGAAATTCTTAAGTTAAGAATTTCCCCCTATATCTCTAGCAATTTAATTCTTCAAGTTGATCATTATTGTCCATGTCCATGAAAAATAAGCTGTCTGAATTGGAATTTAATATTTTTTCTCCAAAACTTGGGAAAAATATGTTTTATAGAATTAAAAAACCTGATTTATTATTTCAAAAAGTTCTGAAACTCATTGTTTAAAGTATACTGTGATTAATTAATCATAATTGTGAGGCATAAAATAAACACTAAAATTAAAAAAAAATCCCTATGAGCCCTGTGCCTGAAATATGCCTCAACTTCCTTAAGTGTTTTTAATGGTTATAATGAAATCTATAAAAAATATTTCTATTATCCTATTAGGACTTGTGGAAGCTTAAAAATGAACAGTAATCTCAATGTTTATTTCTAAAGCAGTGAAGGAAAATTAGGAAGAATTTTTTTTAAGTTATATTATGAATAGCAGTGACTACTGCACATCACTTCTACAAAGTGCTTCAGAAACATCTGCTTAAACAGCTTACATTTCACCAACCTGAGTTGGTGGAAAATAACAATAAAACAAAAGGAATTAAAAATACATTGCAATAAGAAGCCTATTGTCAGGATCTTATAGGATGTCAGGGATGTCTTGCTACTTATCTTAGAGAAAATATCACATGTAGTAGTAGCAAAAAAATTAGCAGAGTTAGTAACTGAATTTTATACACTATCATGAATTTTTGTTATTGGATATAGCAAAACAAATCTCATAGTAGTATATGCCTAGTTAATACCTTTTATGTTCAACTTCATTTGCAAATATGTGCCTGCCATTTTCTATTTAAACTTAATTTTTCCTTAAAATTAATATAAAGAAAGGGCTCTTAGAAATTTCTACTATATTATGAAGGTAGAAGCATAAAGGTAACATTTAATTTGGTTATGTGTAGTTTGGCTAAATATAATCTTAAGAATGACATAACCTATAAAGAAAAGGATATACATTTATCTATATTGCTTATTTAAAAGGGCCTACTGAAACAAGTGAATCTTAGTGCACTCTACATCTATAAAAAGCTACTTAGGCACCTAAAAATCTTGTATAGCAGGAATTCAAAAACTCCTTAATGCGTTTTTGACTAATTTCTCCACTCCCACCATTTTTTCCTTTATCTATGTGGAAAAGGAAGGGAATTAAGTCTAAGTAAAAATCCAAGAACTTGGCAAAGAAAACGTAGAATCCATTTGACATGGCCACTTTCTAAGAATGAATTAATTGAAATTAAATGATCTCTCTAGCAATTTCATGAAGGAGTGCTCAGTGGTACTGACACATGAGGAATACTATTACAGAAAAGAGAACTGAGGATATGCAAACGCTTTTTGAAATATGTTTCCAAGCTAATACATAAACATTTCTAACATACTGTATACTCCATAGCAATACTTAAGATATAATAAACATGATAGAATTGCTCTATCTGCCATTAAAGGATATCATGCTCAAATATAAGCATAAGACATCATAATTGGCACAAGAATTATTTTGCCAAGCTCCTACACAAATGCCATTACTAAATGACACGTGTAGTTACCCCATAGATTAGATAAACAAATGAAAATTCCCTATTGTCCCTGCAGAGCTATCATGCCACCTACTGCACTGTATCTTAACTGTGTAAGTGTCTGTATCCTCCATTAGATGCTAAGTTCTTAGCAATGAGGGGACTCACCTCATTATATTCCTGGCACTTTACACAGCAGCTTGCATTGTGTAGGCAGTGAAATATATTTTTGTATTATCTGGATTTTTGAATGAGAATACATTTATGTACTCTTTGTATAAAAATGTAAATTAACCAAAAATCTCAAACATTATTTTGTGTGAAACTAAATTGTTAGGATGTGTGACCTCCGTTCCCATGGACCAGATCCAGCCTTTAACAAGATTTCATCAGGAAGGTGAGAACGAGAGTTGCTCCCTTTGGGACATGACTTAAAAAGGATCATTAATCACGTGTTAAAATCCGAGGCTCTGAGTTCAGAGAGGTAAGTAACTTGCCAAGTCTCTCTATGTGCTAGTGGTGGATTTAAGACTCCAGTCAAAGTCTGTCTGATGCTCAGAGCCTGTGCTCATTTCACATTCCAGCGGGTCCTGACGGAAACACACATAGCCCAGCACAGTTGTTCCTCCCTTACACAATACATTGACTGCTTCCTTTTACTTGTTCCTTTGCTGATTTTCTTTCCTACCATTGGTCATTTCTCCTTTATAAAAGAAAAGGCTACAGTGTTTTGTATATAAGTAATGACATTTATTACAGACCTATATTTATTTTAGCTAGAGAAACTTAGCACTTAGAGAACTGTATTGGGGAAAATAAAACACGAATACAATTTCAGAAGAGAATAAATGACTTTAAAGTAATCTACCCTAAATCTTATAAAATGCTACAAACCAATATGTGGGTTTTTCTGACGCACAGAGTAAGTGCCAAGATTTACTTTCACAATGTTAACAGTAAGGTATCCAAAGAGGACATTTTATTATTTCTTATTTACAACAATAACCCCTACATAGTTTTGGTTATAAGTGCTAGTTATAAAAATAAACAATAACAGAAATAAAACACAGATGTGAAAAATCTGTCTTCCAAATAACTTTACTTACAATAGGTTTATCTTGCATTTCTTGCACCCTCAACAGTTAGAAACCAACATATAAAATAAAATTCTCTCTTTGGTCTATGGAGTCATAGAAACAAACAATATTCAAAGGTACACCATACAGTATTGCATAAATGTTCCAAATATCAGTTTCTTTAAGGTACTAAATAAAGGGCATTTTTTATAGAAAACATTTAAAAATGCTTTGTATTATGCATTTACCCAACCTGGAGACAACTTTAATAATTAATTTTCTTTATAAAATTGTCTTTTGTTATATGACATGGGAAAATCTTTTGGTTACTAAATAAATGAAAAAAAAACCCTTTGATTTCTAAAATCTAAAAGAAATATATATATATTTGTAAATATACATACATATATACTAGTATCTAAGAGAGAGAGACTGTTAGTCTTGATCCAAGAAGACCAGACCAAAGTAAAACCATTTATGCCAGTCAACTTGTGAGACAAATGAAAAAGTATAATAAAAACACAGATGTGTAAAATGGACAGAAATCAATTTTAAATTTTCTGAATACCAAATGTGGACTCTTAAGAGGTTTTTTTTTTTTTTTTTTTTTTTTTTGCATTTTTAGTAATAAACAAATGCAAAAAAAAAAAAAAAAAGAGTCACTCGATATAGTACTCACCCTTCACTTAAGTTCCCAGGTAAGCACAAATATACAAAGAAGAAAATAGTTAACCACTGTAGTTCATTTATTTTAAAAACAGGGAATAAAAGACAAGTTCATATGCGGTCTTAGCCAATTCAGAAAAGAAATATGACAAGCATAAAATGATTTTAAAGCAGAGAGAAAAAAGTATGCTCAGCTAAAGATAATACTATTTCACTGCTTTTGGAAATGTACTTAAGTATATATAGCCAAGTTCTCCAAAAAATTTGCAGCAGCCACTAGGGGGCAAATTTAGATCTGAAGTTAGGACCAAGGAAATCCACTCCAGCAGGCTGCGGCAGCCTTGACAGCAGCCCTGACAGACAGAACAAGAGGACAGTGTGGGTGTGTGCAGCTTGTGGTGGTGGGAAACTTGAGAGGGAAAGAAGGCAAAGAAACTGCCCAAGGAAGAGGCTCTAACTCTTGGGGGTATGCATACTGCATTTCCTTCGCTAAAAAGGTTCCTTTGCCACAGGAGTAGGGCCTTTTCTCAGGCTTCCTGCCTCCTTTTCCTTAAATCCAAGGCAACTAACTCCTTGGCTTCCTAGATCCCGTAGTAGAGGATGGCCCCAGCAGCAGCTGGAAGCGGGCATCTCCTGATGTGACTGAGTATACTCTCTGGTTTTCTATTTGACATCCATCTGTCCACAAAAGGCTGACCACCCACAGCCACACCCTGGGCTGTGGTAACAAACCCTCTAGAGCTCCCGAGAGGTCCATCATCCCAGCAGCTCTGCCATAACTGCCCGAGAGATCCCTACGCTACTGTTTGTCACTGAGAACTTATAATAGGCAATACTTCTTTATACTAACTTGGGGGAAATGACAGAAATAACACGTAGCTAGTAAAACAACAACAAAAGTAAGGTTGGGACACCAGTCTAGATTCTGGGAGAAGAGAGCAGAGAGGAGTTGCCTTCTGATGGCTGTCCCACAGGGAAAACCTCTGATCGGCCCACAGATCTGTCATGATCAGCTATTAAGCTGTCTCTGCTAACGTCTGCTGTCCAGCTCAGTGGACTAAACATAAAGCCAGGACAACCCACCAAGACCTTTCAAGCTGACTCTGCGGAGAGAGCTACACCAAGTGTTACGGGCGAGATAACGAAGTATAAAATCACCCCTGACCTTCAGAATTAGAAAATCTACCTAAACCACACGTGTGAAACAGAATGGAACAACACAGGGCAGAGCATGACTAAGGAAGGTTTCGTAAAATGTCCCTCCCGGGATGTGTGAGGTTTACACAGACAGAGGTAAGGGGGGACACATCCAGGACCAGCAAGGCACAAAGAGTGGAAAGCATTGGGTCTTGTGAATGCACAAGTTTGATGCCTGCCAGAGGGGGGAAAAAAAAAAAAAAAAAAAAAAAAAGAATGGCACCTGGACATTTTTGCATGTATTGAGGAAAAATATCAATAGTAAAACATGTAAGTGCCAAACACAGGTATAAAAATCAAGTAAAATCACACTTATCGCTGCTTCATTGCCACTCTCTAAAAAGATCTCTTAGTAAAATGTCAGCAGCATGCCATGCTGAATGGTTCAAGTGGGAAGAGTCTGGAGTCCAAGAAAGGGCTTTGCTTTTTTTAACAGTGAGGTTGGTAACACAACGCTATTCAAGGCTGCTTGTGAAACTGTGCTTGTTCTACGAATGCCCAATGATGACAGCCTCAATTTTTAAACATAAGCAACTCTTTTTCTAATTATTGCGACTCCCTTCTAAGGGCAAATACCTAAATCAGCAAGTTCAGTTAACATAGGAGCAACATACTCATTTGCTGCATTTGCCTGCAGACAGAGGGTTGCGGGGGTGGGGGGGTGGGGGGTGTGGTGGTGGTCGCACTGTCTTGAGTTAATGGAATGAAGGGGGCAGGGTTGAGGAAACCCAGGAGAATTACAATAGAGCATACCCTAAAACTGTAGTAGTATAAGTTACACTGTGATAAATCTCATTCTTATAAAGAACAATTCTAACATTTTTCCATCTTAGTTATAATATACAACTAATGCGTACTTGTTTCCAGGTTTCTTTCCTTCTAATGTATTTAGATGCTGTTCAAGGGTCTCCATGAGACTGCTGGGAGCCTACAATAAGAAAGTAAGAATAAATGTCTGGGTTGCTTGCTTGCAAAGTAAATACACTGGAACGTCACTGTAACCTTACAGGGTGGAGGTCTGTGAGTGGACCCCAACATATATGCGAGATAATTACATTCTAGGTCTTTTAGAGTTAAAAATCTTTAAGTTCCCTGCAATCTGAGACAGGTCAATCCTACATATACTTAACTCCACAGCATAACAAACAGTGTTACAGTGTGGTTTCAGTGTAGAGTATGCATTGGATAAACTTTTTTCTAACATATTACTTATATGCAGTAAACTAAGTTTAATCCAATTCACCATATGTTTCCATAACACCACAGTGAAAAAAGGATAGGTATTTATATCCAAGTCAAAAATATAAATAGGTATTTGTATCCACGTGCTCAAATACAAAGTAACAGAAATTTGAAATACAGTAAAATCTCACTTATCCATGTTTGACTGAAATATTAGGAAAAATTGCTACTATACTAAAAAAAAGAGGGAGGGGTAAGTGATAGTTGTGGGGAAAAGAATACACCTGTAGTAACTAATAACAATTAAGATTTTCTTATTATTGAGGCATTTAATTCATTTCTATAATAAAATAACTAGCAAATATAATAATGTTATAATGGACTATGTGTATTGGCAGGTTAAATATATTTCAACAATTTTATTGAAAAGTAACTGTTTTCATAAAATTTTAGGCAATATAAAGTGATGGCATTTTACTGTATATTAGAAAGAGAAATAAAAGATTCAAACAATATTCACTCTATTCCTCAAGCATCAAAAATTTAATTTCCTCTTTCTCAGATAATTTAACCCAAATTTGGCCTTAGCAGCAAAGGCATTCAAAGAATAGCATTTAATGAATAAAATATATAACTACATTTATAGATACACTGAATTTTAATAATTATATTTAAATTAATATGAAATTAATTTTGAAAGACTGTGCTAACTGTTGAAATAGTTTACATAACTCAAAAAAATTCATATCACTGTAATTTTATATAATACCTAGAGTGACAATTTAAAATAACATTTATTAAAAATTTGTGATTTTAAAAGTTCAGGATATTTATTTAATATTCATTTAAATTTTACAAATAGAATCATAAATGGTCTCAATAATCAAGTGATTATTATAAGTATAAATTACTAAGTGAAGCAAACATAAGTTTATAAATATAAATTACTAAGTGAACAAAGTATTAATGTGAGCAAAGTGATGAAAGTAAGGTAGAAAGAAGCAACCCTATAAGCATTATCTAAAAAGTTAATGACTATACTGTAGAAAGAATAAGGACTAACAGGGGTTATAATAAATCTAGAAAATTATAAAAATTAAAAGTTTATAATATAACTCAGGTGAAAGTGGACTTACTCAACAATTTCCAGTAAACTACTGTAACAAGTATGCCTCTGAATATATAAAAAAGTTTTTAAAAATAAAGGAAATTTTGCTGTATAGAAGAAAGAGCCAACTATAAAGTTGTACTAATTTTAAAAACAAAATGTACATTGTAACCTTAAAGGGAAGAAAATAGTTGTGGCTTCATAATTTTTAGGTGTATCCATACCTGATAACTTAAAAATTATATTAATAATTACAATTTTCATAATAATGGAACCCAGGAGGCATACTTTATTTTTTTATTTTCTATTGGGATCACAGAAAGGAAAAAACAGTCAAGTGCTAGAACCATTCTCCATTTAGAAGACTCAGGTCCTCTGAATGGCAAGTAAAATGTAAAGGAAATGTGATTCTGTGCTAAACCTGTTAAAAACAACAAATGCTATTACAGACACAGATAGAGAACAATATAGGACAGCAAAAAAAAAGAGGTAGTATATTCTCCTATTACATTTCTTAGGTAGCTAATCAACAAAAATCAAAACCAGAAACAGAGTTTGCAATATTCCTTTCCTTCCTTCTTTCCTTCCTTCTTTCCTTCCTTCCTTCCTTCCTTCCTTCCTTCCTTCCTTCCTTCCTTCCTCTTCTTTTTTTTTTTTTGCAAAGTTTTTTTTTTTTAGCAATTTTAGGAAGAATTTTTAGAAAACAAATTAATAGCCATAATGGAAATCTGATCAAGAACACAGACTACAAAATCAACTTTTGTCTTTAAGAGGAGTTATTTTGCAATATGTGGCACATAAAATTAAGTTTGGAGCATTTTCTCTAAGAGGTTTAAAATGCTTCATCATTTATATTACTTGTAAGTACTGTGAAATATAACAGAAATAAAGTTTTCAAATGTATGCAGACCGAAAAAAACCTGTTTGATAGTAATGCTCAGGAGTGCAGGAATACCGGCCTTCTCAATTGTATCTATGGTGCTGAGCGTATCCTGGCATATAGTAGGCAATAAAGCAAAACTAAAATTTCCAAGGAGCAAAACTCTGAGAATGCCTTTGCTATTGTAAAGAAATTTGAGATTCACAAAGTATAATTAGTTACTTATTTTTAAAATGCCAAAGTCAATAGACCATGAAACACCAACCCAAGAATAAGCCAGCCTGTGAGAAGCCAATAGATAACAGCAATATATTATGGTTACCGATTCATCAACGGTACAGTCTTTAAAAGGAGACTTTTCTTTACCAGTAGTTTTCAGGTCAACCAGAATTCCTGCCACCAAAACCTAAGATGTTTTTCATAAATGGAGATAATTTAAATTTGGAATGCGCGCGCACACACACATACACACACCAAACAAAAAATACTATTTTGAAAATAATTTTCTTGGAACAAATTCATAAATAATTTTGAGTCTAGAATAAAAACGGAAGCATCCATCTAAAATTCAGAGGCTTTAGATTATAAAGCATCATTAAGGGGAGGGGGAGGGGGCTGGATGAAAAAGGTGAGGTAAGACAAAAAAACAAAAAAAAACACAAAAATCATTGACACAGACAACAGCATGGTGATTACCAGAAGGAAAGGGGGTTGGAGGGGACATAGAAGAGGGTAAAGGGGACTAAAGGACTTGGGGTGGTGAACACACCATACAATATACAGATGATGAATTATAGAAGTATTCCCCTGACTCCTATCTAATTTTATTAACCAATGTCACCCCAATAAATACAATAAAAAAAAAACACAAATGGGAAAAAAGCAGCCAAAAGATCATTCAAATTTTTGATCATTAGATCTAAGAAACCATTTGAAAAGTGCTGAGAAATATATCAGGTCTGATATCTTCACTTCTTACCCAAAACAAACTTTTGAATGCTTTTAAAGGAAATGTCACTGGTACATGTCAATCATTTGGATGCACTGAGGATGGCATCAGACGCACAGTTTAAAAAGGGCTACTGATGTCCACTCTGAGAGTTACTGTGCAATTTCTAACCTAAAGGATAGCCATTAAATTCCTCTGCTCCATCTTGCAGCAAGAGGAATTCTAATCTTTTTTGAGTTACTAAGCAGCTTACACCTTCTCCCAGTCAATAGGTAACCCTTCTGGTCTCCATCTCCTCTCTAACCCTCTCCCAGGTCTGTTATTTGTATTTACTGTCACAGCTAGATTGGGTGCCATGGTGGCTGGCAAAGAAAAGAATCTAATCTCAAAGGAGTTAAACTGAGCACGCAAAAAGTAGCATTTCTGACCCATCTGCAGATTAATTCTGGTCTAACATGGTTTGAAGGCTTAACCCTATCTAGAGCAGCTCACATTCCAGCTAGGACTTGACTATACCGTCCCAGTGGATCTAAATCCCCAGTTCTATGAGAAGCCTGCTTTGGACCTGTGAAAAGGGCTCTAAATAATAATTAGCTCTGTTACATATAATCCCAACAGAAAGCACAACGAGGCAGCTTAAGAAATTTCAGAAGCACACAATACTCTTGCACTGACATGTAAATATATACTGGAGAAATAAGATACAAATTGTTTTTTAATGAGGAGGTGATTTACAAATTAAACAATAATAGTGAAGTTTATGGGGCTCTTAAAATCATAACAAAAGTAGGGGATGTGAAATACCAGAGTCTAATGGATCTCTACCAAAGGATAACTTTTTTTTAGGCCCAGGGCAAGACTATATATCTTAAGAATTTTATCTCTGTTCACCAAATTGTGATAACACACAACATTATATAAAGTATGTCACCATAGCCTGTTTGGCTCAGTTGATAGTGTTGGCCTGTGAACTGGCCTGTGAACTGAAGGGTTCTGGGTTCGATTCTGGTCAAGGGCATATGCTCAGGTTGCGGGCTTGATCCCCAGTAGGGGGCATGCAGGAGGCAGCCAACCAATGATTCTCTCTAATGAATGACATTTCTATCTCTCTTTCCTTCTCCCTTTCTCTCTGAAATCAATAGAAATATATATATTTTAAAATAGTATGTATCTGAACTCTAGAGAGATTATGTAAATTATAATAAATTTTATAGTATCATTTAAATTAAATGCAAGTATGTGATTCCTTCTTTTGATGATTTACTATAATTTTAAAAACAAAACAGTATTAAATATTCCTTTAAACCTTTCCTTGTCTTCCTTTAGGCTCTGTTCTAAGTAAAATAAAGGAGAACCTATTTTCTTATTAACTGAGTGCACTTCTAACAATACATCCAGTTTTTCTTTTATTCTACAGTGAGCTGCTCATAGAACTGAATAAAGATGATTTATCATTTTTAAAAGTTATTCATTGAGCTGAATATTTTCATATCCAACTTTCTAGGCTAACATGCATTATTTATTTGGACTATTTTACAAATAAAGACAAAAATCAGCATGCTAGAACTGTATCAGAGTTTGCCCATTCATGCCCCTTCTTTGCACCTGGGACATGCTGAAATCTAGAAGAACAAGAGGAAGACAAATTCAAATGTCTTGATTATCATGCCTACAAATATCTTTTCATAGATAAAATATTTTTAAACAATATTCAAGGCTCCCTTATGATTCAAGTTCAAGAATGAACATATGACCTCAGTAAGTAAATTCAGTTGCCTTTTAAGAAAAAAAACTATGTTTATAAGGGTAGAAAAGTATTCATATTACCTCTAGAAATATATTTAATAGCTAGAAAAAATAAGCTAGAATAATTTCCAAGAAAATCCATTTGCCTACATTTAAAATACATTAAATGCTTATAAATACTTACAAGACTTCATCAATGATCCAGGTAAGACCTTTTATGAAAAACTACAGAATAATAATTTCATGTACACTGAATTTTCCACTCAAAGAATCACTTACCTGTGTGAGGTCAGGAATATCACCTTTATCAATGCCAACTTGCTGTGGATTAAGAAAATAAAAAGTAACTTAATGGGAATTTTAAAAATTAATTTCTTTGAATTTAATTGAAGATCACCACACAATTAGTTAAAACTATATGTCAAACATGGTATAGAATTGTTAAGTATATTAATCTTACTTTGAGCATATGCTCTTTGTGTAGTTTTCCACTCAGTATAATATAGCAATTATTTCACTAATATAGTTAGATATAACAAGTATAAAGAATTATGTTAAAATCCAAAAACAAAACTTATGAAACTGAAGTATAAAATTTAAGGTTTCCTCTATAAAAAAATCTAAAAAAATTGCATAGACTAAATTTAAATAGTTAATTATGCCCAGTAAATCCTTTGTACAGAAAAATGTTTATTTTTAAAAATATATTTTAGTTAAAATTTTTTAAATTTAATTTAAACAAACCTTTCCCCAATCAAAAAACAAACAAACAAATAGTTCAGCCATTTCTCCCACCCTACCACCCATCGCTTGCAACCACCAATCTGTTTTCTATACCCATGAGCTTGGATTTCTCTTATTCTTTTTTTTTTTTAGATTCTACATTCTTATATGTTTTTGCTTTCTCTAACTTATTTCACTTTGCATAGTGCTCTCAAGATCCATCCATGATTTTACCAGTGGCAAGATTTCATTTTCTTTTATGGCTGAATAATAGTCCACTGGGTGTGTGTATAATGTGTGTGTGTGTGTGTGTGTGTGTGTGTGTGTGTGTGTGTGTAACATTTTCTTTATTCATCTATTGATGGACACTGGGGTTGTTTCCATATCTTGACTAATGTAAATAATGAAGAACATGGGGTGCATATATGTCACTTGAGTTTTCATTTACTTTGGATAAATATCCATGTGTGGAATTTCTGGATTATACAGTAGTTCCATTTTTCTTTTAAATTTTCACCCCAGGACATGCTTACTGATATCTGAGAGAGAGAGAGAGAGAGAGAGAGAGAGAGAGAGAGAGAGAGAGAGAGAGAGAGAGAGAGAGAGAGAGAGAGAGAGAGAGAGATCTCTTACTTGCCTTAACTAAACCGAACCTGCAACCTATATATATGTGCCTGACTGGGAATCAAATCCATGACTTTTTGGCATATGGGACAATGTTCCAACCAACTGCAGTTCTATTTTTAATTTTTTTTGAGGAATTTGCATTCTTTATTCTATGCTGGTTGCACCAATTTACATTCCCAGTAACAATAAACAGGATACCCTTTTTCCCACATCCTTGCCAATACTTGTTATTTCTTGTCTTTTGAAAAACAGCCATTCTAACTAACATGTGTGAGGTGATATTCCATTGTGGATTTGATTTGCCATTTCCTAGTAATTAATGATATTGAGCATCATTTTATGTACCTGTTGGCCATCAGTATGTCTTTTTTTGGAAAAATGTCTATTCAGATCTTCTGTCCATTTTTAATTGAACTACTTGCTTTTTTGCTATTGATTTGTCTGAGGTTTTTGTTTGTTTTGTCAATCCTCACCTGAAGATATTTTTCCATCAATTTTTAGAGAGAGCAGAAGGGAGGGGAACAGACAGAAATACCCATGTGAGAGATAAACATGGACTGGTCGCCTCCCACATGGGCACCAACCAGAGCCAAGATGGAGCCTTCAATCTAGATATATGCCCTTGACCGGAATAGAACCCCCAGTCTTTATTTAGACCAATGCTCTACCCACTGAGCCAAACAGGCTAGGGCTGCCTGAGGTCTTTCTATTTGTGGATATTAACCCCTTATCAGAGATATGATTTGCTATTATTTTCTCCAATTTGGTAAGTTGCCTTTTTGTTTTGTTGATGGTTTCCTTTGCTGTGCAGAAGCTTATTAGTTGGATGTAGTCCCACTTGTTTTTTTGTTTTTTTTTCCTTTTCTTTTTGAGGTCAGATTTAAAAAATCATCAAGACTTATTTCAGAAAGATTATCACTTATGCTTTATTCTAGATGTTTTATGGTTTCAGCTTATATGTTCAAATCTTCAATTCATTTTGAGGTTTTTTTTGTTGTTGGGTTTTTTTTTTTTTTTTTTTTTTTTTTTTTTTTTTTTTTTTTTTTTTTTTTTTTTTTTGTGTGTGTGTGTATAGTGTAATATGCTGGTTGCACCAATTTACATTCCCAGTAACAATAAACAGGATACCCTTTTTCCCACATCCTTGTAGTGGCCCACTTTCATTCTTTTGCATATGGCTGTCCAATTTCCCCAACACCATTTATTAAAATTGTCCTTTCTACATTATGTATTCTTAGCTCCTTTGTAGTAATTGAGAACATACTAGGTGTACCAGTTAATAATGTAGATTTTTTTCAATAGATGGAGTTACACATATGTTGTTATATATATATGATTTGATATGTATGCTATTTTGTTGTATTGACAAGCTTCAAAACTTCACATGTCAAATTTGTTGAAGGTGCTAAACATCATAGATATTTTTATACTTAAAAATGTTGAATTTCATGCCAAAAAAAAAGAGCATTTGTGGGAAGTTTTAATTCACTACTTTAATTTGAAGAAAAAGTTATCATATACTTTGGGAAGCTTATGGTGAACATGCTCCATCTTCAGATACTTGTGACCGCTGGTTTAAATGCTTTAAGAGTAATGATTTTGACGTGAAAGCAAAGAAAAATTGTCCTTTTTACATTGTGTATTCTTAGCTCCTTTGTAGTAATTGAGAACATACTAGGTCAACTGAAAAAACTTGAAGACCAACAATTACAAGCATTATTAAAGATGCGTGTCAAACTCAAAAACAACTTGAAGAAAGATTAAATGTTGCTCAGCAAACACTTTCTGATCATTTACAAGCAATGGGAAAGATTTTAAAAGAAGGAAATCGGGTGCCACATCAACTGGGTTGATCCAGGTCAACCATCAACATGGACTGCAAGGCCAAATCACTTCAAAAAGAAGACAATGCTCTGTGTTTGGTGGGATCAGGAAGGTATAGGATATTATGTACTTCTAAAACCAGGTGAAACCATTAATACTGATTGCTATCAACAACAAATAATCAATGTGAACCACGCTTTGATTGTAAAATGACCAGAATTTTCCAGAAGACATGGCAAAGTAATTTTGCTTCATGATAACATACCATCACACACTTCAAAACCAGTTAAAGACATGTTAAAATATCTTGCTTAAGAAATACTAACCCACCCACTGTATTCACCAGACCTTGCTCCTTCAGATTACCACTTGTTCCAATTGATGGCACATGCACTTTCTGAGCAGCACTTCCAAACATACGAAGAAGTGGAAAATTGGGCCTCTGAATGATTTGCCTCAAAACAAGAAAAGTTCTATTGGGACGGTATTCACAAATTACCTGAAAGATGGGGGAAATGTGTAGCTAGCAATGGACATTAATTTGAATAAAGCACTTTCGATGTTTCTCTTTTCTTTGAATACAAAATCCACCATTATGAACCGGTACACCTAGTATGTGTGGTTGTATTTTTGGGCTCTCTATTCTGTTCTATTGATCTTTCCTGAAGATTGCTTTGGCTATTTGGTGTCTTTTTTGGTTCCATATAAATTTTAGAATTGCTTTCTATTTCTGTGAAAATACTACTGAAATTTTAATAGGGATTATGAATCCGAATATATGATAGCTCTGGGTAGTATGAACATTTTAATTCTTCCAACCATGAGCATGGATTACTGATTTATTTGTGTTTTCTTCAATTTCTTTCATTAATATCTTAGTTTTCAACATTCATATCTTTCACCTCCTTGGTTAAATTTATTCCCAGGTATTCCATTCTTTTTGGTGCAATTGCAAATAAGATTGTTTTCTTAATTTCTCAGTTCATTGTTTGTATAAATAAATGCAACAAATTTTTCTGTATTGATTTTGTATCCTACAACATTATTGAATTTGTTAGTTTTAATAATTTTTGATGGTGTCTTTAGGTTTTTCTAGATATCACATCATCTGCAAGTAGTGAAAGTTCTACTTCTACCTTTCCAATTTGGATGCCTTTAATTTCTTTTTATTGCATAAGTGTTCGTGCTAGGACTTCCAAAACTATGTTGAATAAATGTGGAGAGAGTGTCCAATCCTTGTCTCATCCCTACTCTGGAAAAAACCTTTCAGCTTTTCACCATGGAGTATGATATAAATTTTGTTTGTTGGAAGTTTTGATTACTGATTCAATATTCTTGTTAGTAGTAAATTTGCTCAGATGTTCCATTTCAGAATATAATTCAGTATTGGTAAGTTGTATATTTCTAGTAATTTATCTATTTCTCCTAGGATGTCCTATTTACTGGCATATAATTGTTCATAATACCCTCCTATGGACCTTGATATTTCTGTAGTATCAGTTATAACATCTTTTTCATGTCTGTTTACTTATTTAAGTCTCTTCTCTTTTTTCTCTTGGCGAGTCTAGCTAGCATTTTGTCAATTTTATGTTTTCAAAGATTGAGCTTTTAGTCTCACTGATCTTTTTCTATTGTTTTTTTAAGTCTCTACTTCACTTATTTCTGCTTGAATCTTTATTTTCTTCCTTCTAGCTTTGGTCTTTGTTTTACTTTTTTTTTAGTTCCTTGAGATGTAAAGTTAGATTGTTTGAGACTTTTCTCATTTCTTGAAGTAGGTATTTATAACTATACACTGCGTTTTCTGCATACCATAAATTCTTTTATGTTACATTTCCATTTTCTCTTGTCTCAAGGTATTTTTTGATTCTCTTTTGATTTTTTCTTTGGTTGTCAGTAAAATGCTTAATCACCACCTATTTGTGAATATTCCAGTTTTCTTCATGTAGTTTATTTCCAGTTTCATACCATTGTGGTCAGAAAATATGCTTGATATGATTTCAATTCTCTTGAATTTATTAAAACTCGTTTTGTGGCCTAACATGTGCTTTATCTTGTAAAATGTTATGTATATAGTTGAAAAGAATGTGTATCCTATTCCTTTTGGATGGAATGTTCATAACATTGTTATCAATTTAAAATAGACTGTGATAGATATAAGCTGTTATCAGTATATGTAAGGCTCATAGTAACCACAAAACAAGAACCTATAGTAAATACTTAAAAGATAAAGAAATCTAACCATACCACTAAAGAAAGTGAGCAAAGCACAGAGAAAGAGGACAAGAGAAGAAAGGAAGAGAGAACTATGAACACAGCTAGAAAACATTTAACAAATGGCAATAAGCTCAAACCTATGGGCAATTACTTTATATGTAAGTGGACTAAATTCTCCAATAAAAATACACAGAATGACTAAAAAATAAAATCTACTTATACGCTGACTATAAGAGACTGTCTGTCTATCTATCTATCATCTATCTATCTATCTATCTATCTATCTATCTATCTATCTATCTATCTCTTTACTAGAGGCCCAGTGCATGATATTAGTGCACAGGCAGGGTCCCTAGGCCTGACTGGTGATGAGGGCCAATATGTGAGGCAACCAGTGGGGTGATTGGGGAACCCCTGCTGGCACCCATCTTGGCTGGCCTGAAGCCTGCAGGCTGGTGGCAGCTTCTTATTGAGCATCTGCTCCCTGGTGGTCTGTGTATGTCATAACGACCAGTCATTCCACTATTCAGTTGATTTGCATGTTAGGCTTTTATTATTATAAAATTTAGTTTTAAAGTAATTTTTATTTTGGTTTTTAATTCTTACCCAAAGACATGCTTTTACTAATTTTTTAGAAAGAGAAAGGACATTGATGTGAGAGTGAAACATCATTCAGTTGCCTCCTGCATGTACCTCAACCAGAGATCAAACCTGCAACTTGAGTATGTGCCCTGACTTGGAATCCAATCCACCACTTTTGGTGTATAGAACTATAATCCAACTAACTGAGCCATACCAGCCAGGGCAAGAGACATACTTTAGATGTAAATACACACACAAATTCAAAGTGAAGGGATGGAAAAAGATATTCCTCACAAATGGGAATGAAAAGAAATCAAGCGTAGTTATACTTATACTAGACAAACTTTAAAGCAAAGACTGTAATAGAAAAAGAAGGGTGTTAAAAACAAAAAACAAACAACAAAAACAAAACAAAAAGAAAAGAAGGGTATTATATAGTGAAAAAGAAGTCTATCTAACAGGAGGATATAATATTTGTAAATATTTATTCACCTAAATAAGAGCACTTAAATTTATGTAAGGCAAACATTAAAAGGTAAAAGGGAGAAATAGACAGCAATACAATATTAATAGGGACCTTAATACCCCACTTATATCAATGAATGAAGGTCATTCAGACAGAACAATAAAGAAACATCAGCCTTAAAGGACATGTAATATCAAATGAACTTAACACATTTTTATAAACATTTCATCCAAAAGCAACAGAATGTACATTTAGCTTTCATAACTTCCCAGGATGTATTTTCAATCTATTCCCAGAGAGAACCATTTTGTTAGTTTGTTATGTATCCTTCCAGAATTTCTTTATGTACATCCAAGGAAATGTGAACTATATAAATATTTATATCCCCCATCATTACACAATAACATTGTATTATATACACTGAGCTTATAGTTTTCATTTAATAATTTAACTTAGCTCTATATCTAAATTAATACACAGAGTTCCCTAATTTTTTAAGCAGCTGCCTTGTCCTGTAATTTACTTAAGAAGTCATCTATTAACAGGCATTGAAGTTGAGTCCAATCTCTTGCCATTGCAAGCAATGCTGCACACAATGTTTTGCACCTGTGTGGACTCATCTGTAGAATACATTTGTAGAAGTGGAATTACTAGGTAAAAACATACAGGAATTTTTATTAATAGGTTGGGGGAGGAAGTAAGAGAAAAAGAAGCACAAAGAAAGAGCACAAATATAGAAATATATTAATAAAGCTAAATCAATGAAGAGAGTAAGTGCTTACTAATACTACTTTATCAACTCTTGCACAGATTTGGAGATTATTCAAAATAAAAAGTTGGCAAAAAATTCAAATTATAACTTCAATGATCTCATTTTATATAAATGATAGAATCGACTCTTAAAGAAACAAAGTGAGTTTAACCAAAGTCTCTCTCTTTGATAAATTAAGTGCCTTGATTATGTTAATGGAATGCAAAAACAAATACATGAAGCAAAAATGTTGCGTTCCTACAAAGACAAGAAGGCAAACCGGAGATTGGAAAATCCACTTGAGTGTCAGGTGCTGAGCTAACATCTTTTCTCTGCCTTTTCTATGTCTAGATTAGCTTGGGCACTATTGACATTCTGGGATGATGCTTTGTTTGGGGATGTCTGGTGCATTGTAGGATATTAGCAGTATCATTGGTCTCTACCCACTGGATGTCAGTAGGCCTCCCCCTCTTCCTCTGTCTACACATAAATGTAAGTGGGGCTTTAGGATCCCCTGCTATTATTGCATTGTTCTATACTTGGCTGTAAAAATAAAAAATGTCTCCAGACATTGTCCGCTGGGGAGGAAGGGAAAGCAAAAAGCCTACTTTGGAGTACCACTGGTGTACAGGGCACTGACCCTCATTCCTCTAGATCAGCTTAAGCTGGAGAGACCTCCCTGAAATACAGATTTTAACTGCGAATGACTAGACTCTGGCTTTAGAGAAGCCGCTGATGCCTCCCTAAACTCACTTATGTTATTACAAGTTATGGAAATTATAAACTAAGGCAACTTCATCCCCTTTATTTTCATACTTAATATCTATTTAGATGAGCCATTAAATATTAATATGAATGAAGTCAGTGTTTTTGAAAGTAAAGTATTATGGATGCCTAATATTGGAATCACTTTGCTAAAAGATGATGTGTTCCTATGAAATGAATAATTCTGATAAAGACACAATTTAGAAATTCATCCTTAACATTGCTACTTTTACTGCCCTGACCTTGGAAGATTGAGGTGAAGTGTGATTGCACTAGAGAAATCATATTACTTCCTGTCTGCAAATATTCTGGAAGACATACACCTACAACTTGGTATTTACCTTGGGCTAGCAAACTAAGAATAACTTGGTTCTATAAAAAGGCAGTGGTTAGCAGAAATTCCTCTTACATGTGAAACCACCATTTTTGCAAAGTTTCAGTTGTCGGCTTTAGGAATCTTCAGTACAGTTAACCATCTGTATGCATGGGTTCCACATCCATGGATTCAACTAAAGATAGACCAAAAATACCTGGGGGGAAATGCTGTGGTGTTGGTGATGTGTACAATGTAGTTAGGCGTATGATTGTGGTATCTGTACTGAGCATACACAAACTCTTGTTTCTTGTCATTATTTCCTGAACAATATACTATAACAGCTATTTACATAGCATTTACATTGTATTAGATATTATACGTGACCTAGAGATGATTTAAAGTATATGAGCGGATGTGTATAGTTTATATGCACATACAATGCTATTTTATATGTGGGGACTTGAGCATCTGTGGATTTTGGCATCCACAAGGGGTCCTGGAATCAATCCTCTGCAGAAGTCAAGGGCTGACTGTATGAGAAAACAAAAAATGGTGTTTTCTGCACTTTGAGCAACTCCTCTGAGAAATCTATTTCCATCGAAATTAATCTACCACTCTACATTTCTTTTAATATGATAAACAACGTGGTGATAATATTTGCCAAATAGTCAATGTAGTTGTATTTGTTAAATGACATTCTGGAAGTCTATATTAGGCAGGTGGTATTAACCATAGGACAGCTATTGAATATGAATCTAGAGGTAGATACACCATATGAGTACTAATTGGAAGAGAAAGCTATATACATTTGTCAAACAGTATTTCAGTATTAAGCAATCAAAAGCATTCCATTAAACACTGATATTCAACAATTAGTGTTGAAATCATGAACAATATAATTTAAATGGGAAAGAAAGCACAAATGGTTAGGTTTTATCTACTGTGGTTTAATGTTCATTCTATTAAAAATAATTTTATAAATTAGTATACATTCTAATAAAGCAATCATAATGTTCAAATAAACGTAAAATACTTATTCAGTTATTTAAAGACAGGCTCTCAGAGTGATGTCTGATTTCTGTAACTGTCATTCACAGTAGCCTGAACTGAGCCTGTGCTAGCTTGGACAGACACAAAGCAAATTTTTGCATGTGAAAAACAGAAGGAATTGATAAGTAAGCACCCTGTTCTCATGGAGACCTTGAGCTGAGCCATAGGAAGCTGATTAGATAAGTGTATACCCCAGACGGCCACATGTCAGCTCCTTATCTGATATAAACAGTGACAAATGGGAACACTGGAAGCATATGCACCGGGAATTAGCAGAATAATGAAATAATCTCCTGCTCTCTGGACTTAGGCAAAATTGTATTTTCACAGAAAGAAATCAGGTACATTTACTAGATTATATTGATAATTATGGTTAAACCACGGGAAAATCATATGAAATACAAAACATAAAACCTGTGTAGCAGTAAAAGCAAAAGCGTCAAACAATTCTACCCTTTCTTAAAGACCACCGACATCAATAAACCCACGAGGAAATGCACATGAACATGCTTCCAGGTACGTGCAATTTACATTTTGTTTCTCATGTTATACACAAAACATTTTTACTCTGATTACAAGCTGTAAGGATCAAAGCTGAAGACACCCTTTAACAAGGGTGCTTGCAATATTATTTTGATCTCATCATTTGAATTTGACAGTTACTACTTCTGTGATATATGAGACTTGAAATATGGACTAGAACATGGACTAGAGTGCTTTTGAAACTGTGTATATAAAATGCTTGTTCTGTGCTATATTCTCAAAGTGGTTAAAAATACAAAAGCATGGCATGAATGTCCCATGTTCATGGCATTGTGAGCTTTGCCATTGGGCTTCAGAACCTTTTGCACACAGCGCTCCTGCCAGTCCTAGCAATCAGTTAGTTGACACGTAAGATAAAAACCCATCTAGCTAAAGGATAACATTGTTATAATTTCTAATATCAGTATGAACCAATAATTGGATCTTATAAGATGAAAGACCAACTTACAGAGAACCTCAGAAACATCAACTATACAGTTACAAATTTATTTTGACTAAATATGTTTAAAAAGCCCTTAAGAAACTACAAACTTTATAAAATTAATTATACTTTGCTTTATTTTTCATTGTGTTTAAATCACTGACACAGTAAGAAAGGTCAGATTTTATTATCTATATTCACACACAAAGAACAACAGATGGGCTTTTCTGAGGATTTTTCCCTAGGGTCCAATAAAAAGGAAGCACTTTCTTACAATCAAAGATAGCATTAGGTGGAATGGAGAAACGGACTACCTTACAAAGCAGTTAAGTGAGCTCACATCCACAAAACCTTTATTTAAGACAATGGTCATCTGACTGGGATACAGGAGTGCAGTGTGCAGGTCTGAGTGAAAAGGTGGATAGATGACTTCTAAGGTCGCTTCCCACCCTAACACTCTGTTATCTGTGGCAGAGTGTCTGGATAGATTATAAATGTTATTATTCACTCCAGATACATGAGCTAATATTGTACAATTACATTCCCAACAAAGTTTTATATTACTTACCTCCGCAACTTTGAGAAATTCAGACACGCGTGTCATTCTCGTTAGAAATCGTTTGTAAATTTCTAGAGCATCTTTACATTGTCCTTTCTTCATTTCAAAAAACTTTTCTAGAACAGACAGACAAGCATTTTTAAAAGAGTATTATAAGTGTTTATAAATACCATTACTTAAAATTGAAATTAGTGTTTGAATCAACATGGCACTAAAATCTGTAAGAAGTATTAATGCACCTAAGCAAGGGGACTGCAGGGATTTAAAATGGTTCTTGTCCTACGGTGTCTCACAGGAAACAATAAAAATACAGTAACATGTGAATTATCAAACAGGTTAAATTCATGATCCATACCTACCAGCTTTCTATTTTGGAAAATAGCATCGAATTCTTTGTGATAACAATCTTAAAAGTAATGAATGACTGTATTGAACTGTATCCTTATTTCCTTACTAGCTCACTCTTAACCAATAATTTATATATCATAAAGCAATAACCTATAAACTTCCATGAATTAAATAATTCTCTAGATGTCTACACTCTACATAAATAGATACTTCTTTTAGTGGTTATAAATCATTTCTTTCAAACAATGTATGCTTTAGTTATAAGATTGTGAACTTTTGTGGAAAAACATATGGTTTACCAAACACTTCATGACTCTATAATCAAGTCCTCTTTCTCAACCGGTAGCTTTCTAAACAGAAAAACAGAGGAAGTTTGATGTTCTCTTGTGTCCTCCCAAGATTGGACATCACAGTCATTATGGTACCATCACTCCATTACAACTGCAGCATGATAGCATGCTTTCTCCACACCGTTTTGAGGAAAATTCGCTCTTCATCAGTGTTTTTGCCCGCCAGTCTTTCAGTCCATAATTACTGACACTGCAGTTGCAGACATGGTAGGCCATTGTCTACAACAGCTCCCAGGCAACTCTGGATCATAACCAATGGCTTGGTGTCATCATTATTTTATATCTGCACTTGGTTAAACACATGCTATTTTTATATTCTCTCACCCTTTAAAGTTCTTGATTTCATTCAGCATGTAATTTTACTACCTCAAAGTATTTTTAATTTTCTCAAGAAAGGTTTCATAATATATAATTACACAAAGAACTAATTATTAAGGGTAGCTACTCATTACCTTCTGTTGACAGTCTTTTCGTAATTTTACTTTTAGCATAGACCACCCCTGCAGGCTCTTCAAGAGAAGCAAAGGGATTGAAAAAATAAACACATACTGTTTCCTACTTATTAGGATTTGAGAAGAAAGCAAGCTTTTCAAATAAATGGTCAAAGCTAAGGATATTTCCTTTATCCATGCTGTCCTCTTTTTAGATAGGATCATGGTGCTATAAGGAAACAAGTAATTTTTGAAAAAAAGGACTTATTCTGAGAAACTATACTTTCCTTTTTTCTTGTTATACAATCTTCATATAAACAATTCCTTCAAAATATCTAAATTACTTTTGTTTATTATAATCTGTTTACTTCTTTGCATTGGGTCTTTAGCAATAACACAAAAAGAAAAAGAAAACAAAAATAATCTCAATTTCCTTTTAAAACCAATGCCTCAAAATTTTAAGCAAATTTTCTCTGCTTCCTTTGGATGCTTTTAAAATTGCCTCTATCATGGTAATTTAGGATTCATCAACAAAAGAGATTCAATCATCACGGTTTTAGGTCATAAGCCCACAACTATTTCTATAACCACGGTAATGACGATGAAAGGCAACGTGCACTGACATATGCAAAATTGTGAGGGTTCCCTGTCCCCTTAGAGACCAGGACAGGCTCCAAAGAAATTAACACGTTTCACAGAAGGTATGCATCACCCAGAAATGAGCCTCTGTCTTTCTTTCATATTAAAGCTAACATATATTGGTTTTCAGTATTTGAAATGATCAAATTCTACATTCATCACATAAATGTTTGTAAATAAAGTACTGATAAATCCCCTGTCATGTTAGTATTCCCTTTCACAAGTAACTGTCCTAGGAAAGAAGCCACATGAAAAGGAATCTCATCCCTGAAAGACAAACCAAGGCTGTGGACGTGGACATCAGTCAGGAAGGGAAGCATCTTCTAACTTGAACATCAGAGTGTCAATATAGATCAAATGTTTGTGAAGGTTTCTGGCACCAATATTGATTTCAACATTAGATGCCAAGAATTGGTCATGAGGTCCTTGATTAAAACGAACCCTCAATATATTTAAGTTAATTCCTAGCATTATGTAGTAAACAGAAAACATATCTGTCTGGAAATACTTAGGATTCTAAACATGCCTATATTCTAAAGTATTATTTTCACAAGAGCCATTTGTCAATGCCGAACGAAGAGCACTCACACCAGAATGTTGTTGGGCAAGAATACTAGTATACCCCCTACCACTTTGGAAGAGACGGGTCTTGAATATGAAAAGGTGTAACTCTCCTCCTTTTCTGCTCCTAATTATGGCGAATAGACTGTCTTTTTCAAATTAGATGAAATAAAAATATGTACCAAATGGTTATTATTTTAATAAAAAGGAAAAAAATGCATTCTTACTATAATCAATCAGTGAATCCAACATAAAGGGAAAGTAGAGCAATATTTAAGTAGCTGTTTAAGACAACAATAGAGGAGGATCACAGCTTAACATGTTTAATTGTCACATGAATTATAAGAGGCATTATATTGAATGTTCTTCAAGCGGAAGTGGGAATTAAACAGGGGTCCGCTGGTGAGAGAGGATGAGAATGAATCAACTGGGTTGTGCATTTGAGTAAGATGAGCAAGTGAGGTTTTATATTTAAAAGTCTAATTATAAATAAACAGGAACAAGGAGATTAGGAAGGGTAAATTCAAGAGTTCAGTTTTAGATCTTGCTGAGTGTTAGGTAAGAACACAATATCTAAATTTAAGTGTCTACAAATAATAAGACATGTAAAACTAAAGCTCAGAATAAAGGTAAGAACCAACATACTAGATTTGGGACTCATCATAATGGAGATAATAGCTTTTCCAATGAAGAACACACAGAAACAGCAGATTGGTAAATAGCTAGAAAGGAACTTTAGCAAAAGCTCACATTTATGAGTAGGAAGGAAGAGTAAGATCAGCTAGCAAAAGAGAAATGGGAAAACATATCTTATTTGGTTTACAGATAAATTGTCCCACCTGAAATAAAGGCAGTATGGTTTTGAACTGCAATTATGGGCAGGAATCTTTCCATACTAAAGGCAAAATATCCAAGAGCCCTGTATTCGATGCTGGGATTGGCTCATCCAGCCCTCATTCTTTTGTTTTCTAGACTGATAAAAAGCCAGGGTTCTGCAAATTAGACCTGTGGGAGGCCTAGAAGGTGAAATTGAGGCAGAGCCATATTTATTGTACCTTTACACCTGTTTCTTACAAGTGATAAAGCCCTGGAAGTATGAGTTTATCAGCATCATTGCACTGTCTGCCATCCACCTTAGGGGTTTTGAGGAGTAATTGTTATGATTGCAGACACTCGACATGACTCCCTAATCCTTGGAGTATAGCTTCAGGCGTCCATTCTTCTGCTTTCTAGGGCTGCAAGGCAGTTGGGGTGGTAGCAGCAGCGACTTTCTTTGAGCACACCTTAAAGTGGTGGCCTTAGTAGTAGCTCCCCTAGATTCAGTAGTCATCTCATGAGGCTAAAACCAGTTCCTGCAATCTTCCAATAATTACATAACTACCTAACTCCCTGAATTAAACCTCCTTTTATTTACAGTATGTAGGGTACTTTCTGTTTCTAGAATAGGTATAGTGTTTAATAAATGAAGTGGCTGTAGAAATCAGACCCTCAAAAATGTTAAAGATGGGAATCTTGGATTAGATATGCAACTTGATTGGCTTTAATGGCAGCAATGTCCATGGGCAACTATTGAAAAATTAGATTCTCATAGGCTGGGCTGCATAGGAGAAAAATTATTACTTAAATGATCACCTATGGTTTTCTGAAATGAGCACCCAGAATTAAGCTTATCAGAGCGAGCAGCTGCTGGGATAGAGATCGCCATGATGGGAACAAGGCAAACACAACTGTGGGGTGAGGGGCTGCTTCTGACTCCCCTAAAGAGCTTACAAAGGAAAAATGACAGCTCAGGATTTTAAATTATGGATGCAAGGTTCCATTCAGACCGTGATACTTCGAGCTGGCCTAAAATAACCTTATCTCTTGCAGACATAGGACTGTCAGAGCTGAACGTCAGATGAGTGTCTAATTCTGTGAGTTGCTGAATTATAACATATGTGGGTAAGCTAAATTTCCAGCCTCATCATGTTGTCCTTTGTGAAAATGAGGGATTTTATTAGAAAAGTGAAAACAAAACAAAGCACTTGGGTAGATTCATCCAACAATGAATCTATCCTTGCTGGAAAAAGCTTTTCCCTATGAGTCAGAAGAAGCTGGTCCTGCCTTGCTTAGAGATCCTATAATCAACCCCTTTCATCAGAGAACGAAGATTCTCCTCATACCCTATCCTTCTACTTCTTATCCCTTTTCTTTTGTCAACTGCCTTGACAGAATAAAATTAGAATCCAGCAAATCCTGCGTGTCCCGGGGAGACAAGCACAAAGTTGGACCCAGGAGGCAAAAACACACATGCTCCAAGAAGTACAAGAGTTTGTAGATTTATGTTGGCAGGATGATTGCCAGACAAAATGAAAGATACTGACTTAAATTTAAATGGTAAATAACATAATGTTTAGCATGAGCATGTCATAAATATTGCATGGTACTTATTAATACAAAAAGAGTCATTCATGTTGATCTGAATACAAACTTAATGAGGCATCTTGCATTCCCCCCCCTCCTGAATCTGTCAATCCTAATTGATAAAAACCGAGAGAACTGGAATGAATTCTAAAGGTCTGAGCAGGAAAGAAGGCATATTACATTAGAGTGAATAACATCATTGATAACACTGATTTGGGTAAGCATACAAAACACGTGGATTCAAAATGCTAGCCTGACCTGAACATTCTATATTGGCCCCTCTTGCCCTTTTGGCGGAGAAGGACCCTCTTCTCACAATCCAATTGCCCACAGCTGTTGCCTGAGCTTTCTGTTCATACTGAGGTTGAAGCCTCATGTAGCTGGTACCATGGACCTGTCTCTCACCCAGTAGAGTGAGCTGGGCCCTCCCTGGAGAAGAAACCTGGGTTCCCTAAGATATGTGATCAGTGCTGGGCCCCACCAGCAGGTGAGGAGATCCCAAGGCAGGTGCTGGGCATGGAGGCCATGGGGGCATAGGCTAACAAAGAGACAGAACTGAATCTTGCATCACTCTGCTTGGCCCTGGAGGATAGCTGGTTAGCCAGAGTCAGGAAAGATTCCTCAGGGGAGGAACAACCTAAGACAAGCACAGTCGCAGAGGGATCATCAGGAAAGAACTTGGGGTCAACAGAGGTGGGGCACAGACCCTTACCCCTCCAACTTTGCAGAGCCTGAACTCTCACCCCTTCTGAGGGAGGACTCCGACCCCTATGGTTGCTTCCCTTCCCATGCCCAGCTCAAATCGGGACCCAGGTAACAGACAGAGACTTGGCCGACAGCAGCTGCTCTCTCACTTCCAAAAGACTCCTAATATTTAAATTTTAAAAAGGGGGATAATAGGAGAATATCATGTAAGGAAAAATATCCTTTAAGTAAATTACATCTAGAAAATTTTTACTTTAGAAAATTAACTTTCATTTGTAATGCTAATAGAAAGACATCCATGAAAAACACACATGGTGTCAAAACAAGCCAAAGGAAAATCATTTGGGCAAAACATGAAAAAGGATCCCAAGTCAAATTTATAGAAAAGATTCCTTTATTAACTTTTGGTCAAGAATATGTTTGTATATTTTCAGAAAACAACTCCAAGATCATGTAGATTCCTGCAAAAGAGAGGAATGACAGGACTGCTCCAGCCATGAAGACAGAAGAGAAGCAGTCCAGAGATGGAAGACACTGATGATGCCTTGCCATACTTGCAGTCAGCAGCTGTGTGTTGCTGCAGGTAGCCCAGGACCAAACCAGAGAGGGTTGAACCTGCATTACCACCATTTGTCCACCATCCAGAACTGAAATATGATTGCTGACATGTACACATAAGGAACTGTTTGACATTGAAATTGGGACTCAAAAGAACTGTTGGCCCAGAAAAAAACTCACTACAGACTGATTCATTTGCCTCTCAGCAAAGCCATTATTGCTTGTCTCATTTTCGGTTCTTATAAGTGTATTACTAGTATCACATGATCTCATTCATCTACGGGAAATAATGAACAACATAAACTGATGAACAAAAACAGACCCGGAGACAGGGAAGCATCGATCAGACTGTCAAACCTCAGAGGGAAGGTGGTGGAGGGTGGGGGTAAGGAGGAGAGGTCAACAAAGGACTTGTATGCATGCATATAAGCCTAACCAGTGGTCATGGATAACAGGGGGGTGAGGCATGCGTGGGGAGGGGTTTGGGATGGAAATGGGGGAATGAGGACAAATATGTGATATCTTAATCAATAAAGAAATTTTTAAAAAAATGCTAGCCTAAGCATCTGGGAGGGACTCAAACACAGTGGCTCTCAAACTGAAGTCACCAGATGGGCAGCAACAGCACTGCTCAGACCTTAGTAGAAATGCAATTCTCAGGCCCTTCCCCAGACCTACAGAGTTAGAAACTCTGTGTTAGGGTCAGGCAAGCTGAATTTCAATAAGCTTTACATGTATTCTTAAGGAAGGTCTTAGAAACACATCCAAAGCACTTTTTTCTCATCTCCTGCAAAGGGACAAGGGAAAAAACAAAAACAAAAACATGCCCAGACTTTTTAGGGACACAGACTCTAAGCTGATGCTACTCCCTGGGGGCTCAAAATGTCACTTTCTGTTCTATCAATCTGAGTAGAGGCTCTATGGAGATTAGGTGATAAAAGAAAACTATATCCCAGTGGATGCATGAAACCATCTGCGGTTATTGCCCAGGTTTCCTGAACATATATTGTAGTTGGAATAGAAATACTTTGAAATTAGCAGTGTCCTCACAATGGTTTCCGAATTTCTGCAAAGATACAGGGCTAGCATTCCCTCATATCCCCAGTTAACTTGCATATCTGGTTTGTGCAAAAGATGCATGGATGGTAGAGAGAAATAGTAGGTTACTGTAAACTTAATCAGGTGGTGACGCCAACTTGCTGAGATCCAGAGGTGTTCTCCTTACCGGCATAAAATCAGCACAGCTCCTGACACCTGACAGGCAACTACCAAAGCAGAAAATTCTTTTTATCTCCAGCCAATAACCAGAGCTCATCATAAGTAGTTAGGTTTCATCTGCCAGTACACCCTCACTGTCTTATTTCAGGGATATCATCCTCTCTGGCTGTCATAAGCCCAGGGAATATCACTTTGATGACATTATTCTGATTGTATCTACTGGACAAGAATTTCAAGTACGCTAAGTGCCTTGATAAGATACATGCATATCAAAGGGTGAGAGGCAGAATCCATGAAAGTTCAGGGACCTACTACCTCAATGAAGTTTCTGAAGGTCCACAGGTCCCCTCCCTGTGAAAACAGATTGCTTCACCTTGCATCCCCTATAACCAAAATACAGGCAAAAGTTGTCTTTTTTTTGGAGGTGGCATATGCAATATGTGTGTGCTGCTCTCAACAGAATATCTGGTACAGTATCAAATATGAAGTGGAATCCCGATGGAAGGGAAGGCTCTGCAACAGCTCCAGACTGGAGTCACGTGGGCCTTTGCTCCTGCAGATCCAAAGGAACTCGAAGCGTCCGCAGCAGCTCTGAATGCTGCAGAACGCCCTGGCATGCTCCACTAGGAATTTGAGGAGCCTCTGGTGCTTTGGAGCAGAGCCATGTCCTCTTCGGATAGTAACTAATATCTTTTGGAAAAATTGCTCTTGGCTTGCTTCTAGATTCTGACCATAGAATATAGAGTAATCATGACACCTCACGTGTTTTTCTAATATACAAAATCACAAAGTTGGACAAGTGCAAAAATACTCCATCATCAAATAGAAGTGGTGTATCAGAGGTCAGCCTCAAGCAGATCCTGGATCCCATGCAGGTGTGAACATGGCTCATATTCCCAGTGCACCCCCTCTTCTGCACTGCCCTTTCTCCCTCAGACCATGCCTACGACCAGCTGACTGAGGGGCAATAGAACTTAAGCTTGGTTTACAGATGCTGGCACTAGTTGGAAGTAGTTTGCTAAATCATTATATCCCCACAGAGGGGTGACCTTGACAGTGAAAGAAATCTTTTATTTCAGGGAAAGCTTTAAGTAGTATATCTTCCTGATTTTTTACTTTATGTCAAAGGAAATATGAGGATACATATGGAAATATACAAAAATATGTGCAGTAACTAACTGCTGGCCTGTTTTACCAGAGACTTAAAAAAAATAAAATGGAAAGATTAGTGACAAGAGATCTGGACAACAGGTAATAGATGGACCACTCAGAATGAATGAAGATCATGAGACTATTTCTATCCCATGCAGGCCAAAGGCAACCAAAAGACTCTCAGTAATCAGGGAGTAAAGGGACTCCATAGACTGATGAACAAAGTGCCACTGCTAAATCTTCAGTCTGCCAATACCCGAGATCAATGCTGGGTTTCCCCTTGGCACCATACTCCAGGGAGAATGGAGTCATCCACAAAGTAATAGGATAAGCATGGATTCCTAGGGGTGAGAGCAGTATTCCTCTATACCATCACAGACGGTTTATCCTGTACATGGATCTATCATCTCTGCCCATATTGCTCTGCCAGCACCACCATCTGTGGAATTACTCACCATCATCGTATCTCACACAATACTGCCTCTATTTTTACTGCACACGAAATGAGACAACAGACTCCACAGAATCCATCAGTCTTAACATGAATCCCATCCATCCAGAAGTGGCTGGGCTTACATAATGATGGGATAGCTGGCAGAAGAATCCATTTCTAACCTACTCTAGGAATATACCTTAAGAAGCTGGGGATTATAGTGTACACTCCGAACCATTGATCACTTCACAGGTCCAGGAACCTGGGTGCTAGACTGGCCCCTCTCACTATTGTACCGACTGAGGTGGCAGTGGCTGCTTGTTTCCTGCACATCTCCAGAGGTGGCATCACAGGGAGTTTTTTAGCAGAAGGGAGCAGTTATTTATCATTATGGGACTTGTTCTGAGAGGCAATGCTTATAACCTACTCTCTTCGTCATTCTGAAATTTTGTAAGCACCAAAATCCTCTTATGGAATCCCTTCCTGCCTAAAACATCTAGACTATTTCCTGTTCCCTGAGCTGAATCCTTAGATGTAAGAATACTCAGGGGAATGTGACCAGAATGAATGGCATATTTAGATTTTCATGTATGAAGTCTGTGATATCCAAATCTTTGCATCTGATACAGTCTTTATTCAAACATCATTCAGTAGTCTACTTACCAAGTAGGTTAATAACGCCATCATTGTAGCAAGCAAAAAGTTTGATAAGATCTTTGAAAAGAAGCATAAATGCAGCATTTATAACACCATTTGTTAGCTCATTTGGATGCACCTAGAAGAAAATGAGAAGTTAATATGTTAAATTGTATCATCAGTTGACAATTTTTCTCAGTGCATATTAAAGTGTCTCAAATGATTACTAAGAAATTCACATCCCTATTTTACAAATGCTGTGTAATTCTCTTAGTAACCCTACCAATATCAAAAGATGGATCACATTTTTCTTGCTTTGAGTCAATGAAGTTAGTCCTATCAATTACAAGGCATACATATACTCTATTTGATCAGTAATCCATAGATGGATAATATCCACCTTTTGCACATCTGGTCTTTTGTTGCTTTTACATTTTTTTATTACATTCTTCCACCTCCCCTATATATGTTATCTGTGTAAGGGTTCAGGTTCCAGGGCCTGCAGTAACTCAGCAAGGAAGCACAGCGTGGGAAATAGATACCTTATCAGCAACCCCTAAAGCAATTCTTGAGAATCATAGCATTTACTCATCCACCAAATACTCTAACCACCAAAATAAAGAAGAAGAATTTCTCCTCATTCCCAAATCCTCTGGGGTGTGTGTGTGTGTTTGTTTGTTTTTCACCTTTATAACTTTTCTCCTTAGGACAGTATTATCGAAGGGAAGAAAAGCAAAGAAAAATAAATGTTCAAAAAGAGAAAAAGATAAGCATCAATTGACAATACCTAGCTAAGTCCTTACTATAAAATCTATCAAAAAATACATAGTTTGCTGCTTTTACTGAAATGTCACAGAAATTGGGTATTGTGACCAGAATGCAACTATAAAGTAAATCATATTGTTGTAACAGAAATTTTAAATTATTAATAATTGAGGAAAATAGTTTTAAACAACCACCAAAAGAAAGAAAAGCTAACAACGTGAGTTAAAAATTTTACTACATGTTAGAATACTTTATTTTCATGAATTAAATGTTCATTTAATTAAACTTATTTTGAAATAACTATAAATCCATATGCAGTTGTAAAAAATAGAGATTCCCAGGTACCATTCACCCAGTTTCTGGTAACATTACAACACTATAGCATAATACCACAGCTAGGATATTGGTATTGATACAATCCACAAATCTTATCCGGATTTCCCCAATTTTATTTGTGTTCCACTGTGTGTACACGTTTAGTTCTATATAATCTTACCACAGCCAATACATAGGAATGGTTTCAGAGAATAGCCAGGAAGAAGGACCAGGACAAAACAGAGATAATTCTCTTTGGTGGGTGGTGTCATTTAGATGGTCTGTATAAAGTGGCTTCTAACAGCAGGCGGAGCCAGCTGCCTGCAGGTACATTTTGCACTACATTCTGTCAAAGACAACAGGAAACAGCCATCCTCCTCCAAACCTGGGGTTCCAAGAATGCATCACTCACATTTTCCCAAGACTTAATAAATACCTGGTAAACTGCTGGGACGATCTGCACAATTATCTCCATTGCACTAACAGCTTCAACGAAGGGCTTAGCTAAGGTAAATGAGGGAGATCTCAATCTGCTTCCAGCTTTACCTGAAGCCCACCTTCAATGAAAGACAATCCTGACTGTGCAAGAAACACCTGCCAGTGAGATACGTACGTCAAATTCCAGCAGTGCATCGATCTGTCCCTGCAGTATTGGCATACTCTTTAGTAGTTTTTCTGGAACCATTGTTCTCATTACACCATCAGCCCTACAGGTTTTTAAAAAGAGAAAAAGAGAAAACTTCCTTGTACATGAAAAATTCAAGACCACAGACGTTGTTCTAAGCTGTTTCCCCCGCTGTTTCCTTGTTAACCAGGTGGAATGCTTTTGAGACATGAAGAGGCTGTTGTTGACCCTGCTCTCTGTACTACTTCCTCTTATCCATTCTTATTCTTCAACCACACAGGCAGCAAAGGAAGAGAGCCATGTGGTCTGCATATTTATTGTAGAAGCCAGTTGAATTTCTAAATGGATTCTTTTAAATATTTAACCTAGATAATAGTATTCAAAATATAAGTTTCCTAAATGCCAGTTTGTTTGGTTTCTGAGAAAGAGAGAAAACATGTCATGGAAGTCTTCAAATCCTGTAGGCCTGGGAGTCCAGATGTTAGACTATGAACCATCAGTGGAGAAAAATGCATGCTGACAGGCACAGTTTGGCCAAAAAGAGGTAAGTGTTTCACTCGCCACACAGAATGAAACTGGAGGTGAGTGCCGGAGGGTGCCTCAGAGCAGGCAATGAACCCTGGACCCACCGCTGATGGAGCCCCTGCATCCAGGGATGGTCAAGAAGTGGCAGTCCTGCAATGGGTGAGGAGAATGTGATGTGAACAGGCCGATGATGGCAATTATTTTCAAGGTCTTTCTCACTTCAATGGTAGGAAAAGTATCCCAAAGTGTCCTGATGTGCATAAAAGGGTGCAGAAGTTTCTGAGAAGGTGTGGACTTGTGGTGGAGAGGCCACGACTCATCTGAGAACATTAACAATGATTGCCCAGGGCCATGTTAGCAGGCACAGGAAGGTTCATGGACTAGAATCATCTCTAACACGAAGGGGTTGAAGTAAGAATCTTCATTTTATAAATGTTCACCCACAAGAAACTAACTTATTTTGAATAAGCAAGCTTATTATTGCTCATCACCATGATTTTAAAAGTTCGAAGCTAAGGCTGGGCAAGCTATTAGAATAGAGTTAAATTTTTTGTGGTTCCCTGAAACTAAAATATTAAACCTTCTACAACACCTTGTCATTTTTTCAGGTTAGAAAAATATCACAAGATTTACACAAATTTTTGATTGAACATTTCGGATTAAACTCAAATATCTATTTAGAAGGAAATAAATGTTAATTAAGAATTAAAATGTTTTTGTGTTTCAATGAGGCTTTCTTAATCAAAAATTAGTATTAATAACTAGTTCAATTATGGTGTGTGTGTGTGTGTGTGTGTGTGTGTGTGCGCACGCACGCGCGCATGTGCAATACCAGCGCGGTATTACTTCTCAAAAAGAGATCTCCACCATGTACACAGTTCAGTTTAACCTCAATCAAAACACATTGAAATAAGTATTCTCAACTTCAGTCACTGCTCTTTTAAATATATTTTAAATTCTCTCCATTTAAAATTAAATATATATATGAATTTTGAATTGATTTTAATAAACAAAATGTTATGCCAGAGCATCATGTCAGATTTTATGCATGATATAGAAAGCAATGCATATTACAACCTCAAGGCTAACTTCTATAATATTATTGAGTTTCTTTTTCAAGCATTTGTAAACAGGGTCTTCATAATGAAAATTAATTAAAATAAATTAAGTATGCTTTCAAAAACTTTTTCTGCTCAAATAAATAGGAGAAAGAAACAACATACCCTTTCTTCACCCTGGCAAAATCAAATGCCATCTGTCTGTAAGAGAAAGCCTTTTCATTTAAGTATCTACTATAGCGCCTGATGAAGGTAGACATATCATAACCTGGGGAAGGAGCGGAGAAAATAAAATAATTAATAAAATACCTTCAATTGTGCTTTGCTTAGTACCAATTTCTTTTAACTCCCCAGTGTAAATAATTCTAGGATAGAGGTCAGTAAGTGTATCAGACAAGCCTCATTTAAAACACTACTGCAGTCTTCGGCCATAACACCCTGAACGTGCCCGATCTCGTCTAAAAGACTACTGCAGGCAAAAGTGCTTTTGCCATGAGACATTCCAAGACTAATCAGTTTCGTTATGCTATCACCCTTGAAAAGAATGTCTATTCTGATTTTTCCTTGCAGTTTTGTTCACTGTTTCAAATAACAGCATGTTTTAGACTTAATATGTGCAACTCTCTGAGAACTCTCCACTTGCTTGGTGTCCCTGCCTTAGATGTAATAGCAACCAACAAGTATGATGAATGAACAGATGAATGTCATTTGAGTTCTATTCATTTATAAAGAACACTCCTTCAGGACTGTTACCTGTTTTTTAAATTGGGAAAGTACCTTTCATTTCACTGCTTCTTGCACCATTATAAACAAACAACTGTGGGTCTAGCACAACTACTGTTACTATTTAAGGTAAACACTAGAAAGACAAAAATAAAATTTACATAATTTACATGCTGAGTTATTTTAACAATGAGATATTTAAAAACTAGTATAAACTAGCTATATTCAGGGTGTCCCATAATTATTCACTCAAAGTGTACATATACTTTGGGTTAAATGTGAAAAGAAAGAAATACCAATTGAGCTATCAAAAAATGGATGTACATCCTATACTTTTCATTTTTTCTTAAACACACAGTTATAATGATTTTGTAATAATAATTTCATTTCAAAAATAAAAATAGACACAAGAAACATTAAAAAGAAAAAAAAAAGATAAGACATAAATATTCTCACCATGGGATCCACTTTTGTCCAAAAAATTGCTGAGATTGAATAGTGTATTTCTAGAGGCCAAATACTGAATAAATCTCTAAAAAACAAAAATTAGAATCAAACACCAATGTTCTCAAATCATACTTTTAATTTGTGATACTAAAGGGAATTTTTACTTTTACAAATTGTCACTCTTTTCTTTCACTCAGTTATAAATCTTCCTAGTCTCCTGACTTTCTCTGAAGTAGGGAAAGGCCTTAATAATACTGAGTTAGAACTAAATTGTATGATTTTTTATTTCTAAATATATTAGAAACACTATAATTTAATAAGATTCAGTATGCATCCTATACAAAGTGGGAAATATTTTCCAAAATTAAACATGTTTAATTTTGGAAATTCTAATATTTTAATTATAATAATTAATTCTAATATTTTCCAAAATTAAACATGTTTATGAAAGCAAGTTTCACTGAAAGGCACAAAGGAATAATTCCTATGGAAAAAAATAATTGTTCCTTTACCCTAACATTTTTGCCCACTAATACATTGACATGGTAAATACATTTAGATACCAGTGATACTGAATTCTTAGATATCTCTAATAAAATGTCTAACCACATTTGCTTTTTGAAAAATAGCAAAATGGAAGATTAAAATTGTACTCTAGAAGAATGTGAACCAAGATTTCCTCTTCTTTTTCTGCTAATTAGTGAAAACCCAAAGGGCCTTGAGTCATCATCCTCCTCTTCCACAAAAGCCTCATCCCCCACCAAAAACAGACGCGTTTACTCAGTTTACCTCATTTCCATGCACCATGAGATGATGTGTTGTGACTAAAGCTTTAAATACAACCACCCAGCTACTGTTCGTGGCTCGCTCAAAGAGCGTGTCGGCCATCTGAGGAATATTAACGTTGGTCTCATTGGTAGCCTGGATCAAATCTATGAACATAGAGAACATATCAGTCAGTTATATTTGTCACTACATACAAAAATGCATTGCAAATGTTAAACATTTAAACCTGTTCACTAAAATGAATTAAAATTGCTTTGAAAATAGTTAATACAATTTTTAAAAGTTAAACTGTATTATTTTTACACATATATTTATGTGTTTTTTCTTGAGCTTATTTTTTTCCCCTATTGAATCCTCTTCTAAGTTTTATGTGTTTTCTATTACCAATGTCATTTTTTAAAAGTACAAACTCCAGGAGAGCTAAGCCTCCTGTTAATCATCTTTGTTATCCCTCTAAGCATAATTGTCTCAGACATGTGGGCACTTACTCTATGCATCATTTGAACTCAATAACACAAATGTATTTTTTGAAACACAAGAGCTAAAAGCATATTTCACTTGGGTTTTAATTTTGATGGATGTTAATAAATACATTTGTCACATAAGTGTCAGAATGAGAGCAAATAGTGAAAGGAAAGAATTTTACTATGCCCATTTCAGCTTTCAAAGAACATCATGCATGCATTAAATTTCTATAATTTGACTCTAGTTTCTAAGGGAGTAAAACTTTATAATAAATCCACTATCCTACATATTATCAGTATGATTCCAGGTCAATCTCAGGGGAAATTTTTTTTTTTTACAGTGGCCAAAAGGCGCTGCCCAGCTTTCAGAAAACATGGTGAGTATTGTCAAAAGGCTAGCAGAGGCAATCCAAGATCACAGATTTACAAAAGGAATCTAAGCTACACTGGGGCAATGAGAAATGAAGAGGAAACACCTTAGACTTCTTTTGCACCATTCAGAGAACTGCATGATTCCTGTTCCCTAAGAAATCCCATGCAACCAACACAGAGGCAGACCCATGCTTTTCTTTACTTAAAATCCACACTCAGTAATCATCGAGCTATGTATTTGTTTTATGTACTTCTCTATTTTATCATAAGTACAGTTTCAAAAAGTTGATATTCCATCACTGAAGTAGCTATTAATTTCTTAAAGCGTATCGATAACTGATCTGAGTTTCAAGTGGACCAAGCCAGGCTTATTTTTTTTTTAATACATATATTTTATCAATTTTTTACAGAGAGGAAAGGAGAGAGAGAGAGAGCTAGAAACATTGATGAGAGAGAAACATCGACCAGCTGCCTCCTACACCCCCCCCCCCACCAGGGATGTGCCTGCAACCAATGCACATGCCCCTGACCGGAATCGAACCCAGGACCTCCCAGTCCGCAGACCGACGCTCTTCCACTGAGCCAAACCAGTTTCGGCAGCAAGCCAGGCTTATTTCTGACTTTATTTTAAATTCCATTCATCATCCCTGTCCCCTTACTTAATGCCTCTCCCTCAACATTTTCCTTTATTGGAATTCTACTCATCCTTCAAGAAATCTTTCCTGGTCCCTTGTAAATGTAGCCCCCTGTGACCTCTCTCCGTTTTAAAACTTGAGGTGCTTTGTTCTTGCTGGGTGTTCAGATTTGATGCGTAATCGTCCCAAGTTCCTGCCATATCAAAGCTCCTGGAAGATGGACACAGTCATGCCAACATCTTGTCTCCTGTGCAGCACTTCACAGAATACAATGCACGGTAAACATCTCTGAACAAAATGTATAAAAGCTATACTTTAGCCCCAAATAGAAATATAAGCAGTTCTTTGAAAAAGAAAAATCACTATGCTCTCACATTGCTTTCTGAGACAATATCATGGGACTAATTGAAATTCTGTTCCTGTCATAAATTCTTCTGCTCATTTATTTACTGAACTGGGCTCAGGGAATACAGAAATGCACTGCTGGTCGGAGGAGACAGAAGCATGATCAGATAACAGAGGAGCCCCTCTAAGAGGCGAGTAAAGAGAGGCAAAATAATAGAGCAGAAAGAGCCCCGGGCCAGAGCCCTGCTCAGCCCCGGCCTAGGTGTGTAACTCTCGGCAAATTAATATCCCTTTGACTCAGCTCCTCATCTTTTAAATTGGGTTAATAATTACTGCTTTTCGGGGCTATTGCAAGTGGTCTGAACAAAGTAGGTGCCCAAAATAAATGTTTGTAAATATTGTTACACATACACTGCATTTTTATAATGCAGTAGAAAAGATAGTAGAAAAGATCCCATGGGAAGGACCCTAAACTCAGCTATGACCTACAATAGGAATGAGAAGTACATTTTTAGCAAATTGGCAAAGTGTGGAGCCACAAGAGGTGCTTTATCCTTGGACAAAGGTGGGGGGTCTCAGTGCTAGGTGTGGGCAGGTGGTGGGGAGAAACTTAACTAAAGAGTGAGGGAGGGACCTCACACATGACATTAAAGAGTTCGGATTTCACCCTATGGACTAAGGGGACTCTTGGAAAAGTACCAATAAAATTTCACTTTTCGAGTCAACCTCGTTATTCAGCCACTACTAAATACTATCTGAAAGGTAAGCACGGGATGAGGAATAGTCATCTTTGCCTGAAGATACTAGAAGACATAAAAGTGGCAAGTTGAAAAGCCCGGTTGAGAGTCAGATGAGGTGAGCTTAAACTAAACTAGTAGTGGAGATAGGGAGAGATAATGAATGGGGAAAGATATTTATGAGGCACCACTGACAGGATTTGCAGGTGAGTAAATGGATATGAAGAGGTGAAGGGAAAAGAAATCCTGAATAAGTTTCGGTTTTTGGTTTGAAGTCCAGTTAATGCTTTTCACTGAAATAGAAAGAGAGTTGTTTCAAAGGAGATGTGAACTACTAGAGGCCTGGTACATGAAATTCATGCACGAGTGTGTGTGTGTGTGTAGGGTGTGGGGTGTCCCTCAGCCCGGCCTGCACCCCGGGATCCCTCTCATAATCCTGGACGACTGGCTCCTAACTGCTTGCCTGCCTGCCTGCCTGCCTGATCACCCCTAACTGCCCTCTTCTGCCTGCCTGATCACCTCCAACTGCCCTCCCCTGCCAGCCTGATTGCCCCCAACTGCCCTTCCCTGCTGGCCTGATAGCCCCCAACTGTCCTCTTCTGCTGGTTTGATCACCTCCAACTGCCCCCTTCTGCTGGCCTGATCGCCTCCAACTATCCTCTCCTGTTGGCCTGATCACCTCCTAACTGCCCTCCTCTGCAGGCCTGATTGCTCCTAACTGCTCTCTCCTGCTGGCTTGATCTTGCCCCTAACTGCCCCTGCCTTGGCCCCTGCCACCGTGGCTTTGTCTGGAAGGAAGTCGGACGTCCGGAAGATATCTGGTTGACCAGGTCTAATTAGCATATTACCCTTTTATTAGTATAGACTTTGGACATGATATATTTGAATTAGTTGCTGGAGATCTAATTTGACCAATGGATTTTAACATGACAGTATAAATGTTCACTGACATGGTTTCAGATTCAACATTACAATTTAAATTTAAGAAACTACCACTTGGAGAGTTGTGGTGTAGTATCAAAAATGTCCTGAAAAGGCTATTAAAATGATTCTCTCTTTTCTAATTGGGTATCTTTGCGAGGCCATATTTTCCTCATATAGTTCAACCAAAACAATATATTCCAAAAACCTGTATACCGAAACAGATAGGAGCAACCATCCTCTTGGGAACAGGATGTTAAAGAGTTGTGTAAAGATATAAAGCAAAACGTACCACTCTTCTCACTATAGTCCTTGTTATAGTAAATAATTATTTTTCTCTAAAAGTATTTTTGTGCTAACTTATCAATTGGTTTGTTATTGTTATTTTGAAAAGAAAAATGTTTAAAGACTTCCTGTTTTGATGTCGAATACAGTAATTATCTAAAGGCATAAATCACATAAACAAAAACTTTGAAGTCCTCAATAATTTAAGAGTACAAAAAAGCCCTGCGAACAAACAGCTTGAGAGCTGCTTTTCTGGGATATGCATAACAAGGGAATTGCTAGGTTGTAGGGCCTGCACATATTTTACAAAATGCATTTACACAGTAATTGCACCAAGTATATGCTCATCGGTAGTTTATATGAGTTTCTACTGCTTTACTTCCCCACCAAGTAAGGGTTTTCATTTAAAGAATTTCAAATAATTCAACAAAACAAAGTATGGACATAAACTTGAAAAACAAACAAACAAACAAAAAAAAAACCCCCACAAAACACCATTATTGAAAATTTTGAGAATCTAAATGTGAAATATCTCTGTCATATTTAAAATTCTTAGGATTGAAAGTCTTAATTGAATTTTGGGAGAGAGATGAAGTATCTTTTGAGTCGTTTTAAAAATAGCTTTATTGAAGTATAATTGACATACAAAAAAACAGCACATATTTAAAATATACTATCTGGTAAGTTTTTACAAACATATGCACCATAAAACTATCGGCAAAATCTAGACACTGAACATACCCATCACCTCCTAAAGGTTTCCTCAAGCCTTTTTATAATTCCTCCTTCCTGCCCCTCCCCATCTCCATCCCTGTGTCCCTTAATAATCAGCAATCTGCTGTCAGCCATTTTATATTAGTTTTTGTTTTCCAAATTTTCTATAAAGCAAATCATATTTTGGGGCACAGGGGATAAGTCTAGCTTCTTTTTTTCTTTTTAAATATATTTTATTGATTTTTCACAGAAAGGAATGGAGAGAGATACAGAGTTAGAAACATCGCTGAGAGAGTCATCGATCAGCTGCCTCTTGCACACCCCCTACTTGGGATGTGCCCACAACCCAGGTACATGCCCTTGACCGGAATCGAACCTGGGACCTTTCAGTCTGCAGGCCGACGCTCTATCCACTGAGCCAAACCGGTTTCGGCAAGTCTAGATTCTTTGACTCAGCATAATTATTTTGAGACTTGTTTTCCAGTATCAATAGTTTACTCCTTTTTATTAGTGACTTGTGCTCATAATATGGACATACCAAAACTCTGTGTCCATTCACCTACTAATGGACATTTGGGAAGGCTGCAGGTTTTGGTTACTACATGTAAAACTGCCATGAACATTTGTGTACAATATTTGTATGAACATATGCTTTCATTTTCCTTTGAGTAATAGCTGAGTGGAATATTTAACTTATTTGAAAGTAAATATTTAAGAAACTGCCAAACTGCTTCCATCCTGGTTGTATCATGTTACATTCTCAACAGCAGGTATGAGCGGTCCAGTTTTTGCTGTTGTTTCATTGTTGCCATTCCAACAGATGTGACAGGGTATCTCCTGGTGGTTTTCCTTTGGGTTTCCTTGATGACTAATAATGTTAGACATTATTTTTCTTAAGCTTTTCATTAGTTTATTAGTCATTGGCATACATTCTTTGCCCATTTTTATTGCATTGTTTGTTTCTTATTTAGTTACTAGAGGCCCAGTGCACCAAATTCATGCACAGGGGGAAGAGGGGTGTCCCTGAGCCCAGCCTGCACCCTCTCCAATCTGGGACCCCTTGAGGGATGTCCGACTGCCCATTGTGACAAAGTCAGTTTTACTTGCCAAAGGGCAGTCGGACATCCCTCTCACAATCCAGGACTGCTGACTCCCAACTGCTCGCCTGCCCACCTTCCTGATTGCCCCTAACCGCTTCTGCCTGCCAGCCTGATAACCCCCTAACCACTTCTCTGTCGGCCTGTTTGATGTCTAACTGCTCCCCTGCCAGCCTGTTTGCCCCCAACTTCCCTCCTCTGCCGGCCTGGTTACCCCTAACTGCTGTCCCCTGTAGGCTTGATTGTCCCCAATTGCACTCCCTTGCAGGCATGGTCCCTCCCAACTGCCCTCCCCTGCTGGCCATCTTGTGTCCACATGGGGGCAGAATCTTTGACCACATGGGGGCAGCCATCTTGTGTGTTGGAGTGATGATCAATCTGCATATTACTCTTTTATTAAGTAGGATAGAGACCTGGAGCATGGGAGGGGGCCACCTGGTTTGTCCTGAAGGATGTCCTAGATCAGGGTGGGGGTTCCCTTGGGGGGTGGGACGGCCTGGGCGAGGGTCCTGTGGTGGTTTGCAGCTGGCCACACCCCCAGGTGACCCAGGTGAAGGCACTGATATCTAGGATTTATTTATCTTCTACAATTGAAGCTTTGTAGCCTGGAGTGGAGCCAAGCCTTCTGTTAGCTTCATGGTGGCAGCCATTTCTTTTGGGATTTATTTGTCTTCTATAATTGAAACTTTGTAGCCTTAAGCAGAGGCCTGGGCCAGCCAGGGTGTGTGAAAAGCTTGGCTTCCTCCATCACCAGGAAAACCCAAGCCTCCCTCCTGCTCTCTCCATGGCCACAGTCATGTTGGTTAATTTGCATACTCGCTCCTGATTGGCTGATGGGCATGGCTTGTGGGTGTAGTGGAGTGATGGGTAATTTGCATATTGCTTTTATTAGATAGGATTCTGAATCAAATCCTCTATGAGATACATGATTTGTAAATATTTTCTCCAAGTCTGTGACTTCCCTTTTCATTCTCTCAACATTGGCTTTCAGAAAACAGAAGTATTTAATAGAAAGTCCTATTTATCAAGTTTTTCTTTATGGATTACCATGTAAGAAATTGTTAAGTCAAGGTCACAAAGTTTTTCTCCTATGCTTCTAGAAGCTTAAAAATTTTATGTTTGTAAAATTAGACCTATAATATATTTATTGTTAGTTTTTATAAATGGTCTGAGGTATGAATATATAGTCCTTTCTGCATTGTAATGTCATATTGTTCCAGCATCATTTGTTGAAAAAATGATTCATTTCTCAATAAATTGCCTTTGAACCTCTGTCAAAAATTAATTGGCCACATATCTTTGGGTCTATTTCCAGATTCTCTTATGTTGATTGATCTATTTGTCTATCTTACCCTGATACCATGCTATCCTGATCAATGTAAATTTATAATAATTCTTGAAATTGGGTAGTGTTAGCCCTCCAACTTTGTTTCTTGTCAAAGTTGGTTTGGCTCTCGTAGATCCATCATATTTTCACGAGTTTTAAACTGAATTTATCAACTTAAAAAAAATGTCTGCTGGGATTTTGATGGGGATTATGTTAAATCTCTATTTGAATTTGGGGTGAACTAGCATCTTAACAACATTGAGTCTTCCCATCCATGTTCACAGTCTGTCTCTCCATTTATTTAGATCGGCTTTAACTTGTCTCAGCAATGTTTTGCAGTTTTTAGTAAATTTTGCTGATAGTTTCATAGGTGCATATATTTAGCAAAACCTACCAAATAGCCGAAACCAGTTTGGCCCAATGGATAGAGTGTTGGCCTGCGGACTGAAAGGTCCTGGGTTCGATTCTGGTCAAGGGCATGTACTTTGGTTGCAGGCACATCCCCAGTAAGGGGTGTGCAAGAGGCAGCTGATCGATGATTCTCTCATTGATGTTTCTAACTCTCTATCCCTCTCTCTTCCTCTCTGTAAAAAATCAATAAAATATATTAAAAAACAAAACAAAAAACTTACCAAATAGTATACTTTATGTTTGTCCAGTATTTTGTCTGTCAATTATAGGCCAAAAAGGCTATTTTTAGTATGTCAATGTTAGGTATATTTTGCCAGATACATTCTTGAAGTATTTAATATTCTTTGATTATTTCTTAAATGGTATTATTTTCATTTAAATTTCTAAATGTTCACTGCCAATTTTGAGAAGCACAACTTATTTTTATATTTTTTACTTTGTATCCTGTAACTTCGCTAGACTCATTTATGAGTTCTTTTTCGTAGATCCCATCATATTTTTTCATAATTATGTTATTTGTGACAAAGTCAGTTTTACTTGCAATCTTGATACGTTTGTTTTGTTTTGTGTGTTTTTTATTTATGGCACTGGCTAGAATCTCTTGTAATTTGAATAAAAATAGTGAGAGAGGACATCCCTGTCTTTTTCTGATCTTCAGAGGAAAGCATTCATCTTTCACTAGTAAGTGTGATGTGAGCTAAAAATAGTTTATAGATGTTCTATTGTTTTATGTTGGGTTGGGAAAGTGCCCTTCTAGTCCTAGTTTGCTGAGAGCTTTTAACATGAATGGATATATTATAGTATTTTGTCAAATCTATTTTCTGCATTTATTGAGATGATCATATAGTTTTCTTTTTATAATGTCTGTTATTATGTTGAATTACATTAATTAATTTTCAACCTTGCATTCTTGGGATAAACCCCATTGGTCATGATGTTTTATCTGTTATTGGATTTGATTTGATAAAATTTTGTAAAAATTTTATCTGAGGGATATTGGTCTATTATTTTCTTTTCTTACAATGTCTTCATCTGGTTTGGGGATCAATGTAACACTGGCCTCATAGAAAAAGTTATAAAATATTGACTCATCTTCCATTTTCTGGGAGAGTTTTATAGAATTAGTATTACCTCTTTTTAAACTGTTTGGTACAACTTACTAATGAAGTCATCTGGACCTGGAGAGTTCTCTATTTTAGACTACCTTAAAAAACACACACAATAAATTAAATTTATTTAATAAATATAGAGTTACTCAGATTATTTTACATATTTCTGAATGAGCCTTTCAATAAGTTTGTCCTTTTCATACAAGTTGAGAATTTATTAGCATCAAGTTGTTAGCAGTACTCCCTTATTGTCCTTCTGTAGAATCAATAGTGATGTCTCTTTTCTCATAATTACCTGATACTGATCATTTATTTCTTCTTTCATTTTTTTTTCTGATTGGTCTAGGAAAAGGCCTTTCAGTTTTACCTGTCTTTTCAGGGACCCTCTTCCTCTCCACAATTCAGGAGACCATGAGGGTCCAGCTGGGCTCTCCATCCACCCCTTGCTCTGGCCTGGAAACTCTCCCATGGCAGTAAGTTGGGACAGTCCTAGGATGCACCTAGTTTGTTTGCCATCTCTCAAGGACCAGGGTCCTTCACTATCTGGTATACAATATATTTAAAAGTTATTTGATAAACTTGGCATAGTTTCTCAGTTGTTTCAGAAAGGAAGATAAATACATAACCTGTTACTCCATCTTTCCACAAAGTATAAGCCTCTCCTTTTTGGTGGCTTTAAGCAACTGAATATATGTTACAAAATCTATCTGAGGCAAGAAAGCATCATCAAAATAGGAGAATATAATAAATAGATATAAGTGGGAAGATAACTTTAACTTTAGGAGTTGTAAATAATTGTTCACTAAAATAAGAAAAATGTCCACAAACCTAAATAGCTCTCAGATTTATAATTGCCAACTTTCCCCCCCCCCCTCCCCCACTACTTTGTGAGACTCTTGGCAGAACTGTGGCAAGTCTAGGCAGGTTTGGACATGTAAAATCAAATGGCCTAGTGAGGGCTTGGGTGGGAGATATGCCTAAAGGGGAAATGCTAGGAGGTACATAAATGAGACAAAGGTGGAACAGCAATAGCAGGAAGTGATGACCCTCAACTGTTAACTGTAGATGACACAGATGAATGGAGTAGGAAACAAAAGAATGAACACCTGCCTGAGAGTTTAAAGAGATAAAGGGAGAAGTTTGTAAATGTGACCAATATGATAAATAGCATTTGCAGAATTTAACCACAGTATCTTTCTTCAAATAAATTGTTATTTAAAAGTACAAACTGTGAGCTTTAAAATGTTTCACTTACCCTAGTCAATATGGCTGGATAAAAACTTTATTTATATTTTTATATTACTACATGAAAAGTGGAATGTAATCTAGTTTCTAAATTATTTAGGTAATTTCTTTCATTTTCAATACTATATATATATATATATATATATATATATATATATAATTACTCTGTAGTCCTTTGTAGAAATATATACCCCTTAAGCCCCCTTGTTCGTTCCCCTATAGAATTATGGCAGGTTCAAAATTAGAAGATGCAGTATATGTATAGCATAGACAAGTCATTCAGTTAAGAGGTTGGAGCAAGACCAGACCCAGTTTAATTACAATCTGTTACTTAATAACTGTCTGATCTTGAACAAAGTTTCCCCTCTTAACCTCCATTTCTATATTACTATGATGAGGATAATAATAGCACCTATGTGACAGCTGTTTTATTAAAGTGGGTAAGAGAAGCAAAGAATCTAGAGTAGGGGTGTCGAACTCAATCAGAGAAGGGGCCAAAATCTAAAATCCAGCCTAAATCGCAGGCCAAATGGTTTACTGAACAGTCATAAACTGTCATTGTGATGGAAACTCAGCGGAGTGCAGTGATGACAGCGTGGTTCGGGCCACATTGCAAGGCCTGGCGGGATGGATTTGGCACGCGGGCCTTGTGTTTGACACATGTGATCTAGAGCCTGATACATTATAAGGGAAGGATATCGAAGTACTAGCACAGAACCTGATACACTATATCCACCTCTTATAGTGTATCAGGCTCTGTGCTAGATTGGTTGCATTAAACTTCTTTCTTTCTACCTATCATATATTTATCTAAAATACATAAGGATATTTATCATACTATCCTATCCTATATAATAAAAGCCCAGTGGACCAGTCACTATGATGTGCACTGACCACTAGGGGGCAGATGTTCAACTCAGGAGCTGCCCCCTGGTCATCAGTATGCTCCCACAGTGGGAGCACCGCTTAGCTGACTGTGATGTGCAGTGCTCCCATAGCAGGCAATCCCCATAGGCCATGCCCCCACCAGTGCAAGAATCCTGTGCACCAGGCCTCTGGTACATATACAATATAGTATACACTAATAGGGATAGATACACAATTAATAATTAGATCCACCCTTTGGCTACCTATATTAAAAGACTTGGCATACTATGTTAATTAACTCAGTTAATTCATTCATTAACAAATATTTTCTGAATGCTTATCATGTGTCAGGCTCCTCTCTATCAGCTGGAGATACCGTAGAGAACAAAACAGATAGCATCTGCCTTCATAGATCATACTTCCTAATGGAGGGCACAAACTCCTAGAGATACGTCAGGCAGAGATAAGTACTGTGATAAGAAATAAGGTAAGGGGGTACAAAATAACAGCGAGTACTATTTCAGATAGAGTGACCAGGAGAGGGCTCCCCAAGAAAATAATATGTAAGAAGTCCGAAAGGCATTGAGGAAGCCAGTCATCCAGTCATCTTTGGAAGGAATGTTTCATGAAGAGCAAACAGCACATGCCAAGGTCCTGAGGTGAGAGCGTGCCTGAAAGGTTAAAGGAACAGCAAGAAAGCCAATGTTTCTGGAGTACAGCAAGGGAGAAAGTGGCAGAAAGAGATTTCACCAAACCAGGTAACAATGCATTACAGCTCAGGAAGGACTTGGTGTTTCATTGAAATGCAATGGGAAGTTGTTTGAGAGTTCTGATCAGGGAAAGGATGTAACCCAACTTATACTCTGAAGAATTACTATCCTGGCTATATGGAGCATAGACTGGGGGGGAGAGGGGGGGGAGGTGAAGTGAAGAGGATAAAGGTACCTCTGTTGTCTGAAACATCTACAAAGATGTCCTCAGAGTTATGCCAACATTTAAGCATCATGGCAAACTATACCTTCAAAGTGCTCTAAACATGGGCAGTTTGAGATGTGGGCAACAGCAACTATTCAAAATGAACATTATAAACTACCACGATGCTTCCTGGATGCAGATGCTTCCTGGATGCAGCGCCACGACTCACAGAGCTTCACGAAGCCAGCACAGGTGCTCAGCCGCCTGCCTGCACTATTGGACCCAAGGCGTGTCCCACCATTGCTTGGGATGAGGAGGGAGAGAGCAAGGACACAGTCTATGTGCCAAACATTGCATCCTCAGTTAACTGCAGTGTGATAGAAAATTATTAATATTAGGACAAACGTTACAGGTTTACTTTTTGCCTTTTAGGATCCATACACAGCTGGTCCTTGGCATCGACAATGTCACTGGTAGGCACATCTGCATTTCTTTAGCATAGTGTCTTCATTCATGAGGTAATCACATCTGCCCACGGGCCATGATGCTGCATTGCTCTTACAGTTTATCCTTTTCTGATAGTTTTCTTAACTATTAAAATGGGGTTCTCAAAAGGACTCTGTGCTTTAAGGAACAGATGTGAGCAGAACCGGGTGTGTGAGGGGTGGCGGAGGGATTGAGCAAGAAAGAAAAACGTAAGGACACAGAAAACAGTGTGGTGGTTGCTGGGGGAGGAGGGGAGATACGAGAGGGTATAGGAGGAATATGTGGTGATGGAAAGAGACTTGACTTGGGGTGGTGAACACACAATACAGTGTACAGGTAATGTATTGTAGAATTGTGCACCTGAAACCTATATAATTTTGTTGGCCAGTGTTACCCCAATAAACTAAAATATATATTAAAAATGTAGAGTATTGGGGAGGTAGACGACATTTGTAAGCAGCAGAAGATTGCAGTGTTCTGCGCAATCCACAAAGAATCTCAAGCCAGTCCTCTCAGCTGGCAGGAACCTCTGGGAGGGCGGCCTTTGCTGACTTCATTGCCAAGGAGACTGTAGAAGATACTGCAGCCTGGGTTTCTGATTTCCTGCTGTTGCCACAGAATGACCAATGGCCTATGTCTAGTCTGCAAGTGTCAGGTAAAGTCACTCATGTCTGGTCTCCATGATGGCCTTAAGTTGTGTGTGTGTGTGTTGTGTGTGTGTGTGTGTGTGTGTGTGTGTGTGTGTTTTGACAAAGCCTTGGACTGAAAATACGTTTAAGAAATTTAAATTTAAATGATCTCAAAACAGTATTTTTCAAGTCCCTGGAAAAGAACTTGCCATGTTAGGAAGTGTGCCATATCCCAACACTGATCAACTGTGCATGTCTTTTGAAATATCTAACCTAAGATCCTCAGGCTCTAAACCAGGGCCCTCACACCCCTCAGAAAAGAACAGCCATTACACCTTCAGCTCACTCTTTATACCCAATGCCTCCTTCGGGGGTGCTCTGGAACCAGGAAGAGAAGCACTGCTTCACAGTCAGGACTCAAGCAGCAGGAGCAAGGCAGCAGTGTTCTGTTCCAACCAAGCCTCATTCCCACATATGTGAAGCTTAAGCTTCCTAAAAATAAACCAAATCCCCAAGTGGCAACTCCCGTAGCAGAATTCAGGACTCTTCTCCTTTGCTGTTTCTACAGCCTCATCTCTAGGATGTCTCCCAAAGGTAGTCCAGGGCTGGATCTGATCTGCCTTCTACTCCTGCACTTCCGCTGGGCAGGAATCCTTGGCAAAACCAGCACCATTCCATCTCCTTGGCCTTACCCAAGTCTTCTTGTATTTATACTTCAGAACTTCCTACAGAACTTACTAGAAGGAAATACCCAAAAGACCCAAGTTCATTTTCTTTCTGGAATACACAGGAGCACATCTTTAGTTCATAATATTCTATATACCCATCTGTCTGTCTATCTATTTATCCATCCATCCATCCACACACATGCACCATTTACACTATACACACACACATACACTCACCATATACTAGTACACTATATATAAAAACACACACATATAATCCTTACCTAGTAAAAGAGATAAAAAGAATTAAGTGAAATGAAAAGATTTTATAAACCTCTTTCCTTCAAATATACCCTTAATTCTTAAAAAAGTAAAACAACTGAAAATGTTTTAGAGACATTGAAGAGAAGCTTATGAGACTCTGTTTATTGATGAATACTTAGTAAGTGCAGGGGGAAAATGAAGAATGGTGAGAAATTCAGATATTACAGGTAAAAGCAGAGAGGTAAATCAGAAAGTCAGCCCCAGAGACCCCAGACCCCCTTCCTAATCTCTTCTTTCCCCCCCAAAACCCTGCTCAGCTTCGAACCTCCACCAGCCTACCCCACACTACACTCTCCTATCCAGCAGGTGGAAAAAAGAATCATGTTCTCAGTTCCACTAGAGTGTAGGGGGTCAGGAAGAAAAGCTCCTCCTGATGTTTCAGAATGGAACTCATTCAGACTTTAACAACATTATAATGATTAGTACAATAGTTCAGTCATATGCTCCAGGTACATTATGGTTACTACAGACTCTGGGGAGTTAGCTGGAGAATTTAAATACTTAATAGACTATTGTAGAGAAAAACGATTTTTAAGATTTACAAAGCTTCAGTGTTCAACCCTGGCCGGAGTGATGAATGATGTCTGGTGTGCACCAAAAGGTTCCTGGTTCGTTTCCTGGTCCGGGCACATGCCCAGGTTGTGGGTTTGATCCCCAGTTGGGGAGGCAACCAATTGATGCATTTTCATTTTTACCAAGAGGAGTCACTGTTCCCAAGGTTTCTCCCTTTCCAGGTGCTGTGGGATAATCCACAGCCTCATAGCTTTTCTAAGACCCTGCAGTCTAAAGAAAGAGATGTCTATTTCCTATGTCTGTCTTCACCTCTTTTCTCTCACTTATTTAAATTTCCAAGATAAAGAAAAGCAATGAATCTTGGTATATACAAAAGTCCACAAAAGAGTCATATAATATCACAAAGATTACTAGCCATCTCAGAAAGAAAAAGAATCTCTAGGAATCTCTACAAAATGACAATCACCCCCACCACACTACTGAATCTGCTCTGGAGTCAGTAGTGACTGCGAAATTGTCCAAGAACAATCGACACTCTCTAGTTCTCATCCCTGCAATGCTTTGTCCCTTTATTTCAGCTGCCTGATTCCAGCCATATCCTAGAGTCCACTGATTTTTTTTTTCTTATATCTTTCTCTTGGGTTCTTTGCTATACCAGACCTGCAAAACTAGATGAAGCCTCTCAGGTGTAAGTTGTCTACTTAATTAAGCACTATTTTTACTATAGTAAGTATCCCTTGGAATAAGTTGGTCATATTTATATGACCCATAATAAAAGTTACCATTTAGTTGTTTAAGAGGTATTTGAGAATAAGTGGTAGCATGTAATGAGTTCATCAGAGTTTAAATATTAAAGAGTTTCTTTTGTTCAAAGCACGGACAAAGCTTTGTGCTTTAAACTGTGACTAATAGGTCTTTGGTAACTAATTCAGCAAATAAATTACTTAAATTTAGGTCCCAGGCCATTATATAGAGATAAAACCACTGACATATTTTACTTTTATATTACCCAGTGCGTTATTAGTCTAGTTGAATTTTGAGTGTAATATATTAGAGCCTAAATATCCTTTAGGACAATGGCCACATCCATTACGATTAATAGATTGGTTCAATGGCTGACACTACATTTACCAATTCCAATTTCAATTAGTAGAGCTTCATCACACTTTCTTTAGTGCTGTTTTACATGGGGGTAAGACTAAGGAAAGATGAGATGAAAGCCAATTTCTATAGAGCTTATTAGAAATAACTAATTTCTAATTAGTTGGAAACTGCAACATTTTGCTAATTAACAATCATGTCCTTTTGTGTTGGGCACGAAAGTCCATTTGGGCGTTTTTAGTGCCTTGTTTTAAGAATATGTTATGTTCACTAGGTTTTGCATTTCTTAGATAACAGTTTTTATATGAACTCTTAAGTTTTTGATAAAGGTCAAGTGTATCAAGTTTTGGTACTGAAGAATGGACATGATACATGATTTAATGTAATTGGTTCGACTGCTGTTAGCCTGGTACTCTCATGGCTCACTGAAGCTAGCTGTTAACGCCACAACTTACTGAGCTCATGCTGGGTTTGATGAGCTAGCTTAGTAACACTAGCAGAGTGAGGGGTTCTGGGGGATTTGAGGTAAAATGAACATGAACTTTAAATGACCATGTCTATCATATGGATTTAGTTGTTCTTACCTAATACCATGATATTAAAAAAACATAGTTTAAAAAAATAACAAAAAATTATTCCATGCCCTTCAGGAAATAATATCCTAAAGGAGACATATGCTTGTGATGTTCACCTGACATTCAACTAAACTGTAACTGTGGTTAGAATATCTAAACCACACCTAGATCATAATGCACCAAAGAACCTAAATACAATTAATAATATGATTGGTAATATTTTCTTTCTATAGGTATTTCTTTTTCTCCTATATTACCTAAGTCCATCTTAGGCTGAGACCATTTCTTACCCATCCAGATACTGAGGAAAGGGCATTCGAGGCAGAGGGAACCGTTGGTGCCCAGGTGGTTGCTTGCCTGACTTGCCCAGAAACAGTAAGAGGCTAGTGTATCTGAAGCCCAGTGAGGTGGGGCAGGCAGAGGCCAGACCCTGTAAGGCCTTGAAGATCATTATTAGGCCTTTAGCTTTTTGAGTGAGTGATGTGGAGTCTTTAAGCATAACAGTATCATGATTGGCATTATATTTACAAGGATCATTCTAGCTGCCATGTTGAAAATGCACTGTGGGGGTGGGGGAAGGACCGGAGCAGAATTAGGCAGCAATTGCAGTCATCCTGGTAAGGGATGATGTTGGCTGGGAATGAATGGTGCAGGAGAGGTAGGAAGTGGTGACAAATCTCATCATTGATGTTTCTCTCTCTCTTCTTTCCTCTCTGAAATCAATAAAAAATATATTAAACAACAACTCTGCATTGGCTCCTTGCTGCTTTATAAAATAAAATTACAGCCCACCTGTTTGACTTTTTTTTAAGTCTTATCCATTCTTTCTTTTTTTAAAAAAATATATTTTGATTTTTTACAGAGAGGAAGAGAGAGGGATAGAGAGTTAGAAACATCGATGAGAGAGAATCACTGATCAGCTGCCTCTTGCACACTCCCCACTGGGGATGTGCCTGCAACCAAGGTACATGCCCTTGACCAGAATCGAACCCGGGACCTTTCAGTCCACAGGCTGATGCTCTATCCACTGAGCCAAACCAGTTTCGGCCACCTGTATGATTTTTAAGGACATAGTCCACCCTACCTCTGTTTTCTATTCCCTACACACTATGTCATGCACATGATGCTTCTTTGTCAGGAAAATTCCTATGTCTCCCCATAGCCAACCAAACATCTCCACTTCAGAAAAGCCATTCCTGACTCTTCTCAGACAATATTGACTATTTCCACAATACACCAGGCGTACCTTCACTGTATCGCTTATAATGGAGTAGTATTATTGGCTTGTTTACATGTCTGTCCTATGAGGCTCTCCATCTAGGCTCCTGTGTCTTATCTCTATTTTCTCATAGAATCTCCTGAGGCTGTAGGTTCATGGAAGACCCTCTGCTTAACTTAGCCCCTGAAGAAATCAAGTGTTTCTCTGAGTTAGCAAAGGTGCCTGTTCTTCAAGACCTTTCAGCACCAGATGTTGCCACTCATCGTGGCTCAGGGCAGAGCTTAGAACACCCTCTTCCATCCCATCTGCAACATTAGGGACTAATCATCTAGGACCACCCAGAGAAAGGGCAGCTGGGGGTAGGCCAAAACAGCCTGATGGCAGAGGGGCTATCATGGTCACTGCACTGTCTGCCATCCCTTTACTTTCATTTATATTGAGGTCTTTAAAACAACTCTATGAGCCGAAACCGGTTTGGCTCAGTGGATAGAGCGTCGGTCTGTGGACTGAAAGGTCCCAGGTTTGATTCTGGTCAAGGGCATGTACATTGGTTGCAGGCACATCTCCAGTAGGGGGTGTGCAGGAGGCAGCTGGTCGATATTTCTCTTTCATCGATGTTTCTAGCTCTCTATCCCTCTCCCTTCCTCTCTAAAAAAAAAAAAAAAAAAAAAAAAAATCAATAAAACATATTTAAAAAATAAAAAAAAAATAAAACAAGTCTATGAAACTACATGACACAGCTTTCAAATAATCTATAATAATAAAAGCGTAATATGCTAATTAGACTGGACATCCTTCTGAACGTCCTTCTGGATAAAGCTGGAGCTAAGGGAAGCCCGGGTCCCAGGTGCCAGAGGGAAGCTGGTGCCAGCAGCTTGGGAAAGGAAGGCCTACTCTTGCATGAATTTCATGCATTGGGCCTCTAGTCAGCCAATGAAAACCTTGAAATTAAAATTTCTGTTTGGACTCATACCAAATTATCAAGCCATAAGAGCTAGAAAGCCAACACCTAACAGAATAGTCTCTGGTCCTCAATAAACATTTGTTGAATAAAGCAATAATAAAGAATCTCAATATGTTTTTCTCATCCAGAGAATAGTAAAAAAAATTATAATTACTAGAAAATATAAACACAAAACAAGTGCTTACAATGGAAACTTCTATCCCAAAATACTTTTGGGATAAATCTTTAAATCTGATTAAAAAAAAATTAACTCATTTCAGTATGGTGGTGTTCCTTTCACTCTAATCTAAGTACAAAGGCAAAAGAGAAAATAGTAAAGAAAAGAATTTATATGCATTATGCATGACCCATAGGCACAGTGAAGGCCTGGGATGGGATGGGAGGGGGTTGCAAGGGACCAATGGGGAAAAAGGGGGACATCTGTAATACTTTCAACAATAAATATAACTTTAAAAAAAGAAAAGAATGATGTCTGAAATTTAGAAAACAATAAAATAAATAATCTTTGACATAATTTCTCAAAAAATATGGAGAAAAAAACCCCACATTTTTAATTTTCTATTAATCCATGTCAAATACTGGTGTCCAAATCTCTCATATGGTGAGTAAAATTGTAATTATTTACAGATGACATGATACTATACATATAGAGAACCCTAAAGATTCCACACACACACACAAAAAAAAAGTTAAACAAATTCAGTAAAATATCAGGATACAAAATAAATATCCAGAAATCAATTCCATTTTTATACACCAAAAAATGCACTATCAGAGAGGAAAACAAAACAAAACAAAAACGTCCCATTCACAAATGCTTCAAAAGGAATAAAATACCTAGGAATAAATTAACCAAGGATGTAACAATTAAATGGATTATTGCTACCTGAGAATGACACTAGAGACACAGACAACATGATGCAAAGGAAAAAAGAATTCTTGCAGTTAGAACCCTTGATGAAATCCTGACTCCTACCCTCATTGGCTGTGGGACCTTTGATGGTCTCTAACCTCTTTGGGCCTCAATTCCCCCTACCCCCTCTATAAAGTAGAAATATGAGTTATTTGCCTCAAATGGGGTTTGTGAGGATAATAGCAATTGATTTCTTTTTCTTTTTTAAAAATATATATTTTATTGATTTTTTTACAGAGAGGAAGAGAGAAGGATAGAGGATTAGAAACATCGATGAGAGAGAAACATCAATCAGCTGCCTCTTGCACACCTCCTACTGGGGATGTGCCTGCAACCAAGGTACATGCCCTTGACTGGAATCGAACCTGGGACCTTTCAATCCGCAGGCTGACGCTCTATCCACTGAGCCAAACTGGTTTTGGCAGCAATTGATTTCTTGATTTTAATTCCCTTAAATCTTACGGGGAAAGACAGATTACTAATACATTATTCATCAAACAAGTGAATCAAGAATTATCTTACATTAAAAAAAAAAAAAAAGCCATATCCATGTACTTGTACCTGAGTAGCAATTCAAAGAGAACCTCTTGGTACTAAAATTCAAATGTGCTTTGCATAACTTATATTTTAAGGCAATCGATTAATACCAAACCTGAAGCATTGAGAAAGTTTAGGTTTTAAATGCAAAAACTCTGAAACATCCTTTTTCTGCCTCACAATAGCTATAACTGTCTCTGTTAAAGGCAAAATAGAGAGTCAGCCTTTTGCTATTAACAGAACAGGGAAGAAAAACTTCCCATGGCCTACCCAAACACATCTCTGAATTACTAGCTTTTAAAGACAAGGTCAAGGTCACTGGCAAGTGAAACCTGGGCTTGGAACCATCCAAGATGAATGCCAATTCTGGAAGTCTAGGTAAAATCAAAGAGCAGTTTGCCTTAGTATCCAGTATGAATAAATTGCCTAGACAAGTGATGGCAAATCTGTTTCATCTTAAGCATCACCTATGATTGACAATAGAAATCCAAAACAGTGTATATAGATGCACTTGGAGACCAAATCAAAGCTCTGAAGAAAAGAGTGCCAGGGTCAATCTGCAATGTCTGCCAAGGATTGAGGAATATACAGTGAGTCTACTGGCCAGATAGTCATCCATTTCCAGAATCCCCCAGCACTGCTGAAAGAAAACTTAACAGCAGCTAGCTTATTGCTAGGTAATAACGACCACATTCTTACTGCAGTGAAATCTCTGGCAGTCCGAGTGGCATAAGTAAGTGTTTTTAAGGTAGAGTGACAAGCTGTAATCCAATTTCTTTTTCCTTGGACAGGGTGAGGTCAATGCTGTTTGTTCACATCCCATTTCCTTCCCCTTCTGGACTCACAGCTAGACCTTCCCCTTCATTTTGGCGAGGCCACTGAGCTCTTGCTAATGGAATACAGGTGAAATGTTGTGCAGGCCTGGACCTTACTCCCCTTTCTGTCTGTCTTTTTCTGTTAGATAGATGCACAGAATCCAGTGGAGGACTCTGAAACCTGAGGGGATGGAATCCCTAGATGGAACATGCTGCCCACAGAAGTCTGTGATGTGAGAAAAAAAATAAAATTGTGTCGGGCCACTATCTCTTGGAATTTCCAATTAAGGAATTCTGGTTGAGAGTGACAACTATAGTATCACTAGAGGCCCGGTGCACAAATTTGTGCACAGGTGGGGTCCAGCTGGGGGAAGGGGCTGCAGGCAGTTGGCCGGCTGTTCCTGCCCCTGATAGGAGTTGGGGGGGGGGGGCTGGTTGAGGGGGGTCCATGTGCTATTGGCCAGGCACCCCAACTCCTGGTCAAACTCCTGGTGGAACTCAGAGTTGAGGGGACAATTTGCATATTAGCCTTTTATTATATAGGATGCCACATACTCACACAGGCAAACCATGCCCTGAGCAAAGCAAATCAGAATTCTTCCCTCTGATTTTGTAAAACTCTAGCAGTTGGAGAGAGTCCCTTTCTCTGGGTGAAGCTGTGGTGATGTGACCCGGGGAGCTTCAGCCCACCATGCTTCCAGACACACTGAGAAAGAGCTTGAGAACGAAGCAGATGCTCCACTATTGTGTGAAGTGGAGGCAAGAGAAACAGGAGGTGGAGAGGGATCCTGAACAAGGACCAGAGAGGCCCAGCTTCCTCTCTGCCTTTCCCTCACATTAGTGACAAGGGCTAAAGTGATTCTCTCTGTGCTCAAACTAGTTTGACCTATATTCCTGTAAACTCCCTCCCCCCAATCAAAGTGGTCATAATTAATTTGGATATTTAAGGTATATAAGGTGGAAAGTAAAATCCTTCAACCCTCAGACAATATTTTGATATATATTCTACTAAACTATATAGTATAGGCATATACATACTTTTAAAAAATGAAAACCAGATCATATATCATCAGTTGTCTTCCCATGTCAAATATACTTTAAGAATCTCATTTTTTTCAAGGTTGCCCACTATTATATTGTTTGGATACACCATCACTTTTAAGTATTTAGGTGTATTCAATTTTGTGTTCCTATAATACATTGCTGAAACAGGCACCCTTGAATGCATGTTTTTTGCTTTTCTATTTTTCCTTTCATTTATCTGAGATAAATTTGCAGCAGTCAAATTGCTGGGTCAAAGGATTTTCAAAAGTTTTGATTAAGACTGCCAATATGCCCCCCCCAAATGACTGCCCAATTTGTGCTCTTATTTTTCCATCTGAACAAGTAGTGCTGAACTCAATTAAAGAAGCACTTCTGTCTGAGTCCACAGCGCATTAGGGAAATTATTAGAACAATCCCTCAGAAGAACCAAAGTCAAATCTCCATCCTACTAAGATACGTTTATAGAACACTCTTGGCAGAGTAATGCTACTATAGCACACAGTTATTCACAAAATGCAATAAAGTACAACTAAAAATAAAGTGGCTTGTTTGAAACCATGATGAGAATTCTTGTCGGGGGAAAAGAACAAGTAGAGAACCACCAAGCAAGGAGGAGATGCTGGTGTTAAATAGTCAGTTCAGCTTGTTCATTAGCACAGACTCAAATCTGCCCTCCATGGACCTCCCATGGCTAAGGTCATGCTCATTCAAAGGTACACGAAACCAGAATGTGAAGTGTTAAAATACTTAAGGAAGACGCCAAAAAAACATGAATGCACTGCCATCCTGTTAGGTCAGGGAGACAAATATAACAAAATTTCATTAATCCTGGGCCTAACAGAATTATTTACCTAGATGATGGATGGTTTGTAAGCTGTACAATTTGACATTAATCAAGTAGATGGTGAGATTATAGGAATTTTTTAGAAATTTTACTTTAGCTCTTAAGGAAGAATCAATAGCATCTCTTGTGACATGGTTTTAATATTTATCTTGAGGAAAAGAATTATAGTGCACAGTGATGTGAAAACAATTGGCTTTGCAAAGAATAAGAGAAAGGTAAAGTTCTTCACTTGGATATTTACTTAACCTAAACTTTAATAACTTTTAGCTTTTTCTTTGGTGTTTCAGACTAAAAGCAAATCCAGTGAAGTGTGGGAAGAACATATTTAGATATACTTAATGTATATGGTGATTTTGGGGGGTTATTTTTTTGTTTTGTTTTGGATTTTTAATAGTTAAGCCTAATTTATAAAGTTCTATAATTTCAGTGATGGATAGTTAACAAGTGTTATAAATTATGTCACTACAATAATAAGATCAAACTAAGTGGCCTTTAAATTGAAGTTTGCTTTCATACATAGTTTTTTGGAAGACTTTTAACTACAAGTTTGTAATCTTTTTAGTCTTCACTGTCACCAATGGCATAAGTAGCATTCTCTTGTGTCAAAATCATGACCCAAGAAGCAAGCAACAGACAAGAAGAGGGAAAAGATAAAATGAGGTCAGACTAACAGGGCTAGTCCTGGAACACCATTGGGGACTAATGCATGCTGTGCACTGTGTCAGAAGAGCCCTGGCTATGCTTGCATTTATGGTGAACTTTAAATCAGACTGTTAAAATGTATGTGTTTGTGTATCTATAAGTGTGTGCATATATATATATATATATATATATATATATATATAATCTGTGAACATACACATATACACACTATCTACGTTTCAATATTTTTACATTTCCCACATGAACTATACAGAGGCTATTTTCTGGCATATATAGCAATCAAAATTAGGTGAACAAAGCAAAGACCCATAGGACATCTGCTGAAGGCAAACAAGAACTATTCAATACTATTCAATACTGACACATGTAGTATGTGTGCTTTTGCCTCTTTGGGGCTTAGCTTCCTCATCTATCAAATGAAGAGGTCTGACAACTTCTAAGATTCTCTCCAGCCTAGAAGATCCTCCTGGCCCCAGCCCCTGCTCTGGCTCCTGTTCACAACTCAGGTCTCATCTATTAACATTTTAGTCCTCCTCAATGCAGTTTTGCAGCCACCCTTAAGTTCTTTAAATTCCTAAAATGTGCCTTGCTCACCCTGAGCCTCTTCCTAGATAAGATAACCCAGCAGTCCTTGTCCTCACCTAAGTAAATCCAACTCACTCTACATCTGAGCTTAAACATCACTGCTTCTGAAATGGACCTCCACTGTTTTTGCCTTCCCTGTTAAAACGTAGTCCCTTTTTAACCACCTGTAATTACTTCTTTCATTTTTGGTCTCCCCTACTAAGTCCCAAGCTCTCTGATGCCAGAAGCTGTGTATGTCTTGTTCACCATGGTGTCCCTGCCTCCTGGAGCAATTCCTGTCATTTTGTAAATACCCAAATACTTGTTAAATGAATAAATAATGGACTTGTGCTAAATAAGCCACTGAAAGTGTCAACACTGAAAGTAATTTCTAATGCTTCCAAACAGGTCACCAAAAACTAAATTAAATATGCCAACATTTATTGTTCTCTTTACAAAGGCAGAATAATCCAAGGTTTTAGCTTAAGCTTGTCTCCTTTCCTCTAAATTTCTAAAGTTTTTAATGGTAATGTTATTATGTTAATGAGTAATATCACTATAGACACAGTAATAGTATGATTTTGGTGAAAATTAAGAGTATGTAGCTACTTCTGAAATAATGCTTTTCTTCTGTAACTATCCTTACTATTCATACTGTATGTATTCATAAAATATAAAATGGAAACTGAAAAGCAATGTTACCCAGCGGTATCCAACTCAGAACAAAATAAAGCAAATGTGTGTGTGTGCACGTCTGTGCACGCCCGCGAGTGCACACACACACACAGACACACACAAAGTGCTAGCAAAGAATTTTTTTCTGATATTAACATCTAATCATCTACTATCTAATTATTGATATACACCAAGACAAGAACACGTATGCTTTAAATACACAGCCAGAAAAACTCTTCTTATCAAGAATGTCATAATTAAGGTTTTTATCTTATCATAAGAATGAAATTTATGAGAGACTGTTATGAAATAAACATTAACTATCCACATTGGCATTTTACTGTTTCCTTTATTTGTTTGCTTTCCTCTGATACTAGACTTTTATTCATAAACGTAAGAGAAAATGGACCAAGTTGTAACTCCTTATTCTTCTGAAAGGTTAGCAAATAAAGGTAAATTTTTAAAATAGAAATAAGGAAAAAAGGGTCTAAATTTTGGGAAGTGGGAAAAGTTTAATAAAAATATCATTTAGCAAATATTTACTAAAACCTCTCTCATGCTATGTCTGGTGTTAGGGATAAGGCAGCCTCAACTGCAGACCAGAGGAAGAAAGAAACCATGGAATAGGATCCTGCCACTGCTTTTGGAGTGATATGACAAGGATATATGTATACAGGTTATAAGTACTGAAAGGAATGACTAATGTAGGTTTTAGAAATGAGATTTTAAAAATGTATTAAACACTGAAAGAGCATGTGCAAGCCCCAACGGTACAGAGTACAGTGTAACTACTGAATTTCAAAGTGGCTCAGGAAAGGACTGTGGTGTTTGTTTTGGGGGTGGGGATTGGTGGAGAACAGAGGGTGGGAAAACAGGCTGGTTCCATTTCTAGCATATAGGCAGACTGTAAAAAACACCACCAAACACCTGACAATGCAGATAAATAATACAAGCATCCTTCCAACCATTTGGGTAAACGTGAAGAAAAGCAATCCTAAGGGCCAGAAAAAGAAAAGAAAGAAAGAAAAGAAAAAAAAAAGATGCAGGAAACCACATGGTAAACTGATACAGAAAAGAAGGCTCCCTGAGGCCATGTGTTAATGTGAGTGGATAGAGGCTTAGATTTTAAGAGGCCCATGGGGAACAGGAGACTGTCTTTGGAAATAAGGAAGGAGGCTAGCTGAAACTAAGATCTCTGTATAAATCGACAATTCTCATAGTATTACTCCTTTAGTAAGATTAAGAGAAAAACAAAAAGAACACCTTCCAACAAAGACAACAAGAGAAAAACTTGTCCCACCCAGCTTAGGTTCTGAGTAGATGAAGAAAAAGTGTAACCATAGTTTCCCTCTGTCCAAGACTATGATTCAAATGTAGAATACAGATTCATACTCCTCTAGCAGGAGACCCTGAGAGCCCTATGTGTTTCAGAATTTAAGATTTGTTCAGATTTTACAAAAGTAATATGATACTAAAGTACACCATATATTAAGTAACACCCAGTATAATCTGAACAACACACATAATATGAGCATATTTCTGTGACTCAACACATGAAAATTCATGGCATGTAGTATAATGACTATTATCAGGTTAAAATTTGCTGCCAAATGATTGGGGGGGGGGAAAGTCTTCTGAGCTTTTTTGATTTTTTCCAAATATCACCCTAGACTTGTACTAGTTCAGAAACTCCAATAGCACTCCCAAGATAGTAGCACTGTGAGACGACGCAGAAGCAAATATAAATTCTCTAGAGGTGATCCTAGGCACTCAGGATTCCCACAGATGAAGTGAGTCCTAGCCAACATGATGTAAGAGTCCAAAATTACAAAACACATGAGGAAAAAAAATCTTGAGTGAGGATCAGGTAAAAATAATAGCAGAAATAGAACTTCATGTAATGAATCTATGAGATACAAAATATAAAATGAATTGTGTTCAAAATGTAAAGAGAAATAAAAGAGGAACTCGAATATGTGAACAAGAAATGTATATTATAAAAAACAAAATAGAAAAACTCTAAAAATGAAAAAGAGTAAATAAATAATATTAAAAACTAAGGAGGAATAAAAGCAAAAAAGATATAGCTAAAGAGAAAATTAATGATCTGGAAGATATCTGAAAAATAAAGCATGCTAAACAGTGAAAGAAATAGAAACTAAAAAAGGTATATTTAGAAACTATCCTACCTAATAAAAGAGTAATATGCAAATTAATCATCACTCATATTGATCAAGTCACACCCACCAGCCATGCCCACCAGCCAATCAGAGCAAGTATGCAAATTAACCCCATCCAAGATAGCTGTAGCCACAGAGAGCAGTTGAGGGGCTTGGGTTTCCCTGGCAGCAGAAGCAAGCCTTACACACACCCTGGCTGGCCGAGGCCTCCACTCAAGGATACCAAGTTTCAATTATAGAAAGTAAATCCCAAGAAAAATGGCGGCATCCACGGAGCTGGAAAGAACAGCTTGGGTTTCCCCTGGCAATGGAGAAAGCAAAGCTTTCCACCTGCCCTGGCTGGCCCAGGCCTCCACTCAAGGCTACAAAGTTTCAATTGTAAAAGGTTAATAAATTCCAGATACCAGGGCCTGCGCTTGGGCTGGGGGCCGAGGCTGGCCTGCAAACCAGCACAGGCCCCACCCCACACCCCAACAGAACCCCCACCCTGATCTGGGACACGCTTCAGGGCAAACCAGCTGGCCCCCACCCATGCACCAGGCCTCTATCCTATCTAATAAAAGAGTAATATGCAAATTGGCAATTACTCCAGCACAAAATATGGCTGCCCCCGTGTGGTCAAAGATCCTGCCCCCACATGGACACAAGATGGCCACCACAAGATGGCCAGCAGGGGAGGGCAGTTGGGAGGCACCAGGCCTGCAAGGGAGGGCAGTTAAGAGGGACCAGGTCTGTAAGGAAGGGCAGTTGGAGGCAATCAACCATGTAGGGAGGGCAGTTAGGAGTGGCTAGGCCAGAGGAGGAGGGAAGTTGGGAGCAAACAGGCTGGCAGGGGAGCAGTTAGACATGAATCAAACTGGGAGTGATTAGGGGGTGATCAGGCTGGCAGGCAGGAGAGAGGTTAGGAGCCATCAGTCCTGGATTGTGAGAGGGATGTCCCAGATTGGAGAGGGTGCAGGCTGGGCTAAGAGACACCCCCCTACACCATGCATGAATTTTGTGCACCAGGTCTCTAGTAAGGTTATAACGAGGAAGTCTAGCAAATAATGATATTTGAAGGAGAGAAAAGAGAATGAGTGTAGGCAACAATTAATGGTGACTGAAATGCTGAGAATTTTCCAGAACTGATGAGAGACATGAATTCTCAGATTCAGGGAATCCAACAAGTTCCAAATAGGATAAATAAAAAGAAGGCTACATCTAAACACACATACACTACAGAATGACAAAGCAAACAGACTTTAAAAGCAGCCACAAATACAAAGAGATCACCTAAAGTCAGGTAGACTAATAGTTGACTTCTTAAGAACAATAATGGAAACCAAAAGAGTGAAATATCCTCAAAGAGAAAATAACTGCCAATATAAAACTGTATATACAGATAAACTAAACCTATATAAAAATAAACAAATAATAGATTAAAGACTTAAATATAAGATCTGGAACCATAAAACTTTTAGATGAAAACACGGGTAATAAAGACTTTGACATCACTCTTACTAATATTTTTTATATGTCTTCTCAGGCAAGGGAAACAAAGCATAAAAATAAACAAATGGACTACATCAAACTAAAATGCTTTTGCACAGTGAACAAAACCATCAACGAAACAGAAAGACAAGCTACTGAATGGAGAAAATATTTGCCAATGATATAACTGATAAGGGGTTAATAGCCAAAATTTAAAAAGAATTCATACAACTCAACATAAAAAAAAAATAATCCAATTAAAATATGGGCAGAAGACCTGAATAGACATTTCTCCAAAAAGGACATACAAATGGCCAACAGACATGCAAAGATGCTCAACATTACTAATAATCAGGGAAATGCAAGTTAAAGCCACAATGAGATATTACCTCACACCTGTCAGAAGGTCTATCATCAATGAATCAGCAAACAAAAAGTGTTGGTGAGGATGTGGAGAAAAAGGAACCCTCATGTACTGTTGGTGGAATTGTAAATTGGTGTAGCCACTATGAAGATCAGAATGGAGGTTACTCAAATAATTAAAAATAGAACTATTATGTCACCCAGCAATTCCTCTTCTGGGTATTTGTATTGAAGAAACTGATCTGCAAAGATATATGCACCCCTATGGTTACTACAGCACTATTTACAATAGCCAAGATATGGAAACAATCTAAGTGTCCATCAATAAATGAATGGATAAAAAAAGCAGTGGTACATGCATACAATATAATATTACTTGGCCATACAAAAGAATGAAATCTTACCATCTGTGACAACATGGATGGACCCAGAGGATATTGTGCTAAGTGAAATAAGTCAAACAGAGAAAGACAAACATCATATGATTTCACTTATATGTGGAATCTAAAAACACAAAATAAATGAACAAACTATACAAACTTATAGATACAGAGAACAAATCAGCCGTCACCAGATGGAAGGGGGCTTAGGGAATATGGGTGAAAGGGATTAAGAAGTACAAATTGCCAGTCATAAAAATAGTCCCTGGGATGTAAAGTGGAGCACAGGGAATATAGTCAATGATATTATAATAACTGTATGGTGCCAGATGGGTACTAGACTTATTGGGATGATTACTTCCCAAGGTGTATAAATGTCTAATCACTATGCTCTACATTTGAAATGAATATAAAATTGTATGTCAACTATAATTGAAAAGTATTTTTAAAAAGAAAGTAAAAACAAGAAAATCTTAGACATAATGAAAGAATGGTGACCAAAGAAGTCAAGGTGGATGTATTTAAATAAACACTGCCTGTATTGAATAATAATATCTCGCTTTGGCGTTTAAAACTATGATAAAATTAAAACACTGGACAGTTACACCATGTAAGTAAAAAGGGGGTGATGGGAGTTAAAAGTTTCTAAATTTGTTTTGTTTGGGAGGAAAAAAGACACACTGACCTACTTTTGCCTTTAAGTATGCATATTAAAATCTTAAGGGTAATTACTAAAAAAAAACCCAGAAATAATATATATATAGCTTCCAAATTATCAAAGGGGAAAGTTAAAGTTAAAATAAAAACTGAAGCAACTGAAAGGAGGGGGCATAGAACAAGCCTGGAGAAGTAGTAAGAGCAAACCACTACAGATTGTATAAATCAGTTGCTGCTATGGTGGTGGAAGTAGCAGTGATAGTAGTAATAGTAACAACAACAATTATGCTAGTAATGGTTAGCAGGAGTAGTAGTAGTAATAACTGATGTTCTTTCCACCTTCATGTGCTAACCTCTTGGCCAGGGGTTCTACAGGCATTATTTCATTTGTTCCTCACCAAAAGTGAGGTCAGTACTATGATTAATCTTCATTTTATAGTTGAGGTTTATTAATGATCTAAACCAAGGCAGTAGATGGCTAAATAAGGAGATTTCAGGGAGTTTTTAATAATTAATCACCCATTGGATTTGAGAGATGAGGGATAACTCTCAGGTGCATGTCTTGTGTAATGCCTAGTTCCTAATAGCAATTCCAATCTTTCATGCATGAATTAAGCCAAAGACACAGAACATCCAAAGGAGTAGAGTTGGGTTTGTTTTCTTTGGAATGGCGCGTTATTGTTTCAAGAAATTTGGTCGTGACAGAAAAGCAAGGATGCCAGAGGTCACAGCGTCCAAGGAGAGTTGTGTGTAGGTGGGTTTTGCTTGTTTTAAATTGAGATACTTGAACATATTTGTAAGAGAGATAGAAAGAGAGGAAAGCATCCCGATGACAAAGAAAATAAATGATGTAGGAAGAAGGAGAATTATAATTGAAAATAAAAGTGCCAACTCTAGGAAAATAATCAAGGCCAAAAAACAAAACCACACAAAGCAGGCCCAGATCCTGCTTCTCTATTTCCTGAGCAGCCAGGAATGGCTCATGACAAAATCCCTCCGAAAATACTAGGCCCTCCATAAAAATGCATGAGAGAGCCCTGGCTAGTGTGGCTCAGTTGGTTGAGCATCGTCCCATACACTGAAACATCACCAATTTGATTCCCCATTAGGGCACATGCCCAGTTTGTAGGTTCAACTGAAGGAAACCAACCAACGTCTGTCTGACTGTCTGTCTGTCTGTCTGTCTCTCTCTCTCCCCTTGTCCTTTCCTCTCTCTTAAAAATATATATTTTAAATATCTAAGAGAGAAACCTTATGTACACACATGGAAGGGTGAAGGCTTCAGGGTACAGTTCTCTCTCTGGTTTGTATTCCAAGAGTCCATCCCTTCTTACTTTAGGTCATCTACATTTGACACTGGGATGCCATTTAGTAGCTTCCCCACGTCCCCTGCGCCCCCCCCCCCCCGCCTTGCCCCCTTTATGAGAAAGAAACCAGTGAACACATTACATAAACACTTAAGAAAAAATAGTCAACATTTCCCTTCACAAGCAAACAATATATCTCTCCACAAAGAGAAGGGAATTTACAATATTTTTAATGGCGAGAAATATGGCTTTTCAAATTATTTAACTACACCAGGATTATATTTGCATGCTCTTTCAGGAGCTGCAGGCTCAGGAGCTGAGTCAACTAACCTACAACTCTATAAAGAAAGCATCTCGGCCCTGAGGGAGCAGGGTTGTATATCACTTCTGACCTTCTTTACCAAGTTATTGAAACCCAGATAAGCTCCAGAGAACACTCTATCCTAGCATCGATCAGTTTGAAGAGAGGAGGTAAGATATTTATTTGTGAAAAGCTGAGAGAGAGATCTATGGCAACTAAGTGCCCAGATTAAATTACAAATAAGACTTCAGTAACCATTTATTAAACATTAAAGCTAATATGGCAATGTACCCAAAATCGAGATTTTAATCTAAAATGCTGCAAGCTAATACTGAAACTAAGATACGAATTTACCTACTACATATGTAATTTTTATGTATTTTCCCATGTATATCATTTTTAGGGTAACTTTTGAAACATTGATTTGACTTACCAATTTTATACTGGTTTTGGTATAAAATATTACTAACCACATTGATTGCCAAAGAGAAAAAAATATTAAGGGATCCAAATTTATTTAACATCTAAAACAATTTCTCTAAAAATGAGGAAAAAGATCCAGAAAGAAATTCCGATTTTTCCACTCGCTGGTTGCAAAGCCTCCGTAGTAACTTTAAGTCATTTCTGAAGCAGGTTCCCTACATCCACCTGACTCTTGGCACCTCTCTCTCCTCCCTGCCTCCTGCCAACCCCTAAATCTCACATGCTCTCTTTTGTTCCCTCCTGGGATGCCGAGCATCATCCGAGAAACATCACAGGACCAGGCAGATCGGACCCCTTGGATTTCTGATTTCTGCACTTGATCTTAGCCAAAAGGCCGAGAAGCGATGGATTTCTGATTTCTGAAACACTGTTTGGGAGTACATTTTCTCCATCCCTTCTTGGCTGCCTTAAAAATAATTCAGAGTATTTTACTGGTATTACCACTCATGGGCTGGGTCTTCTGGAGAAATCAAGAGGAAAAAGTGTGTCTTGACATAGGAAAATGAAGGGGATATTTAGACAATGATAAATAGTTAAATGAGAATAACTGGAATAAAAGTAAAATATATTTATAGCAAGCTAGTATACTTATCATATTGCAAGTTGTACTGGTGTTCAGTAAATTTTTATATATTGTCCCAATTAATTTTATTCAATAAACTTTGCTTATTTTTTTGGATTGTAGCACTATAGAAATCTGTAAGTTATAACAAATATAGATAGGGTATTAACTGAATTAGGAGTTCTATAAATTAAAATATATTTTATAAATAGTAAGCATGCTTCTGCAAATAAACGTTTAGGTTTAAATTTTATGCTTACTCAGAAAATTTCTTACTTTGTAACAGATATTTTATGAACAGAATTAAGGCAGCAGGAATTTTGTGGTAATTTGCCAATATTTGCCTTGAATCAAAATGTAGACCATATTTACCCTACCCTTTATCAGATATTCTTTCAAGAAATACAGTCATTTTTTTCTTTTTCTTTTTTTAAAAATATATTTTGTTGATTTTACACAGAGAGGAAACTCAACCAAGGTACATGCCCTTGACCGGAATCAAACCCGGGACCTTTCCGTCCACAGGCCCACACTCTATCCACTGAGCCAAACTGGTTCTGGCCATATTTTTCTTAAGGAAAAGAATCACTTAAAAATGAAAAGATCTCAAACATAATATTCAGAACTTGAATCACTTGCCTATTATATGGGATAAACTCATTATTAAAAACCCTCATGAGGCTTAAAATACAAAAAAAAAAAAAAAAAAAAAAAAAAATAGGCCGGGACCGGTTTGGCTCAGTGGATAGAGCGTCGGCCTGTGGACTGAAGGGTCCTGGGTTCGATTCCGGGCAAGGGCACGTACCTTGGCTGCGGGCACGTCCCCAGTGGGGGGTGTGCAGGAGGCAGCTGATCGATGATTCTCTCTCATCGATGTTTCTAGCTCTCTGTCCCTCTCTCTTCCTCTCTTTGAAAAATCAATAAAATATATTAAAAAAAAATAGGATTACTGATAACCAATTTGGCTTTTCATAAGGTTTGGTTGGATGTTAATAGTAATGTCTAAGTTTAAATATAGAAATTGCTCATAAGAGCTATTAATCAAAATGAATCTTAAACCAGGGCTACAAAACTTTTCTCACACACACACACACACACACACACACACACACACCTGCCTAACTTGCAGGTGTTACTTTCATCCAACTCTTTTTTTTTTTTTTTTGACACAACATTTGGGTAGGTACTGGGTACCATATTGGATCTTGTTACTTTATTATTTGACTTAAGCTATCCTTTAGTCCATCAATTACAAAACACAAAAGGAAAAGCAACTGCAATGTAAAACATTCCTAACCAAGAAGGCAAATACTTACTGAGTCCTGGGTGTTTTGTGTACTATTAAATCTGTACACAAAGTTACAAGGAAAAGGAAATGGGGGATGTATAGACAGACCCAGAAAAACTAACCAAATTAACATTGGTTAGGTGTTTAATTGTCATAGGAACAGGGCAACATTATTAGAGTAGAGCATAGAATAACAGTTTTACATAATCAAAAATTACCTTAAAATATATAATTCTTAACTAGTTTACTAATATATACAGTTTCTCTGTAGACACTGAAGTATCTATATCCTTTACATTTAATATATAGATGCTGATTATTGCAAAGCTTTTTATGAATATATTTTTTCCTCTAAGAAACATACTGTTATTGAAAAAGAGAAAAAAAAATCAGAGAATTTATTTTTATGGTTTTTATTAAATCTCCACCTTCTCTCCACCTACTTGTTTAAAATAACAAGTATTTTTTTCAAATGTTTAAATCATGTAACATTAAGCATCATTTTATAAGTCACCATACTTAGCAATAATTTTCTTGGCCTATGAAACTACAGAGAAAAAATTGTCTTTAATAAAATCAGTATTTTAATTAAGTATATTTTCTATAAAGATGTTGAGCCTCTTTAATTAACCAGGTAACTAAAAATATTATAGAGCTTTATATTCTATTATAATCTTCCAATCTAAACTCTAAACTTAAAAGTTATACAAATCAAGAAATTATAATTTTTTTTTGTTTCAAATCCCCAACTCTACATTTTATGCTCTTTTCCTCCCAAGTAGTATTTATTATTTTTCAAACTAAAACACCAACTATTGAAGAATACTTCAGGGCCTACAGGGAAACTTAGTTACGTGTTTGTATGTTTTTTTTTTGTTTGCTTGTTTGTTTGTTTTGTTTTATTTTTAAATATATTTTATTGATTTTGTACAGAGAGGAAGGGAGAGAGATAGAGAGTTAGAAACATCAATGAGAGGGAGTCATCGATCAGCTGCCTCTTGCACACCCCCTACTGGGGATATGCCCGCAACCAAGGTACATGCCCTTGACCAGAATGAAACCCGGGACCCTTCAGTCCCCAAGCCGACACTCTATCCATTGAGCCAAACCGGTCTTGGCTGTGTTTGTATGTTTTAATGACAGGTGTGACTCACTTTTATAACTGATACATTACTGAAAACCTTAGTGAATAAATTTCTAAGGTGGTTTACTGTTATTTAAAGAAACTTCACCAGGAATCCTGAGTGAAGATGCCATCTTACAATGCACATAAATATAACATTATGCATATTCAGATTCTCTGTATCATCTTTTCTTAAATTAGGACATATCAGTAATGTGATATCTATCTACCCAATTCCTCCCTAAGATTGGTTGTAAGTGAAAATAATGTATGACTTAGTGGAAAAGTAAAATGTAAAAAAAAAAAACCAAAAAAACCCAAAAAAACAATACTTCTCAGTCTGTGCCTTTTGCTTTTTTTTGGGGGGGGGGGGGGGAGGTGGCAGGGAGACAGATTTAAATGTTTTTTTCATGCATTTCATAGAGACTGCACTGAGTACATGAGTTGTGAGGCCCAATTTCACACAAATCCTTGCTGGAATTTTCAAAATTAGACCAGGCAGGCTAATATAGTTTCTTCCCCCAACCCTCCAACGAAGAATTTTACTAAATAAACCGCAGATGGCAGTTAAGTACAGTGGTAAAAGCTGTGATAGTTAATTATCTTGCCTGAACCAGTTAAGTAGTGACAAATAAATAATGTAAAGCCCACTGCCTGGCATGCAGTAACTGCTCAATAAATGTTTAGCTCCTATGATTATTCACATTAATAATTCAACACCCATTCCTGGCTTTAACTGCTTTCTTTAAACATGGAACCTTATCCCAAAGTTCCACGTCTTCAAAAATCACCCCACTTACTAACATATGCTGCAAATACTGGAAAACCTTCCACCTTAAAACATGTTAAGGAACTTCTTTGACATCTAAAAGTTAAGATGACTGATGACATATTTAGATATGGAAAAGTCAGTCTTTATCTGAAAATGCTTTAATGAAATGCTCACACCTGCGAATGTTTTCTGAAGGGTATTGATATACTAATCTATTATTTTCCTAGCATTTAGCAAATCCACAAGCTGTAAGCTTTTTATTACGAGGACCTGCTAGACAGACACATACCCTCAAGACATGAGTCACCCTCCCAGTATTGGGGAAACTGATGGAAAGACGGCTAAATGATTCAGCATGCTGCAGCAAAATGAGCTGGTCATGAATTTATAATTTCTATCAGGTGCCCCAGCCCTGGTGGCCTCCCTCACCCTGTACTGCATATGTAACACACGATACCACAATTAACGAATGTTGTTAAGAATTCCTCCAGGAAAGGAGTAATGCTGTTTTCCTTTCAAGCAAGCTTCTACAAGCAAAATTATTCATTTTTTTATGGGACAACAGGTTCAGTAGGCTGGAACACCCTGACAGAGTCTGTTGTCAGCTTCATCAAGCTTAGCTTATACAGATGGGACTAGAGTCAATCCTGACACTGGTGCCATTTCCGCAGCCAGTGACACACGGAAGTCACTGGGGAAGGCCTGCAGCAGGAGGAAACCAGGAAATGGACACAGGGCATCAGGTGTGAAACGGGTAGGGTTGTATCTGTGTCTCTCATGCCAACACCGACCTTTGCCAACACATATCATACCAGGACAGGTCTTAGGCAGGTCCAAGAGACCGAATGGCAACTACAGAATAGATTCTGATGCGGCCTGTTTAGGTGCCTCACTACCCAATGCAGGTGAACGCCTTTCTCTAAGTGTCCCTATTTGCCCTTCAATCACAAAAGATGGCCTGCTAATCGAAGAAAACATTTGTAGATTGGTTCCAAATAGATAGGTTCTAAACTAATTCCCCCCCCCCCCCATCAAATAACCAATATGAAAAACAAAAAAGCTACGAATTAAATGTTTTCATCTAAAATCACACCGCCTCAAATGCTGGAAAAGCACATCCATTTTGTGACCACAGCCTCACAGAGTCATGCTGCCCAGCAGTTTCTGAGACTGGGACAAAGCAGTGTGCCAGAGAGTGTAAAACGACATCCCCATTATCTACCAAGTGCAATTTCCTCCTTCGGTAGTTTGAATTCATTTCGGTTCGGTGTGATCATATACAACACACACTCGTATACCCATCGCTCACACACAAAATCTCAGCAGCCACGCTGAAAAAGACCGCATTATCTAAAAGGTGTTCAAAAAGTATTTAAGAAACAACGGGGGTGACAAGATTGACCTCCCCTCAATCCATCTTATTTCTGCTGTTGTTATGACTGTGCAACCCTGATTTCCTCTAACCCAGAGAAGGAAGGGAGTATGGAAAAGAAAGAAAGAAGAGAGAGGAGAGAGGAGAGAGGAGAGAAAAGGGGGGGGGGGGGGGAGAGAGAGAGAGAGAGAGAGAGAGAGAGAGAGAGAGAGAGAGAAAGAGCCCAATACAGAATGTGCAATTTCTTGCTATCTTATAGCATTCATGAATATATATATATATATATATATATATATATATGTATTTTTTTTTCTCCACTAAGACCTTGGTGGTAAAGAGGCGGGGGGTTGGGGAGGGGGGCGGGGAAATGGCTCAAAAACAAGGTTTGGGGAGCTGACCCAACCCAAGGAAACAGACGCCTCCAGGGTCGGAGGTGTCCAGCTCTGGGCAGCCCCGCTGAGAGTTGCAAAGGCTGCAGCGTTCTGGACGGCGGGGAGCCCAGGCCTCCGCCACCGGCCTCCAGGGCGCATGTCCCACTTATATAAAGAGATGCTTACAGTCCAGGTGCTTCTTCTTGGGGCCCATCACCTCGTGCGTGGTGGCCTTGCACACCGCCCTGGCCACGGCGGAGCCCGTCACGCTGTACTGCGCCGCGGCGATCCGGTCCGTGAGCGTTTGGCCCGACATCTTCGCTGGCCGCGTGGACCGCCCCCTCTGCTGCGGGGACAGGAGAGGGAGGAGGTGGTCTCGCTTTCAGCCACAGACCCTCCCTCCCCTCGGAGCGCCCAGGCCTGGTGCCTCCGCCAGCCGCACGGCGGGGCTCTCCGCCGCCGTCCCCGCCCTGGTGCCACCTCTGGGGGCCAGAAACGCCGCGCCCGCTCCTGCAACGCTTTTGATCTAGGAGCTTCTGGAGCCAGGGGTAGGTCTATCACGCAACCCCAGCGCGGGCTCCGGGTCCCAGCATCCGGTCCCCATCCTCTCCGGCGCCCCCGATCAGCACTTTGCCTGCAACCTGATCCCCAGGTGCCAGGCCGGCGTGCCTTCGGGGCGATTCCCCCAGGCGGGCGCTGCGCCCACCGGGTGCCCACCCTCCCCTCCCCTCCCCGCCGCAGGGCTGCCACCCTGCAGCCCGCAGGCTTCGGAAAACGAATTGGATACCCAAGCCCCGGCCGCTTCCTCCCTCCTCCTCCTCCTCCTTCTCCTCCTCCTCCTCCTCCTCCTCCTCCTCCTCCTCCTCCTCCTCCTCCTCTTCCTCCTGCTGCTGCTGCTGCTGCTGCTGCTGCCGCTGCAGCAATGGGCTCGTCCTCCTGCGGCCGCAGAGGAGATTATCCTCACGTTGCGCCATGTTATGCCCGCGCCTCCCCTTCCTTCCTTCCTCTGCGTCCGAAGCCCGGCCGAGGGCCCTGCGCCCGGGAAGCCTCCCCCCTGCGCCCCCCGGATCCCCGCTGCACCGACCGCGCGGCTCTGCGGAGGCGCCCAGGCTCCCGGCGCCGCGCCCTTCCCGTCCGCGGGGCAGAGATGGGTGACAGCCCAGCCCCCGCCGCCGCCCGCCCTCCCCGCCGCCGCGGCGCTGCCACCGGCGCCTGCACTGCTCCGCGCCCGGGATGATCCTCCGGGCCCCCGGGGGCCCTGCCAAGGGGAGAGGGGAGCCTGGCCCCGCCGCCGCCCCGGGTACTCACCCCGCCCCGGGAGCAGCGAGCCCGGGCCCCCGAGGGAAGCCGCGCCGGGTGGGTGTGCGCGGCCGCGCGAGGACGCGGTGCCCCGGGAGCGATGCCTGCAGCCCCGGCCCAGCCCCTGCCCGCAGCGCCGCGGTCCGTGCGCCCGCCGCCGCCGGTGGCCCCGGAGCCCGTGCCCGCCGCCCGCCGCCTCCGCCGCCAGCGCCGCCGCGCCGCCGCGTCTGCCGCCCCAGCTCCCGGCGCTGCGTCCCCATCCCCGCCCCCACCTCGGCGGGGCCCGGAGTCAGGTGACGGCGGCGGACAAACCCGGGCGCGCTCTCCGCCGCGCTCCTGGCGGCCCCCGCCCGGCTACTCACACACGCCGCCCCCTGAGCCGGGCGCGCCGCGCGCTAGCATCCCGGGAGGGTGAGCGCCGAGCGGGAGGGGGGACGAGGGATGCGGGGAGGCCGCGGTCCGCCCGGCCCTCCACCGCCCCCGCCCGGAGCCCCGCCCGCGGGACCCTCACCCGCAAGCCCTCCGCGCGCGCCGCTCGCACCTGCCGCCGACCGCCTGCGGGGTGCGCCAGGGCCGGGGCGGGGTGCGCGCAGCCCTGCGCGTGGTTCTGGAGTTTCCTCCGGGAAGGCCACGGCTAGGGCGTGGTCACGCTCCGTCTGACAGATCCCAGCCCCCTCTTCCCTCCCGCATCTGCCTCACACGCGCCCTCCTGTCAAAGACAGACTCATCAGCCCAGACGGGGCTGGAGGGCTGAAAATGTCAGATTCTGCCACCGCACCGGGTACCTGCGAGTCCTCCACTCCCTGGAGCTCCTCTGCTTGTCTCTCACCATCGGGAGCCTGGGTGGGCAGGCGATTCTAGCCATGCTGGTCTTAAACGGGTATTAAGGTCAGCGGCAAGGACGAATAAGTAACAGATCATAGTCACAGTCATCATTTGGGTGTGTAAAGAAAACTCTTTTGGTACCCTTAGAAAGTAATGTCTGCCAATTCAGTGTGGTGTTTGAATTGCGTGCATGGATTTCTACACAGGGATTTGGGTTCAGTAATAGTTTCACGTGTTGACATTTTCAAAAAATTGTTATTTACCTTAACCTAAAAGAAATATTTTTAAGTTTTTAAGGTGGAGTCAAAATCAGAACTCGAGTTGTAATTTTCCTTGATATTTTTTCCCTCACTATAGGAGGCCTCTGTTTGGCCAGGAGATTGTAAAATGTCTACCTATACTATCAAGGTTTTGTTGTATTCTCTCTTTCACCTGGTACAGTGTTCAGTATTTCATAACTCTTGGGACTGACTGACTTTTAGCATTAATTAGAAGCTTGATGACTAAAGGAAAGACTGCATTGTTAGGGTTCAAATACTAGTCTTACCACACGATCTAGCAATATCACACCTAAGTACTTATCCAAGAGAAATAAAAACACATCACCATTAAAAAAATGTGTACTCAAATCTTGTAGTAGTTTTATAGGATGACCCAACTGGAAGAAACCCAAATGTGATGCTGGTGGTAAGGAGACAGACAAAAAAGTGGTGGATCCACACAATGGAATTGTACTATGCAATAACAAAGAGATGAGTTTTTATTTCTCTCAGGTAAATACCTAGGCGTGATATTACTTGATCATATGGGCCTTGAAGGCTCACGCTCACAATAAATAGTATTCAATAAATCTTTGACCTTCTTTATTGATTTGAGAGAGAGAGAGAGAGACAGAAACATTGATTAGTTATTTCATTTATTTATGTATTCGTTGGTTGAATATGCCCAGATTGGGGATCAAATCCGCAACCTTGTGGTATCAGGACAAACTCTAATCAACTGAAATACCTGGCCAGAGTCAAACATTGATTTCCCATATTTTTACAAAATGAAGGATCTTTAGATCTCTCTCAATGGTCAGAAAAGAGGTTATATACAATAGACATCCAAAACATTGGCTGAGAAAAAAAAACAAAACACTATTTTTTTCTGAGCCAAAATACATGTATGTCATTGTGTTTTCTAAGTCTCTCATTTAACTTTCATGTTTTATTATGAGTATCAGATCTAATAGAGAAAACCAAACCAACAATAATTAACATGTAGACTGACAATTTATATGAGGGCAAATGTGTTTAAGCTCTTGGTTTCAGCTTATTTGTAAGGCACATGAGTAATTAAAGAAAAAAGCAAAGGGCAGTCACCCCAGGCAATCACCTGAGGTGGGGTTTGAAAAATTCATATTTTTCTCTAAAAACTACAGTGTTTTTAAGGTAAAACTGTAGGGTGATTTCATTCTAGAGGTGCTTTTCTGTCTAAGTAGAAAAAAAAAGTGAGGTGCAGGAATAACTGTATTGGGATATATCCACCCACACAAATGTGACATGTCTGTCCAAACTCAAAAGCAACTGGCAACAAAAAAGCAAATTTTGATATCCTGAAAGCACTTGTGTAGACATAAAAAGATTGTTTCACTTTTATAAGAAGACATAGAAAGAGACCATAAAACCCATGAGCATTCTAATGTAGCAAGAAAATAGTAGGTTATACAAAGTATTGGTAAAATTGAGATTCAAACAAGAAGATCATTTTAGGGAAGTATTATACAACATTTTATCCAGGAAACCATTCAAGTTACTCAAGAATGAAAGTAAATGGAGAAAAAGTATATTCCAAGACAGGACAAACATATCTGCCCAACATTCAGGTTAGAAATTAATTGCGTAGCAACTAGCATGTTTTACATGCATGGTAATACTTAAAAACTATTTTAATATGACATTTTAATTTTTCCTCCCTGTTTTAAACCTAATGTGTCTACCTACAATACAACAAACTTTGACTTAAAAAACAACAACAATATTTAGCCTCACTGGTGTGGCTTGATGGTTGAGTGTCGACCTATGAACCAGGAGATCACATTCGATTCCCAGTCAGGGCACATGCCTAGGTTGCAGGCTGGATCTCCAGTAGGGGACATGCTGGAGGCAGCTTATCAATGATTCTCTCTCATCATTGATGTTTCTATCTCTCTCTCCCTCTCCCTTCCTCTTTGAAATAAAAAATAATAATAATAAAAATAAACACATTTTTAAAAGTCTTTCTCATAGTTATATGAATTAATAGGACTCTGCTGGGTAGTTCTCTTTTGAAATCTTTCATGTAGTTGCAATCAGGTGAAAGCAGGGGCTGTAGTCATTGGAAGTGTCTACTGGGCTTCCCAAGATGGCTTATTCACCCACCTGTCTGGCAGCGATGCTGGCTTTCACTGAGAGCTCAACTAAGGTTTGACCAAAGCACTGATACAGGGCATTTTATGTGGCTTGGGCTCCTTATGGCAGAGTGGTCCTGGTAGTCGCATTCCTTTCCTGGTGGCAGGAATATCTTAAGGTGGAGTATCAGTGGATAGAACGTCAGCCTGCGGACTGAAGGGTCCCGGGTTCGATTCCAGTCAAGGGCATGTACGTTGGTTGCGGGCATATCCCCAGAAGGGGGTGTGTAGGAGGCAGCTGATAGATGTTCCTCTCTCATTGATGTTTCTAACTTTCTATCCCTCTCCCTTCCTCTCTGTAAAAAAATCAATAAAATATATTATAAAAAAAAAAGATGGAGTATTCTGAGAAACAGAGGTGGAAGTTGAGAGGTTTCTTGTGACCTAACTCCAAGGTTATAGAGCATCAGTTCTGTTGTAGTCTATTGATAAAAAAAAAAAAAAAAAAAAAAAAAAAAAAAAAAAAGCAGTTACAAAGACGGTGCAGATGCAAAATGAGGAGACTGTTACTGGCAGATTCTTTGGGGCACCGTCTACCACAGTGATGCACAAAAGTAAACCCTTATGAAGATCCTATAGAGAGAAACATGTATTCTCAGAAATATGAGGTTAAGTGATTCAATTAAGATTTATTGGGAACTATCCCCCAAATAATTGGCAACTGATCAAAAATTTATTTGAGGATAAATTAAATTACGGTGAGTTATTTCCCTTGATTTGAATATCCTCTCTCACATATTAAGTAAACTCTTACTCATCCTTCGAGACCACAAATTCAGTTGTATATGATCTATAAGTATTACCAAAACCCTTTATTTTAGTCCTTCTTTTTACAGGTGAGGAATTTTAAGACTAGAGAGTTTAAGTGAATTTTTCTCTATTACACAGTGAGATTATGGCATAACCAGTCCTAAATTCCAGTTGTCAAACTTCCAACCCAGTGTTCTTTTTATTGCACTCATTGCTTCTTTTTTATTGCCTCTGATAAAGATATGATAGTATTAGGATAGAATTTGATTTCATAATGTCAACTAGCTCTTTATTTAGAAAAGTCCTTTTTAAAAATTCATGGCCTAGAAAGCATGGTAGCTAATATCTTAGGTTATGTAATAGGACAAACCCTGGTTTGAGTCACTAGCATTGGCCCTCATTAGCTGTGGAACCTGGACAGATTCTGTAGCTTCCAAGGCTCAATTTTCTCATCGGTAAAATGGGCATGATAATAATATGCACTTTGAAGGATTATTATTACCATCAAATAAGATAATGGCTTATAAAGCCAATAGCACAATGTATGGAACACAGTAAAATCCCAATGAATGTGGGTGATAGTACTCGATAATTTTATAGAGTAATTGATTTTATTATTTTATTGACATAAGGTTATATTACATTCTATTTTTCTATTTTATTTTATCATTTGGACTACAATTCAAGTTTATACAGTTATTTGATAAATATTCTACTAGTTTCATTTCTAAAGTGAGAAAATAAACTAATAAATTGCCTAGTTTCCGAGGTGTGAAAACCAGATAACTTCCAATATCATCATGGGTTGGATTGAGCTCCTGCGATTCCCAGGAAATTGAAGTAGAAAACATATGCATATAAAAAATAGTCATTGTACAGAAATGCAGTTGCAAATAGCAGTCATTTCTTTTTTAAATCTAGTGATATGATTTCAAGAAAATTCTTGGGAGCGAGAAGATTTTTCTTTGAGAAAGGAGAGGATTAATCAGGAAAGTCTGTCTGGAGAAGGAAGTTTCCCAAATAAATTTCTCACTTAAACACATAGGAGGGCTCAGCTGGTGTGCCTCACCGTCCTGTACGTAGCTCTGTAAGTTTTCCTCTTGTTATTTTACTTTCTCCTCAATTCTTGGCTGTTGTTTCTATTTGTGTACAGCTCAGTTTGCATTCTCAGTTGCTTAGGGCAAATGATGAGGTTCCACTTGGCAATTCATTGCCTGAGTACTCTGGAAAAGCATACATTTGTCTTTGTACAGCTCCAGCAGCACAGCAGCGGTCTGGTGTTCCTGGGAGGTCTGATATTCTCATTCTCCCTCACATTGTGCAGCTGAACATACACATTTACTGGTTAGTTTAAAAAGTTCTTGTGCAAAATTAATTATAGAGATGAACTATAATTTTAATTACATAATTATCAGCTATAATTATACCAGGTAACCACTGCTGTTTCTCCAATAAAGAGAACATTAAAGAGAAATGGAAAACTTAGGGTATTTAATGCTCATTCAGTACAACCAGATGAGAATGAAATGCTCTGTTACTATGTAAATGAACTTTGTCTCAAACAAGTAAGATCATGGACTCTTCCTAGAGCATAATGCATATAACAGTATTGAATTTCTTTTCCATTCATCTCGAGTACTTTTCTTTGTCCAAAAACAAATGCTTCGGATATTTGGGAGTCGTTTCATAGGACAGGGCACTATTACACTAGGTCTAGAAAATTAGAAAACTCTACATTTAACGTTTATTCAAATATTCATATTAGCCTCATGTTAGAAAGTATAATGATACAAAATATATATTTTTATTTTCTAAAAGTGTTAGAGAACCAAGTTTTCCATGAAGGATCACATTTTCATTTTTAAGTAGGAAAATGATTTTTTTTTTAAAATAATGCCAGGGTGCCAATTTTTTTCCCCATGGAGAAACTAAAGAATGAGTTGATTGTTTTACTGTCTTGACCTTAAAATTTTGCCTTCCTCAAACTAAAACTGGATTAATTCTGTTGTAATTGGGATTGATTTTAGATGTACCCTGTTTCCCCGAAAATAAGACAGTGTCTTATATTAATTTTTTTCTCCCAAAGTTGCGCTAGGTCTTATTTTCAGGGGATATCTTATCTTTCCATGCGCTAGGTCTTATTTTCGGAGGATGTCTTATTTTCGGGGAAACACGGGTAGTCATAAAAAATAAAACTCAAGAAATTCTCGTCACTCATAGACTTGGGTGCCTGTTATGTCTTTGTATCAGATGTTTCTAGATGGGCATTATCAGAGATGTGCATTTGGCTTCAGGATATCTCAATCAGTGTCAGCAGTGCATCTCTACTATCTAAATGTGGAGAGAAAGCCAATTTGTTTCCATTGTTACTGACTTCATTCTACAGCCCCCTTCAAGTTTACTCAGGATTTTGCTGATAAGAAATAAACACTGACTTTACAAGAAAGCCCTAAAGTTTCCATTTTGTGGGCCATGGCAACAAATGATGGGTCACATAAGTAAGTCAATAAACTTAGCATTTTTGTAGCATTGTTTTCTAGGGATATGAAAATATTTCTCACTAATAGCATACAAAATTTGGAGATGTTCATAGTTCTGAGATAATATATTTTGTTGTTTGCCTCTTTTATGTTTTATTGGGGGCTTTGTTTGGTGCTATCCAGTGAGGGACATTGTTAGGCAACTACATGGTTTATTGTTGGTTGCTGCCCTTTGCATTTGGACATGTTATTGATTGCCATTACCGCATGGTCCCTATTTGGAAGTCAAAGACCTTTCTGAACTGTGTATATTAATATTGTTGATTGATTTCCAACTATAGTAATGGTTTGTGTAGCTGCCTCTGTTTTAGACCTGCCTCAAATACACAATCTCCTGCTTATAAACCCTTAATGGTGATTACATTTGCTTAAGTACATCATCTTTCAGGGGCTATGATCCCGTAGTGGCCCACAGCTTTGCAACTCGCTAGGCATTTGTAAGTCCTTAAAATACCTTTTGTGCTTTTTGTAGTTGTACAATAGTTGTCTGAGCTTCAGCTGGCTGTCATGGAGGCGTTTCCATGTCCTCATCCTCATCCGCTTCACTTCACTCAGCTGTGTGTAGGAGAAATTTTAACCACAGAGTTCTGGCCACGGTCAAGGAACTCTCTGCTAGAGTCTCTGGTGCCACTTTGTGCCCCACAGTTACCATCTCAAAGGCTGGATGTGACATTTCTGATACGTTTGCCAGTAAGTGTCACTGTCATCTGGGAGTTTACACACATGTCTGAGCTTGGTACTGATTCTAAACTTTGTCAGTTTCTCCTGGACCTCCTCGATTCAGGAAACCAAAGTACCTATCATCAAGCAGTGCACTGTCTTCCAGCCCCACACACAGATGGAAGGTCCTGATGGTGTGGGGCTGCTTTTCAGAGGCATGGCTGAAATCAGGTCAATAGAGATGTGCTCATTCCATGGTGAACAAATGTCTTCCTACATAGAGACTTCAAGAAGAGCAGTCATTAGCAGAATTATTTGAGAAACAAAATAACATGAGCTACTTTCATAATTCTGAAAGATAACCTTGGGCTAATGGAATGATTTTCTTACATGTGTGGAAGAATATTATTCCTCCATAATCTGTGTCTATTTTAATTAACGATGAGCAAGTTTACGTAGAATAGATTGTTTTAACTGTTACTAAACACGTACATTCTGGTGCTTTCTTTAGGCTGGGTCAGCAACAGAAGCTTGAAAAAGTAAAGGCGTTATGGGCTTCAGCCCATCTCTAGGGATTAATGCACAGGTGCCTAAATCCAAATTGCTTATGTGGTGTGAGCTGAGGACTAGGCAGGCAGTACTTGGTTATCCAGGTGAGTGAGCCATAGGAAGCAAAGTCCAGGACCAGAGGCAGCACTCTAGCGATGGTAGGATGCTGGTAAGAGAGAAAATAAAGAACAGGAATTAAAAATTATTCTTAAATACTACCTGGCTTGGTCCAGACTTGAAACACCAATTTTGTAAATGTGGGTAAAGTTGCCCCATTCTAATTATGAGTGCAGGGATGAGAGATTAAACTCAGCAAGAACACTGCCCTGTTTTAGTTGTAGTATTATCTTTTACTCTAGTCTCATGTGTAAGTTGACTTTAAGTAGTTTAGAAAATGAATATATTTTCTAGAATATACTTTCTAGTAGTTTAGAATAATGAATCTTATAAATAAGATTCAAACACACTTCCTCACAGTGCTAAACATAGCATCAACATAGCATAATTACTTTTTGGTATTTCTATTTGGTTTAATATACATATGTGTTTAATGCAAATGTTTTCTCTTATAATCGCATCTTCTTACTTTCACCCTTACTAACAGGTAAAATAACATTTAAAACTGGACCCATGTGAATGTTTTCTTTTCATAAAAATCAAACGTGTCTTCCTCCATTGATTTAAGCCTTCTCTCTTTTTTACAGATAAATGAATTTCCTGCCTATGTAATTTCCTATTTTATCTCTTAAAACGTGTCTCCCCTCAATACAGATAAACAAATGTTTGATGACTGAGCTAATGAATAAAAGCATCAATTTCTCACACAGTACCCAATACATAGTAAATGCTCAACAAATGAGTTTAATGAATGGATGAATGGGAAATCATTGGCAATAGGAGTTGATTTCTCTGAAAAAAATTAATTTATAAAATAAAATAGACACTTAAGGTCCTTTTGGAGACCTATGAGGTCAGATACACAGAGAAATTAAAAGAAGACTGCCTGGCACTCTTTACAAATCAACTGGCTTTTCTCCAAGGAATTCTAGACATTGTCACAAGCTACAACTTGCCAACTGCGTATTAGTCCTTAAAACACCTTCAAGTAAGGCTACAATCCCTCAAGAGTAGGTTTAGAGGGTTAGTCACTGCTGTGTTGTGGAAATACTGTAATTTTGTTAGCACAGCAGTACATGTTGATAGGTACACGTAGCAACACTATAAAATAGCTAAGCTGTCCCTGTGACTCATGATTCCTGACCAACTCTCATCATCTTTTCTTCTTAAAATGTGTTCAGTGTTTTCTTAGCAACTAAATTGTACGTATATGTCATATTTTATCAGCTAAAAACATTTCCCTTAAACTTTAATAAGTAGATGATGAATTTCTGCTGTAGCAGCAGTTTTCATACTTAAGAATTAAATCATAGTACATGCTTTGCCTAGGGTTCTCCATAGTTAGGATATAGTTATTTTAAGCTAATATATTGAATCATAAATATTGATAGGTATACCATCTTATAAGATAGCTTTAAATAATAATGTGATATTACAAGAATTACACAAATTTTGTTAAGATCCCATATGCCAAGCACTTTCTAGGAAAAAAAAATCCTTATGTGTTTAATGTGTATATAAATATATATATATATATATATATATATATATATATATATATATATATCCTGAAAATAAGACATCCTCCGAAAATAAGACCTACTTACAGGTTTCCTTCTGAATGAAATATAAGGCATCCCCCCAAAATAAAGCCCCCCTAGGCTAAACATGAGAGATATGGTCCACTGATTCTGAAAGAAATGGAGTCACAAGAAATTCACCAGGAAATTCAGGAATTGGATTGTTATGATGATATTCCAGAAGATGATGACATGATTGTCATTGAATAAATGAGTAAATTCTTGATACTGTAGGATTCACAGTTTGTCTGGTTTGTGTTGACAACTACGGTACTACCGTACCATATACAGGTAATAAATTTCCTTTATTTTCATTTAACAATAAATGTGTACTGTATTCTTCTTCATGGAAAAATAAGACATCCCCTGAAAATAAGACCTAATGCATCTCTGGGAGCAAAAATTAATATAAGACACTGTCTTATTTTCAGGGAAACAGGAGATATATATATATTGCCTCAGTGGAACTTACATTCTAGCAAGAGAAGACAGATAATAAATTAATAAATTCATTATCTAAAATGTTAGAGTGACAAGTACAATAGAAAAAAAGTATAGAAGGCTATATGGGAAGAGTGACAATGTAACATTAGGCAGGATGGTCAAATATATGGGGTGGTTTGTGGAGGAGGGACATTTGAACAAAGACCTAAAGAACACGAATGAGCCACTGTTGCAGATAATACATTGATCATCACTCTGGCAAATTTCCTTTAGAATAGCCCTCCTGTGTATGGATGATGTCATTCTCCTGCCTAAAACATCGATTTCCTATTGCTTTAGCATAATGTGCAGTGTCCTTAATTTGTTCTATGACAACCTCTGTGATCTCACCCCTGGCTCATCCTCCAGCCCCCTGCCTCTTCCTCTTGCTTTTCCTGTTTCATCCATCTGGTTTTAGTTCAGCTCCCTCTGCAGTGCCAATGGCTTTTCCACTTTTCAGTCTCCCATAAGCATTTCACTCTGCCTGTAGCTGACCACCCTCACCTGCTAAAATAACCCCTGTTCTTAAATTCTCATTGCATACCATATTTGCCCTCCTAGCCCTTATTGCAATCATAAGTAAATAATCATTCTATAATTATTTGTTTAATTTCTATTTTCCTCACAGACTTAAGTAAATTGATAATAGGGATGCCCTACTCATTACTATATTGCCAGTGCCTGACACATGGTGAATGCTCAGTATTTGTTGAATGAATAAAGCACACCTGAAATGGAAGGATTTATGTTGGGCTAGGGAGAGAGAATGTACCAGGTTAGGACAGTAAAATAATAATGAAAAGTTTTGTTTCCTTGAATGAACTTAATATACTATATTTTTAAAAATCTTGATTCTTGAAAGTATTATATAGGTCTTCCTTTTTCACCATTAAACTTCTTGTAGCCCACTTCTATCCCCCAACCCCTAGGCCCTCACCACCCCATTGTCTGTGTCCACATATGCATACAAGTTCATTGGTTGATCTCTTCCCACTAAATGGCCTAAATGGAAAGACAATTAAGGGCTTCAGGCAACTCTTTTAGGGTATATTCTTCTTATGGACCCATATGTAGCTAGCAATGAGTCTCCTTAAACTAGGGGTGTCGAACTCAATCAGAGAAGGGGCCAAAATCTAAAATCCAGCCTAAATCTCGGGCCGAATGGTTTACTGAACAGTCATAAAATGTCATTGTGATGGAAACACAGCGGAGTGCAGTGATGACAGCCCGGTACGGGCCACATTGCAAGGCCTGGCAGGACGGATTTGGCCTGCGGGCCTTGTGTTTGACACATGTGCCTTAGACAATAGGGGCTTAATCACGAGGAACAACAACAGCATGTAATTATTGGAATCCTGAGTCCAGAGCAGTGGTTGGCTAACTCATTAGTCAACAGAGCAGCAAACCGCAGCTCGAGAGCTGCAGTTTGCCGACCACTAAACTAGGAAGTGTAGCAATTATTTTTCTTCTCCAAACATTCCAGTTCCCCACCCTGAAGTTGGGTGTGGCCATTGGACCTTCTTTGACTCACGAACTGAGTGGGTAAAGATAGGTCACTCTGGCAAGAAGCTTCAGAGTCACCACACAATGGCTACCTTTCTCTTTCTGTTTGCCTGGCCTTGCTTCAGGTAAGCAGGTTCTCTGAAACTTGGGTGATTTGTTTTCACAGAATTATCCAGTCTGTCTCGACTACCTCATAAGTAGGTTTTGGGGCTCAGTTGTACAAAAAAAATTCAAGCACCAGTACTGAGATGGAAAACTGAACTCATCATTTCTCCTCCTAAACTGGTGTCTCGATAAGACCACTGACCCAAAGGAAACCAGTGGTCCAAAGCAGAGCAGATGACTAATTTCTGGATTCCTGCCATTCCCTTGCTCCCCACAGGCAACCTACCAGGTGAATGCCTACTGAATACGTTCCCTCCTTCACACATTTCATTTTCCATCTGTCTCTATCTCAGGCCTTACCACTTCTCTCCTGGACAGCCTCTCAATTCCTATCCCTGTGGCCCATTTTTCTCCTCTCTTATTTATCTCCTGTGTGGTTGCTATAGTGGTTTTTCTAAAAGAGAGCTCTGACCAAACTCTTCTTTAAAATTCTGCAGGGAAATTTTCATTAACTTCAGGATTAACCCCAAATCTTCAACAGAATGAATTGAAGCAGGGCATTTGAGATCCTCAGCCCCTGCCCAGGTCCCTTCACAAGCTCACTTGGATTCCCATCCTCCATATGCGCACAATGTCCGACACCTACTCCTGCATTCGTGCTTTTACAATATATTGCCCTCTCACAGCCACCCCTTCTCAGCTCTGGGGCTGCATCACATTGGGCCACAAGAGTTGCATGGCTCTGCAGGGTGGCACCTCCCCAGCCCTGCAATTTGTTTGTACTCACAGACAAGCGAGTGAGCAGAAGAGACGATGCACCATGCTGGCAATGGAAACATCCAGGCACATATTTCTGCGTTCTGATTTATTTTCTTCTTCTCTTAATAAGAGAAAATATTTGTATATTTTAGTTATATTGAACACAGTCAGTCTGTTCTTTATTGATATGTATGTTTCCTATAGTAAATAACAAATCCTTTTCCCCATTTTTTTTTTTTAATCATTGGACATTGCTTTCTTCTTAGGATTTATTGCTATGGGAACCTGAACAAAATAAAAATGTAAGTGTATCTTCATTACATTTAGTGTATCTCCATCACATTTCAGTCCTATCTATTGATATATATATAAAAGGCTAGACTCTCCTGTGGGTGGTGACCAGGGTGTTTTTCACTGAAATCATGTGGTAGGAGCTGTAATACGTATTCAGGCCACTTTCTTCAGAAGTGTGCTTGCTGAAACTGCTAGTATTAATAGGATTTTGATAATTTATGAACTCTTACAGCCCATCAGGAAGTTAAGGCTGACTTTATCTTATTACTTGAAGCAATTTGTGTGTTCTTGAAGCAGAGGGCACAATGTTCTCTTTAGAAATAGCAGAGAGCATTAGCATGGAGGGGGAGAATGCATAAGAAAAACCTTTTCAATGGTAAGAAACTTACAAGAATGGAATGGCAATCTCTTGGTGAAACCTCAGAGAAAAATATCAGGAATTAGGTAGAACTGAAAGCACATGTGGAAAATGTTTTTCTTTTTAGTGAAGCATTTGTTAGATATATTTTAACAAGTAAAACTGAGAACTCAAAATGGGTCATCTGATTGACTAAAAGTCTCAAACTCTATATTTTAAAACATTATAAAGACTAGGTTATATATGACTAGGTGATAAATCTTTCTTCTCTAGCTTGGGGTCACATTTATTTTTACTATTCAAGCCATGAACATTAGTGACTCTGACTTTCCCTGGCTGTTTAAAACTGCAGACTTTTTCATAGGATTCCTCTCCTCAGATATTCCTGGGACTTGTTAGGGAATGCTTCCACACCCATCCTGGTGGCCACTTTAGAAGGGAGGAGGGGATGGGGAAAGAGAGAGAGACATCAACATGAGACACATTGATTGCTTGCTTCCTACTTGCACCCAACCAGGACCAGGGATCGAACCTGCAACCAAGGTACATACCCTCGGGAAATTGAACCCAAGACCCTTTGGTGCACGGGCGACACTCTAACCACTGAGCAAACCAGCTAGGGTGTCCTATTGCAATTTTTTTTTTTTTTGTAAGACTTGTACCTGTGCATGCTACACATGTTTTCTCATATCCCTTCGAAGTCCCTTTGAGGTGAAGAATAATGTGGCTTAGTAAGGCTTTACTGAATTTTTGGAAAATAGTATCTGATGTCCAAGTGATTTACCCTGGACATTGAACCCAGTGTCAGGGTTGTAGTGTAGCCCCGCATAGATTCCTGTGTGTCTGAAAGCCAGTTCATGACTCCAGTTAAGACCAAATCTCCATGTTCCTTTACTTCCGGGCTCCACTTCTTTAGTTCCATATTGCAGAAAAGATTTCCCTCCTTCCCCAAGACCCCGGCCCACCCATTCCTGCCCTTGCTGGATTCATGTTGGAAACTTCCATCCTTTTAGCAGAAGACTCAGATAATACAATCTCGGCAGTTGACACTGTATTTCCAAAATTTCATATGATTCGATCTTGATATGTGAAGGCCACTAACATTTGGTGTAAATCCATACTTTTGGAAAACGGTTCTCTAACTGCAAAGGCACTGTTTGCCCAAACAATGCAACCATTGGCATTACCCAACTGAACAAGGATTGCTCTGTAGCAACTACACTCAGATTTACGTGACTTCACAGTTCTCTCTAGGAACAATGGTAGGTACTATTATGGAATTATAAGTTCCATCCTGGTGTATTTCCCCAAACAAAGGGATTTTGTTACAAAACTTAATTGATATTTCTGACCCTAGAAAATGAAATTTTCAGCAACTTCAACTGGCAGTTTCTTTTCTATAAATAAATAAATAAGTAAGTAAGTAAATAAATAAATAAATAAAAGTAATTTTTAGGCTCCTTCCCCAGGCACTACACACTAAGTTGTAGTTGATGTCCACCATGAATTCAGGTTAACATGGGGAAACACATAGAATTCTTTTTAAAAGAAAAAGCTTAGAGAAATAGATTGACATTTCTAAATGCATATTTATTTTTCTTTTTGTGACAAGTTCTAGGACAGGCCTTCCTTTCTATTTTCAGAACAGTATTGACACACATTCAAGCAAATAAAATGATGTTCTTATTTCAGGCATTTGTGAAAATATAGATTTTAATTAAGCTGCAGAGGCGATTTAAACAATTATCTAGAGCTGAAATAAGTGAAAAGTGAATAGTGATTTGGTAATATTTTAAACACAAAAGTTTTAAAATTACATATCTGGTACCTGTTAGAAGATATGGAAAAGTAAAAATAAGAAAAATACTTATTAATAATCCTACCTCCCAGAGATAACCACCTGTTATTTTGGTATCTTTCTTCCTAGTATGTTTTTCTAAGAATTAAAAAAATGATTATGATTATATAATATCCTAATTTTCTCAGGTTTAAAATGAAACCAGTTTCCTATGAATCATTAAAAATGATTTATAAATATTATTTTGATTATCACAAAATAGTATTATTATTGAGTTTGTGGTGTCCTTTTTAATTTCTGAGATAGTTATAAGCCGTGTTTGTACAGGTCAATATAGAACACATAGTTTTGTCAGAACTGAAGGTTCTATTGTAATCTGATTACTATATCACTCTGATTTACTATATCATTAGTAGGAGACTGGATCTTTAAAAAACCAGTTAAAGCTACAGAGCAAATGATATGGTTTGCCTTTCATTTCAGGTGGAATATGGGGTGGAACCCTTGGTTCATGTCTTTTATAGGCTAATAAAGATTATCATTAGAAGGACATCTAATGATGGGATTGCTAAATGGTTCAATCATAACTACAACTGACTAGTTCATTGATTTCCCCTAACAGACAAAGTCTCTTTTTTAAGCTTCTTTTGTGACCTAATATGTGATCTATCTTGGAGAATGTTCCATGTGCATTTGGGGGAAAAAAGTATTCTGCAGTTTTTGTATGAAGTCTTTTATCAATGTTATTAATTCAATCTGCTGTAATGTGGCACTTGAGGGCATTATTTCCTTATTAATTTTCTGTCTAGATGATCTGTCCATTGATGTGGATGGGGTGTTAATATACCCTAATATTATTATATTACTGTAGATTTCTCTCTTTATGTTCTTTAATAGTTGCCTTATATATTTAGACTAGAGGCCTGGTGCATGAAATTTGTGTTTTGTGTGTGTGTGTGGGGGGGGTAATGCCCCTCAGCCTGGCCTGCACCCTCTCCAATTTAGGACTCCTTAGAGGATGTCCAATTGCCGGTTTAGGCCCAATCCCATCCCTCCTGCAATCTAGGACTACTGGCTCCTAACCACTCACCTGCCTGCCTGCCTAATGCCCCCAACTACCCTCCCCTGCCGGCTTGGTCACCCCCAACTGCCCTCCCCTGCTTGCCTGGTCACCTCCAACTGTCCTCCCTTGCCAGCCTGGTCACCCCCAACTTCCTTCCCTTGTTGGCCTGATCTCACCCCCAACTGCCCTCCCTTGCTGGCCTGATTGCCCCCAACTGCCCTCCCCTGCCAGTCTGATTGCCCCTAACCCTCTGCCAGCCTGATCTCGCCCCTAACTGCCTCTGCCTCGGCCCCCACCACCATAGCTTTGTCCAGAAGGAAGTCAGACATCCAGAAAATGGCCAGTTGACCTGGCCTAATTAACTTATTACCCTTTTATTAGTATAGATGCTTCTATGTTGGGTGCATAGATATTTACCATAGTTATAGTCTCTTCTTGAATTGATCCCGTTATAATAATGTAATATTCTTCTTTGTCTTTTTTTTACATGTAATGTTTTAAAGTTTATTTTGTCTGACATGAGTATTACTATTTCAGCTTTCTTTTCATTTCTATTTGCATGAAATATCTTTTCCATCCCTTCACTTGCAGTCTATATGTGTTTTGATTTGAAGTGAGACTCTTGTAACTAGCATATAGGTGGTTCATGTTTCTTAATCCATGAAGCCAACCTATGTCTTTTTTATTGGAGTATTTAATACATTTACATTTAAAGTAATTATTGGTAAGTGTATACTTACTGCCATTTTGTTAATTGTTTTTTGTAATTTCTTACTTCTCTGTTCCTTTCTTCTTCACTTGATCTGAAGCTTCATGGTTTACTGTTTTACTTTAGTGTTTTGTTTGAGTTCCTTTCTCTTTGTTTATTTTTTTTAATATATTTTATAATATATGCATGAGGTTTATGCATATAATTCTATATATATAGCAATTTATAGCAATCTATTTTAAGCTGATAAATGTTTAACTTGAAATATAATTTATTGGTACTACATTTTCACTCTTCCCCCTTTTTACACTCTATTCTTCTTTCCTACTTAAAGAAGACCCTTTAACATTTATTGTAAAGTTGATTTAATGATGATGAACTCCCTTAGTTTATATATATATATATATATATATATATATATATATATATATATATTTTTTTTTTTTTTCTTATTGATTTAGAGAGGAAGGGAGAGTGAGAAAGAGAGAGAAACACCTATGAGAGAATCATTAACCAGCTGTCTCCTATTCACCCCACACTGAGGTTCAAGCCTGCAACCTGGGCATGTGCACTTGACCAGAATCGAACCCAGGACACCTCTATCCACTTAACCAAACAGGCCAGGGTATGAACTCCCTTAATTTTTGCTTATTTGGGAAAACTCTTTCCTCTCCATTTTTGAATGATAACCTTGTTTTGTAAATCATTCTAGATTGTAGATACCTTTCTTTCAGCAGTTTAAAGATGTCCTGCCACTCCCTTCTATCTTATAAAGTTGCTGTTGAGAAATCAGCTGATAGCTTTATGGGGTTTCCTTTGTATGTAACTAGTTGTTTTCCTTTTGCTTACTTCAATATTCTCTCTTTATCTTTAACTTTTGCCATTTTAATTACAACTAGAGGCCCGGTGCCTGAAATTCATGCACGGGGGTTGAGGGGAGGGGGTAATGGTGTCCCTCAGCCCAGCCTGCACTCTCTCCAATATAGGACCTCTCAAGGGATGTCCAACTGCCCGTGGGATCAGTCCTAAACAGGCAGTCAAACATCCCTCTGACAATCCAGGATTGCTGACTCCCAACTGCTCGCCTGCCTGCCTTCCTGATTGCCCCTATTCGCTTCTGCCTGCCAGCCTGATCACCCCCTAACCACTCCCATGCCAGTCTGATTGATGTCTAACTGCTCCCCTGCCAGCCTGTTTGCCTCCAATGTCCCTCCTCTGCTGGCCTGGTCACCCCTAACTGCCCTACCCTGCAGGTTGATCACCCCCAACTGCCCACCCTTACAGGCCTGGTCCCTCCCAACTACTCTCCCCTGCTGGCCATCTTGTGGTGGCCATCTTATGTCCACATGGGGGCAGCCATCTTTGATCACATGGGGGCAGCCATCTTGTGTGTTGGAGTGAAGGTCAATCTGCATATTACTCTTTTATTAGATAGGATTGAGGCCTGGTGCAGGGGTGGGGGCCAGCTGGTTTGCCCTCAAGGATGCCCCAGATCAGGGTGGGGTTCCCTTGTGGCATGGGGTGGCCTGAGTGAGGGGCATGTGTTGGTTTGCAGGCCAGCCATGTGCCCTGGTGACCCAAATAGAGGCCTTGGTATCTGAAATTTATTTACCTTCTATAATTGAAACTTTGCAGCCTCGAGTGGAGCCAAGCCTCCTGATTGCTCCATGGCCAGCAGCCATTTCTGTTTAGATTTGTTTACCTTCTATAATTGAAACTTTATAGTCTTGAGTAGAGACCTAGGCCAGCAAGGGCAGGTGGAAAGCTTAGCTTCTTCCATTGCCTTGGAAACCCAAGCCTCCCTCCTGCTCTCTGTAGCCATCTTGGTTGGGTTTATTTGCATGCTTGCTCTGATTGGCTGGTGGGCATGGCTGGTGGGTTTAGCGGAGTGATGGTTTATTTGCATATTACTCTTTTATTAGGTAGGATTATGTCTTGGCTCTTTTTGGGTTCACCTTGTTTGAAATTCCCTATGCTTCCTAGACCTTGGTGCCTGTTTTCTTTCCCAGATTAGAAAAGTTTTCAGTCATTATTTCTTTAAATAAAGTTTCTGTTTCTTTTTCTTTTTTTTCTCCTTTTGCGATCCAACAATGCAAATGTTTGAGTACTTGATGTTATCCCAGAGGTCCTTTAAGCAATTCTCATTTTTTTTTTTTTTAATTCTTTATTCTTTCTGCTGTTCTGATTGGTTGATTTCCAATATCTGTCTTTCAGGTCACTGATCCATTCTTGTGATTTGTTTTAGTTAATCTATTGTTGATTCCTTCTAATGTGTTTTTCATTTAAGTAATTGTATTATTCAGGTCTGCTAGGCTCTTTATTATACATAATAACCTTTTTTTTAAAAAAAATAAGTTTTTATTTATTTTAGAGAGTCAAGGACAGGGAGAGAGAAAGAAACATCAGTGATGAGAGAGAATCATTGATGGGCTACTTCCTGTACACCCCCTACTGGGAATGAAGCTCACAACCCAGGAATGTGTCCTGACTGGGAATTGAACAGTGACCTCCTAGTTTATAGGTTGGTGCTCAACCACTGAACTACTCTGGCTGGGCTACTTTCTAACTCTTTGTTAAAAAAAAGTTCTCCCTAGGTTCCTCTATTCCACTATCAAATTTGGTGAGCATCCTTATGACCCTTATTTGAATTCTTTAATAACCAAATTACTTATGTCCTTAACCTTAGAATTTATTTTCCCCTCTGAGGATTTTTCTGGTTCCTTCATTTGAGAGCTATTCTTTGGTCTTTTTCTTTTATTAGAGGCTCTATATTTATTTATATGAATTAGACAAACTAGCTATATTTCCCAATCTTAAAAAAGTGGTCTTATGTATAAGTGGCCTCTGCATAGGCTATGTGTGTTGGGTAATTTTGGCAAGTTGGTAGGAGCTGAGCCTTTGCCTAAGGTGTGAGGGGCACTGGTCTACCAAGCTGGAGTAGCTCTGGGTGTTGCTCCTGTTTGCTCCCTTTCTTTGGGTGGAAATGGGGCTTACAGGATGTATTCAGGAATGCTCTGCAGCAACCTTGCAGGTAGGCCAAAGCAGATGGATGGAGCCCCTGCCCATGCTATAGAGGTAGAGGAGGACATAAACAATGGGGCTCCTTGGACTCTGGAGAATTCCTGTAGTCCACAGGAGCTCGCCAAGAGCTCCTTGGATTCTCCAGTTTTCTCTCGATAGTCTCTCACTGTTTTGTTGTACCAAAAGTGGTCTTGCAAAGAAGCAACCTCTCTGTAGACTTTATGTGCTGGGTAGTTTGGGGAAGCTCCTTGGAGCCTGACAAGCCCTTATGGCTCCTGGGGCACTGGCTGAGTACGGTGACACCTATTTCCTACTTGCACCTTTTGTTTGTAGGCAAAAGGCTCCACACAATGTAGCTGTAAAAGTCCTAAGGTGATCTTGCAGGTAGGCTAAAGCACTTACATAGAACTCCTGTCCAACTATGGACAGCTTCCCTGGAGGTTGTGAACCAACATTTACTGGAAGTTTCAATGCAGTGTTAAATTATTGGAGTGAATCTTACCAACACTAGGCATGCCGTATGACAGGGCAGATTATAAAGTAATACTCCTAATCTTCATAATGAAACAAATGAAGACATGTTTATTTGATTATATGTCATATGTCATTTCTCAAATCTTGCAAAATATATCCTACTTATGAGCAGCTGATGACCCTCAGGATTCAATAAGCAATCTTATAAAAAGTACACTGCACAAGACATATTTTTTATGGTTTTTAATCAGAAGATTGTGTAGGAGGCAATGAATTCTATATAAAAAATAATCACATAGATAAAGCTCTTACAACTGAGAAGCCATCTATTTTAGAGAAAACAATTCATCCATCTTGAAAGGCACCCTAAGTGGATTTCAGAGTAACATAAAATAATATACATTTGTTATTCTAATCCAGAGAGCATAGTCACTTGAGGTAACTTGTTCTTGAATAAGCAGTAAGGTCAGTGGCATGAAAAAGAGGAGTAACAGAGAAGGAGAAACAGAGAGAGGCCCGGTGGACAGCTCTAGATACATAGGGTGTCCCCCACAAAATATATACACACACTTTGAATAATTATAAAGGCAGTGTTTTTAAAAATACATTCCATTTTCAAAATTTAGCAATCAGCTGTTTGGGGACACCCTGTATATTTATATATCTGACACCTGCTACTGAGAAATTCTGAAGATCTCATTCCATGCATGCTATGCTAAAAGGAACCCTTTTATCACATGCGCATTTGAATTGTTGGTGCATTAGATAATATTCTTTTGTCCACTTGCTTTATACACTCCAAAGATTCCTGAGAATGTAAAGTGTCACTAATTATGGTGTATGACGGCGGTGATTCTGTTAGCACACAGCAAAGGGCAAATTTGTTTTATTCAGTTATTTGCATTGCCACAGGGCAAAATTTACTCACCACTGCCACATGGGGGTTTAAGATTTTCCATTGCTCTCATATTCTGTAATACATATAAATGAAACCATTAATGCTCTCTAGTGCCCATAAATATATTTTTGACAACATGTTCTCATTTTATTGCTTTCTGCTTAGATTGAAATAAAATTAATCATGACAAAAGATAGATGATTAACATCACAAACTGGCTCTTTGGCTGAGTTTGCAAAGGTGCTAATCGCCCATTTACAAGCATCACTACACTGAACTTAAATTTGTGCGACTACAGGCGTAGTCATAGATGTTGCTAGTTTATGAGTGTGATTGGATTTTGAGGGAAAGTGGCCAAGATTCCACACAGTAGGCTAACAGACACAAACTGAAGAGGAGGTTTTGCACGTGTCACGCCTGATGACATGCTAAAGTAGGATACCTCTCATCGCAGGAGACAGTTGCGTGCCTGGTGTTGCCGGTGAAGCATTTAAAAGACGCAAAAGAAAACACTGCATGTATGGAACTAAAGCCAGTGCTAGCTTTTCTCATTTTATGCTTTCTAGTTACTGAATTTTCTAATTATAAGATTTTCATTCTTCTCAGTCTTGTTCTCTGGAATGAAAGATTACCGAAAGTCAGGATGAATGGGATAAACATTGCCCTAGCAACACATAAACCTGAAAACACAAACCTATTAGATTCTGCTTTCTGAATGGTGAGGGGTTAAACCAACAATTCTAGCTCTGGAACACTAGAGAAAAATATCATGAGAGCTTGCTAAGGACAAGTACTAATTTAAAGTTGTGTGTTTTTCAGCTAAGAAAATCCCCATAACAATGGGGAAATGTCAAGAATTTCAGAGGGGAGGTAAAAGATTTTTATTGCTATTATGCTTGCCCTGTTGTTAGGGCTAACATTAGACAGGATGGAATTTATGACACTCAATCCCTTAGGACTTTCATTGCCAGCTTTATGATCATAGCTGTGAAACCGCTTTCTTATATCTGAGCTATTGAAAAATTATTTTGTAATTACAAAGTAACATCTGAGGCAGAAGTTGAATTCTGTAAATGATTAGATCACTGAACTGTTAGTTACATAAATGTATCTGGAACTTTGTGCTTCCAGTTTCACCTGAAATTGATTTTAAACAGGTCAATGAAATGATAGACTAGACATGTTTAGGGTCATTCATATGAAGATGGAAGTCAGATTCTGATAAAGTGGAAAGAGATATATCATTTCAGATAAAGAAAATAGTTAATTATAAAAACAGCAAAGGTATTTTTTTAAATAAAAAAGAATAGCCTCCATTGTATTTTCCTCAAAATAATACCTATAATATCTTGATGACTTTAAAGAAATAATCTGCTTACTTATCATACTTACTGGGAAGCATTTTTTTTTTTTGCAAATCTAGTAATCAAGAAATATCTGATGAGCCAAATAAAGTAGAGTCAATTCTACCTACTGAAATATTTATGGTTCTCCTAAAAAATTTACCAGACTTAGGAAACTATAAAACTAGGAACCATGAGAGAAGATAGCCTTACTTCTGAAAACTGCAGGAACTATTTGGATGGAATGAATATCAATAGCCATTTAGAGATCTCCCACATCAACTCTATAACTTCTAAGAATGGAGGGTCATACAATTAAGGTTAAAAAAAGAGATACACATACCATAGAATCTCTAAGGATATATTTTTCTTTCTTAACACAAATATATTGTGTGTGGGTTTTTCAGGCCAATCTTATAAACAATCTATGTGGATTTCTGGACAGCATTTTCCAGTCTCTTCAGGCAGCCTCAAGGTCAAGAGAGAGAAATGTGGACTGGAGTTAGAGTTCAGCTGTATAGATCCTTAGGTATTCAAATGAGACAGGAGACTGAGTATCCTATGTAATAAAGAGTGAATATGCTAACAGGAGACTCTGAGTATGCTATGTAATAAAGAGTGAATATGTCACACCCTTACAAAGATGGCGGTGCCCACAGCCAATAAGGAAGGAATATGCTAATTGACCCTCAAAGATGGCAGTGCCTACAGCCACAAGATGACAGCACCCAGTCCCCTCTGCCCCTAGCCTCCCAGGGCTGGCCCAAGGTGCAGGCCAGCCTCAGATGGTGGCTGTCCAGCTGCCCAAGGCCACCTGAGGCTCAGGTAAGCAGGGCCGGCCAAAGGCTTGTGCTGCCAACAGTGACAGCAGCAGAGGTGTGATGGGGCATCACCTTCCCCTGATCGCTGTGTTGTCTCCCACCCCTGAGGGCTCCCAGACTGTGAGAGGGGCAGGCCGGGCTGAGGGACCTCCACTTCTAGTGCATGAATTTTCATGCACTGGGCCTCTAGTATATAAATAGTCCTGTATTTGACAACAGTTTTAATGAAAATACAGGAGAAATTTTTATCAAGTTCTATATTATTATTCTTTAATTCTTTATTGTTGAAAGTATTACATCTGTCTTTTTAAATCAAGTTTTAGATGATAAATTTTCCAATGTGAATATATTGAGAAAAAGAATTCATATTCAGAAGACTTCTAAAAGGTAGATTAATGGGTCAACATTAATGAGATTAAACTTTAAAGAAAGAGCATGATACTTACCTTCCAGTCCCAATGTCTTTCAAGGTTTGACAGCTTCCTAAACTTTGAAATAAGAAAACAAAACAATCTACAATAGCCAGAATTTGGAAACAGCCTAGGTGCCCGTCAGCAGATGATTGGATCCAAAAACTATGGTACATCCCACATGTGTCAAACACAAGGCCCTCGGGCCAAATCCGTCCCGCCAGGCCTTGCAATGTGGCCCGCACCGCGCTGTCATCACTGCACTCCGCTGCGTTTCCATCACAATGACAGTTTATGACTGTTCAGTAAACCATTCGGCCCGCGATTTAGGCTGGATTTTAGATTTTGGCCCCTTCTCTGATTGAGTTCGACACCCCTAATACACAATGGAATACTATGCTGCCATAAAAAAGAAGGAATTCTCATCATTTGCAGCAACCTGGATGGAATTGGAGAACATCATGCTGAGTGAAATAAGCCAATCAATGAAAGAGAAACACCACATGACCTCACTCATTTGTGGATGATAAAGAACATTATAAACTGATGAACCAAAAGATAGATATAGAGACACTATATCAACAAGTAGACTGTCAAATTACAGCGGGGAGGGGAGGAAGATCTGGGAGAGATAATAGATCAACCGAAGGACTTTTATACATGCATATAAGTACAACCAATGGACACAAAACTCTGGGGAGGGAAGGGATGTGTGGGAAGGAAGGAGGAGGGCAAAAAAAAATTAATAAAATATATTAAAAAAAATTAAAAAAAATAAAAGAATGACTGAAAAAAAAAAAACAACAACAACGAAGAAAAAAGACCACAGATTCTCTCATATAGCCAGGCAGGCTGGAATCCTACAGGGGGGCTGTGGGCAATGGAAACTAAGCCAAAAAGTGTCACAGGTCCCTGACTGGGAGCATAAGCTTGTATCCACCTGTGCCGTGCTTTGGAGAGAGAATGGGGGTCCTCATTAACACTCAGGAATGCCATCGTCTCTGTGGGCAGAAGCAGCAGTTTAAGGTCATCACAAGCCAAAAGTGAGTGGACTCAGGCCCGAAGGAAACCTTTTATTGTCACTAAGGGTTTTGTCTGGTAGTTGGGACAAAGCAGTGGGAAGTTCTCAGTGGCAGGTACAGTCTGCTAGGAGTGCCCTGGCGGGCTGCCTGAGGTGAGCAGGGCATCCAGCCATAGGAGCAGCACAATCCCTGCAGTGAAGGCTGGCAAAAGCTATCAAGTGAGTCCTATATATAAGTGCATCTCAGTTCTAGCAAAAATGAATGAAAGTGAATTACATTCTGAAAACAAAGGTAAAATGTCCCACATCAGGATTGCACATGGGGAGGAGGACAGAAGGACTCAGTGGGTAGGAAGATGTTTGGGGCCCACTTTGGGGTATCAGATGCCAGGCGGCACAAATCAACATCAAAAGCAGCCAACCAAACCCAGCCAGTGTTGCAGGCTTCATCTTCAGTAAGGGGCGTGCAGGAGGAGCAGATCAATGATTCTCTCCCATCATTGATATTTCTCTCTCTTTCTCTCTTTCTCTCTCTCTCCTGTTTCCTCTCAATAAAAATATTTTTTTTTTTAAAAGGAACTAACCTATATAAAAGAAAAGGGCTTTGAGAATCATAATTTAGTTTTTGTCTGGATTATCATGGACACTGAAACTTTATTCAAAGTGTTAATACAACTAAAAATCAAGTTACAGTATCTAAATTAAAAAGCACAACCACAGGCTAGTTGATTGATTATAGCAAATAGTACAAAAGTTAATTTTAAAATATAAGTAAGGATAGAATAAAACTGATATTAGGAGCAAGGACCCTGAAGTCCCAAATTCCTATCCTGGCTCTACCACTTGCTAGCTGAATGACTTCAAACAAGTTACTTAATTTCTCTATGTGTCTGGTAGCGCCTCTCTCAAAGGGTTTTTGTGGGTATTTAAATATTTTTATTCCATTTTTTTTACAATTCATTTTAGTGCCAAAGAAAACAATAAAAAAATTGTATATATGTTCAAAAAGGTAAAAATATTGGATTAAAGAGACTGGCTTGACACACATCAAATAAAAAGGTCCAAAGAGTTTAATTCACTGAACATTTGAAATGCAACAGCAATGCGATATCATTCCTCAAAAGCAAATTTCCTTTTGAGGGGGAAAAACAACAACACAAGAACAGGAGTTATAATAAGGAGGTAACAGCCTCATCTCAGTTGTCATTGATCAGATGTTATCTGAAACATATTTTGTTCTGGAAGCCACATTTTAAGAGGTATATAAGCAAATTGAACTATTGTATATTCAGATTAAGAAAAGGGGGGGGGGGCGTTGAGGGAATGAAATTGAAGAATGTGCCAATGCTTAACTTGGAAAGGGGAAGGCAACATGGGGATAGGTAGGAGTCAGAGTTATGTTAAAAAATGTTAAGTGCTGTCTTAGAAAAAAAAACAGAATAGACCTTCTTTATGTAAATCCAGGTGTCCCTTTGAGTAGTTACTTTAGTACTATTAAAACAAAATGACCTGTCATGAAAGGTGACTAGTTCCTTGGATTTAAACTGGTTTAACTAGATGCTGTAATACAATCTGTTGGTAAGGTGTGAGTTTGAACTCTGTGTCTATTAACATCCATCCCAATACTGAATGTCAGTAACTCAAGAAATTCACAAGTTGGCATGCTTTCCTGGACTTGTAGAATCTGCTTGTGGTTAAGCGGGATGATATGGTTTGGAGTAAGAAAGGGCTGGGTATAATATTAAAATGAAGAGAGCTGATAGGTAAGGATTAAAAGGGTGACTTGAAAAAGGCACTTTTCAATCCTTTAGTAATAAAAAGTTGGATAAGAAACTGAAAGCTGGAGTTGTAGTAACTATTGCAATCATTGACATTTTGCAGTCAGTTTTATTAAATTTCATTCCAGTCAAATTAAATCCATTTAAATCCTCCAAAGGAATGTTGAAAGAACCTTGCAGAGCCTAGAGAAAGAGCTGTAGACTCACATAGTTTCTGGTCTTCGAGGGTGAAAGATATACTTAAGACATATTTTAAAGTAGATTCCTTTTATTCTTGGAAAGCTAGTTTCTGAACTAGGAATTTTGTGTGAACTTTTCAAATACAATAGCGTATTTATTGCACCCTGCTTCAATGGTTTCCACAGGACAGCATTCATTATATGCATTCACTATAAACAGAGTCAAAGACTCAGGTTATTATTATAATCCTTCAAGGCTCTCTGTTTTAATTGAACTATTTATGGCAAACTATAAGGACATAGTAATTCAGGCAAAGGAATGTTCGGAGTCTCTTTTGATTTGTCTTCTCATGACTCTTGAAGTATTGCACAGTGTGGATCAATGAGGACCAACTAACATTTCACAAATCCCTTCTTATAACTTAATTTCATCTATTAGATTCTAGAATTTTTATTTTAATGTGGAATAATTGTGGGTATCTATTTTTAAAGTTCTTTAGAAGTGTCTATAATACTGTGTTTAGTTATTTAATTAGAGTTATGGGGTACTTTAGTAAACTATTGATAGTTTAATTAAAAATGCTTGATTGAGACTATTTTATCTTGTGGCAGATTGATTTTGTGACTCCAAAAGAGATGATCCATGCACACACATTTCAAGATAATTTGGCATTGTTCTTCCTATCTAATGAGATTTTGTTTTATTTTGATTTGTTTTTGTTGTTGTTATTGTTGTCATCAGAATTTTGTAGATCTTGTAACTTTGATTCAGTTTAAACTTTAAGATCTTTATTTTGAAAGAAAAATGTATGCACATAGATATATGTGTCATTTCAAGAAATAGTTCAGAAGTTATTCCATTTTATGTACTATTATTTTTTTTTTTAAATCTCAAAACAAATTATTTCTATCTTAAATATACTTTTTCCTTGGTGAGTGGTCAGCCAAGTGACATTTTTTAAAGATAGCAGATATGATATAAGTAAATTAAAACAAAAAGAATTAATCAGGTTCAAACATATAAAATGCTGGTACCCACAAGCATTTGAAAGCTCTCATTACTGAATAAACAGTCAAATTGAAATGAAATAAATATGAATATAACATTTATTTATTAGATTGCTCCAGTCCTCCACCTCTCCCAGAAAATTAGCATTCAGAATAAATGCTTAATAATCAACAAAATGCAAGGTAGGGAAAGTAAAGCTTGATAATTATGACAGAGGATTTCTTTCTTCAAAGATTCATAAGCAGGTGTCCTTAGCATGCACAAATACACACAAACACACCCCCACACATGCCTCCTGTCAACAACTGCTGCTCTCACCCTATAGGCCAGTTCTGTTCTTGGTTGATGGCCATGTGTTTCTGGCTTTGGGCCATGATATTCTCCTTATAAAAAGAAACAGATGACTGTAGGAAACCCGTCCAAGAAGATACAGAGCCTGAAGCAGTGCCCTTGGTATTGTTTGATGGGAAGAAATAAGTCAAGACTGGCATTAATTGATATCATAAACCCTGTAGAGACTGAGGAGAAATATCACATCAAGTCTGAATGTCCTTACATTTTGGCTATGTTCTAGAAATTTTAAGTTAGTGATATTGATCAAGAATCCTGTTTTCAGTACTACGTATTTAACTACAATACTCCAGAAGGCATTAGAATATGGAAGTTTACTTAGAGTTGGAAAAAATAATGACTTGATTAAATGGAAATTTACATAGTCCATATTCTGGTCAGGAAATCTAAATAGCATATTAATTCTTCCAAATTAATTTAAAGTTTTAACATAATCTCAGTGACATTTGGAGGAATGTACATCAATCCTATATAATGAAAGGGTAATATGCAAATTGACCCTAACAGTGGAAGGACCAGGAATGACCAGTCGCTATGATGCATACTGACCACCAGGGGGCAGATACTCAATGTCAGAGCTTCCCCTGATGGTCAGTGCACTCCCACAGGGGGAGTTCTGCTCAGCCACAAGCGGGACTCGGCTGAGAGCGCAGCAACAGTGGTGGGAACCTCTCCCACCTCCTCTTCAGTGCTAAGGTGGTTTGACTGCAGCTTAGGCCCGATCCCCCTGGGCCTAATCCAACAGGTGGACAACCCCTGAGGGGTCCTGCACTGTGAGAAGGTGCAGGCTGGGCGGAGGGTCTCCCTTCCCCCCTCACCCCAGGAGCACAAATTTTTATGCACTGGGCCTCTATTATTAGTATAAAGAGAGGCATATGACAGAATTAATTGATGAGACTATTTCCCCATTCCACCCATGTCAAACATAAAAATTCTAGATAAAATGTAATACAAAACATAAAGGAAAGAGTGAGAACAAAAAAACAACACTTTAAATTCAAATTGAGCCACAAACAAAATTCTACCATATGTGAAGAAATATAATTTTAGATATAGGATGGAAACTTCTACAATTTGATCTCAGGAGAGCATCTAATAAAATCAACAATAGGACATGAATTGACGTCACATTAAAAAAGTATTATAGAACAGTTGGACAATGTTAAAAGAGCTAGATGAAGAAATCAGAATAACAAGAAAATACAATATTAAAAAGTAAAAATGAAAAGGACATGAAAAAATAAATACGTAAAAGCATGAAAATAAAAATATGTATTGAAATTAACCTTCCCCCCCCCCAAAAAAAAATAGAATATACTATGTATTGGACCTAGTTAAAGAGAGAATTAGTAAATTTCAAGATGGTACTGAAGAGTTTTCTCAGAGTAATAAAGAAATAAGATGTATGAGAGAACAGTTGAGACCTGCAGAATAGGTATGGCAGCTCTAATATGCATACTGGAAGTTACAAAAGAAAGGACTGGAGGAAAAAATAACATCTGAAGGCCCAACTAGATGTCTCTTTCCAAAGTACACTTGAGAAAGCCCTCTTCGTGACCTTACAGTGCATCAACTATTTAGGTCAGTGAGATTTTGGAGTATTTCCTGAAGTAAATGGGGATGTTTTGGCCCACATTCCAGGCTGCAAATTAAGATCAGGCCTGAATGAAGCCTATAATCTTTCTGGGGTCATTTTGGAGAATTTGGACCCTTTCAGGCCTGACCTAATCTGCATTCTGCCGTCATGGGTCTCCGTGGTGAAAACCATTGCCCCTTCCTGGCAGGACTTGATGTCCCAGCTGTCAGCACCTTCTGGGTTATCTCAGCTTCAGACGGTGCCTTCCCTCAAGGCCACACCCCTCTCAAAGGCCGCATCCAGGGACTGCTGGGGTACGGAGGCCCCGTGTGAACAGTATGTGCTCTAACCACCCAGAGGATTGGCTGAGCCTTTGTCATCAGTGCCACATTTCCCGGTGGCCCGTCTGCCCCTGTCCCTCCCTGACACCTGTAAGGGGCTGCTCTAGCTTCTGCACCCAGAGAAGCCAGCCTGAAACAGTAGCAGGAGTGGCACTAGAACACAGGCAATAAGATGGAGCTTCAATCGTAAATTAATTGACCATATGGGTTTATTTCTGGGCTCTCTATTTTATTCCATTGATCTCTGTGACTGTTTTTATGCCAGTATGATGCTATTTGATTACTGTGTCTTTGTAATATAGATTGAAATAGAAGAGCCTGGTACCTTCAGCTTTGTTCTTCACAGGCATTTTGTAATAGGCCCAAAACTATGCTTCTCAGTATCCTGATGGAGAAAGGAACTCCCCTTTCCCTAAGGCTTTTCAGAAAGTTTCTAAATGATTTTTAAAATGAACAGAAAGTTAAAGCCAAAAGAAATTGGAAGATGAACACTGGGGATATCAGAACGTTTAACTAGTGTGTAAAGTAACACTTGAGGGAAATATATATTACTTCTTTCATGTTTATTTATGGGTATTCTTATGCACCTGCACTTAAAAATAATAGGAATTGTGTTAGGAATTTTTCACGGGAAAATAAAAAATATGATCTCTCAGGCAGCCTATGGAATCTACATTGAGTGGATTTGCTGGGGATGGTATAAACAGCTTAAGATTTGGGAGTCAATACTGTGGGTATATTTTTTTCCCAAGTGACAGAGGCAGTATTGTTCACACAAGTAAAACAATGCTATGCTAATAGTCAAGAGAATGTGGCCAAATCATCTCACTTCCTGGGACCTCAGTTACCTAGCCTGCATATAAGAGGTTCTCAAACCTAGATAAATGTCAGAATCATTTGGGAGCTTTTTAAAAATAAAATATTTTTAAAAAATATTTTTTACATATATTTTATTGATTTTTTACAGAGAGGAAGAGAGAAGGATAGAGAGTTAGAAACATCAATGAGAGAGAATCATCGATCAGCTGCCTCTTGCACACCCCCTACTGGGGATGTGCCCACGACCAAGTTGCATGCCCTTGACCAGAATCAAACCTGGGACCTTTCAGTCTGCAGGCCGACACTCTATCCACTGAGCCAAACTGGTTTTGGCTAAAAATAAAATCTTAAACTATTTAAAATTTTATTATAAACTACTTTTATCCTCCTTTGAACTTTATTATAAAATGAAAGAATATAGAATCTACTCTTGTTAAACTTTTTAAGTTCAACATTATTTCTGTAAATATTCCATGTTTTATTCTCCCAGAATTTATTATGCTCAAGGCTTTTACATTTAGATCTACAATCCATTTGAATAAGTATGAGTTAAGAGTCAAGGTTCATCCTCCCCCTGCTCCAATATGGATATTCAATCCTTTACTTAAAAGACTTCTTACATCTCTGCTCATGAGATAGATGGAACTATAATTTCCTTATCCTATAATGACAGGTTTTGTTATCTGGCATCTTAAACAAGTTGAGAAATGTTTCCAGTTTCTCTACACTCTCAAAAAGTTTATGTAAGGCTTATATTATTTCTTCTTCAACTGTTGGGGAGAATTCGCCAGTGAAGCCATCTGTGCAGTTTCCCAAATCCAAGTCCTGCTAGGTTACTGTTCTAGCCTTTGAGTTAGTCTCTAGCCTGTCTATGCCCCCCCCTTTTTTTGCTTATTTGTCCAGTTATAAAACTATTTTAAAGCATAAAAGAGAAATTAAATAGCATTACCGAAGATTTTCAGAGGGTGTTTGCATTAATGCCCAAGAAGGAAATTCTAGTTAAGGTTTTAAAAACTAGGAATGTGTCTCTTTTCCAGAAAATGCATTTAAGTAGATGAACGGGGCGGGGGGGGGGGGGGGGATAGTATGTATGTGTGATAAATGTGTTCCTTTTTGTACAAAACAAGGAGACTTCTGTCTGTGATCTAAGGATGAATTTGCTTATTTGTGAGCGTTCTAAAAATGTACCTTCACTAATAGGCTGCTGTTGGTAAAAAGCATTGTAATTAAACAAAATGGCATGGCTCTGTGGAATGGTGACTTTCCTTTTAGACAGCGATGACTATAGTCCTGTTTAGGGGAGGATTAGAGAATAAGTACATACCGTGTTTCCCCAAAAATAAGACATCCTCTGAAAATAAGACCTATCGCAACTTTGGGAGAAAAAATTAATATAAGACACTGTCTTATTTTTGGGGAACAGGGTAGATTGTTCAGGTTTGTGACAAAGATATCTATAGGAAGAAGGGGAAAATGACTGCCTCCATTAATTTAACAATATACTAAGTGACTAGAAAGCATTAACTACTCAGCAGGTGGGAGATCTTTTTGTACAGGATCTCTCTCTCTCAGTCTTTCTCTCTCTCTCTCTCTCTCTCTCTCTCTCTCTCTCTCCCTCTCCTCTCTCTCTCTCTCTCTCTCTCTCTCTCTCTCTCTCTCTCTCTCTCTCACACACACACACACACACACACACACACACACACAAATTGCTTTGACCTTCTATACTTACATTTCAGGTCCTTAGCCCTCCCTAACTCTCTTACATCCTGCCAATACAACTTAACTACATGGCACAAAAGAAAGGCCCATCTTCCAAAAAAATCAAAGTAAGAATAGACCGTAACACAGTTCAGATGAGCAGTGTGAAGAGGTGCTACGATGATCCCTCACGTGTTGTTTAGTGGAAAGTACAGACAACGTTGGCCCATGGAGGCGGCTCCCAAGGGAATGAGAAAACCGTAGGAGGCAGGGAAACAATTGAAAAATTAGGAAGTAAACTTGGGAGTTTTTAGAGAAGGTTTTAGAACAGGGAGAAGTGGTTCAATATGGGTAACTTTGAGTTTCTGACCTAGCGATATGTAATTGGGATTATTTTATAAGCAAATTAAGTTACCGTTCAAGTAAATGCAGTTATTAAGTGGTTATAACCTAGAAACGGGTGAATATAAAAATGTTAAATACTCCATGAACTTCTGATGTAGCTCAAAGAGAAGGTTAATTTCATTTTCTTCTTAACCAGGGAAACCAAGAGAAATAGCTCTGGTTTGCAAGGGAGATGAAACTCTGTGCAGAGTAGGAGAAGGCCTCTGAAATTGCCATAAAATGCCATCACATGCATCAGCGGAATGCCAAAGGAATGTATTGCCACATATTCATGTGGCTTTAGCTCACCCACCTTCTGTGTAGTAAAATCTTCATGTATTCTACAAGGTGATAGAACAGCTTGGGAAGAGGACGATAGGAGACCCAGAGAAGTCATGATCCCAGGGGCATGGTCCCTTCGTGGGAAACATCTGGTCTTCCGGGGGTTGGAGGCAGAAAGCAGCCTAAGTGAAACTGCAGAAAACCTTTTAAAATCCGTCCTTGGCCACCTTACACAGCCCTGGCTGAGCAGCCAAGGCAGAGATTGTTTACCAGGCTTCCAGAGGAGTCCAATTGTTTGGCCGCAAGAGTTCCATGTGTACACTTATGTCAGCCTTCACCCCCAGGACAAGATTTTGGGCTTTACCTTCTTTGTCGCCTTTGCACTGCTTCCTCCCAAACAGAAAATGTCTGGCCCTGGTATCACACTGTGGAGCTCTTTTGTCAGAGATTATGCTCACCAGCTGTTAGCAACCATGTTAAATTGTTCCCAACTGCACTTCCGTGGATCCCTGAAGCTGATCGTCTGATCATTAGATGTACTAATACCCTGCCTGCCTGCTTGCCATCTCCCTGAAATCTGTGGGGTGCTCATCATTGTTCTTCCTCCTGGACCTTCCTCACTGGTTGACCTGAATTCATACACAGCTTTTCTTCCTTTCCAGAACGGAACCAAGAAATACTTTGCTCAGCCTTTTGATGCGAAGGGCCTATGACACAGAGGGATGTAGCTTGATCTCAGTGTGGTTATTCTAGTATAAAACTCAATGCAAGGATACCCTCCCAATTCTCCCTCTCCCTCTCCCTATCCCTCTCTCTGTCCCCCTCCCTGTCCCTGTCCCTCTCATTGTTCCTTTCCCCCTCTCTCCTCCCCCTTTCTCTCTTCTTCCCCCTCTCCCTCTTCTTCTCCCTCTCCCCCTGGCCCTTGCTGTCTATTGTCTATGCTGGAGACAAGAAATTAAGACATCTATTGGCAGGGAGTCATTATGGCTAAAGATAACCTGCACTTGAAGAACACAGTAACCATACTGGGGGTTGGAAGGGGGGGGGGGTAACCACTAATAATTCTGAGGAAGTTATATATTTTCCATCCCTAAACAAACTTTATTTATTGCTTACACACTGGCAAGTGAACAGATCTAAGAGATCATGCAGGTGAAATAGGCCAGAGGGACCTCCAAAGAAACAGTCCCAAATTATATGTGTCCTACCATACTATTGACCATAGCCAGTAACATCTGGAAACCTTATTGCTACTCTGGTGCATCCACATACTCCCACCCTGCTCTTCTGTCTTGAATCTGTAATAAGAGTTTGCGGTGTCATGGAAGGGATTGCTCTCTCCACTCTGACCACAGCAGGAGATTAATAAATGTTGCTGTGTTGATAAATGTGAGCCACTCTAGCAAATCAACCAAACCCAAAAAGGGGAACATTGAAATTCTGATCTATAGCTGGTAGGTCAGAAGCACATAGGCTAATCTGGATTTGTGATGATTGACATTTGAAGTGGGAAGCAGTTTTATAGGACTGAGCCCTTAATCTGCTGATTCTGATACTATCTCCAGTGTCAGAATTGAGTTGAATTGGGAGATAGCCAGCTGATGTCAAACAATTTCTCTAGCCAATGGAGAAAACACCTGCAGGCTGGAATTGGTGACCGAATAGTAGGAGAAAAAGAAAGGAAAAGGAAATATGACTTGTTTTAGACCACCAACTTCCAAGCTCTTCCCAAGGCTTCTCTGCTTGCTTCAGATTTAGTCCAGGCCAGAAAGGAAAAAAGAAAACCATTCCTCCTTTTCCTAGCCCAGAGCCGGGGGCCTGATCCATATCTCCTCCTCCTGTGGGCTCACCCTGTCCACTGTATTGTCATTGTGAATTATGTAGAAATGAACAAAGACCCGAAGGAACACAGTAAGTTTCTGGTACTAAAAAGATGAAATTAATTAAAGAAGTTAAAAATGTTAAATACTCTATTGAGCTTCTGATGTAATTCATAAAAGCCAGACTTCAATAGCAAAAAATAAATGAAGTCAAAACATAGTTTCAATTTGAGGAAATTGATTGCTAAAGGTTTTTTATGATATGGACAAATCAAATATAAATGCTTTCAGAGAGAAGTTGTAAAATAGTAAATAAAAGACAAAGATTTTCTAATTCTGTATCTGAATAATTATTTCATTGTTATAAAATAGTCATTATGACTTTTAATGCCCCCAAATAGAACTGTTATTCACTATCTTATAGATTTATCAGTAGGAATATCTTAAAAGAGAGTGTTAAAAGGACTCTCAAAAAGTTTTAGATACTAATTGGAAATAAGAATTAATATAATAATGTGAGACGTGTCCCCCCCCAAAAAAACAAAAAAACAAAAACACTGATAGAAGTAAATAATGATTTGCTTCTAGTTGGAAGCATGGCTAATATTTTAATTTTTTAAAGGAAATAATGAAAAAATCATAATAAAATGTTAGGTGTTAGCACAAATTCATTAGCTATGTGGCAGTTCTCATGGAAAAATTATCTTGGAAAAAAGTCCCTAGAGCATGTTTTATTTGGAGAGGACCAAAATTTCCAAGAGTGGTGGGTTTTGAGACTCAGATTTAATTCTTGAATTCTTTCTTTATAAAAAGCAGAAGCTAGAAAACTGCTCACTTGAATAATGAGTGTGCTGTGTAAAATCTAATGAATTTTAGGGGGAATTCCATATTTTCTCCAGCTTTATTGAACTATAATGAAAAATAAAATTGTAAGATATTTATAAGTGTACATGGTGATGATTTGATATATGCATACATTGTGAAAGGTTTCCCATAATCTAACTGATTAGTATATTCATCACCTCATATATTTATTTTTTTGGCTTTGGGGGGGATGTGAGAATATTTGAGTTCTACTCTCTCAGCAAATTCCAGTGTTAACAACTACAGTCACCATGTTATACATTAGAGCCTCAGACCTTATCCATCTTATAACTGGTAGTTTGTACCCTTTTACCAACCTCTCCTCATTTCCCCCACTCTCCAGTCCCTGGAGGCAGCTTTTCTACCCTCTGTTTCTATGAGTTTGACTTTTCTTTTCTCTCTTTTTATTCCACAGAGAAGTGAGATCATATAATAATTGCCTTTCTCTTTTTGGCTTACTTCTCTTGGTATAGTAACTTCAAAGTCAATCCATGTTGTCACAATAGCAGGATGTCCTTTCTCATGGCTGAATAGTATTCCATTGCATATAGGTACCACACAAGAAGAAATATATTATCTAAATAGCTATATATATATATATATATATATATATATATATATATATATATCTTCTTGTGTGGTTATTAATTTATATATAATTTCTTTTATACATATATAAAAGAAATTGAATTATTAACCTTCTAAAATGGAAAGCACCAGGCCCAGATGGCTTCACTAGTGAATTCTACCAAATATTTAAGAAACTATACCAATTCTCTATGATCTCTTTCAGAAGATAAAGTCAGAGAGGATGAGACAAATATACTGCCAGAAAAAATTAACAACCCTGTACACCTATATCTCTCATGAACATAGATGTAAAAATCTTTTATAAAAAATATTTTTATTGATTTTTTTACAGAGAGAAAGGGAAAGGGATGGAGAATTAAAAACATTGATGAGAACATTGATCAGCTGCCTCCTGCACACCCCCTACTGGGGATGTACCCGCAACCAAGGTACATGCCCTTGACCAGAATCAAACCTGGGACCCTTCAGTCTGCAGGCCGACGTTCTATCCACTGAGCCAAACAGGTCAGGGCAGATGTAAAAATCTTCAACAAAATATTAGTAAATTAAATCAAGTCCAACAATATACATAAAAAATTATACACCACACCAAGTGGGATTTACTCCTGGTACATAAGGCTGGTTCAACATTCAAAAATCAATTAATCTAATCTACCACATTAACAGATTAAAGAAGAAAAATCCCATGAATGATATCATTAGATGCAGGTAAAGAGTTTGAAAAAGCCAGCACCCATTCACAATAAAAATTCTCAGTAAAGTAGGAATAGAAGGAAGCTTTCTTAACTTCATAAAGAAAATCTATATTAAAAAACACACCAGTCCTACAGCTAACATCATACTTAATGGTGAGACATGCAAAGTTTACCTGCTAAGATCAGGAACAGGGCAACTATGTCCTTTTCACCACTGCTTTTCAATGTGTTTACATTTTTCAGTACACAAAACACAGAGTTTATTTTTGTGTTATTATTTATTATTTTATTACTAGAGGCCCAGTGCATGAAATTCATGTACAGTTGGGTCCCTAGGCCTGGCCAGCAATCAGGGCCAATCAGGTTCCCTGCCTCCCTGCCTCTCCACCTCCCTGTCTCCTCCTTCCCTTGCTCCCTCAGCACCCAGCCACCACCACTGGTCACCCACTATGATCCACACCACCCCCTGGTGGTCAGCACACATCACAGGGAGCAATTGAACTCCCAGTCTCCTGATTGAACTCCTGAGGGGACACTTTGCATATTAGCCATATATATATATATATATATATATATATATATATATATATATATATATATATATATGTATATGTATATATATATATATATATATATATATATATATATATATATATATATATATATAATAGATTTTCCATAGAACAACTTCTAACCTACTTTTGCCCAATTCTGTATAGGGATGGACATGTGTCATTATATATTTGTCAAAACACATGGACTGTGTAATATCAAGAATGACTCCTAATGTAAACTATGGGCTTTGGATGATAATGAAGTGTCAATGTAGGTTATCAGATGTTAATAAATGTACTACTCTGATGGGGATGTTTGATAGTTGGAAAGGCTGTATGTGCATGAGGTAAGGGGTAAGTGGGAACTCTAGACTTTTTACTCAGTTTTACTATGAACCTAAAACTGCTCCAAAAAGAAAGTTTGTTACTTCAGAAAACTAACTGGGGAACTTTACTGAATTATATTCAGTACGTACAACCCATATTCAGTACGTAATCCACATTTAACCAGTTCAGGGAGAGGTGACACTGTCACCGTCACTAGTTCCTCTCCCTTGCAACATTCCCAAGACCCTCACTTTCAAAAGTTTCTATTCCTTCCCTAGGTCTAACAGGGTGAAATTGGAGATAAGTGCTAAACAGTTTTAGAAAAGTTATTTTTCAATCTGCACGATAGTTCTGCTGATTTTAATAATAAGAAACTTGACTCTTCACTAGAAAACCTCCAACCAGACCAGATTCATCTATGCAACAAACCAAACTGTGACTTAATGTTTCACATCATCGTAGTCTTTGAATTTATTTTTTTCCTAAAACTGATAGAGGCTTTTAGATAATCTTGATCCAGACCCAATCATAAATCATGTTTTTCTTGTTGACTTATATTTCCCACAGACCTGCGAATATCTCTTAACTTACCAATATTTGGTTATTGTTTATGTGGTCAGAGAAATGCTGAGAAATTTTGTTCTAATATATTTCATGAGCTGAGTGAGAATTTTGTAAATAGGAAAGATTCTAGGAACCATCTCATAAAATACTTCATTTCATAGGTAAGAAGCCAGAGTAAACTTAATGACCTGATTGGGGTGTTATTGCAAATTAGCAGAAAACTTCAGACTAGAACCTAGTTCTCATTACTCCAGAAATAAAGAATTCTGAGTTCCCATAATTCAAAGTGTTGGCCTCAAAAAAGAAATGGGAGAATATTTACATACAGGCTTATGCTTTTGACAATTAAAATTTTGAGGAATATGAATTACTAATTTGACCAACAAGAGTCAATGCATTAACATACTTTCTTGAGCTTTGTAGCATTAGCTTGCAGTAGCAATGCACTGTAACACAACTCAGAAGACAAAAGAATTTATGGCAGGATATGACTTCAGCTTGGTTTCTCCATAAATAGAAGCTGCTCTATTTAGAGAACAGGTGTGTTATTAGGGAAAACACACTGACTTTACACTTCGAGTGCACTCCACTGAAGTACTCAATTCCTGACAAAGAGAATCGAGGACATATGCTGAATACTTAATGACATGCTGTTTTGTGGTCTCTCCCAAACCACAATGTGAAGGTAGTAGTTGTTTGTGTTGAGTGATGATTCTATTTGGTGCATTATGTTCCATTTGGTATGTAATATATACCATGGCAAAATCGGTAGAGCTGTGCTCCTGAGGAAGAGAAGCAATGTTTTTATTGGTGCATAAATCAGTTCTCCCAAATAGAATGCATCTTCATGAGAGACAAGCAAAAAAAAAACCAAGTTATTCTCCTTATTTAAGCTTTTTAATGTGTCCTTCCCCTAAGATGACTTTTCCTTTAAGTGAAATAATGTGTTTATTTCTTTCATATCGCTGAATTTATTCCCCACCTTGTAAAAAAAAGTACTCAAGAACTTTTAAGATATTTTTAGGTTTCTACTAAAAAGCAAGATAGACACTTTCCTACTTCAAACTTCATTCAAATATTTTGAAGCTACTTGCCTGACATTTCTTTCCCTCGTGCTCAAACAGCTATTCTAATTTTAACTTTTCCACTGATAACTTCTCTTTAGGAATAACTTTGATTTTATTCCTGATTTATACTCATTATAGAGTTGCCCTAGCAAGCAGTGTATTGATTTCTCCCCCTTTAATTATTTCTTGTTTCTATTTAATATTGATATTTTTGAAAGTGTTATTACATCTCAAAAATTCAGTGCAAACTATAGAAAATTCCTTTGTCACTAGTGATGAAACATTATAACATTCTTTTCCTGTGTCACAGCCCCCTATGTTGCTGAACTCACTGATCATTTGTTCATTTCCATCATTTCTTCACACTTAGGTATACAGGATTTACACCAAAATGCTGAAAAACTATTAGGTGGCAGAAATTGTATATTGATTGGCCATTCTTAAAGTTCATTTTTTTTTCTTCTAGACATTTCTGATTATCCTAGCACTTCTCCTTATCACTGCCAATGAGAGTGCTGATGCTTTACTAAAGCAGATACACTGAGAGCCTGTACAAATACCCATGACCCAGCTAACCAAACCAGAAGGGAGGGCACGGTGTCTTATGAAAAGTGAGATAATTTATATGAGAGCGACTTGTGTATGTAGCATAAGATCGTGTAAAGGTAAATCCAAAGTATTAAGATGCTGAGGTGTGGACAGTGTATGGAAGGTAGAAGCACTTATTTCTAAGACTCAATCCTGCCACTAACCACTTAACACCATTCTGGGAAGTCATTTAATTATCTTTTTCTATTTATGCTTGTATCTATTTGAAAATTAGTCTAGCTCCAAACCTATCATGTTTTTATTACAATTTATTACAATTATTTTCCTATATGTTTTCTCACCTATTAAAATTTTGTTCTCCTTGAAGATAAGAATCTTATTCATTAATTTCTCCATAACTCATACATAGCCCTGTCATTGATTCAAAGTAAATGATCTTTTTTTTGTATATATTTTATTGATTTTACACAGAGCGGAATTGAGAGGGACAGAGAGTTAGAAACGTCAATGAGAGAGAAACACCGACCAGCTGCCTCTTGCACACCCCCCACTGGGGATGTGCCCGCAACAAGGAACATGCCCTTGACCGGAATCGAACCCAGGACCTTTCAGTTTGCAGGCCGACACTCTATCCACTAAGCCAAATCGGTCCCGGCCAAAGTAAATGATCTTATGAGTCATGCCACAATCTCCTGATGTCTATCTTGACATGTTTAAGGCCTTTGGTACAAAGTCTGGTAACTTTTTTTCAGTTTGATTTAAAATAAGTTTTGTGGGGGGGAAATTTACTAGAAAGTGTTTTGGGGAGTGCTATCCAATCTATATATATAAAAGTCAAGTGCCTGAAACCACAAAATGACTGGAATGACTGTTTGCTATGATGCCAACCAACCCGATCGGAGCCCAATTGCCCCTCCCAACCTCCCATGGCCCCTCCCCTTGGCTGGCCCTGCTCCCGATCAGCCCCGATTGGAGTGGGCTGACCAGATCTTACCTGTGCACAAATTTGTGCACCAGGCCTCCAGTAGAAATATAATACGAGACACAAGTATGAGGCACATATATAATATTAAATTTTCCAGAAGCCACACTCAAAGTAGAAATAAAGGCATAATTAATATTAAAAATAGATTTACTTACATAATATATCCAAAGGTATTATTTTAACATATAGTCAATAAAAAAATTACAAAAAATATAAAATAACCTTAGTGTAAGGAAGTGAATTGAGGGATGCAATGTGCAGGGGATCATTTTCTCAGACAAAACCTCTGTGGAGTATCAGTTGCAGTCTAATCCGGAGGTGGCTGTCAAAGTTTAAATGTATGTGTGTGAATCTCCCACTGAAAGGGGAGTTCTGCATGTCAGAGCCTGCCAAAGGGAGCCTGCTTCCCTCCTTCTGTCAGGCAGCTCAGCTCCCACACCACGAAACCACCACAGTGCTGTGAATGCATCGTTTACGGTGTGCTCTTCAGTGAGCACCATATCCAGCTGTCCTGCTTCTTGCTTCTGAAGGTTTCATCAGGCTCCAAAACAGGTGGCTGTTTGGGGCAGTGTGTTCAGAAGGATCCTGTTAGAAGGATTTGCAGCCTATGTCTGAGCTCATTAGAACAATGTGCTCTTGGTATGGGATGTGGCAGTGCATGTGCTAACGGTTTGCCCTCTGTGTTGAGTATGTTTGATATTAATAATGTCTAATACTTCGTAAATACTTACTCTGCCAGGCACATCTATGAAGCACTTCATGACTGATAGCTCATTTAATCCTCTCAGCAATTTGAGATATGTAACATTGTTATCACCATTTTACAAATGAGGGAAATGATGCCTAGAGACATTAAGTTGTTCAAGATTACACGTCTGTCGAGCAGTTGGTCAGTGAGTTATGTGCAGGCAGTAATTTTCCAGGATTTATATGCTTAACACTATGCATACTGTTCAGATATATTCACCTGAGAAACATCTTATCTAATCTCACTGGTAATGATACTAAAATTGATCAAACTATGAAGTCTCTGAAATCCTCAGCCATCTGCCCTGGCCTTTCCTTAAAGGGACAAACTGACAGGCACGGGCAGGAGAACACTGACTCCTTCCTTAAGTGGACTTGAAATGACATGTCTCCAAAGTATGGTCGTTCAGGTGCATCACTGTGGAAGTTTTAGGAGGCTCTGGGCTCAATGAGTTCATTACTATGTATTTCTTTCTTCTTTCCTAGGAAAGACACTATCCATGTGACCAATGGTTTTGCTTTACATGTTTTTTTTACTAAAAGGCTCATTAAGATGCCTTTTGTCTAATTAACCTGACAGCAGAACATCAATCAGCACATCCCTAGAAGTGCATCGATGGTCTTCACTTATTATAGTGTTTGGAACACAGCAGAATACTTACTGTATTGAGAAAAAATAGAAACTTTTTTAATGAAATGCATGCTTTAAATATGATTTATTTATTTTTTGTGTTTTGTTTTGTTTTGTTTTGTTTTTTTGTTTCCCCCCCCTGTAAATAGCATGGAATCTGTTTCCAAATTTTTTCTGAAGCAGGGTAGTCTCATGTAGCCAAGAAAACATAATGATTTCTCTCTAAATTAGTTCCATATTGCATTGAAATAGCATATCTCTCTTGGACAAAATATATCAGGACATTAATAAATGTAACAATGCTTGTGTTTATTAAGTAGGCATGTTACTGAGAGGAAGAAGATAGTGCTTGGCAAAGATTTTTCTTCTTTGGTAAAATTTGGGAAACATACTCACAGCTAGTTTTGCATTATGTACGCATACTCTGATCTCCACAAGAAAAGGATAGATGAACTATCTCTGCCACACCTTCACATCCCATTCTATTTAAAGACACAAATGGGTACCCATTTTACTAGTATGTCTTAGATTCTGCATCATGAAATGTAGAAGAAAAGGCTTTGGCTTTAAAAATTTTGAAGACTAGAGTTGTGAAATACCCTCATTCATGTTAATCCTATGACTTAATATTATTATGATGATTAAATTTTAACATAGTTCCCATCACATATTTATTTTTGCTCAGAAATGTCAACTTATAAACCTGTCATACTCAATAGACATATTTTGAGTTACTACTGAGCGCTAGCCTCTGTGACAGGTAGCATTAGTTGTAAAATAGACACTGATCAAATACATGAGTTGATCTGTTAAATGCCATTGTTGAATAGCATTCATTAGTATGCCAAAGCATATTTAACAAAAAATTATAGTTTCTGTATTGGTATACTAGTAATTAATATTTATATATTTTTAAAAATGCAATGGGTCCTGGCTGGTGTGGGTCAGTTAGTTCTACATCCTCCCATGTACCAAAAAGTCACTGGTTGGATTCCCTGTCAGGACACATGCCCAGGTTGCAAGTTCAATCTTTGGTTGGGGTGCATTTGAGAGGTAACTGTTGGATGTTTCTTTCTCACATCATACAAAATTCTCTGATTTTGAACCACCGTAATATTCCTTCATCCACTTTCCCTTTGGAGTTTCAGTGTAGGCTCCCTACTTGTTCTCCAAGCTTCTTCCTGGCCTTGCTCTTTCACCAATCCCAGCTTTTGAGCCAATGATGTCTGTTTCATTTCTACTCCCTTCCCACTCACAGTGAGATTTGGTACTAAGCTCTTGTCTTAGTCGATCTTAGAGTTGCAGCTTTCCTCTTATGTTGTTTATATTTTGAGAGCGAGGCTCTTGCATTTGAGCTCTCCCGTAGCCCTACTTCTTAGGGCCCCACTTCTTAAGGCCACAGGGCCCTGCCTAGGTTTCCATTCTGAGGCCTTCCTCCATTAACTTGCCTATCTCACCAATTCTATGATATGAGTACCAGACCTCTGTCTTTTCCTGGTTTGGCCATTGCCTCAAGATTGGAGATTGTCCTGAAAACCCAACTTAACAGCAAGAGTCTTGACCCTGTGGACAGACCTCCCCAGGAGCCACTGCCCTACCCTGTATAGCTTTCGGGCATCACACTCCTGCACTTTCCCCATCCCTCAAGCCAGCTCCATTAGAGCTGGACATCTTCCACCCACTGCTGACTGTTTGCTTGAATCTTCAACAAAACTCTTCGAACGGTTCAGCCAGGCCAGGAGCTGTACCACTAATCCTTTGCCACAAAGGACCCCTCAAAAAATATTCAAAAAGAGAGGAGTATCTGTGCAGTGTCTAGTCAGAACACAGCCAAGCCAGTCAGAGAGACACAAGTTGTTACCTACATAAGTGTCAAGGCTAGAGATAAGAATGACCTGGAAGGCTGAAACTGGTTTGGCTCAGTGGATAGAGCATCAGCCTATGGACTGAAAGGTCCCGGGTTCAATTCCAGTCAAGGGCATATAACTTGGTTGCAGGCATATCCCCAGTAGGGGGTGTGCAGGAGGCAGCTGATCAATGATTCTCTCTCATCGATGTTTCTAACTCTCTATCCCTCTCTCTTCCTCTCTGTAAAAATCAATAAAATATATATTTTTTAAGTGACCTGGAAGCATGAATACATGGAACAGACTGTCCGGTGCCCAAGGGGAGAGGGGTGGGGGTGACTGGTAAAGATGGTGAAGGGGTTAGGGAAAGAACATATATGCATACTCCAGGAACATGGACCATAGTTTGGTGATGGCCAAGTGTGGGGAATTGGGTGGAGTGGAGGTGAACAAGGGGATGGGAGGGGTCACTTGCAATAATGTCAGCATTAAACATTTTAAATGCAAATACTAAATTTTAAAAAATAGAATGAAAAAAGGAAATAATTAGGCAAAGTGGGAGACAAGACAGATTAGGCACAGGTGGAACAAGGCCTGGTGCACAGCAGAGTCTGTAAGAAAGTCATCCTGCCGATGGGATACCGGGGCCAGCAGGATTGGTGTGCTTTTGAGGATCTGGGTAGGGTGAGGAGAGGGCCTTAAGTGGTGATCTACACCAGAAAAGTGCCTGCTGTTGGCCCTCTGCCTCATTTCACTCTGAGTAAACTGCCATGACTCACTAAAAAGGAAAATTCCCAAAATACAGCAGTCAGATCCAACAGCATCCTTCTGAGTCACCAAACTGACATCCTCAACTCTGCCAGGGCATTTAGATGAAAATGAGCAGTTTTATTTTTAAATACATTTTTTAATTATTTTTTTATTTCACAGTTACTATAGAAAATAAGGAAAATACAAATAAGTAAAAAGAAGAAACAGGAAAATCAACCACAAATATGCCACTTGTATTTAAGTACTGTTAATATAAAATAATTTGGGTGTATCCTTTATACAAAATTATCTGACTACTTTTTAATTTTGTATATTTAGTTATTTGAAATAATCTGATAGTTTTTTTTTTTTAAAGTATGTTCTGAAAAGCCTCATACTAACTTCAACTGGTTTACAAAGAATTTTAAGTGAGAGATTGTGGAGACAGGCAAAGAAAGCAAAATGAGTAAGACCGGAGAAGTGTTAACTAGAAACAAAATACTATATTTGGGGGGGGAAATTCTAATTTTTAAAGAAAAATAAACACTCCAATTACCAACTTGTTCTTAGAGCTCTCACTACTTAGATTTCGATTCAACTTAAATTATTCATAAATTGCAATTGTAATTGTATTTGTATGGATGAAGCATGTAGTCAATATCTAGAGGGAAGTCATTCTGTGAAAATACGGTTCTAAGCAAGATCCCAGCCTCACTCAGTGATTCTAAATGTTCGGTTTTTCCAAGACAGTGAAGCCCATTGGATGTGGTCAGTCCCGTGCTGGTTGGATGCACTGCTGTGAGGTTTTTCTGCAGATGTTTGTCTTGTTTCTGTTTGCTCGTTTTCTTCCTACCTGGAGATGTCTGTCCTGGCCATGAGACCTCCTACCTTCTAGTGTGGAATTACTGCTTTTCCCAATAGACCACAAAGCTCAGTCAATTCTATCAGCATCTTCCTAAACATTGCTGGAACATTTAAACTTCTCTCTGAATTGTCTTGTTCTTCTTATCCAGAGAGATACCCTTAAACTGTCAAATAATAAATGTTTTCTTTCTACAGTAGAGACTTGGTTTCAATATTTTCAAACTCACCTGTCCATGTTACCCTGTTCGATGACTGTGATGTATCACTTGACCACCTTTACAGGAGTTAAACCGGGGTATTCAGTTCTTCTACACGTGGCTTATCTGAAGCCCCTTGCAGTGAAATACTGTATCATTTTTAAAAATGAGCATGAAGATGTGATGATTTGTGATTATTTCTGGGCATATGAATTCTGTGGCCCAGCCTTTCTAAGATAATTTAAAAATAACAACTAATCTAAACCTTGTGGGACCTGTATGACTGCTATATTCTCATAACTTCCCTTTGCCTGCCCTATGCTTTTGGTGTTCATCCTTCCAATTTCTTTGATTCTCTTTATAAATTCTTCTTATTGTCCCAACACATGGTATAATCTAGCCGTTGAGTCCATATAACCATAGAACGCTTTTTTAATAAAATCATTAGCAGTGTTCTCTAACATTTCTCAGAATTATGTATCCCAGGAGCCATTTCTCCCACTCCCCCTTCCTTTTCACTCAGGTCCTGACCACATTCTGCCTCTTCCAGAAGAGTGGTTTCCAATCATCGGACTTGCCCCCTGAGCAGGATTTTAGTGACGGGACAGAGGTATGAACAGTGTAAAAATCCCTCAGGTTGGGTTTTGCAGCAGCCAATCACTTGCTTGCGCTGGTAGGTTGTGTTACAGTTCTCTCCTTTTCCCTGCTCTGACATGTTTCTCGGTGTCAACTTTTCATTATATTGTTAACCTTTAGAACACTACCAGGTTTCTGAGAACCCAGAGAATGCCCTTGTGTTCTGGGGTTGTTGCTGCCTCTGTTCTTCCAGTATACCACCCGATTCCTGCAACGTCTGTTCAGCTGCATGTTTCATTTTCCTTACCGTTTACCTCAAGGGCTCTGGGTGGATTTATCTCTTGTTTAAAACTACTTGAAACTTGTTTGGCTCAGTGGATAGAGCGTCGATCTGCGGACTGAAAGGTCCCAGGTTCGATTCCGGTCAAGGGTATGTACATTGGTTGCGGGCACATCCCCGATAGGGGGTGTGCAGGAAGCAACTGGTCAATGTTTCTCTCTCATTGATGTTCCTAACTCTCTATTCCTCTCCCTTCCTCTCTGTAGAAAATCAATAAAATATATTTTTGTAAAAATTAAAAAAAATAAAACCAGGTATATCCTTAAACCAAGTTTTAATGCTTTAGGCTTCCATGACTCCTCTTTTAATGCTCAGGTTTTCTGATGTTTGACTTGTTTTCTCTTGTCCTGAAACATGACAACCTTTTCTCACCCTGCTATCAGAACATAAAAATAGATGCCCATCAAACTTTTAATGTAAAACTCTTTAGTACCCACATTCAAGAAAATATTCTGTGCTTGTTTATTATTGATACAGATATGTTAAAAAAAAATGTTTAAAATGACTTACATTTGAAAAATGTAACATTAGCATTCCCTGGAGCTGACTCACATGGAGTAGGATATTTTAAAAATCAGTAAACATAAATTCTGTGGTCTCGTTCTCAATAATTTTCCAAGCCACCATTTTTCAATGCACCCATTTGCTTAAATGTCCAGTCACTGTTTCTTGATGACTAAAGTTATGATTCCATTCTGAGACTGAAAACTTGTTAAATGAGCTTTTGGGATCATATGGTGCACTCTAGTGGGGTCTACTTGAATTACAAACAGTCCTGTTTCCAACTCTTCCCCCCACCATTTTGGGGGAGGGTGGGGCATCACAAGAGGCAGAAATTAGTTAAAAATATACTATGACCTAATATTCATGATTTTTAAAGCTGGAGAACTTGAGCAAAAGAGACATAGTTCTGGAAAGGACATGGAGATGCACATTTCCTTCCATCGCGTCTAATTAGCACTTCACCGAAGGCAATCCAGAAGACAGATTGCTAGCCTAAGCATGTGTGAAGCAGAGGTGTGATCATGCGACATAACCATGCTTGTGTTCACTTTGAGAACATTTCAAATAGATGTTAAACATCGTTATCATCAAATATTTATACAGCATTGCTTGTGTACATGAAATTGTACTAGATATTATAATTCGTTTCCCCTGAGCTACTTTATACATTATAACTAACAAGCTGCTGCACTCAACTGTTTCTTTATAGGTCAGACCATGCAATAGAGGAACTGAAATAGAACTCTTCGAGGATGTGGCAATGTCGTGCCATTGTGGGAAATGGCTATGCTCTGTCAATCATGTTCAGGAGTCAGAGACAGTCCAGCATGAGGAGTTTCTAATCCATTCTCCTGTAATATAGCACATATTTGTTTCTCTGTATCTTTTAAGAAAGGAAACACCAATAGCCAGTGTAGGTGTGAGGCCGCACAAGGTTGCAAAGCAGAAAGGACCGAGGTAGGCAGTTCCTCTTTGCGCTCTTTCACCAGTCAACTGGGAGACTGGGCAAGCCCATGGATAGTCTAGGCCTCCCCTTCCTCCTCTGGAAAGTGGGAAGGTTGTCCATATATTTTTCTTCATTGGTTGGTTCATGAGTTGATGTTATCAGTGAGATTGCATTGTTCACAAGAAGAAAGATTATACTCCAACTTGACAAATAGATGCTAAAACTGGGTACTAGAAAAATAAAATACTATGAAATGGGCCCATTCCCCAGAAATTCACATGTAGTGCATCTCAGGAAAGAATGGGTCTTACGCCAGTAACAATTACCTCCTATAAAGTTTTTGTCTGTCATAAGTCATTCCCACATCACAACATAGGTGTGTTCTCTCTGTGAATAAAACAATGGTTAGAAATGTCACACTGTGGTATCCATGTTGACATTAGACCTGGCTAAACCAATGAAATTGAATCAGATTTTTAATCTTTTCTGTAGATACTAAAGATCCAAAAAGGGTAATTAAGTCTGCTTTCATGAAATATTCTAATCTTAAATTTATGAAGTACTAAAAGCACATTTAAGAGGTGGAAACATTTAATATAATGGAAGATCTTGGGGTGACTATATTTATACACAACAGAAATTCTCATTTGGGAAGGGCATGCATTTGCTTTCGCTGTTTTCTTCCTGTTACATAAGGACCTGGGCACCAGCCAATGGACATCTTGCTACAGAGAATTGACAGATGCCTTAGGAGTAAAAGTGGAGGTAAGCCAAGAAGTCCAAATTTGCACACTTCATATGACTATGGACAAAGCAGTTGCTTTAATGAAAGATATTTCATTAAATATTCCATGCTATTTCAAAGAGTATAGAACATATATGCACACCCTATAGACACAGACAAGAGTCTGATGAAGGACAAGGGAGGGGGAAGTGGGAGTGGTTAGAGGTGGGCAAAAGCAGGCGAAAATGGGACAACTGCAATTATGTCAATGTTAAAAATGTTTTAATAAAATAAATAAATAACTGGAAATGTTCATTTAGATAGAAAAAATAAATAAAAACAAATTATAAATTTTCAAAACACTGCTTAAACATTTCAAATGAAAAATCATACTCTTTGAGCACCTTCTCCTATGATAATTTTTTATAGTAGTACATTTTAATTAAGAAAAGAAAAATAATTCAGATTTAGCATGGCGGATTGAACTTTTTAAAAAAAAGTTGTTGTTTCTGCCCTGTTCTCACTTGCCTTCCTTCTTCACCTGCCATATTATATGGGTCCCTAAAGTCCTCTTACCTGCCCTCTATACTCATCGCTCTGTGAACTCCAGAGAGAACTCTCGGCTCTCATGGTTCTAGCTGGAACATCTACATGGATGATCTCTATTTCTCTACTACCATCTAACCCCATTGGTATGTTCCAATTGTATTTTCCCACCCATCTGAAAGACAGGCCTCTTCAAAATCACATCAGCACCCAACAATCAAGAATTTAAAACTTGCCTCATCCTTGCCCTTCCTGACCTGACTCCACATTGATCTCAAGGACATAATAAAATTTGGAGTAAATTTTGACCAGATCCTCTTTGTCATACTCTAAATCTCAGGCTCTCTTCAAGGTGATTCATTGAAAACGTCTCTTTATCTTTCTATCAGAATAAATTCTCCTTTTTTTCTATTTATAAGTAAACCCAACCTTATGGTATACTTTGAGTGTCTGAATATTACAAATTTATCAGAGTTTAACTCATGATTCACATCTTTTGTGAAGCCTTCCTAAATATTCTTTTTTTTTTTTAAGTTTCTTTACTGATTAAAGTATTACATATTTGTCCTCATCCCCCCATTCCCATCCCAAATCCCTCCTCATTAATGCCCCCGTCCCCTTGTTGTCTGTGACCACTGGTTAGGATTATATGTATGCATGCAAGTCCTTTTATTGATCTCTACCTCTTACCCTCACCCTCCCCTACCTTCCCTCTGAGGTTTGACAGTCTGATCAATGTTTCCCTGTCTCCGGGTCTGTTCTTGTTCATCGGTTTATGTTGTTCATTATTTCCCATAGATGAGGAGATCATGTGATACTAAAATACACATAAAAGAACAGAAAATGAGACAAGCAATAATGTGTAATATCAAACATTGCATAATATGGCTGTGAGTAGAGCTAAATAGAGGGATGATAGAGAAACTGACTGGCTTGGAGTCTTCAAACTTCTCTCTCATTGCTTAACTTAGAACCAAAATTGACCCAGTTCAGAAAAAGGAGTTGTGGCTGAATTTGCCAAGTGGATTACATAAATGTAAATAAGAATATTAAGTAATATATTATGTAAATATTATGCAATGTTGATATTACACATACAGGTTTTTGGTCCTTTGTTGGTGAGATTATTTTTTTTCCCAAATGCCAAAACAGATCTATAATAAATCTCTATTTTGGGAGGTGAGTCATAGTTATATGCATATTCATGTTATTGCCTCTCAGGAACACGTGATGTTCTATCCTTGCTCTTATATGATAAAAATGATAGGCCATTGTGCTACAAAGATAATGCTATGTCCTAATTTGAAGAGGGTTCAATGGGTAGGCCCCTTCTATCCTCCAAAAGTGGTGATAAAATAGCAAAGATAAACCACTGCTCTATTTGTTGCAATTTGAGAAATATACCTTCCTAGAAAAGCCCCAGAGATCCTTTTTGCAATAAATAACAATAACAATAACAATAGGCCAATTCCATTCACTTCCCCCCAGTAAGGAAACATCTTCAGTTGTGTGGTTGCAGGAGAATTTGACTGAGGATCATCCATAATTCAGTTATATCACTTCTAATTTGGGGATGGGGAGATGTGGAAGAAGTAACCCCTGATATTTCCCAAGAATTCAGTACCAGCATCAGAATTAAAAAAAAAAAAAAAATTCTTGTTGCCTGACTGGTGTGGTTCAGTGGTTGAGCCTCAACCTATGAACCAGGAGGTCATGGTTAGATTCTTGGTCAGGGTACATGCCCAGGTTGCAGGCTTGATCCCCAGTGTGGGGTGTGCAGAAGGCAGCCTGTCAATGACTTTTTCTCATGACTGATGCTTCTAGCTTTCTCTCCTCTCCCTTGTAAATATATATATATATATATATATATATATATATATATATATATATATATATATATATATATATATAATGATTTCTTACCCTGGCTGGGTGGATCAGTTGGTCCCATACACCAACACCAAAAGGTTGCAGGTTTGATTCCTGGTCAGGGCATATACCTAGGCTGCAGGTCTGATCTGTGGTCTGGGCATGCAGGGGATGTGATTGATTGAATATTTACCTCTCCCTCCCTCTCTCTGAAAATCAATAAAAACATATCCTCATGTGAAGATTAAAAAAAAAGATTTCTTTGTGCTCTCACATATTAGCCACAAACTGAGGGAAGGTATCATAGTTAATGCACTATGCCATTTGTACTCTCTATTTATGTATATCTAATTAAGTATTTCCCCAAAGAGTATAAGCTTATGAAGGGTTACAGATGTCTACCCCTTTCTCCTCCTACTCCCCCTCCTCCTCTCTCTCACTCTTCCTACTCTTTCTGCTCCACTCCCTTCTCCTTCTACTTTGAATTCTCAAACAGTATTGGTTAAATAATAGATATGTAGTAAATATGTGCAGGTTAAATAAGTAAAGAATTTTTTTAGAACATTGAGAAAAATTCCGTTTATTTGTTTCTGGTAATGGAATAAGTTATGTTCAGCCTTCTCTTCCTAATTTGACTTTATAAGGTTAATATTTACTAAATTCCCAGGAAATCTTGAAACATGGGAAAATATGGGGAAAACCACTTAGATTTATGAAGATAAGGACATAAGCACAACACTCCAATTGTTTGGTACTTCGCTAAGATAATAACATCTGTCAAAAACTACCATGCGCCATCCAAAGTATCAGAGATTAAAAACACAAACAGTAAGTCAATTGATGACTCACCAAAGGGATACAGTTTAAAAGGAAGAAAACAGCTGAAGCAAATGCATGTCCTTAGAATAATATATATAAGTACATAGTATTGCACATTATATAATGAGTAATAAAGACTAAAACAATGGAAAGACGGTGAGGATGGAAGAGGAGGGAAGGGAAGGAGAGGTGGAAGTCCGATGGTGATTATCCAGTTGCCATGTCACTGTGAAGCTACACGACAAGAAGATGTAGGGGGGAAGATGACTAAATTAACTTTTATGTTCTCCTATCATTAGCATCCTATTGTTGCCAAGGCTCAGGAAAGTGTTTCATTCCTGCAAGGTTTCTTGTTGTGCTTCAATAATATGATTGTTTTATATTATTGTGGTAAAAATGTGTTCCATTTCTTGATTCAAAAAGTGATCAATGATGGGGGGTGAAAAGTGCAAAAACTGAGAAGCTCTGATGTGCTCACAGAAACATATGCTGACCCATGGGGGTTTACATTTTCTCAGAGGATAACCCAGCCATCAACAACAAAATGCTCCTGAAGAGAACTAGAGACTGAGACCATATCACCCAAACTGAAGAGTAATAACAATGTAAGGTAATAGCCACCTTTCAGTGAGTTCTTACTATATGCCAGGCACAGCTGAGTGCTATACAGTTATGATTTCATTGATCCACACAAAACCTTATAAATTAGAAACAATCATCATCCCAGTTTCATAGATAAGCAAACAAAGGCACAGAGGAATGATTTGCTTGAAGTTAGAAAATTATCAGAACCAGGATGTGAACCCAGGCAATCTGATTTTAATTTTCATGTCTTAGTAAAAAAAAAAAAAAAAAAAAAAGTTTCATTCTTATTATATGCCATTATACCTCAGTGCATTTTAATACATTTTAGGTCATTTTGTTATAATAAATGTGAATCCAAATTGGGGGGGGGGGGAGAAATATCTACTAACAAGGAGTCCTGGTGGTTAACTGGGATCAAAATTTAAGAAAACAACAATACAAAGGCCTAGCTGCCCTTTCAGTACAGGGACCTCTCATCAAACTGCACGAATGAGAGCTGCTCTGGCCAGGGGCAACAATTCCCTTATTTGTGGAGCTTGCCATGTGGGAGGCAGAGGCAGGATCCAACAGCAAGAGAAGTGCAGGTGCTGGCAAGTGGATGTCCAGAAGTGCAGGCACCAGCATCGGCTCCACTCCTCCATTCCACTTTTTCACTCTAAAGGTTCTTCTTTTGCCTATAAATCTTTATATCCAAAGGGCATTTACTCTTGGAAATAACAAAAGATCATTTTATTCTACAAACAGATTCTTTCATATTGGTTTGGGTGAAGGCTCCACAGAAGCAAATGTCCAGCGAAATGATTCAGGCTCCCTGTTTCAAGCTGCTCTGACGATCACACACACGGTGTGTTGCACGGAATGGTAGACTTCCAGTGGGAAAGGAGATGTGGGCAAGAAGCTAATATTACTGATCTAGGATATCAACATGATCTCTGGGAAGTCTCCCCCTTCCAGTCCTAGAAGGCAAATGACTGTTATTATAGTTATCCTTCTTATTTATCTATTCACAAAACCCTACAATTGTGTGGGTATCCAAATCGTTGATTTATGAGGCAAAGAGATTTAATGGATTATCCTTAATTATAAACTGAGTTAACTTTTTCAACTAGGGCCAGAACTGATTCTACACGGTCAAGGAGATGGCAGGACTTGGAGTAAGAAGTCCAGCTCACCCGCTCTTCTCTAAGTTATAGATGTTTCCATTCTCACTTTCCTTCTCATTTGTCTCATTCTTTCCTTCCTTCACATAAGTTCCCAAATTGGCCCAATGGCCATCTGACCAGATAGAGGTTTTTTGTTCCCCTAGTATTCTTGCTTGATGATGGCTATAGGTTATAAATTTCATTCCCTCCCCTTTTAGGAATGAAAGACATGAGGTAACAAGAAAATCTTTACAGGGATAGAAGTTGCAAAGAATATTTTGACCATTCTGACCTGCCTTGGGCAGTTTTGATTTACTTATCTTTTATCTATATCCTCACATAGATAGAAAAATAGTTTTATTTGTATCTCTTATAGTTCACTCCAGCTCTTCCCTTATTAAATGTTTCCTTAGAATATACCCTAATGCTTTGTGCTAAAACATCTTACCTCATTATCCAAATACTAATAATCAAAATTACATAACTTTGAACAATCACATAAAGATTCCCCAAGTTGTGAGGAAAAAAAATATTCAAGAAAGAAATGTCATGCTATTTAACAAGAAAATGTGATAGACAGTGAGAAATCACATGCTCAGGTAAAAAGTGTGACTTTCACCTCTTGTTGGATGCCTGGCAGGATTTCTTAGAAGGGGAAAAAGAGGATCCACTATGTGATTGATATTTGCACTTTGAAATTTGTCCCTCGCCTGAAATCAGGTCTCGGTGTTTACTCAGCCATAAGATGGATCACATTATTCCTCCGTGTGATGACTCACAGGAAACAATCCATGATTTTTTAAACAGAAAAACAAGCGCAGCTCTCTTTTCCTGAGCATCTGAATGATGAAAGAATAGAAAATGTCTTCCCACAGTCCCACTCAATCCTCACCCAGTTCCGAAGAGAACATAAATGCTGACATTTTTTTTCTGGCCTATTCAATGGGAACTATAAAAAGATGCTGGGAGTGGATCTGATAAAAGGTTTTCTTGCCAGCTATAATTCCAGTGTGTGTGTGTGTGTGTGTGTGTGTGTGTGTGTGTGTGTTTGGTAAATATCACTAGGCTTTTCCTGCATTTCTCTCTTTTTAAAAATATATTTTATTGATTTTTTTACAGAGAGGAAGGGAGAGGGATAGAGAGTTAGAAACATCGATGAGAGAGAATCATCAATCAGCTGCCTCTTGCACACCCCCTACTGGGGATGTGCTCACAACCAAGGTACGTGCCCTAGACTGGAACCGAACCCCGGGACCTTTCAGTCCGCAGGCTTACACTCTGTCCGCTGAGCCAAACTGGTTCCAGCTGCATTTCTCTTTTATATCTTTAGAGAGAAATATCATAAAGGTCTGAAGTGTATAAACACATAGATTATGATTACAATGGGAAAGCAAAATACAGCCAAGTTATCAATGATGTATACTTCAGCTTTGCACAATCCCAGCATTATATTAAATCATCCTTGGAAGAATACTAAGCATGCTTGTAAAAAAATGTTACTTAGAGTACAATATATGCACTTTATTGGGTTTTATTGCATCAAGAAAACTGGTAATCAGCAAACATTGATTGGATTAAGGATTGCCAAGAACATCATCTCAATTTGGGGTTTATTTATTTACTTTGCTTGGAGCTTTTTCAATTATTTATTTTATGCTCTTGTCAATTTGATCTTCACCACTCTTCATTTAGAGTCTAGTAGATACTGGCTCTTAGGTATGTACTTAAGACTGAGACTGTATTCCACTTATTCATAGGCATGCTATCCCTATAAAATGCTTAGACATTCAAATCAGACAAAAGGATGAGCATCAAGTCTTGAATTCCCAGTGAACACTCATGTTCTTTTATATCATAAACTGGAGATTGATACTCAAGAAATACATAATGAATACAGACTTTTAAATATAGATTTTTTTAAGATAATAGCAACTTTATAGAGATTTACAATTGCCAGAAACATCTGGGGGTAAATTATTTTAACTATTTTTTAACAATAATCCATTGAGGTACAAATTTAAATAAATGACAGGAGCAAAAATAAGTAAAAAGATTATTCTGGTATTATGTAGAGACATTATGATATCCATATGGGAAATGTAGTATGTTCTTATCTTGTAAAAATATAATTCTCTGAATCTAAAGAACTAACTTTCCAATAGAACTGACGGTGGTGATGGAAATGTTCTATATCTTTTCTCTCCATTGCAGTAGCCATTATCTCCATGTGGCACTTGCAATGTAGCTAATGTAATGGAGGATCTAAATTTTAATTTTATTTAAATTGATTTAAATAAAGATATCCACATATGATTAATAGCTACCATATTGCACAATTTAACCCTCAAAGAAAAGTTATACTACAGTGACAAGGATGAGATAAAATTAGACACTTAAAAATTAATAGGCATGAAGGAAACATCTGATTAAAAAAAATTTATCCAAAACAAACATAGAACTTACAAAATTCAACAAGAAAATAACCTCATTTTAAGAATGGGCCAAGGACCTTAACAGATATCTCATCAAAGAAGATACATAGAACGCAAATAAGCATATGAAAAGATATTCTACATCATATGTCAGGAGGGAAATGCAAATTAAAACAGCAAGGAGATACTACTATACATCTATGATAATGGCCACCAATCCAGAACACTGATAATACAAGTGTTGGCAAGAATGTGGAGCGACAGAAACTTTTCTTTGTTGCTGATGGGATTGCAAAATAGTGTAGTTACTTTGGAAGAGAGGTTGATGGTTTCTCTTAAAACAAAACATACTCAGCAATCATGCTCCTTGGTATTTATTCAAATGAGTTAAAAACTTGTCCACACAAAAACCTGCACACTGAAATTTATAGTAGGTTTATTTGGAATTGCCCAAACTTGGGAGCAATCAAGAAGATATCCTTCAGCCCGGCTGGCATAACTCAGTGGTTGAACTTTGACCTATGAACCAGGAGGTCACAATTCGATTCCAGGTTAGGGCACATGCCCAGGTTGTGGACTCAATTTCTGGTGTGAGGTGTGTGGGAGGCAGCCAATCAATGATTCTCTCTCATTATTGATGTTTCTACAATATTTCTCTCTCCCTGCTCTCTTTCTCTCTGAAATCAATAAAAATGTATTTTTAAAAAAGATATCCTTCAATAGGTGAATGGATATAATCAATGGGCATAATCTGGAAATATATTTTAAAGTAGGATCTAACTCTAAAGGTTTAGACAGCTTTTTCGGAAAATAATTTTTCACTTCAGTTTTGACCTCTCTCTGAAACTTTTGACTCAGCTAAAAATTCCTTGAAATTCTGTCATCTTCTAGAGTTCTTTGGCATTAATGTCCAGATTCTACTTCCTCTTTTCTATTCCTTCTTATTCTCCTTTTCTGGCTCCTTGGTTTTTCTTTATTTACATGCTTCCTGTTTGGGGCTTTGTTTCCTGAGCCCTCAAGATGCTTCCATTGATACCTGCTTGTTCCACCCAGTCCCTCAGTTCACTTTTCACATCCAGAACTGTTTTTCACTCCCAAACCAGCACCTTGAGCCCCAGACTTCGTTTAAGCTGTCTCATGCTTCTCCATTGCAGGATCCTTCTGACTGAATGTCCCACAAAACCCAGCATCAGAGAACTTGACCCAATGATTTCTAACACCTTCTGACCCTATTAGGCTATAGGTATTTCATTTTCATCTAAATCTTATTGACCTTCCACATTTTATCTTCTGTGGGTGGTAAAATTATTCTTCTATTCTTGAGACTAGAAAAATTGGTATTTATAACATTATCCTTTCATTTTCCCCCTGAGAGCAACTCATCAACAAATCAATCCAAATAAATAATTGTTCCCTGTAATGTCTCTTAGATTCACTTAGCCTGCTTTTCCTCCTGAGCAAACTGGAGGCCTGGGGCTCTAAGAGGTAAGGCGGCCTAGGCATGGGAGTGGGAAGGGGGGCATGGCCATGTGATCAGAGCACAGAGCACTTGGGATTAAGGTTTCATGAATCAATAAGAGGTCAAAGCGATTCCATGGGAGAGGATTGAGAACAACAATGAGAAATATGGGAAAGGTTTTGCAGTGTAGAACCTGCAAGACAGAGTGAGCAGCTTTGAGAAGCAAGGTCCAAAAAGAGTTCTAGAAGCAGCTGGATGTAGGTCAAAAACTTTGATAAACTTCTGTTGATGAATTTAGGGACAGGGTTAGAGATTATTTTTTTCTTTTTCCTGATACATCACCCTAGTCTAAGCCCACAAATACATATACTACTTGCTTTCTTTCTTTCTGCTTTCTTCTTAATTGTGTTACTTTTGGAAAATTAGGAAAACTCCCAGTGCCTTAGATCCTCATCTGTACAAATCATCATACCCATCTCATAAAGTCATTTGAGGATTAACATGTTAATATTAGAACACTTAGAACAGGCCCTGACACACAATAAATGTTACATACACATTGATGATTGCTATTATTTCTATAACAATCTTTAACTGGTTCATCTGTCTCCAGACTCTATCACCTCCATTCCATCTTGCATTTAATTTAGTGATTTTTTTTTATACTTCCTTTGGCCTTCAGTTGGTCCCAAATTACCCAATTCCTCTATTGACATTCTCGACTTTCACCAATCAAGGCCCATCTACTCTTTGCTTCCCAGTGCTTCTCCTCATGACCTACTTACTGTTTCCTGCAGAAGTCAATACCTTTCATACCAGCTTACCTGGTATGTTGTTCTCCTTCCCCCCAAAAATACTCCTTTCTTACCTTCTACCTGTCTCAGTTCTAACCACTTGTCAGGGCGCAGCTGAATTCTACTTCTTCTATGGCAGTGGAGGTAGGGTGTGTAGCTAATAACATCAAGTAGAATGCCTGGCATACAGTGTCTAATAAATGCCTGGCACACTGTGTTTTATTTCTTTCTCTACTATTCAACACTATAGATTTTATAACTGTTTATTGCTTGATTGACATTTGGTTTAAGGATATATGTTGTATCAGTTTAGAAAGCAATCAGTTGCATGTCATAGAATACCACATTTGTGGAAGGTTAAACCCTAAGAATATGTACTGTGTGCTTCCAACATTTCATCAACAACTCAAAAATGTCTCTCTGCCCTTTGTGTTCACCATTCTCAGCCAATTGGGTTTTCATCCATGTGCGTGTTACCTCACCATCCCAGGACTGCTATTGCAGCTCAGGCATTACATCCTCATGTAAGCATTCCAAGATGGAAGGAAGTGTCAGTGGTAAGTGTGTCATCCCTAGCTTAGAGGTTAGAAATAAAGAGTGTCTGGAAAAGGAGAAAAGTGACGCCACCATTGGTTTAGATCACACACGTCAAACACAAGGCCCGCGGGCCAAATCCGTCCCGCCAGGCCTTGCAATGTGGCCCGCACCGCGCTGTCATCACTGCACTCCACTGCGTTCCATCACAATGACGTGCGGTGACATAGGAGGCTTGTGATCTCGCCGGCCGCCTCGCCGGCCGCAGTACTTGCTATCTATTACGCATGTGCATAGATAACAAGTCACTCGAGATTCAGGAGGCGTGACCTATAGTTCGGCATCCGATGTGGTTGTGCGGGTGGCAGAACAGAGGAGAGAGTGAGTGTGCGGGCATAAAAAATACACAGCAGAAGCTGCCAGTTCCTGGCATAAAGTGCAGGCATAAAAATTGCAACAGAATCTGCTATCTGTACCCAGCCAGGCATTTATTGACTGACTTTTTTTTTTCTCCACTCCATTTGCCAAATCAAGCTATCCCTGTGCAGTTTTCAACTTTTTCCTTCTAACGCAGATTTCCAATAAACTACATCTTTTACTGCCAATATTGATCCCAAAATGTCCAGGAAAAGAAAAGTTGACGGTGAAGGCAGACAATTTAATGACAAATGGGAAAATGAATACATGTTTGTGCTTAGAGAGGGCAAACCAGTGTGTATATTGTGTTATGAGACAGTGTCGGTGATGAAAGAGTACAATATACGTCGTCATTTTGACACCAAACATAATGTTAAGTATGGCAAATATACTTTGGAAGAAAAGCATAAAATTGTTAAAGAACTAAAAGGCAAACTACAATCACAGCAGCAAATGTTTACAAAGGCTACAGCAAAAAATGATGCTGCAGTGAAAGCAAGCTTTATAGTGGCTGAAGAAATTGCCCGTACTTCAAGGTGTTTTTCAGAGGGTGCCTTTTTGAAGCAATGCATGCTAAAAGTGTGTGAGCAAGTATGCCCAGACCAGATACAGAGTTTTCAAAATGTCAGTTTGTTAAGAAACACCATTGCAGATAGAGTTCAAGAACTCTCAGGAAATCTATCATCACAGCTGGCCGAACAGGCATGCAGTTATCTCGCTTTTTCACTTGCTATCGATGAAAGCACAGACAACACTGATACAGCGCAGCTGTCCATCTTTATACGTGCTACGAAGACCGACCTCTCTGTCACTGAGGAACTTTTGGATGTAGCTGCCATGCATGGGACGACGACTGGTAGAGATATATTTTAGGCTGTGGAGAAATCTATAAATAATTTTAAATTACCCTGGGAAAAGTTGGTGGGGCTAACTACCGATGGCGCACCTTCAATGTGCGGAGAAAAGAAAGGCTTGGTTGGACTAATGAAGGAAAGAATGCAAAAAAGTCACTGCCACACACCCTTGATTACTTATCATTGCATTATCCACCAAGAGGCTATGTGTGGAAAAGTTCTGGACATGAATGACATAATGACCACAGTCATTAAAACTATTAACTTTATATGGGCACGTGGCCTGAATCATCGCCAGTTCCAGCAGTTTTTACAGGAGGTGGGTACAGAGCATGGAGACGTGCCATACCACACAGAAGTAAGATGGCTGAGCAAGAGCGCAGTCCTCAAAAGATTTTTTGAGCTCAGAGAACAAATTGCTCTTTTCATGGAAAGTAAAGGAAAGCCCTTGCCTGAACTGTCGGATCCCGCCTGGCTATGTGATTTTGCTATGATGTGTGACATATGCGAGCATCTCGCCCAACTGAATCTGAAGCTGCAGGGACGCAAACAAGTCATCACGAAGATGTCTGACATGATCACAGCATTCCAGTGTAAACTTCAACTATGGAAGTCCCAACTGGAACAGGACAATCTTGCCCACTTTCCCGTTTGTTTGAGTATCTCAACCACTATTTCTGGTACTTTTCCTTGCAGTCGGCTGGCTACCAAAGTTAGCCGTTTACTAAGTGAATTTGAGCGGCGCTTCTCTGACTTTAGAACACAGCACTCAGGCTTTGACATCTTTGCCAATCCTTTTACAGTTGATGTCAACAATGTGCCCCATCACCTTCAGATGGAGATAATCAAGCTTCAGTCTGACAGTGGCCTGAAATCAAGGTTTCAGGATGTTGAAATTGAGGACTTCTACCCTCTACTGCCCCCTGACTCAATGCCAGAGCTCCGACTTCATGCTGCCCGTATTCTATCCATGTTCGGGAGCACCTATCTTTGTGAACAGATGTTTTCAATAATGAATCTGAACAAAAACAAGCACAGATCACGCATTACCGATGACAACCTCCATGCTGTTTTGTGGGTTGCTACAGCCCAAGAAATAAAACCGAACATTGACTCATTGATCTGGGGAAAACGGTGTCAGACATCTAGCCAGAAAACAAAACAATGAGCATTTTAGGTACATTCCAATATTACTGTTTTGCTTGATACCAATATTACTGTTTTGCTTGATAGCATGTGAGTTGGTTAACAGCACTGTTAAGGAAAAGATTGTTCCACTCATTTTAAATTCACATTTCTGGTTAACATTGTCAGTTTATGACTGTTCAGTAAACCATTCGGCCCGCGATTTAGGCTGGATTTTAGATTTTGGCCCCTTCTCTGATTGAGTTCGACACCCCTAGTTTAGATAATTAATCCCTCGGGATTACTACCTTTAAAAAAATGGGGTTCTGTTGAGAAAAAGAGAAAAATAATTCCTGAGTAGGCATCTTAGGTAGTGTCTGCACTTCTCTTGCATTTTCACTCTCAATTATAGTCTCTTCTAAGGAAGAAATAACATCTTTATTCTATGGTTTGTACAGTAACATGAAAACATGCAGCCCCTCAGTAAGCCATTGTTTGACTGTTGAAGTCCTCACTGCTGTCTGGGACATTTCTTGTGCATGCACCTCAGGTCCATCTTAGAGTCACAAACAGTGAAAGTAACAAAGGTCCAAGAAGCACACTGTGAGCCAATAGTCACTTAGATTGAGCACAGTTTATATGAAGCTCAAAAGTCAAAACACAAATTTTGAAAAGTTTTCCTGCTACTTTCTGCCTCACATAAACATTACGTGCTTCACTGAGCTGGAAGCCCTTTAATTATCTTTTCAGGAAGCCTTGCTGAGAGTGTAGATTCTAAAGCTACCAACCAGAGCAGCCTCCTGCCAGCTCATGCTCTGAAACAGGCATCAACTCCAGATAATAGTTCCCTTCCCCACATAGTATAGTACTTATCTGACACAAAGTAATTAAGGTCTACATCCAGTAAAATCTCTCATTACATCACGTGGTTTCAGCTCCTCGAAAGCCACTCACCCATCTGGTTGCATTAATTTTGCCATTTGCCGGTATGTGGTTTGTGTGTGTAGTGAGGGGGTGTGTGGAGAACGGAGGACTGCTGGGTGTTTGGAGTAACACGTTACCACATGTGCATGGTCGGGTTTGTAATGTGTACCCAATCACTTCGTCCCTCTGCTCAAGTTAGAAAGGGACAGATGCTCCTGGTGACACCACTCTTGGATTTAACCTCTCATACGTTCCCTGTTCCGTGTTTCCTTAGAGCATCCTATTGTGGAAAATATTAATGTTTTATAATTAATTGGATGAAAAGATATAACCCAGAAATTCCTCAGCTATGAAAGAAAAATTCTACAGATCAAGGGAATAACAGCAATTCTAGATAAAAGCCACCCTGAGTTTTTGAGCCATTGGGGAGAAATATGTATCAAAATAAAAGAAAAGGGTTACATAATTGATTCAGTTTACTTATGTATTCCCAAATTATGCATATGCAGATTAATTTGTACACATTGTGCAAGATTGGAGTAGATAGTGAAAAATTTCAAATATTACCAGTTGACTGGGTTATATAACACTCCATACCCACATGTTTTGGACCCAATTCTTTATTTTTCTTTCAGCGACTTTGAAAGCACAAAAATGCAATAAATAAATCTGCATAAGGAACACAGGCCCAATTTATATAATGGTTATTGTCAAAGCCAGAAAATATTCAACATAGGGTTTTGGATGATCCAAAGTTGCTTTTGATAAAGCTATCCTAAGAAGTCACTGAGTAAATACAGATTATATAGCAGATGTGTTCTATAAATCATGAAGGGCAATTCCACTGAAACATAATTAAAAACAAAGGATATAGATATTCCACACAAGCCAAACATTACAATGATTATCATCTAACAACCAATAAGAGTTGCAAATTTTATCCATTCTTTCAATATGCCTTTTTTTTTTGTAGTTTTTAAAGGAAATATGCCAACCCAAACTGGAATGAGCACTTGGTATGCTCTCCTCATACCAACCTCAGTGATCTTGCCTTGATATTAATCATTACAGCCAGGCTCAGATGGAAGGGGTGACTGGAAGAAGTAGAGAGGGAAAGGATCAAAGTGGCGCTATACCACACTGTGTTCATGATTGTTCTTTCGCATTTTAAACAATATTTTTTTTTATTGGTTTCAGAGAGGAAGGGAAAGAGAGAGATAGAAACATCAATACTGAGAGAGAATCATTGATCGGCTGCTACCTGAACACCTCACACTGGGGATAGAGACTGCAACACAGGCATGTTCCCTGATCAGGAATCAAACCATGACCTCCTGGCTCATAGGTTGATGCTCAACCACTGAACCATGCCAGGCAGACTGTTCTTTCCCATTGTTCGCTCTGACTCATGCTCTTAGACCCATGTAGTCCATGCTGATGTTCCCATGACTGATGGAGGGCATTAGAAGAGTCAGTGTCATGGTTAGAGTTGAGATTCTGAAAGGGTGAAATCTGACTCCACTAAGCTTCCCTATGGGCAAACTGCTTAACCTTTCTACATTTTAGGTTCTTTTTTGTAAATTGGGGATATCAGCAGTAACTATCTCAAGATTATAGGCAGCCAAAACTGTATTGCTCAGTGGATAGAGCATCGGCCTGTGGACTGAAGGGTCTGGGGTTCGATACCTTGGTTGCGCGCACATCCCCAGTAGGGGGTGTGCAAGAGGCAGCTGATCAATGATTCTCTCTCATTGATATTTCTAACTCTATCCCTCTCTCTTCCTCTCTGTAGAAAATCAATAAAATATATACTAAAAAAAAAAAGATTATAGGCAGATTGAGTGAAATATTATTTCATAAATTATTTAGCCCATAATAACAAGCCCTATAAATGTTAACTATTATCATTATTATTTTAGCTATAGTGGCTATAATAGTGATAAAAGAGAGGTTTTCATGCACTCATTTCTTTGCTTAAAAGAAGCACTTGGTTGCTGTGCCCATTATATTGGGGCAGGCATAATGGCTTTGGGCACAACACAAGACCTTGGTAAAATCTCAAATAGGTGAATTTGCCTTTAAAATTTCCTCACCACCCTTTCAGTGCCCACCTCTCCTTCCTTCCCCAGAATATACTCCTGCTGCCTCAGTGGTTCAGAGTCACTCACTAAAGTTTACCTTAACAGGTAAAACTGTCACTCAGTCATCTCCCACCAACTCTTCTGTGCAGAGTCCCATTTCCTCAGATACCTGCCTTAATTCATGCTAAGGTGTAACATTTTCTGGTCTGTTGGTATATTATATTAACTTTTCCAGATAATAAACCTGCATGTTAACAGGAGCCCAGTAGAAACACAGTGCCTTACACAAATGAGTCAGTCTCAGGTGGAATTTCAGAGCTTGAAGTAGGCCCTTGGGGTACACAGCTTGGTGCAGAGAAGATGTTCAGCAGCTGGCAAATTAATTCACACAGGAGGTTCTGCCCACACAGAGATGGCTTGGCAGGAGGTTGTGAGGCCCTGTGTTGCTCTGATGAAGCATACAGCTTATTTAGAGAGAGAAGTATATCAATCTATACTAATAAAAGACTAGGTGGCCCTCATACACAATGTCATCACAAGATGACTGCCACAAGACAGTTGCCACAAGATGGCCACGCACAGAGTGGAGGTGGGGCCCAGCGGGTGCTCCATGCAGTGAGGCCTGGGGGGATCCCATAGCTCCCCGCAGCATGGAGGAGGCTGGTCTCTACATCTTTGCCCCTCATGCAGAGGAGGCGGGTCTGGTGGAGGAGGTGGGTCATGGCAGGGGAGGGCTGTTGTGGGCAATCAAGTGGGGGAGGGGGAAGAGCAATTGTGGGTGATCTGGCCGACAGGGGAGCAGTTAGGCATCAATTAGGCTGGCAGGGCAGAAGTGGTTAGGGACAATCAGTCAGGCAGACAGGCAAGCGGTTAGGAACCAGCGGTCCCGGATTGTGAGAGGGATGTCTGACTGCCGGTTTATGCCCAATCCCTGCAGCAGTCAGACATCCCCTGAGCGGACCCATATTGGAGAGGGTTCAGGCCAGGCTGAGGGACAACCCTTTCCCCATGAACAAATTTCATGCACCAGGCCGCTAATTAGATAATAATAGAACAAAACCCATGGCATCGTGTCATCTATAATAATTAAAGCATAATATGCTAATTAGACTGGGTGTCCTTCCAGAGGAACTTCTGGACAAAGTCGGGGCTGTGAGGGAAGCCCAGGTCCCGGGTACCTGTCGGCGGCCAGATGGAAGCCCAGGTCCTGGGTGCCAGAGGCAAGCCAGTGCCGGCAGCCGGGGAAGAAAAGCCTACTCTAATAATTGTCAAGGTAATATTATTTGAGAATATATAAAAATGCCAAAAGTTATTTAGTAGTGATAGCTAGTATTTATTGACTGCTTATTTAATAGCATATTTTATTGTGGTTAAATATACGCAACATAAAATTTACCATTAGTGACATTTAGTAAATTCACAGTGTTTTTGCAACAATCACCACTATTTCCAGGACATTTTCATCACTCCAAAAGGAAACACCATTTCCATTACACACTTGATTCTCCCCTCCCACCAGTCCCTGGCAACTACTAATCTGCTTGCTTTCTCTGTGGATTTACCTATTCTCTATATTTCATACAAATTCATTCATTTATATATATATATATATATATATATATATCATAATATATATAGTCTTTTGGATCTTTTCCTTAGCATATATTTCAAGGTTTTATCCAGGTTGTAGCATATATCAGTACTTCTTTAATTTTTATGGCTGAATAATAATATTCAATCTTATGGATATGCCATATTTTGTTTATCCATTCATTCATCTGCTGATGGACATATGGATTGTTTGCATGTTTTGTCTGTTGGGAATGGTGCTGCTCTGAGCATTCATGTACACGTTTTGAGGGAGGCATCTGTTCTCAGTTCTTCTCAGGAGTGAAATTACTGGGTCTTATGTTAATTGTATGTTTAATTTATTGAGGAACTGCCAAACTGTTTTTCATGGTTTCCATTTTATATTACCACCAGCAATGTGTGAGGATCCTAATTTCTCCACATCCTCACTGACATTAGTTAATTTTTATCTTTTTAAAATTCTAATCTGCCTTATGAAGTGACATCTCATTGTGGTTTTGATTTGCATCTTCCTATTGACTAATGACATTGAGCATCTTTTCATGTGCTTGTTGGCCACTGGTGTGGCTTTTGTTTTTGTAGCGTTTTAAACACCTTATCTTGATTAGTTCTTACCAAAGATCTGACAGATACTGTATAGATAAGTAAACTGAGATGTTGTGAGTACGATTAGGTAAATTGTCATGCCTGAATAGGGTTCAAACCAATTTTCACACTCTGGATCTAGAGGAAATGAGCCTGGAAATGATGGACTTAGGTTACTGAACAGTATGTGGACCTCCCAGGGTAATAAAAATATCCAAGGACCGTGGGGTTATGATGAAGGCGTGTTGGAAACAACCCACCTGTGAGGCAGGCCGGTTGCAGAGACTGAGCCGCACGCAGCCGGGCCAGTGAGCCTGTTGTTGAATGGTCTCCCCAGGCATTCAGCTTTCACAAAGGAGGCTTGGAGGAGCCTCTGTAGTCATTGGAAACTTTTCTTTCCACTTTGTTTTTCATTGTTAAAAAAAGAAAGAGAAAAATGAGAATAAGAAATAACCTGGTATAACTACCAATATCTAATTTTCCCCCCCAAAAATGCCATTTTACTTGATTAACTAGAATACTGCGGTAAGAATGTAGAAGATGGAGAACTTAGATTTACATAACCCGATAGGAAGAAAATCCAGACTGGATTTCAAAGAGCTTTTTATTATTAGAAATAATCAAAGATCTTTGGAATAGGACAGGTGAGTAAAGAACCCATGCCCCAGAGCCAGGACATGCCTTACCCACAGCCTGACCGACTTGAGAGCCCAAAAGAAGAGTGTCTTTCCCCTGACAGGCACCACCTGTGCCACGTACACAGAGGTGCCACGGGCAGGCCATGTGGTATTGGTAAATGGTTGAACTTTACACATACCTTACTCAACTACCCTGCCTCCTTTTTAGATGACTCTGCCATGGATTACATAATTCGAAAATAAAGATAAATAATGCACAAATAGTAATGAGAGCTCCCACAAAGTCCCTTTAACACTGCAGTTTCCATGAAGAGTCCGCCCTGGTAAACAAAAAGGATGCCCAAAATCACATGGAGATGGAGCCAAATGAGGGCGACTTTTAAGTTCCAGTCAATTTTACCCCAAATACTGAATAATCTTTTACTCTCTATGAGATGGTATTAAATCAGAAGCATAGTCAAGTGTATACTGGGACTAGTTGCAGGGGTCCTCAAACTTTTTAAAGTGGGGGCCAGATCACGGTCCCTCAGAGAGCTGGAGGGCCGGACTATATGAACTACTAATTCCTACTGTAACACCTCGGCTGTGCTCACTGCCCAAAAAACCTGGCGGGCCGGATCAGACTCCTCTGCGGGCCGCATGTGGCCCGCGGGCCGTAGTTTGAAGACGCCTGATAGAGCAACCAAAGGTTTAATGTCAGTCATTTTAGGTATTGACAGATCCCACTAACGGGACAAAGCTCGCTGCCCATGCCGTGTGGGAGCAAGGTATTTTCCCCGGTACTGTGAGAGTAACACTCGCCTGTCAGAGACCTCCTGGACCAAGCAGGGTGTTTTCATTAGCACGCAGAGGCAGATCTCCAGCAACACCAGAGCTTTCTGTTTACTTTAAAGGAAGTGCAAAGTATAAATGTTTACCAAATCTGGACTGGACTGCCTGGTCCCCAGATGAATTTGGCTGTTGTCGCTATTGTTTTCTTAAATGTGTCTCAACATGGACCAAGCAGTTTTGGACAGAAAGGAAGCACGACTCACGCTAATAGCTTTTCTCCTGGGATCTGGGCCTCCCACTGAAAGATGGGGAAATGGGCAAAATTTTTCTTAGCAAGGATGGTGTCTGTGTCACATCGCCCATATAAAATATAGTTAGTTATGTTTTTCAGAAATATTTTTTAAGGCAAATGAGTTTTAAAATATTTCCCCCTAAAATCTTCTCTCCTCATACTGGGGGGGAAAAAAGTCTCTTGGCAAAAGTAACATTTGCCTACAGATCAGGCATTAATGGAAACAACTGGAGAGCATTTGCTGGCCCAGGACTGATATCTGGAGCATTTGTTTCCTGGAGAGTGCGGTGAGATAAAGCTAGCTCTTTTGTCCCCCGAGTCCAAAACACAGATGCCTTAAAGCCTGCTTTAGTGCAGAGCTTAATCAGAAATGAAACTGAACTGTGAAAGATCCTTCAAGATCTTTCTATGTATCGATATAACTGGCTGTATTTAGCACGTACAACCCAGCTGAATTTATTTGAATCCCCTGGATGTTATAAAAATACTCAGTGGACCTTTCAGAGCAGTTACATGTCTATTTGAACTGTGCAATTCCAAATTAAAAAAACATTATATATATATATATATATATATATATATATATATATATATATATATATATATCATGCATATTATGGTTATTGGGAATAAGAAGCTCTGCCCTTTTCTATGCATCTTCCCTCTAACTGAATGTAAAGTATGGATTTCTTTTCCATTATTTCCGTTTCTCAGGGAAGAAGCATCTATTTGGTAGCTGAGAACACAGTTCTCACTAACGAGTTAGAAGAGTGTAGGGGGTTCTGATGGGCCCCTTTCTCCATGCTCAGCAGGCCAGCACAAGGTGCCTGGAAAAGCTGCCGAAGGTGTCTGACAGCCTCCTCCCACCCCATTCCCAAATCAGAGAATATGAGCAAAGCTATTCTCGGCTCTAGTAGGGAGGAGAAGGGTGAGTCACCATCCTTCAGCCAGTCCTCTGCTGAAATGGTGGCTTAATGCTTATGGCTGTTGATCAGGTTACCACCCCTACAGACGAGGCTGGCCCTATTCCTATTATTGGAAGCTCCAAGGACAGCCACAGAGCCTGAGCAGCTTGTAAGCTCTTAACTCCTACCTCCAGGAAATAGCTTAAGAGGCCAAATACCTCAAGAGGCCAGAATGGGGAAAAGCTGCCAGGCTCAGCACAGTTCATCTCTTACCTGGGAGTACCAGTAGAACTGGCATAGCCACTTGCCCGATCTGTCTCCGGTGAGCACAGTGGATGGAGGCCATTATGCAGAACCATCATGCACAATATCTAACTCTTGAAGATCTGGAAAGGGAGCATACAAAACCCATCCATGCAGCCATTCATTCATCAATCATACATTTATGAAATGCCCGCATAGTATTGGTTTCTAGAATCTCACTGGGTAACAGGGGCACAATGATAAAGAAATGTGGTTGTTGTTTTTTTCCTCCTCAGAGAGCTTGCCATCTACTGCAAAGACATAGATTGATGTGAACAAATGATTATAACATAGGATTGGTACTAGGCCAGATGTGTGTCTATGGTGCGAGAGGTACTGAGGAGGGGGGGAGTTATTTCTGCTTGGGGGACAAGGAGACAAAGGAAACCTTCACAGAGCAGGTGCTATTGGAGCTGAGCCTATTGGTCTCTCCAAACACCTACTTCCTGTGCTTCCAGAGCTAGGTGCAGCAGTTACCAACTACTGTCCAGCAGCTGAGCATTCAGACCTCTTGCTTCGATCGTCAGATCTCCTACTACTGATATCCATCTGCTGCCCTCCTATCCTATAAGGAGTCTTGTGATTACCTTAGGCCCACCCAAATAATTCATAATAATATCCCATCTTGAGATCCTTCACCACATCTGCAAGTCCATTTACCATATTATAACATAGTCAGTTCTGGGGATTAGGATGGAGGTATCTTTGTGGAGATGGGGGGTGTCCATTATTTTGCATACTATAGGTAATATGCTGTTGAGTGTAAGAATATCTATAGGACTCTCAGGAACTATTATAGGTTTCAACACTTGGCCGGATTTTCATGTGAGAAGATAACGATGTCGGTAGAGCAGAGACAAAGACTTCAGACAAGTCTAGGTGGGTTGGTGGTGAGGACCTGAAATGGGAGGAGGACAATGTGTATGGAGGAAAAGGACATAAAACAGCCATAGAAGAACATACATATTCAGTCACTCTGAATGTGAAAATTTGATTGCTTTGTTCTTTTTCCACCTTTTTTTTTTTTTTAGTTAAAGGGGTGGAATGTGGTTATTGTTTACCCCTTCAGAGGGTTCAAATACTGAACCCCCCATGCCCTTAGATGCAGGGGTCTTCAAACTACGGCCCGCGGGCCACATGCGGCCCGCAGAGGAGTCTGATCCGGCCCGCCAGGTTTTTTGGGCAGTGAGCGCAGCCGAGGTGTTACAGTAGGAATTAGTAGTTCATATAGTCCGGCCCTCCAGCTCTCTGAGGGACCGTGATCTGGCCCCCACTTTAAAAAGTTTGGGGATGCCTAAGGCTTAGAGAAAGGGGTTTGACTATTTTGGCCTGATGAGGAGCCTATAGATGGCTTCCCAGTTGTCTACCAAACAGTGTCACAGGGAGAAACATTTACCCATCACCCAATGGTGGAGAGTGGTAACCCCCCCTGACCTGAGGGCTGTGCATGGGGCCTGCGAGCAGGTTCTGTGGGCTTGGAACCACTGCCCTAGGGCAGGCAGAAAAGATGCTCGGAGCATGCAGGAAGCAAGGGTCTGGCAGAAAAGATGCCCACAGCATGCTGGAAGCCAGGTACTGTCCGTGTGAAGCCGTTCCAGCCGCCACAGAACTGTTTGCCAAAACCAAGGCTGTGAACAGAGCTGAGGCTGAAAGGGGGTAAGGGACCAGCAGGTGTCTGATGCAAGCTCCTTTCCTGACAACACCCTAATCTCTTTCTGGGGAATCCTTGGGGTCATGAAATCCTCGTTCTTATCTCCCACTTCCAAGGAGCTGAAAAACAACGGTACAGACCTGTCTTCTGTATGACCTACGCACCCCTCTCGGGTAGTGGATGACTGAGAGGCAGGCTGTGCACACCATGAAAGGTCCTGGAAGGATCAAGTGCAGTTTCCCACAGTTGTGGTCAACTTGATAACATCCTTTTATAGTGACAAGGACATCCATGACCTTGAATCCTGAGAAAGCATAAGCAAGGATGGAACAGTTTAAAAAGATCAGTCTTAACACAGCAGCAGCCTCAGCAATAACAAGCTGACCCGGCTGTCTCATGGATGACAGTCCATATTCCCTGCTCCCTGCACCAGCCTCTCTGAATTTCTTTGTTCTTGCCATCCCTTTGTTCGAACTCCAGCATCCTTTTGGGTCTATAAACCCCTCGTGTTATTCTACCAAATTTACTTTTCCTTAAGTTAGCCACAGTCAGACTGATAGAACAATCAGTGAGCAAGATCGCAGACAAGGTGTGGAGTGGGGCAGGGGAGAAGAAAGACCAGCTCCCTCCCGAATGGTCAGGCTTGAACTAATTGCATAACACCCAGTATATATTATGTATGTTATATGTACATATACTGGTATGTATAATGTATACTATAGTATTATGGCACATTTTTAAGTAGAATGAAATTATCTATAGAAACTAGCTCAGGCACGATCTTGTGATCTTGTAAGAATTAACAATCATTAAGAAAAAAAAATCCTCCTCATTTTTGCTTCCTCAGTTATCAGTAATAGTCTTATCAAAATAAGAGTCTACACTTCAGATTTTATACGGACCTAGAGATTGTTTTGGGTCCGCTTCAATCCAACTCTCCTTTAATGGTATCTGATAAGAGATAGGTGAAAGTGTGGATCGGATATACACCGTTCTCTCAGTCCTCCCCTAAAATCCTATCACATGACGGAACAGGAACGGAAGAAAGCGTAGGTGCTCAAGGGCAAAGAAAAGAGGAGTGAATGCAGGCCTGGTAACTGACACATCGGGGCGGAGGAAAGCTGACACCTACCCCAGCAGTGGGAGATGGCCGCAGCAACCAGAAACAAGCTGATTCATGCTGCAGAGCCCTGGGGAGCCTCGAGGATCAGAGGTAGCAGGTATCTTTGACGATGACAATGCTGGGAGGTGCTGAACACAGAAGAATTAGTTCAGGATCTATCCTTGCTGCAGTTAGACGCCCCTCCCCTATCCCCAGCACAGGCACCAGGCCATTGGCCCTCCCCCACCACAGCTGGATCCTGACAAATTCTGGATCTGATCCCAATAGGCGCGGCTGAGGTGGGGGTGAGGCCCTGTACTGAGATGATATAGAGGGATTAAACGTGCCTGTTATACTCTAAAAACTTTTCAGATAAAACAAAAAATCAGTTGCCATATACATTACAAAGTTTTCAATAGTTATGTCTAGCTTACCATAACCTTTCTTTGCTAGCATGTACAAACAGAACATCAGACCCTCCTAGGGTTGACACCTGCCTGGCTCTTGGTAACACTGTTGTGGGAACGAGATGAATCCATGGCCCTGGACCCCAACCGGAAAGGAAGCCTGCTCTCCCAGGCAAGCCACCTAGACACTGTGCATTCTGGCCAGTACTTCCTGTGTTCGGCTTCGGTCATTAATTCTTCATAACACAGTGGTTAGAGAGCACCGTCTCTGGAGTCGAGTTGCTTGGGTTCAAACTTGAGCTCTGCCAGTTACCCGCTAACTTGGCTAAGCGATCTTAGGCAAGTTAGTTAACTTTCCAGTGCCTCTTTATCTAAAATAATTTTAAATGCTTCCAAATCTTTGATAGTTATCATAGGCCAAGGACTTACTTCCATTTTTCTATTAAAAAACTACTCAAAAATTACATTGTGCTCAAAGACAGAATTTGAAGAACTCCATGTCTGCGTCGCCTCAAAATTCATATGTTGAAATCTTCACCCCAAAGTGTGAGCTTAGGTTGGGTCCTGGCCAGGAAAAGGAAAAAAGGTATTATAGGCATTATTGAAATAAATGGTGGCACTTGAAGATGGACTGGAGATTAGATAGTAGTTATTGTATCAATGTAGAACTTCCTGATTTTGTTAATTGTGCTGTGATTAAGAAAGAAATTGATCTTGATTTTAAAATACACAATGAAAAGTATTTAGGGACAAAGGGGCAAGTTGTCTGCAACTTAAATTCAAATAATTGAGAAAAGTGTGTGTGTGTGTGTGTGTGTGTGTGTATGTGTCTGTGTGTGCGCGTGTGTGTATGTGTAGAGACAGAGAACAATAAACCAAGTGAGGCAAAATGTTTAACAGTTGATGAACCTAGATAAAGTGCATATAAGAATCTTTGCACCTTTTCATAAGTTTAAAATGACACAACATTAAAATTTATAAAAACAATATACTATGAACAAAAGATTTCCTCCTGAACATAATCTTCTCCAGGTAGCACTCAGTGATTAAGAGGGATCCCTGTAGACTAATTTACCTGTCATATCTCCTTTCCAAACTTATAAAAAAAATTTGATTTTAAACCATACCCAGTGCTATGATCAAAGGCAAGATAGATCCAGCCTCCCAGAGCCCACTGTATCTGAGTATATGAAACAGGAAGCCAACTAGTTTATGAATTATTCTTCTGATAATATTTCCTGTAGTACCTGCTATTGAACAAAGTGTGGCTGAATCTGTTAGTAGCTATATAAATATTAATTTTTTCTTGGTAACAAATCTCCTGATTTTTTTTTTAAGTAAGGCTATAGGGTAGCTTATAATAAAAGATTAATTCTCCAGTTTTTCTTGCAGCTAGGTGTGGTTATGTGATTAAATTCTGACCAAAGAGACTAAAAATTAAAGTTAAAAGGCAACTTCCAAGATACCTCCTCAAAAGACATCAGTCATAGGCCCTTTGCCTCTTCTTTGTCTCTTCTACCATAGTATTACCTGGACTATAGATGTGATGCCAGGATCTCTAGCAGCTGCCTTGGGCAATAAAGGCACATTCCATACCCTAAGGATAGTGGAATAGAAAGAGAGAAGGAAACTGTATGTCCCTGAATACAAAGAGCTGTCATAACAAACCTGGTAGATTATTTTATATGTGAGAAAAAGAAACTTTCATTTTGTTTAAATCAGTGCTAATTTGAGTTTCAATTTATATTAAATTGAAATTAAATTAAATTATATTAAATTAAATTAAAATATGTATAATTGATTTCAGAGTGGAAGAGGGAGGGAGAGAGAGATAGAAATATCAATGATGAGAGAGAAATCATTAATTGGCTGCCTCCTGCTCATCCCATACTGGGAACTGAGCCTGCAACCCAGTCCTGAATGGGAACTAACTGGGAATCGAACTGTGACCTCCTGGTTCATAGGCTGATATTCAATCACTGAACCACACCGGCCAGACTGGTTTTTGTTTTGTTTTAAATAAAGAGCTAAGATCTGATGTGGACTCATAATTTCTAAGAAATTTTCAGGAGATGGTTCACTTCATGAGCATGGATCCCAGCAATGTTTCTCTCTAGAACCTAATAGACGCTTCACATAGTTTCAGTTGATGAATATTTTAGAATAAATGAAGATACTTTTAAATAAAAACAACTCTAAAATGTTGCCTATAGCAACATTAGAAATACATCCCAACTTAGTATTGCTTTGATTTCAGCAATTTGCTTCAAAGATCACAATAAATATATTTCTTTCTGTATACATATTTGATCAAAGATAAATTTGATCTGGTATTCCAACTTGTTAAAATTATAGAGAGATTTTTTATAATATTATATTGATTTTAATTTTATGATTATATTATTTTATGATTTGCTTTCATAGCATTCTGCATTAATGTATCATAAAGTAAAGTGAATCAGGCTGAGTTATGCCAAAGGAACAAGCAACTCCAAAAATCTCACTACTTTAAAACAACAAACGTTTTCTCCTGGTCAGCAGAGGGCCCTGCTCCATTTTGTCCTCATTCGAGCTGATGGACTCTCCTCCATTTAGACAGGGGGGTAGGGAACATAACAAATTGCTAATTGGTTTTTAGAGCTTCCATTCACATTTTATTGGCCAAATGATGTGTCATTTCCACTCACATTCTATTGGCCAAAGAAGTCACATGACCACACCTGACTTCAAGGAGCAGGGAAGAAGTGTACCCGGCAAAGCTTTTAGGATGAGCATCCCAAAATTGTTGAAGAACACTAGTCACTACAAGATATAGCATTTCACAATTAATTCTGAGCTCATGTCTTCTCATTTCAGTCTTCCCCTGAATTTACTTTCAGTAATTTTTAAAGATAAGATAGACTAAGCCAACTACATTCATTATGGATAGTAATATTTTCCTGAGGAGACCGAGGATTGGACCTAACTCTTTAATCTGCTGTATTTGCTTCTGACTACCTGATGATGAAAGGCAAAACAACATGGCTTCTTAAAGTCTTATCAGTGAAGCCTATATTAATTTAGGTCAGTGGTTCATTAGTGTGCAGGGCTCCTGGGGAACTTCTAGAATGCAGATAAGTCCACAAAATGCTTCCTTTTCCAGCTATATCTGCCTGTGGCCAGCTTTTCTCCATGCACTGCATCCAAGACAACATATTGCAAGAGACTGAATGCAGAGCAGAAATGAGAATCCAATCTTCTTTTATTAAGCCAAACATTAAAGAGATGTGCAAAAAAATCAATTCTGGAGAACATATTTTTAGGTAAATATATATTTATGTTAATATGCAAAGAAATTAATAAGAATATGCAATTTAAAATATTCTCACTTTTAATTTTGAAGATAGTAAATATTGATAGGTATAATCTACATAAACCAAAGGTTTTGGGGGCCCTCGGTAAATTTTATTTTAGCTTTTTGTTTTGAAATAATTATCCTCAATATATTTTAATAGTTAAAAAAGGTCCTGAGACTAAAATGTGTGAGAACCACTGTCTTAGATAGTACTACCCTGCTTGGTAAATTTAATTTTCAAAATAAAGAACTAAGTAGTATTTTCTCTACAATGAGGATTTTAAGGGTCAATAATATAATGATGACAATTTGTATTTACAAAATGGAACATGGCATTGTGAAAATTTTGCCTGTTGGTGCAGAGAGTAGTTTGACATATGTATATTGAAATACCAAATAAATTATACAATTAGATTACAAAAGAGTATGTTCAGTTAATCTAGTAAAGACTACCTGAGAATCAAACCAGTCACTTAATGAAGATTTATATAACTGGAAATAACTAAAATTAACCTAACAGAGGTTAAAAGTAAAATACGAAAATTTATATTCTGATAGAAGAAGTCCAGATGTTAGATGTTTCCACAGATGGTTATTTGATAGGCTCTGCAACATCAGAATATTCCAGTGTCTTTACATCCTTCCAACCTGCTAGTTTCAGGATCTTGGCTCATGTAAACTTTCGTTAGCTCAAAATCCTGATATCAAATGTAAATACAAGATCAAAAGGTATAACATGGAGGAGTGATATGTTTCCTTAGATGCTTTTCTTTTAGGCAGCAAGAAATACTTTTCCCACAATCACACTGGCAATCTATCACTGACTCCTTTTCAAAAATCACTGATCAGAATAAGTTCACATGATTGCTCAAACCAATCAGTGGCAAGAGGAATGAGGTTGCCATGATTGGCATAGGCCAGTCATGATTCTCTCTTTGTGTTTGTGGAAGGGCCTAGCTTTTCCAAAAGCACTTGATTTCTTCATATCTACACAAAATTGTGCATTCAGTATAGAATAAGACCAACATATGCTTTTAGCAAGAATGGGGGCGGGGGGAAGTGGAGAATAACTAGAGGATTGGCAACCAGTAGGTTGTTACACAATCATGACAACTGAAATTTCTCATCATAGTAGCGAGGCTATTATGGAATAATGGGAACGTTTCAGAGAAGTTTTATAAAAATTATACTTGCCTGTTTTTGGTTTTTTTCCTTTTCTTTCAGTTAATCATTAGTCATTGAATTTCTAGCAGCATAGGAAGTCTCATTTTCTTAAATCTTCATTGACAGTTCATTATTAACTTTTAATCTTCTGTAAATTCCATATATATCTCATTTAATAACAACAGAAAATAAATTTTACTCAACCTCAGTCTACTACATTCTGTTTTCTTACTTAAATTATCATGCCTATGTCATTGCTGACATATTATAGTACCACACCTTTTAAACTTAATGCTTTCAGTTAAAATTTGGCTTCCAATTAAACCGGGAGCCATTCGCATATTTAAAGAATATAAATTTAATTTTTAAGTACAATAAGTTTTCTACATAATGAGTACAAATCAGAAACAAATACAAAAAAAAATACTTGTCAATATGTACTTTACTTTATGGAACAACCTACCTACATACCAGCTGTGTGGTCTCCCCCTAATAGTATGAGCCAACTTCAGGAAGGTGCATATTTTCTGCTATGATTTTGTGTTGTCTGGCTATATAGCAGGAATGGTTTATAGATCAGTTAGAAATTGTGTTAGTTTTTTTTTTTTTCCATGTCTTAGTTTGAATGTCCTCTCTTCAGAGGCTCTGCGTGGCCACCCTGTTTAAAAGAGGCCTCCTCTAATTACTTCGTATTAAATCGCTCTTCTAATTCTTTCCATAGCACTCTTGCAAATCCGTAATTATCTCCTTTTGCATTTGTTTATTTTCTGTTTCCCATTTAGAATATAAACACTATGAGAGCTGGAAAATACGTTGGTCTTATTCTATACTGTATGCACAAAGCTTAATACAGTGTCTGGCACGTAGTGGTTGATCAATAGATATTTGAGTCTAGATTTCTCTTCTGAATTATCTCTATTTTATGCTATATCTGAAAGCAAAATTTAAAACCAAACCCTGATGTTTATTACGTTTTGGCATTGATATTTAATAACATACAATATTAAAATTGAATAGTTAACAGATACTTAACATAAGTTGTCAAATGTGGTAAACAGTAAAATATAGGAAAATTTCTTTTATGTCAAATGATATATTCCTACATTTTTTATTTTTTATAGCTTATTAGGTATGAAAAATGAACCTGTTTGGGACCAGCACAGAAGTTTAGAAATGTCTAGAAGTGAAGCCATCAAGAACTCATAGTAGTTTTTTTGTACAAATCTGCAAATATTTTGTACCTTCAATATACTTGGCATTGGAGTTGCCTCAGGAGTCTCATTGTGGTTTTAATAATATACACCCACCTGTAACTATAACATAAAGCATGGACTACTTCAGGCCTTTTAATAATATATGTAATTGTTGTTATTAACCAAGTAAGAAAATTACTTGAAGGGTAAGGAAATGTGGCTGTTTTCAATGGAGATATTCCCATGTATGAGTGTGATTAGCACAGACTTGCTAAATCTCTCTCTGAGCCATCTGTGAGCACCTTCTTGGCTTAAAACAACACACGCTAGCTTTGCTCCGTTCCAAGCAGTTTGTACCACAACTGTTATCTTTACTTAAACCTGGGAAGATTCTCAAGTGCCTGAAGCTTGGAAAGCCACCTTTCGCTAAGAATCTGATCTTCAAATTGAAAAAAAAAAAAAAAAAGACTTCGATTAAATCAATGATCTCAAATGAGATTTTTTTAGCATAAAATGTTGACCACAGAAATTCCCTTCCAATTTTAATGGGGAGGGGGGGGAGATATATTAGCTTACTAATAACTTTAGAATACATTCATGTGTTAACTTTTTCGTGATGCAAAATAAGATTCCTAATAACTTGCTCTTTAATTCAATCCCAAGTTAGGGGGATGCAAATGCTCCTATTGCACTGGCCTCCTTGTGAGCTCCTGAGTTCTGGCGAACCCACCATAGTGGAGACCTCACTGACAAAGACCTGACAGATGGTTTGTCCCTGCACTCAATAGTTGGAGGCCTAGCTCCTTATTGCAGCCCCAATACAATCTTTTCTAAAGAACCTGCTCTGACCAGAACATCCAACATGGAGCGTCAGGGAGATTGCCCTGCAGTAAAACTACCTAAGAGCTGTCTGGAGACCAGTGTAAATGCAATAGAGGCCTTCAAACCAATTCTAAAGTTCTAATAGACATTACAACAACCACTTTCCTTCCAAAGTTGCATGTTCTTAAAAACCTACACCTCAGGAATATTTAAAATGGGCTTGAATTTGATTGTGGTGTTTAGTTCTTCAAGCCCAGACTGAGTGTGGTTAGAAATCCTTTAATGTCATATTTGAAGTTTTTATTTTGAGGTGTGCTTTGCCCACCATAAAATGCACCCATTTTAATTGCTCAGGGTAATGGTGTTTAGTAAGTTATAGAGTTGTGTACCAATCACACCAATCCAATGTTAGACATTTCTATCACTCCCAAAAAGATCCCTTATGCATATTAAGTTTAGAGTTTTGTATTGGATTTTTTTCATAACTTTTCTGCATAAAAATAATATATTTGGAATAAAATGTTAAAATGTTAATAAACTTAACTCTGTTGGCATTCAGAGACAAATGATTAATTTTCCTACAAAAGTATGTACACTGAACCATGAAGAAACAAAATATGAACAGATTGACTAGTAAGAAGATAAAGCTCTCAACAAACTAAAGTCCAGAACCAAGATAGCTTCACTAGTGAACTCTTCTGAACATTTAGAGAATAAATATGTTCCAAAAATAGAAGAGGAGTTAATACTTCCAAACTCATGTTACCCTGTTACCAAAACCAAACAGGGACACTATAAAAAGGATCTCACTTATATTTGGAATTTATAAAGCAAAACAAAGCACCAAACTCAGATATAGAGAATAGATTAGTTGTTACCAGAGAGAGGCAGGGAGTGGGGGTGAGTGGAATGGGTGAAGGTGGTAAAAAGATACAAACTTTCAGTTATAAAAGAAGTCCCAGGCATGTAATGTATAGCCTGGTGCCTATAGCTAGTAATATTCTATTGCATGTTTGGAAGTTGTTAAGAAAGTAAGTTTTAAAATTTCTCATCATAAGAAATAGAATTTACAATTGGCATGGTGATGGATGTTAACTAGACTTCCTGTAATGATCATTTGCAATATATACAAAATATACAAATATCAAATCACTATACATGAAATGATTATAATGTTATATGTCAATTATATCTCAATTTTATTCATTTTTATTTTTTAAAATATTTTTTATTAATTTTTTACAGAGAGGAAGAGAGAGGGGCAGAGAGTTAGAAATATCGATCAGTTGCCTCCCGCACCCCCCCCCCACTGGGGATGTGTCCACAACCAAGGTACATGCCCTTGACCTGAGTCAAACCTGGGACCCTTTGGTCCACAAGCCAATGCTCTATCCACTGAGCCAAACCGGTTTTGGCAATTATATCTCAATTTTAAATACACTGAGGGGACCACATAGAATTCTGAAACAAATTTAAAATGTAGCATGAATAAGTAATATTGGCCTGCCCACACTGGAAGCCAGTTTCAACACGTGTGTAAATAGGTGGCATAAACAGAATTTACAAATAGAAAATTTGGGATTTTCTAGCTCTATTAATCCGTATTTATATTTCCTAGTCTAGCTAAACTTGGTCAATCTTGCCATATATTTATCAATTGATTTTTCCTTTTTCTTTTTAGTAATGCACTATTTTGTTTTTCATGATTTCAAGACAATTGATGTTCTCTCACATTATAACATTCTTCCATACCATATTTGATTAAGCTTGTTTACCCAGGGTTCCTAGACATGAATTGCATCATTTATATACCATTTATATACACACTAGCGGCCTGGTGCACGGATTTGTGCAGTGGGGGCCCCCAGCCTGACCTGCGGGGATCAGGCCAAAACTGGCTCGCTGACATCCCCTGAGCGGTCCCAGATTGTGAGAGGGCAATTCTCAGGTGACACACCCTGGAATCAGGCTCCCTCCTCTCTGGTTCTGGGTGGGTCACCTAAGAACCTCAGTTGCCAAGTCACCGCAGCTTGGCAGCTCCTGCTCTGAGCCTCTGCCCCCTGGTGGTCAGTGCGCATCATAGCTACTGGTCAGGGTATCTGCCTTCTGGTGGTCATTGTGCCACCAGGGAGACAGTCTGATGGTTGGATGTTCACTTAGGCTTTTCTATATAATATATAGATCATTGTATATCACTAATGCACATTCTCTGACACATAAGAATCTTCCTCAGGGCTACTAACCTCATTTCTTCCTTCCTCCTAGGGGACCATAAGACATCATCCAGTCCCTTCTCTCTAGAGGCTCTGTTCTCCTGCCTCCTCTCATTATCTTATTCTTTCTTGCACCCTAAAAAAGAAACTCCCTCTATTGACTCAGAATTTTCCTTCTCATTCTTTTTTCCCCTTCAAAGGGTAGCATCCCTTGTTTTTATTTCTTTACCTCTACAGTTCAGCTTACAAAAAAAAAAAAAAGCTTCTATCTGCATACAAGCAATATGTTGTTTTAAAGTCACTTAAACTCCTTAATTGCCTAATTCAATTAACACATATCCTTATCTTGTTGACCCCTTGGTGACACTTAATGTCTTGGACCTTTCCTTCCTTGTTGAAATTCTTTCATTCCAGTTTTCCACCATACCTGCTCCACAAATGTACCTTTTCCAACTTCACCATCCCTTTTCAGTGAGATCATAGTTGTTTTGTTTATTTATTTTATTTACTTATTTTTCATACTTTCTCAGTTTACAATTAAATGTTGCTCTCCAGAGCTCTGTCCTTGGTTCTGTTTTCAAGCTACAAAGTTTATCTGGGAATACCAATCAATTCCTAGAGTTTTAGTTGCCACCTAGTCTATTATGATTCCATCTAAATCTTTAGCCTAAACTCCCTGCTGGCCTCTAGACCTTATGTTTCTGATTGTCCCCTGGGTGCCTTCTCCACCTATGTGTTATTAAGCTTTCTAAAATCTATTAGATCACTTCTGAGTTATTTTTTTTTTCAGGTCAGATGATTTGATGTTGTTTTTTATTTGTTAATAGAGTGCAAGATAAAGAGGTCAGTGCCTATTTAGTCAGAGGCACTGACCTCTTTATCTTTAGAGTGTCACATTAAAAAAAAAATGACTACAGCCAACACAACAATAGCTATCTGGTGTGAATGAATCAAAATTAGACCTATTTTTTTGTTGTTAGATTGGAAAAAACACACATTTATTAGTGTGCCATAAACTTTTCATAGTTTATGTTTGCCATGAGGTGAAAAGGGTTGAAAATCACTGTTCTAGGCCCTAGAATCTAGGGCATTGAAACAGACACTAAGTACATCTCATTACAGATTTCATTATATGAAGCAAACTGTATCTCACTTTCCTAATAGGCCTTAGATATTAACCCAATGGATTCTTTTCTTATGAGTAACTGAATGAATAGCAGAGACACTATATGTAGATTCAAAGTTTATTTTTTATCCTCAACTTTTAAGCGGAAGTCAGCTCTAATATTTAAAACATTTTGGAAAAATATGGCATTTATATATCATCTCTCCTTTGAAACACGACACTTATCACACTTGAGGAACCTCTGTAGTGCCTGAGGGGTGATTTAAACAAGAGAAACAGGTCACAGAGAAGTTGACTAACTTGCCCCATATCATAGCTTTCAAGATATCATTATCATTCTATGCATACTCTGCCCCCACAAAATAATTTTCTAATTATCATTGAGTGACAAACTGCCAACTAGAGACAGAATTCTATAGGTAAAACTCAAGACTTGTCATCAGGGGACAAATAATATGTTGGGAAATTTCACGACATTGTATTATGACTTCTATTTCTGGCCCTTTGGTTAGAACATTTAAGGTTGTACCATTTATCTCTTCTGAATTTCGTATTAATCTTCAAATAATAATAGGCAGATGTATGAACACAGATATTCTTTTTATAAGGGGCCCATTCATTCACCCATCTTGTATCATGCTGGAAAGAGAAGTTAAGGCCATTCCTTTCTATGCATTCGCCTTCCATTTTTCCAGCACGGGGTGCAGAACTCGTTTCATTTGCCCAAGGCCAAAAAGCCTGGAGACTTGGGTGAGCCAAGCATTCATTACCAGCCACTTGGCCCATTTGCAGAAATACACAAAACGTGTAGAATCCCTTAATTTTATCCCCTCCTAATCTTTTCACTTGGAAATGGGCTGCTCGGGCGAATGTTGTTTTTCTCTCCGGAGCCATGTGTGAAAGAGCGATTAACACTCGCTCGACAAACCCCTTCCCGGGCCATTTGGGAGCTGCACCACGCGTTCACACCCGGGTCCAGCTCGTTTTGCCTTCGCGCGCAGCCTTTTTGTTTTTGCGGCGGCGATGGGGGCCGAGAGGGGCGGGGAGGGAGCGAACCCCTCCATGGGCGGCAGGCCTGGGGAGGCTATATAAGCTGCGCGGGGCCCGGGCCCGGCTGGTGAAGGAAGGGGCAGGCTTTCCCAGGAGCTGGCAGGAGCCCGCTGCGCCATGGAGACCGCGGAGCGCGCGCACCGCTGCCGCCTGCAGCCCGCGGCCCCCGACGGCCCCTCGCGCCCCGGGAGCGCGGACTCCGGGTACCGCCCTGACCGCCCTGCACTTCCTTTCCCGCATCCCTCCGGCCCAGCCCGTGCCTCTCCAGCTCCTCCACTCCGCCCCCGCCCTCCACTCCCCTCCCCTCCCCACCTCCGCTTCCCCGCGGTCCACGCTCGCCTGCGATCGGTTCTGCCGAGCCTGGGCTCACGGCTCCTGTGCGCGCCTTTGCTCCCCACCCCGCAGATCCGGAGGCTTCTGGAGGCCGTGGGTGGACGCGCGAGGAAAGCAGGAGGAGGAGGAGGAGGGCGCCCCGCACCGCGCCGGGGAGGTGGTGAGTGAGCCGCGCGTGTCTGGCCGCGCCCCCGGAGGGGCCACTCCGGGGCTGTGGACGCGGGCCCGAGGGAGACACGCGCCCGGCCAGCCCCTCGCTTACGATCGCGCTCGGGCCTGTGGTCCTACCCGTGGCCGTGCTGTTGCTGATGAGAGCAATTGCGACACGGGGATCGGGCCAAAAGCGAGGCTTGCAGAGAGCCCTGAGGGCGCGAGGGACGCTTGGCCGCGCGCGGGTTTCCAGATTCTAGAAAAAGGAGAGTGATAACTCTGATTCATCTCCGTACGTCCCCAGATGCCCTGGATGACCGAAGCCTTTGGAAAGCTTTCTCGATACAGACACCCAGTCAGGTGAGTGACAGGCCAAATCTAAGGTCTCCTGCTGCTCCAGCCCCTGGAGAGAGCCAGAGACTTTGCATAGCCCAGCTCAGCAGCTGGTCCTGCCTTTTTTTCTTTTTTTTTTTTTTTTTTTTTTTTTTTTCTTTTTTTTTTTTCTGTTGGAAAATCCTGTAGATAGTATCTTCAGGGTTACTTTGTCTTCCCAATCCCAGGGGTCTTTTACTCATGGAAATGAAAAATGTAGGCGCTCACACTCTCCCTTAGAAGATCTGTTAAATCAGTAAAAGCTTAAGGAATCTTGTACAAATAGGGAGAGTGAATGATGATACAGTAAAAGTTGAACGTTGACATCGTGTGCCTGCAAAAGTTGTTTGTTTTTTAAGTTCCAGGGGTCCCAATGCAATTGACTTCACGCCAGGCAAAGTGTGCACTAGTATATTCTTATTCTCCTGCAAACCAGAAGGAAGGAAGATGTTCACAGTTGCAGTTTTCTAGCAAATGGAGCAAAGTGAGCTTGCCACCCAGAGGAGAAAATAGAAATGTGATGAACATTCTAAAGGTCCCTAAGGGTCATAAAAGGGATCACAAGTTGTAGGGCATCACAATGAGGAGCTAGTTTCCTATTCTAATCACAGGAGGCCCGCCTTTCTGTAGGATTCTCTGTAGCTTTTATTCTGGTATCAAAACTTTCAAGATATCATTATCATTCTATGCATACTCTGCCCCCACAAAATAATTTTCTAATTATCATTGAGTGACAACTTGCCAACTAGAGACAGAATTGATATCTTTTGCAGTTTGCCTGCTTCAGAGAGCTGTTAGGTGACGAGCTATATGAAATTTGTAGAATATGTATGTGTTTATAAATAACATGTTGCTTAATTTCCTACCGTGTGCTAGCACTAGTGCAGGACACAGGGGGAAAAAATGATCAGGGGGCCCTGGGAAGTGTTGTGAGAGAGTTCAATTTGGTCAATGTTACACTTCAGGGAGTGGGGAAGAGTCAGGGAAGTGTATTATAGGTTGTGGTCTTTAAGTCAGCCAAATGTCTGCAGGTGGGGAAGGCAGGGCCAGAAGAAACAACATAGGGAGAGAGATAACAGGGCCATGGGACAGCATGGCTCCTCTGTGAGCATCAAGTTGCTGGAATTTGGGAAGCCAGCGGCCAGATCTTGTGCACCTTGATACAGAGTTTTGTCCTGGTCCTGTAGGTAGTATTGGGGATCACTCAAAGGATTTTAACCAGAAGAGTAGTGTGATCAGACTTATATTTCAGAAAAAATCACAGAGGAAATGGTATATACTAGTAGTCTTAGGATGCCAATGTGAAATTGGAAGTCGTTGCTGCTGTTCAGACAATAATGATAAGGAGCCATTCTCAGGCTTTGGAGGTGGAATGGGACTGGGTGAGTTTAGGGTATAGCTAGGTGACAGGAGGTTTAGGCTTATAATGGCTATGGTAGATGAAGAAGAGGTAAAAAGACAGAATGGCTCTCAAGTTTGTGGCTGATGACCAGGTTGAATGCTGTATTAATATATTGAAATTAGGGCTAAAACAGATTTGGGAAGCAAGATAATGGGTCCAGTTTCCATTTATGGTATTTAATGTATTTAATGTGCCTACAGGGCATCCCAGTGGCAATGTCCATTAGGGAATTGCATATATAATTCAGGGACTCATCATCAAGTTCTTAAGTGGAAAGGCAGACTTGGGAGTTTTGGTAAATGAACAGTTGGAGAGATCATGGCAATGGGTCAGGTCATTCTGGGAAGTCAAAGAAGGGAGATGATCACTTGTGATAAACCATAAGGGAAAGCCAACACCTAACCTGTATATAAAGAAAGAAGCTCCACAAAGGAGACAGAGAAGACTTATTCAGAAGGGGGAATTCAGGAATGTATGGGGAGCCTGGAAGAAAAATGGCCAATGAGACATTCTGGGGAGGATATGATAGCAATTGAACAAGCTTCTTTGGGTTGAGCAATTCCAGTAACACATTAAAAAATCAATTTGTTTCATATATCAGCAATTCTTTCCTATTCTGAACTACTATAGAATTATGTTTGTACTTCTCTTAAGTTTATTTTACTTTAAAAATTTTCTATCTTGAGTAGTATTGCATGTTTCTAATTCTTTTTACCCAATTATCAACTTCTTGAGGGTAAGAATTGTGATTTATTCCTCTTTGAATTATGAGTTATATCCGGCATAAGAAAGCACTGAAATATCTATTGAATGACTGCATCATTAATAGTTAATAATTTGACATCAATGTTATTAACTATTTTGTACCACATTGCTAAAACAATTATAAACTACATTGCCTTTTTTTTTTTCCTTTTAAAATGGAGTATACTGAGCATAATGTACCATCTCTTTGTTAGAGTCACTCTATTACATGACTTCATGGGCTAGTTACACTGAAATGACTACACTGTTGTTGGACATTCAGCCTTATCCCTGCTCTTTTCCTTTCCGTGGATGAAAACGAATAGATCAGATGGCAAGTTTGGTATTTTTCAAAAATTTGAAATTATGAGATAAACATGTTTACATGCGAATTATTTGTATGAAACCAGTGTCATTCTCATTCTCAATATTGTGTCCCAAATTTAATTGGATGGGGAAAGCGAAGGGAGATGGAATCAAGATTGGGCTCAGAGGTAGCTTTGGTATACCTCAAGATGTGAGTGCATAAGCAAACTTTTAAAAATATTGCTTTTTGTACTTTTCTAAACTTACATTGGCTACTTCTGTAAGAGTTAAATGTGTGAGCTTTAAGCAAGATTCTAGGTAATTTCTATAAGGGCATAACATTTTATTGCGTGTGTGTGTGTGTGTGTGTGTGTGTGTGTGTGTGTGTTTTTAAGGTGTCTGTCAGAAATTTTAATGTAACAGTAGGATTCATTTTTCTCCCCTAAGAAATTTGGAAATTTGAAGACAAGCCTGTTGCTGTTTTGTTAAAGAATAAATATATCGCTGAAACCGGTTTGGCTCAGTGGATAGAGCTTCAGCCTGCGGACTGAGGGGTCCCGGGTTCCATTCCGGTCAAGGGCATGTACCTTGGTTGCGGGCACATCCCCAGTGGGGAGTGTGCAGGAGGCAGCTGATTGATGTTTCTCTCTCATCGATGTTTCTAATTCTCTATCTCTTTCCCTTTTTCTCTGTAAAAAAATCAATAAAATATATTTTTTAAAAAATAAAAAAGGAAAAAAGAATAAATATGTCTATAATGCCTGAAGTAAGCTAAATATTGATCTTAGGTTTACACAGGGTTCAATGTGCATTTGTTTGACTCAATTTACAACTTGGATAAAGATTTAAAATAATCAATCAGTTATTGATACTTTGGCAAGTAGACTCTATCAAAGCTGTGAAAGTAGCACTTTTAAACCTATTATCTTAAGACTGTGTTTAAGGGTATAAATTAATTGTTAAAAATACATGGAGTTCTTGACTTTGAACATTTCATGAGTATAAAGATTCTAAATATAAAAAAGATAAAGTGTATTATGTTGTCTGCTTTTTTCAGACTATTTTGGCCAAAATCAAAGTGTTATGATTACTTATATCAAGAAGCAGAAGCTCTCCTGAAAAATTTTCCAATTCAAGCCACAATTTCATTTTATGAAGATTCTGATAGTGAAGATGAAATTGAGGAACTGATGTGTGAAAATTAATCTGATTAGTTGCTTTTGATGATATAAGCAGTTGTAGGATTTTAATTTAGTGTGCAAATGTATCATAATTCTTTAAATTTATTTATTTGTATGTAAATTATTAATAAAATGAATATTTTGTAAGTACTATAGTAGTTGGGCCTTTTTAAAAAATCCCTACACTGTTATTAAATGCTGGAATTTAAAAGTATGTGCCATTTGCAAATATCTTGATTGTACTGTAAACATTTGGAGCTTACAAAAGATCATTTTGATCTCAAACTAGGAAGTTTATCTTCAGTAATAATTTTGTAAATATTTAGTTATATTTTTGCATAGAATAACAATATTTTAAAACTAAATCTTGTAACATCTACTATTTCCTATTGATTTCCATTGGATATTATAGTTACAGATGAATATTATTTGATAATGAAGAAAATCACCTTATGTCCCAATTACAATTATTGTTATGTATTTGCTAGCAGATGGTGAATAGCATTTTAAATCATTGTCTGTAATTGAGAATGGTAATTAGTATCAGGACTATTAAATTTTAGGCATTTTAAAGGAATGATGAGTCAAGCAATTCTCTCTTTAATACTCTTCTGCTGTCCTTAAATCCAATAGTAAAATAGCATGGGTGTTCAATACTTATGGCAGTACATTGAGGAATACTCAAAATTAAAATGATTAAATGGGCATTACTTAAATGGAGTCTAAAAAGGGCAGCCGAAAGGTCAGAGTTTGATAGTATTTTTTCTACTTTCTGTCCAAGGGAGAATTTGGGCAGATAAGAAACATTCTCCAACAATATCACTTTCCTTTGCTCTAGTTTTCTGCTCTGATATTTTCATGAAATTATTTTCTTATGGAAAGAGAAATAAGAAATTCTCAGTGATTATTGTTTTAATGTAGATTTATAGAAGAATACAATTATTTTAATGTGAGAGAAAAAGAGTACTTTGCAAGGTAAAGGTAACAGAATAAATTATAGAAATGAATGAAGTTCCTTTTAGCTCAAATACAATTTTTTTCACAATATACATTTCAATTGCAAATAAAGAATGTTTCTGCGATATTTCAGAATGATAATTAGCAGAGGTAAAGGTCTGTGATTGGTTATATATCTAAGAAATGCCTCTTACTTGAATGGCTACTTATATCCCCTCACTTTCTTTTCTAATTGAAGAAAAAAAAATAACAGACATTAATTTACAGGCACTTTAAAAACAAGGCAATTAAAATAGGGCAAGTTCAAACCATAGTTCACACTCAGGAAAAATTATTAATGGAATAAGGATGTGGAGAGTTATTTAGAACTATATTTCTTCTGAAAACTTTCTCCCTTCACTGCATTCTGTCCTCAGGATGTGTGTGTTCCCCAAGGAAAATACACACCAGGTCTCCAATCTGAAACCTTGAGGTTTAAAGACTTTTTTTTGTTTGCGTACTTGGTGTTTGTGCTTCTCATCAATATGTTGGAATAGATTGAAGAACTACTGCCATTTATTGAGTGCCTTCTTTTATTTTTTTCTTTATTGATTAAGTATTACATATGTGTCCTTATCCCCCCACTATAATATGATGTATCTCAAAATCATCATGCTGAATGAAAAAATCTGGGTGCCACCAAAGAGTGCATATTTACATGATGCCATGCATTCAGAATTTAAGAAAATACAAATTAATTTGTATACCCAATGATAAGTATGAGGGCCTTCCTTTGACCAGGCACTGTCTTATACATTTTACATCATCTCATTTAATCCTTACTAAAACATAAATTCATTATGCAGATGGGAAACTGAGGGATTGATAGACTAAAGTACCTTGCATAAGGCCTTTCTAATGCAGAGGTACCTGACTCTTACATACTGCAATTGGGGGTGAGCTGCATCAGTATACAATTCCTTGTATTTTTCAGGGAAGGCAGGAAGTTAGATGAAGAGGAAAAACTCATAAACAGGTGAATGGAGCAGAAGACTTTACTAATGCCTTTGACTCATAAAGTCAGTCATTAGCTAGGGTTCTTAAAGGAGAAGTTTTCTCTTCACCCCACAGGAGTGTGGCTGTTTGCATTTGACACCTTGGCTTTTAAAGCTTCTCCTTCCTGTACAGCTTGGTGCCTTAGAGGAGAGGGTTTCAGAGAAATCAAAATTCTAAGTTGTATAATGCTAGTAGAGCTTGTTTCACAGTGGACAGACACTCGTGGGTGTGTCTGCAAGCATTTCGTCTTAGACTCGGTCAGCACCAAGGCTAAGGAACAGTTTCACTCTCTTTATCTTAAGCAGAATAGCTGTCACGTCCCTGAGGTGCTGAAGTTCAGGCAGAACTAATGGTGCATGCGTACTCCGTCCCCCCTCCCCGGCCCCTCCCCAGCTACCTCCCTGTCCATCACGTTGGCCCCGCCCCCGGCGGCTCGACGTGCTGCGTCACGGCGCGCCTCACCCCGGGCGACCCCGGAAGTGGGTCGGGGCCTCGGCCTCTGCCCGGCCCCAGAGCCGGAGCGGGAGGTGTAATCCCGGAGGGGTCCAGCCTAGCGATCCTGTCCAGCGGCGGACCCCGGGCGGGGCCCGGGCCTGGGTCCAGGATGCTGAACATCCCGTCTCAGGCCTTCCCCGCCCCCAGCTCGCAGCAGCGCGTCGCCTCCGGGGGGCGTAGCAAGGTAAGCGGCCGGCACCCGCGGGCGTTTTGTGTTACCGCTCAGCCCGTTCTCCGCTTCCTCCGTTCTCCCAACCCCAGTCCTAACAGTCGGCCCTTTCTTTCCTAGTTCCTTTTCCTTTTCCTCTTCCTGATCCCATGCTGCCTCCAGCCCTCCAACTCTCCTAACCTCCCTCTCACCTCCTAGGCGCTCTCCTTCCCAGCCTTTATCCCGATCTGTCAGTTCCCTCTTCCATGTCTCCCCGCGAACGACATTCACATGTAAGCGATAGGCCTGGCCCTGTGCTTCCTGACGAAGGGATTGAGGATTAGCTTTCTTCCCTCAACCTATCCTCCTCTCTGGCCCTTTGTTCTCTTTCTGAGGAAGTTCTCAGTGGTGTGGGGTCCAGCGGAGGGGAAAGGTTGGGCGGTGGGGACAGTGAGAAGTGACCATCCCTGCAGGGGTGGGCGGGGACTCCCCGAGCTAGGGGAGATGGGAGAAGGGAGACCACCTGTCTGCAAACCTCCAGTGTACCGAGACTTATCGAAGTCATACTGCCCTTCTTTCTTCCATGATACTTCAGTTTTTGTTTTTGTTTTGTGTGTGTGTGTGTGTGTGTGTGTGTATGTGTGTGTTTTAACCACTGCCTTTTCTACTGATAACACTTGATGACTTTGAAGCGAATATACTCTTTAAGTTTTTGTTGAACATAAGTTACTGTTAACAACAGGTGGAATACAAATGTATTTTGCATTTGCAAAACTTGATAAAATCGTCTCCTTTGCTCATTGCAACATGAATTGCTAGCTCTTGTTATTTGTTAGTTCCTCATTCTGTAACCTCATTGTGTTTTGTTTTTGAGACTTCCACCTGCTTGGACCACTCCTTTTTCATTTCTGGGCTCTTGGGTCTCAGCATCATTTGGGATCTCTCTCTCTCTTTCTCCATATATATAAAAATATATATATATATATAATTTTTTTTTTTCCCCTCCACTAAGACCTGGAGTTTGACTCTAGATCTGAATTATGGACTCAGGGATCTGTACCTTTCATTAGCTTTTCAGAAATCTGTAAACCCAACTATAGTAATAGTACAGCCGAGATTTATTCAATGCTTACTGATGGCCATGTATGTTCTAAATGTTCTCAATGCTTTACTTGTATTAACCCGTTTAATCTTTACAATGATCCTATGAAGTGCATGCGTGCATTTGTTATCTCCATTTCACAGAAAAGGAATCTGGTGAAGAATGTTGCCTTAGATCTTACAGGCTTGATGTGATGTGACTCGGTGGCTGTGGTTTTTTATTTATTGCTCCACATATCATCCAGCCATTTAATTATTTGCCCCCTCTTCCTTGATATCTGACCTGTTTCTCTTCTTAAGCTGTAAGGAGGGGCTATAGGGTCAAGCCTCGGACTGACCTGTCGCAGGGCCACATAAAAGACCCAGCTTGAAAGGCAGAGCCCTCCTAGCACAATTAATCTTGACCTTAGTACTCCCTTGTTCATAGATAGTCTGTGGGAGGTGCCGCAAGTGCTGCCAAAACAAGGCTTGAGTAAGAAACTGGCAAGAACATTGTGAACATGTTGACCACTCCCCTTGTTTTGCTTTGTGTGCTCTGACTATAAAATAAAGCTTCAGCTTACAGACTGTGTCACTGTTTCCTCATCCAGGCAGTGATCCTCCTGGCCCCAACTGTATTCTCTTCTCTGTTTTCCCAGAGAAAGAATTTATGAATTAGGTTATAAGTTTCTGCCCTTCTCCATTTAAGCTACTAATCATCTTCTCTATATCAATTTAAAGGACACAATTTAGAGGCAAAGACAAAAGATTCACAGGTGGTGATGGCAAGAGTGAATCTTTGGGTCCAAAAAGAGAACAAAATAAGATTATTGTGCAACTCAAAGGGAAGATAAGATTGTGTTTGTTTTTTTTCTTCCTTTGTGAAACAAGCTACTCTTGAACATGTTAGAAGCTGTGTCAGGATTGTATGAAATGGGTAGACTGAGAAATAGAACCTAGTTGGGGAGATTGTATATCATAATAATTAAAAAGCACAGACTTAAAAAAATGTTTTTATTGATTTCAGAGTGGAAGGGATAGATAGGGAGAGATAGAAACATCAATGATGAGAGAGAATCATCAATTGGCTGCCTCCTGCATATCTTCCACTGGATTGAGCCCAAAACCCAGGCATCTGCCCCAATTGGGAATCAAACTGCGACCTCCTGGTTCATGAGTCGATGCTCAACCACTGAGCAACACCAGCTGGGCAAGTACAGACTTCCGAACGAGAAAGACCCAAGACCCAGATTCTTTTCCCAGCTCTACTACTTAACCTTTTTGACTCAGGTGTAAATGGAATGACAGTACCCATTTTATAGGGTTGTTTATAAGATTAAACGAGATAATGTTTCTCATAGCACAGTCTTGATATACTGAAAGCACTCAGTAAATGTAACTAAATACCTCTCATCTTTTATTTAATATCAAGGATTGTTGTGTACAATCCTTAGCACAGTGCCTGGCTAAAGTATGCACTCAGTATTTGATAGCTATTATATTTCTACTAACACTAGTAAATAAATATTTACTGAGAACCAACCTTATTCTACAGATAGGTCTCTATTTTCAAGGAGTTTAGTCTAGTAGGCTTCATGGACTAGTAAACAGGCAGTTATAAATGCCATAAATACTGCAATAGTGTGTTATGATAAGTTGGGGTCAGAGAAGGCTTCTGGAGGAAATGATGTCTGTGGTGGAGATCCAGGCATGGAGCAAGTGTTTCATCACAGTCAAGGAGTCTGTTTCCATTTTCCCATTTAGCTAAAACATATAAATGGGAAGGAGTAAAAGTTAAACCATGGAGCTAGTGAGGTAACCACTATAGGAAATTTAGAGGCATCATTATAAGGTAATCTGGGGAGCCATCAAAGGAAGAGGGAGGGCCCATGATTAGTTTGGCATTTTCAAAAGATTGCTTTTAACTACTACCATGTAGAGTATGGAATCCACACAGACAAGAGAGACAAGTGAATTTGGTTTGGGATGGGAAAGATCAAAATATTATACTTTACTTTGTTTATTGGGAACAGAAGACTTAGAAAGATCCAGTGATGGTAAGATGAGATGATGTAGGTTGATAGGAAGGAATGTAAAATTGGAAAGGCACCATAGACCTGTAAACTTGGTTATTTTGGGGGTAAATAAATGCCTGAAATAGGTAAGACTCATGGGAGTGGGGTATATACATGTCTTAGCTGTTTTGGCTGCTATAACAACATACCATTGGCCAGGAGGCAGATAAACAATAGAAATTTATTTCTCAAGGTTCTGCAGGCTGGGAAGTTCAAGATCAATGCTCTACTAGCCAATGGCCAATTCTGTGTCTCATGAAGGCCTCATTCCTGTTTCATAGCTGACTTTTCCCCTGTCTTCAAAGGGATGAGGCATCTCTTCCAGGCCTCTTTTATAAGGACCTTGATCCCATTCATGAAGATACTACCACATCACCTACCAAAAGCCTCACTTCCTAATTACCATCACATTACAGTTTAGGATGTCAACATAAGGATTTGGCTGAGGGTTGGGAGGCACAAACATTCAGTCTCTAACAATAAACTTTCTTGAATGTGTCTGCTTTTTCATTAAACATCCCTCTGGTCCCATGTTACAAACTACAATAGTTACTCTACAAGTCCTACTTCATAGGGATGTCTGGAAAGTTTCTACTGGGTTGTCTTAACTGGTTAGAACACTAATAAATACCTCTCATCTAAAAGTTTTAAAAATTTATTTTGGGGAAAAACACAAACACAAATACAAGAAACCAAACATCCCATTATAAATCATCTGGGCAAGGGTAGGTAAACTTTTCTGCAAAGGGCCAGATAATAAATATGTTAGACTTTGAGGTCCACATAAGTATTCAGTCTCTTCACCACCACCCATGTAAAAATTATCCTTAGCTCAAGGGCTATATGGAAGCAGGCATGGGCTGATTTACCAGTCCCTTGCTTATAGTGTTACAGTGTTATTTTCCATTATTTGATAACCTTTGTTTTTCAGTGAATTCTTGGAAAATTAATTGCTGCTTAGTGATTTCCAGTGTTCTGTGTATACTGACAATACAAAAAAAAAAACACACAATTTTAGCCAGTTGTTTATATTTTTTTCTGTCAATCTCTCTTGATTTTTAAGGCAAAGAAATTTTGGTCTAAATTGTAAGTGACTATAACATATTAGTGACAGAGCCAGGACCAAAAGCTGTTTTCTGACTCCACAATTAATACAGTTCATGTTACCATTATGATGAACATTTGTGTGACAGAATTTCTAAGCCCTGCCTCATAGCCCAGGAATTTTATATAATGTTCTGTCTATAATTCTTGTTGTAAGAAAATGATTTTGACAGTCTCCTAAAGCTGTAAGGAATATTTGTAAAATTGTTAGATTTGCATTTTCTTATTCTTTTGAATGGGAATAAGAGTAATGAAGTAGCCTGAAGACAAGCAGCAGGAGGAAAGAAAAAGCAACTAACTTGAAGAAGCCACATATAATTCTTCCCTGTTCCTTTTTTAGGTACCTCTAAAACAGGGCAGAAGTCTTATGGATTGGATTAGACTGACCAAAAGTGGAAAGGACTTAACAGGATTAAAAGGCAGGTTAATTGAAGTAACTGAAGAAGAACTTAAAAAACACAACACAAAAGATGATTGTTGGATATGCATAAGAGGTAGGTGGTATTTATGAAGTACTGCAAAAAACGTTGGGTGAGCCTTCCTGTTGTAATGCTTCCTGTTATTTGATTCACAAGTAGATAATAAAAATGTGCCCTATGCTGGGTAATAAGTTTTATAATTCCAAATTTGGGCAGTATTTCTTCCTTCTTTACCAATTTATATAGTATCCACACTATGTCCTCTTTTAAAGAAAAGAAGTGTTTGCCAGGCAATTTAATACCAAAGTAGTAAAATTACTCTGTAACACCTAGTTTATAAAGAATAGTGTTCCACTTTAGTGCTTTATAACAGAATTCTGTCAGAAAAATGTCTCTGAGAATCTAAAGTAAATCAAAAGCCCATATTAAAGCCCGATCTTTAGTTCTCATTTATAGCCATCTTTATTATTTAAAGTATGTTTCTAGCAATATTAGTTACCTGATTTTTCTAGCCTATAGCAATTTAGAAGCTTCAAATTAGAAATTAGTGGATTAAAGAAGGTGAGCAGGAATGTAAGAGGGTGGCTGGTAAAAGCAGACTTTATGGTATCTAACAGCCTGACATCTAGATTGGAGCGAAATAATAAAAGGGCACAGAAGTGTAACAATAGGCCTCCATAGCAATGTTCTCGAGTCACTCAGACGTGGTTAAATATGTCCGTTATTCTCTGTTGAAAATGTGTCATTTATTGCTATTACCACAATTGCAAATTTGTTGTTGTATAATTTAGGTGTATTGTCAGTCATACTAATTACACTAACCTATATTCCATACAGGCCCTGCCTTAGAGTTTCAACTGTAGTAGGAGAAGATAAATGACTATTAGACAAGTCTGAGTGAAGTGCCCTCAGAGGGCTGTAAAGAAAGTGGTATGAGATTGAAGAGAGGGAGGCATGTGGGTTAGGAAAACCAGAGACACTTCATGGTAGAGATGATCTTTGAAGTGACGGACAGGATTTCAACAGGAAATGAGGAGGAAGTACATCCAAATAGAGGGAAAGGTCTTAACAGGAGAACAGACCCAGGAAAGTCTGAGGTATGTGCTGGAGCTTGGTTAGCTAACTGGTGGAGAACTATAAGAAAGAGGACTACAAAAGAATGTTAGGCCAGGTTGTGGAGGACCTTGAAAGCCAGGCTGAGGAATGTGTTCTTAGACAGTGCTGTGAGTTACGGGAGGTTTTTGAATGTGGGGACAGTGTGATCCGAGTGTGCCTTGGGAAGATCAGTTTGGTGGCGGTGTAGTCAGTTGAAATGAGACTAGGAAGGCATTTAGCTCCGTACAGAAGTTCAGATGGCGGTAGGTGAACCAGGATGTTGACAAAGACAGTGAAGAGTTATAGGATGAATGTGAGACAGGTTACTGTAATTTCTAACAGGATCCTAAATGGAAGTAAAAGAAAGTGCATGACTAAACGTAATTATCGTGGCTGTTCTAATTTAAAATATTAATAATACCTTAAAGGGGGCATGTGTGCCAACTTTAGTTTTACAGGTCAGAAATAATGTTTGGACTCGAGTTTTAATCAAACCTGTAGAGTTGAGAAGCAAAGTATTATAGTATCTTTTTTTTTTAAGTTTTAAATTTTTTATTTACTTTAACAACTGACCCATTTTTAAATCAGGTTAAAATTCAGCTGACTGGGCTGTGGGAGGCACAGTTGGTCTCTTCACGAAGTAATTTTTATAGATAATATTTTGGGGACTTTTCTTTTTGGGGAGATATAGGAGTATTTCTGCCAAGTCGGGTCATGTTCTTAAAAATGAAGTGTGAGAAGAGTACTTGGCTGGCAACAGCCTTAATTGTATAAACTCTGAAATGTGGGTATTCTCTAAGGAAGGTAATACGGAGTTTCTAATTCACTCAATTCTTACCATTTTCTGTAAAGTTTGTAATTTCTTTAATGCAGTAGGAGTTAAAACATTAAGGGGATGGGTGGGAGAAAGATTGCTTTTTCAAAATCTTTGTTAAATTTCCCACTTATTCGTGCTTTTGTGGTTTTCTCCCTTATTGCTTTTTCTCCCTCTTAAGAACTAAAAGTGATTTACAAACATGTAAAGCTTTGAGCAAACATCTAATTGCTCATGTGTGAGAGTTCTATAGAATCTAAATCAGGCCAAAACCGGTTTGGCTCAGTGGATAGAGCTTTGGCCTGTGGACTGAAAGGTCCCAGGTTTGATTCCGGTCAAGGGCATGTACCTTGGTTATGGGCACATCCCCAGTAGGGGGTGTGCAGGAGGCAGCTGATCGATGTTTCTAACTCTCTATCCCTCTCTCTTTCTCTCTGTAAAAAATCAATAAAAATATATTTTTAAAAAAAACAACACTTCATTGTTAAAAAAAGAAAAGAATCTAAATCAGACTTTTTCAGTAATATATTTTACTGTAGTATGTAGTCACTGTGGGTAATGATGTGTTGTGAAATCATCATTTGCAGCATGGTATAATCTTTGATTTTAATGAGGATGATAGGAAATGTGGCTTGCCCAGTAATCCATTTGAATAAATGATATTTAGAAATAGTTGATTACAATCAATAGATTGGTGGCCCTATTTTAAAAATTTAGTGGATCAAGTTCTCCAAGAAATGAACTTGCTTTGATTTCTCTTCATACTGATTGTCATATACTAGTAAATTAGAGGTCTGATTGTGACCCCAGACAAAGTGACTTTAAATAGGTTGGTATTTTTCTAATATATATTAATGGCCATTTTTTTTGAGCCTCATTTTAGAATGTGAGCTGTAGCCTGAAGGGATCATATGTTCTATTTCCTTTGTACAGCTTCATATTTCCTTTTTGGGGGTTTTCACACTGTGGGATTGGCTAAATAATTAAGATTGCTTAAGGGCCATTTTGTCATTAAATATTTTAAACTAAATTCTTTATTTTGAAAAAAGTTTCAGACTTACAAAAAAAGCTGCAAGAGTTATGCAGCCATAAACCCTTTACCTGCCTGAATTTACTCATTGTTGATAACATCTTCATTATATTTTGATGAATTCATTTTATTTACATTGTTAATGTATTCTTCATATCTTTGTCTTCATTTTAGTAGTCATTCTAAGTTTATGATACACATTTTTACTTACCAATATTATACCATCTCACATGCAGTGTAAGAACCTTATATACTTCTATTTCACTCTCCTATGTCTTGCACTGTTATTCATTTTACTTGTACATGTTATAAATCTCACAACATGTTATCATGTTTGTTTTAGACAGTCACTTACCTTTTAAAGAGATTAACATAACAAATGGTGCATGGGATGACTCTCAACCATCTGAGCCACACCGGCTGGACCTGATATCATGTTTTTTATTTTTAGTATTTTCATTAGACTTTTTTATACTTATTTTTATCTCTGCTGAACTTTCCCATCTGTAAAATGTCATCCACATTTTCAGATAGTCTTTTAGGATATTAATTATAGTTATTTTAATGCCCCTATCTGATAGTTCCAACATTGCAGCATCTCTATTGTATTGCTTTTTCCCCTCTTGACTGGGTTGTTTTATCTTTTGTAAAAATGCATCTTATAATTTTTGGTTGAGTGTTACACATTGCATATCGAAGAATAGTAAAATTTATACTCAGAATTAGGTATACTTTCCTGGCAGACAATTAAGTTGATTTAGTCTAGTTAGTTGCTGAGCTGGGTTTGGTGTTTATTGTTGCTATTGATAACATCAGTGCACCACAGACCTCAAATTCCTTCAACAGTGGGTTATTGCTACCTTGTGTTTTGTATGGGTCCAGCACTGCTAGAGGATTTTTCTCATTGTCCCTGTTCTACTCTTAGCTTTCAGCTTGCTCTATATACCTGGGCAGGTTCTCTCTTTATGCTCTTGCTCTTCTCCCAGTGGCAGACTGCTCTTGCTTGTTACTTGGTGCAAGACTTGGGGCAGAAGATGTTTTGCAATTGTCGTATTTTAGCCCCTGTCTTAGGCAGGTCCTATGCACCTGAGCCCCGGGGGCTGAGTTTTCTTAGTACTTTTGTCACTTCCCCAGTGGCCATGTCCTCTGCCTCCTACTCAGGGCACAGAATAATTTAAACAGAATGTGATAAAGGGTCTCTGAGTACTTCCGAAGGTCATCTGGGCAAAACTACCAAAGATCATCTTATGTGACCTTATTAGTATTAGGAAAAACAATAAACTAAAAGGAAATTTACCAGTAAAAGCATTAAAAATTAACCAACATTCTGAGCAGTCAGTTACATTTTGAAGAAAGTTGATCAGGTTGAAAGGTAATGACACCAGATGGAAGTTTAGATCTTTAGGAAATGGTAAATATCTGAGTAAAGAGATAAAAATACTTTTTTCCCTTTAAAAAATGCATGACTATTTAAAGCAAAAATTGTAACATTGTATTGTGACGTTATATAAAGTATAGGGATAGAGAGTGGTAAATTGTCCTTATATTAAATGTGAAAGGATATACAATATTAACCTAAGTAAACTGGGTAATGTTAAGTATATATATTATAAGCTCTAGGACAGCCACTGAAAATATATCACAAAGAGGTATAGCTAAACACCAATAATAAGAAATTCTGAAAAATATTAGATTAACTCAAAAGAAGTCAGGGAAATAAAGAAACAGAGACACAAACAAAATCTTCAAAGTTGGGGTAGGGAAGAAAACTTGGGGCTGGGGAAAAACTAATAAAATTGTAGCTCTAAATTCAGAAAGAATGTTTATGTCCGACAAAGTTTCAGAATATATGAAGCAAACATTAACAGAATTGCAAGACAATTAAAATGCACAATCATGTTGCATGTTTTTTTTTACATCCTCTCTTAGCAGTTAGAAGAACTAAACAAACACCAGTAGACCTAAAATAATCATATGCAGTTTCTGCACGGAACACCAGATGGCACAGTAGTCACAGTGCTTGCAAAAATGGATGTGTACTTGAATATAGTGAAATATGCAGTTCTTTTATTATGTGAACATACCCTTTTTCTTCATTTATCTTAGTGCCAACAAAATGAACAGTGGTAATTAATGAAATAAACAGGAATCCTGCAATATGGTGCCGTAATACTCAGCCCATCCATAATAGGCATTAAATACATTTTTTTTTAATGAATATAATGTGGGGCTTTGAAGTTAAATCTGTGATTAAATTTTGAAACAAAAATTATTTTAAAATCTAATTATAAAAATACTGCTTTTACTAAGAGCAGTAGTTCTCAAACTTTTTGGTTTTAAACTCTCTGTACTCTTTTAAAAATTATTGTGGGCTCCAAAGAACTTTGTGATGGCCCTTTATGAGGAGCATTGATATTTACCTTTCAGAAATGAAAATTAAGAAATGCAAAGGATATTTTAAAGTTGAAAGTTAAAAATAAGCTCACTGTGTTATTAATAATACATATTTGTGAAAAATAAATACATTAAAAATTTAGTGAGAAATTTTGTATTTTACATTTTAGCAGATATTTTTACTGTATTGCTTAATAGATGACCACAGTAGTCTCATGTCACCTTTTCTATTTAATTTTATACACCTGTGAAAGAATGAGATTTAAAAAAAAATTCAGATAGCATCTTCATAATACTACCAAAAAGTTTTGGTCTCGGACCACCCAAAGAGTCTTGAGCTCCCTCAGGAGCCCCTGGACCATGCTTTAGACCACATGTGTCAAACACAAGGCCCGCGGGCCAAATCCGTCCCGCCAGGCCTTGCAATGTGGCCCGCACCGCGCTGTCATCACTGCACTCCGCTGCGTTTCCATCACAATGACAGTTTATGACTGTTCAGTAAACCATTCGGCCCGCGATTTAGGCTGGATTTTAGATTTTGGCCCCTTCTCTGATTGAGTTCGACACCCCTACTTAGACCCTGAATTACAAAATAGGGCAGAGGGAAAAAGAAAAGTTATTAGTGAGTATATGGCCTGAATCATGGAGATGCAGGTCACTCCTTGGTGGAGAGCTATTAGGTTCCTGTGTATGGTTACCTAACCTGAAAAGTAGTGGGAGCCTCAAATGCGGGATAGATTAAATAGGTAAGTACAAACTGTCACTTAAGTCTAACACTGTACTATCTCACATAGAGCTGGGGGTTGAGAATAAGTTGGAGCATGCTGTAATCCAGTTCTGAGTCCAGTTATCTGAAAAATGTGGTGTGACTCAGGTTCTATAGGTGGGAAAAGGCATTTTCTTCTATGCAGAGTTGGAATAATGCCTGAAAAAGAGCTCTCTGAAATTAGAATGTTCACATATGACTGATGAGAATGAATATTTTCTTGTAAGATGCCTGTGGTCTTTATCAGTAGCAGTTGGGATTTAAATTACAACAAATATAAAAAGTATATGTGAAAAACTAGAGGCAGCAGCTGCCAAGATGGAAAAGAGTTCTTTTTATGTAAAATGGGAACTTTAGTTTTCAGTCACTAAAGTAATATTGATCCTTAACTAGGTTTTTAAACAAACAATAAGCTCCTAGACACTGGTACTTCTCAAGCAGATTCTAGGTGACAGTCTGTTTGTAGCTTCAGTAGAGGGGAATCCTGTACTGGATGAGAGGTCAGACTTAAGACTATCATTTTGTGATTGAATTGGCAGTGTAAGTTTCTGACTGTACATAGCACTCAGTGGTAATTTTAAAATGGGTAATTTTTATTCTAAGAATTTATTTGAGAGTCAAAGTTTTAGACATATAATATAAAAGAGATAGTTTAGTGTGAAACTATTAAAACAGGTAGTACTAGTGCATTGCCTAAAGAACTCAGTATAGTGATTGTTCTGAATGTGTTTTCTGTTGCATAGCACCTCTGCTAGGCTGAATTAGCTATAAAATGTACCCCTGAATATTGCTAGAGCATTTAAAAATGATGTATTTAAACATTAGAGTATATGTTCCTAACTGAACTGTTGTATTTTAACTTTAATAAATTGCTGCTGCCCCTCCTCCACCTCCATCTCCTCCTTCTTCTTCCTCCTTTTTAAAAAAATACCATTTTTTCCTAGTTTCATTGAGATGTGATTGAAAATAACACTGTATAAATTTATTGTTTGGTAAAACTAAGTTGCTCTTCTTAGCATTAGTCAGTCATTTTATTGGATCTACTCCTGGTTAGAGTTTAAAAACAAAATGTAAAACAAAATAAAGTATTAGCAAAGAGAAGATAGCTAGACAGACTGACAGACTGACTCCAATAGATAGACAGACAATAGACTGACTCCCTAAATCTCCCTCTGCTACTAAAGTTCCCCCATGTAAATGAATTTAAAAGCACAATTCCTGATGTTTCATGAGTCTATTTTTGCCTGTTTCTTAATACTTGAGCATAATAAATAGGATATATTTTCAAAGATTTATTGGAACTTATATTTGTAATTTGTACAAGTTTTAAGAAGTTCATTTAGGATATTATTTCTCCTTGCTTTGACATAGGGTTTGTTTACAATGTTAGCCCATATATGGAGTATCATCCTGGTGGAGAAGATGAATTAATGAAAGCAGCAGGCTCAGATGGAACAGACCTTTTTGATCAGGTAAGATCTGATCAAAGACCTTTTTGATGACTTAAGATTACTGAAAGTAATCATTGTATTATAATGGGAAAGTATTCACAGATTCAGCAGTGTGATAGTTGTAGGAAAAAAATAAAATAGTTGCGTACATTTCAGATTAAGTAACAACAGTTCATTTAGGTTGCCTCTGAATTATTTTACTAAAATTTTAAAGATGATTTCAAATCTGTGTTTAGAAATCTACTCTTTTATAAAAAATTTTTAAAAATATGTTATTAATTTTTAGAGAGAGGGGGAAGGAGAAGGAGAGAGATACATATAGAAATATCAGTGAGAGAAAAACATGGATCAGCTGTCTCTTGCACTCCCCCCCCCCCCGTTGGGAATCAAGCTTACAACCTAGGCATGTGCCTTGACCAGGAATCGAATTGACAACCTCTTGGTGCATAGGTCAATGCTCAACCCTCGAAGCACATCTACTGAACTAGTTGTCTACTCTTAAGTGCTTATTGCCTCTGTTGGCAGTTGTTTACTCAGTTTTTATAAATTTTAATAATGATTATGACTGACTTATGGGAGGCAGTGATGATGAGAGGAAAGCAGAGATAGTGCTTTACACAGTATTGGATGCTCCAAAAATATTTGGTAAGTGAAATTTTAATTTATGTTAATAAATGAGTGTCTAATTATAATTACATATATTTTCTTTACATATTTTCTATTTTAGTATATATTTATTTGCTCAGGAACATACATAAAGATTCTGACATCAGAAGTATTTGACCTGATTATTTTAGTGATTACATAGTATTTTATCAAATAATATAATTTTCCTATACTGGTCTTTTATAATTGGACATTTAGGATGTTTCCAATATTTTGATGATATAAATAGTGCTGTGATGAGTATCCTGGTACTTGTATCTTTGTGTATGTACAAACATGCAAATATTTTTAAGTAAATTTCAAAATGAATGAAAGAGCTGCATTTTTTAAGGCTTTTATTGTATGTATATTGGGAAGGTAAGCTTCAGAAAAGTTGCTTAAATTAAATTCCCACTATAAGTCTGGCAACAAATACCCTAATTCATTTTCCTTTAAGTGACAGTCTTACTGTGTTCCTTTTCAAGAAAATGTCAGATGCTTGACTGAATAACAGCTTGTTTATAGGTTATTCTTTTTCTCCTAAGCCAGGAACAGTCTTTCAAGAAGAAAATTCACTTTAATTTGCAAATCAAACACTTGCCTAAGGGAATTTCTGCAGGGACATCATCTTATCTTATAGTAGAAGTGCTTTTGTGGACTTCCATTTTGTCACACAGAATATAGAAAAAACTTGTACTCAAGGGTTGAGATTTAAGAAAATTAATATTTTCTACCTCCTGAAAGATGTTAAATGAAACCCTGGGTCTGGTGAAGAATATGATTGAAATCACTACCTTAATTTATGCTAAGATGAAAGCAGCTTTATCCACCATTACACTTTTGACATTAGTGCCAATGTTAACACAGTGGAAAAGGCAAATTTTTTGTATATTTTGAAACTAATCGAGACCTCATGGATATCTGAAAGGGCATCAGAACCTCTAGGGTCTATAGACAACACTTTGGGAACATTGTTACCCTGTGTATGCTGCCTTCCCATCACTCCCTTGTTGGAAAATAATCTACTTCTTCATTTTTCAGAGCAGTGTAAAAATGTTTTGGTTTTGCTCAGAATAAAATCAGAGCATTTCATGGAGTTAATCATGTTGCTTTTCTGTCATTTCTATCCCATACCAGGTTCATCGTTGGGTCAATTATGAATCTATGCTGAAAGAATGCCTGGTTGGCAGGATGGCAGTGAAACCTGCTGTTCCCAAAGGTAAGTGGTGCCAGTGCTAAGCTGGCATTGATGTGTGACACACATGTACTTTTTTTTAACTTGGATTTCAACAAATAGATTTAAATAAATCACTATTTGTTCTCATTTTCACTGGCCGCTATAAAGGTTTTACTTTAGTTCTTCTTTAGAATAAAACAGTGACTAACTCTTCCTTTATAGTCAGGGATTCATCATTGATCTCTACTGGCCTGAGACTTATGGCAGAGAATATTATTAGATGGGCTAACTGTATAACTGTCCAAACTGGGACAGGTTTGATTCTGTTAGTACTTATGCTGGGATAACGTGGTGAATTGACTCTGACAACTCAGGGCATGTGTTCACTCTATAATCAGAACTCCTGGATGCAATAAGAACAGAGGATGAAACAGAGATGAAGTTAGACTAGAGGATGAAAATAGATTAAGTAGAAATAGAGAATGAAAACATGAAGTGGGAACAGAGAGTGAAACTAGATAAAATGGAAATAATAGGTGGAAAGAGACTTGCTGAGATGAGGATTTGTAGAGGTGGGGTGGGGGTGGGGAGACTGTGGATATATTGAAGAGGAATTTTATGTATGGCCTTTTCTCAATATCAGACCCCTGACATCATCATTTAGGTGGGGTCACCTGCCAGACATCAATGCTGGGGTATCCAGAATTGGCATTTTGTGGGCATCCGCACAGTTGGGCAGTGTAGTTTTCATTTTATCTGGTGGTTTCTAGTATGGCAGTGGTGAAATGCCCGCGTATCTAGGAAGGAAACAGAAAATCCAGCAGAGTCAGAATATAAAACATTAGAGGCCCAGTACACAAGATTCATGCACTGGGTGGGAGTCTCTCAGCCCAGCTTGTGCCCTTTCATAGTCTGGAAGCCCTCGCGGGATGTCCGACTGCTGACTTAGGCCCTCTCTGCAGTTGGACATCCTTAGCGCTGCTATGGAGGCGGACTGCTGTGCTTTCCAGTTATCAGCCTGGCTTGTGGTTGAGCGGTGCTCCCCTTTTGGAATGCACTGACCACCAGGGAGCAGCTCTTGAATTGAATGTCTGCCTCCTGGTGGTCAATGTGCATCATAGCAACGAGTCATTCCGCTGTTTAGTTGATTTGCATGTTACCCTTTTATTATATAGGATAATACTAGTGGATCCTTATTAAGCTAACTGTGATTTTTATATTCTATTGTTTTTAAAAAATATGGTTTATGCTTTAGAAAGATATCAATAAAGAATAAAAAAGGAAACTTTGAAAAGTTAAGCTTTAGTTACTGATAATTTCTTTACATTCTCTGGCAAAGATGAAAATGTTCTTACTCTTTGCCCTTATTCTAGTACTTTTCTGTCTTGGTAGCCACTAAGCCCCATGTGGCTATCTAGCACTCAAAATAAGCTTAGTCCAAATTGAGATGTGCTGAAAGTATAAAGTATACACTGCATTTAGAGAATACGTCTTATAATTTTTATATTGAGTATACATTGAAATAATAGTCTAGATATAGTATACTAAGTAAAGATATATTATTAAAATTAATTAATTTATTTTTACATTGCTAATAGACAATTAGAAATTATACTTGTGGCTTGCATTGCATTTCTTTTGGACATTCTTGATCATAAATGAACTTTTAAAAAAATTCACCATAAATCTCATTTCTAAAATCTCATATTTTCCAATGGTATAGTGCAGTCTCAGGAATGTTTCTTCTTTAATTTCTCATTGCTTTATCATGGTTTCTAATACTTTATGTTTTAGTTTTCACACCCACTCTCAAGCAGTTAATAACTATAATTCTCTTAGAGCCATGGATCCAGAGAATGCTTACGAGGTAGAAGAGGTGCTTAGAGCTGCTCTCACACCCTCAGTTTAAAAGTGAGGATTCTGCCGAAACTGGTTTGGCTCAGTGGTAGAGCGTCGGTCTTCGGACTGAAAGGTCCCAAGTTCGATTCCGGTTAGGAGCATGTATGTTGGCTGCGGGCACATCCCCGGTAGGGGGTGTGCAAGAGGCAGCTGATCAATGTTTCTCTCTCATTGATGTTTCTAGCTCTCTATCTCTCTCCCTTCCTCTCTGTAAAAAATCAATAAAATATATTTTAAAAATAAAATAAAATAAAAATAAAAGTGAGGATTCTGAGGCTTGTTTGTATATGGACATTTCCAAAGGTTAAAGTTATTTAATTATCTGCTTATACATAGTCAGTTTTCTTTTGACAGTGGGTTTTAACAGGGGTTGAGTTTGTACCTGGGAGATATTTGTCCATGTCTGGAGACATTTTGGTTGCCACAACTAAGCTAAATGCTCCTGGCATTCTAGTGGTTAGAGGAGAGGTTCAGGATGCTGTTAAGTACCCTATAATGCACAGGATAGATTCCCACAATAAAGAATTATCTAGCCCCCAATTGTAATAGTTTTGAAGTAGAGAAACCCTCATATATGAATTAGTTATTTATCCTTAAAAAATTACGTTATTAGTGGCATATGTCTGTGAGGTTGGTATGTAGCAAGACAGCATTGAATGGGCTGGAAGTTCAGCTCCTAAAGAGTCAGTGTTCTTTTCCTAAGAGCATCAGTTTCCTCATTGGCAAAATGGGGACAGTCCAGGGCTCAAGTGGGTGGGCAGAACACAAGCTCAGAGGCTAATGTTGGGGGAAGCAAGACCGTTACTAGTGGAGGAAAAGGGACAGGGTGTCATGATGAAATTGGCCTTTATTGAAGGAACAAATTTGTTATCTCAGGTTGCCTTAATTTGCTTTTGCTACTAAAGAGTCTCTTGTATTAATTTAATCCTGGGATTTTTCAGAGTGTGTATTTTGAACTATCCTATTTTTATTGTAATTCTAGTGGCAAACTGCTTCTAGGATAAGGAGTAATTCTAGACCTTCAAGTTTGAGAGATATATAACATTTAAAGATGATTCAGAAGATGATTTCAAAGATGAATAGAGGAAAGTTAAAGGTAAAGAGAATTAAGAAATATATAAATTATGAAATTTTATAAGATATGAGAAATGAGTATATAACTTTTGAAACAAAATCAAGAATTAGGCCTAAGTTGTGTTATGAGGAGTTCCATTTAAAGATAATAGAAGAAGTCTAGAGAAAAATGTAGAGCCAAAAAGTCTTCTGGCAAGGCTAAGCAGTGAAGGAACACGATGGTATGTTTTGGACTTTGTGATTGGTAACAAGACTAAACCTATATCTGATGGTTTCATGATATCAATCTTTTAGAGTCAGAAGAAAAAATGAGAAAGGTAGCTACATGATAAATGGAAAACATTCTGATATAAATGCTCAGTATATGTCTTCCTAAAATGTTTTTTTCAAGGCCTTTCTGACAAATGCCTGTATAGTTTTAAAATGTAGCTAAAATATTACTTCTTTAGTGGAGTCTTTCTAATTCCTTGTAAGTATAGATACCCATCCTCTGTAGGCTTCCATACCACCTTCTACATACATCTTTTATAGCATTTATCACATTGTATTAAAAAGAAAATAATGACATTTAAAAAAAATTTTTTAAATATATTTTATTGATTTTTACAGAGAGGAAGGGAGAGAGACAGAGAGCTAGAAATGTCGATGAGAGAGAAACATCAACCAGCTGCCTCTTGCACACCCCCTACTGGGGATGTGCCCGCAACCAACGTACATGCCCCTGACCGGAATCGAACCCTGGACCTTTCAGTCCGCAGACTGACCAACGCTCTACCCCTGAGCCAAACCGGTTTCGGCCATAATGACATTTTGATTTTAGTTAGATTTACTTAATTTTTGGGTAAATAGTACATTCACATGATTCAAGAATGAGAAGTGCCCTTGTCATACTTGTCTCCCATCTACCCTTCTCTCCTTCCATGCACACACAAAGGTAACCATATTACTACTTTTATTGTGAATCATTCCAAATTATCTTAATTCATGTAATAGGCAAACTATCTATATATTTACATTGCCCTAACTTTTTATCCAAATAGTTTCTTATTATGTCAGTACCCCTGTAAAGATGATGATCAACAGTATATGTTAAAAGAATGAGCATACTGGCAAAGCAGGGTTGTTGTTTCTTTTTTACCCCAGGCAGGGTGATCTGCCTGTGCCTCCACTTAGCAGAGGTGAACTAGATTGGGGTCACAATTAAAAGTGCTTACCTAGCCCCCTTACCAAAGAAGAGCAGGATGCTGGTAGGTCACATTGCTAGCCTTCCTAATGACCCCAAATTCTCCAGAAAGCAGAGATTCCAAGCAGAGTAATGCAGTTCATACAACATTATAAGAAAAGATAAATTCTCTTGGCCATGGAGCCAACCAAATGATAGAATTAGTTATCAAGACAGAATAAGAGATTCATAGTCAACAAAGTGTCTCATGTGACTAAAATGATCCAGATATAAATATGCTTATTAGCCAAAAATTTTTTTTTATTTCTGTGACTCACTTTTTGAAAAGAGCTGCAAAAGTAGACTAATGGAGTTTTTAAAGATAATTTAGATCATTTTTCTACTGATACTTTTTGTATTAAAAAAAGAACCAGGGAAAAATTACTAATTTATCAGGATCCAGAAAATTCTGACAGATTCAAATCAATTCAGATCAAGCAAGAAGTAAATACATATTTTTCAGTAGAAACTAATTACTTGGGCAATTTCTCAAAATCTGTGAGCCTCTTAGATAACAAGTTGTTTTACATGATAAATGAAATTCATCAAACTGCCAGCTGTGGGCACACTGAAAACAGATATACTTGTGATACTGCTGTGTGTTCTAAGATAAAACAAAGAATCACAACTACAATAGCAAAGACAGATGAAACTGATTGAATGAGAGTGACTAAACAGGGACATCAGCCGTTCCTTAAAATTATAATGACTAGATTTTTATCTGGCATTTGATCATAGCTCATTTTGAGGCATAGTCTAAATGGTTTTTAGGTCTTCTGTGTTTTCAGTGAGTATTAACTCTAGTAATGTTTTAGTTAGTGTGGTGCTAAGTTTCAGAAAAGATGGAGTCTAATTTTGGCTTTGCTGCTTAAGAGCTGTGTATTTTCAGTCATAAATAGAGTATCACATGATAATTTCCTATATGTTGTTAAGATTCCTTTCAGCTATGAAATTATTTTGGCAAATGGTGAAAATAAACAAAAAGGCTGGTCATCTGGCCCCCTTAAACATGAATATTTTATAACAGGTGTGTGAAAGGGAGGTTATTATGGGATTCTCTGGTTGATTGAAAATCAGAACATAAAAAAAATGTGAAAGCTTTGATTCAAGTTTCTTTTTCTATAAAACAAGGTATTATCACACTAACAAGTGATATCTTTCAACTTATTCCTTGGTATTTTGTGTTAACTTGTCATTCAGTTTTTTGTTTTTGTTTTTTAAACACTGGCAACTTGCTGAGGGTGTTATTTTGATCATATGGTATAACTCTTGTGAACATGCTATATAGATTGGTGAGTTGGCTCTCATCCTGAAAAACAATACCTGTTAAATTTTTTTCTGAGTTGTAACACTAATAATTGCATTTTATATACATGTGAAAGTCAAACATATTTTCAGCATTATGGCCATTTAAATTTGGAGTAACAGTGGTGATTTTAAATACTGACCTAGACAAAAAAGAAACATAATAAAGTGTCATCCTTTGGTTTGTTAATATATTTGTTTCATTTCTAGAATATAATCTATAAATTCTTATTAATTTTGACTAATTTAAAATATGGTAACCTGGGGAAAATGTGGGTTTTTATATACATTCTTTAAAAGTTAATCAGGATATTAGAAAAATAATCAAATAAGTAGATAAAAAGCCCAGTGAAATGCCTGGAGAGATGGCCTGCCAATCTTCAGAGAAGAAATTTGTTTGAAATGTGAGCCTTTATTTATCTCTCAGACCTTAAAAGAAAGCCCTTCAAAAAAAAGGGCTGATATCTTTAAGTCAATAATATTAACTGACTGGAGGCTTGGTGCATGAAAATTCATGCACATGGGTGGCGGGGTTGGGGGGAGGGTCCCTCAGACCAGCCTGCGCCCTCTTACAGTCTGAGACCCTTGGGGAATGCCCACCTGGTGGCCTAGACCTGCTCCCTGAGAACAGATGTCTAAAAGAAATAATCATATCCTTGGGTAAGGATTTTTTAAAAAGGTAATTTTTCAATAGCATGAAAATTCATTGCTGGTGGGGCTGAGGAGACTGGGGACTCTGGCAGCAGGCATGTGGAGGGGTTGGACCCGCCTGGGGGCCGGCCCACTGTGCAGCATACCTGCAACCCCTTCCCCCTTCCCCAGCAGGGCTGAGGGGATTGGGCGCAGCTATCTTGTGGGTATGGGCTCCGCCATCTTGCAAGAACTTGATGGGCAATTAGCATATTACCTCTTTATTATATAGGATATTCTTTTTGGTATTATAATATTCTTATCTGACTTTTTTTCTAAATCACTGTACAGACTATCATGAGGAAAAGAAAGTCTTAAATGGTAAGTTATACATTTATAGCGAAAAATGAATCATACTCATTTGATAATATATAATATTGCTTTATAGAATTACCTGGGGTGTTCAGATATATTTTAAGATATAAACTTAAAGGATTGACAGAACTCTATAGATCCCATATTCCAGCCATTACTCTTCTAGCAGTCCCCTCTATAACATCCCTGAACGTGTGTTCATCTGTCCTCCAGCTTGAAGACTTGTAGTCATTAGGAAGCAAAACTGAACGAGTCACCTCCCTCGGCCATGTGAGGTCAATTCCAGTATTTACGTACAGATGCTCATAGCCTGTTAACCCACTCTTCTCTAGCTGGGCTCAGCAACAGTGCCTTCTTCAGCCATTCAGTATGACTTGGAATTATGACTGAACTATATTAATGTATGTTTGGTAATAGGGTTATTTTTCCTCTTTGCATAAGAAAGTTTTAGAAATTCAGCTAATAAGGTAAATTGCCAGGTGAGTTATTTGTATATAAAAAAAAGCCTAAGTGGCCATCCGACCATCCAACTGGTAGCTATGATGCACACTGACCACCAAGGGGCAGACGATCGATGCAGGAGTTGCCAAGCTGCGGTGACACCCGGAACCAGAGAGGAGGGAGCCTGATTCCGGGCTACATCACTCAAGAACCACCCTCTCGCAGTCCGGGACCCCTTGGGGGATGTCGGAGAGCCAGTTTCAGCCTGATGCCTGCAGGCCAGGCCTCCAGTGTTTTTATAAGTAGAGAAAATAGTCTGTACTGTAGACTAATGTGTGCAGTTTGCAATGTAACAACCAAAGTTGCTTATCCAATAGTATAACACTGCATAAATGAGGCACTGATCTTAAATTTCATCTGATGATTGGCTCTTCTGTAATTCTATACAAACAACCTTCACTTAAAGACTAATTACTGATGGACTAGGCATTTCATTTCCTGCCACAGAACCTTTACTTTCTTATTGCCCTGTTTTGGATGCACTGCATTTACCTACTATACAGTTAAAGATGGCCCTAAAAATGGACTATAACATACCAGTGGCCTGGCTAGCACAGTTACTTCTTCAGACCTTAGATCTCTGAGATTGTTATACACACACATATACATGCATGGGCGAGCAAGTAAGTTTACACTTATAAGGAAAAATTATAATAATAATACAAGAATAAACTTTGTTTCACCTACTCACAAATGTAAACCTACTTTTGCTGTATTAGCTGCCTCTCATGTTCAGCTCATTTAAGTCTTGGTGGTAGGTGTATGTATTTGTAGATGTGATCTACCTGCCTTCTAAGTCTTTATTCATACAGTTGTTTAAAATTCTGAATGGAATAGACTACTATAGTATTCCATTAGAGACTTGATCCCTTCAATTTGATATCAGTCCATTAATCAGAATGGAGAGGAATAATATCTATTCAGTCCAACTTGCTTTATCTAACTATTTTACTCCACCTCACATTAATCTCAGATTCCTTCAACTTATCCCAAGGATATAATGTGTAAAGTGTGTATTATTTGGCCTATGGCATTATTCTGTTCTAATAATTTATATGTGTATGGTACTATGTAGTTTTTAAGATCTTTTTATTCTGTTTATGGTTTCTTCTTATAGAAATTCTTATATTGTGATGTGTTTATTTATATAAGAGACCTCCAAAAGATTATATATATATATATATATATATATATATATATATATATATATCTTTTTAAAAATAAACCTTTATTGTTCAGATTATTACGCTTGTTTCTCTTCCCCCTCCCCATAGCTCCCCTCCACCCAGTATTCACCCTCCCCCGTGCCTTTATGCCCCCCCCCCCACTGTCCTCATCCATAGGTGTACAATTTTTGTCCATTCTCTTTCCGTGCCCCCCCCCACATCTCCTCCCCCCACCCCCAGAATTGTCAGTCCACTCCCTTTCTGTGCCACTGATTCTATTATATTTACCAGTTTGTTCTGTTTATCAGATTTTTTACTCACTTGCTTTTTAGATTCATTTGTTGATAGATATGTGTTTGTTGTCACTTTGTTGTTCATAATTTTTATCTTTACCTTTTTTCTTCTTCTTCCTCTTCTTAAAGAATACCCTTCAGCATTTCATATAACACTGGCTTGGTGGTGTTGAACTTCTTTAGTTTTTTCTTATCTGTGAAGCTCTCTATCTGACCTTCAATTCTAAATGATAGCTTTGCTGGGTAGAGTAATCTTGGTTGTAGGTCTTGGTATTCATTACTTTGAATATTTCTTGCCACTCCCTTCTGGCCTGCATAGTTTCTGTTGAGAAATCAGCTGACAATCTTAAGGGCACTCCTTTGTAGGTAACTGCTTTTCTCTTGCTGCTTTTCATAATCTCTCTTTGTCTTTTGCCTTTGGCATTTTAATTATAATGTGTCTGTGGTCTTCTTTGGATTTCGTTTGTTCGGGGTTCTCTATGCTTCCTGGACTGTAAGTCTATTTCTTTCATCAGGTAGAGGAAGTTTTTCTGTCATTATTTATTCAAATAGGTTTTCTATATCTTGCCCTCTCTCTTCTTCTGGCACCCACATAATTCAGATGTTGGTACCCTTGAAATTGTCCCAGAGGCTCCTTACCCTATCTTCATATTTTTGGATTCTTTTTTCTTTTCCATTTGGGTGTTTTTTGTTTCTCTTCAAATCTTTGACTTGATTCTTGGGATCCTCTGTTCTGCTGTTGGAGCTCTGTATATTATTCTTTATATCAGTCAGTGTATGCTCAATTTCTAGTTGGTCCTTTTTCATATCCTTGAGAGTCTCACTAAAATTTCTCAGAGGTTTCTAGAAGATTAATGAGTAACCTTGTAACTGTGGTTTTGAACTCTATATCTCTTAATAAAATATCTTTTAGGGCTTCTCAAAAAATTTTCATTTTTTCTTGTTTTTACCATCTTAGAAAGAATATATTTTGATTTATTGTAGTCTTATCTCTTTTATTATACCTGTAGTTTTGTGGTAGAGCATTCTTCTTTAGGCTCACTAATTGCTTCATATCTTTGGCCTTATGTCATATATCCGACTTCCTTTGTTTATCTGAAAATTAAGTGTATTCTGCAGTGTTCCATGGGATGAGATGGTCACTAAGTGAAGGAGGCCTGAATTCAGGGCTCTCAGTCAGCCTCATTCTAAAAATATGGCTGTTTGACACCTGTGCTTGCACTTAAGCTTGTGTTTCAACAGATTTTCCAACTAAAAAGCATCTTGAAAATCTCTAAACTAGTTTGTCTTTAAGGCACCTCCCAACTCTAACTTTATATAAATACTGTGACTTCTAATTTGAGAATTTCAAGGAACTAAACATTACTTTCCTTTGAGAAATAATATATAATCAATGTAGTGATTTTCAAAAGTCTTAGCAGCAGTACTCTTTTTCCAAAGAAAATTTTATAGATACAACGCATTCCTGTTGTTGAAGGAAAATATTTCATGTTTACAGAATCTACAGAATTCTTCCATGCCTCAAAGTTTTCCAGTACAACTTGAAAACCACAGCTTTAATGGATGTTTAGAATGTTTTATTGATGTATACCCAAAAGAAGGACTGAAATGGAAAAAAACAATACCACATGTCAGTGAGGTTTAAAACAACTGAAAAATGTAAATTGGTACAACCACTTTAGAAAACTGTTTAGTATCTACCAAAGCTAAGCATATGCAGACCATATACCTACCAGAAATGTGGATATATGTTTTTTTAAAATGTACATGTACAATATTTATAAGAGCACTTTGCATAATAGTGAAAACTGCCCAAATGTCTGTCAACAGGAAAATGAATAAATTTTGGTACATTTATACAGTGTAATAAATACTACTCATTAATAGAAACAAACTACTGAGGCATTCAACAGCATGGATAAAACCTCAGAAAGCTCCAAGTTTGATTTATTGCTATCAATCAATTTGACATAAGGACTATAATGTCTATAATGCTGGACAAAAAAAAGTCAGATCAAAAGAGAACATGTCATATGATTCCATTTTTAGAAAGGTCAAATAGAGGTATAATATAATCATGGTAAAAGATTGATTGCCTTTGGAAGGGTGGTGGTCAGGGTGCTGGGTACAGGGTATATTTACTTTATGAACATTTATTGAGTAGTACATCCGTGATTTTTGTCCTTTTATAATGTTTCAATAAGAAGTTTACTAAAAGGTTAAAATAAAGAAAAGTGCTGCATTGATGAACTGTGGCTATTTTGTTTGTTTTCTTTGTGAAGGCATGCTTCCCAAGAGCCAAGTGCCAGATGCACTTGCCAAAGAAGGCCCAGTTTCTCCAAGGTATGCATTCTTGTTTTACTCTTTCAAAATTAAATCAGTTTTAGACCAAAAATATTTTCAGACATTAAAAAATAAAACAGCGATGGGTTTGATTTATTGCTTACTATATTAGTCATGTTTCTTGGACACAAGAACTTTCTTTATCAGACATTATTGGAGAATCACCTATTCTGTAAATTTGACTTTTTAATATAACTAAAGTTTGATTCATTTTAACCTTTATCGGACGAAAGGGGACTTTAGTTCCCGGCAAAGAGTGGTTAAAAGATAACTTTAATACATTTTCTTTATAAATGTTTTTACTTTTCATAAATAACTCAAAAATTAGATAAGATAGAGGCAAAAAAGTAAATGCCTGCAGAGCTGAATTTAAATGCCCAAAAAGCTCTGGCCGGGAGACCCCACTATGGGAATTTGAATGCCATCTTTTAAAGGTTAAATACCAACACTTTAATAAGACTATAAAAATATTTTTATAATAAAATATACATTTATGGTAGGAAACTTGGAAAATGCAGAGAAATACAAAAGAAAATGATAAAAATCGCTGAAACCGGTTTGGCTCAGTGGTAGAGCGTCGGTCTGCGGACTGAAAGGTCGCAGGTTCGATTCCGGTCAGGGGCATGTATGTTGGTTGCGGGCACATCCCCGGTAGGGGGTGTGCAAGAGGCAGCTGGTCGGTGTTTCTCTCTCATCGACGTTTCTAGCTCTCTATCTCTCTCCCTTCCTCTCTGTAAAAAATCAGTAAAATATATTTTAAAAAAAAAATGATAAAAATCAATTGTCAATACCATCAACCTTAGATATATGGTCTTAATATTTGGTTTATTCCTCCCAGTTTGATTCATATAATACCTACTTCAATATTATTCACTCTTGAAAATGTTAGTATTATGATATATTCTATGCCCAATTTCCTATGTTATTAAATATTTTATAAAAGCATTTTTGTCTGCATTTTTATTATATGACCGTACCATAATTTATTGAACTATTCTGTTCTTTGTATATCTAATTTATTATACATTTTTAATAGAAATCTTTCAAAATGTATTTAACACCAACAGTCTTAATAAATTAAGCAATTCACATATATATATATATATATATATATATATATATATATATTTTTTTTTTTTTTTTTTTTTCAAATGTCCTCAGGGTTATTTATGTTCTTTGTAGTTTTTTCTCTTTCTGCCTTTCTCCCTATCATTGGTCTATATTATATAGCAGCATCCTCCTATAGTTGTTAAATTATTTCATATGCAATCTTCTACATTATTTTATATATTTTAAGGCCCTAAGGATACTTCCTCTAGGATTTATTTATGGGTGCCTGCATGTAGGTAATAAGTTCAAAACACTAACAGTTTGATTAACATCTGTTTACAAAGCAGAAGACTTAGTTTTACCTTAAGTTTTACTGTTTACTCAATAAACCACCTTGAAGAATTAATTTCTTGAGTAATAATATTTGTGACAGGGAGGAATAAAGGTAATTATAAGCATGTAGATTTTGTTATGTTCCTTAAAAAAATATTGTGTTTTGTTTGTTCTGATGAAAGAAGATTTTAGTAAGGAGATGTATAACTTTTATAAAAAGTGTCTTGTCAGAAATACCTGTTTGTGTCTTTTTTTTTAAATCCAAGTTGAAACATGGAAGTATAGGTACCGTATTTTTCGGACCATAAGACGCTCCGGACCATAAGACGCACCAGTTTTTAGAGAAGGGAAATGAAGAAAAATGATTCTGAAACAAATAGTGTCCTAAAATATTTTATGTGCATTAAAACCCAACATCACAGTCATAAACACATGTAATCAACCCTGTAAAGTAAACAGCAGCATTTAGAAGCATTTTAGAGCCGGGCAAGCACACAGAGACCACACAGAGCCGGGCAAGTAAAAAAACTTTTTTTTTAAAGTATATGTGTAGGCTATATTTGGACCATAAGACGCAGGGACTTTTCCCCCCCACTTCTGGGAGAAAAAAAGTGCGTCTTATGGTCCGAAAAATACGGTATTTTAAATTTGGAAAAAATGATCAGTTATATAATGGTAAGACCACTAGGATTATTTAGGAAAAAAAGTTTACCTAGAGAATGTATTTCTCACCATAGATTTTAGCTATTTTAATGTTAATGCACATGATTATTAATATAATAATTCTTTTTTTAATATTTTACAGCTATGACTGGTTCCAAACAGACTCTTTAGTCACCATTGTCATATATACTAAACAGAAGGTAAACATATCTTTAAAATCGAAAAAAGATAAGTGTTAACTATATGCCAGGTACTTTCCTAAGCACTTTTCTTATATTAACTTATTTACCTATCACCATTTATCTCTATGAGGTAAATACTTTTGTCATTTCTGCTTACAGATAAAGAAACAAAGAGAGATTAAGTTATTTACCTAAAGTCACATAACACGTGGCAGATCTAGCATTTTGAACCCTTGCTGGCTAGCTCCATTGCATATGTTCCTAACAACCACACTATAGCCTCTCAGAAAAAACTAGACTAGAAGCATTATAAATGCTTTTCTATTATTTTTTTTTTTAGCAAGGATGGCAAAGTAAGAATCCCACTTAACTTCACCATGAGAACTAATTTCCTGACCATAAATTAGGATTTGAAAGACAGGAGAGACTATGCAGTGGCTTAGAATAGGTAAACCACTAATGGGGTTCAGATGCCCTCTTGAAATTAAAATTCAGGACATAACTCATTCAACATCTCTTGAGCACCTACATTATTTGCAGTGCTCTCTTAGATGTCAGAGATCTAATAATATGCCAGATACGTAGAGACTTGGCTTTTATTGGGTTTATAGTTCAGTTGGGAAATCAGACAAATAATCAGGCAACTTACATTATTTCCATACACATCCTCCAGCAACTGACAAGGTCCCACACTTGAGAAACCCTGTGGATTTAAAGACAAGTTCTAGCAGCTAGGAGTTTCTGAGAATCCATGCTAATTCTGTGGTAGCAAAACCACATCTGAGCCCGTGAGTTCCTCTGACTCCTACAACAGGACTTGACCATTCCATAAGAGCCACCAGCCTCTGCCTGATACAGCCAGGAGTGCCACAGGCACAGCTTGTCCTGCCTTCCACTCCCCCTCATTATTGTCTCATTGCAAAACCAATAGGGAAGCGCCTAAGGAAGCTGGGGTTTACTGCCATTGGTAATATCAGTGAGGCACAGACGACTGTGTTATGTGTTCAGTGTAGGGTATAAATCAACAATTCTCAACCTTTTCATTTCATTGCACACATTAACTACTAAAATTCTGCAGCACACCAAAAAATATGCAATTTTTTTTTGCCAATTTAACAAAAAATGGATATAATTTTTTACACTGAACGGCTATTGTGTTGGTTGCTGTCATTTTTATTTTATTTTATTTGACAGTTTACGGGAAAAGAGATCCATAGTAGCCCTGCCTAAATAGTCAGGTATTGCATTTTTAAGTTTTTTATTGAATTAATTGGAGTGACATTGGTTCACAAAACCATACAGATTTCAAGTGCACACACAATTCAGTAAAACGCCATCTGCACACTGCATGGTGCACCCACTACCCCAGCATACACTTTGCCTCTTTATCCCCCAGCTCTTTGCCTAGGCCCCACCCTCCTCTCTCCCTCTGGCTGTCCCCATACTGTTATCTGTCTGTGTGCTATGCATATGTTTTTTGTTTAATCCTCTCACCTTCTTTCATCTAGTTCCCCATTCTCCTGCCCTTTGGCAACTATCAGTCTGTTCCATGTATCTATGCCTCTGTTTCTATTTTTGGCTAAGTTCAAGTGTAGGTATTACATCTTTTAAAAATTCTTTTGGCCTGGCTTGTGTTTCTCAGTATTTTTTTTTTTTTCCCTAAGGTGAAGAAAAGGGAAGGGTAAGAGGTCCCCAATTAGATTCCTGGTGAGGGCACATGCTTAGGTTTCGGGCTCCATCCTTAGTAGGGGGTATGCAGGAAGCAGCTGATCAATTATTATTATTGATGTTTCTATCTCTCCCTCTCCCTTTCTCTCTGAAATAATAAAAATGTATATATTTTTAAAAGTATACTTGTAGAAGTTTGGCAAAAATCTTTTAATCTTTCTCTTTTTGCTTTCTATTTAAGGATGTCAATTTAGATTCAGTAATAGTTGATCATCAGTATGATTCCTTTAGAGCAGAAACTATCATCAAGGATTATTCATATCTTATACATATTGGTAAGTACTTTATGCTTTATTAGTGGAAACAATTCCAGTGTCCTTTACATATGCTTGGTCTGAAGTCTAGGTACTAAGTATTTACCTTCAATTATTTTTTAATCCTCACCCAAGGGTATGTTCTTTTTATTGATCTTTTTTTTTTTTTTTTTTTTTTTTTTTTTTTAGAGAGAGAGAGAGGAAAGGAGGGGGGGGTGGGGAAAGAGAGCAAAATATTGACAAGAAAGAGAAACTTCAATCAGTTGCCTCCAGTATGTGCCCTGACCAGGGATCAAACCCAAAACCCAGATATGTGCCCTGACTGGGAATTGAGCCTGCAACCTTTTGGTGCACAAGATGATGTTCCAGCCAACTTAGCCACCCATCCAGGGCTATCTGCTATTATTTTGGTTTAATATTTAATATGCTATCATTTGGGTTTATCATTTTTATCACTTTTTTTCTTGGTATTTCTTTCTATTAATGAAATTGCTAGCAACTGGCAGTATAACCTCACCTTTCCCAAATTTAAGTAATTAGTTGTAATCAAAATAAATAATAATATGAAATATTTGTTGGCTCAGCTTTGTAAGACTCTTCTGGACACCTACAAACTAATCTCTGGAAGCCTATGTGTCACATGCTTCTAGGAGGCATCCGTCACTGGGTGCAGGTTTCATCGGCCTGGTTCTTAACCTCTGGTCTCAAAGAAGTCAAGCTACACTGAAGCAGCATGGGCTGCAAGGTTGTATTATATCCCTCCGTGGTCAGAGACCAATTGTACCATTCACTTCTGTCTGGTTTGAAAGATTACAGATCTATCAAAAGACAGAAAATCAGGACTGAAATCTGGAATAAAAGATACCAGATTCTGACTCCATTTTTGACCCATAACGAACTTGACTCTAGGATTTCACTCTCTTCTCCTTTTATGAAGATGATATTCTAATTAGAAGGTAGTCATGAAATAAACAAAACAACAGCAAGAAGAAAATAATCTTGGTAATTGGTTTAAGCATGAATTCTTATGTAAAGAACCTTTCATTTACTTTTGTAAAACACAGACTGAAGTTCTCTAGATCTCAGCTGACTCAGGATTCTGCTTGTTGCTTTGTTAGTGAAGAGCCTATCGTCCTGAATTTGGTCAGAGTTGATAAATGTCTTTTTCTTTCTTATTTCCTTTCATTTATTAATCAAAATCAAATCTTTCTCCTAGAAATGTGTCCTATCCTGCCTAAGTCTAATATAAATTGCCTCTTAAGGGAGATGTCTAGAAAACACTTAGATGTCTAGAAAAGTATACATTATTTATTAGCACTGTCATAATTTTTCTTTAAATGAAACCTCTGTGTCAGCATCTATTATGCTTCAAATATTATGGCTAATAGTGTTCACACTGCATGTAGCTAGCATATCTCTGCACATTTATTAAAAAAGAAACAAAAATTCCACATTCAAAAATATGAAACTCTTAGTTGGTAATATTGGATCAGAAAACTAAAATAAGGTAAAATTTTAAGTTTCAGATACCATATTATCACAGTGAAATCTAGAGCAAATGTTAATAAAAAATATTTCTTGCATCTCCTTCTTCTGGAATGTAAGTTCCAGGGATTTTTCTGTTTCACCAATGGCTGTGCCCATGACACCTAGAAAGTTCATGGCACACACAGATGCTCAGTAAACTCTCTTCAATAACTAGAGCATTCAGCTTTAGAGAACAACGAGAAAGGAGAAGCCGAGCTAACCTGGTCTGGCCCATGTTCACATGTGCATGTGTACACCCTGAGCATGCGTGCACTCCTTGCTCCCTCCCCTGCTCTCTTCTTGGTTTGTAGAGTCATCAGTCTGGGACCCACACTTGGAGTAGTTTAGGTTACCACCTGTGAGCAATTGAGCGTTCACTCTTTAATTAATAGGGAGAGAATTAAGCAAAATTGAGAAATGTATGTAGTATGTTTAAATGATTTGACTCTACATGTTGGTTGTATACAATTCCTTTCTTTTTTTTTCTTTTTTTTAAATATATTTTATTGATTTTGTACAGAGAAGAAGGGAGAGAGATAGAGAGTTAGAAACATCAATGAGAGAGAGTCATCGATCAGCTGCCTCCTGCACACCCCCTACGGGGGACATGCCCGCAACCAAGGTACATGCCCTTGGCCGGAATCGAACCCGGGACCCTTCAGTCCCCAAGCCGACGCTCTATCCATTGAGCCAAACCGGTCTTGGCTACAATTCCTTTCTATTGGTCTCTCAGAATTTGTCTTATTTATCTTGAGAGATTTGAAATAGAGCATAAAAGAACCATTTAAATGATTTTCATGAATTGTGTGAATTAGTTTTTCCCCCCTATTTTTTCATATTCAATATTATTCTGTATTAGTTTCAGGTGTACAATATAGTGGTTAGACAATCATATACTTTACAGAGTGATCACCCTAATATTTCAAGTAATTCCCCTGGCCCACACATAGCTATTACAATATTGTATTTTCCCCCCCATTCACCTCTCCCTGGCCACTCCCACTCACCAGCACATGCCCTCACCTCCCTACTGTCTGTGTCCATTGGTAATGCTTATATGCATGCATACAAGTCCTTTGGTTGATCTCTTAGCCCTGCCCTCTCCCCTGCCTTCCCTCTGGGGTTGATAGTCAGTTTGATGCTTCTCTGTCTCTGGACCTATTTTTGTTCATCAGTTTATGTTCACTATATTCCACAAATGAGTGAGATCATGTGATATTTATCTTTCTCCGATTGGCTTATTTCATTTAGCATAATGCTCTCTAGGTCCATCTATGCTATTGCAAATGGTAAGAGTTCCTTTTTTACAGCAGCATAGTATTCCATTGTATAGATGTACCACAGTTTTTTAATCTATTTGTCTGCTGATGGGCCCTTAGGTTGTTTCCAAATCTTAGCTATTGTAAAATGTGCTTCTATGAACATAGGGGTGCATATATCCTTTCTGATTGGTGTTTCTGATTTCTTGGGATATATTTCTAGAAGTGGCATTACTGGGTTTTAACTAAATATATAAATTTTCTTTTTCAGAGCTAAGCCATGCGATTCAAGAAGATTTTTCTGGTATGCTTTACTAAAAAATAATTATGTATATACATACTTATACACATATGCACATATATACATACATATGATGGAGGGGGAAATTATCATTTGTTTTATTTTTCATATTTATATTCCTGTGTCAAAATAAAGATGCAATATTTTTTAGATAAACAAATGCATTAATTTTTAAACATATTCTCCCTCTGATTTCAGGCCCCATCTCCCTTTTTTCTTTCCCCTTGTTCCTTCTGTCACTTTACTCTTCCCTTTTCTTCTCCTTAGGAAAGAAAATTGTCTGCCTTTTATTTTTCCTCCCTCCCTTCCTCCTTTTCATTATCTCTGCCCTACTCCTGACATTCAGCTTGTAGAAATGTTCTAGACTAGATAAATTTTTCTTTTTTGAATGTTTAATGTTGATAAAGTCTATTAAATTGTAAATATTGCTGCCTATAAATATACAATGTGGATTTTACACAGCTATTTAACAACAAAAGACTAGTTATAGAGTGGTCCATTCAATGGCTGATTTGTATATATCAGCCCTCTCCTTTTTTTTATATATGGTAAGTAGTTGCCATGGCTATATTTGAGCTTGTATAAAAATTAGCAATACATATTAGTTTTGTCCTTGATGAATTAATTTGAAAAAAGTTAATCTAAATTTAAAACAAATTAAACCTGGCTGGCCAGTGGTGCTCAGTGGTTGAGCATCTAATATCATATAAGGTATAAAAATTTTTATGAATATGTGCACAAAATCGTATTTATTTTACTAATTATCAGTGTCATTCATACAGATTGGGACAATTGGATTGTTTGAGAAAGATTGATTTTAAAGTAAAATTTTATATTTAGTATTAATGAACGTAAATGAAATTTATATTCTTTTCAGTGCGGGTTGTTGCAAATGTGGGAAAGATAGAGATTGTCCTAAAGAAAAAGGAGAATACTTCTTGGGAGTGTCTTGGTCATCCCCTGGAGAATCATAATTCACTTATTCCAAAGAAAGATACAGGTATGCTGTGCTGCTATTTTGAGTCCTGTGTTTAAGAAATTGTTGATTGGCACATTTGTTTCAGGCGTGAAAGGCCACTTTGGGATGCTTTCACTTGTATCTCCTTCTATTTGAAATAGGGGAAGGGTGTGTATGGAAGGATTGAACAAAAAAGGAAAAACTCGTGGATATGGACAACAGTGAGGTGATTGCTGGGAGAGTGAGGGGGAGCGCTGTAGGAAGGTATGGGGGATAAATGGTGATGGGTGGAGACTTGACTTGGGGTGGTAAACACACAATGCGGTGTACAGATGACGTGTACCTGAAACCCTTATAATTTTGTTAACCATTGTCACCCCAATAAATTCAATAAAAAGGAAAAAAAAAGTTGAAATGGGGCACTTTTTTTTACCAGATTAAATTTCAGATTCTACTATCTAATGTTTAGGCATAACATGAAGTCATTAGGTAATGATACCTGAATGGAGAAGCCACTTATGTTTAGAATGCTGCCCAACCATTCACTTCTTCAGTTTTATTTTCATAAAAGATGCCAAAACAAGTTTAAATTAATGCCTTCTATGCTCATCTTTTTTTTCCTTCTATTAAAAAAGGCATGTTTATTATTTTTCTGCTTACCTAAACCAGTTTCTCAGTTTACTCTTAAAGGATGTAATTCATTTCCTTTCTTCATCTCATTTTTTCATTCACTTCCTTTATATTTAAGCATTTTATCTTAGTATAACATTTATAGAAAAGTGTTCATATTTATGTTCTACTTACTGAATTTTCAGAGTCAACACACTATATTTTCTCTCTGAAAATTGGTAGGAATGGCTCCTTCTTCCAAATGTTTAGAAGTTTCATAATTTGATATGCCTTAGTATGGGTCTCTCTTCATTCTTTGGGCAGGATATCCATCCTTTTGTGCTAATCTTTGCTATGGAAACTTAATGGTCCTTACTTTTCTTCTACCTGATCTGTTTTGTCTTTCTAGAAGTTTTTTTAAACCTCCTTAACCAGTCCTTTAGTTGTCTTATCTTTTCTCTTATTTTCAGTTTAGTCCTTTTGTTCTGCTTTGTGGAAGAATGTTAATTTAGCTGACTTCCAGCTCTTTTATTGAATTATTTATTTCTATTCTCATATTTTAACTGCTAAGAACTCTTGATTTTTGTTTCTTTGTTTTAGTATCCTATTCTATTTAGCTTCTTTTATGTTTTTAAAAATTACCGTAGTGTTTTTTCTTCTCTGTGAAATTTCTGTGTCCTCAAAGTTTCTTTGTTTTTTGTTTTTTTGTTTTATTGATTTGAGAGAGAGTAAGGGGAAGAGAAAGGGGGAGAGGGAGAGAGACAGACAGACACGCCACTAGCCTCCCATATGCACTAGGTTAGGGGGATGGAACCCGCAGCCTGGGTATGTGCCATGACCTAGAATTGAACCAGCAACCCTTCTGTGCATAGGATGATGCTCAACCAATTGAGCCACACTTAGAGAAAAACTTGTGGATTTTTTGTTTTGTTTTTAATATTAGATGTTTTCTTTGAATGTCTGTTTATCCTTGACTATCTGCTCATATTTCAAAGTGGAACTCTAAAAGCTGATTGGAAACTGTGCATATAGGTATGATTTGTTGACATTAATATTTTCAATGTATGGCTGATCATTTCTTTGGGAAGTCTGATGCCATTATTTTGTCAGAGTCTCCAGAGTGAACATTTTCCTACCTTGCACCCAACAATTCAGAAGTCATATGGGGAAAAAATGCTAGGTGCCTGTAGACTTCAGTAATTTTCTTTTCCTCTGTCTAAATACAGTCACATTCTGAGGAACTGGGGTTATGACTTTAGCGATGAAAATTGAAGGGGACACAGTTTGGCCTATAACATAAACCCAAATTTAGAGGTCCTATGTTCTACCGTCTGGAGAGCAAGCTTCCAATGTTTTGCCAGAATAAGGTTCAGTTATGTGACTGTGCTAAATAGGGGAGGACTTCAGTAAAGTTGAGAATGGGAGGGCATCTAAGCTTCTTAAATGAACTTTGTATCCGGAAAGTGGTTCTACAATAGCTTTGCCTTCCCTCTGTCCCAGAGGTATTTGGTCCTGCCAATGTCTGAGCCTTAAAGGGGTCTTGTATTGCAAATGTGTTGTTGATTTTTGACGTTCTGTACTTCTCTAGTTTAGGATTTAGCTTTATTGACCCTGTCAGTTATCAATCATCCCTTTGGCTTCTCAGCTCGCAAAATTTTGTTGCTATTTAAAATTTTCATTCTTCTATCCTTGCAGGTTTGTACCTTAAAAAACAACCAAACACACACAAAAAAATCTTTGTTTTTATTTGGGGTGTGGGAGAGTTAGAAGGAACTAACTGCATGTATTCAGTTTACCATCTTTAAATATTTAAAATTATATAAATACTAGAGGCCCGATGCACGAAATTCATGCAAGAGTAGGCCTTTCTTTCCCAGGCTGCCAGCACTGGCTTCCCTCTGGCATCAGGGACCCAGACTTCCGTTGAGTTCCCTCCCAGCCCTGGCTTTGTCTGGAACGTCATTCAGTCTAATTAGTATATTATGCTTTTATTATTATAGATGATTGTGGATAATATTTTAATTTTCAGAAAAGTATCAGATAGCCATATTTTCAGAACTTATTATGTGTTGAAGGCTCTTTTAGGTACTGTGTTATGAAACAAATCAAAGGCATCAGAAATTATTTTCCCAGGTGGAGGAAAAACTGTACACAAAATACGATATTGAAGAATACTTTTTGCCCTGCCGATGGCTCAGTTGACTAAAACATTATCTTGATATGCCAAGCTTGTGGACTTGATCCCCAGTCAGGGCACATACAAGAATCAGCCAATGAATGCATAAATAAGTGGAACTACAAATTGATGTCTCCCTCTCTCTAAAATTTTTTAAAAGAATACTCTTATAATGAAACAAGCTTATAAGGGCACACGATATAGTACAAATAGAGCATATTCTGAGGTAATCTCAAGGGAACAGATGCAGATGAATTTGACCTTGAATGACTCACTGAAGAAGGTGGATTTCAAGCAATGTTTTGAAAGTAGCTTTCAAAAAAATTACAAAAACTATAAAAGTATTTCCAGGTAGAGCTTCAAATTGTTGTAACTGGTACTTACTGTGCTAGGTATTTTGCAGGTTGTGGAGGGGGGAAGAGTAAGCCATGTGTGGGAATGGTTAAATAGATTCATTTTACCAGAGCAAGAATTTTGAATTTTGTGGTAGGGAGAGAGAATGTCAAGGAATAACAGTATGATCTAACAGACCTGAAGAGATTAGATAAAAGAATAAAATAAAGAGATATTATGAAAATGAAATCTCTTGCTGTTATAAAAGCTAAGTTCAAGAAATAAATGATATTGAGAACCAAGGCTGATCTTCATTTGGAAATAGAATGAATATTGCGCAGTTACTCTTCTCAGTAATTTCCCAAGGCTTTCCATGAACTCTTTATCCCAGCCATACATTTCTCCTTGAGGTATGAACCACCATAGGTAGCTTTAGCTTTCTTGTCTGAAATTGGAGCCAGGCATGCATTTTTCAGTAAATTAGGTTTCCTTCTTTGTTAAATGACTCAAAGTTTAAGGGATATTTCCATATATGTGACTAAATTAACAAAAGTAATTTCTTATTTTTTCTTTCTTTTCTTAAACCAGAATAAAAGCTGTAGATTTTTAAAAAATGAATCATTTTGAATTATGGCACTTCATTATTCTTAAATTTATATTTTTTAATAAATAGTTTTATTGATTTCAGGGAGGAAGGGGAAGGAGAGATAGAAACATCATTGGTGAGAGAATCATCGATTGGATGAATCCTGCATACCCTATAATTGTGTCTTTCTGGTTCATAGGTTGACACCACTGAACCACACTGACCAGGCTGTAGATTATTTTGTTCATTGTAGCAAAGCTGAATATTTATATCATCAAAGTGTCATGATTCACTTGATGTCAGTATCTTTTTTTTTTAATTTATTTTATTGATTTTTTACAGAGAGGAGGAGAGAGGGATAGAGAGCTAGAAACGTCGATGAGAGAGAAACATCGACCAGCTGCCTCTTGCACACCCCCTACCGGGGATGTGCCCGCAACCAATGTACATGCCCTTGACCAGAATCGAATCTGGGACCTTTCAGTCTGCAGACCAATGCTCTACCACTGAGCCAAACCAGTTTCGGCATGATGTCAGTATCTTTAAATGTTTACTCCACAACATGGTTCTTAGGTTTTCAGTATAAATAACAAATTATTGATTAGTATACTGGCTTCCTCCAACTGAAATTTCTTAGTTAAAAGAATTTTACTTTGAAAATAAGCATACATGTAAGTTAAATACTTTAATGCAGTGTCTTCTCCTGTCAAATTTAGAATTTACTTTGACATTTTCTTGTGTAATTGTCTATGCTTACAGAGCCAAAAACCTGACACTTAAACTTAAATAATGGCATTGTCCAGACTACAGGAGCCAGCACATCTGCTGTCTACTCCTTTTTCCTCTTATTGTGTCAGCTATAGCTTTCTCTGTCCTCAGTCCAATTGAAATAGAAAAACTTCCTTAAATTTTTCTTAAAACTTTTAGAATCGATAGCTAAGATATTCTTTTGAAATGATAGCAGCCTTTTGTAGGAAACATGTTAAAATTAATATAGTCAAATAAAACAAATGGCAGAATAACTGAACCGAACAACTGGTTGTTATGACATACGTTGACCACCAGGGTGCACACACGAGGAGCATGGCAGGCATCGGTTGCAGTGGGATGGTGGATCAGGTGAACAAGGGTGCCAGACCAAAGCGGGGCATCAGTCGCTGTCATTGAGGCTAGCCTCTGGTGGTTACTGAAAATTCTTTGCTGCTGTGCACCACGGTCCCACCAGGCGCTTGCACCTGCTGCTGGCACGGGCCCCGTTCACACCTGCTACTGGTACTAGAGCCACCGCTCACACCCACTGCTGGCGCCTGGCATCATCACTCGGCATCATCAGTGGATGCGAGTTGTGGCTGCTGGCCCATATCATCCTACAGGGCTTCTCCACCTCCCCCTGCTCCTGAGGGGCGATCAGGGCTGGCAGCTACCTCTCACACTCGCTGCCAGCGACAGCCCCACTTTCTCCCGCTGATGACGCCAGCTCTGCTCGCACCAGCTGCTGGTGCCAAACCCTAGTCACTCTGTGCCATCAGCGGGTATAAGCGGGGCTGGCGCCGTCAGGCCATGGGAGTGACAGTGATAGTGGGAGCAGGGCTGCTGGCAGACGGGACTGGGGCTGGGTGGGTCATAGAGGATGGGCTGAGACCCACCCCTGCGCCCACCACAGCCTCTCTGCCCACAGTTCCTTTCACAGTGCACAAATTCATGCACTAAGCTCCGTGTGTGTGTGTGTGTGTGTGTGTGTGTGTGTGTGTAATATAGTACTAACAGAGAGATACAGGAATGTATATTTTTCTGGTCTTTATTAAATAAATATTTCTAAAGCTATTTAGTAGTACTAATATTGTTAAAGTTTCAATAGTTGAGTCTCAGAACTTTTCTATAAGAAAATAATTTACAATGTAAATTTGTTGCTTGTCAAATATTTTTCACATCTACAATTTATATAACTGGTTAATATAAGGCTTTAAAATGGAATTATAAAGTGAACTTAAGAAGAAATAAATTAGGTTTTAATTACTTAGAATGTAATTTTAACATGCTCTAATAGACATGAGGAATATAATACTCATTTATTTTATAAAGTTTATTTTCAAATTATAGAAGCATTCACAGGTTTTGAAAAATAGATATCTCAGGAAATAAAATGGAAAAATTAACACTACACAATTTTCAAAGTACTGATAAATTGTAAAAACTTGTAGGTCTTTTAGTGAATTTCAAGTTCAATCAAAGAGGAAAAACTGAGTTACTTAATGGGTCTAGTATTATTCTTACTTAAATTATTCATCAATAAGAGAAAATTAATTACTTTTTAGGTTTGTACTACAGAAAGTGCCAGTTAATTTCCAAGGAAGATGCCACTCATGATACAAAGCTTTTCTGCTTGATGCTGCCACCAAGCACTCACCTACAGGTGCCAATTGGGCAACATGTTTACCTCAAGCTAACTATTACAGGTAAGGCAAGTAGAGCCTTTGGAGGAACAGTTTCTTCTTTTATAAGCTGTTCAAAAACAGTTCAGTCTCTTTAGAGAGCACCTATTTAGATTATCAAGTGTTTGGGAGCAGCTGGATTCAGGGATGGCCAGATTCTAGGTTTAGGGATGCAGTGCTCCTGCGTGTTGGAACCACAGCCATGCCATCATACTGCATGGAACAGAGAAACTGCTGCTGGTCACAGACATGGGTCTGTCATTTATTACTAACGGCCTTAGAGGAAAGAGGTGCAGGAGTGCACAAATGCCCCTCGTAAGACGACAACTGCAAACATACCAGCATCTCTTAGAAGCCACCTTCATTCTTGTCGTTTACAAAATTGAATGATGATAAATCATTTCCTTATCTGTGCCACCAGTATAAGAAGAGCTGTAAATTTCTTACTGTGCGAAGTCTTTTTCTCTCCTTTTCATCCTAAAATTACCTCCTTTATTTGTTTTAAATACCTTTCTTACTGATGTGTAACATTTTCTTGGCTTTTTGAAGCTGCAAAATGTAACATTCTCATGTCAGCCAAGGTGTTTCCAGCCATCAATCTAAGAGACTCCCAGTTGGGCTCTGGAGGAGGTGGTTGGTTACGATGGCACTATAAAGTGTCATTCTTCATCATCTAATGCCACGTCATCATTCAATAACTGATATCTTCCCCAGTGCAGTATAATTTACAAATACATTCATTTTGTATAAGTCAAGCAGCCATGTGTAGTATTGTGCTCTTGCAAATTTGTGATGATTCCCCTCTCTTTGGAATTTGGCCTGCTAAAAATATAACATGAAACTAGAGGCCACATGCACAAAATTTGTACAACAGTAGGCCTGCCTTCCCCCGGCTGCCAGCACCAGCTTCCCTCTGGCACCCGGGACCTGGGCTTCCCTCCTGCCGCTGGAAGACACCTGGGACCTGGACTTCATCCGGAAAGTCGTCCAGTCTAATTAGCATATTATGCTTTTATTATAACATGAAATATTAACATTACGCTTTTTAAAAACTTCTTGCCCTAACTGGTTTGGCTTAGTGGATAGGGCATCAGCCTGCAGCCTGATGGGTCCCAGATTCGATTCCAGTCAAGGACATGTACCTTGGTTTCAGGCACATCCCCAATAGGGAGTGTGCAGGAGGCAGCTGATCGATGTTTCCCTCTCATTGATGTTTTTCTCTATCCCTCTCCCCTTCTCTCTGTAAAAAAAAAAAAAAAAATCAATAAAATATATATATATATATATATTTTAAAAACTATTCTTAAAAGTAGTTGGATTAATATTCTTTTCATCTAGTTACCAAAACAGTATATACTATATTAAACATTAAAACCATTTAAAATGTATTCAATATAAAGTAAAATGTGAAATTCTTCTCTTTCTCTATTGTGAAAAACTTATATATAATTAAAATTATGTCAGTATCTACTTAAATCTCTATGTAAACTTTTTATGCCATTTTTGTTGTGGCTTATTACAAAGTTTATATATTGATAGAAGAGATGATTGAGAATTTTTTAACATAAATCCCAATTGTATTTCATACTTAATAAAAACAAATTGTTTATATTATAGATAAAATATTGATTTGTTAAAATTATTTCAGCTCACATTAACTCGGGGTATATAACTATCTGTACTATACACACATAGACCATAGAATTATAAAAACATTAGGTTTATAGTTTTTAATATAGACTGATTGATTGCATCATAAAATTTGTGTGTTTTATCTTCATTCAGAGCTTTTTAGATTTTTAGAATTGAATTTCTTTGTCATGACTTTTTCTAGGTACTGAAATAGTGAAGCCATATACACCTGTATCTGATTCCTTACTCTCAGAGTTTAAGGAACCAGTTATTCCCAATAATAAATACATCTACTTTCTGATCAAAATCTATCCTGCTGGACTCTTTACACCAGAGCTTGATCATCTTCAGATTGGTTAGTATTTTATGTTTGGAGTTTTGTTTGTTTGTTTGTTTACCCCATTTGTGTTCTAGGTTGGATCACATATTACACTGCCCTCTAGTTATCTCCAGCTGGGAGTCTATCAAATTCTTAAACGCAACATGTCTGCAACCAAAATCATGTTCTCTTTGTCCCACCCAGCCTATCATTACTCCATACTCATCTCTATTATTTGCAGCATCACTCACTGTCCATTCTTGACCCAACCTGGAAATTTAAGCCATCTCTGAGTCTTCCCATTTTCTTCCTCCCAATCTAGTCAGGTACTGTGTTCTGTTGAGTCTACCTCCCCATGACTTTCCAATCTTCTCTGTCCCTTCAGCCACCCTCTTAGGTCAAGCCTTCAGCATTTCTCTCTTGGCCTCTAGCTTATCTCTCTTAGTTGCCTCTAACTGGGGTCTTTTTCTTTCTGTTTATCTGAATTTTCCAGTTCTTTTCCCAAACTGCCCTGAGAATAGATTTAACCATGTTGCTCTGCAGCTTTAAAGCCTCTGCTGAGTCTCCATTACCTAATTGATGAAGTCCCCTGCGTGACCTACAGATACTCTCATGATCTTTCCAGCCTCATCTCTTAGTGTACAGATCTCATGCTCCTCAGAGCTCCACAAGCCTGGCATACTCACTCAGAGGTGCTGCTCCTCTGAGTGGCCTCACCTAGGATGCCCATCAACCCTGTGTCTATAAAGTGCCCTTTTGTAAAGAACCAAACCGAAATATCACTTCTGCAAACGTTCCCCTCCTCAGAACACCTGCAAATCCTAACACCTTGTTCATAGCTCTAGAATAAGAATAAATAGTATTTCTTCTTTACAAGATTTTGAATTTAAAGGGAGAGTGTCTTATTTATCTTTGTATTTCCTGCACCTAGCATAGCAGTTGGCATATAAAAGGCTCCCAATAAATATACTTTAAAAGAATGACTAAAAAGACTATAATGAAATTGATTAAGGTTTAAAGAATTTTCTTTCTGCTCTTACTCCTTTTTTTATGCCTTTAGTTTTTCACTGCCTGAACCCAACAGTAAAAGTGTTCTTCCCCTTTTTAAGGCAGTGTTAACAGTCCAGTGCAGCAACGGTGAGGTAGATCATTAAAATTTGGAAATATAAAAATTACATTGTTTCCTGAAAGTTAAGCTTAGAAATATTTATGCAGTGATGTGATGAGTCATCTTGGGTTACATAAATCAAAATATTGACTATAAATGTGAACATAAAGAATTTTGGAATAACTACAAATCTAGTTATGCTATCTATTTTGTGAAGGACTGACACGTGATTTTAATACAGCAAGTGGAAACAACCAGCAGTATTGTAGCCTATTTTTAGAGCTTGGATGAGCAGAGCAAGGTGGAGAGTGAGCCTAGAACATAGAAAAGGAAAGCCTGCTGCTCAGGATCAGTGTGTTTTCACCTCTATCCACAGGGCTAGACATGGTACGCACACTTGTTTTACTTAGAGGCATGTATGCTGGCATGGTAGTGATCACTGCAGCCTCATTATGTCCCAGACAAACTGCACTATAATGTTATCCACTTTGTTCAATCCTTTGGTCACCAAGCAACTTTTATGTGATTGTTTTGGCCTATCAAATGTCACCTGAACGAGATGCCCTAGATGGGGTGTGTAATTTTCGGGTGAGTAGATGCAGATAGCCTGGCTGGAAGTCAATGACCTTTCTGGAATGTGTACTTGAATCTCTTGTGAACTCGATTAGCAAGAGGTACATTGCCCACGTTCAATCAGTGAAATGATGTTGGAAGTACTGGACTATGGACAAAAATTATTAAGTTAGTATTGTTCTGTGAAGCTTTTTTAGTTATATTCTGGGGATATTCTGATCTTACAGTCCCTTTCAAATTAAAACAAGGAGCTCTGTTACTTCTAACACTTACTTAATCAATTACTGCAAGAGTCTTACTATCCTGCTATGAAAAATAAAGGAAAAAATAGGAAGATCCAGCATTTAAAAATTCAAATTGTGTTTTTTTTAAATATGGACAGCTTTATTTTTTATTTTTCAAATTACAAGGAAAATTTCTGAAATGTCCTAAAGGCAGTTCTGTAATATGTGTGGTACTTATTAGTGGTAATTATTTCAACTGCATTTCAGAAAATAGTTTTTCTCAGCTATTAATATTTTGATTCTATATTGTGAAGTAGCATGCTCCAAGTAGTTTCTGAACTTGCTTTGTTTTTATAGAAGTGAAATAAGAACAAACTCTTCTTTCTTTAATCAATTGGTCTTTTAAATAATTTGATGGAAGTGAAGTTCGCACATTTACTAACATAAGATTTTGCAATATATTTATACTTCATTTTTCTCTCCTGCTAGTCTTATTACTATGGTTAAGACTCAATATGTGGCCCGGCCAGGTATCTCAGTTGGTTGGAGCATCATCCTGTACATCAGAAAGGTTGCGGGTTCAGTTCCTGGTCAGGGCACATACTTAGGTTTGATCCCAGTTGGGGCAATTACAAGAGGCAACCAATTGATGTTTCTGTCTCACATCGATAATTCTCTTCCTTTCTCTCTCTCTCTGAAATCAATAAACATGTCCTCTGGTGAGGATTAAAAACAAAAAAAAGAATCAGTATGTAAGTAGAAAATACATTTTCTCTACCCTGTTCTGTGCAAGACAGGGAGACATGGACTATGCTTATAATTTAATTTAGCATTCTATGTAGAGCCTGCTTTTATTGGTAATTTGTACTTAAATACTTGGCAGTAGTTTGGAAATCAGTGACTGCAGATGGTTTGGGAAATTAATTGTGTAATTAAATGAGCAAAATAAAACCTTAATAATTTGATTATAGTGATATTATCCAAGCATACTTGGGGGCCTAATGAATATTCTTAAAACTTCTTACATACTATCCTAAATAAAAAAGATGGGGTCTGAAAGCTAAGCATTCATCCAGTGACTCACCAGTGTTCTAAATTCAGCTAGGTGTAGCCTTCTCAGTTTCCCTGATTTTTTTTTTTCTTTCTGATTTCATTTATATTTTATTGTTCAGGAGATTTTGTTTCCATAAGCAATCCTGAGGGCAATTTTAAAATAGCCCAGTTCCAAGAATTAGAAGATCTCTTTTTATTGGCAGCTGGAACAGGCTTCACACCAATGGTTAAAATACTGAATTATGCTTTGACCAATATATCCAGTCTCAGGTATGTAATTTTATCTTTAATTACTATCCTTTATGAGGCTATTAGATTAGTACAAGGTATTCTAAGTTGTTTAATTCCTCACTGCACCTTAATAGATATGTTCTCATTCTCTCATTCATTTCTTAACTCTGCTTCCTCAAGTCCTAGCTATATTATAAACACAATTCTTTTACATACATATATATTGTATATATATCAATCAATATATATATATATATATATATATATATATATATATTTTTTTTTTTTTACAGAGAGGGATAGAGAGTTAGAAACATCGATGAGAGAAACATCCATCAACTGCCTCTTGCACACCCCCCATTGGGATTGTGCCTGCAACCAAGATACATGCCCTTGACTGGAATCGAACCTGGGACCTTTCAGTCCTCAGGCCAACGCTCTATCCACTAAGCCAAACTGGTTTTGGCTAAACACAATTTTTTTATTTTGTTGCTTTTAATTACCTCATTGCTCTAAAAAACATTTTTGCTAGTTTACTTTTAGATCAATTCATGCATATTTTAAATGTAATTGAAAAAGTTCTGAGTTGTTGCGTTTTTTTTTTTTTTTTTTTAAGGAAGGTGAAGCTGATGTTCTTCAATAAAACAGAAGATGATATAATTTGGAGAAGTCAATTGGAGAAATTAGCATTTAAAGATAAAAGGTATTAAATTGGTACTAACTCTACATTTAAATATTCATACATGTATAGTCAGTCTTGGCAACATTTCCTTTGGGTGGAATTTTTAATTGACTAGGAAGCTTCGTCAAAGCAACAAAAGCTAATCAATAATTTTCTAAATGTAAATAATGTTACTACCCTCCCCTCAAAGAAATAGTTTGCTAAGATCAATGTGACATCATATATGTATCAATATATGGGTTTTATGTTTATATTATGTTATCTATATATTGGGTTTCAGTGTAGCCAGTTTGGTAATTCAAGATTTAAATAAATTTGGTGGATAGATTATGCAAAACTAAACACGTTTCTTTACTGCCTTTAATATGCTCATGTCCATAGTGACTTTCCATTGTTTACAAGCTTCTCTTTGTGTTTATTGACATTAGCATTTGCTGATAGCTGTATCATCAGTGGTCCTCAGGGCAGGCAATAGAAAAAGTTTGAGATGGGCTGAACTTAGAGGTAGTATGAGGCAGCAAGGATAACAAAGTGAAAATTGTTTCACTGGAAAAAGTGCCCTAGCACAGGCCCCTGAGATAAGATAATTTAAATGGATGTATGCCCATTTCCACTAAGAAATCTGAAAGCAGTGGGAAATTCTAAATAAACTTTTTAGAAGAAGAGTGAATTGGATGATAACCTAACATAATCTCTGTACTTATCAAAAGCTATTTCTCATAATTTCAGGACTGTGTAAGAGTAAACATGAAGTAAATATGGTATAGATCATTATAGGCTTTATAAAATGAAAGACCTCACAAACTCAGCTGTTTCTCTGGGAGCTCCAGGTTCTTCTGAATATTTGCTGAATATTGTTAATAAGATAATACTGAGGTCTTTTCTAGTGTTTTTTTTCCTTCCCATTGTTTCCCATCCTCCTTGTTTTCTTTTAATAAATTACTTCCACAATAAAGGATGACCTGAACTTATTTACCCTTGAAATATTTACTCTTCTTACATAGTCAAGACATAAACCTAAGAATATTTACAATATGTAGGTAATTGTATGGCAATTGGAACATGATTTAGAAAAAAAATACAAAGTCCTATGTTTATAAGTGTCTTTTACACTAATTTTCAAAGTGGAGAATTGGAAGTAGCACTTATTGAAAACCCTAAAGACCTAAATTCTAGGTTTTTATTCTACCTTTACTAGGTTGAAACTTTATTCAAAAATTACTTAGTTCTGCCGAGACCGGTTTGGCTCAATGGATAGAGCGTCGGCTTGGGGACTGAGGGACCCGGGTTCGATTCCGGTCAAGGGCATGTACCTTGGCTGCGGGCATATCCCCAGTAGGGGGTGTGCAAGAGGCAGCTGATCGATGACTCTCTCTCATCGATGTTTCTGGCTCTCTATCTCTCTCCCTTCCTCTCTGTACAAAATCAATAAAATATATTTTAAAAAAAATTACTTAGTTCTGTGGGCCTGTTTCTTTGGCTTCAAATAAAACGATATCTTTATTACATCGTAAGGCTATTGTGAGTATTAGAAAGGGTGACTGCTTTGGAAACTGTGACGCCTACCTCAGATACTTTGAATTGTGATGGAGGACCGCTATACAAGTGTTTCGTTTCTGTATTATCCGAGTTCCTGTTTTCCTAAACATTTAAAATTATTTAAACACACATAAATAGGCTTTTTTTTTTTTTTAAGTATTTTTGGCTGTGTTCGTATATTCTTTAAGACAGTTCCGTTATAAAAGAAAAGGAGATCAGAGCTCGTGGAAGAAGTGGCTTCTGAACTGGGCTTTGGGAAATGGCATTTTGTGAACAGAAAAAGAAATTTGGGTTGTAGGATTCCATGAGCAAAAAAAATGAGGGCCAGGATGTTCAGGGCATTTTAGCACAAGAGCAGAGTCCAGTTTTGTTGAAGTAAATACAGTCCATGAAGGAGAACAGTGAAATAACTAAAAATAAAACCATAAACTTTATGTGGAATCTTAGTGGTGATGGCTTCTAATCCTCCTGCCTTACAATTGAAGAAACAGGCTGGGCAACAATCAGGTGATGGGAGACCTTGAGTATAATTTATACATTAAATAACTTTATATTAGATGGATATGAGAAGGCCCAGCCACACTGGGCAGCTCACCTCTTCATTACTGACAGGCTCTGTAAACAATGGCCCACTGAGCTTCTGTACTCTGCTGTCAGCATTGGGATGTGTGATTTGTTATTCCCCTTTAAGACAACAGAAGCCAGTGATCGCAGTAAATCAAATAATGTGTCTTAACCCTTCCCTTCCCCTCCTACCCCCCTCTCCCCACCTGTGATAATCACAGATATGTGGGCCTCTAGTCTGGACTCTTCTGCCACTCTCTGTTCTTCCCAGATGCCCCTCATATGGCGTGTTTCATAGAATGTTCATGTGTTCTCCTTTCAGGGCTCTGTCATTAAAAAATGCACACACACACACACACACACACAAAACAAAACAAACAAACAAAAAAACAACCTGAAAATAAGTAAATCTTCAAGATTTACTCTGAACTTAGCATATTTAAGGCTTTGAGAAATTCTAAATAAGTCTTTTTAACTTTTTCTTCTTTAAAACCCACCATCCCAAATTTATTTTATAGTTGGACTTTTTTCATGGAATACCACTAACATCTTGAGGAATACTAGTGTTTAATAGATTCATTTTGAGAAATGTTTCCACAATATGTGCATTTTGTATAATTTTAACTCTTAGCTGTTCATGTAAGATGTTTTTCCCTGGAGCAAAATACCACGTTTTCCTGCTCTTTCTAGTGTTTTTCTTTAGCTGTTGAAACCAGAAAAGGCGGAGGCCCCAAATACTATGAAATCCTCTTCTGTGGGCAGTGACAAACCACTGAAGCTGAGAAAGCAAAGACAGTGTAAGATAGGGTCTGGGTATTAAGGAGAACTGCTGGCAGTGGTGTGTCAGGAGGATTAAGGCTAAGGGTGTTAGAGCAGGATTTTAGACAAGAGATACAAGGCCAGTATTTGGAGCTGTCGAACCAAAAGTGGAATGTACGGGACATACTCAAGGAAAACGACAGGGGTATGTTTTTAAAGCTGATTGGCTAGAGGAGAATTGTTGGATGATGGCAGGCTCTGTCCATGTGCCCTCAGGCCTCAGGCTGTAATGGCGCTAGGCAGTAAGTTGTCCTTCACTCAGACACTTCAGGAGAGGTGACTGAGTCCACAGGAACCATCTGCATCTTGATGTGGTATAAGAAATCCTTCATTAAAGTATTCTTGAGTCTTAACTTGTGATGGCACCTGCTCCAGTTAAGCTCTTTTCTAGTCATGAGAAGGAAGAGATAAGCAGGAGGGCAGGCTTTTAAAAGTATCCTTAAAAGTTGCATTTATGCCCCTCTTCACTCTTACTATGGAGTTAAGTGATATCCCAAGAGACCATTATGCTAATAAATACAAATGCATGAGAAGTGTGCACCATCTTTATAAAGAGCTTGGGTACTTGTCACTCTTTAGCAGAAGCATGCAGGAAGTATGCCACTGACTAGCCTTTTTTTCTTCTTTAAAGTATCTCAGAAAAGGAAAGTTACAATATTTTCAGATGGCAAGAATTGCCAGTATATAAGACGTATGTACCTTACCATTTTTATTCCAAATAATTTTTATTTTTAATTTAACAAGGTGATTGCTATCTTGGTCCCCTCTCCAGTCCTTTAATGCTATTTCCCTGCGTCTAAAAACCAGCAAGGTGGCATTAAATCCTTCTCATGCTTGAAATCTCTGATTTCTTCTTTTGTCTGATCTCTCTCAATTCAGCCAGAGAAAAAATATCTGCTTGTCAGGACTGTGTGATTAGATAGACAGCAATTAGTATAGAGGGTGGAGTAAAAGTAGGTATATGTGAGTATGTGAAACCGTTTATTCTTGCATTATTTATGAATTATTGTATTATTTTCTATATGGACAACTATAAACCTACTTTGCCCCACTCTGTATCTGCTAAAACTAAATGGGAACCTTGAAGATGAGAAAAAAACATAATTCTCTAGAGCTTTTTAAATATAAAATCAGATTAGAAAAAGAGATGATGTAGTATTCGCACCTTGTTGCACAAATGGACAAAGAAAGCCTAGAGGCTGGGGGCTGTGTGAGAGCCGGGCCGGTTCTCTCTCCCCGGCTGGCCCTCTGAGTTGGTCTGTGTGCTTGTGGCAGGCTCCTCACCTCTTGAGAACCTTAACCCACCTGCAGCACAGTGACCTGAGCTGCTGCACCAGCCGCATCCTGTTTCTGTTCTCATATTTGACTCACAAGGCCCCTTAACAAGATAAGCTGTTTAACTTTTTTTAAAGATTAAGATTAATATGTAATTAATTCCTTTTACTCTTGAGAAAATATGTCAGTTACTCACTGGAAAATGTGCAGATGCATTGATCCGATGCTGTTGAGAATGGTAAGAATTACTTGTGTTTTGCTAAAATGGAGCAAAGGGAACAGGCACAGCATACAATTTTGAATCATTTACTCTTCACCAGCCATTTGCTGAACAGGTTACAAAACTGTGGTGGGAAATGGTCTGTAGTCACATTGTAAAACTTGGTTTGATGTTGTTCTTTCCCATTTTAATTCTGAGGGTTGAGGCCCTTGAGACGACAATGGTACGAAGTCAAATAGACTTTTGGTACCCTTTCCTCTCTCTCCCCCTCCCTTAGTGCTTCCCCTGTGTTCACCGCTAGGGAAACAGTGATAGCCAAAGCGAAATGGTCCCTGCTTTTACGGGATTTATGGTCTAGTGGGGAAGGCAGACATTAATAAAATTACCATTTTGGTGACTGAGTATTTAAAACCTGAAGTAAGGTCTATGAAGAAAAGGAAAGGAAAGTATTTCTACAATACATATAGCAAAGGACCCTAAAGGCCACTGTGCTTCCCTGTGGAAATGGTGCTTAGCTGACAACTGAAGAATGGGACATGATAGAAGCATTACAGAAAGAAGCAAGAATGGACGTGTATGGCAGTGAAGACTCAAAGAAGCGACAGTTAGCTGGGAGCTAGGTCTTGATGAGGATGTGGTCATGGGGGGGAGATACAGAGAGAGGTCCCCAGAATAAACCCCAGGTTTCTGGTTGTGCAATCAAGGGGACTTTGGCACCATCCTCAAAGAGAATGTCAGGTGTGGGGCAGAGATTGTAAGATTAGGTTGAGGCCTTTGAGACAGCAACAGTACGAAGTCGAATAGAATGTTGGTTGTAAGGATCTAGAATTCATGAAAGGTTTGAGTCGCAGATTAAAGTGCACATGTCACTGATCAGTGCTCTTTACTTGACTTACACAAGCAGAATATTAATAAGAATAGGTAATTCTTTGAGATCCCTTTCTAATGAGATCAATAAAAGATGCCAAATTACTCCTCTTTTCTGTAGCAAAAGCTAATCCTTAGTAAATATGGGTTTACCTGTATGTTTTTGTTAAATCTTTGTTTATAATCCACTGTAGTGCTTTTCTAGCGAGTGTATCAGTTTTTACATGCTATATCATTTTCAAGAGGAGAAAAAAGATGTTTTAGTGAACTTGAAACATGTTGATCATACGTTAAAATAATGGATTTAAAAAGAAAATGTTTTCTGCCTCTAGATTTGATGTTGAATTTGTTCTCTCACAACCTACTTCTGAATGGAATGGCAAAAAGGGATGTATTTCACCAGGTCTTCTTTCTGAATTTTTGAAAAGAAGTTTAGACAACTCCAAAGTTCTCATCTGCATTTGTGGACCAGCCGCATTTACAGAACAAGGAATGAGGTGAGTAGCAACGTGGTAGAAAAAAGAACCCTTATGTATGAGAAGTGCTTAGCACAGCGACTACATACAGTAAGTACTAAATAAATATTTCTTATTATTTAAATAGCCATTTCTAAGATTTCATTCTCCATTTATAGTGTTTTCCTAGTTAAATTACCCATAAGCAGTATTTCTGCTTTTTTGGTTCAGTGGAGAGAGTAAAGATAGAATGCTGTGGGAATTAACTCCTTACTTTAAAAACTAGTGAAGGAAGGAAGGAAGGAAGGAAGGAAGGAAGGAAGGAAGGAGGGAGGGAGGGAGGGAGGGAGGGAGGGAGGGAGGGAGGGAGGGAGGGAGGGAGGGAGGGAGGGAGGGAGGAAGGAGGGAGGGAGGGAGGAAGGAGGAAGGGAGGGAGGAAGGAAGGAAGGAAGGAAAAAACAAAAAAAACCCAAGCATTATTTTTGTTGCCTTTTCTATATGGGGTGTATTTCAGGGTAACCACATAATAAATGAGACTTTTTCCTTTACAGAGTCCCTTACTTAATAAATGAAGAAAGAATGATAGAAGTAAATATCACAAATTTCAGACCCTAATGAACTACTAATGGATAGATCATAAGTCATGGATAATTGTTAGCATTCCAAAAGAGAGGTAGTCAGGTATTATGTGCTTCCTGATGAGAGAATACTGTCTATGAAGTAGTCTTGTCAAAAAGAATTTGACCTGACCTAGGTTCTAGATCCAATTATTAAGTTACAGGCAATAAGAGGATATAAGTTACAGGCAAAATGAGGACTGTGGGTTACTCGGTGCGTAAAGATCTAATTGCAGTACACACAGAGTGGGAGAGAGATGGAAGGGAATCTTATTAAAAGACTAGAGGCCTGGTGCACCAATTTGTGCACTTGTGGGGTCCCTCAGCTTGTAGGGATCAGGCAAAACCGGCTCTCTGACATCCCCCAAGGGGTCCCAGAATTCGAGAGGGCGCAGGCCATGCCGCGGGACCCCAGTGGTGCACGATTAGGACTGGGGAGAGATCTGGGAGGTTGGACAGCCAGGAGGGACTGCAGGAAGGTTCCAAGGCATGTCTGGCCGGTCTCACTCAGTCCCGATTGGCCAGACTCCAGCAGCAAGCTAACCTACCGGTCAAGAGCATCTGCCCCCTGGTGGTCAATGCATCTCATAGTGAGCGGTTGAGCAGCTTTAGCATATGCTTTGATTGGTTGAATGGACACTTAGCATATTGGGCTTTTATTATATAGGATTTTATCAGCTAATCATAATGAGTAGACTTTAAAAGAATCTTGATTCAAATAAACTTTTAAAAATTATGGCACTTGTGAGACAGTTGGACACTGACTAGATACTTGGTAATATTAAAGAATTATTGTTAATTTTTTAGAAGTGATTATTGTGTTATCTTTTTTACAGTACATGGTAAGTGGGGAAAGTACTATGTTTTTTATGCTAAACTTTGATGTTACTTCTTTATTTTTAAACTCTTCCCCTAAGAGACTTGTGCTTTGTATTTGTTTTTCAGGATGCTGCATGATCTTAACTTTTCCAAAGATGAGATCCATGCTTTTACTGCATCATGAAGAGCTGTCGTCGTCTTTTACTCAACTGTTTTATCAAAATTTGTGATTGCTAAGGGTTTTTTTAAGACAACATTTTTGTATATACTAAGAGGTTAATGAGACTCCAGGCTTGTTTCTTAAATGAAATCAAATATTCCATCACTATGGATAACCTGTTGACTTTATTTTATACCATAACTTATTTTACTACTGCTTTTTGACCCGAAAAGTCAATCATGACAACAAACACATGCAGGTTGTTTGTTATGAGTCACAAGGTTTCTTACTGTTTAAATTGTCTCACTGTTCTATGATGAGCTCCTGTGTTTTATGACACAATAAAGTAAATGATCATTTGGATCATGTTTCTATGCTGTAAAATGTCTTAGCAATACAGACTCAATTTTACATTGCACTGTTAACTCAGGAAATGATCATTTATGTTATTGTTATTAATATTAAAACATGGAATGTTATAACTTATCAAGTGATCAAACAATTTCTCTCTCTCTCTCTCTTTGTGTGTGTGTGTGTGTGTGGCATTGATACAAAGTAGAATAAAAATATAAGTACTTTTTAATCTCTGACCTAAAAATGTATTTGAATGCAACAATATTGGGCCCGTGTCTAAGGGAAATTTTAAAAGGCAACAATAAAAGATCCTGGAGATGCCTCACACTGTCAGCTTACGTCAGGTGTGGTGGAAAATTTAAAAGAACCTTGACTGGTTTTATTCTCAGCCCAAACCAGAGGCATTGGGAAAGAGAACGAAGGTGTCCCATCTGGTCCCATGGCCTAAAATAACCCTTTGGTGCTATGGAATGGGTTGAATTTAATTGTTGCTGAGGCCATCCCGACCATCTGGGAAAGGGAAGAGCACAGCCAGCTGCTTCCACACAGCTGGCCGTCTGCAGGGAGCCCCCCTCAGTTTCATACTGAACACTGACCCTCCTCCCTGCTGCTGTGTGCGCAGCTTCCAATGCCTTCCCAGGTTGGGTTGCAGACAGGCTCTCGAGACAAAGTCTGTGTGTGCTTTCATGAGGAAACTGTTGAATGCAAAGGCGACTGTTGCATAAGCTAATAGATTTTTCAGTCTTGTTTAAGATAGTAATGTTTTCACACAAATAGGAAGACGGGAAGGGTCTCCAATTTCCCTGCAAATGATTTTGGAATAGCTCAATCTTCACTGAATGAGTATGTACCCAAGTGGAACCCAGTATTAATATTTCTCAAATTGCTAACACCAGCTTATGAAACTCCCTGTGAAAAAGTGGCTGGTTGAACACAGTCATCTTTTCCTGTGCCTCCCTCTTCTTTTTTGTATTTTTTTATTGAATTTATTGGGGTGACATTGGTTAATACAATTACATAGGATTCTCTAATACATCATCTGTATATTATAATGTGTGTTCACCATCCAGAGTCTAGTCGTCTTCCATCACCATTTCCCCTCTCTACCACCATTTATCCCTTTCCCTCCATAGCCCCCTTTCCCTCTGGTAAACACCATGCTGTTGTGTGTCTATGAGTGGCCAGTTCTACCCACATCACCATTCGCCCAGGCAGGATCTAGCTGTCCTGGGCCAGCAGCGCCCCTTGCTGACTAACAGGAACATTCTTCTCTAGCTTCACACCTCCCCACTACCTCCTTCTCCTCCTCTAAGAGGGATCATGTACTGTCTGGACACTAACTCCTTCCTTTTTTCTCTCACCTCCAATCCTTTTCTAATCCACCCCATGCAAACAAAATCTCTTACTTCTTATATGTATCTCTTCTTCATTCCTTATTATATTTTAAAGTAAAAGAAAACCCATAAGCATCTTCTGGGTTATCTCTTGCACTCACATGATTTTATCAACCTAACTATAATGATAAAAGGGTACTATGCTAATTAGACCAGACATCCTTCCCAATGAAGCCGAAGCCGGGGTGGAGGGAAGCCAGCCTAGGTCCTGGGTGCTAGAAGGAAACCAGTGCCAACAGCCCCAGGGAAGGAAGGCCTACTCTTGCACAAATTTTGTGCATCAGGCCTCTAGTATATTAATAATTCCCAAACAGAATCAGCTGAGCTTCAGTTTCCAATATCCACTTACCTGCTGGATATCATCTCAATATTTCTTCCACAAGCCTCTCAAACTCAACATGTCCCAAACTAAACTTACGCCATGATCATTTCTCCCCAAGTCTATCCCTCCTCTTAAATTCCATCTCTAGTTCATTGGGACTGCTTTCCACCTAGCCAGCCCTTCTAGACCCATTGGCTATCAGCATCTCCCTCTCCAATCGGATCTCATGCCGGCTGACCATGCCCTCCCTCCACTGGGTTAGTACAGGAGCCTGATGATTGGTTCTCCTGTTGAGGTGTGCTCTCACTGAAACCTACTCTCCATCCCAGGGTGTTCTAGCATGCTTTGGAGAGAAGATCCCCTAAACAGATCCTAGGCTCCCAATATACAGTGGGCCACAGAGGAGTAGAGGTGGTAACTATTGTGCTTGAGCAGTGCGGAAAGGGAACTATATTCAGTCACTTTTGCTTAAGAAATCTGCTTGCTTGCTTCTAAAAAAAAAAAAAAAAAGTCAATGTATTAGTTTTCTATTGCTGCCAGGACAAATGAACACAAACTTAGTGGCTTAAAATAACACCCTGTATTATCTCCCATTTACCTGGCTTAGAAATCGGGGCACAACTGGGCCCAGCTGGGTCCTCTGCTGAAGGCCTCCCAAGGCTGGACCCAGGTTGTCAGCAGGGCTGCGTGCTTCTCTGGAGGCTGTGGGAGGCTGTACTTCCAGGCTCGTCCAGGTGGCTGGTAGAACTCGGTTCCCTGTCGCTGCAGGCTGAGTTCCACTCTTCCTTGCTGGCTGTCAGCCTCAGCCCAGTCTTTGCGGTAAAAGCCACTCACATCCCTTCTCAGGCCGTCTGTGTGCTCCTCCAGCATCAGGTATTCTCACATGCGTCACGGGTCTCTGCCCCTGCTGGAGAAGTCCTCTGCTTGTTGTAAGGCCTCAGGTGATTAGGGGCCTCACGTGATGGGAGTGGGACCACCACATCACCTGGGATGATCTCCAAACTGAAGCCAATAACTTCTCCGCGGCTAAGTCTCTCTTGCCATTTAATATAGCATTGTCAACGTTGTAGGCATTAGGGTGCTGACATCTTGGGGGAGCTGTTCTGCTCGCCACAGTCTGTGAAGAACGGAGAAACCTGTCCAAGGTAAGATAATTGTGTTTTGTCTAGATATCACTACGGGCCCACAATGTGCACCTTAATGTAAATGGGAGCAGTGAGAGGAGCTTTCACACGGCAGAGTACAGGCACACCTCAGATACGGCGGGTTCGCTTCCAGACCACTGTGATAAAGTGAGTCTCGCAATGAAGTGAGTCTATCTTTTTACTGGTAGAGGGTCTTGCCTTCCATTTGCAAGAAATGCAGCGCCTGTGAAGTACAATAAAGCAGATGCAATAAAACAAGGTGTGCCTGTACCAGCTTCATTATGCTGGCCTCGGGTGCACCTACTCTGCCACATGAACTTGACCTAAGCTACTTTGGACCTGTTTTGCTGATAACCACAGGCCCCCAACTTTGGACCAATGAACGAGACCCCGTTTGGTCTGTAATATTTTGAATTGGGGCTAAGCTATTGAAAAGGAAAAGTGAAACCCTGCCTGTCCCAGTCTCTTGCTGTCTCTCTGCTTTGTTTTGTGTATGGGTGTGTGTGTGTGTGTGTGTGTGTGAATAATCTTCACCCTGGGTTGCCAGTTTGGCAGACCTCAAAGCAATGCCAGAGCAACCTATCTAAATGCAAAGATGTGTTTATTTTCTCCGTTAAAGTTCCCTTCTGCAGCCGGATCCCCACTCATGCAATGGAGGCCCTGCGTTGGGTGCAGCACTCCAATACTGAGCCCTAGAGTGAGTCAGTGGTCCCACACCCGGAAAGCAAGCTGAGAGGACCCTGGCTGCTGCCCCCACCCTCCTCCAGCAAGTGCTCGGCTCTTTGAGAGAAGCTTGCTATTGTCCCCATTCCCAACATTCAGGTCCAAGTCTTATGGGGGCCATAATATTTCATTTTTCTTGAATGAAATGATTGAATAGAAATGAAATTGTTGGGTTCTATGGTAACTGTATATTTAACTTTGTTTTAACCCTAATTTATTCCGTGTATATTTCTAGGCCTAATATAAGTATGCATATCTGTTAATCATGCTTTTTGAATATACTATTTTAAACTCTTAAGGAAATACTAAGTTGTTTGTTTTGTTGTGTTTTGTTATTTTTACAAATGGTCCATACCATTTTATACTGTTCCCAGTATTGTAAGAGACTTTCAGTTATTCCACACAAGAGGCCTGATGCATGAAATTCGTGCAAGAGTAGGCCTTCCTTCCCCCTGGCTGCAGGCACTGGCTTCCCTCTGGCACCCGGGACCCAGGATTCCCTTGCAGCCCCCGGTTTGTCTGGAAGGTCGTCCAGAAGGTCATCTGGTTAATTAGCATATTATGCTTTTATTATTACAGATTCTCACCAACTTTGAATTATTAATCTTTTAAATTTTAGTGTTAGTGCTGATTGAGGTTTTAATTTGCATTTGTCTGATGTGTAATGGTATTGAACATATCATCATCATCATCAACATGTGCTTATTGGCTTGGTGTATTATCTTTTGTAGGGTGTCTATTTAAATCTTTTACTATTTTTAAATTGAATTGTTTTTCTCCTTGTTATAGAGTTGTAAGCATCCTTTACATATCCCATACCCAAGTCCTTTATCAGATAGGCTTTATGAATATTTTCTGCTGTGTGACAGTAAATCATATGTGTGCTTTCACAGCTGTTAGTGTGTAAGGCATGAGCAAGCTTAAAGACATACACCAATTTAGATTTGAGCAAAATAAATATTAGGACAGAAACCAACTGTGAAGTTGCCATGTGGATGACAGATCCTAGAAAGAGAACTCTGGCGGCAGACGAGGGGACGTCTGGAGGGGACAAGTCTGGAGGCAGTCAGCCAATGGGATGACAAGGCCCTTTCTACTCTGCTCCTGTGGGGAACCCCGAAATAATGGAAGTCATAACTGTAGCAACGAAGGCAAGTGGGGGACAGACCATCTCCATTGTGTAGCACATACCGTCTGCTGCTTTGTAGCTACAGGAGACTTGGAGGTAAACCTGAAAATGCACTGGTAACTTTTTTTGAATTAAGAGAGCTTGTGTTCTGATTTAGGATTTTCTAATTAGCCGTCTCGGCCCTCGGTGGTGATAGAATAGCAGGGGGAGTGTTTGTTCTGTAGTGTTCGCTGAGGCAGCCTGTGTGAGTTCATTACCATCTATTTCCTCTCATTTAGAACACGCTGGGGAAAGTAGTTGTTTGTGCTCTACAGTTGCTCCTTAAGCACGTCTGAGGAAAAGGTGGCTGACATTTTCAGTAAAACACATTCAGGTGTTTGTTATGCTGAGGATTTCTCACTTTCTGAGCAAGTTGATGTTTTATTTGTATAAGAGTTGTCACAGGCAGTTCTCGGACTTGCCACATTCTTGTGCGGTTTAGAAAAAATCACAGAAATCATTATGCAGCTTGTAGATTTTCATCGTTACCATTCGTATATTAAGTGCGATGTTTTTAAATATAGATAAGTACATTTTAAAATCTTTATTATGGTAAAGCTTTGGTGAGATGGGAATTCTGCACAGTAAACTATGAAAAGAAGGAATACTCTCCCTCTCCCCGTTAAGATGTAGCAAAGGAAATGGAAAGGAAAGGCTCAAAGGCGGGGTTCCCTGTACTTAGCAGGGTTTCAGAAGGAGCACAGCACAGTCAAAAGTAACGGGGAGATGCCGCCTGCTCGCTGGCCCTGGAGCTCTGCCCCTTGAGGTGGGTGATCGAAAGACCTCTGGTCGCCTGGACCCACCAGGCTGGTGTGGGCTGCAGAGGAGAGCCTCAAACTTGGTCCTGGCAGGCGGTGCTCTGTGAGATGGAGAACAATATTCTTGTGATGGTGTTTTCAGCCCTAAAGTTTCTCCTTTTTGTTCTTTTGGCCATAAAATCTTACATATGTTATATATTGTGTTAGATATCTAATCTAATATTTATATAATGCTTTGCAATTGGCAAAGCTACTTCCAGCAACCCCGAAGTGGTTACTGGTTAACGTTTAACCACCAATTTCCACGATGGCCCATGTCAGTGTGAGGTGACCTAACGTGGAGCTGGGAAGAGATGGCACCACTGGCTCTGTCCAGTGGGTAACAGTCTCAGGAGTGGTGTGGACCAGCCACTGCGCATGTTTTCATTAACTCCCTAGACATACTCAGTGAGCTGTTATTTGTTGGAGAGTGGGACTTTTTGAGCACTACTGAGGCCGTGGACTATGCCCCAGACAGAGTTGTCAGTGCTGACACCAGGCCAGGCCTTGACATAGGGTCTCATGGCCCCTTCCCAGCACATAGGCCTTCTTTCTTAGAACACTGTCGGCTTTCTGAAGAACAGAATGACCCTGTGAATAACATGGTTATCAATGGCATGACTCTGACATTGCTTGAAAAAACTGTTTTGTCTTGGGTTGCTTACTCTGCAAAAACAGGATGCGACTAATGTGCTTAAAAAGTGGTCTTGCAAAAAGGGTCGGGGCTGCTCTTTGGTCTCCTTTCGTGGAGAAAGGTAGAGCATTCGCTGGCCGGCTGGCCGGCCAGCCAGCTGGTTTATAAAAGCTCCCTAAATTTTAATTTGGTCTGGACTCCAGTGGTCTTTACTCGTGTTTGCTCCACAACAGTAAGTACTCTCTTTTACAGTGATGGTTTAAAGAAGCTAAGTGAGGCAAAGAAGTGGAGCCAGGACTAGAATTCTGAGGAATTTCTTTAAACACAACACATTGACCGAAACCGGTTTGGCTCAGTAGTAGAGCGTCGATCTGCGGACTGAAAGGTCCCAGATTCGATTCCGGTCAAGGGCATGTACGTTGGTTGCGGGCACATCCCCAGTAGGGGATGTGCACGAGGCAGCTGGTCGATGTTTCTCTCTCATCGACATTTCTAGCTCTCTATCCCTCTCCCTTCCTCTCTGTGAAAAATCAATAAAATATATTTAAAAAATAAAAATAAAAATAAACACAACACATTGCTAGCTTGTATCAGTATGGCAGGTATATTTATAGCACAAAAATGGGCAGATGCTGCAAATGAACTCCCTCTCTGACCCGCGGGGAAGAGTTGTTTCACACAACATCTCTGTTGGCCGCAGTACCTGCCTGCACACTCCCACCCCACTAGCACGGCACTGGCAGAACTCTTTATCCAGAACCTTTCCATCCACGACTTTCAGACTGAAGGTCAAAATGGTGCGGTGGTTATGAAATCCATTTTGTGGGTTGCCGCAATTTTGTGAGTTTTACATTTTTATAAAATGGGACTGAGTAGAAAACACCAGAATGTATCACACATGGTAATTATAACTATTTTCTTTGAGCCTTGTTTTTGTTATATGTGTATGTTTACCTATGTATACAAAACTGTGGTTTGGATTGCAATATAAAATAAATTTCTTACTGTGATATGAAAAAAAAATGTGAAAGAGACTGGACTGCTTTGTCCTTTCATTTATGATTTGAAAAGCCGATTCTGCCATACGTCAGGTTTTCACATGTGAATCTGCCGATGCAGGGGCTCTCTATTCTGTTCCTAGGTCTCTGAATCTGGCCCCGCCCTGTACCACATGGCTTCATTCATCTGGGTTTAGGGAAGTCTGCACGCTGCTAGGATAAGGATTTTTATCCTGAAGTTCTTAAAAATTGTCATATTTATACTTGGTTCTTTTTAATATGACTTTTAAGACAAAGTTGTCAAATTCTATGAACAATATTGTGGGATTGTGACTGAATTACCTCAGTTTTATAGATTATTTGGGTGGGAAATAATAGCTTTATAATATTTGTTCTTCCTATCCTTGAACATGGTATATACATCAGGTCCTCAAATTATGTTATTTCACATCGTTGTTTTGTTATAACATTGATGAAAAGTCATAGGACAGTGGTAGCCAACTGGTGGTCCCTGGACCACTGGTGGTCGTGAGGTCTGAAAGGTTGACGACCCCTGGCCTGGAGGGCCTGAAAGTGGTGGCCTTGTCCTGTGAGGTGAAGGGATTTGTCTGTTGCTTCCGCAGGAGAGGAAGGATGGGGGAGCCAGCAAGATGGCAGACATCTTTGCATCCTAGAGCCCCAAACTTTAATGAAATATGCAAAGTCACAAAATGTCTGGTGAAAGTAGATCCTGCTTTTGTTTACGTTGTGGGGTTTTGTGTATATGTGGCAACTAATCAAAGTGCTATGTTGCCCAACTGGGGTGGCTCAGTGGTTGAGCATCAATCAAAGTATGAAACAGGAGGACACAGTTCAATTCCCAGTAAGGGCACATGCCTGGGTTGTGGGCTCAATCCCAAGTGTGGGGCATGCAGGAGGCAGCCAATCAATGATTCTCTCACATCATTTGTGTATCTATATCTCTCCCCTCTCCCTTCCTCTCTGAAATCTAATTTTAAAAATATATTTTTTAAATGTTCTGTGTTATCCAGGTGGACATGGCAGGACTTGGGCAGCCAGTTGTTTCATTGATAGACAGGCAGCTGGAGAAAATATGAACAAGTGAGCAGTTAGAAATTCTCAAAACCATAGGAGGGCTCTGGATTCTCACTTGCCATGTGCCCTCTGCTGGATGTATGTTTACATAAATATCTGCAGAGTAGGAGCCCCTAGCTAAGGCCTAGCTTACACTTTACTAAATGTATGTGGCTTGACAGTCTACCTTTAATCCTTGTTGGCCCAAGGGAGAGCACTAAAAAAAAAAAAAAAAAAATCTTAAAGAAGGTAGGGCACTTTATATTATACATTGTGAAGGTAACCTTGTAACAACTGCTTATAGGGGAAAATTAAGAAAATATATCAAAATATGAAATCAAGTGGAGTTATAAGTCACTTTCTCCTTTTCCTTTTTCGTAGATTATGTAATATGGTGATATACCTTTAGTTTCACATTTTGAATAAGAACTTATGGAGGCTGCATAATAATGCGAGGAACTGATCATGATAGAATGCTAAGCTGAAGAATTAGAATTAAAGAAGTACTTCATCATGTCTGCAGTGACGTAAAGTAAAAATGTAACATGCAGACAGGTTGTGGAAGGGCTATTAAAAACTGCCACAATTAGATTTTTCTGGGAAGCAGACTCTGAGTCTGAGTTGGATTCAAGGTGTTTGTCAGGTGGCCCTTAGGATCTACACCTGTGGCAGAGGGCCGGCAGAAGCAGGGTGGGTCGAAGGTGAGGTCCAGCTTCCCCATTGGCCCCAATACTCAGTCATTGGAAGTGGGCTGCTCCAGGCAGGGGTCACCTCGGGATAGGCAGGTTGTTGATAATATGCCTGCTAGCTACCAGTTCCTTCCTTGAGGAGGAACCTGAGCCACACGTGCCCATATCCGGGACAAAAACATATATATATGGCTAATATGCAAAGTGTCCCCTCAAGAGTTCCACCAGGAGACAGGGAGTTTGATCACTCACTATGACGTGAGCTGACCACCAGGGGGCAGCACAGAATGAAGGAAGGCCCTGGAAGGCCCCTATTGGCCCTGATCACTGGCCAGGCCTACAAACCCTACCTGTGCATAAATTTTGTGCACCAAGCCTCTAGTTTTGTACCTGCCTTTCTCTTCCTGCTTTCTGGCATTGAAAATGATGGAAGGGTGTGATGCTGGGGTCACACCCGCCATCTAATGAGCATTTGATGAAAAACAAGAGGACAGTAGGGTAACACTAAAGATGGTGAAGCAACAGGATAAATAGTGTGGGTCTTGATGGTCTTGTTGAGAGAGACGCCCAACCATCCTCAGACCATTTATTTCTGGGCTCCTCGTTAAGTAAACAACACGTGTCCATGATTTAAGCTACTCTTATTGGGCTGTGTTACTTGAAGCTAAAAGCATATCTAACTAATATTTAGGGAAGGGAGGATAGATAAAAGAATGGGAGGAAAATAATATGTGAAGTTTACAAGCTGACTTGAGATGTGTAAGTTGGGAGAATTCTGTGAATATGGGAACTTAGCAAATAGAACTTAATGATGAGATCACTTGTGACTGTTACAGACTGAAGCATGGTTTCATGTTCTAAAGACCTCCATGCTCATGATACAAAACAGTAATCCTTCCTTTGCCTCTAAGCTATTTGGAGCAGGTATGTGTGGACAAAAGGATACCAATGAGATTTTTGTTTATTGGTGTTATCCCTGTGTGGCCATTAAAAAACCAAAGAAGCAGCTGAAATTTGTTTGGCTCAGTGGATAGAGCGTTGGCCTTTAGACTGAAGGGTCCTAGGTTTGATTCCAGTCAAGGGCATATACCTTGGTTGCAGGCACATCCCCTATGGGGGGTGCAGGAGGTGGCTGATCGATGTTTCTCTCCCTTCTATCCCTCTCCTTTCCTCTCTGTAAAAAAATTCAATAAAATATATTTAAAAACACACAACACACACAAAAGCACAATAGGACGATAAGAGCACATATATAAAACCTTAATTAATAAAGAAAAAAATAAATTTAAAAAAGAAGCAACCCTTTATTTTTATTATTATTTATTTATTTATTTATTTATTTATTTATTTTTAGCAAAACCCTTTATTCAGCATACTGAGACACTGAGATTTCCAGAATTTGTTAAGAAAACTTCCATCCTGACAATTTCCATTATTACCTGAAATTCTAAGTGTAAGATACTTCTCCTTTCATCATTCAGCGGCATGATCCCCGTGGAGCTGCGAGAAGCGCTTTAGTCCTCACTCTTAGGAGAGGGAGGTGTGTGCACATGGCCTGCCCCGTGTCTGGCTGTGGACCAGGAGGGAAGAAAGTGAGGAACTAGGAGTGAAAATCACTTGCCAGAACTCTCCCAGCAAATGAGACATTAAACGTCATTACAGGAAGATATGTCCTGGAGGAAGTCTATCGGAATAGACTCAAGTGCTCCCCAAATTTTTATTCTTCCCCCTAACTCCCTCTAACTGCTGCTGCTTCTCAGAGGTAAATTTCAAGCTTTTACACGGCCACATATCAAAGGATGTGAAAGCTCCCTGATCATTATTTTAGATGAGCTTCAAGAACTGGAGAGCTTTGAATTGGGACATTATGGAAAATAGCCCTGAGTGTCTGGGCGGGCTTTTAAGGACAGAGTGAATGCGTTTGCAGAGGCCGCGGATGCCGGGTGAAGCCCCCCTCCCCTGCCCCCGCTCACCTGCCCACAGGCCTTCATGTCCGTTTTGGAGAGGGCAGTTCGTTAGCAAGAGGCTCCCCCAGGTGGGGGACATCATTTTGCTTCTAGTTATACCCTCAGCTCTGTTTTGTTCTGGCTGTTAGCTCTATGTGGACGACTGCACCCTTGTCCCAGTGAGATGATTTCTGGGTTCACAGCTGAGGTCCGTGGGGTCAGAGGTCAGCTGCCTGCTGGAGTCTGCTTCTCCCCCGAGAGTCAACACCCTGCCGCTCAGACATCGGGCACATCTTCTCGGGCCGGTCTTTCGGCTGCTTGTAGGGTTTTGTGTTTACCTTTGCCCCACTGAGTGCCCTGCAATGAAGCTCACACACATGACACACGTCACACCCACCTGGCTCTGCTCTAAGGATCCGCCTGTGGCTTTACCTCAGTGCATCAGGCAAACCCAGAACCACGGGGAGGGCGGTGGGGCGGCTGGGAAGTCAGCGCTACTCAGTCTCACTGTGGCCTGAGCGCTTCTATGCTCGCACAGGCCTGCTCTCGCCTCGGTCTTCACGCTTCCTTCGAGTCCCACGGCTCATCAGAGATGCCTCAGAAGTGCCCAGCTTCACACACCAGTGAAGCAAGCACCGCCTCTGCCTTCAGGGTGCCTACAGGCACTGAGTCAGACGAGGTGATCAGAGCAGAGAAAAAGGCCTGCACCCCACTACCATGCCAACCTTTAACGGATGGATCAAATGCATCCTAGATGGGGAGTGAGTTTTTAACCCCAAGCCAGAGACCTTGGCATAGGAGGGACAATTTTAATCTGGTTTGAGAAAGAATAATAGTTGGCAGAGATAAAGTGAAGCAAAGCTATAAAACACCTCCACTGCACCCCATATCACAAACTATTCTTAGAGTTCTCTTTTTATTCTAAACTAGAGGCTGGGTGCATGAAATTTGTGCATGGGTAGGGTCTCTAGGCCTGGCCAGGAATCAGGGCTGAAATGTGGGGTGACCAGCAGGGCGATTGGGGGCCTTGCTGGCACCTGCCTTGGAAATCCTAGCACTGCCCGCTCATTGGCCCTGGCCCCCTGCTCCCCCAGCCCCAGCCCCCGCTGCTGCTTGTCAGCTGGCCCCACCCCCTGCCACTGGTTGCCTCCCTCTGCAGGGTGATCAGCAAGGAAATCAGGCGGGGAAGAGGAGGTGGCTGCTGGTACCCCCTCTATGTTGTTTTGTGATTTTTTGAACCAGGACATAATACTAAAGGCCATAAAAATCAATTTCTCTTTATTTTGCAGTGTTTTTCTGATCAAAGCCTTATTTTTAGGGTTTCACTTTTAATATTTCTGGTGTATTTATTATAGGTTAAATTTTCTTCGTTATCCGAACACCTGAAGTTTGTTTCCACACCATTGGCTTCTCCTCCAGGGGCCCTGTTGACTTTGCCTCTGTGCTGTAGCCCAGAATTCTGCATTATTACTGCCAAGAGGCTAGAATGGATGTCACAAAATCTCCGAGCAGCTGCAACAAAGACGCTTGGGTCTTAGGAGGCCTTGATTTTTTTTTTTTAACGATGTCAGATGATCATGAATAAATTTTGAGCCGGGCTAATCTCTTGAGCTCATTAACTAGTTTTGGAATTTGCTGAAGAAAGCTCATAAAATTACTTTTCAGAAAACTACCTCCTGTATATACATATTGCCTGGATCTGTGATACATCATACATCACGGGAAGGTTTGTGTCAGGGCTAGAGAAGGACACGGAAAGTTCCCTCTCCCTAGAGGGGGAGAAGGAGATAAAGTTGATCTTATCCAAATGAATAGATATTCTATGTCGTGTTTTTTGTTTGTTTTTCTCATTCAACTTCAAAAGTGGGAAGAGGAGCTTGATGGTGAGCATGCTAAGCCTGAATTGGAGGGAGGGTGCCTTCTTGCAGGATTCTTTGGTTCTGGGAAGTCCAAACTGAGTAATGGATCATGAGTAGACCAAATGGAAAGGAAAAACAAATGGAGAATCATTCTTAAAAAGTAATTGCATTTCTGTGACCAGATGAAACAGTGGTCTCTTTAATTATCAGGAATGCTTTAGGCACCAATCAGGCCTGACTGCTTCGGGGGCCTCTTTTTGTCTTTGTTTTTAATTTTTTTTTCCTTTGAAAGGTTTTAACTTCTTGAGGTACAATCAGCATAGAATACACTGTGTGTATTTAAAGTATATAATGTGATACGTTTGGGCACCTGTATACAGCTGTGAAACCATCACTGCAATCAAGACAATGGACAGGGCACTACCAGCCAAAATTTCCCTGTGAACCTGTGCATTCATAGCCTTCCGTAATCACAGCCTCCCTGTCCATCCCCAGGCAAACCACTGATCAGCTGTCACTATTGACTTGCATTTTCTAGAATTTTCTAAAAGTAGAATCATATACAATGTATACTTTTTGTCTGTCACTCAACAGATTTATTTTGAAGTTGAATCCATGTTGTTGTGTGTATCCATGATGTTGTGTGTATTGCCCTTCTTATTACTGAGAAGTATTCCATTGCATGAATATACCAAGGTTGTTTATCCATTCATCTATAGATGGACTTTTGGGTCATTTCTGGTTTGCAGCCATTTTGAATAAAGCTGCTGTGTTTAATGTTTTGAGGAACCTCCACCATTTTACATGCCCACCAGCAGAGCATGAGAGGAGCATTTGAAGGGCCTTTACATAACTGAGGCCTGCCTTCCTTTATCTAATACCAAAATTCAACAGTGGTAGTTTCTTCAAGATGAGCTGTATTGTGGAATCTGAAATGATATCAATGAACTTCTTATACTTCGTAACATTAAAAGCCACTAGTCTACCTTGCACTTTAAATGGTTCCTTTACTCATGCATATTTCTACCAAAGCACACATTGGTAATTAGTTCTCCAAGTTGTGCAGATTTTCCAAAGGTTGATATCTAAAAATTATACAATATAAAAAAATCACATTTATTAAAAGCTTCATCAATCTCATAAAAATATCTTGAAGTGTTAAGAAGCTGTCAAACCCACATTAGGATACAAGTTTTTCAAAATTCTAATCTCCTAAAGTTAAAACTTAATAAAAAATGACTGTTGATCATGCATAAATTTTGAGTCAGGCTAATATTAATAATGCATAATATTTGAATTAAATATAAAATTAGAAGAAAAAAAAAAGTCAGTCCTCGCAGTGACAGGTGACTTTGTTAATTTTCCAAAAAATATCTGCAAAATAAACTTGTCTGAATAACCATAGTTTGTATGTCTCTTGTTATTTCAAAGTATAAATGGTTTATAAATTAAGCAGCTAGCTCAATTTGTAATTTCAAGTGCTTTTCCTTGAAACTACTGTCTTCCTTAGTACACAGCAGAATGTATACTGTATACTAACCATTTTGTCACACTCACTGTGTTTCTGCATTCTTAATTGGCCTTTTATTTTTTTCTGTCCGCATGTAAGGTTGATACCCTCCCTGATGCAGAGCAATTACCTTAACTTATAATATATTAAGGCACCAGGAGTTTTACCCACCATTGCTTTGGTGTCTGCAGTAAAATGTCAATACATTTGTCCCAAGGATAAACCATAAGATTCAAAAAAGTTGCTCGACACCTTGACTATTTCAGTGCCACTGTGGTTTGTTGCCGACAGTCATGTAACAGAACCTCTTTGTGCTTACTGGTGCTGATACCTGATGAAAGCAGGCAAAAAGCATGTCCAGCCATCAGTCCACTTGGAAGGCAGGAGCACAAATCTGCAGAAGAGAGGTTAACGCAGTGTTCATGTGTGCAGCTACATATTTTGTTGTTGTTAATCCTTACTGGAAGATATTTTTTTCCGTTGATTTTTAGAGATTGGAAGGGAAGACGGGGGAGAGGCGGGGAAGGGTGTTAGAGGAGGTTGGGGGGAGGTAGTGCCATTCAGAGGCCAGGCACTCGTCCTCATTAGAGCCCTGATCTGCCAGCCCTGGAGAAAGTATCCCATCTCTTACTCTCCATCTCTCCCTAGTCGGCATCGCCAAAACCTTCCGTAAGCTTCCAAGATCTCTGCTGATCCCGGTTTAATCACATTTTACTCCGCAACCTTTGTTTCTTCCAGAGCTGCCACCTCACTCTTACACCGTGCCATATTTAAGTCTCACGGCAGAATGAGCAGCAGCGTAGGCGGCAAGGTTAATGCTCACTAGTAAGAGAGCAGATCAAATAGTATTTCCAGACTCCAGAGGTCAGTCTCTGCTGAACCCATCATTTCTATCCTTTTAGTGTGTTTGCTGTGAGAGCAATCATATGGGAGGTGGGGGGAATGACCTGGAACAGTAAGCAATAGATTGGGAGGAAACAAGGAAAATCATTAAAAATAAATCTGTGGAAGGTATATTCATTGCCCTAAAATAAATTGCTTGAACCTACAAAATGTAAAGTTAAATTGTACTGAATATGGCTGCTTAGTCATCTGAAAATACTTTGGAACAGTTGGGATATGTATTAGGGTTTTTCAGAGAAATAGAGCCAACAGGAGATATATAGATAGGTCAATAGATGGATAGACATAGTTAAATATATGTTTATAAGCACATGTAAATAATATATATTTATTTCTTTATAACTCTATTTTGCACATGTGTCAAACACAAGGCCCGCGGGCCAAATCTGTCCCGCCAGGCCTTGCAATGTGGCCCGCACCGCGCTGTCATCACTGCACTCCGCTGCGTTTCCATCACAATGACAGTTTATGACTGTTCAGTAAACCATTCGGCCCTCGATTTAGGCTGGATTTTAGATTTTGGCCCCTTCTCTGATTGAGTTCGACACCCCTACTATTATGTATGGAGGGAGAGAGGTGAAGAGAGAGAGAGAGAGAGAGAGAGAGAGAGAGAGAGAGAGAGAGAGAGAGAGAGAGAGAGAGAGAACAAGCGCTTATCTCCAAGTAAGTGGCTCTGTCCAGTGAGTGGCATAGTTCCCTTTGGGTGGGAGCTGAGAGTTGGTGAGCCTCTTCTGGGTGGGAAGGCACCACCAACCGTTTCAGTGAACAACGGTGCCCTTCACTGCTCACCCCTCCTCTCCTGCCTCCTTTCTCACCACTAGAGTGTTTTAGTGGGAACACTGGCCCCTTTGTGGGCCTGGCCTCACTGCCTCTACACAGACCACCAACTCCATCACCCACCTGTGCCCACTCCTCTTACCCACCCATGCCCATTTTGAAAGAGATTCCATCAGCTTGATAATGTCAACTTCAATTCTTCCTCCAGGAATCCTGTTACGACTCCTTAAGGCTGAGTGAGGGATTCTTTCTCTACTTCTCGTCCATAGCAACCTTTGTTCATTTCTAGGGTGGCATTTATTGTCATGCACCTTCATTGTTGGTTGATTTAACTGTGCACATTAAACTAGGAGCTTCCTGATGGAAAAATAAACTCCACTATATCGAGGGATGAAAGAATCAGCCCAGTGAGCTCAGAGGACATCAGAAATTCTGAGTTACCAAAGGGATCACATTGGTGAATGGCAATAAAGACATATATGAACCAACTCTTCCATAGCATTTGAGTGCTTGCAGATAGGGAAATCCTGCCGTTTGTGTGGGTCATGGCTACATGTGAGTAGGACCTCATCAGCTAGACAAAATGCCAGATACTAAAAAAGCTCCGGCCATGGATTGTGGCTTATAAATTATATATTCATTGCTTCCCTACTTTCTTCTTTCCTGACAGCCATGCTGTAATGTAGCATTTGTGATGAGTTCTGCTATGAATCACAGCATAAAAAAAGAAAATCCTTTTCCTTTGCCTCTAAGATTTCATAGAAATTCATTATGCAACAAAAACATTAATATTCTCTGAAAAGCTTTCTCTAGAACATAGCTTTTAGAGATTTCCAAATAGCTCAGAAGAAGGGTTTCAAAACGTCTCCTGTAAAGAACAACTCGAATCTAGCCCTTCTCAGAGGAAATGCCAGTCTTGATTTTTCTTGGCTTAATTTCATTCCAAGAATAGTACATTTCCTTCTTCCTCCTCTCAACCTTTGCTCCCTAGTCCCAGGAAGAAAAGGAGATGTACTAAAGCATCCACAGTGAGTAGATAAAAAAGGTAAGGGCAGAAGTATTGAGGACTGGGAATAAAAATACATTAGAAATGGTAGGCAAACTAGAAATTCATTCTTTTAAAATGCCAATAAAAGCTTTGAAATGACTGATGAGAGAGAGAGAGAGAGAGAGAGAGAGAGAGAGAGAGAGAGAGAGAGAGAGAATTAGTAAATAATAGAAATGGGAAAATGGCCTTAACTACAGATAGATGAGAAACAAGAAAATACTTTGAACAAAATTTTCTAGTGAATGAGGAGAGTTCGATGAAACAAACCCTTTTCTGGGTAAATATTGATATGTTGGTAAAACTGACTCAGAAAAGAAAAAAAAAATATCACAGAATCCTTGCTATGGTCTAAATTTTGTGCCCCCCACCCCATACCCCAGCCCCCAAAATCCATGCAGTGCGTTGAAATTGTAAGCCTTAAAGGTAATGGTGTTAGAGGATGGGGCCTTTGGGAGATGCTCACCCCACGAGAGTGGAGGCCTCGGGGCGGGGGCGGTGCTGCTATAGAAAAGGCCCAGAGACACCTGCAGCCCCTCGGCCCTGTCAGGACACAGCATGAAGGAGCCTCCTGTGAACCAGGAAGCGGCCCTTCACCTATCTCAGCAGATGCAGACAAAACATTTTAAAAATTGATGATTTAGAAAACAAAGCACCTTTATTTGCAAACCTGAGCAGATGAAAATTGACTCAACCTAATAAAAATTTTAATGCAGCTGAAACTGGTTTGGTTCAGTGCATAGAGCGTTGGCCTGCGAACTGAAGGGTCCCAGGTTCGATTCTGGTCAAGGGCATGTACGTTGGTTGCAGGCACATCCTCAGTAGGGGGTGTGCAAGAGGGAGCTGATCGATGATTCTCTTTCATCGATGTTTCTGGCTCTCTAGCTCTCTCTCTTCCTCTCTCTGTAAAAAAATCAATAAAATATATTTAAAAAAAATTTAATGCAACAGTAAAATCATACTTAATGTAGAGAACAGAATTTTAAAATTTGATAAAATTAACACATAAAACTGTTTAAAATGCTTTTCAAACTAAACTAAAAAGGGACTTTTTAAAAAAATTATTTATTTATTTATTTATTTATTTATTTTAAATATATTTTATTGATTTTTTTTTGCCCCCCTCCCTCCCTTCCACACAGACCCTCCCTCCCCAGAGTTTTATGTCCATTGGTTGTACTTATATGCATGTATACAAGTCCTTCGGTTGATCTATTATCACCCCCAGATCTTCCTCCCCTCTCCACTGTAATTTGACAGTCTGCTTGTTGCTTTATGTCTCTATATCTATCTTTTGGTTCATCGGTTTATAATGTTCTTTATTATCCATAAATGAGTGAGGTCATGTGGTGTTTCTCTTTCATTGATTGGCTTATTTCACTCAGCATGATGTTCTCCAATTCCATCCAGGTTGCTGCAAATGATGAGAATTCCTTCTTTTTTATGGCAGCATAGTATTCCATTGTGTAGATGTACCATAGTTTTTGGATCCAATTATCTGCTGACGGGCACCTAGGCTGTTTCCAAATTCTGGCTATTGTAGATTGTGCTGCTATGAACATAGGGGTGCATATATACTTTCTGATTGGTGTTTCTACTTTCTTGGGATATATTCCTAGGAGTGGGATTACTGGGTCAAATGGGAGTTCCATTTTCAGTTTTTTGAGGAAACTCCACACTGTTCTCCACAATGGTTGCACCAGTCTGCATTCCCACCAGCAGTGCACAGGGGTTCCTTTTTCTCCACAACCTCGCCAACACTTGTCGTTTGTTGATTTGTTGATGTTGGCCATTCTGACAGGTGTGAGATGGTACTGCATTGTTGTTTAAAAAGGGACTTCTTTAATCTAATAACATTTGTTAAACTAAAGCAAACTAACTATTTAATGGTGAAACATTGGAAGCATTCCTTTAAAGTGATAAGGACTTTGCACTATTACTCTTTTATGGAGGGAGGAGGGCGTCAGCTTCCAGTACAGGAAGAAAGGGGAATTATAGATGTAAGAATTTCAAAGTAAGAAACAAAACCATCATTATTCACAGATAGTGTTCATTATCTAAATAGAAAGTTGAGCCAAAACCCGTTTGGCTCAGTGGATAGAGCATCGGCCTGCAGACTGAAAGGTCCCAGGTTTGATTCCTGTCAAGGGCATGTGCCTTGGTTGCGGGCACATCCCCACTGGGGGGGGGGGAGGGTTGCTAGAGGCAGCTGATCGATGATTCTCTCTCATCGATGTTTCTAACTCTCTATCCCTCTCTCTTGCTCTCTGTAAAAAATCAATAAAATATATTTTAAAAAAAGTTGAGGAGAAAAATATAATAGAACAATTATTATAATACAATAGCAACAAAATACAAGGTACTAAAATGGATGAAATGAAAATGCACATATTTTTATGAAGGGAATTATAAAACTTTATTGAAAGATATTAAAGAAATTCCATAGAAGTTGAGATATAGTAAGTTTTTGAGATACAGTAAGTCCTAACACTATGACTTTAAGCAAATGATTTATAGAGTAACAAAACCAATCTTACTATAGCTAGTGGTTGGCAAACTCATTAGCCAACAGAGCCAAATATCAACAGTACAGCGATTGAAATTTCTTTTGAGAGCCAAATATTTTAAACTTGAACTTCTTCTAATGCCACTTCTTCAAAATAGACTCGCCCAGGCCGTGGTATTTTGTGGAAGAGCCACATGTGGCTCGTGAGCCGCAGTTTGCCAACCACGGCTATAGGCTAATTGACTTAAGAAATATCCTATGCGGTGGAGCTTCTATCCCAAAGCAGCTGATTCTAACGCAGTTGATGTTCTCATCAAGGACAGGTCTTGCCCTACCAGGAGCTCTCTGTTTTTCCAAGACAGAGGATAGAAAAACTTTCTTCGACGTCTGCATTCAAGTCCGAGGGAGAAGAAATAGGTCCGAGGGGAAATGAGAATAGAAGGAAGATGATGCGGGGAGAGAGGGCAGCTGGTAGAGCATCTGTCATGAAATTCCTGCGTGGCCGGGGAGGGCAGAGGAAGGACTGGTGTGGAGCATCAAGACAAAGACGTGTCTGCACCCCTCAGTAGCCAGTGAAACTGCAGGAGAGGCGGAGAAGTAAAAGGTGACACCGCACTGAAGAAGCTGGGACAAAGAAAAGGTGCCTCATCTTGAGAAGAAACAAGAAACTCCGAAAAGAAGGCCAGTCTGGAGGGGGCGGAGATGAATTTTAACCCACACAGGTAAGGCTCCAGCTGGGTTTGCTTATGAATGGACTTAGAGTGCGGGTGACCAGGGCTCTGGGGTGTTACAGGCTGTCCATAGAAGAACCATAGAATGACACTATCACCAGCACTTCTGTCCAAAGAGACAGGAGATTCATAGGAAGAGGTGGGATGAACCAAAAAATATCTGTGGTAGGGGTCAGGTGATGGAGTGGTGTGGGGAAATGGATTAGTGGAGCAAATAAGAGCTTGCATCTGTGAATTCGAGAGTGTCCACAATTAGGGCTTTTCTTTTCTTGTTATTTTGCCTGTCTGAGTGTTGGGGTTATTTTGTAAAAGAGAAGGCATCACGCTGGGGATGAAAAAACGATTTTTTGCCACTTGCTGCTTTAACTCTGTTACCATGGCAACTGATGGTCTCGGCCAGGAGGGAGAAATTTACTGCAGAGAGACCCCACATTAGACTGTTGTGATTTTGAAGGGAAATATTTACAGCTCTGTCTGTTGACATTGTGAAGCATGGTCCATTCAACGTGCTTTCTGGGATTTTTAAAGAGCTTATTCATTATTGACTCTAAATAATGTCACCGTTTCTGACTAGTTAACCAGGAGCAAACCCCAGCAGGGTGGAAATGTATATATATATCTCCTCTCTTGGATGGAGTGTGTTTAACTTTTTCTCTCTGTTCTGTCAGTAATGAAATTCATTGATCTCCTCAGGCATTGGTGAGAAATGGGCATTTCAGTGAAGGCTTGGTGGGGAAGCTGGTTTATGCCACAGAGCTCAGAGTCTTTCACCTGCTCCCTACTGGGGACACGTTTCCCTCTTATCCTTCATTGTAGCCTGCCACACAGTCCCCCCTCTCCTACCTTCGTCCAGCCCTTCCTTCCTCCACATCTCCACTCCAAGGCAGACCCAAAGGATAGTGCACACTCCTCCAGCTGGGCCTCCTCACACCCATCTATTAAAACCATCTTTTAAGGAAGTGAGATGTCATCTATAATAATCTATAATAATAAAAGCATAATAGGCTAAGTAGACCGAACAGCCGAATCACATTCTAGGTGTTATTCCGGACATCCTTCTGGACAAAGCAGCTGCAGCGGGGACCAAGGCAGAGGCGGTTAGGGGCAGGCAGATGAGTGGTTAGGGATAATCAGGCAGGCAGGCAGGTGAGTGCTTAGGGGCCATTAGGCAGGCCAGCAGTTAGGAGCCAGTTGTGAGAGGGATATCCACCAAGGGACATCCCCTGAAGGGTTCCAGATGCAAGAGGGTGCAGGCTGGGCATGAAAGACCCCTCTTCCCCATGCACAAATTTTGTGCACTGGGCCTCTAGTCATAAATAAAATCCTCCACTTAGCAGAATCTTTCTTTCTTAGATAAAGGGGGTACTTATAACTTTAAAATATTTTTTCTGTGTTTACTTGTTTGTCTTAAAAAAAAACTGTGTGGTTTTAGGTTCTGCATGTGTTTGGTTTGAAAATCACATTTCTTGGTATTTGAAGTAGAGTGCCTCTCCCGATTCCCATGGCAACAAAATCTGGGTATGCTGTTCTGCCCCCAAAGTATAAAGAGTCAAAGTGGGAGCCTGAGCCTTTCAGACCCAGATTTGTTTCATTTTTTTCTAGTGCAAGATTGCCTCCCACCTTAGTTCACAAGGTGTGATTCTAATTCAGACAGAGTGCAGCACTTCTGACTTCAAATGATTCCTCACTCTGTTTCCCACCTTGCATGGTGTTTCCCACTTTGAAAGATGATCTTGTTAATTAAATTAACCTTAATTGATGAAACATCTGTGTGTGAGGAGGGATTTGAAGGGCGAAACATTGAGGATTCTTGGGAATTCCAGCCTTGGTTTGGAACCAGCATCATTTCACCACCCTCACACACAGTTCATCGGAGAATTAAAGACACAGAATCAGCTTGCACATACTCATCCTTTAACTTTCTTAACCTTTCCCCCAAACTTGTTTTAACTTCACCTAAGAAGGAGGGGTTCTCCTTCACTCTTTATTCACCTATAGATTTGTTGAGGCACTATTATGGACTTCGGACAATATGGACATATATTCTGGACATTGTTCATGGTATGCTTGAATCTGCCTATGACAGATTGCCATTTTATTTTATTTTATTTTTTTAAAATATATTTTATTGATTTTTTACAGAGAGGAGGAGAGAGATAGAGAGCTAGAAATGTAGATGAGAGAGAAACATCGACCAGCTGCCTCCTGCACACACCCTACCGGGGATGTGCGTGCAACCAATGTACATGCCCTTGACCAGAATCGAACCCAGGACCCCTCAGTCCGCAGACCGACGCTCTACCATGAGTCAAACCGGTTTTGGCCAGATTGCCATTTTATTTTACTTATATGATAGTAAAAAAAAAAAACACTAGATCCAAAATCTAAAGTTCTTTAGATTAACAGAAAAGAACTAATCTTTTTTTTTAATTTTTTTATTTTTTTGAGAAGAGTAATGACTAACTCAGAAATTTGAAATTTTTAAATATTTGGCACAATAGGAAATTTCCCTCTGAATTCTTAATTAAAATTACATTAATGCCTAGTTCCTATTCATTTTAGCTGCCTGAATTAAGGCATTTTAAGAGCCCTTATTTTTATTTCCCTCCCAAATGCAGACATTGTGCTAGGAGTAAAGATACTAAGAGAATAAAGACCAAAACTCACTCTCTCTTCTCAAGGAACTTACACTGAGTTTTGTAGGGGAGATAGATGACTAAGTAAATATTATATTACAGTGTGTAATAAGGACAATGACAAAAGTAAGCAGGACATTCAAGGGTGACTAACCTGGCTTGGCAAAGTGGGAAGGAATCAAGAAGTTTTCTCCAGAGTTGACACTGGTATTTAAGCACCAAGATGAGCTTGCTTGATTGGTTGAGTTGGGGATGAGCAAGGGATGCTCTCCAGACCAAAGAAAAAGCAAGAAGGCAGATAAAATATTAATTGGCAGATGAAACCATAATATAATTTAAAAAAACACACTTATTGTGAACCTGTTCTATGCCAGCCACTACATGGTACCGATTTTTTATTATTCATAATTCGAAGCTCTCTATGACATGTTATTATTACTTCTCTTTCATAGGGGATGAAACAAAGGTTTAGAGAGGATGAGTACTTCCTCAAAGTCCAACAGTAGTGACTGAACTGCAGTCCAGCCCATCTGAGCCTGACTCCAGAGGGGCTTGCTTCCACTTCTTTTGGGTAGATTCAATGTGAAATTGGACTGAAAGAAGGCATATGTTTCTCTGGTTGATTCAATTTTATGCCAAATGATGTGTTCCTTTATGATAATTATGGATAATGTATTCAATTAAAGATAACTGAAATGATTACATAGGGACTCAAGTGTTTTAACAGCTTTTGGATATAAAATATAAAATATGAACCTGAGATTGAATTTGATGATTGCAACCTTTTTATGAAATATAAATGAAAAGCTATTTTTCTGATGTGAAAGGAAACCATTTCAATTTAATGATCAGAACCTTTTTATGAAATATAAATGAAAAGCTATTTTTCTGATGTGTAAGGAAACCATTTCCAAAACCAAGGCTTCATAAAGAAGTCCTATATCTGTTTATTTTATGACTAGAGGCCTGGTGCATGAATTCTTGCATGGGTGGGGTCTAGCCAGACTGCTCATTTGGGGGCAGGGCCAGCCAGGAGGTGGTGTGGTGGGCCGTTGGCCCGCTGGCCCCACCTCATGGTCAAACTCCCAGTTGAACTTCTGATAGAGGGGCAATTTTCATATTAGCCTTTTATTATATAGGATTGAAGATGTAGAGGTTGGTGTTGGTGAGGTCACAGCAGAAACATCCATAGGCTTTTTCTCCTCAAGGAAAAAAACAAAACAAAATGATAATATAAATTAATAGCACATTCAGTTTGGAAGTTTTAAATATAAGAATTATCAGAAAGTGCACACCCAAGTTATTGCCTTCCTCAAGTACAGTCAACATACAACAGATTGAGTTTGTGCATGTTCTGATGCCCCATTGGATAACAGCATTGGTGGCAAGCCCACTATGCATCTTTTGAAATGTAATCTATTTCAATGGATTCAGGATCTATTTAGTGCACCCAAAGGATTGCCTTGTATTATGTCCCTAGTGTTGTAAACATAGTAGAGCAGACTAGTAATTATTCCATTTCCTCAAAATGTTTGAAATTTATAAGCACAGAATGAGTGCCTGGATTTTCTTTTTCCCAAGTATGTTTTTGTATCTCATACTCCATACAGTCAGCATAATTTGAGGCCACCATGCTGGTTTCTGTAGGCCATCATACTGGCTCCTAAGGATATAAAGATTACATCTGACATCTGCCAATTGTAATGAGGCACCAAACATCTATTCCACTAATCATCAGCTAGCCCATCGAACAATAAAACAGAGATGTGGGCATTGGGTATGGAGAGACATGAAAGGTCACAGTCAATTACGTCATAATTAGGGCTCCAAACACCAATCACAAAGGTGGTGCATGTAGAAGGGCATTCCTGAGTGTGAGACCTGCAGCAGCAAAGGCATGGGGACATGAAAATGTGCAGATTTCAAAAACAGGAAGTTATAATCAGGCCAGAAAGAGAGGTTCCTGTGTGGAAGGAGGAAAGAAGAACGTGCCTCACAGTATTTTATTTCCTGGTTTTCTAGAGGGGTTATTGCTTCATTCATTTGTTAAGTTTATGAAGCTCCCTGTCCTTATATTGCTCTCCATTTAATCAATACAATTCTATGTCTTACCTGAACCTTTTTCTGTCAGCATGGGGCTATGTTATCCAGGCAATGCATAGCAGGCCATGAAAATACATAGGGCGAGAGTACTTCCTTTTTTAATGAAAAGGTAGAAAGTTTGAAAAATATTAATAAAGTATAAAGTTATGCTTTATGGAATTTATATTTATGAGATCCCGAGTTTAAACCTGTGTTTGAAAGAGGATTGTAGTATAGGTAAGCAGCATGAGAGATACCCCAGTAGAGATGTAATTATAGTCTTTGGAAAGAACTTGCCAACACATTCAGTGTGTTTATAAGATAACTATCCATGAGCCCTGAATTCTGAAACAATAACAATCCAAGTTCTTATATATATGACCAGGGAGGGATGAAGGGTTGAAGGGACAATATTTTTCAATAGTTGGCTAAAAAAAAAATAAAAATAATTTTTTTATTTTGTTAATAAAATATCTGAATATAAACTTTATAACAATGCCTGTCATGTGTTTTAGATATTCACCAAAATAGGAAAAGGAATATGTTTACATGAATACTTACACTGAGATGAAATATCCTCATGGAGGTGCTATCTATTCCTCTATAAATAGCTCGTAGGTGATGTGGGTTATCCTACAGCTTAAAAAGAAATCTCTAGTTAACAGTATGCATGCTGAAGTATTTACTTATGTCTACAATTTGCTTGGAAATGCATAAAAATCAGATAGGTTGATAGGTGGCTAGAGGGTTGGACTTGTGGGTAGATATATGAGAAAGCAAGAAAAGTGAATATTAAATTACTCTAGGTGATTTTTACTGTAACATTCTTTCAACTTTGCTATATGCTTAAAAATTTCCACTATAAAATGTTGGGGAAGATTGTGGAGTAAAAGCAATTACTATGTGGTTGTTAATTTCATGGCATTGACAATGCTCCCAAATCATGGGCTTCCCATATTTAATTCCAACAGATAGAAATGGAGTCAGTCACAAAGCTTGATGATTTGTTTTTACTCTGACTTTTTCTCAAAGCTGCCCAAGTGACTTGTTAAGAGGCTGAATGTCTTAACCTGAATGTCCAAAGTAAGGAGTTCCTGGCCTCCAAGGATGACAGGAACAACACCACATGAAGCCAATTTCAGTGGAACATCTGCTACGGCAATTCTCCTAGTGCTATTTTGAAATCTGAAAAACTACTTTCCAAACACCGTTGTCTTGGCATTCCGTTGGAAGCAGCCCAACTTTGGTGGGTCATGCAGGAAACTCCCAAAGTGGTAGCCAGCTTTGTGTCTCCCATCTTAGCATTCAGTATGTAAGGTGCATAACCTCCCACACCTTAAATTTTGGTCTCATACAGAGAAGTCTGGATGCCAGAAGTCAACCTCAAATAGGCTGTTGCTAGAGACTAAGTGTAGCAACGCTAATGAATGACTTTAATGAGACTAAAGGGCACTGACTAGATGGATCTCTTTTAAAAAGTCACTTGTCAGTTTTGACCTGTATGACACATAATTGCTGACATCCAGATCTTATAGGTTAAGCTAAAGGTTTACATTTTTAGCAGTGAGATAATGGATATAAAATGGTTTCTTGCCCTTCAGCCATTTTTGTTAAAATTCTTACTGTTGTGTGTTGTATTATGTCCCACAAAAACACGAGGTTGAGGTCCTAGCACCACGTGCCTGTGAAGGTGACCTCTTTTGGAAATAGGTTCTTTGCAGGTGTAATCAGTTAAGATGAAGTCATGCTGGAGTTGGGTGGGCCCCTCACGACTAGCATAGTTTTAAGAAAACACAGGCAGGCACCCAGGGAGGAACTCCATGCAATAATAAAGGCAGATATTAGGATGATGGAGCTACAAGCCAAGAATTGTCAGGATTACTGACAACCACCAGAGGCTTCGAGAGAGGCATGGAATAGGCTATCCTCAGAACAATTTTTAATCAATAGGCTCCCCTATTGGCAAGTTTGGTTCCCTCTGGGGGCTCTGAGGGGAGCCTATCCATGTCTGCTGTTTTAAGCTATCAAGTTCATGGGATTTTGCTATGACAATCCTAGGATACAATTCACTGGCCAAAATGATGGCACAACTTCAAGGATCAATATCATACATAATCTCTTCCTGTTATCACTGTTCATTTCTTTTTATCTTAGAGCTACACCATGTCATAAATGATGATTTCAACCTCAGTTAGAAAATACTGAAATGAAAATACGGTTCACCAGTATAAGCCGTGACTAATGGTGAGTCACATTTGGGTGGAAACACCAGAAAGACATTTTGGCCAGATTGTGATTTTTGCTTAAAGGATGCTTATAACTCCTTTGGTAAAATTCATACTCTCCCTGCTAACAGACTTTCTTTCTCCAAATGAAAGAAGTGGTGGAAAAATAACTTTGTAAAAAACACAAAGTTTAAGTAACTTCTGGCTTATTTTAAATACATTTTCCCCCTGCTTTTGTCCTGAATTTCCTCACTAAATTATATTTTCCTGGTCTTGTACTTAGAATACAAGTACACATAAAGGTATGATATAATTTTTCTCCTTAGAAATAAGAAGTGAACAATTTCTAATCATTTATAATTGTGAGTTTAATTTCCTTAATTTGTTGTGATTTTCATGGTAAAGTTCTTAAAATTTGGCAGAAGGATGAAAGTAAGAGTAAAACTTCAATCACCATTTTCCTTTATTAATTTAGAGCCACATCACTGAGAAGCTGCATTTCTGGGCATCAGGATCTGAGGCAGCAAACCTTGAACTTCCCTAGAATTTAGGGTCATTTGCTGCTATTGAGTTAGACATAGTAAGTGATTGGCTAGAATAGGGGTGTCGAACTCAATCAGAGAAGGGGCCAAAATCTAAAATCCAGCCTAAATCGCGGGCCGAATGGTTTACTGAACAGTCATAAACTGTCATTGTGATGGAAACGCATCGGAGTGCAGTGATGACAGCGCGGTGCGGGCCACATTGCAAGGCCTGGCGGGACGGATTTGGCCCGCGGGCCTTGTGTTTGACACATGTGGGCTAGAAGGACATAATCTGCATTATGTGTTCATTGCAACCTGTGTGGCTTAGGACAAGGATGGTCATCTTGAGTAATGAAAGGAGCCAGAAACTGCTCTGTGAAGAGATTTAGAATAAAATAATGCTTTCTCAAGTTCTCATAACTGCCTAAAAATGGCTTTCCCCTGTTGCCACACCACACAACCTTGTGAATCTCTATCTCCTGATGTCTTTGTAGCTCTCTCAAAGGAGGTACTACATGCCTTTGGAATCCAAGCACCAAAAGTCATGATCGAATTTTTCTCTTTCTGTTCTATGGCGTTTGATTCCCTTCTAAGGAGACACGTGGTGCCCCAGGTAATGTGCTGGCTGCTTAGGAACAGTCAGGATATTACAGTGAAAACAAGTGTGAGCTCCTAAGCATACTTTTCTGCTGGAAAATAAAAGTGCCAGTGTTCCAGCTAAAGGGGAATTTGATGGAATCTTTATATTGGTTGGTTTGGGGAGAGCTGTGGACTCTCTCAAGTGTGGGAGACTATAAACCAGTGGTCTTCCTAATCCCAAACTATAAACATAAGCATAAAGAGGCTGTGTGACCTGTTGCATGGTTTTACGTTTTGCCTCCTAAATCCTTATCAGTGTGTCCACCGGTTTGAAAGAAGTATTGATTGAGCATCTTTTTATTTTTAACCTATATTTCTTTCCTATACCCTATCAATTAAAACCCTCATGTGTCCATTAGAATGAAGTTTTTAATAATTCTCTTCTTTAGATCTTGTGTCTCAAATGGAAATGACATAAAAACCATATCTGAGTCCATAATTGCTTTTTCCTGTGGTCGCTTACCACATCCCATTTTACAGCACGTTGCCTCTATGTAACTCTGAATCCCCAGACTGGTCATATAACACCGATAATTTAATCAGGTATCATTAGGGACAACTGATTGTTTTTTGCTGGGGGTGAAGGGGTTGGCCTGTTTTTGAAGTAAACCTACCTGCTCCAGCAGCATGACAGAGCAGCCTTCCTTTTCCTGCCTGAGGGTGTGTCTCAGAACATGGTTCTTAGCACATAGCTCTGGCTATTGCTTCATGGTCACTGCTTAGATCTCTCTTCCCAGCTCCCTTTCCAAACTCCTGCTACTCTACTAAGCCCATCCAATGGCTCACACTGCCCTTGCTTAACCAAGTTCTGAAAGCCTGCTGGGGTCACTGAGCACAGAGGCCCCTAAGGCTTTCCTTAAACAGACATAGTCAACAATCTATAGCTGTGCCAAGGGCTTCTACACTATTTAGGGCATTGAGCTTCTACAAATGATCCTTCAGTTAGATTTGCCCTGTCACACTGGTTGGCACATTTACCACTCACTGTACACATTTAAACATGTTTCAGTAAATAGCTATTAAATGAATGAAGTCTTCCAAAGGATATTGTGGGCTTTGCCTAGAGAGTATGGAAATGAAACGCTAGCCATACACAATGCTTAAGGCTGTTGCATTGACTGTTTTGCTTGGAGCCAAGGTGCTCTTCCAAGAGGAAATGATGGAGCTGTGAGTAAAGTGATTGCTGTTTGCTTGATGAGATAGTCTCTCTCTAAATCACTGGCCACTTGCAGCGGAATGACGCTAAGAACTCAGCTCTGGGGGAGAAGGTGGAAATAGCTCTTGGGGTCTCTGTGTACATAGTTTGGCTAATTATGAAAATTATAGGAAGAAATGATAGCTATGTTGTCTAAAAAGAATATGCAGGCTCATTATACTTAAGTAACAACCTGCAGAGACTGCAAAGTGGGTCCTGGTGCCAATCTCCACTTCTCACTCTTAGGAGAATGATAATAACAAAGAAAGGGGTCAGGACTCAGGTGTGTGCCCCGTGGCTCTTGCCCTCGCCATCTGCACTAGATTAATTTCTGCCTTTTGCTCAGGGCCCTTTAGGACTGAATCTGTCTTTAAAATATTTAATATGCTCCAATTATAGAGTTTATGTACTGAATCTTTGTTGACTTCTAAGGGAGGGTTTGATTCCCTCCAGTATGTTCTGGCTGGAAGAATCCCTCCCCACCGAGAATCCTCCCCTGTACTCCTCTGTGAGGGTAACTATAGAGTCTCTCTTTCCACCCAGCCATACCAGCTTATGCGGAAATTACAATTCAGTTGCTTTGTAATTTGTATTTGTATCCAGTATCATTTATTTTCTAAAAGCTCTAAAATAAACAATTGTCTGACAGGATATTATGCTCCTGAGAATTTAACTGCCAAATCAGGGAGTCTCAGCATTGATTAAGTCAAACCTGGAAACATATTTAGAATTTTAAAATAATTTATGCTTGCACTTGCTTTTTTAATGGCAGCCTGTATATTTTGGGAAGAAATGGCAGAGTTTATCTTGTTCACTAATTTATCCCCATAGCCTAATACAGAGCCAGGAATATAAAGGCAGTTAATAATGTTAATTTTGATTCACAATAACATAATATCTAGCACTACTGTACCATAAAAGTGGAATGAAGAGATGGCCTTTGGTCTGGCTCCCTAAGCTAGAGAGTGACTTGCATTAACTTCAGGGCCTTTCAGCCCCATCTATATATATATAAAAGGCTAAGTGACTGGCTGGCCAGCTGACTGGCCGGGAGGTATGTTGCACACTGATCACCAGGGGGAGATGCTCAAAGTAGGATCTGCCAAGCAATAGCAACTTTGCAGAGTGCCCTCTCACACTCTGGGACCCCTCAGGGAAGGTTGGACTACTAGCTTTGGTCCCCACAGGCCAGGCTGAGGGACCCCACCTGCCGGAGGGACCCTGCTCATGCCCTTCACGCCCCAGCACCGCCCCAGTTGTGTGACTGGGGAGGGACCTCAGGAGATTGGCTCCAGGATGTACCCTGCTGGACACATTCTAATTAATTTCCTTTCAAAGTGCATGAATCCGTGCACCAGGCCTCTAGTTTTTATTATATTTCTGGTAGCATTTTTATATACTCACTCACTCACTTAGAAAATGCTCTCAATTGTTTTTTATGCCAAGTGCAGGTTTGGCACATGGGAGGAGTTTATGGAATGAATGAATAAGTGATCTTAGGAGGGCCATTTGGCATCCTCATTGGACAACAATAATGTGGGAGCCTGAGTATGAAACAGGAAGCAGGAAACAGGTGGGACCCTCCACTCAGACCCAATTGATGGAAGCAGAACTGGGACAAGAGGGGGCATTGCAAGCTTAGGCAGGATGGTGGAATCAATGGCACAGCTGCCCACTTTGTCCAACGTCTTGTGAGTGACAGCTGTGCACTGTTCACTGAAGAGTCCTCAGCCCACGTGCTGAGGTTTCCATGCATTTATCTTTGTAGATAGAGGAGGAAGGTTTTAAGATAGGGAATAAATTAGATGCTTTTAAAATATGTTCCTAAAGAAGTAGCAGAGTATGTAAGAGTATAGATTCTGGAACAGACTCTAGATTTGAATCAGGGAAGCTGTGTGACCTTGGGCAACTCATTTAAACTCATAGTACCTCTGTTTCCTCAACTATAAAGCGGAAATAAAGACCATAACAATGCCTACCTAATTCATATAATTGTTATGGGAATGAAATGAGTTAATTTTCATAAAGTACTTATAACAGTGCATGAACAGTAGTAAATGATATATAAATGTATGTTAAATACAAACAACTGTCTTTGGGGAGAGTGTGATAGTCTCTGGTCTCTGATTCTGTTGCAAATACTCTCTATCTTCTTTAGAAGATACAGAAACCCATGATGGCTGCATGAAATTTAAGGAGTATGTGTTGTCTATTTAAACCTTGCATCTCATGTGGAGTTAAACCTCTCCTGCCCAATGAGATGTCTGAAATAGAGCCACAGTTGACTGCTCTTTGGTTTTCATTCTGCTTCCAAAATCTGAGGGAACATCCATTAGAGTTTGGGAGGAACTGCTCTCCCATTAGCACTGCAAGCCCTGAGTTTTCATCAGAAGCTGGAGGGAAGAACTGGTTTTCAGACATACCTTGCTTAGTTTGTCTGATTTGTGAATTAAATGATTTCACCTGGTCCTGGAGGGCCCCGACAGCTCAATCTCTTCATCCCCACGTCATTGGTGACTTTCTGGTGACTAAAGCCACCACACACTCATTCAGATCCTGAATCCAATTAGGTGGCATGATGCTTACTGACTCTTACAGCGGATTTATTTCATGAGGACTAAAGGAAATGAATGCTCTCTCCATTATTACAAAGTTCTTGGGAACATTGGTTTTTATCCTCTAAGGCTGAGCACGTACCAGTGCTGAGCCCAGAGGAATGAAAATCAAAGTAAGAGGAAATGGGCAGAAAATTATAATGATTGGGAAGTCTGGGGACAAGGTGAACTTTGTAGACTGAAGTGGTGGGGTTGGTAAGAGGCAGGCAGGAGGCAGGGTGAGGAACTCACTGATCCAAGCGCTACCTGGAAAATATCTGCATTCCTGCTTGGCATGATTGTCCTGTTTGATTGGGCACTTTTATTCAAACGTTCACCCATCTGGCAAGATTCAGCTTTGCTGAACTCAGAGTCAAAGAGCAGTTTATAATGAAAGCCCTTTATTTTGAATCTGAGAGAAATCTGTGTGATGGGAATGACATCTATACTTGGGTTTCTAAATTCTATCCCTTTATCCTCTTAATAATAATCTAGACTATTTCTTCTCTGAGTACCAAGTCTTGGGTACTTACATATGGTAGATCTACCTGTCTTGCCTGAGCTGGTTTGGCTCAGTGGATAGACCACCATCCTGACAACTGAAGGGTCCCAGGTTTGATCCCAGTCAAGGACATGTGCCTCAGTTGCAGGCTCAATCCCTGGCCCTGGTTGGGTCTCATGTGGGAGGCAACCAATTGATGTGTCCCTCTCACATCGATGTTTCTCTCTGTCTCTCTCTTGCCCTTCTACTCTCTCTAAAAAATAAAAATAAAAATAAAATCAGTGGAAAAATATCCTCAGGTGAGAATTAACAGCAACAGAAAATGGATACTCGTCTTTGATTTCTGGACCTCCCAAGAAGGCATGTAGCTGCCCCCACAGCCTTCTATGTGCTACTGAAAACCTGAACGCACCTTTCCCTCCTCCTTTACCAGACTCCTGACAGGTCACAAGGGTGGGACTGTCAAGTCAGACTCACATAAAGCAGAGATCTTACCCAGGCTCAAGCTTTACTAAGCGTTTCAAGGAGTCAAAGAGTAAGCAGGAACCTGTCTAGGACTGCCAGCTCCATGTCCCCAGGCCCTTCCTCAAAGTCCTGGATCGCTTCTGGCCCGGGTGAATCTGCGCAGTCATGAAGCCATGTGTACTGTCGAATCCCACTCACTTAGAAGAGGACCATTTCAGTCTTGAGACCTCTCCCCTTTCTATTCAGCAGGCTCCATAGCTTACATGACTTTTCAGAGAGCTCTGCCCCAGAAATTCACTAATCTGTTTTGTTTATTAGCAAAAGCAATCCTAGGCAAGCTGGTACACTTGGCTGAGCCTATTCTCAGAGGAGGACTCTCCCACTACCAATTCAATTACTTTGCTAAGCAGGAGACCTGCCGTTAATATCTTTACAAGGACATTAGATCAAGTCAAATTCTTTACTTCCTGCAATCCATTCTCCTGCCCACTTCACAGCAGGGAGAATGGGTTGCTGACCGGCTGATCTTGATCTCCTGTGATAAAGTGGCTGCTCACTGGACGGCCTGGGGGAGTGTGGCTCTGGGGAACCCACGCTGAAAAGCATTCTTCCCAGAGTCCACTCTTCTCATTGTAGGGAAGAGCCACATTCTGAGACCCTCCAAAACACCCGAAAATGAGACACTCCTTTTTCTACCTGAATTGGAAATTCTTCTTCCTGGCAAATCTTGACCCTTATTACCTTTTGCTTGAATTCCCCAAGCTGCCACCATTTCTTGTGAGAAGGAAGTCACCCAGCCCCAGAAGATGCTCCTGGGCACAGAAAAAACTGCCGCGTGCACCACAGAGAGCAGCTGCTCCAGCGCCCCAGGAGGCGCCCAGCTTTTATGAAAGTCTCTCTGAGCAAAACCCATTCAGAGCTCACGGTGACGCTCGTCTGAAGCAGCCCATCCTTGATTACACTTTAAAAAAAAAATATTTTATTGATTTTTTTTTACAGAGAGGAAGAAAGAGGGATAGAGAGCCAGAAACGTTGATGAGAGAGAAACATCTACCAGCCGCCTCCTGCACACCCCCCACCGGGGATGCGCCCGCAACCAATGTACATGCCCCTGACCGGAATCAAACCTGGGACCTTTCAGTCCACAGACCTATGCTCCACCACTGAGCCAAACTGGCTTCAGCTGATTACACTTTTTATGTGACTCTGAGATTGAAACTGAATTAGCTGTTACTTATGAGGACTGGCGGCTGCGGCTTTGTCACCAAATGGAGCATAAGCAGATTTGATTCGAGGTCCCTTTAACTCTGACCCTGTGTTCTCACTGCCTGCTACTTTGCTTCTCTTTAATTGCTTAGATCCCACCAAGCAGCTTTGTCTCATTAATTGATGTTATTTTTTTTTAATTTTAATTTTTTGCAAATGAACAAGGATGGCTGATTGTTTTGCCAGGGCACAGACCCCCATGCGTATGGAGCTTTCTTCAGGACTGAGCTTTGGTGAGTTTTCCCATCTACCTACGTAGATGTGAGTTTTAAGTTATTATCACCCAATGTTCTTCCCTTTCCCCTTCCAATGTTCTTTCAAGTATTACATATAATATATAAATGCATTACATGCCTTTATAAATATATGACACATTATGTGTGTGTGTGTGTGTGTGTGTGTGTGTGTATGCCCAGGATGCCACAAGATAACTCTACTTCTGGGTAAATGCAATCCAGTGATAATTCTGCAGAATTTAGTTCAAATATTGGAAAACTAAAGGTCAAAACTTAATTAAAAAGAACATGCTGAGATGCAGTAAGAAATAATCATGCAACTCAAAACAATCCATGCTTTGAAATGAGGAGTACCTTAGATCTCTGTTTTGTGAAGGCATCAGTCCTATACACAGATCACCAAGAATTGCTGTAAATGATACGCAGATCCTTATTTTACCCTCTGGTTTCTTCAAAGTCATTATGAAATGTTATATAACCTTCAGTTTCCTCGGGACTACGATTGCACAAGAACAGCATACTTTACAAACATAGTATAAGAATAACATTTGATTTTTATGAGTTGTGGTTCTCCATCAACAAACACTGATAAAGCATGTGCTATGTGCCAGGTATGACATTTTATAAATTGAACAAATACATTAGCCTTTGAGAACCTCAGAGCTTAGAAATTAAAATACATTAGGCTTGTAAGAAGCACTGTTTCTAAGGTCTACATTAAAAGTGCAGTGACTTTTAGGGAACACAGGGCTTGTCCCCCACTCCTGAAGTTGGAGGGGGTACTGTAGGAGTTCATGCTCCTCCCTGCATGCTGGGGCCACAGGTGAGATGACATGGCAGTGCCTGCAGCACTGGGCAGCAGCTAGTGGGGCTGGGCTTCATTCTTCCCTCACAACTCGGTGGGTGCTCCTGGGTAAGCACTGAATCTCTCAAGTCTTAGCTTCCTCGTGCACAGCGTGGAGTAACCCACCCCTGCTCACCTCATGCCCTCATCCTGCAGCCAAATGAGAAAATATGTACACAAACATTTTTAAAACTCTCAGGTATGTGAAAGCTCCCTGAAGGTATATGTTTTTGACTGTTCTGCTCATGTTTGCATCTCTAGCATCAAAAGTGGGACTGAATTATGATGAATGCACAATACATATTTATTAAATAAATGTCCATCACAATTAAAAGTATCTTGCTTTTTTGCTCTAAACAATTCAAAATTTTGGTGGAGTCAAAAATATGAAGACCAGTATTAGTGAGAATTTGAGGAGAGGCAGAAGAAAGCTGAATGCTTCTGAGGAGCAGGTTTCTGTTCTTATTAAACCCGAGTTTCCTCCCCTATAAAGTGGGGCTGGTAATAACAGTGGCTGCTTCACAGAATTGCTGTGAGCATTCCATGTGATATCTACAAAGCACCTGACATGGAGTATGGAGTATGAGCTCTGAGGATTGGTGGCTTCTCCTCTTGAGATCGTAATATTACAGTAGATTTAAAATTGCTTGTGTGCATGTGTGTGTGTGTGTGTGTGTGTGTGTGTGTATAAATGTGAGTTGTCCAGGAAGACGGGAGGAGAAGGGAGTTAACGGTGACAGGGCTGTGGCTGAGAGGGAGGCGCAGCCTCTCCAGACAAATTCACTAGGCCAGGAGCCGCCAGATGCTCCTGGGAGATGAGGGAGAAACAAGGAGGGTGTGGAATGACTGGCCAGTGGTGCAGAGGAATCTGTGGAGGCAAGTGGTGATGGGTTTCCATTTGAGCCATGTCACGTTGTGCTCTGCGCTGGGTAGGTTTGTGTTCTGTGATGGCAAGGGCACACTGCCTTGGTCCCAAACTGAAACCAGAGAATGAAATCCTTCATGTAAAGACGATGAGTGCAAAATCCCTCCTGGGCAAAGGAACCAGGAAGAGACAGGTGGAGGGAAGGTCGAACCCATGGGAAGAGGAAGCCATGCAGGGCTGCAGGCATGAACTTGTCTTCCTCCCTGGAGAGGGCCAGGCAGACTGAGAGGCGTGAATCCCTACAGAACACCCCCGTGGCTGGAACCCCCAATGTCAGAACTGGAGTCAACATGTTTTTCCATTTTGGGTGGTTCCTGCATGCTTTGATGTGATTTAAGGAACGATGGGAAGCAAGGAGCCAGGACAAGCCAGTCTCCTTTTCCACGGGCTGTTGGAGAATCAGTGGAATCTCACCCCGGTGCACCAATGCTTCTTCATTTCTGTGAGGATAAACAAATAAGAAGCCACCAGAACTTCACTCTCAAACGCACAATTTAACTTTGAGAAAAAGAAATATGCGTGTACCCGTGCATTAGAGTTTCTGGCTACAAGTTACGGCCACGGGGCTGTAGTTTCTCCCTGGTGCACTGCAAAATGTATTCTAGTTGACATTTCAGAGTGGCTGGCAGCCCCGTCTTCCTGACTGAATGCCAAACATGAATTAAAATGCATTCAATGTTTTGTCTTCCTGGTGCCATGCTCTGTGGGTGGAAGTCTGTGCAGTTCTGCCGGAGGGAAAATAGGATGAACAACAAGAGGGAAGGAAGCTCCAGGCAAACACCGGAGCATCAGAAGGGAGGGCGTGGGGGGAATCTCACAAGGAGGGGCCCTGTGTGTGCCCCTGAATGCCCAGGACATTCCCTGGTGCCTGCCGCCTCCCTGAAACCAAGGCGACAGTTGGCAGAGGAAAGCAGTTTACCTATGTTCAAGAATAATTATGCTAATTTGAAAAGAGAAGCAGTATAAAGCCCAGACAAGGCAATGAAACCTAACAGAGGCAAAGAGAAAGGACAAGGTGACAACTCTCAGGTCACCGAGGAAAGTAGGGGGAGAGCTTCTACCATTCACGACTCAGGAGAGATTCACAATTAGAACATGGCCCACTGCAGCCTGTGTGTCTCTGATCTTAGAGGCTCAGCTTTCCAAACATTTACCTCCTACTTATTTTCTGAAACTGAATTGAGCAACTGTATTGTTGAATTGAGTTGTGCTGTTTGCTTGGATGACTTTGCACAGTGGAGTGTGTGTGTGTGTGTGTGTGTGTGTGTGTGTGTGTGTGATTTTGCCTTACATTTTGAGGCATGGTATTTTTTGAAGGAAATAACTGAATCAGAGAGGTAACTGTGTTGTACTGTATATTTTAACGCCTGAAAGCAATGTCCATTTTTTTCTCTCAGCATTTTTTCCAGCTGGTCCTCTCCTCGTTTTTGGACTCGCTGAAACACTGCCAAGTCTTCCTCCCAGACACAGTAGCTACCGGGGACGTGTTCTTCCTGAGACAAGTCTGGAGTTTGCTGCTTCCTGCTGGGCACCTTGGCATGGGTCCCAGTCAAATAGAAAATAGATGGAGCTGTCCCAGGTCTTGGGCCAACACAGCCCCTGCCTTCCTGATCCTGAAAGCAGCCAGCAGCTGGTGCCAGCAGGCGGTGCCAGAGCCCTCAGTCCCTTATTTACTCTCTACCTCCTTTAACCCTTCTCCTCTCCAACTTTACAGAGGGTTACCTAATACCTCCAGGTATACTCCCCCACCTCCACCCCCCTCCTCCACCCCCATTCATTCTGTTTCCAAATCTTTATTACTCAGACACTAGGTAACACACTTGTTGAGTTTTATTGTTGTTGCTCTTTTTCCACAAGACATTTCTTTGTAAGAGAGCAACCAAAGGACTTGTACGCATGCATATGAGCATAACCAATGGACACAGAGAGTAGCAGGGGGTGAGGAGATGTGTTGGGATGTGGGGCAGCCTGGGAGAGGTCAATGGGGGGGAAAGGAGACATATGTAATACTTTAAACAATAAGGAATTTTTAAAAACTTATTAACTAGAAAGTGTCACCTTGTGCAGCTGGAAGGGCATATTTTTTATGTTTCCTTGTGTACCATCCTCCTCTTCCCCAAAGTTTCCCATTCCAGGTAGCGGTCCAGGATAAAGCAGGATGCTCACCACTGAATGAACAAATCACTGAATTTCTCAAAGGATGATTCCGATATATGGTTTGCCTGCTGCAGTTACCTTGATTTATTTTCTTATTCTATCCACTGGTAATTTATTTAATCAGTTATTTCCTCTCAACTCTGCAACTTCTCTCTTCCTTTTGAGTCTTTGTTCTCAATCTATAAACATCTTTAAGTCTCTGGAATGGATAAGTGAATAAAGATTTTTTAAGAAATAACAACCCCACAACCTTTCCTGTAACTCCTCAGTCTGTTCACTTATTCAACATATGTCCCTGTGCCTACTACGTGCCAGGTACCCTTGCCCGCACTGGATGGAGATCGGACAGTTGCTGCTCCGTGGACCTAGTGTGGGACTCGGATAATCAGTATACAAACAATAAAAACTCCACTGCAGCTCTGTTGTGCAAGGCCAGACATTTGGTGCCTTTGTTAGAAGACCTTCCACAGCCTTCCTGTAGGCTGACATGGCCTTGGTGATAGAATGTGGGCTGGATCTCAGTCCCTTGGGCTTTCACAGGCTTGCACAAAAGTCCTCAGCAGTCCCATTACATTCCCCCTCCCCAGCCTCCTCCTCGGAGTAGCCTTTAATTACAGCTGTACTCCTTAGCCAGCAGCAATCTGGCCTCGGTTCCTACCACATGACCCCCATGTAAAAGCCAATGGGCATCAGTTCTTAATCATGACCTTGGCTCTTAGACACTATTATCCATTTCTTATCAGGTTCTGCCTTCTCTTGTCCACCTCCTAGTTCTCTAACTGTCTTCTTTGCAAGTTCATGTTCCAGGCTTCTGATATCAGCCCCCTTCTCTTGACTTGTCACTTCATGTTCTCATGGAGCAATTGTACCCATTCCCACAGCTTCCACCACATCTATCCAGGAAGGAATTCCAAGTTGTTTTCAAATTGCCATGCCCATATTCCCAAGACCTGGCTTCACAGGCACGCGACCCATGCAGTGGCCCAGGACCCATGCTTAGGAGGGCCCTCATTTAAGAGCTCATATACTGGTTATCATATTCAAAGTCTTTAAAATGTTATTTTTTACTTTGAATGTGTGTTTTATAAATCCATCAGTTTGCTAGTTCTGCCATAACAAAATACCATTGTCTGGGTGGCTTGAACAACATAAATTCATTTTCTCAGTTCTGGAGACTAGAAGGCCAAGATTAAGGTCCCAGCAGAGCTGTTTCCTCTGTGGGCCGTAAGAGCAGGACCTGTCCCAGTTCTCTCTCCTCGGCTGTCCTCTTGCTGCCTCTCCACATGGTTGTCCTCTGCCCACGAGTGTTCCTGTGTCTTTGTCCTAATCTCCTCTCTGAGAGTATTGCTCAGACTGGATCAGGGCCCACTCACGTGTCCTGATCTAATCTTACTAACCTCTTTACGTACAGGCCCTGTCCCCAAATGCAGTCAGACTTCGAGGCACTGAGGATTAGGAGTTCAACACAGGAATCTGGGGAACACAGTTCATCCCGTAATAACAAGTGAAGCCGGGTGGGGCCATGGAGCATGCATGGAGGGCTCACAGTCTTGCTCACTATGGTCCTGTTTTCTGCTGTTTCCCTGGGACATGCTCTTGTTTGTCAGTTCTCTGCCTCCCGGCCTGCCCATTGCCCAACTATCCTCTCCTTCTGCCCTTAGGAGAATCCTGGTACAGATGCTGCGAAGGCTGGATGCAGCCATCCTTGGTGGCTGTGACACTTCCCATTTGGAGGTGATTTGGCAGGGCCATATCTTGCACCTACTCCCAAGTATCCAGTGCATCCTGGCAGGTGTTGCAGTCCATTGGGGGTTACCTGTGGTCCGTGGGTTGCGCAGTGGCTGTGGCAAGGAAAAATCTCTTTCCCACCTCCCAGCCCTGGGTCAGTCAGCGCCTTGGAGATTTTGACTAAAATGATCAAACTTCTCCTGTGTAAAGTTGCCATTCATAATATCATCCATAATTGTATACATTTTCAGAAAATAATAGAGTCCACAAAGCTCATTTATGGATCCTTTGTGGTTTGGCTCCACTTACCTTTCCTGTCTTATCTCAATACTGCCCTCACTGTGCTGTGGCCTCCTGAATTCTTATAGTTTTCTCTGAATGCATTGTTTTCTTTCATGCTTTCATGTCTTTGCATTTGATTTTTACTCTGCCTACCATTAGCTTTTCTTCAATATCATTATAATAAACTACTGTATCTACTTCCAATTTAAAATGACATTCCATCTTCTCAGTAAATCCTTAGTGCTGTTTCCTACTTCCCCATCATCCAAGGTAAAACCAAGTGCTCTTCCAGCCTCTATGCATGTATTTTATAAGACGCATAACATTGGAGTCTGATTATTTCCTAACTTGTTAGTCCCTTCTACTAGATTGCAAGCAACGATGCATGCAAGAACTATGGGTTTTTCCAAGGCTTATTGAGACACAGTTGACATATGTCACTGTAAAAGTTTAAGTTAGACAGCATAATGGTCTGACTTACACATATTGTGAAATGATTACCACAGTAAGTTTAGCTAGCATCCATCATCTCACATATATACAATAAAAAGAAAAAAAGAAAACAAGAAAAAAATATTTTTTTCTTGTAAAGATAACTCAAGATTTACTCTCTCAATAACTTTCCTACATATCACACAGCAGTGTTAGCTGTACATTCTATCCCTAGTACTTAGGTACCTTATAACTGGCAGTTTGTACCTTTTCACCACCTTCCTCAAATTCCCCAAGAACTGTGTTTTAATCATTGGTATTTTCACAAAGGCTGGTGCAGGGCTGAACTCGGTACATTTAAGTATGTGTTGAAAGCTCAAATGAATGCATGCATGGCTGAATGGTTGAATGAAGAGCCCCATGAGACTATGGCGAAGAACACGCATGGTGGAGTCAAATGGTCCTGGGGTTAAGTCCTGGCTCTGTCATTGTCTCATATGGTGATCTTGGGGAATGACTCTTAGACCGCAGTTTTCCGATTTCAGAATGGGACAAATAGAATTTATCTAAAAGTAAACCCGTTGTCAATTTCTATTGACAAACAACAACTCTAGCTACATACAGCTCAGTCCTATCACTAACTATCTCTGAGCATGATAGTTATTTTTGGAATGAAAAGACAAAATTAAGGGACGGTGAAGCTGTATTCTTGTAGATTGATTTATTAACAAAAATACTTATTAAATGTCCACTGGACGCAGGGCACTAAGCTAAGACCTGTGGAGAAATTAAATATAAAGCTAGCTCTGACAAAATAGGAGAAGCCTATTTAGAGTTACCCTCTAGCCAAAACCGGTTTGGCTCAGTGGAGTGTCGGCCTGCGGACTGAAAGGTCCCGGGTTCGATTCCGGTCAAGGGCATGTACCTTGGTTGCGGGCACATCCCCAATAGGGGGTGTGCAAGAGGCAGTTGATTGATGATTCTCTCTCATGGATGTTTCTAACTCTCCCTCTCTCTTCCTCTCTGTAAAAAAATCAATGAAATATACTTAAAAAAGAAAAAAGATTAGAGTTACCCTCTAAAATGACGAGTGCCGTGGAGAGGTATCAGATTTTAGAGTAAGAGTTCATTTGCAGCCATGGAGTAAGGAAGTAAGGAAGTAAGGAAGGCTTCCTGGGAAAATCGGCCTTTGAGATGGACCTTGAAGGGAAGATAGGAAGATGCTGTTGGCACTGGGGAAGGGAAGAAGGAAATGGAAGCAGCTACGGGAAGGCAGATACCTAGGGAAGAATTGGTGCTCTGCCACCCTACTGATGAGGTTGTTCCCACTGGGTGCTGCAGGGTCAGCCTCTGAAGCTGATGGTTAGTAGCCTTTTCCACATAGTGCAGTGTGTGCCCTCTCCTCTGCCCCAGGAGCCATTGGCACTCTGCCCAAGACAGGCCCTGATTCTAAAGGCTAAGGCAGAGACTGGCCTTTCAACAGCAACAGCTCTGTAGCTCTGTGCTCATGCTCTCTCTTCTGTTTAAAAACAAAATTCCCACCTCCCACCTCTCTTCCCTTTGGCAAATATCAGCTTATTCTCTATATCTGTGGGTCTGTTTTATTTTTATTTTATTTTTTTAAGTGAAATCAAATGCTATTTGTCTTTCTCTGATTTATTTCACTTAGCATAATGCCCTCCAGGTCTATCCATGTTGTCACAATTGTAAGATGTCATTCCTTTTACTCATGCTTTCACTCATTCTGTCACTCTGCTCTCCCTGACCAGCTTCACATGCCCTGCTGACCCACCATCCAGACTCTACTCCATGGTGATGGATTATATTCAGATATGCAATTGGAGTATTAGGGAAGGACTAATGAGTCTCATCACAGATGGTCCAATGACTCCATCTATTGGGTCGGCAACTAAGTACTTGCGGATTTTTTAAAGAAAATCAAAGACAATTTTTTCATGGAACTAAATAACTTTATTCTGTAATGTATTGCCCATTTTGATCAATGACCTTTTACCATCTTTCAGGCAGCATCATAATCCCACGTTCAAAAAACTTCTGGTTTTTATTAGCAAAAAACTGAATCAGGTACGATTTGACATCATCATCATTATTGAAATTTTTACCATTCAAGGAGTTTTGTAAAGATCGAAACAAAAAGTAATCAGATGGTGCAAGGTCAGGACTATATGGTGGATGTGGCAAAACATCCCAACCAAGCTCCATTAATTTTTGCCGAGTGACCAAAGATGTGTGTGGCCTTGCATTGTCATGATGGAATACAACACCTTTTCGATTTGTCAATTCGGGCCGCTTTTCTTCAACTGCATTGTTTAATTTCGTTAGTTGTTCAATGTAGACATCAGAATTGATCGTTCGGTTGGGTGGTAAGAGTTCAAAGTAGACAATTCCTTTGTAATCCCACCAAACTGATAACAAAACCTTCTTTTGATGAATATCAGCTTTTGATGTTGTTTGAGTTGGTTCACCTGGCCTGCTCCACAATCTTTTCCGCTTGATATTGTTGTAAACAACCCATTTTTCATCGCCAGTTATCAGTCGTTTTAAAAATGGATCATTTTCATTACGTTTCTTTAGCAAATCGCAGCTGCTAATGCGTTGCGTTAACTGTGATTCTTTCAGTTCGTGAGGAACCCATGTATCGAGTTTTTGAACATAGCCAAGTTGTTTTAAGTGATTTTCAATGCATGTATGTGATACATGAAGCTTCTCTGCAATCTCACGTGTTGTACTGTGACAGTCCGAATTGATTATTGCTTTGATTAGGGCGTCATCAACTTCAACTGGATGACCAGAGCGTTTTTCATCTTTGAGTGAAAAATCACCAGAACGAAATTTGGCAAACCAATTTTGACACTGCCGTTCTTTTAAGGCTTCGTCACCATAAACAGCACATAACTTTTTATGAGCTTGCAATGCATTTTTCCCTTGTGGAAATAAAAAAGCAAAATATGACGAAAATGTTCCTTTTGATTTTCCATTTTTCAACGAACGCCAAACGAAAACTACAAAACAGATCAAAAAACTTTTTTCACTGATTAACAGCTGAATAGCCAACTACCAAATAACAAAATGTGTTTTACATTTGTACTACGTCTGCAAACCTAAAAATTCAACTGAAGCCATATGTGTGTGAAACCCGCAATTACTTAGCTGCCGACCCAATAGAACGAAACTGCCTGTGAATGAGGCTGAGGTGTTTGCACATGGCTGTACAGATGGTTTGCAAACTATTTCATTTTACATGTAATGATAACACATCTTTCACACACACACACACACACACACACACACACACACACACACAAAATCAATGAATACAATGTCATCTCCAGGAATCCTTTTCTTCCCCAGGAGACTGAGTGATCACACGGTTGGCAGCCGCCTGGGTGCTGCTTTTGCTATATATTTCCCCAGGATGATAGGGTCAGCTTAGCCAGGGTCTGGGGCCCAGGCGTGCTGAGCTTGAAGACAAGCTCCTCCATTGACTAACATGAGACCTTGCACAGTTCTCTTAGCCTCTCCAAACTATAGTTTCTTCATCTGTGAAATGGAGATGGTGATAATATTGCCTGACACAGTGCCCATGCGCAGTGAAAGAGATGTCCTCTAGGGCGGAACACTTTCTCCCAGTACCAGAGGGACCTGCACGCTCATCTTCAGTTGTTGACTCAAAAGCCCTCTTCCCTGGGAGGCCACCTTGGCAACCTGATTTTTTTTTTTAATTTTTATTATTTTTTATTTTTTGCAACCTTTTTTTATTGTTTAAAGTATTACATATAGTAGTACATATCCATCCCCCTTAATACATATATCTCTTCTCCCCCCCCCCCCCCCCCATTGACCTGATTTTAAGCTGCTCCCACAGCATCCACATTCTCTACCTGTCGCCAGCGTTATTGTCCCTACAGCACTTGGGGCTGTTTCACACACTACATATAATATATCACTTATTCATTATGTTTATTCCTGGCTCCCCCCCCCTAGAATAACGGTCCAGGAGGCTGTATCCCGAGGGCCTAGATCCGTGTCTGGCACGGAAAGATGGACTCAGTAAATATTGACTGCAAGTGAAGAGTGAGCCATGTCTGCCAACTTGAATGCACTTCCCGCCCCCTCCTATCCTGGGGCCCTGTTTGGGGGATATTGGACACCTGCATGTTACGTAAAAGGAAGCAGGGGGAGAACTAAAACCGAGGTAGTAACTCAAGTACCACATTTTGGAGGACCCTGCCCTTCACTGAACTTGCACCCAAATGATAAGGATTTTTTTTTTAATAAATCTTATTTATGCGGGTGCCCTCCCTTTCACTCCCCTCCGTTATTCAGAGTTGGCCCAAGAGACCCACGAAGAGCCGGTGGTCAGGAATATTCTCAGATTTCTGTTCCTTTCTATCCAGCAGGCTCTGGCTAGGCTGTGTGAGGGCGGCTCCAGCAGGAGAGGGCTCTGCGGAGCTCCCATCTCCGTGGCCTCGCACCCCGGGCTGGGGAGGAGGCTCGGCCACGCGCAGCCTCAGCCTCGGGCGGGGCAGGAGCGCGCGTCCCCGCCGGGCGCAGTGCACTGGAGCCTGAGGGACTCCCAGCCCCAGGCGGCCGTGGCCCGGGCGCTGCGGGAGGAGGAGGAAAAGGAAGAGGAAGCGGCAAGGCAGCTCACGCACCTCCAAGCAGCTGCGCCCGTGGCCCGGGGCGCTCCATCAGGTAACCGGGAAAGGGTGGGGGACTCAGAGAGGAGCGCTTGCGGTCCTGGCGGAGGCAGCTGGCTGGATGTGGGTTGGGGGTGGTGTTTAGTTTGGGATTTTGGGGGGAGGATGGAAGTAGGGTTGGATGGTGCCCAGAGGGGAAGTGGGGCCTAAGTTTAAACCCTTTCCCGCAGCCCGCTGCTGTGACTCTCCCGCCGGAGGGCTGAGCACAGGCTGCAAGCAGCAGGGACACTGGGGCTCGGGAGGGTTTTCTCCTCTTGGTTGAGAAGAGACAGTCATCTCTTCCCCGGAGGATGAGAAAACTTTCTGCTCCCCGCCCGCCCGGCTCCATCCTGTCCCGCCGCCTTCTGGGCGCAGGCTCCTTGCAGGCTCCTTGCAGGCTCAGGCAGAACGCGCTGTCTGCGGGCGGGTGCGCGCCCTGCAGCGGGCAGGGTTCCCCGAATGAACCCCGCTGGACAGTGAATTCATTTTGCTTGCACCGGAGAGCTGGCCCGCAGGCCGTGGTGCTGATGAGAGAGAAACAGCGGGTTCCTTTCCCTCCTGGTGCCGTCCTCTCTGCGTAATTCATCACGGAAGACAGAGGCGCCCAGTGAGAAACTTGTGTGGAGGCTTTGAGGTTTCCCCAGCGAAGATAACACGAAAAACCCAGCATCCCCTGGGATTTAATCCGAAGGCAACGGAACGCCCCACCGTGCTCTGAAGGCAAAGGGAGCTGAGGGCGTGTGTCTGCGCTGCTCCGAGGAAGGGAAGGGGACTCCTGTACCTACAGGAACTCTTAGAGGCGAAATGCGGTTCCCAGCGGAACCCCCCAGGGAACAGAGGGTCTGGAGAGGAGGGCTGTGAGCCCAGGGCTCCTCAGGTGCCTCACCTGGAGCGCATCACCCAGGATGAGGTTCAGAAAGCAAGAGGCCACCCGCGCACCACAAAGGGTTTTGTTCTGATCAGCAAGATCCTTCGATGTTTATGGAAGATGAGGTGATAGGAACAGGCAACAGGAGAAAGAGTAGCTTCTGTTGATTTCTTTTCAACTCGGGCGGGCCAGCTCAAATCCTGCAGGTGGGCTGGATTGTGCAAGGCCCCGGTAACAGGCAATCTAGGGCGTGAGAGCCTTCTCAGTAACCTTAGAGCAGGCTTGCGAGAGGAGAGCAGAGCCGGGGGAACTTTTCAAAAGAGGAAAACATGACATCGTGGCAGCATTCCAAAGTAAATCCTTAAAGAAGACAGGTGGAGACCACCTCGGAAAGAATTTATGAGGACAATTTATGCCAAACTAACGTCTTTCTCTTTTCCAGCAACCAGCTAGCTGGTCGGTCGGTAGCTAGGGGACAGTCATAGAGCCATTGCTTCTCACATGTGGGTCCTGACTCACTGGGGGTAATGACATTCGTGTAGTGAGTCACACCAGCATTTTTTAAAACATGAAATCATTAGAAAGGAAGAGAAATTCAGAGTGCATTGTATGTGTGCAACGCTAAGTACTGTTTTATGAATCACCTTGTGTGTTCATTCTTTTGTTATTATTATTTTTAACCAAAGGCCCCAGGAATAGGGGACCAAGGGAGGGGGAAGGGAGGAAGTGAGGCCTTAGCCCCACAACCCCTCCCTGTGTGTGTTGATCCTGCTGCCACTGCTTGGGCATGCATACTTATCCCTGGCTGCCCTCATTCATCTTTCAGGCTCACCCCACTCTGCCCACAGGGGCGGGGGTCACCATCTTTTATCTTGCAAATGACATCATCAGCAAATGTAACCTTCTTCCTCCCCATTTCTCTAGACCCCCAGGTATGGAGGTATTTTGCCATCATAATTAATCTCTAACTCCTTTATGTTTAACCTGTTACTGTAAGGGTGTGATAGCAACTTAGCTACGTTCTTTCTAATACACGGTAGGTAGGTAGGTCCCCTAGTCCCCTTTGGTCCTCACAGCTGGGTGGCTGTTATTATTTACATTTCACAGAGGTTCCCAAAGTACGGAACCTATAAAGCCACGGACCCCCCCTTCCCATCATGGACAATCTCAAGTGTGTCCTGCTTTTGCAAAGGCATGTGACAAAGTTTTATACTGCCCCTAAGGATGAGGAGGGGGAAGAGTGGAATACAGGAGGTCTGTGCTTCTCCTTGCACCTCTTAGCATCTACAAACCTAGGAGGGTACTCTGAGGAGACTCATTTTACATCCAGATAAGAGATCTAACACTACAATGTTGAGCTCACATTAGGGTTGAAGGTCTAGTTCCACATTTAGGTTCAAAGAATCAGTGGGGGTTGAGGGGCTGGGTGTAAAGGGTGATGGATTAAGAAGGGAGAAAACAACCCATAGACATGAACAACAGTAGAGTGATTGCCAGAGTGAACGGAGAGTAGGGGGAGGTAGAAGAGGGCAAAGGGGGCCTAACTGGTGGTGGAAAGAGACTTGGTTTTGGGTGGTGAGTGCACGATGCAGTATGCAGGTGATGTGTGATAGAGTTGTATAGTACATGAAATCTGTTTGTTTTTTCAAAAGGTTATTACTGCTTTCAGAGAGTAAGGGAGAGGGAGAGAGAGATAGAAACATTAATGATGAGAGAGAATCATTGATTGGCTTCCTCCTGCACACAGGCATGTGCCTTGACCTGGAATCAAACCATGACCTCCTGGTTCATAGGTTGGTGATCAACCACTGAGCCACACTAATCAGGCAACACCTATATGGTTTTATGGACCAGTGTCACCCCAATAGATTTAATTAAAAATATATATATTTTTAAGTAAAGGAAGGAGTGGCCCTGATGAGTAGCACTTTGTGTGAGAGAGAAACCCTGGGCGTTTCAATGGCCCACCAACTTCTGACTGAAGTACACAAAATGCGAAGTAGCTGCTCCATAGCAGACAGGAGTTGCAGTGATAAGGGCAGGTCTTTTAATAGACATTTGTATGGAGCTTATTACGTGCCAGGCACAGCTATGAGTGTTTCACCATTTTATCTCCACCCCTGTAACAATCCCATGAGTATGGAATATGATTGGCACCATTCCCATTTATCAGATGAGAAGGCGAGGCACAGAGAGGTTGACTAATTTGCATAAGATTACGTAACTAGTAAGCAGTAGAGCTAGGATCAGTAGAGCTAGGACGGGAACATTGGAACCTGAACTCTTAACCACTGTCATCGACCCCCAACCTGTGTGTGGCATTTGGATCACAGGAGTCCAGGCCTACTTTACTCAGTGACCAGTCTGGGCGGCCCCTTTGCAGAGGACAGGGACCCCCCTCAGGGCATCCAGAGGAAGGTGTCCTGGAGGATGAGGGTCTGACTGCCAGGCCACACGAGGAACAGGGAGCAGTTAACTTTGCAGAAAGGAGCCTTGGTCAGTTACGGGGCCAGTCCTCAGACACTCCAGGAAGAGGAAGTAGAAGCAGACCAAAGCCCACGCTGGGCCATCTTCTGTCACGCCTGGGAGAGGATTCCAAACTGCATGAGGATTTTATGTTGAATTTGATGTTTATGCCCCTTTCAATACTCAAGTTCCTTCGTTTAAGAGATATATGACAAAAGTGAACTTTAAAAATAACTGGAAATTAACAGGCTATTCTAAATATTTGTGTTTATTAAAAAAATAGGATACTAAGTCAAAGTTTTGACTGAGACACTTAAGTGAAATGGGAAAGGAAAGGACCAGACAAACAAGTAGAAATTTCAGTGTAAACATTTGAGAACTTTTTTATAACTACCAAACCATTGGTCATTTCAAGAATATGAGGATGAAGAGAGGATTTCTTCAAAGGGATCTTTTGTTCCTTCCTTTATCCCAAACCTAATGTGTATGTGTGTGGAGGGGGGGGGTGGGGGGGGTTATTGTGGGACCACTAGTTGAGTTGTACATGTGTTTCCTGCATTGGGGCTCACCTGGTGGTCTGGGCTGTAGGATCACCTCCTTCCTCAGAGTTTGTTGGGATAAGGGATGCTGAGGATGTCCTGGGGACCAGCTGGGGGACCATGTGGGAGAGGGGGCTAGCCCAGGGCCACTCTAAATTTAGCCTAAGGACAAGGGCACCCCAGCAGCTAGAGTTTCCAGAAATCTAGACGTTAAGGTAGTGAGTGAGCAGTCAGTTGAAGGATAATGAATATCACTCAAGGGCCCATAAATAGTGTGAAGACAGCACAGTCTTGTCTGCTTGCTTTGATCTCAGAGGGGTGAGAAGCTGCATAAGGTGGAGATAGAGGACCGAGGTTAACTGTCCCCCAAGCCCTGCAGTGGACCAGCTGCTGCAGGACCGAGCTGGCATTGGGCAGGTTTTAGTGTTATAAGCGGGTTGAAGTTTCTTTTATTTCCAGACTGCACATTTTAGTTCTTTGGGGACTTTGACATGGTTGCTTGAGCAGAAAAGTCATGGGACCTTTTGTGCAAGTGTGTTCGTATGAGGGCAGGGAGGATGCATTGGAAGGGACAGTGGAAGAGAAAAATGAAATTATTGATTCAGTCCCACACATGTGCCAGCTCAGAGGATGGATTATACATGCTTCATTTGAAAGAGTGAAGAGCAGCCCGGCTGGTGTTTCTCAGTGGTGGAGCCTCGACTTATGAACCAGGAGGTGAAGGTTCATTTCCCAGTCAGGACACATGCCTGGGTTGCGGGCTCGGTCCCAGGGAGGTGGGCATGCAGGAGGCAGCTGATCCTATGAGTCTCTCTCATCATTGATGTTTTTATCTTTTTTTCCCTCTCCCTTCCTCTCTGAGATCAATAAAAATATATATATTTAAAAAAAGAAATAGTAAAGAGTAGCAGTGTGTTTGCTGGATGTTACATGTACTTCGTGACAGTGGTAGATGGAGAGGTAGGGGCATGTAAAGTGCAAGGGATCACGCTTCAGAAGAGAAAGGCACCGTAAATGCTTGAAAGGAAACACCCCATACAATTACCAGGGTTCTCAAGTGGACATCAGTCTGTTGTTCGTGGTTGAACACTTTCTCACACGATTATCATATTCCCCAAAGTCATAGCTTATCTTCAGACATTCCCATAGCAAGTGTCGGAATAGAAGTTGTTTTTTCATGGTGAGTCCAGGCTTACAGGACATGTTCAAGGTTTGCTTACTTTGGAGGCCAGCTTTTAGACATTGGTCATGTTATTTTTGGCTTATTTCAGGGTGCAAAGTGATTTTTTCCCCCCTTGACTGAAGCATGAGAAGTGCTTAGTCTTGTTGGACAGAGAGGAAAATGTGCACTTTTGCTTTTTCTTCCTTGAAAATGTGATTCTTCCATCCATTATGGTGAAGTAAAAAAAAGCAGAAATTGAGAATGTATGAGATGCTAATGTCAGGGATGTTAAAATCTGGCTTTAATTGCTGCTTTCATTTGTTTCCCCAAGATGTATGCAATTTTCGCCTGACTAGAGAACACAAGTAAATTTAATGACCCTTCAAGGGAAAATATAAGCTTCAAATAATGATTCTCCTCCAAGGCGCCTTTGTTTTCCTCATGCATGGCCTTGCGAACAGCAAAAAACACCGGCTGAAGGCAAAGGCAGGGCAGGCTGAGGGGGCAGCTTCCTGCGGGTTGGCTCTGAAGTTGCCTGATTGATAAAGAAGAAAAAATAGGAGATGATGAGCGTGGATGAGTGGTTGTCAACATAATCTCTTTCTCCTAACCTTTGTGTAGATTTTCCCAGCAAATGTAATTCTATCGGGGGGCTTAGGGGGAGAGAAGTAATTATAAGATGATCTGGAAATGGTATCATGTAAACCTACCTCTATTCCTGTCAGAGCCTCTCAATGTTCCACTAAATGACCCCAGCACGAGAGGAGGGTGCACCTGTGCTTCTGCGAGTCCGAAGCAGAGTCCAAGCCTCCCAGAAGCAAGTGTCCGAGTACTGTGTTCATCTGGAATAGTCATTTGATTTTTGCAGCTTGCTCTGCAACACAGCTTAATAAAAAAATAATAATCCTCCAAGTCTTCTCTTAAAGTTGGTGCTCCAGAAGAACATGTCAGATATGCTAGAGGCTTTGGGGCTTCTTTGGCATCCTGAGTCCTAGGCAAGCAGATGGGGGGGCCCCTTTCTGCCCCTCACTTTGTAAGGCCCCCTCTGCTCCCTCTTGGCTGGACCCTTTCACGCACACTGAGGAGCCCAGGCTGCCTGCCTGCTTTCACTCCGCCAAGCTCTGCTTTTCTTGTATTCGGGACTTGTGCTTCGGCAGCAGTGGGTGGAGTAGGTGGAGAAACTGTGAATCCCGGACCCTGGAGGATAAGATAATCATCAGAAAGTGTAGCTTTCCTGCTGCTCTGTCTCCAGCTCTTAAATAAATCACCACTTTGATTTAAATTTCCTTTTCTGTGCAAGAGAGATAGAAATGCCCAATTTCTCTCCTTTTAGCCTGGTTGTCAAAAGAATCACTCCGCTCTGGGCTGTGAAGAACAGCGTGTGCTGCCTGGAGACAGACACCGTGAGCAAAAACTGCGAAGCAGGCTTGTTTACCAGCTCATCCTCTAAGCATTCAAGAGACTGTGGTCTCACTCGCCCGAGTCTTATTGTTCCAGGTATTTCAAAAATCGACACTAATGAAAATGGAAAGGGTATTTGTTTCCCCAGTATCATTAAAACAGTAATGCACCTGGCTGTGTAATATAGCAGCTATGCACATCCCTCTGAAGGTTCAGGGAGAGGCAAAGTCAAATCAGTAGGCAGTCTGATTTATATTCTCTCCTTATTAAAAAGATTCCAGTAACCCGTGTGATGGGCTTTCAGAGAAGGGAGAGGGTCCTCGTGGGCTGAGACACTTGAACAGGACCCCATGGGGCAAGTGGTGACTGAGCCCTACCCTCAAAGGTACATAGGAATCTGGAGAGGAAGGGGAAGCCAGTCCGGGCTGGCAGTGGAATTGAGTGGACAAGGGCTCAGAGGACCATCTTTGAGGTCCCCTCCCAGGATCCTTGGCCATAATGAGCCCTCTCTTTCTTAACGAGCCCTTTGTACCTGTTGTCTGTGTCATCAGGCTTTTGTGCTGCATCTTAACGTGTGTGTTTGTGTGTGTGTGTGTGTGTGTGTGTGTGTGTGTGTGTTTGTGCAGTCTGAATTCTTTGGGGTTACAGGCCTTTACTTTTCAACTTCCATGAAATGTTTTCTAGTTGAGCTCACAGTGTTTAGAATATTTTTGTTGGGCTGAATTAACTTAACACTAATCTTAGCATGCTTAAAACCAGTGCTCTTTATCCTTGAAGTACATGTTGATGAGAACGTAATAAACGTATTTGTTGAAGCTGGCATATACTGGGGTAGATTAATGGCATTCTGAAAATGGTGTTCTTACCAAAAAATATATTTGTTGTTTAGTTATTGTAATAGTGATTGGTATAAAGGAAGTCATTGTTAATGGGCAGTTTATAGAATCAGCTTATCAAAAAGGACATTGTTATTTTAAAAATTAATTCTAGCAGCTATCTTACTTTCCCAGAGCTGCCACAATAAAATACCAAAGACGGAGTGGCTCAAACAACAGAAATTTATTTTCTCAGAGGACCGTGGCGGCCTTCAGCACCAATACTCTCCCTGATGTGGAGAAGGGTGCGTCCCTGCAGCCATGGCAGAGAACTGCTTTTACGGGACAGGAAGCACTGCAGGGGCTCTTAAAAAGAGCAAAGCTGGATCCTTGAAGGCGGGCTGTGGAGGGAGGCCCACGGGGAGGGCTGTCTGGCTGTCCAAGCACCGTTTTTTTCTCACCAGGGGTGGTCCTTTGTTTGGAGGAGCTCTCAGTTACACCCCTTCCAAGTACATTAGTCAAAAAGTACTGGTTTTTAAATTATGTTCTTTTTTAAAACAATTTTTAGAACTTTTAAAATATGGATACTATAAAATGTACCATTTTTAAGTGTACCATTCGGTGGCATTAAGTATATTCACTTTGTTGTACAACCATCACCACTGTCCATCTCCAGAACTTGTTCCTCACCCAGCCTGAAACTCTGAACCACCGAACACGAATGCCCCATTGCCCTCCCCCCTCGCCCTTAACAATAACCACTCTACTCTCTGTCTTTATGTAATTTGAATAGTCTAGGTGCATCATTTCCGTAGAATCATGTAACATTTGCCCTTGTGGGTCTGGCTTATTGACTTAGCCTAATGTTTTGAAGGTTCACCCATGTTGTAGCATATGCCAGAGTTTCCTCTTTCTAAGGCTGAATACTATCCTGTTGCATGTATATACTATGCTTTGTTTATTCATTCATTTGCCAGTGTACCTTTGGATTGCTTCCACCTTTTGGCTATTGTGAGTAATGTTGTTGTGGAGATTGTACAATAACTATTGAAGTCCCTCTTTTAATTTTTTTTCTCTTTAGGTGTATATCCTGAGTTGGAATTGATGGACCATAAGATATTCCATGTTTACATTTTTGAGTAACTGCTCTACGGTCTCTCAAAGCAGCTGTACCCATTTTTCATTCCCACCAGCAACACATAAAGGTTTCCATTTCTCACATCCTTGCTGACACTTGTTGTTTTCTGTTTTTTAAAATTTTATTTTAAATAACAGCCATCCTAATGGGTGTGAGTTATCTCACTGTGAAGCACTGGTTTTTGATAGTTGGTCATTGACTCAACTCTAGTGCTTTTAAACAAACACCCATTCACTGAATATTCAGGAATAGAGCAAATGTAAATAGACAATTTTGGGAGTCCAGAAAACCTAGCCATGTCAGAGTGGCTGACTTGAGATTCCAGTGGCCTAGAATTTTTTGAAGTCCAGACCAAGAAAAGCAAGATCCAGAAAAAGGCAGGCGTTAATCAACCCTGTGACATTTCTGTGGTGGGGACCACAGAATGGCATGAAAAAGTTGATAGTGTATAGAGCAAGCATGTCGAACTCTTGGCTTGTGGCCTATAGGCCTCGTTTGAATAAACTCGCAAGCCGAGAGTGTAGAGAAATTTGGGAAGTATGTCTATTTGCAAGGGGAGAAGGAATCCAGTGTGTTAGTAGCCAGAGTGTCAGACCTCTTTAATCAGAGGAAGTCAAAGTGCACACCTATGACAGCAGTTTCTGACTTCAAATAGATTCACAGAAAAGGCATCTGCAAAATTGAGAATTGAAGTGAAAAGAGCAAGTAGAAGGTGGTGGTTCACAGGGAATCTGTAAAAAGAAGTACGCTGGGGAAGAAGATGGGGTCTGCGTTTTTAAAGCACTGCCCTGAGAGGAGATTGCTAAGGCTCTGACGTTAGGCTCAGGCATGGTTCTTTGCTGGGGTGTGCTGCCTTATAGAAACGCTTTAGGAGTATCCAGCTGGCTCTGAGCTAACCATTTGCCCAACTCAGAATCCTGAAGCTTCTCATTTGATGCTTGTGTGGCCCTTCCCTGTTAGATAGAGGTAAGCTGGGTGCACCATGAGCTCTGATTTGGATGCCTGGTGACATCGCCATGGGGTGAGGGGATTAAGCCCCTCATGCTGTGACTCTGAAGTTCCAACCTTGGCCTTCTCAGCCACTAGAGTGTGGGACGTTACCTTTGGTTTCTCAGATGCCTTTGTGGGAGAGAGATTGGGTGATGGATCATGAGGGTGACATCTCTGTGTTGCGCTAGGTGACATCTCACTGTTGTTTTTAAGAATCTGAGGAAGAAATACATAAGAACAGGTAACTAATGAGACTTTTATGGCTCAGCCCAGAGTAGAGGTTGATGTCCTGGGTGGCACGCATACTTCTGGAGTTTGTGAATGGAAGACAAAGAAGATAGAATCGCACTGCAATAGAGAATTTTGTTCTGAAATCTAAATAGGTCTTTAGGTCTTCTTCTTCTGTGCAGGCTGGTCACCGTGGGTCTTTGGGTCTGTGGCATTGGCTGGGAGCTTCTGGGCTGCCTTTCTGGGTGCTCTTTCTGTCTGTGCTGGGGTGTGTGTATGTGTGTGCACACACACTCATTTTTCAGGGGTTATGGGCATCTTTTGGATTTGCCCTTAATGTGCTAGTCCTATTCATGAGGTGGCAATCACTGGGAAAACAGCTGCTGATGTTTACCCCTTAACATGGAAATAAAGGTTGTCTAAATCCAAGGCAACAGCCTGCCTGATTGGTGTGTGTACCCATAATAATCCACCAGGGATATTGATGAAGAACCTTTATTCACCCTATAGAAGGTTGCATGTCCCAGGACATCTCACTAAATTGGGGAGATGGAGAGCATTGTTTGACCTGTGTCTTTAAGAAGTATAGTGCTCATGAGTGCTGTAGGAACCTGGGTTGGAGAAGGAAAGACTGGATAGTCAGAAGAGGGATGAAAGTCTTGGGGCCATGCATGGGAGAAGGGGTGATGTTTACGTAGCCATGACAGTTGTCTGGGGCCTGCTAATCATGTTCTTTCCTCCTGGATCTGAGATATATTTGTATCCCTCTCCCCCCCCCAGAAGTTGGCCTTTTCAGGTGTGGCCTTGAGGTGAAGTAGTAACTTTTCATTATAGTTGTTGGCAAGGCTGCTGTTAGCTGCTCAGAAGAACAATCAATCTCGTATTGCTGCTCCAGGAAGCTTGGTTAGGATGTTTCCTCTTGAAGAATTTATTTTTAATGATGCTGATATCATGGATCCAACATCCTGAAAATATGGGAGAAGCAGAGGCGCAGAGGGCTCCTTCGAGTGCTGCGTTCCCTGTTTGCTGTGTTCAGGAGAGAGCAGCTGCCTGCTCCTCAGCGCCCGCAGGCACGAGTATACTGGTGCCAGACGACCTTTCCCTCACTGCCTGTTGTCAGCCAGGTGTTCCTGGTGAGAATATCAGCCTCTGGGGCTGCTACCCAGACATGCTGGCGGCTTCCAAATGGTGACACAGTGACAGCTTATGTTTCTGCAAAGCTCAGAAAGGCAGCCTTGTTTTTGACAATGGATGCTATACAAAACACGGCCTTGCTAAGACTCCTGCTTGCTGGGTGTCACTATGCCATTGGCTACCCAGCTGGTTACTCTGAGGCTTAGGTGAAAAAAATAATGCCTTTTGCAAGGGTGCGAGGTGACTGCTTTAAAGGAGAGGCCAGAGGTTCTGTCCTCCAAACCTGTCTCTGAGAGGGGAAAACAGTGAAAACAAAACCCTCTGCTTTTATGCAAAGGCTGCTGAAATGGTGGCTGCTGGGGAGGAGCTGTCTAGCCTTTCATTCCTGGAAGAACCTCTGATACTGTTATTCACTCAGAACCTTTGACTCTGTTACTCACTCTCTCTTGTCTCCAGGTGTGTTTGTCAGCACAAAGATCAGCCTTTCCACTTTCAGGGTCTTTGCAGATGTGACTTCCATTGTATTTAGTCTCTCTCCATCCCTAAATGGCTCATTAGATGAACAGGGGTGGTGTAAGGAGAGAAAAAGGAGGAATTAAAAAGCATTTTCTCTAGGGTAGGTAAGTGGTTGATGTTTCTTGGGTCTGACTCTTTCACAGCTATATTTTATGCTTGTCCTTGGTCAGCCCTGTGAGGGGGTGTCAGTGTTTCTTTCTGATCTGCGAGAGTGACAGGAAGACCACAGCTGGGGCCAGCAATGTGTGCAAATGTGAAGAACAGTATAGCCAGGGGGCCAGCAGCTGAGACAGAACATGGAAAACAATATCCCCACTTTATTTTCATTGTTTGATGTACTTTTGCTGTTTTTCTATTAACAGTCTTGACACTAGATGAAGCCTGGTGCTTCCCTCTGCTCAGCTTATTACATTGTCTGTAATACTGATTTCCAATAAAAATGATATGTTCAAGCCAGACTTCATCTTATTTCCCTTCAGTAAATAGATTATTACCATCTTTTTGATGGATGGAGCAGCATGAATTCCAGGATGTACATGTTTCTCATGATAACTTTCTCAAGAAACCTGAACAAATGTCTTCTGAGTTATTTTCATTATAATTTTATTCATTTGTCTAGAACACATAGATCAATTGACTACATGGTGAATTTGGTAGAATTGGCTGACAAGGGAGTGGCTGATGTCTGAAGAACAAACCTAGGCTTTTCTGTCCCAGATGAGCATAGCTTAGCTAATAAGAATATTAGTCCTGGCTTACTATTTATTGATCTTGACCTGGGTCCTAGAGAGCCATATTTTATGCAATATCACATTTAAACTTTAACAGCAATCCCATGAAGTAGGTACTGATACCATCTTCATTTTCCTGATGGAAAAACTAAAGCTCAGATCTTTTAGTCTGTCTTTCTTTCTTTCTTTCTTCTTTCTTTCTTTCTTTCTTTCTTTCTTTCTTTCTTTCTTTCTTTCTTTCTTTCTTTTTTTCATTGCTCTAGAGGAGGGGTTGGCAAACTCTTTCTATAGAAGACCAGAAAATAAATATTTTAGACTTTGGGCCACCCTATCTCTGTGACAACTCCTCAGCTCTGTTATTGTAATACTACAGAAGCCTTAAAAAATGGCTGTATTCCAATAAAACTTTATTCTTAACACTGATATTTGAATTTTATGTAATTTTCTCATGTCACATAATATTACCATTCTTTTGATTTTTTAACCATTAAAAATGTAAAAATCATTTTTTAACTTGCAGTAAGTATAGGAGCTGGTAATTGGCAAGATTTGGTGATCCCTGATATAGATGATGAGCAGAGAAGGAAGAATGGGTTGGGATGTGGTGGTAGGAAGGACATTCCTGTCAGAGGGAACAGCATGTGTGCAGGTAGCAGAGAGCATGAAGTGTTTGAGGAAATGCAAACAATGCAAGTACAGTTTGATAGGGCATGTGGCATGATCAGAGGAGACATCAAGGCCCAAGTTATGACCTTATAGGACATTTTAATGATTTTAGACTTTATCCTTAGATCAATGAGAAGGCATTAAAAGAATTAGGCAAAGGAATGACAAGGGCAATTTTTTTTTAAAGGTCATTGGCTGACATGTGGAGAAAGGATTGCAGTGAATTAGTTAATGCTGGACGTTGGACGCCATTTAACACCTGTGGATCTTGACCCAGCATCTAGAAGGGTTCAGGAAACCTGGAGAAAGGGTTGTGCGTAAATTAAATAAGAGTCCAGAGACAAAACATAATTTTGAAAGGCATATAGGAGAGGGAAGGGGGGAAGCATGAGGAGCTTGGCTGAAGAAATCAAGTTCTCCTTGTCTCAGGACCCCTTGCTTTTTATTTTTATTTATTTTTATTTATTTTTTAATTTTTTTAATTTATTAAATTATTATCTGTGTACATATTTTAACATTGCCCCCCCCCCCCACATACCCTCCCTCCCCAGAGTTTTGTGTCCATTAGTTGTACTTATATGCATGTATACAAGTCCTTCGGTTTTGAGCATGTTTTCATGTGCCTTTTGGCCTTCCTTCTGTCTTCTTTTGAAAATATTCTATTTAGGTCCATTGCCCATTTTTTAATTGGATCATTCATCTTCCCTTTATTTAGTTGTATAAGCTGTTTGTAGATGTTGGAGATTAAACCTTTATCAGTGGTAACATTTGCAAATATGTTCTCCCACACAGTGGGCTTTCTTGTTGTTTTGCTGATGGTTTCTTTTGCTGTAAAAAAGCTTTTTATTTTGATGTAGTCCCATTTGTTTATTTTCTCTTTAGCTTCCATTGCCCTAAGGGCAGTATCAGTGAAGAAGTTCTTTTGGCATATGTCTGAGATTTTGTTGTCTGTGGATGCTTCTAGTATTTTTATGGTTTCCCGTCTGATGTTTAAGTCCTATATCCATTTTGAGTTTATTTTTGTGCATGGTGTAAGTTGGTGATCTAGTTTCATTCTTTTGCTCCTTGCTTTTTATTAACACAATTTATTCTTAGGCAAGGTGGAGATATACACATCAAAGGGTAGGGTTTTGTACAGAATCCATTGTCAGATTGAGGAATTGCCTTCAGGTGTTTGGCCAACAGGAGGCAATAACTTCTAGATTGAGATCCCCTAAGCTGTCTGGCAGCAAGTCGTCATTTTCAGATTTGGGGAAATGCCTTTAGCCATTCCAGCAGGCAATAACATATGTGCCTCACCCTTGTTGAGTCCCCAAGTTCCATCAACCTTTCTATGAAACTCTTGCAATTATGACATGCTGAAACTGGCTTCTGGCAGTTAGTAACAGTAGAAGCAAAAAAAAAAACAAGCTGGGTGATCATGGTAGCTATTAGTGAATGTAGCCATACCATTTTCTGACGACAGCATCTTCAGACAGCGAGGATGAGCAGGTTTGTAGAGGAGGAAAATGTGGCTGGGAGAAACGAGTGTCTTGCCTGGTCACATAGCAAATGGAAATAGAGCAAAGATGAAGGCCTGGTCTTTCTCTCTGTATGGTGTGAAATTCTTAACATTCTAAAATTGAAATTACGTTTATCTTAATCTGTCGTTTATCTCTGACTTTACAACTGTAGAGGTGGCTACTCCTGTCTGTCTCTCATAAAATTCTCATGAATGAGGATAGCACCTCTTAGTTTGAGTCATTAGTTCTCATTTTCTGAGGAAATTAATTTTGTTGTTGAGGGGAAATGACCCCTTGTTCAAATAAGAAAAAGGCCGAAGATGATACTGTGGGGATAGTTTTATATTATTTTTGTGCTGGCATTAGACAGGGAGCTGAATACTTCTTTAAAGGTCAGCTTCTCTTACAATCTGCATAGCTTTCTTTCCCAAGTAAGAATTGGCACACTCTCTTCTTCCTTTGGAGGAGTAATTCATCGGGCTGGGCCTCAGAGTCACACCAGTTCTGACACAGGCATATACATAACTCTGGCTCAGAGCACTCCATCTTTTGAACAATATAATGCCAAACAGTTGGAGTCAGGTGGGGAAGAAAGGAAGAGGAAAAAGGTGAGATGCCTGCCTTGAAGAAAAAGGGTGGTGGAGATTTGCTTCAGCTTCTCAGGGGTTGTGCCCAATAGGTGGCAGTGGGTGACACTGACCTACGGTGTGGGTGGGAGAATGGGAGCTTCAGAAAGCTTTTGATGGGTGAGCCCAGTGGTGGTTACTGCTCAGTGAATCTTGGTTTTGACTGGTATTTCATTCAAATCACTGTTATTTGTCACTTTGTATTCCTTCCCCATTATGAGGGAAGGTCTGGGGTATCCTGATCTGTGTCTCAAGTATCTCCTCCTATCCCATGTCAATTAGGTGTTTCATCAGCAGAAAGGATTTATTTGGGAAAAAGAAAGGCTTATAAACCAGAGCATGCAGACAGGGCAAGTCATGTGCAAGTTCTGGCCTGTGCCAATATGAAAAGTATTTATAGAAGGGAAAGGGAGTAAAGGGAATGGAAATTAGAACCATAGAGCTTTACTACAAACACAGAGTTCTCCCTTGTAGTACTCTCACAGATGCTTCCATAAGACCTAGCTCCTTGCATAGATCCTCAAAATTTATGTTTGCTTAAAGTGCCATTTAATCTTTATCATCCACAATTGACAATGTCTTGCACACAGCAGGTGTTCAGTATTTAATACTGGTTCTGTAGACCTGTCACCTTTGGCATCCATAGTGCACAGTACAACCTCTTCTCTCAAAAAAGTCAGAATTTTCTAACCTGAAGTCTTCAGAAAGAAGACACTTGGGATATCCTGAAAAAAGGACAAATTTTAGGAGGATCATCCATTGAGGATCTTCTCCCTTTATGCAACTTATGCTGTCCACTTCTCTTTTCTTCATCCCTTTTGACTAGACTTAGGTTGCATGTCTTTATTGTTGTATAGTAGATGCTCAATAGAGATATGCTGAGTTAGTTCACTCCTGATACTGATTTTATTTATTCTCTGTAAGCTCTTTTTTTGTTGTTGTTAATCCTCATCCAAGCATATTTCCCCATTGATCTTTAAGAGACAGTGGAAAAGAGAGGGAAAGACAGAGAGAAATATCGATGTAAGAGAAATATATTGATTGGTTGTAGGCATCCTACACAGGTCCTGACCAGGGCCCAGGCAATCAAGGTATGTGCCCTTGACTGGAATCAAACTCGGGACCCTTTAGTCCACAGGCCTACACTCTATCCAACTGAGCCAAACTGGCTAGGGCTCTGTAGGCTCTTTACATATTCACTCAGGTATAGGTGATGAGGCTGAAGTTTCAGGCTCAGATGTATTGATATACTCTGTCTCTCTCTCTCCTTCCCTTCATTCTTTCATCAGTTATTGAAAGTTGATTACTACTATGTTCCAGGTATTGGGGTAAATTATGTAGTGTTGGGGGCAACAACAAAAGAAGACATGGTGTCTGATATCAAATACATTCTACCCTAGTAGAGAGAGAACAGGAAATAATGGCCACTTGTAGGATGTGTGGGCAGCCATGAGGGCCTCTCCCTGACTAGTGGGTAGGACCTCCCTGAATAGTCTTCCTGCTGAAGTCTCAAAGGTGGTCAAGAGCAGAGTCCCTGCGCAGCTGTGGGTGAATTAACAGGTTCTGCACTTGCCTTTCTCCATGTGCGCAGGGTGGAGATGTCTGCCCAGAGGTCAGTTTCTAACAGAACATCTCAGCAGTCTGCATCTAACTCTGACTACACCTGGGAGTATGAGTATTATGAGATTGGACCTGTTTCCTTTGAAGGACTGAAGGCTCATAAATGTAAGTCTTTTACTTATGTATTTGTCTTAACCTATGAAATCCCCAGTGATTTCCTGGCATTTGTTTTTTTTGCAGAACTCTCTCCTCTACCCCACAAAGTCCCAGAAAACACCCCCTCTAAACACAATGACTGCTCGCTCATGTGTGGTATTACATGAGGGCCTTGATGATTCCGAGTAACAAGGAATTGAAATATGGGGGAATATGAATCAATGTCGGTCTTAAACTGAGATATTGCATTAAAGCACTAACAGTTTCAGCTCTCGCAACTGTGTAAACATTTGGACCTTCAAAAATGTGACAGAAGTAGAATCTGGAACTATTCATTTTGAAGAACCTTGTTATGTAACACATGGTCATCGACATCTTTCAGTCTGTTGGTTTTTCTGGAACTGGAGCTGGGAGAGCAGTCTCTGTGTGTGTTCATGATGATGGGCAAGAATAGCCTGTGATCATTCCTAACTCTGTGTTATATGACTCATGTGTCTGTTTATTGGACTGATTAGTGATCCAGCACAGAGCAAGGAAATACAGTTCTGTGAGAGGTTACTTCCGATTCCAGTCATAACTAAAAGCTGACTGTCCTGTGGGAAGCCTCTGTGTTATCTTTTTTTTTTTTTTAATAGATTTTATTGATTTTTTACAGAGAGGAAAGGAGAGAGATAGAGAGCTAGAAATGTCGAAGAGAGAGAAACATCGACCAGCTGCCTCTTGCCAGCCCCTACCGGGGATGTGCCCGCAACCAACGTACATGCCCTTGACCAGAATCGAACCTGGGACCTTTCAGTCCGCAGACCAACGGTCTACCACTGAGCCAAACCAGTTTCGGCCTCTGTGTTATCTTAAGTAGAGCTGACATAACAAGCAGGAACTGCTGCCCACGCCCAGGTCCTGTCCTGATGGCCCCATAAATAGTCCAGAGATGTGTGCTTGTTTCAGAATGAATATCTGCAGCACTACCAACATTTTAGGTTTGTAACTGGTCCAGATTAATGGGACACATTAGGAAATATAAGACAGATTAGAATGGGGGATATAGATGTGGCAAAGGAAAAGCATTTGCTTGTTTAGTATTTCCTGGCCACTCCCATTCTGACCTTGGCATTCATGAACCCTCACACTGATTTGCTGTTCCTTGCAAGGAGGTCAACTTTAGGAGAAATTATTTCATTATGATGCATACCATTTAGAAGTCCCTTGGCCATGTGCTTCACCCTTTACTGTAATGCTCTCTAAGAAGCTCCGTCTCTAGACAGGACGGAAGCAGCTGCTCATAGCCACTCTGGAAGGCTTCTCTTGGCTTCCTGAACCATGGCACTTGTCAGAACTGCACTCTGAATCTCTACGCTGACTTCCTCCCAAGAAAGAGTGCTTCAATGAAGACCAGGAGTTGTGGTTCCCCGTGTACCACAGTGCCCATGCCCATGAAACTTGGCAAATAAATACAATTTCAAGAGAGTTTGTATATTCCTAGGGTGAAATGGGGCTCTCCATTCATCCCTGAAAGGGGTTTAGGGTAAGAATATTCCTTGGAGTTGGACCACACGCAGAGGATGCAGTACAGAAGAACTAAAGAAAATAATGTAAGGGAGTAAATTTTATCTGAAGGGGAGTGTAAACAAGCAAAACTGATTAAATGAGAAAGGAAAAAGGAAACATATTGTGATGAGAAACATAGATGCCGCATTATCAACAGTTTGGAAATACTAAAATGCTAACCACAAAACTCCCTGCTCTGCCCGCCTAAGACCCCTCCTATGCTGGGACCCTCCAATGCCCACATTATTGCTGCATTTTTTATCAGGGCCCTGGGGCCCTAGAAGGACAGAGGGAAGGATCTGGGCTGGGTAAATGACACCTTCTCCCACCTCTGCCCACCCGTGAGTTTGGATTGCAGCTCCCATTACAGTGTGAAGGCCATCCTCCCGAGAACCCCTTCCTCAAGCACAGATTTTAAAAGTGAGGCAATGCGACTAGATTCACTTCTCAGTTGAATGTGATGCTGATGTGTGTCGTTGTAGAATTTGCTTTGGTTCTGCAGGCAGCTGATGAAGAACAGGGTGCTGTCATTTATTTGTACAATGGTGTTGCACAGTCTGTGCCCCCATAATTGAATTGTTACATGTCATTGCACTTGCTTACATGTGTTTTTTGGGGACTTGTCCTTGTGTCTTTTTTAGGCCTCATTTCCTTTATAAGGCAAAGTGTACAATTTCTATTTCCTTGGCCTGCTTAACCCCAGGAAAGATACATGGGTTTTGCATCCAGAATTCTGACTATTCAGCACATGGTTGAATAATAGCTGTTAATCTTTAGGCAATAGTATTTGCAGAATGAAAGTATAAATTATACAAAGTAAACCACTAATCTGGTTTCTTTGCTTTAAACAAAATGAATTAGAATTTAATTAGAATGCTTTTACATTTATACATTTAGTGTCTAAGCCATCCATTTTTAAAAATTGCTAGGCATTCTCACTGCCTGCCCACATAGGTTGACTTTTTAGCATAAATCAGAAAATGTAAAACAATTCAGCTCAGTTGTCTCCTCCAAATTTGAGACCCTATTATATTTGTGCCAGGGTCTGTAGACAGTCCAGTCTCATCCCTATCTTAGAGACATATACTTGTGACTGTCTCCCAAGACAGGGTCAAGGAAGGGCCCCTGTAGTGAAGCACAGACAAGAATGACATGGGGTTCAAGGCCAGGAGAGAGCTCATCAACTGGGGAAATCTACCCAAGAGCTGGTGTAAGGTATGAGTTTAAGGATGGATGGACTTGCATCAGCTCTAGGTTGGGGACAGTTGTTCTAGCCAGGTAAAGGTCAGAGCCCCCGAAAAGGCATGGGGATTAGGAAGCTGTGGCTAAGATTAAGGTACATATAGGGACACAATTTCACACAAGTCTGATGTGAGACATGGGCTTTAAGGTTAGGTGTAAACTGGGAGAAAATAATTTAACAATAATAGCTGGCAAATGTAGGTTACCTTTTTTCAGATGCCAGGCATTGGGTAAAGTGCTTTATGTATGGAATCTTTTTTAACCTGGAGAAGGTTGGGTCTATCTTTGTTGAAAAGTTTTTCATAAGAGAGCAATACTATCAGAGCTGGAATAAAGCAGGTTCACACCCAGCTGCACAAGGAAAACTAGAAGAGAACGCAGGAGGCCATTTGCATGTTCTCAGCAAGAGGCAATGAGGACCTCAACTATTCCAGCATGAACAGCAGTGGGGAAAAAAATGGGTTGGTTTGAATCAGAATTCATTTAAAACTGTATATTGCAGTTTTTGCTAAAAATGGCATTTTCTAACTCAAGATACTTCACCGGAATCTTGGGGTCCTGGGTGGCCTATGTTCTGTCCTCAGTTCCTTTACTGGGAAATGGAAACCAGTGGTCAGTCAGGCAGAAGTCTCTCAGTGTTACCTGAGATGGGAACATGGAGGTGACCCAGGTTCTTCTCTCTCCCTCATCCCCACATCTTACCTGCCCCAAGTCGATAGATGGGTCAAGGTTGTCCCCTAGATTGTTGATGTACCAACAATCATTTAATGTACCAAAAAGTTCAGATTTCCTGACCAAGTTTTCAGCTCCTGTGAAATGCTAATCCCAGTATTCATTGTTTTGCAGACTCTATTGTGATTGGTTTTTGGGTTGGTCTCGCAGTCTTCGTGATTTTCATGTTTTTTGTGCTGACTTTGCTGACGAAGACAGGAGCCCCACACCAAGAGTAAGTTTGGACTGTTCCTAAATATCGATAAAGTTCCACAGGGAACTGAAGAAACAAAGATAATACCCAGGGCTGGGGGTTACTTCCAGGGGTGGAGAGAGGGCTTGGTTATGAATAACGGCCTGCATCTAGGTGCCTGTGCGTGGGATCTGCCTTCCTCCTGGCCTCTTGCCTCTGGGGCTTGTTTTAGAGTGGAACCTTGTGAACCTGGGCTTCTTGGTTCCTTCTTATAGTTTAATGCTGATGCAGGCCTGATGTTTATGTTGAAATACTTATTAATTAGGATGTGTTCTCTGCTTAGTCCCAAGAGAATTTAGATGTCTGGCCAGATTAACATCAGTGAAAAAGGACAATGACCACTAAGTAGGATGAAAACTAGTTTTTAAAAACATGCCAAGGAATAGAGAAATAGTTTTTACCGAATATTCGATTGAATTAATCATTGCCAATAAACACTGAGTTCAATGCTGAGTTTCCTTGAATCTAGGGTTAAAAAAAGAAACACTTCAGATTATGTGATATTCATAGCAGGACAAAGATTTGTGTTGGGCTTTGGATTTAAGGAGGAAATTATTACATGGGTGCTTAAAGGATATTGAGCAACATTAGAAGGTATTTGTTAAATTATGGTTTTCAAAAACTCAGAAATGTTTTGGAGAATTTTTGGTCCCAACTTTTTTAAAAAGGGGAAATAAAACATAAGTTGAATACCATTTTAGTCAGCTCCAGCAGACACAGTAGCACACTAAAATTAGGTAGTTAGAGCATTTAATGAAGGGGCTATTTATAAGTTGTGGCCAGGAAGGAGGACAACCCCACAAGACAGTACGGCATTGTGAGTTGGTGGTCTAGTTTCATTTTTCAGCAAGTATCTGTTCAATTTTCCCAACACCAATTTTTAAAGAGACTATTTTTATCCTATTGTATGCTCTTGCCTCTTTTGTCAAATAGTAATTGACCAAAATGATGTGGTTTGATTTCTGGTGTCTCTGTTCTATTCAGTCTGTCTGTATATCTATTCTTGTGCCAATACCAGGCTTTTTTTTTTTTTATAATGACTTTGTAGTATGGTTTTATATCTAGTATTATGATCCCTCCAACTTTATTCTTCTTTCTCAAGATTGCTGAGGCTATTCAGGGTATTTTTTGATTCTATATAAATTTTTGGAATATTTGTTCTAGATCTGTGAAATATGCCATTGGTATTTTAATAGGGATTGCATTGAATCTATAGGTTGCTTTGGGTAGTATGGACAGTTTAATGATATTAATTCTTCCAACCCATGAACATGGTGTATTCTTCCATCTGCTTGTATCTTCCTCTATCTCTTTTTTCCAATATATTATAGTTTTCCAAGTACAGGTCTTTCACCTCCTTGGTGAAATTTATTCCTAAGTATCTTATTTTTTTGTTGCAATGGTAAATGGGATTGTGTTTCTTTTTCTTAGAGTTCATTAGTTTCTCTTTCTTAGAGTTCATTATTTGGTATATAATTACCATATTCTTATTATCATATTTCACTATACGGTCTCCAGTATCTATTGTTCAGTCTTCAGCCTGAACTTGAACTATAAAAAAATGTCTGGGTAAAGGGAACAGCTCTGTCCATAACTCAGCTATGTCCAGACATCAGAATCTGGAAAAAGAAATTAAACATATTTTACATGAAAGGATACCATTTTATTGAAGCACATAGAGATATGTGATTGAGAATCTTACTAATAGACACTTAAAAAGACACAGACTTCCCACTTTCTTTGTCCATGTTCTTATGGACATCTGCACATGTCTTTTCTTCTATTATATTGGTCCATGGATTTGGAAATATGATGTGGATTGTAACAGTAGTAAGAGAAGTCAAGTACAAACTCAGATTAGGGCACATCTCATATAGTGGTCAGGGAATAAATACATCTCATTATCTTCCTTTTCCTCAGAGGGACAGATAGATTTTTATGATGTTATTACTAAGATGGATTTGTCTGATGTAGGATGCAGGTAATTGTACAGATGGGAACCCTAACTCAAAGCATAACATGACTTCCTGTGATGGTTAATTTTATGGGTCAACGTGGCCAGGCCATGGTACTCAGATATTTAATCAAACATTATCCCATATATTTCTGTGAAGATCTGGTGTGTGTGTTTGTGGGTGTTTAGATGAGATTAACTTTAAATCAGTATTATTTGGATAAAGCAGTTCATCCCTATTATATGGGTGGTTTTCATCTAATCAGTAAAAGGCCTTCATAGACAAAGACTCAACCACCTCAATCTAAAAGAAATGCTGCAAACTGCTTCACACCCGAACTACAACTCTGCCCTGGGTCTGCAGCCTGCCAGTCTACCTGCAGATTTTGAACTTGCCAGCCTCCACAATCAAATGGACCAATTCCTTAAAATAAATCTGTATCCCTCTTTCTATATAGGATAGAAAAATAGATAGATGATTGATAGATAGACAGATAGATAATAGAAAAGAAGGAAGGAAAAAATGAAAGACAGAAAGGAAGAAAGGGAGGGAGGAAAGGACGGAGGGAAGAAAAAAGGATGAAAGCAAAGGGAGAGAAAGAAAAACAGGTGATACACAACACATACAAGCGTGCGCGAATGCGCGTGCACACACGGATCTTGTTGACTCTGTTTCTCTGGAGAATCTGACTAGTACATTTACTTAACATGTTATGTTGACCCTGGATAGCTGAGACTTGCATTTCTAGTCTTCTAATTGGTAGTTCGGTTCAATTGCAAATGGTTTCTCACTTGATGGCGGTTCTGAATAATCTCAATCAAAGAACAGGGGTCATTGTAACTCCTCATGCTTTCAATGAGGTTAAGGAGAAAGTCTTACCTTTTGGTTTTACTTTTTTATTTTTAATATATTTTATTGATTTTTTACAGAGAGGAAGAGAGAGGGATAGAAAGTTAGAAACATCAATGAAAGAGAATCATCAATCAGCTGCCTCTTGCACACCCCCTACTGGGGATGTGCCCGCAACCAAGGTACATGCCCTTGACCAGAATCGAACCCGGGACCTTTCAACCCTCAAGCCAACACTCTATCCACTGAGCCAAACCGGTATTACTTTTAATAAAATAATTGATTGGCCCTCTGAGAAACACTTTTTAAGTATTTTTTTTAGTCTAAGGCAATGTAAGACATGGCATTTTGTTGCAGTATATCAATAGAAAATTGAAAGAAACAAACATGCAAAAAATTCCTAAATGGATCAGTTTAAAAGGCTTTTTGATCTTAATAAACTTGACATTTATTTGGTAGGAATTTTCTCCAAAATAGCCGTTATTTTTTCCATTGAGCCAACTTTAATATAAAATAAACCATTTCAATTTTTCCTATGATAATTAGGCATGGAGGAAAGAATGATGAAATCATTGAGAATACTAGTAGAAACCTTTTAAAAACATGTTTATTATCTGCCACGGTCTACTAAAATCCTTTTATATGTATAATCTCACTAAATCCTCACAGGAAGATAAAATAAATCCCCCAAGTGTTCCCACTTTACAGATAAGAAAAATGAGGCAGAATCATTAGTCTGAGATATCACAGATAAAATAAACAGAAAAATGCTGTGAACCAAGCAAAACCTCTTAGACTCTGAAGTTGAATCAAAGATATTAGTAAGCAATCAGATTTGTTTTATTTTATCACATAGCTAATCAAGTGTGGGTTCCTTGGTGCTGGTGGAAGTCCTAGTGGCAGCTCAAGGCCAGGTGAAAAGAAACCCACCTCTCATGGGACAATCAGATCAGAAACATTCACGTAGCATCTACACTTGTCAAAATGGTGCCTCATTCTTCCCAACATCAGCTTAGGTGTGGCTCTCAGTGAAACAGAAGGTGAATAGAGAGAACCTACGTAGAGTGTGTTGGTGATGGATAGAAAAGATGGATATGTCTGAGTTCTGGTTGCTTTAAACACCAGACTCCCTGGTTGGTTTGTCCTAAGGACAGTTACTTCCTCAAGTAGGATATCACAAATATGATTCCAATGTTCTGGTTAAGATACCTGGCCAAGTTTGCAAGCTCCAAATAGATCAATGATGAACCTACTACTTAATTCTATCTTTTCCCCCCATGGAGGCATCTCAGGGGTGGGTGGGTGGGTTTGAATGGCTCACTTGGGTCTTATCAGTGCTGATACATGGGGAGGGTATGTGTATCTCTTCAACAGCGGGGAGACACAAGGATGGCAGAGACCACCTCCGCTGCCCCCACTCCCTGTGCCCATGCCCACAACAGACATTACTAATCGATTGTGTTATTTTCCATGCATGGCCAAGACTTGGCCTCAGAATCATTTTCAAAACACCACTCCAGATAGCCATCAGGAATTAATCACAGTCACAAAACACCACTCCAGATAGCCATCAGGAATCAATCACTGTTCTCCACACTCAGCTCACTAGTCACAGTGACAGGGAAGAGAAAGCTGGAGATCTCACCTGTGCCCTTCCGTTCTTTAACTTGGGAGGGAGAGAGGAAAGGAGGAGGACGGGAGGGAGGGAGGGAGGGAAGGAGGAAGGGAGGGAGGGAAGAAGGAAGGGAGGGAGGAAGGAAGGGAGGAAGGAAAGAAGGAAGGAAGGAAGGAAGGAAGGAAGGAAGGAAGGAAGGAAGGAAGGAAGGAAGGAAGGAAGGAAGAAAGAAGGAAGGCTGGCATCACTGTTCTTAAAAGCTTTTAGGGCCAAGAAGCAGCTATAATGGGGATCATTTCCCCCACGGAATATTCACTGTTGTCTGTGGGGAGAAAAACCCTCTTACCTGAATCCTTTATGGAGAAGAAAGGTAAAAGAACCATTTCCCCCTGCTTTCTCAACTAGGCAGCCATTTGCTCTCTATGGCGTCTTGTTAAAGCATTATGGCTCTATTATCATAAATCCGTCAGAGAGAGAGTAGCAAAAAAGGCTGGGATCACAGCTTTCTGTAGGATATTATAGACTTCTTTAAAAAAATTATCAAACCACAGACATCACATACCTCAAATACCACCCTTTTGGAGCCTTTGCTAAGTTTTGTCCAAATGAAGATATTCTTTATTTAGGGGTGAGAGCAGGATTGCTCAGGACCTTGTAAAAATGGAAATTACATTTTACCTTGAGTTGCAATGACCTGAATGTGACACTGACTAGATGATGTATATAATGCAACTGAAAGCTCACAGCAGGAAAATGTCTATGCTCAAGGTCTCTGAGAAGGACCAAGGCCACAGGAGCTAGCTGGCAAAGTGCGGGTGCAGTGAGTGTGGCCCACGGAAGTCCTGCCACTCCAAGAGGTCTACTCTAGCAACAGGGAGAAATCTATTTAAAAGAAAAAGAAGAAAATCTATTTTATCTATTTGATTCAACTTATAAATTTATATGCCTTCATTCAGGAGTTACTTTCAATTTCCCATCGACTAAGAGGCAATTGCACAGTGAAGGACTTGTCCAGGAATGTACTGAGGGTTGCAGTGAGGCAGTGGCATTTTCCAGAAAAACTGGCATCTTCCTGAAAGTCAATTCTACCCACAAAAGCAGCCAGAGGCACTTCCTCACACACAGAGAGAGTTTGGTTGGCACCTCTGGGTTTGTTACATGAGATAAAGCTCTCAGTACAGGCTATGGTTTCAGAAACGTTAGCGGTTATTATGATTTTATCAGGTTGTTAAGTACAGAAGCTTTCATTCTTTTTTTTGTTTGTTTAAATCCTCACCGGAGATTCCATTGATTTCTAGAGTGGAAGGGAGAGGGAGACACAGAGAGAAGCATTGATGTGAGAGAGACACATCATTTGGTTGCCTCCCACATGTGCCCAGTGCTGGGATCGAGGCTACAGCTGAGGTGTGTGCCCTTGACGGGAATTAAACCCGAGACACTTCAGTCTGCAGGCCTATGGTCTATGCACAGAGCCAAAGTGGCTAGGGCAGAAACTTTAACTTTTCATAGGTCTTTTTAACTTACTCATCTTTCAAAGTCCACTGGAAGTGACTGCTGGAAACACCAGATGCCTGCAGCTGATCTGCCTGCTACTTTTCACAAGTGAGACAAACCTGAGGACACTAGTGGGCATGCTAATACTCTTAGCACAGCAGCCGTTTCATTGGTAAAATCTTGCCATAAATCTGGAAAATCCTGAGGGGAATAATCCAGAGCATTATGGGCATTTTTCTTTAGCAAATGAAGGAGTCTTCCCTCCTGGCCTGCCTTGTCTTTGGGTGACAGAGGAAGGAGCGTTTCTCTGAACGCTGGAGGTGGCTGTGGCTCTCAGATGTCAGGGCTTTGGAATACCCTGCAGATACAGCCATTCAGTCCACTGATTGAGGGTCTAGACTCTAGAGGCTGCAGGCCCTTTGAGAGATGCAAAGATGCACAAAATATAGCACAGCAGTATATAGGAGAGAGTGGACTACACAAGTAGCTGTGCCAGGAAGTGGGAAAAGGTGCATCCTGGAAGAGGTGGTCAGTGAAATTCAGCAAGAGCACAGAGGAGGGAGATTAGAGGTTCTCCGTGAGGCAGTGACTTTTGAGTTGCACAGTGAAGAAGGGATTTTATTTGCCAGACAAAGCAGGATAGAAGGAACAGCACAAGCAAAGGCACAGAGGGACAGTTGAGTGCATCGAGGATCTCCTGTAACTATGGCTCTGAAGCCCACACTCAGGGTATCTTCTTTTAAAGATCACATATTCTTGATTTTAGGCCTTCGTGGAATTCAGACCCTGTAGGAACTGTAGAGGAGGCCTCCTTCAAAAGCAGGAGTTGCTTTAGTTTTAAGATCTTTTCATGATGGATGCATTCACTTATTCATTTAAAAAATTTTATTGAGCATCTACTATATCTTTAGTACTGTGCCAGGTACTGAGAACATAGGCAAGAAACAGAATTCATCATCTTAATGAGGATGCCAGGCAAGTGAAAAAAAAAAAAAAAAAAAAAAGGCGGGGGCTGTAATAGAGAATGAGAAGGCAAATGGAGAAAAGCACCAGACCTCCAGGCGAACAACCTAACTCCGATGGGAGGAGTCGGGGGAGGTTTCTTGCAGGAGGAGGCGCCATACATGACTGACATTGGCCCAGCGGAGTAAGGCAGATTCCAGTGAGGCAGATGTGCTCCTTTCAGAATAACCTCGCACACAACTATGATAAAATGTGGACAAAATAGAAAGAATGACTGTTAGAAGGCACTGAAGAACGAACATTAGTAGACAAAAACAGAAGGGCTTCTGGCCCTTGGGAGGAGGAAGCTCTATTACTTTATGTCTGTCATTATATGGTTAGAAGACTTTCCACCTGAAGTCTCCCAATCTCCTTTCATTCCCTTTGCAGTGCTTTGAAATGTTCAGTTTTACAGGATTTACGCGTTCTTTGTTAAATTTATTCCTAAATATTGTATTTTGGATGCTATTACGAGTGGAATTATTTTTTTCATTTTCTTATTGCTTGTTACTAGTATATAGACATACCATAATGAATTTTCTATGAGATTAACGGAAAGGAAAATCTTTTTGACAACAGTGTTGGAACAATGAAATAAACATAAGGAAAAGAATGAACCTTGACCCCTTTCTGGGAACAGCTCTGTTCAGGAGAACTTTCTGTGAGGTTGGAAATGTTCTCTGTGCTGCTCAATTGTTAGCCACTTGTCACATGTGACAATTGAGCAGCTGATATGTAAGTAAGTTGACTGAGAAATCAAGTTTTATATTTTTCTTAATTCAAATTTAAATAGCCACCTGTGACTAGTGGCTTCTAGAACTAGCATGGTTCTAAAAGAAGGCATAAGAGAATATCTTTGTGATTGGAGGTTTGGCAGTTATTTTATAGAGAGGATATAAAAGGCAATAAACATAAAGAAAAAAGTTAATAAATTGAACTTAAGTGAAATTTAAAGCATCTGCTCATTAAAAGACATCTTTCAATAAATGAAATACAAGTCACAGATCAAGAGAAAATGTTTTAACATGTGTATCTACCAAAAAACCTTATTCAGAATATATTACAAAACTCAAGAAAGAGTGTTTATGATATATATCTGGCAAAGGCCCTGTATTCAGAATATATTACCAGCCTTCTACAAGTAAAAACAAAAACAAAAAACAACACAACTTTTAAAATGGGCAAAGGACTCACACAGACACTTCACAAAAGAAATTAAACAGTGAAATGCCATTTCACTCCCATGAGAATTGCTAACATTAAAAAGACTGACAACACTGAATGCTGACAAGAATGTGGAACAACTCTCGCGGGGGGGCTGTTTCTCTGTTTTCCGCATCCATCTCCATCATGGAAAAGGAAACAGTCAGGTTCCTGAGTGGAGGAGCTGGGATTAAGAAAGAAAGAGACCAGGAGACAGAAATAGATTCATCAAGCTGGGTGCTAGGTGGGCACCATCTCTCTAATGGATAGGCAGCAAGCGTCTGAGCCACGCAGCAGGTTTATTTTATAGGGTCAAAGGAGCTTATTTGCATTCTTAACTAGGCCCTAGCATTACTGGATTTACATATCTAGACCCACCCCTGCTGACACCTGGACAAAGGTTACTCTGCCAGTGCCTCGGGCTCAGCTGACAATTTAAAGAATGCCCATGTGCCTTCTCAGGCGGCCCTCTAAAACTCTAATTCTCATACACTGTGGTGAGGGTGAAAATGGCATGACCACTTTGGAAAACTTCGTGGTTTCTTATGAAGTGAAACATAGATCTACCATATGACCTAGTAATTCTACTCTTAGGCATGTACTCAAGAGCACTAAAAACACAGGTGTACAAAGAGACTTTTCAAGAATGTTCATTGCAGTTTTACTCACAAACCAGAAACAACCCAAATAACCTTAAAAAAGATAACGAATAAATGAATTGTCATATTTATACAGTGGGATTATACTGAGCAAGAAAAAAGACAAATTATTATTACATGGGTCAATGTAACAATGTGGATGAATCTCAGAGAATCTCAACATGCTGAGCAAAGGAATGCAGACACAAAAGGCTGAATATTGTGTGATTCCATTTCAAGAACAGGTTTCACTAATCTGTGGTAAGAAAATTTCAAGACAGATTGCCTATGGGAAGTGGAATGACCTGGAAGTTCAAGAACAGGCAAAGCTAACCAATGGAAATGGAGATCAGAGCAGTGTTACCCAAAGGGGGTGGAAAATGAATGAAAGGACACTTCCTAGGAAAAAGGAAATATTCTGTATCTTGATTGAGGATGGTGGTTACATGGATGTATAAATTAATAAAAATACGTTGAATTTTATACTTAAGATCTATGGATTTCTGTGTGTAAATTTTACCCAAAAGTAAGATGAATAGAAACTACCTTGAAGCAAAATGTGTCCATGATCATAGGTTTCCACATATAAGTCCTTTAGTTTATCAGTCAGTGAAAGAAAAGAAGACTAGAAAGACAACCTACTGAATATTTAATGTTTACCAGAGTCTGAGAGTACAAAAATGAACTTTTCCCTTGTTCTCAGAGAAGGAGAAGCAGATAAGTCCCACTGTTCTCACACCAAGAGAACTTCAGGGGAAAGCTTAGAGGGAGGGAGGAGGGGCAGGGAAGGCACCTCAGCGGCCTGGGCTCTGCTCTGGGGAGGGATGAAACTCTTGCTCCTGTGCCTTTGTTCTTCAATAGGGGTGCTTAATGGCCCCCGATGTGGCCTGCGTTATGCTGCACACTGCTGGGTTCCTGGGTCTGTTTTCCCACTCAGCTGCTGCCCAGGGTGGGTGGAAGCTGTTCTTCACAGCATCTTAGTCCTGCAATTAGAGAAGAGTGTGGGCCCCAGCAATCTTAATCACGCCTTTTCAAATGAGTTAAGCCCTTCTTTTTGCCAGGTAGTGTTTTAGCTTATTAGGTCACATGTTGCTGGCATACACAGTTCTCAAACATCTTTTAAAACTGAGTGAAGACAGAGGAGGAAGATCACCCTGAAAGACAAGACCACTTACATTTGCATTAGAGCAGAGGTCATTCAGCCTCTCTCTAAAGACATCTTTTAAAAAAATTTTTTGAATACAGGACCTACTGAATGTTTAATGATTTACTCTTGTGTAAATCAATGATCTTCAGGTCACATTTGCTGGGCAGACAATGAGATTTGTTAACCAGGCTTTTTGCTACAAGGAAAAGCTTGGGTTTCTGAGAGAAATTCCTTGTTTGATGCAACCCATACAATCTGATAGAAAAGTCCCTCAATTGGCTGGCTTACAAAGCTTCTAGGATTACCAATCTCTGAAATCCAAGTGGTTCTTGGTAATTTGGAGGTTTGTGTCTATGATCATATTTTCCAGATCTGTACATGGAATCTCTGTTCCTCCCACCCCATGGGAATTTGGTCCTCAGCAATTTATCATGAGTGATGGAATGGGTAGGAAGAGAGTTAACTGAAATGGAGAAAGTTACACACTCATTGAACACAGCTTAGTTTTTGATAGGTTCTGTTTGGATTTGAAAACATGTTCAGTCATGATTCTTGCCCTTCAGGAGTTGCTTGTGTGTAAGCAACTTTTGTATACATCTGGGAAGAAGGAGTGAAAGTCCATGGAATATCAGGGTATTCAATTTACCCATAAAAGTCCTTTAGGTTATCAGTTAAGGAAAGAAAGGAGGAATAAAAGGACAACTTATTGAATATTTAATGTCCTTGTAGGACTAATTGAGAGCTATTTTATTCATTGACTTATTGCCATTAAATTTCTCATTTGTTTCACACTAAATGGAATAAGGAAGTGGAAACCTGGGTTTTATTCCTGTTCCTATCACTGACTGGCTGTGTGACTCCAGTGGGTAGTCTGTACCCTGCCTTAGCTTTTGTGTTTGAAAAATTGGTATAGTAACTCTTGCTCTAAGTAACTGTGCTGGTCATTTATATATATTGATTTCAGAGAGGAAGGGAGAGGGAGAGAGAAAAAGATATAGAAACATCAATGATGAGAGAGAATCATCCATCAGTGCCTCCTGCACACTCCTGACTGGGGATTGAGCCCACAACCCAGGCATGTGCCCTGATGGGGAATTGAACTGTGACCTCCTGGTTCATAGGTCATTGGTCGATGCTCAACCACTGTGCCACGTCGGCTGGGCTGTGCTGGTCAGTTTTGAGAGTTGAATGGATAAATGGATACAAACAGCGTTGACAAATAAGAAACTCACCTCTGTGAGATAATATTGTCTTTTGTTCAGACAGTATGATACAGGCAGCGGTTCTAGAGCTGACCAAGAGCAGTGATCCTGGAGGATTCTATGAAAATACAGATTAGCGGGCCCTGCCTCTGGAGATTTTGATGGGTACGACTCAGGACTCTGCATTTTAAGAAGCGCTTGAAGTAATCCTGATGCAGGTGATCCAAGAGTCCCACTGCAAATTTGATGATTCCTCCACAGGATGTCTCTTTGCAGGAAGGTCCAGGGCCCTCATGTTGGAGCCTTTGCCTTGAGTTTGCTTATGCATGTTCAGAAGTGACGTCTCTCAGTTCTGATGTTTGTCTGCACACTTCGTACAGGGACTTGTTCTCAGTGGAAATACGCCGGCCTGCCCTACATGCCCCAAACCACGAGTCAGCAGGAGAATGAGGCAGCGTGTAAGCAATGCTTTCTTTCCTTTTCTCTGTAGCAATGCAGAGCCTTCGGAGAAGAGATTCAGAATGAACAGCTTTGTGTCAGACTTTGGGAGGCCGCTGGAGCCAGATAAGGGCAATGAGGAGTCCCGGTCTCTGTTTCACTGCTACATCAACGAGGTGGAGCACCTGGAGAAGGCCAGAGCTGGCCAGCAGACCACGGCCCTGGACAGCGACGTGCAGCTGCGGGAGGTCACCAGAAGCAGCGGGCGGCCAGAGGAGGAGCTGAACAGGCTCATGAAATTTGACATCCCCAACTTTGTGAACACGGACCAGAACTCCTCCTTTGGGGACGACGATCTTCTGATTTCAGAACCACCTGTTGTTCTGGAAAATAAGCCAGTTTCCCAGACCTCACACAGAGACCTGGATTGAGAAACATGCTCTGTAATATGTCTTCCTGAAGATGTGTGTGTGTGGGGGTGTTTGTATAGCAAGAAATCTTCATTTACCAAAATGGCGTGTGTGTGTGTGTGTGTGTGTGTGTGTGTGTGTGTGTGTGTGTGAGTGAGAGTGAGAGAGAGAGAGAGAGAGAGAGAGAGAGAGAGAGAGAGAGAGAGAGAGAGAGAGAGAGAGGAACTGAGACAAAAAGAAAAAAAGAGAGCCCCTCAGAAGGGAGCTGATTAAGCTGAGTTTTTATGCCTTTAAAGACATATGAGGCTCTGGGGGGAATAAAGTAACCTTCTCACCATCCTTCTTGCCGAGAAATTTGGCAGTATACTGGGCATCAGCTCTCTTGAGTGAGGGTTATCTTTGTGTTCTACGCTGGCCCTGCCCCGGCCATTTTCTACCTTTAGCAATTGCTCTCCTTCTGGGCTGCCGATCATTTTCCTGTCATGTGGGGAGTCTGGAATAGATGATCCCCACCAGCTCCAATATTTTGTGACTTTCTGACCGTGCATGCAGACGATGCAGGGCTATCCATAAAGCCGCTTACACTAGGGCACTGGGTCCTATTTCTGAGTGTAGGACCCCCTTCCCTGCAAATGTCTGCACCTGCACTCAGCCCTTCACTGAGCTCAGCTTTGCTTTCATCGGGGCCCAAACGCCCACCAGGATGTCAGGACACTCGTCTCACACATCACTGCGGACAACGTTTCTGCCGGCTGTGCCAACACAGCTTTTCTGAGGACCTCTGGCCATCCATGCTCAAACCAGGGGACAGCCCTGCCCCTCCTATCCTAGAATGAGTATCAACAGAACTCCAGTCCCCAGAACTGTAGGCAAGGTCATCACCTGAGTGAGGGAGGCGACGTGTGTGTGTCTCTGTGTTGGTCTGTCCTGTCTGGTCACACAGTGGCTCCCTTGGCCACTGAACAGGTGAAGTGCCACGTACCATGCAGTCTACTTGGCAAATGTGTCGGTGATGGTCCTCTGGCTAGTGTGTGGCTTCGAGTTAAGATGGTGAATGGGTTGTAAATTCCTCACTAATAGATATTCAGGTTGGCCTGGTACCGTGGTCAGCAAACTGAGTCTCGCAAGCCGCATGCGGCTCTTTGGCCCCTTGAGTGTGGCTCTTCCCCAAAATACCATGGCCTGGGTGAGTATATTTTGAGGACATGGTATTAGAAGAAGTTAAAGTTTAAAAACTGTGGCTCTCAAAAGCAATTTCCATCGTTGTATTATTGCTATTTGGCTCTGTGGACCAATGAGTTTGCTGACCACTGGGCTGGTACAACACGCCCCTGGTATCAGAAATAATTTGGTTTTATATTTCCAGGTTCCATGCATGGCCAACTGCTAATCTCTGGGGGACATATTCATTATGGATTTGTTCACCACTTGTCTTGCTTAAGTTAAAAAATAAATATGTTTGACTGCACAGGAATTTTCTCTGGTCCTTTGTTTTCACATATCCAGTGTTTTTTATTTCCTTTGTAAAACTATTCCTTGTTTATAATGACTTCTAACATCTATTATCTCTAGGAGCCTACTAGTCCAAGTCACATCAGCTTTCATTTAGGAATTGTTCCATCAAAAGAAAATCCCTTTCCCATAATGTCTTTTGAGGAAAATATTATTCTTTGAGACTCTAATGCTAAGCAGAACATGGAGTGAAATTTTTTTTTGTAATTAAAGCTGCTATAACACATTCTTGCAAATAGAGACCTGCTGTTTTTGATGAATATTTTCAGGAAAGAGAGCAAGAATAGCAAAGAATGCTGATTTTATTAATTTCTAATATGAATATTCCTCAGAATTTAGTTAACCAAATTAAACTATTTCTTTATTAAGACTAAAAGCTCTTCAAATGGTATTTGATTTAGAAGTAGATTTATTAAAAGACTGAAGGATATTTAAAAGTTGGAAAAATACCCATGACTACCATCATTTTTGTGAACTAAATGCCAAGGACTGGGAAGGGTCTAAGGTCTTACCCCACCTTGGCTGACGCCAGCCTGGCTCGGCGCATGGAAGACACAAGACATGGACTCCTGAGTCGGAAACAACGGATTTCCTTAGAGCCCAGCAGGCAGCAGTGCCTCATGCTCCTGTTGATTCCTGAATTCATTTCCCATTGCTGTTTGAACAGAAGATATCACTGTGGGGCTTAAAGAAACACAGATTTATTCTCTTAGGGTTCTGGGATGTGGACTCCAAAAGCAGTCTTCGTGGGCTCAGGTCACGGTGTGGCCAGGGCTGTGTTCCCCCTGAGGATCCAGTGAAGAATCCGTCTCCTTGCCGTTTCCAGCTCCTGGAGGCCGCTCAACTTCCCGGCTCCTGGTCCCTCTCACTGTGACCTCTGCTTCTCCTTTATGTCTCTGTCTCTGACCAGCAGGCCTCCCCCTTCTAACGGCCCTCGGATTGGTTACATTGGACTACCTGGGTAATCTCCCATCTCGGATGCTTAGTCAGTATAAGGTGATGGGTTCAGATTCTGGGAGTAGGACATGGTCGTGGTTGGGGGACATAAGCCTACCAAGCCTTCCATTTGATCCCAACGACTCATATCCACCCCACATGCAGAATTCACTGATCTCATCCAACGTCTTCCAAAGTCTCAATTATTAGAGCATTAACTCAATGTCCTTTATATATACACCAAATCTTATCAACTCAAAAGTCCCAAATTTCATCATTTTATTTATTTATTTATTTTTTAAATATATTTTATTGATTTTTATACAGAGAGGAAGGGAGAGAGATAGAGAGTTAGAAACATTGATGAGAGAGAGTCATTGATCAGCTGCCTCTTGCACACCCCCTACTGGGGATATGCCCGCAACCAAGGTATATGCCCTTGACCGGAATCGAACCCGGGACCCCTTAGTCCCCAAGCCGACACTCTATCCATTGAGCCAAACCGGTCCCGGCCCAAATTTCATCATTTTAATCATCTAAGTCAGATTCAGGTGAGACCCTGGGTATGTGCCATCGTGGAGAAAACTCCATCTGTGGCCCTGTAAACTAAGGAGCACAGGATTGGTTCCCAAATATCTGGACTACCTGGAGAAAACCCCACACAGACATGGGAAAAACATGCAAATCCCACACAAACAGTGGCCCCAGCCAGGGATCCGCATTTTCTCTGACCAACCTTAGAATGAAACGCCGTTGAACAAAACATTACTTGAAGACCTGCTTATGTGCGGTGCAGGAGTACTGGGACAAAGGCACAGAGCAGCCATGCTGGGCTTAAGTAAATGATGAACCTGTGGAAGGCTTGAAGGATTCTTTCTGTTGGTTAGTATTTATTTGGTGTATATTTTTTTTCTGTCTCTAACTTTGAACCTTTGTCATTCTTTTTAACTTTTAATCTATGTTTTCATTTTCACTGTGTTTCAGGTAAGTAAATGAAATATGTAAACCTATCTTTTACTTGCAAGTTTATTCCATCTAAACGTATTGTGATTACTAATGATGTTTTACTTCTCACATATATTTTGTGATTTTTATTTAATGTACTCTATTGTTCCTGCTTTGTATCACATAGTCATGGTTAAAAGTATGGGGTCTATGGATAATCTATCTGGGCTTCGATCCATCCCTTGATAACTGCAGTCTCAACCAGGATACCTAATCTCTTTGAAATTCAGTTTCCTCTATACAAAAAGGGGTATTATCCCACTCAAAGTTTGTGAGCATTAAGTAATACAATATACAAAACACTTAGAGCCCTAACCAGTTTGGCTTAGTAGATAGAGCATCAGACTGCGGACTGAAAGATCCCAGGTTCGATTCCAGTCAAGGGCATGTACCTTGGTTGCAGGCACATCCCCAGTAGGAGGGGTGCAGGAGGCAGCTGATCGATGTTTCTCTCTTATCGATGTTTCTAACTCTCTATCCTTCTCCCTTCCTCTCTGTAAAAAAAAAAAAAATCAATAAAATATATATATTTAAAAACCACTTAGAATAGTGACTGGCCTATTTTACACATTCCATTTTAGTGCCATTATGTTCATTCTCTTTTTAAGCAAGTATTTTAGAGATTACTCCTGAATTTTAATGAACATACTAGATGTTAAAAGTTAAAGTCTGTGGTTTAATCCACCCATTGAATTGTACAGTATATAAATTGTTACATATCTTTTATTCCCATAAGGTCTGTGGTTTTTTTTAATTGATTTTAGAGAGAGGAAGGGAGAAAGAGGAAAAACAAAAACAAAACCCAGCGATGTGAGAGAGAAACATTGATTGGTTTCCTCCCATATGCACCCCACTTGGGTATTGAACCTGCAACATGGGAAGTGACTGGAATGGGAATCAAACCTGTGACCCTGGGTGCACCGACAGCACTCCAACCAACTGAGCTACATCAGCTGGAGCCTATTCTTTTTAAAAAATATGATCTGTTCTTTTTACACGATGTCCTGATTTTATTAAATTTTCTATGATTTTTTTTTAAATGATTCATTCATTCTTATTTCGGGCTCTCTTTTAAATTGCTTCATACAATATTTTAGGCTCTGGAATACTAAGCATTCTGGGGTTTTAGGGTTTGCTTCTTCTACTCACAGTTAATTATTTTTTGCTGTTCTTAGTCATGTGAGTGTGTGTGTGTGTGTGTGTGTGTGTGTAATTGTGTGAGTTTCTCTTTAGCAAGGATTATTTTATTTCCTGTGATTGTCCCATGAACTCTGGTTTATAAAAGTTTCCCTAGAGAACAAATCTGAGTTGCTTATCCTTAGGCTCCAAGTGATTCGATCAATCTGGAATTCTGTTATATTTTGCTCGCAGATCCCTGTTCCCTAAGTGGAGTAAAACTAAGGATCCCACATCCACATGAAGGATGAGCCTAGGGATTAGCTTTTTGAAGGGAGACTGTATTTCCTAGAGACTCCAACAGCACCAGTTTCCTCGTCCCCCTCCTGTGTCAGTGGGTAGCGTCCTCTGAGTCTCCCTTTTTTTGACTTTCATGCAGAAGGTCTCAGTGAAGCAAGAGAGTGTATCAGGCAGGGATGCCTTTTCCTAAGGAACATTATAACCCTGATCACTATGTGGACTAAAACCCCTTCCCTCAGGGGCACGGGGCACCAGCCCACAGCTTCCTGTTCTGGCTTTAAGTTTCCTGTTTATTTTTGTCACCTGGGAATTTCTTTTTCCTTCATGGTTACCACATGGTTACTTTTGTTGCTGTATTTTATCCAATATTACTAAGAGTTTTACTTTTAAAAGAGACTCACATTAGCCCAGTTCACCACATTTCCAGAACTGAAAGCTCCAGTTCTAGAGTATCTGTCAGATTCTTCTCAAACATAGCACTCAGTATATTTCTCTGGTGAAAATATTAATCCTTTCATCTATTTTGTCCATTATTTCCTCCACTTGATTGGATATATTAATTATTTTATAGCCTTTGTTTGCTGACCCTGATGCCCAGGATTGCATTTGTTGTCTAATGTTTCTTATTCTCACATTATCAATCAGATAGTCTTGACACTTCACATGCCCAGCAATTTTTTATTATTCAGCAGACACTGAGCAAAAAATCCAGTGATACTACTATGCTGTCACTTTCCATGAGAGCAATTTCTCCCCTTCCTGTTAGGCAGGTAGGATGAAGGGCTGATGTCTCACTCTAGTCATGCATGGAGATGGGTCAGGACTAAATTGCAATTTTTAAAATAAATATTTTTTTAATTGATTTCAGAGAGGAAGAGAGAGGGAGTGAGAGATAGAAACAACAATGATGAGAGAAAATCATTGATCAGCTGCCTCTAGCACATCCCCCACTGGGGATTGAGCCCTCAACCCAGGCATGTGCCCTGACCAGGAATTGAACCTTGACTTCCTGGTTCATAGGTCAACATTCAACTACTGAGCCATACTGGCCAGGCCTAAGTTGCAATTTTTAAAACAACTTTGCAATATACTTGACAAAATAACTTTCATATACTTAAAGTATACAATTTAATATATTTTGACATATGTAAATACTCAAGAAATCATCATCACAATCAAGATATGAACATATGCATTAACCACAAAAGTTTTCTCGTGCCCTTTTGTAATCCTTCCTCCCCCATCCCTTCCCCTGACCAACATATATATGGACTATTTATTTTCAATATGGGCACCAGGGAAATTTAATGGGAAAAATATCTTTTCATCAAATATTTCTGGAATGATTACATGTACATATGCACAGAAATGAACTTTGATCTGCTTTTTATTGATCTGCTCTCTGTCACTCTATATTGGTTTGCATTTACAAGGTATTTGTATGAAAGAAGTCATACAGTATGTACTCTTTTATGTCTGGCTTCTTTCATTCAGCATAATTATTTTGAAATTCGTCAGGTATTGAATCAATAGTTCATTCCATTTTATCTCTGTGTTTCATTTTATGGATAATCATAATTACCTATTTATTTGTTGATGGACATTTGGCTTATTCACAATTTGGCTATTAAAAATAACACTGATGTTAATATTTGTTTACAAGTATTTGCATGAATATATACTTTAAATTCTCATGTGCCAAAAGAGGAATGTCTGAGTTATATGGTAGATAAGTGTTTATCTTTTTTTCACTATTCTATTGCATTTTATTTATTTTTAAACTTAAATTCTTTATTGTTTAGATATGTGTATATCTTTTAAAATAACTAAGTGGTATTCCAAAATGGTTGTATCATTTTAAATTCTCACAGTGTATAAGCCTTCTGGTTGCTCTGTCTCATTGCTAACATCTTATAAGGTAAATCTTTTTATTGGTACCCATTCTAATACTAGTATGTGTGTATAATAGTATCTCATAGTGGTTTTTAGTTGTATTTCATTAATGTCTAATGGTATCCAGTATCATCTTATAGGCTTATTTTCCCTCTCAATATATTTGGTGAAGTGTCTTTTCAAGTCACTTGCTCATTGTGTTTTTATTTTTGTTTTGTATTACTATTGAGTTTTGAGAGTTCTTTATTCTGGATATGAATACTTTATCAGATGTATAATCTGCAAATAGTTTATTTTAGTCTATGGCTTGTTTTTCAAATGCTTAATGGTGTCTTTGAAGAGTGGTAAAGTCCAATTTATCAATTTTTTAAAAACATTCACTTTGACAAAATAAATTAAGCTACATTGTACTACTAAAATGGCTTACACTTTTAGTGTTATATCAGAGAAATGTGTGCCAAACTGAAGGTCATAAAGGTTCAATCTTATGTTTTCCTGCTAGAAGTTATATAGTTTAGGTTTTCTATGAAGCTTTATTATCCATTTGGAGTTAATTTTGAGTATGTTGTTCACTTCTTTGCAAATGGACCTGTAATCATTCCAGCACCGTTTCTTGAAAAGATCCTTTCTCCATTCAATTGCTTTTGTGCCTTTATTGAAAATCAGTTGTCAATATATGTATTGATTTATTTCTGAATATTCTATTCTGTTCCATTGGTCTATTTGTCTATTTTATGTTAATATCAGACTTTTTGATTACTGTAGCTTTATAGCAAGACTTGAAATAAGATAGTATACGTTCTTCAATTTTGTTCTTTTTTTTTCTTTCTTTCTTGAAGTTGTTTTGGGCTATTTGGGGGTCCTTTGCTATATGTAAGAATTTTAGAATCAGTTTTTAAATTTTCTTCCTTAGAAACCATTCTGCCTAAATTCCACCCATTTCTTAACATTAATCGCCAAAGCCACATTTTCCAAAACATGTTTTTCTTTCTCCTGTGCTCCATTCACACTTCATAACACTCCTATTGCATTTATTCACAGTTGGCTCTATGTACTTGTCTCATCTTTCCTGCCATACCGTACCAGGCATCTTCAAACTTTTTAAAGTGGGGGCCAGATCACGGTCCCTCAGAGAGCTGGAGGGCCGGACTATATGAACTACTAATTCCTACTGTAACACCTCGGCTGCGCTCACTGCCCAAAAAACCTGGCGGCCGGATCAGACTCCTCTGCGGGCCGCATGTGGCCCGCGGGCCGTAGTTTGAAGACGCCTGCACCATCCAAGATCAGAAAACTTGACTTGTTCCCTCTGTGTGCTGAAAAACCTCGCTTTATGTTTTGCAGGAGTGAGCCTTGCATTTAGAGAGGGCTACAGAAGACATCTAGTTCATTTCCTGCATATTGTTAAGGAGCCCGGCAGATTTATAATGATTTATTTTATTTTTTTGTTATCTCCAAGATCTCCCAACCTTTATTTCTATTGCTCTTACTGTACCTTCAAAGAATAATGGGATAATTATTTTCCACACATCAAAACACTCTCATTGACTTGTGATAATTATATGCAGCTGTGTCAGTCTATTTATTATTCAGATACTTCCTCAACATTGAGCTCTTGGGAGGATGTCATATCTTTAAAGTTATCATGATCTCTTTGGTTACCAGGGCAGTAGTAGTACCTCAACTCAGACCTGCTGTATTTCCCATTGGTTCCTTCCAGCCCTATACTAGCCCTCAATGCTCACTGGCAGTTGTAGTCTTGCCTTTAAAAAGTCTATTATTCTGCCGGGACCGGTTTAGCTCAATGGATAGAGCGTCGGCTTGGGGACTGAAAGGACCCGGGTTCGATTCCGGTCAAGGGCATGTACCTTGGTTGCGTGCATATCCCCAGTAGGGGGTGTGCGGGAGGCAACTGATTGATGACTCTCTCTCATCGATGTTTCTAACTCTCTATCTCTCTCCCTTCCTCTCTGTACAAAATCAATAAAAATATATTTTAAAAAAGTCTATTATTTTCAGGAAAAATGTTTTATCATCCAACAAATAAGCAGCATAACTCTGAGTAGGAAAATCAGCTTTCTCATCACACTCAGGCGCTGTGTCAGTGTGGCACTCACTGGGGGTAATGATCTCTCCTGTGAGCAGTTTGAGGTTTAAGGCACTTATGAGTGGATTTTGTTTTTCTTCCTCAGTAATTATGTCCTCTAAGATTGTACGGATCCTGTGTATTTGTGTCACACAGCTCTAATCTTTATTAAAGCATCCTGTGTTTAAGGGCTAGTAGACAATTGATTAGAAGGTAGAAATCTTCTTAGATTTTGTCCTAAACTAGAATCTTCATTAGTGGTTAAAGAAAATTCATATTAAAATCTTAAAAAACGATGTATAATGTCAGAAAGGTACTAGACTTATCAAGGTGATCACTTTATAAGTTAGGTACTTGTCAATCACTATGATACTAATCACACCTGATACTAATATAATATTGGATGTCAACTGTAATTGAAAAATTAAAGACATTATTTAAAAAATCCATAGCCTAAAAAGTCTTAATTACAGAAATATAAAATAAAAAGATAAACACTGTAGCAGTTATAAGCCCATTTCTGTGGCAGTGTAGCAATGATTCCTTCTTTATAAGAGTGTGAGAGGCCTGTGCCATCATTGCCAATGTCAATGTCATTATGGAATGGATGCCTCTAGGCGTTAGGAAAATAAAGAGATGGACAGGGAATGTGTGTGTGTGTGTATGTGTGTGTGTGTGTGTGTGCATATGTAAACGAAGAACAATAATTAGACATAAGATGCAGAAAATATGTTCCATTCAGAGAAGAATATGATCATGAAAACCTGGTGTGGTGGACAGAGGAAGTGGTGGGAGTGATTTGGTTCAATGTGAGCTTGAGGACACAGCAGAGGTGACAGTATAGATGGCATGGTTAGAGATTAGTAGTTTGGTTTGAATGAGGGGAATGTGAAAGGCAGAATTCCCCCTCCCCCACCCACCCAAGGTAGCCACCTGTGAAAATATTACTGTTCATGGCGAAAGGGACTTTGCAGATGTGGTTAAGTTAAGGCGCCTGAGATAGGAAGAGGCCTGCATTACCCAGGTGGGCCCAATCTAACTAATCCCGTGAGTCTTTAAAAGCAGAGAACCTTTCCCAGCTGACTTGAGAGTCAGAGGGAGATGGGGCCTGCGGGAGTGCTCAGAGCAGTGAAAGGTGCTGGCTGTGAAGGTGGAGAAACCGCCGAGGAATGTGGGTGCCCTCTAGGAGCTGGAAAAGGACAGGAAACATTCTGTCCCAGAGCCTCCTGCAGACTCCCTGATTTCAGCCCAGTGAGAGCTGTATCAGATCTCCGAGCTACAGAACCGTAAGTTAACATGCCCATGCTGTGTTAAGCTATGAAGTTTGTGGTGCTTTGTTACAGCAGTAATAGAAAACTGCCGGAGGGTTTGTTTAGATGAGAGGTCTTGGGGTGTGGAGAGGAAGGCTGGGATCAGACGGAGAAGTACTTTGAAGGCTAAGGTTAAAATTCCGTTATTTACACCCAGAAAAGCAGCAGGTGAAATGGGTGGTGGTTTAGAGTTTTCGGAAGAACTACCTGGCAGTGCTGTTTTGCTGACTGTTTGGAATGAGAAGAGCATTGGGTAGAGGAAGCAAGTAAACCTCTACCAAAAAAGCAAGCGGTAAAATGGCGACTGGGTTTCGGTGGACAGAGAGATGCAAGCGTTATTTTTGAAGGAATTGGCTACAGGTTTGATGATGATTCCATGCTGGGGAGAGTTAGCTAATGTGTGGCCTAAGGTTTTGTGCCTCCTCAAAATTCACAGTGAAACCCGTACTTGGAGTGGGGTTTAGGGAAGGTGGTCAGGATTATGAGGTCGGGAGGGTGGAGCTCATATGAATGGGATTAGTGCCTTTGTGAGATTCTCAGAAGGGCTTGCTGTTTTCCTCCACGTGAGGATTCAGGAGAGAGAGCCATCTTCAAACCAGGAAGCCAACCCTCACCCAGACTCTTCACCCTGGACTTCCCAGCCTCCAGAACTGTGCGAAATGTTTGTTGTTTCACCTATGGCAATTTGTCAGAGCACACTGAATTCACTAAGGAGGTCAAGGACGCCTCAGCGTTAGGGACTAAACAATGTTGAAACCCAGGGGAGTGGGCAGCTCGTTTCAGGGAGAGACATTAGCTGGTTTCAAACATGCTGACTTTTTTTTTTTTTTTTTAACTTATTGATTTTTCACAGAGAGGAAGGGAGAAAGATAGAGATCTAGAAACATTGATGAGAGAGAATCATCCATCAGCTGCCTCTTGCACACCCCCTACTGGGGATGTGCCCGCAACCAAGGTACATGCCCTTGACCGGAATCGAACCCAGGTCCCTTCAGTCTCCAAGCCGACGCTCTATCCATTGAGCCAAACCGGTTTCGGCAAACATTCTGAGTTTTATGAGAACAGTGAGTGATCCGGGCAGGAATTGGGACTAGGGGCTGGCCCTGAGGAGAGGACAGGCCGAGAGGCAAACCCAACATTATCCTGCCGTCCTGCCGGAAGCAGAGTTGTGCCATGAATATGGGAGTAGCTATGGTCTCTGGGGTATCTGTAGATGGAGGTGAAGGGACAAAAGGTGGCAATTTGTTTACTACCCTCCTATGTGTGAGGGACCGGGCTGCTGTGAGGGCTCTGGTCCGGGGCAGAGAAGTGAGCACCTGGCTGTTCTCATTAGGCTCCTTGCCTGTGGCCATAATGAGCAAAACCGGTAAGAAGGCAAGGGCATGCACCTGTGTGGTTATTTACCCTGCCTGCCTGGAGCTGGTGGGAGGAAAATTAAAGGCTGCTTCATTTCACTGTCTTCTCTACTGAGCAGGCTCACTTTCACGCTTTTATAAATAGTCTTTCCCTCATTTTACTTTTACCTTCCTCACAAATCCTTCCCCAAGTCTCTTCCAGACTTTTCTCTGAGTTACACAGACCATGTTGTCTGATTCAGAACTTCTTCACTGTGATATAAATACCCTGAGGTAGGAAGACCCATCGGCAGGTGAGCTGGAGTGGCTCAAGTGCAGAGCAGGCCAAATTCCCGGTGGCTCTGGCCTCGTCACTTTTGTGTTCCAATGATGTATTCTTGGTACAACTGTCCGATTGTTTTTGTCTTCTCCTCCATAAAGTCTAGTCCATTTCTTGTTCAATTACTAACAACTCATTTTATTCTAATGAAACTTGGGTTTCTCTTCCTCCTCTGGAGATTTCCTTTTATTGATGCTGCTCTGTTACTTACACAGTCTTATAAAGTAGTAGGTGGGAAAGAATATCTTCCCGTTTGTACTCTAGATGATTATGATTGAAACTTTCAGCAAACCTGGAGAGAGAAAAATGGATCTATGGTTTAAACTAGAGGGAGGAAATGGTTCATTAACACTAGGTCTACTCTTACCAAGCTGGACAGATATTGAGAAAAAACACATGGCCCTGGCTGGTTTGGCTCAGTGGATAAGAGTGTCGGCCTGCTACTGAAGGGTCCCAGGTTCCATTCTAGTCAAGGGCACATGCACAGGTTGCGGCAGGCTTGATCCCCTGTAGGGGGCACGCAGGAGGCAGCTGATCAATGATTCTTTCATCATTGATGTTTCTCTTCTCTGAAATCAATAAAAATATATTTTAAAAAATACATGTGATTTTAAAAAAAACCATCTTCTACATGTGTTTATTAGACTCCTATAGAAACTGAAGAAAGACCATAAATGGTTCAAATACTACAATAGGATTACCCATAACTTGGAAATATTGAAAACATTCAAACTTCACTCTTTTCACCTTTAAGGAGCTCTTTGAAACAGGAAGGCTGTCATATCTACAAATATTGATAGGAAAGAACCTTATTCTGAGAAAGGTTACCTCTTATTTCATGTGCATGCAGATCTGGGACTACCTGGAGTCCTCACAAGTATGGGTGGAAAAGGGACTGCTTTCACCTAGACATTTTGTCATAAATTCAGGATTTTTGAAATATGGAATGAGACCTTAATACAAAAGCCCAGATTGCAATGGGCTCACTCAGAAATCCCTCTGCACAAGTGTGTTCAGTGGCAAGCCATGTGTTCTGATGAGGTTCCCCCAGGGAGGCCTGTGGATGCCTTTTGACATTGCGAGGAGGTGGAACTGGTTGGAGAGGACTGATATTTCCTGGAGCTTAAATCTTCATAAAAGTGTCTAACGTTGTCTATCTTCCATGTTCTCATCCTGGACTGTTAGTGTATTGACTAAGGAATGGAATATGGTTCTTGCTGGTTTTAGTTGTAACTAAAAGTTCTGAAAGTATTTATGGATCCTTAATCTGTAAATAGAAGATCTGACATGTGCACAGCTTATTCCAAAACAGAATATAAAATCCTCATCAAAATAGGATGCACTTTTGCTGTAATCTATTCGATGCTGCACTTCTTGTGTTTCAGAATCAGTCATGTTTGTGCCTGGAATGAACATCCCATGAATAGTCAAAAAGACAAAGTGAGAAATGGGTGTAGCAATAAATTAATAAGTTTGCAGATAAAAACACACACAGAGCAAATAATAACCAAAATAGTTTATAATTTAAATTAAGATTCTTTCACATAAAAAAATAACAAGTTATAATGCTTTTTGTACCCTCTTAGGAAAAGGACATTAAAAAATGCTGAACATTGACATTAATTGCATTTCTTATTATTAATTTCCACATTTCACATTTGCTATCAATAATTCCGCCAAGACCTATTTCACCTGTCCTTTATAACAGTGCTTCACATTGTTATATTATTATTGTAATTATTATTCTAGAACTGCATTTATTAGCCTGTGGTTGAGCACTTGGAACGTGGGTAGTCCAAGATGAGATGTGCTTATAAATGTAAAATATACCAGAATTTGGAGACTTAGGTATGAAAAAATAACAAAAACTCAACTTTTATATTCACATTTTGAATATATAAATTTCCAAAATTAATTACATTTAAAATAAAATAAAATATGTGGCTCACATTAATTATATTTCTGTTGGACAGTACTGGGCTGGAACATCTTAAAACAAAGTGGCTATGGCTTTAATTGACTGGAATCTTATACACACAATATCTGCTTTTGGAAATGGGAATTGCAAAGTAAAATAAGAATATGGCTGCTTTTGTGCATACTTTTAGTTTTTCCTAATAAACCTATATTACCTTTTAAATAGAGAAAGTAAAAATGTTATGTTCAGTCTACAACTCAAAGGAGTTACAAAAAATGAAGTGGCATTTAAGACAAGTAGCATAAAACAATAAACCAAACCCCCTTATTACTTGTATATTTTGCACTTATAGCAGGTAAAAAAATGAGGCACGTAGAGGTGGGAGTGGAAATCTGGGTGTCACAGGTAGTTCACGGTCCACTGTACAGAAATTATAATTCTTGTTCAAGTTATTGTGGAGACTCTCCTGCTCGGTGACTGGGATGTGGTTGTGCAGCCACTGTGCTCACACCCTCCCTGCGTGTCCATGAGGAAGAGGAGCTGCTTTTCTGGCACTGACAACGGCAGAGTAGGTGCAATTTCCTTTTCTTTTCACATCTAGTAAAAGTGAGAACTTTTACTATGAAATTCACTAATTCTAATCTCGTCATAGAGATTTGTCCGTAAATTATTTAAAACGTGACTGGTTAAAGATTTTCAGTAAAATATGCTACAATGCTTTTTTTTTTTCTTTTTTCTTATTGGTTAAGAGCAGTTTATTTCGAAATGTTGCTTTTGTGCGGTTTTCTGGGAACATCCTGGAACAGTGGTTTTCATCAGCCTTCTCTGATGAGGCACGATCCCAGCCACCACGCAGCGGGCCCTGCCGGGAGGCCCTGTGACGCCTACAGTCCAGGTTAATACTGTGGTGCGCTCACTTCCTCCGCTAGGGCGACGGGCACCACCACCCCCTGCCGCTGCAGCTCTCGCAGGACATCCAAGATCGAGTCCAATTCTGTGCGGAACTTGTCCAGCTCACGATTCTTCAACTGTGCGAGTCTTTTCCATTTCTCAATCTCTTTGTTTTGCTCAGATTCTACTACTTGGTGTGTCTGCTGTATTATCTGTAAATTAAAAAGAAATTCCATATCAGTGTTGGAGTTCACGGGGGTGGGGGGTGGGGAGGGGAAGGGGGAGGACATTTAACAATTTCGAAGAGCTGACGTGGGACAATATGGACAACAATAAAGCTGCGGCCTGGGGGAGAAGTGGGGAGCCCCACTTATCGGTTTCACTGTGTCAGCAAGGCAGGATTATAGATAAAAAATTATACTGAAGATGTTTAGCATGTTTAACGTTTGGAAACATTATTGGTTTTGTTGCCCTAACTAGCTTTTGTATGTCTAGCTTTCTAAGGTTTGTAATGCTTGTGCCGAATGATTTTCTTAAGGTACTTGACAGGGTACCCTCACTTCACCATTGGCCCCCAAAAGCAAGGCAGTCTAGTGATAGTAGCAGGGGCTCTGAGGCCAGGCTGCCTCCCACAAGCTGTGTGTGAACTTTGACCAAATTGGTTTTTTGCTTTTTTTGTTTGTTTGTTTGTTTTGTTTTTTTACTTATCTATGCTTCAATTTCCCCATCCTGTTTGTGTTGGCAGAATTAAATGAGTTAACATGGAACAAGTGCTTATAAACAAGAAGCCTGGCACATGGTAAATGCTACATGTATGCTTTTATCACTATTTCTAGTTCTAGAATGATTGCAATGACATGAGTTGTACAGTATATGAAAACTGTCTTGATTGCATCTCAAGGGTTGTTATGAAGAGAAACAGCTTTTTGGATATAATTTCTGATGCTTTAAATGGTATTCTTATTCACAGCTCAAAAAAAAAAAAAATACTGTAAAACTCCCTAGCAGAATTAGATACTAAATTTCCCTCTTCTTACCACCTTCACCTGCAAGCTGACACAAAGCACTTTTTCATGTACCCTGTTGACCATTTAAATATTTTCTTTGGAAAATGTCTATTCAGACCCTTTACCCATTTTTAATTGCATATTTATTATCTCTCTTGGTATTGAGTTATATGAGTTCCTTGTATATTTTGGATATTAGCCCCTTATAAGATGTGTAGTTTCCAAATACTTCCTCCCACTTCATGTTGCCTTTTATTTTTGTTGCCTTTCATTTTGTTGATTATTTCTTTAGCTGTGTACTTTTTAGCTTGGTGAAGTCCCAATAGTGTACTTATTTTGTTGCTTGTACTCTTAAGTCTCATATCCAAAAACTCACTGTCAAGGAGCTGTTTCCCTATGTTTTCTTCTAGGAGTTTTATAGTTTCAAGACTTACTTGAAGTCTTTAATACATTATGAGTGATGTAAGACAGAGATCTAGTTTCATTCTTTTGCATGTGGACATTACCTAGAATCAGCTATCAAAGGGACTATCATTTCTCCATTGAGTATTCTTTACTCCTTTATCAAATATGTTAACTGTACATGCATGGATTTATTTCTGGGCCCCTGATTCTATTCCACTGGTCTATGTGCCTCTTTTAATGCAAGTACCATACTTTTTGAGTACTGTAGCTGTGTAATATAGTTTGAAATTAATAAGTGTGATCACTACAGCTTTGTTCTTTGTTAGGATTGGTTGGGCTATTTGGAGTCCTTTGTGATTCCATATGAATTTTATAATTCTTTTTTTTTCTAATTATAGGCATGTGCTACTTAACGAGTGGAGATACGTTCTGGGAAATGTGATGTGAGGCAATTTTGTCATTGTGCACACATAACCGAGTACATTTATACAAACGTAGGTGGTATAACCAAGAGCTTGGATTAATCATAATTTCCTCAAGCACAAGTGAGAGAACAGGATTCATTTTCCCTGAGCACACAGGGGTTGTGGCTGATGCAGGTGAGCCAGGTGGTAGAGGTGAAGTCGCTTCAGCATAAATACTCACGATGACCAAGAATAAAAAGCATTCGAGTTGGAAAGAAGGAAGTAAAAATGTCATTTTTACTAACCAGTTTCAGTTAGTGGATGGAGTGTCTGCCTATGGACTGAAGGGCATGTACCTTGGTTGCGAACACATCCCCAGTAGGGGGTGTGCAGGAGGTAGCTGACAGATAAGTCTCTCTCATGGATGTTTCTAACTCTCCCTCTCCCTCTCTGTATAAAATCAATAATAATAAAAAAAAAAGTCCTGTGGCTAGGACTTCCAATACCACTACAACCAGCTGACCAAATGACAGGAGCGGCCCCTTGGTGGTCAGTGGGCTCCCACAGCCAAACTCCCGCAGCCAGCCAACCTCCCATGGTCCCTCCCCCCTTTTCCCAATCGCAGGCCAGGCTGAGGGACCCCACCCGTGCACCGGGCCTCTAGTGTTGAATAAAAGTGGTGAAAGTGGGCAACCCTGTTTTGCTTCTGATCTTCAAAAAACATATTTTTGCTTTTCACCATTGAGAATGTTAGCTGTGGGCTTGTCATACAAGGTGGTTATTAGGCTGAGGTATGATCAGGTGGGGGCATGAGTTCGGTAGGGCATTGTCTCACCTCGATTGCATTTTTCAGTGTAGTAATTGTAGTATTCAGTTCTGTGACTTTTATTTGGTACTTTCTTATTTCACTTCGTTCATTCGCTTTTTGTGACTATTATTTTGAACTCTTGAACAGATAACTCACTCTGTTTCCTGAAGATCTTTTCCACAGGCTTTATCTTGTTCTCTTTTTTTGGGACTATATTTCACTATTTTTTTTTATGTTTTCCTGACTCTGTTAGTTTCTATACGTTGGTAAAAGAGCCACCTGCCAGTCTAGAAGGAGGGTGTCATGTAGATGAAGCTGCCATCAACTCTGCCTTCCTTGTCCTAGTTCTTGGTTTTCTCTTAAATTTTTGTAATTGTCCAAACAACCTATTTTATGTTTAGTGGTTTCCATTAGTTAGGAGTACCTATGTCAGTGTCTCAAAGGGGAGGATCTCAGCACCTAGATTCAGGTAGACTGGAAGCCAGACCCTCAGGCAGCATCTAATAAAGTATGCAAATATATACTGTCCAGGGGGCCAACAAGGCAATATATATTTGGGTGGCAGCCACAAAAATTGAGGTGCCAAATGAGGGTGCAAGCTCCTTTCTGGAAGATACTGGCAAGTTGTAGCAAGGCGAGAGGAAGAGTGTGAAGATAGCTCTCACCACCCTGGTCCCTGGAGAGTATTTCAGCAGCTCCTAGGTGTGTGCTGCATTAGATGGCTGCCCCCAGGCCAGTGCTTAGATAAGCAGAGCTCTTTCGCAGAGAGCCCTTGCTGCCTCTGCATTGCGCCCTGGAGGGGGTGTACGCACTTGGCCTTTAGGGCTGTTAGTTTGCTAGAGCCTCCTGGGTCTCAGGGGCACAAGCCCCCGTGGCCTTACAAAGCTGAGTTCCGGAGGTTCATCTCTCAGGAGCAGATCTTAAAAGTTAAAGTGCCCAATGTGGGTTTCAAACTCTTTACTCCTCAGGGAAAAGATCCGGGTTTGAGCTTCCTCTTGATTGTGGTCACTAGCTGGAGGTGGAGGCTTTTGGTGAGATTTTGCCTTAGCTTACTTTGTGTAGGAGTTGTTCAGCTAGCTGCTTTTTGTTTTGTTTCCCCCCTCCCTCTCCTTGAGGAAATTGTTCTGCACAGTAGCTAAAGATTTAGTGTGTCCATGGCAGGAGGTGAACTTTGCAGTCACAATCTGATCTCCAGTGGCTGAGCCCCATAGATTCTGCCCTGAAATCTTTATGAGGTGAGACCAAGTGGGCCTCCTGGGAAGCAACCCACAGTGGTGGGCAAGTTGGATGTTCATCTTGGGCTCTTTTTCCCACTGGAGGAAATGTAGGCCACAGAGTACCCTCTGGTGCAACGCTATGCTGGCCTGTCAGACTGTGGCTGCTCCTCTTACCCTTTTAAGGCAGTGCTTCTTGGTCTCTGTGGAACAAAAGAGTACTTCGAACTCACCTATGTTTTGAGTTTTCACAATTGCCTTGTTTATGAATTGTTGGTTGCTAATTGGTGTTTTTGTGAGGGAAACTCAAGTCAGAACAACCACTTAGATAACATCTTAATTTAGCATTTTACTATGAAACTGCAATCTATTACCTTCTCTAAGAATCAAATATATTTTTAAAAGCCTACTGCATTTTTGCTTTAGCAAACAAAACAGTCAAAATTAGAAAACGAATTGCAATAATAAAGGTTGTCCCAAAAAATCTATTCATCTTAACAGCTAATAGCTCCATTTTGGAAATGAAATGTATTTTAATGAACACTACCTTTATAATTATTCACACTGTATACAATTTTGTGACACCATATATTTTTTAATGAATACATATATAACATTATTACATTTATAAAATAACTGACATTAGGCTATATATAATAAAGTATGTAACTATAACAAAGCAAATGTTTAACATATTTATCAACAACTTACAACCATTTTCTAAAATAGGCATTAAAAAGTGACACACAAAGGTGGGTTCTGGAAAAATGATGATACACTGATACCTTAACTCTACTGTGGATGATCATTTCTCGGTATGCAATGTGTTTTTAAGAGAAATTCATAAATAAGAGTAAGAATGAGAAATTTCATTCATCTTGATAGGATTAAACAGACTTACGGTTTTTCTGTGGAACTTAGGTCAGTCATAAAGCTTGCATGGATGTGGTGATTTTTATTTGCAAAGAGTATTTAACTTACACTGATTTAGACTGAATATGTGCCACCCTCATATCCCTTCTTATGTTGAAGCCCTAACTCACAGTGTGGCTGTATTTGGGGTAAGGAACTACGGTAGTTAAGTCTACATGAGGTCCCAAGGGTGAGGCCCCAAACATAATTAGATTATGACTGGATTAGTGTCCTTATAAGAGGCACCAGAGAGCTTTCTCTCTATTTTCCCTCTTCTATCCTGCAGGGCGCACACTGAGGAAAGGCCCTCTATAAGCCAGGATGAGAACTCTCACCTCACTAGAAAATGAATCAGCTGTAACTTCCATCTTGGAATCCTAGCCTCCAAACTATGAGAAAATTAGTAGTTGTTTTTTTAAGCCTCCCAGTTTGATATTTTGCTGTCAGACCAAACCGAATAATACATTGTTCAAGCAAAGTTAAATATCTGCACCAAGGCTAGTGCCCAAACTACATCATCATGTCCTTCGGCCATTTTTAAATTTCCATTAATTCATCTGTTTGTGATTAAGTACAGTAATGGTATTACTAGTGCTAGGCATATAAGAACCTGATACAAGTTGTGTCTCTATTTCTTCATAAATAGGGTAAACCAATCTTCAGGTATTTGAGATTTAAAGTAATTTTTCTCTGAAAAGCTATATATTATTAATAAGATCAATATATAATGGAAACACTACAAAGTAAATTTTGCTAGGGATGACAAACTATAGCAAACTGGAGGTACTTCAAAGTGAAGAACTCTACAAATATGTACATGTGATTTACTACTTTACCTGTTGAAGTTCTTGCTCTCTTTGTTTATGTCTCATTTCCATCTGTTTAATTTTCTTTTCTAAGCCCATGAAATGTTTCATCTCTGGGGTATGGTTCTCTTTGGCCTCTCTCAATTCTTCTAAGAGTTTTGTAATCTAAAATTGAGGTATGAAGTTAAATGAAAAACTATGATAAGGAAGTAATTCATTTTTAACAGGTAGTCTTAAGAAGGAAGACTATTAACCACATGTTTTTTTGTGTGTAAAATTTCACTAGATAAGAGGCTTCTTGTCAACAAAGATATTTTAAGTTGTTAGGATAATTAATAGCTTTCCTTCCCTAATCCAGGAAGTGAAAGGGTCATCCTAGAACTGAACTGACCTCACAATCCAAAAGGCTTCAGATACTTGGCCCAGCTTTCCCTCCCACATATGCCAGGCCGGTTTATGTCATTCAAAATTAAGCTGGACGTTTATCTTTGGTGTATTTAGCTTTGTTATAAAGTATTTAATAGAGTGATTACTTTAAGATTAAGTAATACAGAAAAAGTTCAGTAAATATAGATCCTTTCTTTATCAACGCCCTATAATCCTATTTGTAATTCTCTTCTGGATCTCATAATTTTATAATTCATTCCACAAATAAATGTATGCATAAGAAATACAGATAATGAAGTAATAAACTTTCTGTGCTTGCTGCTGTCTTAGGTTGCAAAGATGAAAGACACATGGGAATTGCAGTTAGTGCAGTACCTCTTTTTTCTGATTATAGCACACAGAGAAAATGGTAACATTTTGTCACCCGAGAGTTAAATGGAGGATCTTTATATTGGGTTTGATGGAACAAATTACTTTTATTTTCTTTATATCACATAATTATAACTAGCCAATATAAAAAAACAAAATAATTAACATATCAAAATAGATAAAATTAACAAATTCAATCGGTTTACATGGAAACACCCACTACCTAATAACATTGATAATACTAAACGTACACACTTCCTAAATTAGTTTTAAAAAGGTGAAAATACAAGCAAATTGAGTCAGAGGTGAATCAAAATATTTTTAAATGTGAAACATTCCTCACCAAAAAATAGATATGCAGACTTTAATTGATGATTTGCAGAAAGATCAGCAGAAATTTAGCTCAAAATAAAAAAATACAGAAAATTTCTTTTGTATCTACTTAAATGCACCTTTAGGGGTAAAATAAAAGTTGAATACTTTTATTTTTGCATTTTGGTGAATTTATTCTATGTTGGTAACTGAATACATAAGTAAAGATTGATAAAAAATGCTTCCTGTTACTTAAGTACTATAGAAAACACTGGTAATGACCTCAATGTCCAATGACCAGGCTTGGTTACCTCAGGGAAGTTACTGTATTTAATTTTTCTTAAAATCAATTTTTTAATTTATAAAATGGGAATAATAGTACCTAAGCTTTAGGGTTATGGTGAAGAATCACAAAGAGCACAGTGCCTAGTATATACTTAAAGTAAATACTTAAAAATTGATAACTCTTATTGTTATGATGAGTTTTTGAAAAAAATCTATTTCCTGTAGTTATATTATTGGTGATCTAGCATCACTGTGATGATTACTTTACCTATTTGCTAACCAAATTAGTCATAGATGGTTAAAGCCATTTCTGCATTAAGTACTAATTTTACTTACTAAAAAACTACCCCAAAAATATCAATAGATGGAAAAAGCAGATTTTCCATAAATAAGATATTAATATTATCTTGACTGTGGTATTTTTAGGTTATGTCTATTTGTACATTTAAGTTAAAAAATTAATGCAAAAATGTGAATATGATTGAAATGGCTAAATTGGCCAAGATAAACTTATATTTGGCCAATATTTTTGTGATTTCTTACCTCTTTCTGTAGGATTTCTTCTCGAACTTGAGAAACCATAAGAGATTCTTGTTTATCTTGCAGCTCATTAACTTGATTTTGGAAATGTTTTATAAGTACCTAGAAAATTATGATAAAAGTTCTGAGTTAATAAAGTTCTTTCTTGAACATTATTTGAAAAATATAAGAAAACCAACTAATGACCTAATATTTTAAAATTACAAAGTTCTAACCTAGAAATAGGCTGACATAGAAATTAAATTCACTGAATTAAACTCATTGAATAAATTTATCATTTTGTTTCTTTCAACATTTAATATAAAACATCACATATTACAAATTAATGACTATGTACCTACATGGCTTTTTTATCTCAAGTATTTTTCTCTTGAAGCCTTTAAGATAAACTTCTATAAAGTGTGAGCATTCTTCTCTGGCCGGTGTGGCTCAGTCTGTTGGAGCGTCATCCCATATACCACAAAGTATTGGGTTTGATTCCAGTCAGGACACATACCTAGGTTGCAGGTTAGATCCCTGATTAATCAGGGCAAGTGCACATGTGGGAAGCAACCTATCTGTGTTCCTCTCAGTGGAAAAATCAATAATGATTTTTAAAAAGTCTAGGCATTTTGAAGAAAGTGGCCAATATTTTCTCTATACATTGTGATTAAGTAGAATAATAGTTTTTATTAAAGAGCTATTGACTAAATAAAGATAACACAAGCCTAATATCTGTGAAATAAATGTTAGTCTCATACTTTTAGACAAAGAAATGGAAATAACACAAATACTTCCATCAAGAAACTGAAAAAACGTAGTAAAACATTAGAATAGTTAAACATATGGCAATGACATCCTCATAAACACAAAATCAAGCCAACAATAACATTTCTATCAACATAACAAAGTGAAGTGAAAATATTTCAAAATTAATATTCTGATAACAGCACTGAAAAAAAATCACATTAAAGTCTAAGAAAGTTTATTAAAGTCACCTACCTCTTGAGTGGCTATTTTACGATTTAGTTCAGCTACTTTGGAAGAGGAATTTTCTACTGCGTTTTGGCAAAGGAGTTTCTCTATTTCCCTTTGATGAGATGCTTTGAGAGAGGTGATGTGTGCTGCAGTGTCTTCCTTGACCCTTTAAAGCAAATGAAAGAAAACCACACATAAAAGCAGCTCCTCAACCTTTAATTAAGAGCTAGCACAACAGCAGTGTAAGAAGCAAAGGGAGAGGGCACTGTATCCACTGCATTGTGCTAGGCCAGTGGTCGGCAAACTCTGTCAACAAGAGCCAAATATCAACACTACAAGGACTGAAATTTCTTTGGAGAGCCAAATTTTTAAAACTTAAATTTCTAACGCCACTTCTTCAAAACAGACTCACCCAGACCCTGGTATTTTGGGGAAGAGCCACACACAAAGGGCCAAAGAGTCGCAATTGGCTCGCGAGCCGCAGTTTGCTGACCAGAGTGCTAGGTAACTCACACAATACTTATTGCCTAGAACCACTCCACGAGCCACAATTACTGAGTTTAGGAGAGAGGAGTGTATCTAGGATTCAGATCAGTAAGCTGCAGACCTGTGGTTCAAGCCAGGCCACTGAACCTTAGAATCCAGGGCAGGTCTTCCACTCTACACCCAGCATGGGGCTGCACTTTCTGAGGGAATTGAAGGTTCTAAATGTTCTGTTTGGATTTAAAGCAAAGGATCTGTCTTTTAAGAATGACTAAGATTTCTTGACCAGATTGTTATTTGGATAATCACAACTGTTTCCTTTAAAAACTCCAATGCTTTGTCTACGCAACATTCTCCAGGTTCTGGCCCATGCATATGACTTGGGCTAGTTGCATGTGGTAAGAATAAATTATTTTTACAGTAATTCTCAGGACACAGGATAATTGAACCTAATTAGTTTGCATTGTTAAGTATGAAAGACTATTCATTTGTCTCTGTGACAAAATTTATGTATTCAGAGGCAGTTTAGTAAATGGTAAAGTTACAACTAAAGAGCTAATACATTACTTATAACTAAGTATTTCCTCTCTTATTGGAAATATTTGAAAATGACAGGATTTTAATCAAAGCAGATATGTTATTAAGCATCAACAATGATTTATTAAATAATTCCAAAACAAACAAATATATATCAGTTGCTCATTTGATTATATGAAAATCTCTTAAATGGAAACTATGTGATTAGGTCCTAAGAAAGGGATAAAAATCTGAAGTACTCATATATTATAGTGCTCATAAAAAAACAAAATTTGATGAACAAGAATAGATGTAGGGACAAACTGGTACTGAATCTAGGGCCAGGGAAGGTATTTCTTGCTTCTCAGACCCAGAGCTGTCTGAGAAACAGATGAACAATATTCAAAAATTTTATTTCTAGGAAAGAATGTGATTATTTACAAATAGCTTCCTTGATACTATCACATTTGGAACTATAGGAAAAAAGTTTCAACTTGAGAGCAATATCCTTACCACGATGACTCAATGAGAGGTGACTACCAATCAATCAATAAACCTCAACATATTAGGTACTATCTGTGCTCATTCTGTTTCCTATGCTCATTCTTCCTAAAGTCTACCAGGACCTACCTTTTCCTTAATTCAAGTACTCATTACACACTGTGATGCCTTCAACTCTGTGTTCCTTGAGTAGTCAAATGTATTGACATCCTAATCTTTGAAGGGCATAACTGTATATTCAATATATAATTTATATATTGCTTCATCAACATTAAATGACATTTTTATAACATGACTTATTTTAACTCTCACATTCAAACCTATTATTGTGTTTATTGGTTGTAAAAGAAGTATACTCCTATGTCAGTTCCCAAGGAGCTACAAGATAGAGTTATGATTAGTGCTTTCATGATATATAAATTACATAAGAGCTTAAAGGCAGAGGCAGGCAATTTCCTGGGAAGCTCTAGGAAATATTTTGTGGAAGAGGTAGGACTTGAAACATGAACAAGCAAAAGGCAGTGAAGAAATTCAGCAAGTCAGGCTTAGAAAGTCTGACTTTTGAGGAGGTAGATTAAAGAGAAGTCATGAAATAATTAAAATGAACAGAAAAAAAGTTAGTAAAATCATGGAGGTTAAGGGAGGGAACCACTCAAGAAGGTAGCACAGTGGACGATGTCAAGGTCAACGAGGATGGAGAAAACCCCACTGGTCTGGGAAGTCATTACTGAGAGCCCAGGGGAAAAACAAGAGGCGACTTATGGAAAACTGGTACAGAAAGACAGAGAAAGGGACCAGAACTTGGTGTGATCAGGCAAAAAAATCTGAGCATGTTGGAAACTTCGGAGGAAAGATAGTACAATACTTGGAAATTCTGAGGAGGAAAGATGAATGGATGTGACCATAAGATTAATTTGGAAGAGTTATTTTGGAAAAAAGGAGCCTGACCTCTTAGAATAGGGGTGTCAAACTCAATCAGAGAAGGGGCCAAAATCTAAAATCCAGCCTAAATCATGGGCCAAATGGTTTACTGGACAGTCATAAACTGTCATTGTGATGGAAACGCAGCGGAGTGCAGTGATGACAGCGCGGTGCGGGCCACATTGCAAGGCCTGGCGGGACGGATTTGGCCCGCGGGCCTTGTGTTTGACACATGTGTCTTAGAATGTTACCCCTTTTTCCTAACAGCTGTTTTTGACAGTAATCTTCCTATGGCAATCACAAATAATGATATTCATTTGCAAGAAGGCCCACTAACACCATTTGAATACATGCAGAAAGAAGACTGGTCAGCCAGGACATGGTGTGGGTTCACATGGAGATTCAGATACAGGTTCATCAGAATCTGGTTCCAAAATGAAACGGATCTATGCTTAGCAATGCAATACAATTTCTTAAAATTCAGTTCAGCGTATAACTAATTATCTAGAAGAAATTTTAAAATGTACCTTTTTGTCTCCACATATTAACAAATGCACATTTTACCTTTTTATGGAATTCTCAAACTGGTTCATAGCTATGTCAGATTTCATCTTCAACTCATTCCTCTCCACAATTACTTTCTCCAGTTCATTTTTCAATCTGCAGTTTTCTTGTAAAACCTCGGAAATGTGGGAATCGGTAAAAGTACGTGGTTGGTAAAGCTTGCCATCCAGGGTCCCAGGGAAGGAGTTGGCGTTTCCTTTACCTGGGTGCGAAACATCCTTCTTTACCCTTTTTGCAGTTTCCTCCCTCCCCTTCGAGTTCTGACTGGATAGCATCATCCTTCTCTCCTTCTGAAGCTTCTCCACAGTTTTCGAAAGGTCCTGTATTTCTCTCCCCTTTGCCGCCAGCTCCTCGTTGAGTCTTGCCAGTTTAGCTTTAGCATGAGCCTGTTCCACTTGGAACTCGATGGACTGGAAATCTTTATCATCTCTATTTTTCTTGAGTTCTAATTCAGCATTCTGTTGTTTAAACTTGTCTATTTCAGCTTCAAGGTTTTTTACAGTGATTTGATGGGCTGCCTTAATGTCGTCAAGTTCCTTCTCTAGTGCTTTAACCCTGGAAGAGTTGTCATGTTGGTTCTGAGATGATGCCTTCAATTTGTGGGCAAGTAGCTGCTCCTGCTCCTCTAGTCTCTGTTCATACTGAATCTGAAAAGAATCCAGGTAATGTCAAACCACTGCTAAATATTTCATTAGTTACTGAAGCCCTGTATCCTTCCAGGACCTGCCAATTCCTTTATACAGGCACTCATTACACACTGTGATGCCTCCAATTCTGTGTTCATTGAGTCAAACGCATCGGAGTCCTAATCTTTGAAGGGCACAACATTATATGGTCTCAATGTATGTGATAGAACTTCGCAATTAATGTTGCTTCATAAACATTAACTTACACATGCTTTTGTATCCCCAATGCTTATTCTAAACCATACAATCAAAGCTATTATTGTGTTCCCTTCTCTATGCAAATTGACAAACTATATATTCTTTGAGGATAAACAGGTAAATTGCTTTCTAATAGCAATTTAGAAATCTCCTATGGAGTAAGTTAAAATTTGTATCCTGGAGATTTTTATTATAAAATGATGAAATAACCTCAATAGAATAGATTACTCTGTGGAAAGAGGCACTGATAGTGTTTGCTCATTCATTCAATGAATATTTATTTTGCTATGACTGCTCGCCAGGCACTGGGCCAGATTCTAGAGATAAACTCAGTTCATGATTTCAAAAAATTCACAGTCTGGTGAGGAGATTGATATGGCAACAGTTCTGATGCCTTATGACCCCTATAGTAATGGGCCTTCGAACATGCAAATTTCAGTGGAAATATTTTCAAGGATAGCAATTAAAATATTTTATACTGAATATATATCAGAGATGCTTTATTCTGCCTTTTCATGACTTAATTTATAGTAATTCTAATATCATTGAATGGGGCTCATATAAAGATTATTCTGCGCTTGATTATTTCACATTTGAAATCAGTTACTGAAGGGGGACAAAAAAATAGGATGATTCTAGGTTGCTTTTGCAGCTGACACTCAAGGTAAAGGTTTTATGAGAAAGAATGTTTAGATCTATTTGTTAAGATGAGAAATAAGTGCCCATGGTCCATCTCTGAGCCCCATCTTTATGGCATTTACCTTCATTTTCTGAAACTCTTGTTCCATGGTACGAAGGCTTCTCTTTGCTTCTTCATCTTTGCCCTCCAGGTCAGCTTCTAGTTTTTTTATTCTTTTTTCCATAAATTCCACTGTGTTTCTATCTACTGTATCACCAGCTGCTGATGCAGCCAATATTAAAGCAGGTAAAGAATTAGGATATCTTCTCTTTAGAATTCCTTCCATTTCCTTAACCTAGTAAAGTATTTTTGTATATATTTAAGTTTGCAAATATATAATTAAGCAGTTTAATATAGATTATGCTAGATCAATTATGTCTAGATTTCAAAGAGATACTTGTATCATATCTCAGGACTGAACTGAATGCTCAGAAGCATACATTAATTTCAAATTTTACACCCTTAGATGTCTGATAAAAAAAATCCTACAGAATAATATCTAATTAATTACTGATGAATTTACAAAAATCCTCTTACATTCATTTGAAACAGATCTTGGGGCTAGTTTACTACTAATAATCAGTCTTTTTGAGGACAAAGCTCTTTTCCCTCTTTTTTTCTACAGATTTCCTCTAATGATAGTTATGCTGTCTGTTGACTGAAATATTACTTACATGCACATGAGTGTGAAAACTTATTGCAATAAGCAAACCATTTCCTGCAAGAATCTTCATCCTACCCTAACTTCCTCCAAAGGAAGTATAACCTACTTTAAAATGACTTTAATTAGGAGGGAGAATTAGATGACAAAAATAAATGTTCATTTGGTCTTTCTGTAGAAGAGAATGACACCAAGGTCCACAGACATTAGAGTTTGATTTTATATATTCATATGTGTGTATGCCTTCTTTTGTTAATGATATTATGGTTAAGATATCTCTGGAAAACATATACTAAAACAGTAAGTTCTTTTAACCATTTCTAGTCTCTGAGTATGCAATCAAATAAATAAATAGCATCTACTAGTAAGAGGCAGTCTGTGCAGCTAGAGCACATTTGCCGTTAAGACTGTGCCTCTAGCTTTATGACCTGTGTCAACTCCTCAAAATCTCTGCTTCATTGGCAAAATGGGGATGATAAAACCAATTTCATGACATTGATACAATTAAGTAAGGAACAAATGACCTTTATCTTGGTCATTTAGCTGAGTGCCCACCATCTAGGGTGGGCTTGATATTACTTTCTTTTATTTTGATCTGGTCTCAAAAACTACCTCCCTTAAGATAAGGAAGGTTGCTGGTGTTCAACATCCTGTTTATAAATTGAACATTCTTCAGATTAGATATTAAAAGGTCACATAATTGCAAAGTTAACAGCAGATATTTCCATTCATAAAAACTGCTTGCATATAACCCAATATAAATTGGGTTATATCCGGATACAAATATTGATAACTTATTTGTTTACAAAATTGTCAAAGCTTTCCTTCCTCTTTGGTATTTAAAATCTAGTTATTTCCATTAGATGTAAGCATAGAAGGGTATATATATACACATACACCAAATGTATTAAAAAGATCTAACGTTTGTTCTAACATATTTACAATGCATTCCTTTACAATTTTAAGAAATATTTTCAATCTGATTTTGATGTCTTGAAATGTATATTATATTTTTTGGGGGGAAGTCAGATTTTATTTGTACCTCCTCTAGTTTTGCTTTTTAATATTATTCTTTAATCATAATACTAGTGATACAAAGTAAAATTTTTTAAAAAAATTCTCACTTATTTTGAAATATCTATTAAATAAAAGCATAAACAAATGCATATAATTTGATTTCACTATAATATGCATTTAATTAGCTCCATTTTTACTTATGTGCTATTTAAAAAAGGAGATATATTATTCTGTAATTAATCTATTTCAGAATATGTGGCTCCAAAATGAGCCTGAATATATTATATAATATACCTTGATTATAAAATATGTATTAAGGTTTAACATTAGGACAGAAATGTTCATGGGAATAGAATTAATAAAATCTAAAATGTACATGCAGCCAACTATACAAACTACTACTAATGGTAATAATTTAAAAAGGTATAATTGAAGATACCAATACATTTTTAATGAAAGTGTTAATAAAAAAGGAAGGTTATAGGGGGGAAAAAGGGACATACGTAATACTTTCAACAATAAAGATTTTTTAAAAAAAAGAGGTTACTCTTGTAAAGCTATTTCTGGTCAATATTTATCACCATTTCACATCTTAATTTTGCTAGTAGGCATGCTTAATATTTTTCTCACACATTCAGTTCTATATTATTTCTTTTAAAATAAATTTATCTATTAGAGAGGTATTTTCTTTAGTTTTGTTTCTCTCACAATTCTGGATGGCTAATCTAAATCTAAGCACTGCAAAAGAGCCAAGCAATTACTTCAAAATATTTCTAGCTCTTTAGATCACCTTTGTGGTTCCTTTCCTGGAACTGAATCACACTGCCAAGTCATACCTTTTAAAATAGGAACAGGGCCTATAAAAGTAACAAAGGTAACTTTTTCTTAGTTTTCCTTCTTCTCATAAAACTGAGATAATATTCAGCTTAGTGATGACCTCACAGTTTGGGGTTTGTGATGGAATAGTAGAATACATTTAAGTGTCATTACTTGACTCAACACTCATGCTCTCCATCAGCAGGGCTGGAATACCTTATTTTAATATTTAGTTATGAATAGAAAAAACTATATTATAGAAATTTGGGAAATGTTAACTAATAACTATTCCACCCCACAACACAACTACTTTAATGAAAAAAATCTTTATCATAATAAAAGTCACTATATGATTTTTGTAAATGTCTCCCAGTTACACTAACTATAAAATGAGTATTTTTAAGTAAGAGCTCAAAAGTATTGCCAGCCCTCTGGGGTGCTGAATGTTCTGTTTCCAAGGTGTCTGGTAATACTTCTCAGCATTACTAACATGTTCCTAACTCTATACCCAGCATTTCTAAATTGTTTCCTCTTCCTGATGTAAAATAACTTGTCATCAATAGGTCTACCATCCAATGAGGCACATAAATCTAAGTTTTTATGCATAAACTATAGATTATGTAAAATGTTTACTACTTTTATTAGTAATTTTAAATACGTATATCAAGTAGGGGCAGTTTTATATTACTACATCTTATAAAAACTGAAACAAGAAAAAACACAATAGACTCTACATATACCTTAATGAAAATTTACCCTGAACACATACTTGTCGCTCTAGGTCCTGAATTCTTTTGGCATCAGCTGCTTTATCTTTTAAATGTGTCTTCCTCTGAAGAGATGGATTTCCATATTCAGCTTTCAGTTTCTCAGCCTATCAATAAATAAAAACATGTAAAGAAGCATTTTTAAAACCCACCAGGAAACAGAAGGAGGAAAGTACAATGGTAGTTCATTCATTCGTTTATTAATTCCCAGACATGGCACTGTGCTGGAGAGGTGGGGACGCACAAGCCAAACCAGGTCCCTGCTTTCTTGGTGCTTATGCTCTAATGAAAGGAGAGAGCTGATAAGCTAATAAATTAATAACAAAACCTCAGAAATATCTAATTACTGTGAATAAAAAAAAAACTGAAGAAGAAAGGGTCAGAAAGGGCAAGGTTGGCAGCTACATTCGATAAGGTGGTCAGGAAAGGTCTTTCTGGGGAGTAGAAATTTGAGCTATGACCTGAACAAGGAGAGAGACACTAAGGAAAACCAAGGACAGAGTAATCTAGGTCAAGGCAACAAGTGGTGTGAGCTTGGCATGTTCAAGAATCAGTGAGTGCTGTGGTGTGGGTGTGGTTTGTGGAAGTGTGGTTCGGAAAAGGCTGGAGAGCAGGCAGAGTTCAGGCCATGTGGGAAGTTGACAGATTGTGATAAGGAGCTGGTTTGTTTGCAGAATAATCTAAACTAGCCTACACATCTAAAAGCAAACCAAACCAGCTATTTAATTCAAGATTTTAGAGTATTTATGACATAAGGCTAAGGAAAACTGTTAAATGCAATAGGGTGGACCTACAGAAATACACTCTAAAATGATCTATTACCTCAAGCTTGAGCCTCTCAATTTCTTCATTTGCTTCTTTAAGTCGAACTGCATCTTTATCCAGAAGTTCCTGATTTTCCGCATACCACTGTATTCTTTTTTGCAAACGACTAGTTTCTTGTTTATGTGTTTCTTCTAAAATTTTTATTTCATATAATTTCTCACCTATAGGATAAAATAACTCAATAACTTCATTGTAATTTTGAAAAATTAAAGATTTTAAATGAAAAACAATGTTTACCTAATAAAGCATTATGAAAAAAATAAGAGGCAAAAACAACTGATGTATGCAAGGTAGTGTCTAGTTTAATGTATTAATAAAGGGAGATGAAAACTGTATTCTTAAATCTTAAATCCTCAAAGTTAGCTATGTAGACATTTTTGATACATTATCCTCCCACTGACTTTCATTATAAAAGTAAACTTGTTTCCATGGAGAAATAAATATTGAAGATATAATAAAAGTAGAACATTCCTATAATTATTTAAAAAGTAACAATAGCAAATATTAGTAGGTGCTTACCATACATGATTTTAACATAACTTACATGATGCCTTTCATTCTTATTATTCTGTTCTTACAGGTGAGGAAAATAAGTATAATTTCCTTACAAACAGGTAAGTGACTTTTATTGTATTTATCTTATACTGAGATAATATTGCAGAGGAAATATCTTTACTTTGGCAAACAAGAACTTCTGATTGATCTTTCTGGCCCGATGTTCTGCCGTCCAGTCCACAAGTGCACTCAGTATCATGCTCATGAGACACTAGAACAGCAGCCTCCATCTTCACTTCTGAATTGAATCTTACCCTTTGCCAGAACCCAGCTCAAATGCACTCCTCCCAGAAACTCTTATTTAAATGTTTTTATATTTAATGTGTTTTTTTGTGTGTGCATTCTTCTCTTATCGATACTTTCTTTTGTTTTCCCTAGTAGAGAATGCAATATTTATCCTTGTGTTTTCTACAAACATAGTGCAGTATTTTTTGTTGTTTGGCAAATACTTGAGAGCCTACATTTTAGACCCGGGGATAAAAAGACAGACCAGATCCTCAGAAAGGTCACAATCTAGCTGGGATGATGGATGTAAACAACTAAACATAAAATGCCGCAAATTTAAAAAAGACCTTGATTTTCTTTGATCTTATCATTATCCCTGATAAAACCAATCAAATACACATACCTATTACTAATTTTAAAAAGTTTCTAACATTACATGTATTCCAAGGAATAGCATTTTGATTATGCTGTCCAAATGCTATTGCTTAAATTCCCGATTCAACAGTTATGAGTGTAAAGGTGAACTGTTTTAGCTCAGTGTGTTACCTGTGACATAAGCAACCTGATCTCTGGCGTGGTCTCTTTCTTTCTTCATTTTTTCCAAGTCTACTTCAAGAGCTTGTTTGTCTTGTTTCAGTCTCTTGATGTCTTCCAATAAACTGTTTTTTTCTTTCTTGATATTCATAGAAATACCAAAGCAAATTATTTTTAAACCAACATAAATTGTAGCCTAGTCTCTTTCACACAATCTATTACAAATACTGATAATTATTTTTCCTAAATTTTAACTCTGATTTTATTTTTATCACACTCCGCCCCCACACCCCAAATTATTAATAGCTCCCCACAGCCTACTAATATCAGTTCTAATCAATTAACTCAGTATAGCCTGAAAGACCTTCTAAATCTACTGTTCTAAATTCTGGATACTGCAATAACCTGCCTCTTCAACTCTCAGCACCCACAGTCTCCGTGTTCTCCTTACAGCACCAGAGGATTGCGACCTTCTAAATCTACTGTTCTAACTTCTGGATACTGCAATAACCTGCCTCTTCAACTCTCAGCACCCACAGTCTCCGTGTTCTCCTTACAGCACCAGAGGATTGCTTTAGAGTCAGTTAATAACACTCCTTTGTTTGAAACTCTCTGGCTGCCATCCTCTAAGGACCTCTCTGGCTGCCATCCTCTAAGGACCCAAAGTTCTTACCATGACCTTCAATGTCACATACCCCAGCCTTGTTCACATTTCTGACTGCAGCTACTACAAATCTCCCCCCTCCCACTCTACTTCAGAGACCTCCTAGTTCTTTGAACATGCCCAGCACACTCCTACACCAGTGTGTTTGTACTTACTATTTCCTTTGCCCCCAGATAGCAGGTGGCTTGCTCCTTCACTTTTCAAAAATTCTGTTCAAATGAAGCCCCAGAAATCCTTCCCTGATCACTCTCTAAAATAGCAACCCCTACCCTGGCCCCCAGGTATAATGCTTTATTTCCTTCTCACAACACTCCTCAACACCTGACATACGCTTGGCACATAAAAAAAATGTTGAGTGAATTCTCAATATGCCCTACATTCCACATTATTCTCAATGGGCCCCATCCTGCTGCTTGACAAAATCATACTTACCGTATCTTTCAAAGATTAGTTCAGATGGGGCTATTCCTGATTATTCCCTCCTCTGCGCCCCCACACACTTTCACTCTACCTCCAGTATAGCATTTGTTACTTTCTGTTTATATACACGCCTTTTCTCTTTATTAGGCTGAAAGCTCTCTGGGGACCAAGACTGATTTATTACTACCTGTTTACTTTATGGGGCTAAGCACATGGCAGATAATAAATGTACACTGAATTGGGCTCATGGTAGTACACTTGGTATAGTTAAGTTTCAAAATAAAAAGTCTTACAAATTATACTTCCTTATAATTTAAAATCTAGTCTTACTAAAAAAACCAATCCATTCATAAAGTATTATATGATCTTGGTTTCTAGCTGCATCACAGACTTAACTGAACCATTTCACTGTTTCATCTCTGTAGATGTCTTTTCAGGAGAGCACTGAGTTTCTCCAAGTACCCTTTGTTTTATTTAATTAATTCAACCAATTTATAAATGTTCTCTTACAGTGTATACTTCACAGCATTATAGAATTTTAGAATTCAAAGAAACTTTAAACATCTTGAGTTCCGATATGCAATCACTGCTTGAAAGGAAGTCCATTTTATGCTTGCATCTGTCCAGGCACTGAGACTTCCCACCAGTACGAAGGCCAGTATGCCCGTGTCAATCCTGTGGGCGCAGGGCTTTGGCTAGCAAGTACTTCCCTCCCTTGTATGTTACTGTGAGAGATCCAGATATAGGGCCTCTGCCTGCCTCTCTGACCTTACCTTCCACCACTCTCATCCTGACTCACACACTTCTGCCTCAGAGGCCTCTGCTTCTGGGAGGTCAGCCATTTTTTATGTAGGATTTGTGCTTTCCCTTGGCTAGAAGGACTGATTTTTACAGTTAGCTGCTGCTTCTCTTTAGCTCTCAACTCAGGCATCACTTTCTCAGAGTGCCTCCTCAACCACACAACTGAAGAATACTGCCTTCCCCACCCCACCCACCGTTATTCTCTACATTTACTTTCTTCAAAGAATTGACCACTATATGCAATCATTTCATTGGTTTACTTGCTATCTGTCTTTCCCCCATATACAGTATGTTCTAATGAGCAAGGTCTATAACTATCCAGTTTTACCTACTGTTTTTCTAAGGCCAGTGTGAGTGCCTGGTACCTAGCAGGTGCTTAATAAAGACTGACAGAATGAATGACTGTGGTCAGCCTCATTCTCCTCCCCACCCTGGATACTGAAAGGAAAAGGTTCAGGACCTTTGTATTTAATATGTATCCACCAGTCTATATAATAAAAGGCTAAGCAATGAATGGTCAGAATGACCAGTCGCTATGATGCACACTGACCACCAGGGGCAGGCATTCAATTCAGGAGCTGCCCCCTGGTGGTCAGTGCACTCCCACAGGGAGAGCACCACTTAGCCAGAAGCTGGGCTCATGGCTGGCAAGCACAGCAGCAGTGGCAGGAGCTTCTCCCGCCTCTGCAGCAGAGCTAAGGGGCAACGAGCAGGTGGGTGGTAAGGAGCCAAGGGTCCCGGACTGCGAGAGGGTGCAGGCTGGGCTGAGGAACCCCCGTGTATGAATTTCATGCACTGGGCCTCTAGTAGTTTATAAAGAACCAACTCACATGTTAAGATTAAGCCAATTAAAATACAAATTAGACTGTACACAAGTATACTTGATATATCATATTACAGATTTATCCCAATATGAGTAATTTTTCTCTAAAATTAATTTAAACACAAATACCAAATAAATAAAATTAAAGGTGAATTTATATCCCACCTTTTGGTATTTGCACAAATAAATCCCCCAAAAATTTTTACCTTAAACTAACACTTTTTCTTTCCTCTCTTAAAATTTCTTTAAAGGTTTTCTCTGCCTTTGGTAGTTTCACCATAATGGGCCTAGATATAGGTTTTTAGTTATTTATCCTAAGCAGAATTCCTCTCTTTTATAATTTCTAGAAAAGTGGTCAGCCATTACCTTTTAAAAATATTTAAATACTCTAACATCTCAAATTTCTGATATATCCATTTCTCTACTTTTCTGTCTCTAAGTTCTTTAACTATACCGTCTAGTTTGCTATATCGTTTAGTTTACTATTTTTTCCACAGTTGTATATAATTATTTAACTTCACTTACATTTTAGTTTTCAGGAATATGTTTTATTTCAAGAGTTGTTTTCCTAGTCTGTTTCCTTCTTTTACTCATTATTTAATATATTTAATAATTTTAAGGCTTTTTGTTTATAGTCTTTTGAGTAATCCTATTGGGGTGCTAATCCTGCTGCTCATTAAATAGTCCCTTGCCTGCTCATAGGTGATTGCTTCTCTGGGATTTGTAATTTTGCACTGCGAGCACAATGTCTGTAGGAATACTGTGTGAGCTCGGTAAGGCTGTATATCTCTAAGAGTCCTTTTGCTTTGTTTCTTCTAACACGTTAGGGGTTGTCACTGACTCGGGACCGAAGTTTATTTTTCTGCTGTTTGAGCATGACCATCCCCTGAAGGTAAGGTCAATTCAAACACTAAAACACAAATGAAGGCAGGAGAAATGATATTTACACTGAACCAGGAAAGCATGGTCATCAAGCAGATGAGATTTTTCTGCCATCTCTATCTAGAGATCAAGTGAAGACAGAAAAGCTTACTTGACATCTCAGCCCCTTACAAAGGTGGGTAGATTTTCTCCTAGTGCACTATTTTCCTGAAGGATGTAGCCGCCTAATGTTCTGGTATCTTGTCTCTAATAGTTATTCTGTACATATACATATACACATCTGAAGAAAGTTCTCTAATGAATTCATATTTGAGGTTGCATTTTATATACTACAAAAACCCGTGAAACATCAATTATTAAACTACTAGATGCATGAAATTTGTGGAAGAGTAGGCCTTCACAGCCTCGACAGCTGCCTTGATCTCTCCCTTGCAGCCATAGTGGCTGCCTCAATCCCAAGGCTGCAGCCCTGGCTTTGACCAGAAAGTCGTCCAAAGCCGTTCAGTAGATATGCATTGTATGTTTTTATTATTATAGACTAGAGGCCTGATGCATGAAATTCATGCAAGAGGAGGCCTTCCTTCCCCCAGCTGCTGGCACCAGCTTCCTTCACAGCCCTGGCTTCATCTGGAAGGTCGTCTGTATTAGCATATGGTGCTATTATTATTATTATAGATGGCATGTTTAAATTTCCATGTAATAATAACCTCCCTTCATATAATAAATTTGATTAAACAGTGACATGTAGTTGTAATTTTTCTAGTTTAATCCTTCAAATAGAGTGGAAGGGCTTTTTAGTTTAGTGCTATGGTTTTTGTGGCAGTGGTTTTGACTGTTAAAATGATTGGTGGGTGCACTGCAGACAGAGCTTATAAAAATTATGCAATACATGACATGGTTCTGCTTAAAATAAAATTAACCTGCCCCAAATGTCTCCATTGATAAAAACTACTCCATAAAATTATAGGCTATATTCTTTATAATAATAAAATGCAAGTAATACAATGCAATTAATAAAAACAAAGAAAAAATAGGGAATAATTATTCCATTTTACCTTTGTGGTAGGTATGTCAAATACAATCTTTATAGATATAATCTCTGCCCCCTACAAGCATATAGTCCACTTAGGAAGACAGGTAAAAAGCCAACTATGTTTTTTAAGGTAAACAATCATCTTCAAATTATTTTTCTATTTAAGCTGTACATTTTTCATGAGGAATCTGTTTGAAATAATGTATGCATGCACTAAATAAGGTTATGCCTCTAACGTGGTTCCATATAATAAATGCCTGAAGAGAGGCTATGTATTAAAGGGGATGCCAGCTATTAAACCAGAATTACTATTTCCTCTATATGAAGGTTACATGTATGTGCTAAATGCTAATCTTTGATGTTTTTAAATTTTTAAGTGGTATGAATTTATAAAATGATCTTATTCATTCATAAATTGTAAAATAAAGTTTTTACACATAAGCTAATTTTTAAAATAGTAATCTTTACTTTTGTTAATAGTCAGTTAAAATCCTTATTCCACTTACTTGTGCCATGCGTAGTTCTGTTAACAGATCTGTAAAATTCTGGTTTCTCGTGGGCTCTGAATCTTCAACTACTTGAGACAGGAAACGATTTCTTTGCATCTGTTCTCTGATTTATTTTGAAAATAAAAATATTTTTTTATACAAGGTACTCTTTTCAGTGCAAAATTTTCAATTTTTAAAAATTAAAAAACTCTAAAGAATGCTGAAACTAAGTGAGTCACTAAAGAGAACTATAAAATCCTCTCAATTCCAGACAAGAAATCCATGTCACAGAGGATGTGCTGCTGTGTACTCCCTGTCACATCATTCTAGACCCCTTTCTGAGAAATACAAATTGCCAACTAACAAACCCAAACAGCCTATTATTTTTACCTTAGGCTCAATTTTTCCCCCCCAGAGACATTATATAAGAAGTTTAAGAATCCATATATAATGATCTAACCCTAATGTACCAAATAAACCGTTGATTTCATTATGAAAATTCATTTAGAGTTTCAGATTTGGATCCTGAAGTAGCTCTCTTTTAATAGCCAGGTAGTATATAATCTAATATTTTTAAATACTTAATTGAAACATCTGTGAAGAAGGCAGATGTAATTGCTTTCATGTATCAGAACTGGCAGATTATTGTCTTTGGGCTGGGGTCACACTTACCTGTGAAAAGGAGAGTTGTTGCTTTTCTAATTTACAAAAAAGTGGCCTTGCTTGCCAACCTGTATACCTTCTAGCTTTGTCTGTCTGTTAGAAGGTGCACTTTTTCTATTTCCCATGAAAGATCAGATAGTACAGATAGTACATAAATACCACACAGGTACATAACAGCAGCCCTGCCTCTTAAACCCGAGGTCAAGCATGTCAACCTTGCGAGCCTCATGCCTCGTTTATTAGGCCCATGTTAGCCCTTGAGTTTGCCGACCATGGACCTAGGGCAAGCATGTCAAACTGTGGCTCGTGAGGCACAAGCAACTCTTTGGCCCCTTGAGTGTGGCTCTTCCACAAAATATCATGCCTAGGTGAGTCTATTTTGAAGAAGTGGCGTTAGGAGAAGTTTAAAAAAATTGGCTTTCAAAAGAAACTTCAATTGTTGTACTGTTGATATTTGGCTCTGTTGACTAACGAGTTTGCAGACCACTGCCCTAGGGTTATCACACAGCAACAAAAAAGAGCAGGAAGTATGAATACCACATTCATGACATCCACAGCCAAAGCTGCTTCTTAGAGCAGTCCTGAGAGGTGTTTATGTGAAATGATGCACAACTGGTAGTCATTTCCTAAAAGCAGATAGTATGTGAAAGCTGGATGCAGTAACATCCCACAGACCTGCAATGTAATTCCTATGTTGGTGCTCGTGCTCCATCAGCTCACCATGGTTAGTACTGGATGATTAACTCAAGGTTCTCTTTCTCTGGAGAAATGCCTCAGATAAACAGCAACTCCTCCCCCTGGTCCAGAGCAGCGGTCGCCAACCGGTGGTCCATGAGATCAGAAAGGTTGACTACTGCTGGTTCAGAGGATATACCGTATTTTTCGGACCATAAGACACATTTTTCCCCCAGAAGTGGGGGGAAAAAGTCCCTGCGTCTTATGGTCCAAATATAGCCTACACATATACTTTAAAAAAAAAGTTTTTTTACTTGCCCGGCTCTAAAATGGTTCTAAAAGCTGCTGTTTACTTTACAGGGTTGATTACATGTGTTTATGACTGTGATGTTGGGTTTTAATGCACATAAAATATTTTAGGACACTATTTGTTTCAGAATCCTTTTTTCTTCATTTCCTTTCTCTAAAAACTGGTGCGTCTTATGGTCTGGAGCGTCTTATGGTCCGAAAAATACGGTACCTCAACCACCTCTTGATCAGTGACAGAATGGCTTGGGGGTACAAAAGGCTTCCCTCTCTTGCCCCAGATAAGGACCAACCATGTGGTGCAACCTGTTCTCCCAAGCCTCCTGGTGAGAGCAGAATGGAGCCTCTCTTAGCTGAGAACACACTCATTTACCTTCCCTCCCCCTGCCCACCTCTCATCTTGCTCCTTTTCTCCTGAGTTATCCTCTAGGAATCACCTCCACAAGATCTCCATCTGAGACTCTACTTGTATGTACCTGATCTAGGATGGTAAGTGACATTGTATGATTTTTATTTTGCATTATTATGAAAGGCATTACCACTACTATCATTACAGCATCTCAGGCTTCATGATCGATCAAGAAAATATTATATGTTTAGTTTTCTGAAGGTGATCCCAAACTCAAATATAAATATGATGAAATACTATAGTATGTATTACTCATCTAATACCAAAATAAAAATCAAATTTTCAAAATATAAAAGTTATGAAACTCTAAGTAGTATATAAAAGTTTTTCTTTTCTAAGTATAACTAAATATATTTTTAATATAACAATAAAGTGCTTAGAAATAGTCTAAGTATTATTTTAAGAAATTAAAAGGGACTTACTTTAAGGTTGCTAACTCATTGAATAAACTCTGGTTTTCCTTGAACATTCGTTCCTCATTTTTCTTGTTTTGTTCTTGGAGATCTTTCACTTGATTATACAGTCTTTCATTTTCCTTTTTATAAGTAGAAAATTACATATGCTCATAAGAGATACACTTTATACATTTTTAAGGTTTTTAAAAACTCAGTTATTGAATAAGCAAAATATTTTAAAAATTCTTTATTATCATAGAAGATAACTTATCTGAAAACAATTCTTTTCAAAATGCTTATTAAAAAAAAAAAAGTTCAGTGATTCCCAAAGCCAAAGTGCTTAATGTCAGAATGAGATACTGCATTTCACAAGAGTAAATTGATGAGTGACTGTAGGAATAATCACATTCCAACTCTCTGCTCCAGGGAAAGATACATAAATATTATATAGGTACATTAATTGTGTGTTAATATTGTGGGAGGGGATGATTGGCAAACTTTTAGGTCTGTGAAATCCTCCTAAAAACCCATGCTCTGTACAGCAAGATCAGAATGGCAGGCCAAGGTTCAGAAACTTCTTATTCAAGGGCAATATGTCCTACAAAATCAGTCCTATTTTGCCCAGTCGGTGTGGCTCAGTGATTGAACATTAACCTATGAACCAGGAGGTTATGGTCCGATTCCTGTCAGGGCACATGCTCAGGTTGCAGGCTCAATCCCCAGTAGGGGCATGCAGGAGGCAGCAGATCAATGATTCTCTCATCAGTGATGTTTCAATCCCTCTTTCCCAAATCAATAAAAATATAATAAAAAACACATTAAATAGTAACTATTGTAATCTTTGATGTGGTAATGCTTTTTTTTGGGATGTCCCTGGATGATAATTCTTGCCATTGGTAGGCTCAATGTTTAAGCTATGGTTGTCAGAAGAGGAAAAGGTAGTAAGAAGGAGAAAAGGAGGGAAGAAACTAAGACAAAATCTCATGCTGGAGATTACTGAACCTATCCTGGTTGACTGTTGGGTCAACATCACCAAGATTCCATCACATATAAAATTTTCTCCCTTTTAATTCAAATTTTTTTCAGTCAACTGATTCACATTTTTCAATTGAATAAAACTATTCAATATTATCTATTGAAAAGCTTTATAGAAAATAGCAGTTTTTAAGGTACATGACTATTAAAAATGACAGGCAACAACAGTCATTGATTGGTTAGTCTGTGCCAGGCACTAAGAGATTAGTTTGTGCCGTTTTAATTTTATAAGACAGGTATTATCATCATCCCCATTTCATGAATGAGAAAATTGGCTTAGAGAAGTGAAGTCATTTGTCCAAGACTGCACAGCAGATGGTAGAGCTAAGTCTAAACCAGATTCTTTGAATATATAACCTGTGCTCTTAACCACTCTAATTCTGTCCATGAGAAACAGGCAGACTAGTCAAATTATCACTTCCTCGTATTTGCCAGAATTCCCATTACCTGTTAAATAAAATATTTTAATATACCTTGTTTCTACAATCAGAGGATCACAAGAACAACCTCAGTATGTGCTGAAGAACCACCATACCTGTTGGTATCCTTGAAGAAGTGTCTCTTGTTCTTGTATTTCTTTTTGGATTTGCTTCAATTTTTCTTCAGTGACAGGATTGGTTGTTTCTCCAACATGTAACCACCTTTGTTTTTTGTTTGTTTCTCCAAAGCTATTTAACTTGAGAAAATGAAATTGTTTTATTTGGGGAAAGAAATGATGAAGTGAGAAAGAATAACAGTTTTATAACCATGGTAGAATTAACATAACACCAACTACATTTAAATCATTAGTATCGTTTTATGCTGATGGTTCTGAAATAGAAGTAACTCAAATGCTACAGAGTGCCATTCTCTTTATTTTGATCTTCTATAGCAGTTCTTTCTGAACTGACCTTCTTTGAAGGTCACAGAGAACTAAGGCAGTGGTTGCCAATGGTGATCCCTGAGGTCTGAAAGATTGGAGACTGCTGAACTAAGGGATTTAGTTTAAAGAGGACTGCTAAAAGAAGAAAAATATCAAAATGAGCTAATAATATATGTATTTTGATCCCCACTCAATGGAATTAGACTCCTGTGTAAGTCGGCATTCTCAGGAACTATGCTTATGTTTTTTATTCAGCAAATACATCAAGCCAAAAAGCCCAAAGGAAAAAAAGGTGACAATGCATTTATTTTGACCAATAAAAAAGAATAGAACGATGTGTCTAGTACCTTGGTTTGAAGAATATAATTGTCCTGACTCAATTTGAAGAGTTCCTTTTCCTGTTGTCTTTTTAGTTCTTCCACCTTATTTTCTAACTCTCTCTCTTTTTCGGAGAATGTGACTTTAATTTGCTCAATTAAGGCTTGTGCACCCCTCCATTTTTCCTCTGCTTCCTGAACTCTTTTAAACATAATTGATTCTGTGTCCATGTTCCCATCACGATATCCTGAAGAATCCTTTTAAATAAAAGCATTACTTTGTTATAGTTTTACATATAAGATTCAAAGACACACAAAAACCCCACAAAGAATAAAATGACAAAATAAAATGACAAGGTTAATAATGTTCTAATTAATAAGAAAAGCAATACCTGTTCAATAAGAGTGAACACTTGAAGCAAAAAAGTTTCATATACTTAATTACTTATAATTTGGTTTTAATATGATTTTAGAACATAAAAACATAATGAATATTGTTTTAAAATTTAATACCTACATTTTGAAAATGAACACAGGAACCAATTTCTGTAGCATCTTCAGACTTCTTAGGAGTAGCCAGGCAACTTGAAGTTTTGGGAACTGGTTTACCGAATGCAGCAGGCTTAAGTTTTGTTTCAGATAAGATTTCTAAATATTGAAGACAGAGATAAAAACACCACAAATGCAAACAATGTTGAATGTGCAATCCAAAAACAATGGATTATGAAAATTCAGTCAAATTGAGCAATTACATAACAATAAGATAAATAGGATCTTAAAAAGACTGATGTATAAAACACTAAACTCAGAACTGTTGCCCATAATCAACATTCTACTCAATTTGACACAGAAGGTTAATAGACCTAAGATTCATGTCAAATGACAAATGGAGTTAATAAATGTAATAATGTCAGGTTTTGCTACCTTAAATCTTTTTTTAAGTTCACAGCACTAAGTAAGAATATCTAAACAATTAAAGAGCGGCTAATAACTTTATGAAATACTGGTGGAAATTAAGTGTACTTTTAAAACAAACTTTTTATAAGTACAGTATCAAGATATCATAGTATTAATGAAATAATAAAAATAGCATGAGAACTTGATAACAGCTAGTCAAAACCGATTTTAAAAGATATAATACTGCTCTAATACCCAGATAATATATATTCAATTAGAAAAAAAAAGTAGTTACTGTAGAATCAGGTCAAATTTTCAGCTTTTAAGTATCATGTAAATCCCAAACAGTAGAAATGATTATAAGGCCAATAAATTCAGTTAATAATAAAAAAAAATTAAGGGAAATACATATAAAAGATCTTGAAGTCCATATTCAAAGCAGTGATTTTCAGCCTTTATCTTATGGCACACATAAACTAAATTTCTGTGCACACACACAAATACCTTGTTTCCCCGAAAATAAGACATCCTCCGAAAATAAGACCTAGCGCATGGAAAGTTAAGACATCCCCTGAAAATAAGAGCTAGCGTAACTTTGGGAGAAAAAATTATAAGACTCTGTCTTATTTTCGGGGAAACGGTATATTTTTTGCCTATCTGACACAAATATTTGATTCACTGACACTGGATAGCTATTATTTTGTTGGCTATTGTCATTTTTTTAATTTGACAATCCCAGGGAAAAGAAGTCAGTGGCCCCTGATAAATAGTCAGGTATTACAAATTTTAAAATCCTTACGGCATATTGTTAAAAATTGCTGCCTTCTCTAAGAATGAAGAATTTGAAATGCATGGTTATTAAAGATGTGAAAAAGAAAAGTCTAAAGAAGAAACAGTTTACCAATAGTACCTCACTTAAAGATTGCAATCTTTTTAGACATTTTCCTTACAGTAGTAATCATGTTTAACTGGACTATTTGATTTAGGTTTTCTGGAGAAATTTCTTAAAGTACTCTGTAAGAAATTGAGTCATTAGAAAAGCAGACCCTAATCCCTCCAGATCACTGAAGGTCCATGAATGTGGCAAATGACTGGGTTGTGATTTGCTGGGATGGTGATTCTCCCTAGGACAGGGCAGCCAAGACGGACAGGTGGATCTTGTTCAAGGTGTAGTCAGTCACTGCTTTTACACCAGAATTCTCCCTAAGTTCTTAATTTTTATTTCGTTAAGTAATTATTTTCCAATAATATGCGGACAGTATTTTCTCTCTTTATACATAAAAGAAATGTATTTAGATAAAAATTCAAGCATGAAAACAGAATTTGGAACCCATGAGCCCTTCTTGAAAAAAACAATTACGAAAATTCAGTCAAATAAGAAACCAATCAAAATAATTCCAAAATGGAGACGCTATCTTCCATTCCATTAGGACTCAGTTTGTTGAATCTACCTTTTTCTAACTGTTCACAGCCCTTAATGTCCTTTTTTCCTTCATTACCTTCTTAATGCCCTCTTAGTTCATTGTATTATACACATTTGGCAAAAAACACTCCTCCTGGTAAATTCAGCTATACAACTACACCTGCAATAATGCAGCAAAACATGGGCTGTGCACACATAAATAGACAAACACACACCCTCTACCCTGTTGCAATTTAAATTCATGATCACCTACCCTGTTTCCCCGAAAATATACAGTGTCTTATATTAATTTTTTCCCCAAAGTTGTGCTAGGTCTTATTTTCAGGGGATGTCTTATCTTTCCATGCGCTAGGTCTTATTTTTGGAGGATGTCTTATTTTCGGGGAAACACGATACTTGAAGTAGACACTTTATGCTGATGGCAATCTAATGATTTAAGTTAACTCTTTCACATCTCTCCTCCCTCCTCCAATTCCCCTGACCTATCCTCACTGCCAGCTAATAACACTGCATTTTATTTATCAGAGAAAATGAAAGCAATCAGAAGAAATAATCCACATTCTCTCACCATTTCTCCCCACCTACTAGCATCTGTACCCACAGCCTCCCCCTTCCTATCTGCTTCCACAGATGAACGGCCCATGTCCTATCTAAAGCCAACCCTCTGAATGTTCACCAGATCCCATTACTGCTCCTCTACTCAAGGACACTGCTCTGGCAATTCTTCTCCCTTTCTCCATCATGAATGTTTTCTTATTTACTGAATCTTTCCAAAAAGCAGAAACATACAATTTATACTATTTCTTCGATTAAAAACATCTACAGGCAGCTTATACAACTTCATAATAGGAAGATAAATGATCCAATAAAAAAATGGGCAATGGACCTAAATAGAATCTTTTCAAAAGAAGACAGAAGGCAAATGAAAACATGCTCAAAGTCATTAATTATCCGAGAGATGCAAATCAAAACAATGTGGTACCATCTCACACCTGTCAGAATGGCTATCATCCACAAAGCAAACAAGTATTGTCGAGGATCTGGAGCACATGTGTCAAACACAAGGCCCGCGGGCCAAATCCGTCCCGCCAGACCTTGCAATGTGGCCCGCACCGCACTGTCATCACTGCACTCCGCTGCGTTTCCATCACAATGACAGTTTATGACTGTTCAGTAAACCATTCGGCCCGCGATTTAGGCTGGATTTTAGATTTTGGCCCCTTCTCTGATTGAGTTCGACACCCCTAAAAATTCTGGAGAAAAAGGAAAACTCGTGTACTGCTGGTGGAAATGCAGACTGGTGCAACCACGGTGAATAGTATGGAGTTTCCTCAAAAAACTGAAAATGGAATTCCCATTTGACCCAGTAATCTCAATCCCAGGAATATATCCTAAGAAACTAGAAACCCCAATCAGAAAGGATATATGCACCCCTATGTTCATAGCAGCACAATTTACAATAGCTAGGATTTGGAAACAGCCTAGGTGCCCATCAACAGATGACTGGATCAGAAAACTATGGTACATCTACACAATGCAATACTATGCTGCCATAAAAAAGAAGGAATTCTCACCATTTGCAGCAATCTGGATGGAATTGGAGAACATCATGCTGAGTGAAATAAGCCAGTCAATGAAATAAAAACACATGATCTCACTCATTTATGGATAATAACATGATAAACCGTTGAACAGAAGATGGAACAGAGACAGTAAAGCATCAAACAGATGGTCAAATTATAGCAGGAAGGTTAGGGAGAGGTGGGGGAGATAAGAGATCAACTGAAGGACTTGTATGCATACAAGCATAACCAACAGATGCAAAATGCTTGGGGGTGAGGGCATGTTTGGGAGTGGGGTGGGGGGGGCCAATGGTAAGATATATATACATATAATACCTTATTAAAAAAAAACACACAACAAAAAACACCCCACACAAAGCAAAACAAAAATAAAGGCTTCTCTTGACTCTACTTGCATGACAGCTTCTGACCATTTCCCCTGCCTTTTATATCCTTTCTCCAGGGTGGTCTATAACTGGAAATATCCAATTCCACTCCTATTTGCCTTTTACAGCCACATATCCATGGAAAATACTTGCCGAACTTACTGATGGCCTCCTCCTTGCTAATCCCAAGGGCTAGCTGCCAGTCCTCATCTTTTTCTCCCAGCAGAGGTTGATGGAGCAGATCAGTTCTCCTTTATGCATGTTCTTCACTTGGATCCCACATACTCAGGTTTCCTCCAACCTCACTCTCTTCTTTGTTGTTACTCATCCTATCCCTAACATCTTAATGTTTGTTCAGGCCTTGGTTGGCTTTTTCCCCTCTAACTATGCTCCCTCTCTTGAAAATCTTTATCAGTCTCATGGCTTAAAAAAAATATTTTTAACATCTCCCAAATTATATCTTCAGTCCAAACCTCCCTGTTGAACTCCAGACTTTTCTAACTGCCTCTTAGTCATCTCCACTTGCATACAGAACAGACATCCCCAAACAATAAACAGCTAGATGCCTGATCTTCTCTACACTCCAACATCTCCTCTACTCTTGGCTTCCTCACCCAGCTGGATAGTAACTCTTCTTATGGTTTTTTTAAGCCAGAAACATTGGCATCATCCATGACTCCTCTTTCTAAACCTCAAACAAGTATTTTAGATTTTTGTTTCTGTCTTCTAAATGTAATCCTATCTAACCACCTCTCATTACCTGCACTGACACCAGCTGGTTCAAACCCCATTACTTCTAGCCTGGATCCCTAAAACATTCGTCCAGTCCCCTATGTATGTATGTATATGGTCTGTAACACAGCAGCCAGAGAAATCTGTCTAAAGGATAAGTCAGATAGGTCACTCCCATGCTCAAAACTTTTTAGTGGCTCACCTTTTCACTCACAGTAAAATTAGAAGTCTTTAAAATGCCCTCGGAATACCTATGTATGCCTGCCTCTACCTCTCTGATCTCATCTCCTACTACCCACCCTCTTTGTTCACTCTGCTTTGGCCACATGAGGCTTCTATGAGGTTCCTGGAACATGCCAGGCATTCCTCCCTACTTTCAGACCGTTTCACTGGCTGTTTCTTTTTGGAGTATGCTACTCCCAAATATCCACGTGGCAATTCCCTTTCCTCCCACAAATCCTTATTCAAATACCTTTCTCAAGGAGGCCTACTCCAGCTTGTCTAAAACTGACCTGCCGTACTCCACCGCTGACACTGTTGCTCTACTTTTTCTTTTCCTTAGCTCATAATATCATTTACTAATTATTATGCTTGTTGTTAAATGTCTATTTCTCCTCATCCAATGAGAAGTTTCAGAAAATTGAGGAGGGGAGGTTTTCTGCCCATTTTGTTTACTGGTGTATCTATCAGTGCCTGGACCAAGGTAAGGTGCTGAAAAAATATTTGTTAAATGAATAAATTTGGATAAAGTAAACTTCAAAAATGTTTAGGGCTAATCTAAAATAAATATAATAATATTAAAAACAAAATTTCATTTTCTTCCTCCCTGAAGTACAAAATGAATACTGAAACATCAATGAAAATTTTTATACTCTTCTTGATGATTCTAAAATTTGATAAACATCCCAAGAATCTTTTCTTAATATTAAGTACTAGATCCAATGAATGGTTAATTGTTAACTGAGTAGATGATAACATTTCAAGCAAATGTTCCACACAAAAGCAAGATGAAAGAGAACACAAAAGACTACTGAGGGGAAGGGAATAGAGGTTCCTAGATTAGGAACAGGAATGTGCTTACGTTAATCCAACAGAATCATATTCCTTCCTCTCAAGAATAATCAACCTCTATTGCTATTCTCCTTCAATCTGACACAGACCAGCCCTAGTCTTTCCATCTAATATGCACAGGTTACTACAGTGAAAACATATCCATGAAGACAGAAGAGTCTTTGATGCATAAAAACATTTAAATATTAGAGACCCAGTGCATGAAATTCGTGCATTTGCAGGGGGAAGGGGGAGTGAGAGGAGAAGGTCCCCTCAACCCAGCCTGCCCTCTCTTGTAGTCTCGGGGGATGTCCGACTAATGGTTAGGCCCACTCACCCTGAGGAACGGGCCTAAGCTAGCAGTCAGACATGTCACTGAGGCAGGAGAGGCTCCCACCACCACCACTGTGCTCACCACCCATGAGCCTGGCTTCTGGCAGAGTGGCGCTCTCCTGTGGAAGTGCACTGACCACCAGGAAGCAGCTCCTGCATTGAGTGTCTGCCCTCTGGTGGTCAGTGCATGTCATAGCTACCGATCATTCCATAATTCGGTCGACTTGCATATTAGCCTTTTATTATATAGGATGGGCATTCCTTGGAGATACTGTGGGTTTGGCTCCAGACCACTGTAATAAAGTGAGTATTACAATAAAGTGAGTTGTAATCTTTGTGTTGGTGGAGGGTCTTGCCCTCCACCTGTAAAAAACATAACTTCTGTGAGGCTCAATAAAGTGAAGCCCAATAAAATGAGACATGCCTATACAGTCAAAGTGGTCCTGAAATGAATAGCTGTAAGGAAAGGCAGGGGAAGGTACTTGAAGCTGGAAATAATTTTTCCAATGAGGTCAGTTCTTGGACAACTATCACAATATTACAATGATGAAATCACTCACCTACTTATATAATTTAACAACAAAGGAAGGGCCAAAATGTTTCTGGCTCTATTATTACTCTGCCTTTTCCACTGGAGTCTAAAGGCAGCAGAAATATTTCTGTGACCTGAACATTTCTCTTTAATAGTTGCATTGGTTCCAAGTTAAAAATTACCCTTTCCAACTGTCAATATAAATGACTACATTAGGAAATAAAAGCACTGTGATGTATAAAATATGCAATATATTATAAATAAAATATCCTGCCTCTCCAAGTCTATTCTGAACTAATGTCGTGACAATGTTTAAACCTTTATTTGTAGGTAACCATTTGCATTTTGAATTTATAGCTCTAGTAAACACTGGCTATATCAGAGCCAACCAGATCAGGAGGTTTGACTTTCCTATCTTATAATATTCACATCCCATATTTTCTGGGTATCATTCAGGAAAACCCAGAAGTAATGATGAAAAACCTTCTATAAATTGAATCTTTCAGAAATGGAATGTGTACTTAAAGTGAATTCTTTTCTGTGAATAAGGAAAGTTCACAGAAGGGGAGAAGGAAACAGGAAAAGTAAGGAACAAGGAAGGTTAAATAATACACTATCGGTGACCCTTGAACAATTCAGGGGTTAGAGGTGCCAACCTTCTATGCCACATGTGTCAAACACAAGGCCCGCGGGCCAAATCCATCCTGCCAGGCCTTGCAATGTGGCCCGCACCGCGCTGTCATCACTGCACTCCGCTGCGTTTCCATCACAATGACAGTTTATGACTGTTCAGTAAACCATTCGGCCCGCGATTTAGGCTGGATTTTAGATTTTGGCCCCTTCTCTGATTGAGTTCGACACCCCTATTCTATGCAGTTGAAAATTCACATGACTTTACTCCCCAAAAGCTTACGTACAAGTAGACTACTATTGACTAGAAGCCTTACTGATAACTTAAAGTCAACACATATTTTGTATGTTATATATAATACATATTGTATTCTTAGAATAAACTATAGAGAAGAAAATGTTATTAAGAAAATCATAAGGAAAGTACATTTACAGTGAAAAAATTTCACATATAAGTGAATCTGCGAAGTTCAAACTCACGGTCAAGGGTCAACTGTATAAAAAACAGAACTCTATTATGAAAAGAGTATATAATGATGACCTTTTTTTCTTCCTTGATTTGAGGTGAGAATGGATTTCAAGTTTTTGCTTTTCATCATGTCCTTTGAAGTTTTCTTTTCAAGAGTAGAAGTCTTACATGGTGAACTGGGTTTTCCATAGCCCGAGCTCCTAACTGATGCATATACACCACTCTGGGGCTTTCTTTTAAGTAAAGGAGGCGCACTTCTGGCTTTCTTGTATGGTACTTCTTTATCAATTACAGCCCCTTCTCCAGAACTGAGTTGAGATCTAAAAGTCTGCATATAACAAGTACAAACTCTTTAGTACTTAAATAAATTTCAACTATAGTTGAAAATGAAGAATTAACAGATGGCAAAATCATAGTGATTACTAAATAGCATAGTTTGCTAAAGGCAAACCACTACATTAAAATTCCCTAAGTCCAAGTCATCAGAATTCTCATATTTTGCAGCACATCTTTAAGTTGGGAGTGAAACAAAGCAAAATACAAAATAAGCCTACCAGAAAGCAGTATGTGTAATTATGAGAATTAACACGAAGATGAGAACATATTTTGAAAAGACAAATTTTATTTACTTTTTCCTCCAGATTTCTCAAGATTAAAAAAAATTTTTCATACACTGCCTTATTCCACACAAAAAACGCGAGATAGTTTATGATAAACACATAATTCCAAATTATAAAGTAAAAATATTGGAATCATGAATCTATAAATCAGAATAGATCAAGGGTACAGGAAAAAGGAACAATGAAATACAAGTTTCTCAAAAATTTCTGATAGCATTGATATGAAATGCCAACTTAACCTACTCTTGCAGAACAGACTACTGGAAAGATTAAATGAAAAGCACTAGAATGACGAATAAACTTTATTTTATTATGCTACTCAAATGCTAGACTATACTTATTAAAAAAAATTAATCAAATAAATGATGGCCTTTAATAGAAAGCTAATGCCTTAGAGGTACTTTAAATTTGGGGACTGCAGGCTATTTTAACAAATATTGCTCACTAATATCCAGGATCTATGTGGAGATTGGTTAAGTAATCAATCCTATAAACTTAAGAAGTACTTATGTATCAAGAACACTTATATAATTTTATATACCTTCATTTATCAATATGTCAAATTAATTTAATTATAAACACTTACTTTCTTTATTTTGTCCTCCTGAGGTAACACTGAAGGAGCAACAGATAATTTTTTCCGCAAAATGTCAAGGTACATTTTATCTATACATTCTTCTGTAGTATTTACTATGGGGCAGCAATTTTCTATACTTTCATTTGTTGTCTTTTGTAAAACCACATTCTCTTCATTTTTGTCAAATAATTGGTTCACATGTTGTAGCTCTTGAGACACATTTGGCTTCATCTTAAGGGGTAAGGGGCTTATGAATTCAGTTTCTTTACTACCAGCCTGGTTTTTATAGCTGTAAAACAAAATAGGACACAGAGCATATATACTCCATGACTCCTCAAATATCAGTTTTATTAACACACACTATTTATATACATACATATTTAATATGTATAATTATTCAAATTAGGTAATTAATATGCAACACCTTATTTACAATTCTGGTCAATAGAGCATACTCACATAGTATCGTATAATAGTTTTGATTTTTAAATAATAATGTTAATGCAGTATAAGGGAAAACATGAATGATTCTGAGGCCTACTTCAAAGGAAAGCCAAGCCAAACAAGACTAAGATTGCTTTTGTATAAGAAAAAATAAAATATAAATTTCTATGTGAATTTTTAATAATATATTGTTTAACTATACTTATAAGGTCAACATGCATTTGTAGCAGAAAAAGCATTTTATACATGTCTAGAAGAAACTAAAGAAGCAATCATAATTTACATATGTCAATGAGGTACAGAATATAAATGTTAAAAGGCATACATTTCAACACAGTGAAGGAAAATTTTTCAAGTAAAAGTCACAAGGATTTTGAAATAAAATAATTCCTGTGGTTTAAAACAGTTAAATGCAATGTAACATTTCAGACCATTAGATTTAAAAAAATATGGAAAATGTCCCTTGAGATGTTCTAAATGTTGTTAAAGATCAGCATATTATGGGGACTCCAATTATGGATATTGTTATTTTCAAGTTATTTAATCATGGTCAATTAGGTAATTTAATTCTGTAATTCTATATAATAAAAGGCTAATATGCAAATAGATGGAGCGGCAGACCAACCAGTCACTATGAAGATCAGTGGAAGAATACGAGACTTAGCATGCAAGTAGATGGGTTTTAGTGTAAGTTTTACTGTATCATTTTTGCTCAACTAATGTAAATGTAGAAACAAGGCCAAGAAATCACTGCAAGTGGATTTCCATGATGAAGATGTAATACAAGGGGCTCAAAAGGTGTTTATTAAAATATAAATGAATGAATAGACTTTTCACAGACATATTTCGTGGACATCACAGATGTGATAATGTAAATGGTTAAACACATGGACTTCCTTTGTATCCTTTAAGGTTTAGTGTTCTTACTTATGAAATGAAGATAATAATGGAATAAACTTCATGGAGTTGCTGTTAAGATTAAATATAATAGTGTATGTAAAGAACTTTGCATAGCACTTGGCCCACAGTGAATATATGATAAAAATACTGGTTGTCATCATCGTCATTATCATCATCATCCAGTTGCTGTGACAGCTCATGACTGAAGTGACTTTATTGTAGTTTCATCACTTGAATGATGGGGACTAAGGATGCCTGTCCTACTTGTTCTAAAAGCACATGAGATAATGGATCTGACACTCTAAGTGACACACAAATGCAAAGTTGTTTCATGATGAGGTTATTGTGATGTGCTATTCTGTACAAGAGCGGGAGCATTTTCTCCAAGTCCACTTCTCTTGTGTCCAAACTCATCCTGTGAGATGATGGCCAGTCTACAACTAATTATAAAACTAACTGGCTTATAAACAAAAAGATCTATGACTCATATATAGAATAAAATTCATTTTCCATCCCTTCATTCAAAATCAACTGTCCCTGAGCTACTTAAAGCTGAAGAAATTATATTTTTTCAATAAAAAGCTTTAAGACTACTTAATGGCACTTATCTATTATTTTCTTATTTTAGCACTAGGAGAATTTTGATGAATTAATTGAGTAAAAAGTAATTTAAAAAGAAGAGAGCAGTGGCTCATACATAGACACATACAAGTTACACATTAATCATTCACTAGGAATGATAATGTAGAAAAATGATTCTACAATTTTCCAGACAAAACAATGAACAATCAAATAACTTGCACAATCCAATTAAAAGAACACATACCTTACAGATTGTAATTCCAAACCACTGATACCAAAGGAATCTATTCTAATAGTTTTCATCAGTTCCTCTACTGTGGGCAGATCTAAGAGGGAAAAATGTTAAAATAGCAACTATAAATGTTAGGTCACTTGCTTAATTTTATGTCTCATATCAACAAAATTACTTTTTCTCCAATTGACATACTAGTTAACAAAATGACTCATACAAGAAACCCACTGTAAACTTCCCGTACCAAGACAATTTCCTTTGATAGTTATATTTGAAATATATGTAATTATATATTTAATGCATAGATATACAAGTCTCAAATATATGTATCTTGGTAGAGTCATGTACACTTTTTTTTTTTTTGCTAAATATGTATTTAGTTGATTCCTAAATACTGTTCTCTATTTAAAAAATAACTTTAGTCTATGTTCATGGAAAAGATTAAAAAATGTGAAAACAATTCAGTAATTTCTTAATTTAGTCAAAGCAGATTAGAAAAGAAACTGAAATTTTATCCCATGTTCACCTCTAACTTTATAGTTAAACCACTGACTTCCAGATTTCACTTGAACAAACTGTTTAAAATAAACTCAGAGATTGAGAAATAATCACTACAGAAAATTGTGTCCAAATTACACTAAATTGGAAACTGTTCAGAGAGGATCTTAAATAAGCTTTTACCAGATTCCGTAGTAGAGATGTTTTTGGAGGACTCCTCATTTTCTTGAGTATGATCTTTCTCTGAGCTCTTGACATTTTCCATGGCAGTAGTCTCAATATTTTGTTTATCAAGATCTCCCAAGGAATGGGCCACGGAATGGGCTATATGACAATAAGCCTGATGAAGAGCTTCAATATCACTATTGCTTTGTCCAAAAGAAACACCTGTTAAAATTAATGTAATCTCCAGTATAATCCCACAATTACATGAGAAATATATATTACACTAATGTCATCTCTTAATCTGAGAAGAATGATGAACAAGACATAGGACAATGATGACATTACAGAGTTAAGTACAAAACTAGGTAATATATAGTTATGGGCCTACCAATATACATCACAACAGGCTTAATCCCCAGTAGGAGACATGCATGAGACAATAGATCAATGATTCTCTCTCATCATTGATGTTTCTCTTTCTCCCTCACCCTTCCTCTCTGAAATCAATAAAAATATAATTAAAAAAAATTAAAACAAAAAGGAGGGATACTTAGAGCAGAATTGTGAACAGTTAAGTGACAAGTGGCAGGGATTTTTAAATAGGACTTGAAAAAGATCTTGCCTATTAAGTAAGCCTAACTCTTCCCCTAACCATCTGTCACACTGAGTAGCATGACTAAAGAAGAGAATTGATCTTTATGAAGAAAGAAAAAAAGGCAAAGGTGTTTCTTTTCTCCTCTACAGAAATATCCTAAATACTTAAGTATCTGCAGATATACCAGTATATAAAAGAAATTACCCCAAGGGTAAATAGCACAGCGGTACTGAATGATCATACCTAATTTATCAGGTATGAGGTTTCCGAAAGAAGAGGTTCAAGGCTTTAAAGAAACAGGAGAACAAATGTGCAGAAAAACAAATGACCTAAAAGTTACAAATTAAAAGTAGAGGATAGAGAGGTATTAGGTGCTGCTCAGGAAACAGAGCAGGGAGGGATACTTTTCTCCTAAATTTACCAAAGTGATATTAAAATATCTCAAGAGTCATACAAGTTAACTTTTTTCATGCCCTTTATGAGAAAAGGCCTGACCAGTCTGCCTTTTACATTAAAAGGAGAGTATTCTATGTAGCTTATTTCATATATTATTATCATCATATATTTTTATATAAAACGCTTATATTTGTCCACTTAAGAAAGTTGAGACAGGTCAAACGCTGAGTTGCAGAGGCATGCATCAGGTTGTGGAGCAATACTGTCACCTTGTGACTGCTCCGGTCATGCAGCCATAGCACAGTACGGTGCTGCCCGAGGGACAAATGAAAACAAATGGAAGACTGGTGTTAGGGGAAAACTCTCTTCTATAAATACCAACCTTTTTTTCAATAAAACACAAGAATTTCATCCATATTATTTTTAAAAGATGATCTTTGACAATGCTGCACCTAATATGAGCCGGCTTAATTCTAGAAGCATGGTAAAAACAAAAACTGAAACTTCACTTATCTTTTCAGTTCTTAACCCAAGTTCAGATACTCATTTGAAAATTTCAAGTGTACTTCTGAAGTAGCAGGTAAATTCAATAGCCCACAGCTAATCAGATTTATACTATAACTAGAGGCCTGATGTATGAAATTCGTGCAAGATTAGGCCTTCCTTCCCCCAGCTGCTGGCACTGGCTTCCTCCAGCATCAGGGACCCAGCCTCTGGCAGGCACTCGGGACCTGGGCTTCCCTCTTCCGGCTTCTGACAGACACCTGGGACCCAAGACTGGGCTTCCCTCCAGCCCCTGCTTTGTCCAGGAGGACGTCCGGAATGATGTCTGGAAGGATGCTCAGTCTAATTAGCACATTACCCTCTTATTATTATAGATACTTTCAGGTTCTTTATTATAACTTAGTACTATTAAATTATAATAATGTTAACAACCACAGAGTTGTTATTTCTTGTTAAATCTTAACAATGTACTACACAACATGTTACCACAGCTGACCATTACAAGGTCTAATTTTAAAGAAAAACAGGTTTGGAAGCATAAACTGTCCAGTGTCAACCAAGTGATAATTGGCAAGGATGAGAATAAGAATCGAAGTGTACATGACCATAAGTTCATACTCTACTATATTCCATAAAGTGACATCAAAATATTTTAGAGGCAAGAACACTTAAGAAATAATACCAAAAAAATTATAGCTTTATATAACTGCTTGGATCATCTCAAAAGAATTTTTAGTTTTAGCAATACTTTTATTTTTATTTTTGAGTTTTTTAAAATAACCTACAGCAGTGGTTTTCATATTGTATTTTATAAAATCATGGTATTTCAGAGAAAATCATGTGTTCCACAGATGTTTGGTTGAAATGTCATTTTTAAATGTGCTTTAAAACTTAAAAATTGTAAAAGAAGTAATTTAAATACTCAAATGTGCCACTTATTTAATTGTAGGCAAAGTTCTGATTCTGAAGACTATCAGAGTCAGAACTTTGCCTCTTGCTGTGTTTTCATGCATATCTTAGAACAAAGTTTTCCTTGCCATACTGTACATACATGACAGTATAAAGTATTGCTGATTAGAAAAAACTACAGCTCTATACTGGTCTTTTAAAAGAATTCATGTCTGCTTACTGAAAACTCTGCAAGTGGATTTACTATCAAAGCACATAAATGAAATGAACTTAAATAAACAGCAGTAATACTAGCAGAATACTCAGGTAATAACAAGTAAATGAGTAACTTGTCTTGATGGGAAAATTCTGTTGTAGTTTTTGACTTTTATATATTTATATTTTAAAACGGAAAGGGTGAAACAAGTGAAGATAGTGGTGACTCTTAGAATGGCAGTGACTAGAAAAGAGGTCTGAGTAGACTTGTATTATAGTTTGGGCTGGGGGGTGGGACCCCAGGAGGTTGGTCAGCCGAGAGGGGAAGGGGCAATGGAAGGTTGGTCAACCAGCCCCCGCATTGGGGCTGGTCAGGGGGGCCATTAGGGCGAGGGAGTGGGACCACGGGAGGATGGCTGGCTAGTGAGGAGGGGCCGTGGGAGATTGGCTGGGCAGGGGGTTAGGGTCTTGAAAGATTGGCTATAGGACCACAGTCACCACCAGGGGGCAATTCCTGCAGTGAGTGTCTGCCCCCTGGTGGTCAGTGCGCATCATAGCGACTGGTAAACTGGTCATTCTGTTCGTAATAGTTGCTTAGGCTTGATAGATAGATAGATAGATATAGTTATTATCTATTATGTATAAATGAAGTCAATTAGTCATAAAATATTACACATTTAGAAAATATTGAATTTTCAAACATTTTTACCTGTTCCTGTCATTTCGTTGTCAGTTATTTCGGGCAGAACCTTTGGCACCGTAGTTGCTTTACCTTGTTCATCAAGGTTGACCTCTGCAACAGAATCTAATGAATCAAGTAGCACCACTAGAACAACATACAAGAAAAATTATTAGGAATATAAAGAAATTTGTATGGTCCCTTTAAGAAAGTATTTTAATCATAGGCAATCCATATAAAAACAAAGATATTTACACATAAAGAATATATAATCATGTACTATAATAAGAGAGCATGATTTTCTCCTTATGTACAAAATGTAGGTTTACATTAACATACATATCTATGTTCACATATAGACCTAATGTATATTTATATGTAGAATGTAAAGGGCCTGAGAAAAATCAAATACACCAACTTTCTTAAGCTATACCCGACACTTGACAATGTGATATATTTATACTTTATGAAATATTTATCACAATGAAGCAAATTTATTTAGTTTTTACATGTGGTGAGAACACTTGAGATCTCCCCTCTTAGCAACAGTACTGTTAACTACAGTTCACACTAATCTCCAGAATTTTTTATCTTGCATTAACTAAAACTTTGCATCCTTTATCCAACATCTTCCTATATCTTGTGCCTGGCAAGCATTATTCTATCCTTGCTATGATTTTTGTCATTTTTAGATTCCACATATGAGATCATATAGTATTTGTCTTTCTGTGTCTGCCTACTACACTTAACTAAATGTCCTCCATGTTCATCCATGTTGTTCAAATGGCAGAATTTATTTATTTATTTTTTAAGGCTAAATATATATTATTATTTAAGTATTTAATCCATTTCAAATTGATTTTTGTACATGTTGTGGATAGGGATCCAGTTTTATCTTCTGTACATGGCTATTTTCCAAATGCCATTTACTGGAGCAACTATTCTTTCCTGTGTATTCTTAAAGTCTTTGTCAAAAATTGACCATTTATACATAGCTCTATTTCTGGAAATTCTATCCTATTACATTGATTTATGTTTATTTTTAATACTAATAGCATACTGTTGATTACTACAGCTTTGTAACAGTTTGAAATGTTAAATAACAGTACATGTGATTCCTCCATTTTTGTTTTTTTCCAAGACTGAGTTGGCTATTTGGATCTTTTGTGGTTCCATATGAATTTTAAGATTGTTTTTGAAAAATGTCATTGGAATTTTGATAGGGACTGCACTCTATCTGTAGTTCACTTTGGGTAGCGTGGACATTAAAACAATATTAATTCTAATCATGTACATGTGACATTTCCATTTACTGTGTCTGCTTCAATTTCTTTGATATTTTGTAGTTTTCAGTGTACATATATATTACTTCCTTGGTTAAATTTATTCTTAAGTTTTTATTCTTTTGAATATTATTTTAAATGGGAATATTTTTTCATAATGTTTCTCTGATTTTGATATCAAGGTGATCTCAGTGTCATAAAATGAGTTTGGAAGTATTCCTTCTTGTTCTTTGTAAGACTTTTAAAAAATTGGTATTGATTCTTTGAACATTTGGTAGAGTATAGCAATGAAGCTATTCAGTCCTGGGCTTTCAAAAAAGAAATTTTCTTAAATATAACAGAAGGATTCAAGATAGGCAGAAGAGACATATTACTGAGACAATCTGTGAATGTTGATTCGTTAGAGTTATTAAAAAACAAGCACAAATAGTGGTTTATTCAGATTTAGATGAAATGCTGAACAATTTTTTTTGCAAACTAAAACATAAGTATACACAATATTTACCATTGGCCAGCATGCCAGTTTTCTCTTCTTCCTAAATTAAAGGTATAAAAGAATCATATCATTTAATATCAATGTTATATAAATGATAATGGAAATAGTAACAAAATTTGAAAGCCAGTGCTCTACTCCATTATGAAAAGATCAGGAAATGTTCTTTCTAGATGTATCACCCTCAATCAAATGATAATTCGACAGTACTAGAGAGTGTAGCTATGAAAAAAATTATAGAAGTTTCTTCAGAATCTTAGCAAATTACCAGTAATTAATTTGGGCCTTCATAAAAGCCTTGTTTAAAGTATCTAGATGCCCTCTGCTCATCTACTTTGCTCAGATTTTTTTTTTTAACTGCAGAATATAAGATTCCTTCTAGTATTGTAACATCAGCATTTCTCCCTTATTGTTAAGAATTAATGATTAAATATAACTTATACTCATGGTTTCATCTACATTTTGAGAGAAAGTTTTCAAAAAGGTAGGCCACCAAATGATAACACAATTGCAATTCATCAACATTATGGATTCCCTTAGATTCAGAATAACTTTTCTAATTAGTGTCACCTATATTCTCCCCTTGGATAGGCAGTATGTAGGATTACCTATATATACTAGAGGCCCAATGCACGAAATTTGCGCAAGAGTAGGCCTCCCGTCACCTGGGCTGCCAGCACTGGCTTCCCTCTGGCACCAGGGACCCGGTCTTCCCTTTGGCTGCTGGCAGGCACCTGGGACCCGGGCTTCCCTTGCAGCCCCTGCTTCATCTGAAAGGTTGTCCTAAAAATGTTGGGTCTAACTAGAATATTACACTTTTATTATTATAGATAAGAGCCAAGCAACCAGAACAACGGAACGACCAGAACAACCAGTCACTATGATGGGCACTGAGGTGGCCAACCGGCCTCACTGGGGCCATGACTGGCCCCCCTAACTTCTCACAGCCCATACCCCCGTTGGCCCCGCTCCCGATCAGTCCCCCACCCCAATGGGGGTGGGGCCAGCCAGCCAACTGCCCACGCCCTCCTTCTCCAGCTGGCCCGCCCTGATTGGCCCCCCATCTGGACAGGTCAGCCAGACCCCACTCGTGCACAAATTTGTGCACCAGGCCTCTAGTCTTGTTATAACAGAGCTTTATTACCTTCCTATTTTGATCATTACCCAAAGACTCTCTCCTAGGTTTCCACTTTTAGGTTAACATATTTTTAAGGCAGGCTACCCTTCCTTAATATAGCACACCACTGTGCCTTCTACTAACCTATTTATTTTTCATAAAATATTATAATTGTCATATTCCAAGTATAAACCCCATCAAACTAAGAATACTCATCAGATCTCTTTAATTCTGGGGTATTTCTAAGGTCACCTGGATTTTTCCACCCAAGCTACATGATACAGATATCCAAAAGCAAATTACTAGGTTAGAATAAGATAATTTTCTTAAGAAAAGAATATTTATAAATACCCAGAAGGGTTCCTTACTTTTTAGATAGTTTATGGTTTCACACGTTAAAAACATCTAGCCCTTACATGTAGTCCCAAAAGAGACTGTGTCCAGATCAAGACCAACATAATAATAACTGTCCTACCAGTTACTATTAGATAGTTCAAGGGCAAGTTATATCAAGTAGGCGATATGCTGTAGTACCCTTAACTAATCTTGGTAAGCAATGTTGAATGTGAAGAGTAATTTAATTTATGATCGCAGACACTAATGTCACTATAAATACTAAGGAGTGGTATTTATTGTATTCACAAGGACAAGACCTACCAATTAGAAAAGTATAATTTATTATGTCTGCTTAAAATTAGACTTGAGATTTTAATTAATTTTTCAACTTCTAAAGCTTAAGGAAATTACTTGCCAAAAGATATCCTTAAGACTATCACCAACTGCCATGATATTTCATTGAGATTTATACCACACTGACATCCTGCATTAAGGAAATGTCTTTATGTGAAGAGATGTAGAACTTTACAAGAATAAGCAAGACGATAAAGAATTGATCTTGCATCCCCGTGTGTGTGCACTTATCCTCAGCTGGTCTGCCCTAGATCCCCTGAGCATCAGCCCTTGTCCCCCACTCAGCCCTGTTTCTTTCCTCTCCAACAAGATAAAAGAAACTATCAAGAATCAAGAGCAACTTGCCAAACTGCAGGCACAAGTGCACGTTGGTGAGAAACGAACTGCTCGTAAAAAGAAGGTGGTGGTTCACAGAACAGCTACAGCAGATGATAAAAAACTTGTTCTTATTAAAGAAGTTAGCGGTAAAGAATATCTCTGGTATTGAAGAGATAAATACGTTTTCAAACTAAGGAACAGTGATCCACTTTAACAACCCTAAAGTTCAGGCATCTCTAGCAGCGGACACTTTCACCATTACAGGCCATGCTGAGACAGAGCAGCTGACAGAAACGCTACCCCACATCTTACACCAGCTTGGTGCAGACAGTCCGACTAGTTTAAGGAGACTGGCTGAAGCTCTGCCCAAATAATCTGTAGATGGAAAACCGCCATTACTACTGGAGGGGGTGGTGATGATGAAGTTTCAGATCTTGTGGAGAATTTTGATGAGGCTTCCAAGAATGAAGCAAACTGAACTGAGTCAACTTCTGAAGAAGATAACCTTGAAGAAGTTTCTGGGAGCTGCTATTTTATATTATGACTGCTTTTTCAAATTTGTTTATGGATCTGATAAAACTAGATCTCTAATATTTGTTAGCCCAAGGCCCCTGGACATAGCAGCTCTTTTCAGTTTTTGCTTATACATAAATCATTCTTTGCAACTAATTAAGCTGAAAAAGTTTGGGAATAAAGTTTGAAAAGGTTAATAAAGTTCTCTGCCTAGTATAGTTTTATTTTTTATTTCATTGACACTGATTTGTACGCAGAAAGCAAAGTTGTTTGTAGAAACCTAATCATGGCATATAATGACATAATCTTTGATGGAATTTTATTAAAGACTACAGGCCAGGTGCACAAAATTAATGCACGGGGGTGTATGTCTCTTAGCCCAGCTTGCACCCTCTCCAATCTGGGACCCCTTGAGGGATGTCCAACTGTCCATTTAGGCCCTATCCTACTGGACTGCTGGATCACAATCCAGGACTGCTAGCTCCCAAATGCTCACCTGCCTGCCTTCCTAATTGCCCCTAACTGCTTCTGCCTGCTAGCCTGATCACCCCCTAACCACTCCCCTGCCAGAATGTTTGCCCCAAACTTCCCTCCCGTGCAGGCCTGGTCACCCCTAATCACCTTTCCCTGCAGGCCTGGTCACCCCCAACTGCCCTCCCCTGTACGCCTGGTCCCTCCCAATTGCCCTCCCTTACTGGCCTGATCACCCACAACTGCCCTCCCTTTCAGACCTGGTCCCTCCCAACAGCCCTCCCCTGCTGGTCATCTTGTATCCACATGGGGGCAGCCATCTTGTGTGTTGGAGTGATGGTCAATTTGCATATCTTTTTATTAGATAGGATATGAAGCCTGATGCACAGGTGAGGGCCAGCTGGTTTGCCCTGAATGGTGTCCCAGATCAGGGTGGGGGTCCCCTTGGGGCATGAGGCGGCCTAGGTGAGGGGCCTGTGGTGGTTTGCAGGCCAGCCATGCCCCCTGGTGACCCAAGTGGAGGCCCTGGTATCTGGGATTTATCTATTTTCTATAATAGAAACTTTGTAGCCTTGAGCGGAGACCTAGGCCCACCAAGGCAGGTGGAAACTTGGCTTCCTCCATCACCCAGGGGAACTCAAGCCTCCTGCTCTCTCCAGTTCCATGGCTGCCGCCATTGTTGTTGGGATTTATTTATCTTCAATAATTGAAACTTTGTAGCTGTGAGTGGAGGCCGGGGGCCACCAGGGCAGGTGAAAAGCTTGGCTTCCTCCATTGCTGGGGGAAACCCAAGCCGCCTGCTCTCTCCATGGCTGCAGCCATCTTGGTTGGGTTAATTTGCATATTTGCTCCTGATTGGTTGGTGGATGTGACTTGTGGGTATTGCATATTACTATTTTATTAGATAGGATTTAAATGGTAGAATCATGTAACAAAAAACAAACAACAAACAAAAGACTATAAATAACTCCATATTTTGAACTCTCCAAATAATAACAGCTAAAGTTATTGCCTGAATAACAGATAAAAAAGTTTCAAAATTATCAAATACATAATTAATGTATACCTGTTTGGGTGCATTTATTTTTTCTGATTTGGAATTTTCTCTGGAATTAGTCTCTTCATCTTTAGTAGTCAAAAGCCCATCAATTTCCTCATCTTCAAAATCATCACTGTAATTTTCTAAAGAAAATTTTTTAAAAATATAAGGATCACATAAAAAAATCAATTTCTAGGAAATGACTGATTTCAAAAGGAAGAATTCCACATAAGAGTAATTTATTGAAATATTGACATAAATTAACAGATTTTTTGCAAAGATTTAATAATTCAATTCATAGGACTATCTTAATTTATCCTATTTTTTGTACTTTCAAGTAATTTTATTTTTAATCTTTTATAGTATTAATGAACTAAAAATGTCTAGAGCTACCCAAAAGATTTTATGACATCTTTAAAACAAATTTTAAAATTTGTTTTTTAAAGACAAAAATCTTAAATTGCTTATTTATAAAAGCCAGCACTATTGTAAAATGTTGATTTATAAAAGGACAGATTTTGTGTATTTCTTTTTAAGTTTTTTAAATTGATTTTCGAGAGAGAGAAGGGAAAGGCAGAGAAAGAAACATTGATGTTCAATCGGCTGGCAACTATGTGCCCCCTACCAGCGATTGAACCCACAACCCAGGCATGTGTCCTGCTTAGGATTTGAACTGGTGACCTTTTGGTGCATGGGACTATGTACAATCAACTGAGCCACACAGGCTAGGGCTACTCATTTTTTAAGTTGATTTTTTTTGGTATCTGAGGTATCTCTACTATAAGCCTTAAATGATACTCATGAGAGGTCTATCTCTGATACTTCCCTTAGGAAATATTGGCCTATATGACCTTCACTATTTTCCAAGACTGGGCACTTCTCAGCTAATGGCCCAAATTATATCTCAATGACTTTGCAGCAGATGGAAAGGGTGTGTCCATGTTAACATGATGCCATCAGACTATTTATTGAGAAGATAGGGCAGGGATAATTTGGCCAGGATTTACTCAACAATTTATAACTTGTTTATAGCTCAGACCTACAGGCTGTAAAGTGTAATAACCTTTACAGGTTGGAATCAATTATTCTAGAAGGAAATGCACTCTTACTTGTAGTTCAAAAGAGAGATCACATTCAGAAACAGGATGGCCCGGTGGGAGAAAGACTGATGAGGTACTAGAGTCTGCTTCTGGAAAGAATGTCCTTCAGTCTTCTTTTAGAAAGGAGGAGACAACTTAAATGTAGTTATTAATGGAAGTGTGGAAATACACTTGAGAGGGATTGGAAATTAAACAGAGATGCTTCCATTGAGACCTGCCTACAGAAACATTTCCACTTTAGTTCATAAGGAAGATGAGGTTGGAACAGCATGGGTACTGTAACCTAGGCAGATAAGCTAGGTTACTTGGTTAACATCTGTATTTGGAAGTTGAGAAGCTCACCTTTGTTTCTCCTCCATTTGAGAAAGAACACTGAGATTTTTAAATATCAGTAGAAACAATTAAATTCACAAACAATTATTGAGAAATTACTTTGTATTAGACATTGTTCTAAGTTCTAGGACCAATATAAAAATGATGAAGATTCTAATATTTTAGGCAGGAAGCACTAAGTTTTAGGTAACCTAAAAGATTAAATTTGCTTAAAAAAAGATGTACATGGAAGGGGGAGACATGGGAAATTATGACAATGAACTTAGACAACTACTTGGGATTTGGGAACTACTTCCAATCAATGGAAGGGAATGTATTGTTTCTGGGACCACAAACAGGTAGCATAAGAAACAGTGCAAGCAATATAACACTTAACAGTGCAACCAGGAGCCAGAAGTCTTGGAATCACTACTTAATTCTACTACCTTCAGCTATAGAACTGTCAGCAGTTGTAAAATATTATTTGAAAGTAGACACCAATAAGATAAAGATGCATATTGTGAACAATGTGTCCTAATTCATATTCAGACAATGAAGAGAAAAAATACAGCAAAAAGGTATAACCAGCCAAAAGAAGGAATAACAGAATACTATAAATAATCAATCCAACAAAATGTAAGGCAAATAAAAATAAACAAAAAGATGGAAAGATACAAAAACAAATAGCAATACAGTAAGTAATCAATCCAGTAAATATATTTTTATAAAGTGTAAACACCTGAATTAAAAGTCAGAGATTGTCAGATTAGATAGAAAAGCAAAACCCGGCTATATGCCATCTATAAGAAAATCACTTTATAACACAGATACATTAAAAGTCAAAAGATGGAAAAAAGATGTACTGCCACAATTAAGCTTTAAAGGTATTTGTCTTGGCTCCACAGATTTCCCTGCTCCTAGCACAAAACTCCTCCTTTCTGTCTTCCCAGCTGGCCCACAGCCCACTCCCAACAAGTAAGGCAGCGTGCACCGTTAACAACTTTCCGGTGGCTCAGGTTACAACACAAGCAATTGGCACTACCTGTTCAAAGCTCTTTCCAAGACAATATGATTTCCCTTTAATTATTTTTTCTTACCAATATCTTTATTAAAAGTTATATTATCTTTTCAAATACTGTAAATTTTAAAACTAATGAAATTACCTGCCAGTTCTTCATGCTTTGATTCATTCTCATGTTTATCTTCAGTTAATTCTATATTAGCTTGATTACTAGAAAAAATATGCATTTAATTTAGTATCACATGTTAATACATTGCCATGCAATCCTTCATATATATTTTTTAAAATATCTAACATTATATATTTCTTCTCATGTTCTATGAAATGCAAAAAACGTGGGAGCTATAAGCAAAACATTTTGAAAATAACATTTCTTTAAAGCTTAATTGTAGCTGACAAAATAATACAAAGGAAAATATGCTGTATTTTTTAACTCTATTCATAAATTTGTGCATTTACATGTCTCAGGATCATCCTTTTTACACTAAAAAGATATCCTTTTTACACTAAAGATTAGGACTTGACCACAAGTTATGAGAACCAGTGAAGTCTACAAGGAGGCTAGGAAAAAAATACCATAGTCATTTACATGCTAACAAGGAACTTAATCCTGAAATAGGAGCTAAATAGGAATCTTACCAAACTCGTGCCTAAAGGTCACAGCTAGTGGGCTGCATGCCTCATTTAAAATCCATCGGTAGCGAGTTTGACATGCTTGTGAGAAAAACTCAGCAAGGTAACAGAGAAGCTGGAGCAAGTCTGAATTGCACTGGATCTATTAGTTCAGATATGCTTTCTTTCAAACCCAGGAATCAGTTCCACCTTTTTCAGTCCATCAATCCTGCCTCCAGTGAGATTAAAAGGTCCAAAAAATTATAAAACTACTAGAGGCCCAATGCACAAAATTATGCAAGAGCCTCTGCACAGTGGCCCCCGCCCACTGTGGCTTTGTCAGGAAGGATGTCCAGTCTAATTAGTGTATTACACTTTTATCATTATAGATGTTAGTAATAGCAGAAAATAATTTTGCATTTCAATACTATGCTGCATCCTGACTAATCTGTTTCAGAGCAAAAATATCAGTAGTTAAGAATTTTGTTAGGAAGTCAGAAAAAAGTTAAATACTGCAAATGGGCAAAAATCTTGTGACTAATAAACCTGAACAGGCTTAATCTATGTAGTCACTTGCAAAAAGTAATCACCATGGGTCTGCATGTTCCTGATGGGTATACCAAGAATGCAAGGCATGGATTCCCCACTTCCTAGGTCATTTCTCAGGGTCATGTTTGCTATGAGCAACCTTGAGAGATGAAGCAATGTTTCTGCCCAAAGAGAAGGCTTGTTTCCACTTTATCATCAAGCAGTAGATTCTCTATGCTCAGTGACAGGTCCTCTCCTGTAAAGCAACCACCACGTGTGCAGACAGCCATCACAGACCCGTAGTGTTGCCCTGTGGGCCTTGGGGGGCATAGGGAACTGAGGCAAATGAATTTGGCACTCAGGTACTGAACTGCTTTTGTTGTGCGAAATAAAGCCCTTTGCTTCTGACCCAGGAATCTTGTGTTTGTAAGCATTCATGACTGGCAGGCTAACTTGCTAACATCCAAGTAGGGTAACAATCTCAGAGCCTGCACAGCCCACAGTAGTCACTGCTTTGTCCACCATCTGTGAGAACCGAAGCCTCGTGAGGAAAGCAGGTACTCTAACAACCAGAAATTAGTATTCTCCTGACTCTTAAGATAATTATAGTTTGGTGTTATTCAAAATCTTAGAATTACAATCTGACTTTGACTTAAAATTAATATATTAAATGATATATAAAACTGAGGAAATGAAAGATAGTAAGGATTCACAAAGATCTTGAAAATGTCAAATGTCTACCATACTTAGAGGACCAGGCTCAGTCAATTAGTAGGATTTCCAGAATAAATGAGGTTTTCAGATACTTATTAGGGTGAAATATACACAAAGGTAGGACACAAACCCTGGTGTCCTACCTTTGTGCTCCTAGTCTTTGCTCCCTGATTCCCCAAGCCCTTTCTATTCCTTTCCCCTCTGAGTATACAACAGCTCCTACACTCAGTTATTTACCTTATCTGTGGAAAATCACTTGACAAACTACTTTCCTAGTAAGGTCTTTCTGGCAAGGTGCTATTAGTCTCAGTAGTGTCTCAGGCATGACATTCAGATATCTGGAGGCAGATATCTCAAATACAAATCAATGTATTTTGTTCACATAAAAGAAAAACTCTGACCAACATAATAAACAGAAAATAGAGTTAAAAATAAGATTCTACTTCTGCCTGTTATAATATTTACCCATTTTAATCCATGTATATACCAGTCTTTCAAAAATACAGAAAAACACAAAAAAATCATTGAATGATTAGTTTATAATATATTTACATTACCTATGTAAAGCTTTAAAATGTGTGGAATCATTAGAATCCAATTCCTTATTTAATCTTGAGTAATCAATGGAAGACGTTAACCCTTTCTCAAGTCTGGCAAAAAATTGCTCTTTTTCTTCTTTTTCTTCAAATGTGTCCAATCCCAATCCAAGTACACTTTGATTGACCTCAGAAACTACTCTCTCTAAATGAAGGCACAAATACATTTTATTAACATAAAAAATTTTGATAAAATTAACTTTAGTGATGCATTTATTGACATTATATAATAAAATTTTAAAACATATTTTACTTAATCTTTCACCTAATATACGATAGATGTATATTCATAATCAATAAGCAGGATTATAAGGTTTCTCTAGAAATATACTTGTAAAATCTTTTAGGAAGATATTAAATCTAAGTGCTTCAAGATTGTAATTTTTGTAAAAATTCTGATTATAAGCATAGTAACTAACCTGTCAACTCGTATGTCTCACATTTCTTACCATTTGTTTCTAAGCTGTCAATGCTTAGGATGGAGGTTCCACTGCTCTTGAGAAACTGAATCCTCTCAGCAGACTCCTCTTCTATTTCCATAATAGGCTGAGAAGTCGTCTTTGTTTTCAGATAGCTTACATTTGTTCCCAGCTGTCCTAGGGATGGGAATAAATATAACTGGATATTTATATTCAGGACATTGTTTTGACAACTATGCCAATACCATACTATTACACTAATTTTGTGGACAGTAGCTATAAAATAAATCTAATGTATTAAGTAAAAATCTATCAAACCTAAAATTCACAAAAGAAAAATTATATTTGTTTGCAGAGTGTCTTAAGAATATTTTAAAATTTAAGCCGAAACCGGTTTGGCTCAGCGGTAGAGCGTTGGTCTGCAGACTGAAAGAATATTTTAAAATTTTGCATTATGAGGGCGAAAAGAGCACAGAACTTTTATACATCGTACCATGCTATTTTAAAGAACAGTGCCTGCCCTATGTGAAGGAAGAGTAGTAAATAACCAGCTGAAATGGGAAAGGGAGACAATTCCAGGCAGAGGGTAGAGGAACAAAGGGTCAACAATGCGAGGAAACAGCCATATCTGAGGATGCAAAAGGCCAGTGAAGGTGGGTGTAGAGAGTGAGGGTAAGTCAGGGTAGAAATAAGCACAGAGCAGGAGCTGATGGCTAGACCATTCTCATCTTCACAGGCTGGGGGTAAGATTTTCTCTTTATTCCAAAAACAATAGAAAACAATGATAAAGTTATGTAATATCAAATTTTCTTTATCCTAATAGTACAACATTTATTGTAAACAACTGATATACAGAGAAAGTAAAAGACTACATTACATGATAGAAATACTATTAAGATTAGAAAAATATAACTGTTGCTTAGCAGGAAGCCTTAAGAAGTCACAAATTTTGAATGTAATTTCCTAATTAGTGTCCTCTTGAAAAGGGTTCAGAATCTATTTTATGTCTTTAGGTGTGCATAATGGTTTGATAGCTCAAATAACTTCCATGGCTGCAGAATATCAAGAGACAAGAGACAGGTTAAGAAAGTGCATGCGAAGTTTGGGGTGCTGCGGTGCTATCTGTCTGGGTCTCATCCTGGTTCCAATGCTGGACGCAGGGATGTGACCCATGCTAATGGAGCTCACGAGAGACTACTATAACCGAAACCAAGGCTCAACTGATTTATTTGTAATGAAGAGGACACCCAGGAGGATTAGATGGTTTTACCCTTCAGGCCGGTGGTTCTCATCCTTCCTAATGTAGCAACCCTTTAATACAGTTCCTCATGTTGGGGTGATCCCCAACCATAAAATTCTTTTCGTTGCTACTTCATAACTGTAATTTTGCTACTGTTATGAATCGTAATGTAAATATCTGTGTTTTCTGATGGTCTTAGGCTCTACAGCAGGGGTTCTCAACCTATGGGTCACCTAAGACCACTGGAAAACACAGATATTTACATTATGATTATGATTACGAATATTAGTCTAGGACCTATTCTTTCCCTTTGAATTTACACATCATTCCACCTCTGATTATTTTCTAGAAAAGATACTTCAATGCTAATTAACTGTTAAAACTTTGTCAACAATTCCAATAGCACTTCATCATATTATATCCTTTACACTGGAGGGAAGATTCTAAAAATGAATTCTTCACATGCAAACTAACACTGTTGTATAGTTTGGGGACTTATAAAAAAATGCACTGAATTTTTCAATTAATCAATTCCTTATTTACATTATTAAGAACAGACAAATGACTACCAAATTCACTCTTACATTCATTTGTTAAACTCATTCATTATTTGCTACTGAGGGTCAGGAGATACAGGGAAGTGTTTCCTGCCTCACAAAGCTGCCAAGCTCAGCAGTAGGTTACAAGTATTTCCATAATGCATCAATGCTATTAGAGTGTTTTGACACTGAAACAAAGGAGAAAATAATTGTGTTGATAAGGGAGTTAGAAGAGTTAGGGAAGGATTGCAAAAGAGGTAATACCTAACTTTACTGGACAAGAAGGATGAGAGGGAAGGCATTCTAGCAGCAAGAAAGCATGAGCTGACGCACACAGGCATGGAGCCTGTGGTGCTTCCAGGGGAGAAGGAATAACCGAGTATGGCCGGAGCACATGAAGCTAGAAAGGAGGGTTCCAGTCAGATTACGCAGAGCCTTAACTGGCATGAGGGCATTCAGGCTATTTGGGGGGAAGAACAAAAGCCATGGGTAAATCTGCCCCCTAGAGAAGAGATACTAAAACTTATCAGTTTAAAAAATGGTGCGTAATGACCCACAGCAGTGTGGACATGGGTATTTCATGGTCATCTCAGTTCCTTAGAGATACGGCGATCACCATATGTAGTAGTACAGTGAAGAAAACACTCCAGAGCAGGAGTCACCACGGGCGGTCTGTGGACCACTGGTGGTCGGTGAGGTTGTCAACTGCTGCTCCAGAGAGTAATTTTCTATTTGTAACAATGCAATGAGGAATAGTTCTGCGATAAATTATTTATTTTACTACTGTTATAAGAAACTGTGATACCAAAATCTATAGACTTGTTAAATTCTGCCCCTGCAATGACATTAATATGTTGTCAGGATATTTTATTAAATCACCTTAAATCAATTTACCATTAAATATAATTATATATAAACATACTAATATTATTCATCATCTTAATTTGAATAAATATAAATGATCTCAATGTAAAATAATCTAATAATGTAGAAACATAGACTCTCAATTATTTAATACTGTATATAATAAAGTGAAGAAAATAAATTCAAATTATTTTCTTTATATATTTATAGTACAGTAACAAAATCTAGAACTAAAAGTCTTGACTGACCCCTTGTGGTCAAATAATGTGAGATGAAAAATGAGTAATATTTACCACCATCTTCAAAATCATCTTCTGTTATCCACCATGGCAGTGCATCTTTCTTTTTCACTTCTCTTTTAGGTTGTCTAGCTGTTTTGTTTGAATTTTCAAAAGAGTCATCTGAAAGCTGAATCAGATATAAGCTACTAAATTTTAAGTTTGAGAATTTCATCACTAAAATGTTTCTTCCTTCTCTCATAGTTAAACTATTATATACATAAGCAATATTCTCAGCATTAATGTATGAATTCATATTTCTAAACATATATGACCAAAAATCAAGCATAAATCTCTGAACACCAATTTTATAAACAGAATTAAACAACTAAACTACCTAGGGAGAACAATAACAACCAAGAAATAAAGAAAATTTGATCAAGGAAATCAGAAAAGAAAAATACAATCCTCTTTTAGACATTTTTGAGGGTCTAAGAATAAATAATGATTGAGCAAAATGAGCAAAATTACCTAGAACACAGAATTCTAAGACAGGGAGAGTTGAGTTTTAGGTGTTTACCAGAGAAATTAGCATTTTGTCACAGTAATTGATAGGATTTAATAAATATTTATTTGTCTTTTTCAACTCTTCAGATCCAAATTTTACTACAATCCTAAACTCCCTACACTAACCCGAACCTAGCCCCCTTACTCTTAGCCAATAACTTGGCCTCTCTCCTCACTGAGAAAATAAAAGACCTTCAATCAAAACCTTTCCCCCTCACTCCATCACTAAGCTCACCTGTTAAAGCACATGTGTCAAACACAAGGCCCGCGGGCCAAATCCGTCCCGCCAGGCCTTGCAATGTGGCCCGCACCGCGCTGTCATCACTGCACTCCGCTGCGTTTCCATCACAATGACAGTTTATGACTGTTCAGTAAACCATTCGGCCCTCGATTTAGGCTGGATTTTAGATTTTGGCCCCTTCTCTGATTGAGTTCGACACCCCTATGTTAAAGCATTGCTTTTCTCTCTGAAACTTTCTTCCACTTTATGGAGACCCTGCAGAGGGGTCACTTCCAACCTCTCCAAGTTCTTTCTTCCTTGGTTATCCCATTTTATCTGATTCTTAATCCCTCCTCTCCACCCTACCTTCAGATTATAAACCTGCTCTTCACATTCCCAGGTACAATAGTGGACTGGAAGAATGAACACTCTGGTCTCCTCTATTTAAAAAAAAATCTAAACTAAACCAAACCAAACAATCCTTTAAACCTGGTTCTCATCCAAAACAGCTCTCCTCGAGGTACTAAAGACCTCTAAATACCACCAATAAAGGACTACTGTCAGCCACCTTCCCTGATCACGACATGGAACTTGATGTCTATGGGTGACCAGCTCTGAAACGTCTTGAAACTCTCTACCTTTAACTTCACAGCATTCACATCCTCCAAGTTCTGTGGAAAACTTGGTGGTTTAGTGGGAAAAGCTCAGTAACCTTCCTCACCCACCTATTCAATATTTTAATAGCTCTTGGCAATGTCCATTTCTTTAATTCTAAACTTCCCCAGGACTCTGCTCTGGGTTCTTTTTATTCTCATTCTACACACTCTTCCCAAGGATGGAACCAACATTGATCCTATATCTGTTCTATGTCAGGATTTATTCCCAAGTTATCTCAATCCTGAAGTAATCTAGGAGAGATTCACAGGCAGGGAAACAGCTTAAAGAGGTTAAACATCTTGCCCAAGCTGCTACTGCTGGTGTTACAGAGCTGGGTTTCAAACTGAGATCTCTGTGACTAAAACCATCCCACTTTCTTTCTTTCTTTTTAAAATATATTTTATTGATTTTTTTACAGAGAGGAAGAGAGAGGAATAGAGAGTTAGAAACATCGATGAGAGAGAATCATCGATCAGCTGCCTCTTGCACACCCCCTATTGGGGATATGCCAGCAACCAAGGTACATGCCCTTGACCGGAATCGAACCCGGGACCTTTCAGTCCACAGACCGATGCTCTACCACTGAGCCAAACCGGTTTCGGCCGTTTCACTTTCTACTACACTGTTTAGTCTCCCAACTAGGACATTGCTACCAGAGTGACCTTTTAAACTTCCAAGATGACAAGACACATTTCCACCTGCCAAGACACATGCCAACCAAGCTCAATGATTTGTAAGACAGTCAATTTTGAAATGCTCAAAAGTAACTAATTGTCTTCCCTGACAACCAGGCAGGAAGAGAGGAGGGAAGAACATATATTATTTATCCCACCTGAATTTTAGTTGCACCACCTTCCACTCAGTCTCTAAACTTCACTATCACCTCAAAATATCTCATTTCTCGCTCCTTCCTACATCTTACTGTTTATCAAATTCTGAGAATCTGTCTCAGACTCAGTCTGTTTCTCCTAATCTTCTCATAGTGTGTGGAAGGTTTTGGGGCCTGACAGATCTGAGTTGAAACTTCAACTTCAAAATATGCTAGCTCTATTGCTTAGGGCAGTGGTCGGCAAACTCATTAGGCAACAGAGCCAAATAACAACAGTACGGCGATTGAAATTTCTCTTGAGAGCCAATTTTTTTTTAACTTAAACTTCTAACGCCACTTCTTCAAAATAAACTTGCCTAGGCCGTGGTATTTTGTGGAAGAGCTACACTCAAGGGACCAAAGAGCTGCAGGTGGCTCACGAGTTGCTGATTGCCAATCACAGGCTTAGGGAATATTACATCTCTCTTTACTTTATTCACCTGTTAAAAATAGCCATAATAGCACTGACCTTGTATAGTTGTGGCAAAAATCAGAAAGAAAAAAGATAGAAATGCAGAATTCCCACCCTATTGTCTAATTCTAATACATAATAGGTATTCCCACTTTTGACAAAATTGCACTGCTTTCCAGATTACAATAATTAAATACAAAACAGCCCTGGCTGATATGGTTCAGTTGGTTGGAGTCTTATCCCATGCACCAAAAAGTCAGGGCACATGCCTAGGTTGCAGGCTTGATCCCCAATGACATCTCTCTCTCTCTGTCTGTCTCAAATCAATAAAAATGTATTTAAAACAAAAACAAAACAAAAGCTCTAGTTGATTAAGTGTCTAGGTGGTTAAGTGTCGGCCTATGGACTGAAGAATCCCAGGTTTGATTCTGGTCAAGGGCATGTACCTTGGTTGTAGGCTTGATCCTCAGCCCCCATTGGAGTGTGGAAGGCAACCAATCGATGTGTCCCCCTCTCACATAGTTTCTCTTTGTCTCTCCCCCTCCCTTCCACTTTCTCCAAAAATCAATGGGAAAAATATTCTCACATGAAGACTAACAAAAACGATGACAACAACAACAAAACAAAACAAACAAAAAAAAAAAAAGAAAGAAAAAAACTGGTCCCCAAGTAATTAACAGTGCTGCAAGGATATGAAGAAATTGGAATCCTAATACACTAATACATTGCTGCTGGGAATAGAAAATGGTACAGCCACTTTAGAAAACAGCCTGGCAGTTCCCCAAAAGTTAAACAGAGTTACCATATGACCTAGCATTTCTACTACTAGGTATATACACAAGAGAAATGAAAATGTACATCCACTCAAAAACATGTGCATGACTGTTCAAACCATAATTATTCATAATTGCCAAAAAGTGGAAAGAACTCAAATGTCTTTAAACTAATAAGTGGGTAAACACGTGGTAAATCCATACAGTAAAATATTATTAAGCTATAAAGAAGAATGAGACATTGATATATGCTACTTGTCAGATTAAACGTTCTTATGATGAGAAACAGAAAATAGACCTATACTAGTAAAATAATAGTTGTATAGTATTATTATACTTTTGTATAGTATAAATACATGGTATACTAAGTAACTTGGTGGTTTCTTTTTTACTAAAAACACACACACACAAAAAAAAAACACACACACATTTTTTCCCTGATATTTAAGATGCGATTTTTGCCAGCCCTGTGAAGAACAGGGGAACATTATTAGCAGAGAGATCAGCTAGTGCAAAGCTCCTACTATGAATTGAGCTTGACATGCCTAGAGGGGAAAAGGCCACTGTAACATAAATGGATAATAAAAGTGATATAAAGTCAGTGAGATAGACATGAGCAATATCATCCAGGGCTTTGTAAACCCTGGAAATGAGTTTGGACTTTTATTATCTACTAAAGGCCCAGTGCATGAAACTCATGCACCTTCTCCAATCTGGGAATCCTTGGGGAATGTCTGGCAGTCACACATCCCTCTCACAATCTGGGACCGCTGGCTCCTAACCACTCACCTGCCTGCCTGCCTGCCTGATCGCCCCTAGCTGTTCTGCCTACCTGCTTGATGGCCCCTATCGGCCTCTGCCTTGGCACCCACCACCATGGCTTTGGTGGGACATCCAGAAGGCCTGGAAGATGTGTGGTCTAATTAGCATATTACCCTTTTATTAGTATAGACTCGAGGCCTGGTGCACGAATTCATGCACAGGTGGGGTTCTTTGGCCTGGCCGGCAATCAGGGCGATCAGAGCCGCTGGCCAGGGGCAGGTACTGTGGGAGGTTGGCTGTGGGAGCACAGTGACCATCAGGGTGCAGCTTTTTCATTGAGTGTCTGCCCCTTGGAAGTCAGTGCACGTCATAGTGACCCGTCCTTCAATCCTTCAGTTTATATATTTTTATATAAATGATAGAAGGCCAACAGACTCTGCTATATATAACACACCATGCAGGCTGCAGACTGGTGAAGGAATGCTGGGACAGTACTTGGGAACTGCTGTAGCAGCCCAGCTGAGCTGTTGGTGTCCTGAACGAGGATAGTGGCAGTGAAAAGGAAGGGAATAGAAGGATGGCAGGTATAATGTGGAGACAGAGTCCACAAAGCTTGATGATGGACTGGATCTTAACCTGTTAACCGTGAGTTCCCTTTTTAATGACACAACTCTTTCACTAGGACGAGTCAGTATGTCACACCCGGAGGACGTAATTTCATATTATTTTTTTAAATTTATTCTTAATGAAAATAAATGATATATATATATATATATATATATATATATATATATATATAAAATTTGTTTATTTATATATATATAAAGCACAAAGGAAAATACAAAATTACAAAAAAAATAGAAAAGAATACCGACACAAAAAAAAATGGACATGTCGAATTAAAAAATTATAAATTTTACAAACAATAATAAAGATTACAAAAAATAGCTGAAACCGGTTTGGCTCAGTGGATAGAGTGTCGGCCTTCGGACCTAAAGGTCCCGGGTTCGATTCGGTCAAGGGCATGTACCTTGGTTCCCGGCACATCCCCAGTGGGGGGTGTGCAAGAGGCAGCTGATCGATGTTTCTCTCTCATCTCATCGATATTTCTAACTCTCTATCCCTCCCCTTTCCTTCCTCTCTGTAAAAAATCAATAAAATATTTAAAAAAAAAAAAAGATTACAAAAAATATATACCGTCCCTCTCGGGGCACAACATATATTTCAAGGACATATTCATATGTCCTACCCATTCCCGATATTGTTTATGTTTGATGTATTTATAGGTCCCGCTCGGTTAACAGGTTAAGAGGTGAAAGAGAAAACTGAAGGATGAGTGTTTTTTGTTTTGTTTTGTTTGTTTTTTTTACCAAATTTACAATACACCTTTTAAAAATATATACTTACCTCTTTCATGAACTGTTCAAACTCTTCATCCAGTTCTTCTTTGGAATAGTGAGACATAATCAATAATTTTCACTTGCCAACATAAACATTCCAAAGTATTTACAACCCCAGAACACTAAATAACAAGAAATAATAAACATCTTTTGAGGAAATTTATATCACATCATGAAAACAACGACTTAAACCTCAGACATTTTTTATGGTTTTAGTATATATGCACACTTATGGACCAGAAACTTGGGGAAGAGATCCCTAACTTATTCATAAAACTGATTTGGAAAAGCAGCTATCACAATCTGCCTTTTACTTAAGAGTCCAGAAATACATTTTTATTGTTAACATCCTATGGTTCAAGGCCTCCACCATATTTCATAACTCTATGCATGTGCGTATGTGCGCGCGTGAGTTAAAATTTAACATCCCTTACAGGTCCTCTCAAGGAATCCTTTAAAAATTAGCAAATGCAACAAACACACACACACACACCACGTTTCTTTTTGGCAAAGCACAGGGCAATTTGGGCTGACTTATCACTCAATCCATATTAACAGCTTTGCAAAACACGCTTTCCAGACACGGGATGTTTCCAAATACATACATATAAGTGGAATCAAGTGGAACTGATTAAGACTCAAAACCTACCTGAAATAAAATTAATGGAATATACACACCAATCAGAATCAAGTTGTTGATTTTGTCGCGAGGGAAAGCCAACAAAAAAAACGATGCAAAGGTGGCGTGCAGCTTAAAGCTCTCCCAGCACCCCCTTTGGAACTCAGCTTTCCGGGGCGCCGCGCTAGGCGGCTTCCCCGCTCAGAGGCGGGGAGAGGGGAGGGTGCGCGCAGAGCCCCACACCCCGCACCCAGCCTGCGGGAGAAGAGCCCCTCCTCGCCCTCATCTGCGTCTCTCAACCCTTCAAGGTGCGTGAGGTTACGGTCAAGGGCTTCCAATTCCCAGGCAGAGGCGGATCCCACCCACCGGGTCCCCACTCGGCAAGGGTCCCGGCTCCAGGAAGCGCGGGCTCCGGGGGCGGCGGGAAGACAAAGGTGCACCTGCAGATGGAGGTGGGGAGGGACCCAAAACGAAAGCTCTGAGCACACACTCGGGCCCCGGGATGCCGTGCCCGTGCCGCACCCACCTGCGCCTCCGAATTCCGCGCTTTGCCGGGAAGTCCGCTGGGGGCCAGGCAGTTGTCACGGTAACGGACGTCAGCCGCCGGGCTCGGAGTCACATGACCCGCGCTTGTCACGTGGCCTGTGGCTCCGACGGGACGGCGGTTAGCGTCTTTTTGCCTCAGCCAGTGAGGGTGGGAATAGCCTCGGCTTAGGACATTAAAGCGGGAAGAGCTGTCGCTGCCTCACGGTAGGGACCCCGTGTCTCCCTCCGCGCTCTCGCAAACGTGAAAGCACCGACCGGTTAGGAGAGCGGGAACGCGGACATGATGGGTGTTGTAGGTCCAACGCGTGGGCTTCTGGGAAACGTAGTTTAGCGCCCCGAGTCCTTGTAGTTCCTTGCTTCTCATCTCTTCCTAACCTTTCCCACCTTTGTCATTTCAGCTCACTGCTTAACAAGCAAAAGTTTTGAAAACATTTAACTGATTGGGTTTTACGTGCAAAGTCCTGTGTGGCGTTTTAAGAGAGACTCAAACCTGTGAGAAAGAATTTTGTTGTCAGGTTAGGGACTCTGTTCCACCATCTAGTGGGCAAGACATTTAAAATACACCCTAACACACCAACCTGCTACACCTCCATTTCCCCATTCTATAGCGACATCTGTTATTATGTCTTTGGATTTGTGTGTGTGTATGTGTGTGTGTGTGTGTGCTATTTCTCTAAAAATAACACCCCCAACCCCCAACCAACAATTTGGAGTTTCAGAGGACAGCATTTGTGGTAGTGAAAGTAAAATCGACAAAGGGTGGCTGCTGGCAGACACAGGTTACAGACCTCAGCATCTTCAGCCTAAATTTTTAATACTTCGTGTATTTATTGTGATAAAATATATACCTGCCAAGAGCTGTGTCCTATGATCAAGATTTGAATAATACAGATGTTTTTAAAGCTGCTATTTATTGCACACTTAAGTTGATAGGAGCTTCACCTGTATTATTTCACTCAATCCTTGCAATCTACAAATCTTTTCAATTCCCTTTATATTTTGTTCAGTGTAGATACAAGATGATGACAGGCCCACCAGGTTGCTTTCCCACCCATCCCTACTAGTAAGCCTCTTTCACATTGACTTATATTATGCAGATCTTCTCGGCCTTATCTTTGATTCCAGCCGCAGCTGCTTAGGACCCTTTGCACTCAGGCTTCAACTAGCTTCTCACAGGTGTAACTCGACTGTGGGCTGGCCCTGAGCCTGCAATGGAGACCTCTTACTTTCTGATACCTGAGGCTTCTCTGATCCTTGAGGGAATCCATTCAGCATTCAACACTTAAACTTGGAAGTGTGGGGTCTTAACCTTTATGGGCCCATCATTGATCAAAGGAACTGGTGAATAATTGATTCTCCCCTTCAACCTTAGGATGGACAGTATTGATACACATTTCATAAGATTTCCCAGAATGTCCTATGTGATCAGAACCAATTTACAGCAATGGCCCGTTTGATAATACATTCTTGTATTGCCTTTTCATCCTTCTCAATGCCATTCTCCTGTTAATCACTTCTGCTGCTTGTGACACATTCTCCAATAAATTACTCTCATGCAGCTCTGTGTCTCACATTCTGCTTTCAGGCGTACTGTGGGAAAGATGGCCGGTATTATATTGTATTAGCCCTGAAAAACAGATAATTAGAATGGGATTTGGGAACTGAGTAATGCACCAGTCAAATGGCAATGAAGACCCCACTGGTGATGGGATATGAGATGGTGATAGCCAGTGACATGCAGCTACTCAGATTCTAATATGAGGTTGGTTGGGCAGAGATGCAGGTGGAAGGTGAAGGGTTGACTCACACTCACTAGGTATTATAGGAGATCATCATTTTCTGCACCTGCAGGAAAGACTGTGTTGAAAATCAGGCCCAGGATCAAATTATCAAGACTACACAGCTGCAAAGGAGACTGCAGACACAGCCTCTTTGGGTGGACTGAGTTCAGGCTCTGGTAGAAAACTATGTAATCTTGAATGCTGGAATATGGGCATTTGGATAGATGAGTGGGAATCACTCTCAGATTTCCCTGAACTCCCCACTTTGGTAGAAGCAGTCTAATTCTCCTTGCTAAATGAGAGCACTCTCTTATTGCCTTGAGAGTCTGCAAAGATTTGGAGCCCTATATGAAGAATATAACTCTCAAAATGATACAGGATGCCACAAATCATCATCTGTATGCCAGTACCTGGGATCAGATCGCTGACACCATTACTTCAGGAGAAAATGATTTACAGTAATTGCAGGTCCCACATTAGATACTAAAAGGAAACAGGGAAAATTATGTAGGGGCTGAACTAGTAGGAGGAATAAAACAAGGCTGGCTGCATAGAGAATTTATGTATTGAAATACTCACTCATGACCTGGTGCTTAATATCCTAATAAGAACACATGGAGCCGAAACTGGTTTGGCTCAGTGGATAGAGTGTCGGCCTGCTGACTGAAAGGTCCCAGGTTAGATTCCAGTCAAGGGCATGTACCTTAGTTGCGGGCACATCCCCAGTAAGGGGTGTGCAAGAGGCAGTTGATTGATAATTCTCTCTCATTGATGTTTCTAACTCTCTATGCCTCTCCCTCTCTTTAAAAAAATCAATAAAATATATTAAAAAGAACACATGGAGTTGGTCCTAATATGTTGCTGGGAGGTTTCCTTGAAGGCTGGATGTGATGATGGCCAGTAGGACAGTGAGGTAGAGATGCTGAAATTGCTTTGGCTTAACATAAAGGATGACATCCAAAGGCTCATGTCAAACTGAATTTGTTATGTGATATCTGAAACCTAGCACATTCCCTTAAGGAAGGCAAGGAGGAATTCACTGATGAGAGGGACATCAACATTTTAAAACAAATTTGATGATGCCTGTCCTCCAAAGGTCAGAGTTAAGTGGAAATGCTGCTGTGGAATCAGTCTTGCTGATATTGGTAGGATTAGAGGATTTCTGAATGGGCAGAACCCATGTAACAATACTTGATCAGAGGCAAGATGGTGTAATTACTGACACAGGCAGGAGTCTGCAGTAGCAATCAGGTTGCCTTGATCTGCAGGAATCTATGGCAAGGACTAATCATAGTGTTTTTAGAGATGAGACAAGTGAACAGCTGACTGGTTGATTACTTGTTTGTGTGTGTAATAGACAAAGAGAACTGGAGGGCAGAATCCTATCATCAGCTACCCCAAAGGAAAATCCGGGTACTTAACCCAATTTAGATTTATATAAATTCATAGACCCCAATCTCATTAGTTAAAAGGGAGGCTGAGTACCCTTAAGGAAAGACCCTACCTATCACAAGAATGATTATAAACATTCTCCCTATCCTTCCACAAAGGACTCTATGGCCATTTACCAGAGTAACTCTACATTAAAAAGAATAATTAGCATTTTGGAGGACTTTGGACAAGAGGTATGAATTAACACTACTGCCAGAGGACCAGAAGAGCCATCATGGTCCTCTAGTTACAATGGGGGCAAATGGAGGCCAGGTGAAAATTGGGAAGAATGACACTTAGACTTTTCAAGGACTGTTGGATGAAGGATGTGAAATTCAGGGGACCTGAAATGATATCACGGTTTTCCGGTTAAAATAGAAGCAAACGAAGGCCAGGTAAAATTTAAAGTTCTAGCTCTGGAGTGTTTCACAGAAGGTACAATGGGTCTGTGGCCCTTCCACCCTGAAGATGGTAAAAATCCATCCGTACTGAAATTAAAACTTTCTATGGCAATGAATTCGCATTCTCTGTCAAAGTCTCCACCAACACACTAATTGAGGGCTTACAGAATGCCTCATCAATTGGCATGGCATCCCCCACACATTGCTTTTGCTCAGGGGATTAATTTACCACAAAGGTGGTGTCAGAATGGGTGCAGGACCAGAGGATCCATTGGTATTACAGGGTATCTTCTCACCCAGAAGCAGATGACCTGTTGAAGTCTCAGCTAAAGTTCTGAATTAGAGAAAAGATGAACTGTATCAATTGCTGACATATGGTGCTGTGTCCCTACAGGAACCAAGGGATGTAAATGCAATCAGTCACTTTCACCATTACTCCTAGTAACCCATTTTCAAAGTTTATGCTCCCTGTTCCTGAAACCTTAAGCTCTGATGGGTTAAAGGCCCTGGGTCCCAGGAAGGAGAACACCTCCACCAGAAGATAAAAGTAAAAGAGTTCCACGGAGCATGACTGTCACTCGATCACTTCAGACTCCTCATTACTGGGACATAGAGTGAAGGGGAATAATATATTTGCAAGATTAATCTACCATTATTAACATAAAGGGCCCAGACAGCTGCTATATAATAGAGGGAGGGAGAATGTTCAGGAACTTGATTGGCGCATCTCCTGGTATTTTGTGCCAGATGATAATGGTGAAACCCAAGGAAAGGTCTGGATAACTCTTAGGCAAGCAATCTTAGGCCAGCTGAGATGCTGGCAGAGGCTGAGAGAAATTCAGAATGGACAGTGGGGGAGAAAGATGTGACTTTCTATCAGGCTTTGGGACCAGCTGCAGGAGCACAGGCTGCAGCTATTCCATAAACCCACTTGTGGCTGGCTAGCATCTTGAAGGAGGCTTGGTGACAGACTGGAGTTAATGAAGAGAAAGGATGGATCTGAGTAGTGCAAAGGTTCTGCGGTATCAGATGCTACTTGTGCATCACTTTAAATCTGCTCATCCACATCTTACTGAAGTTACTGCTTCTACAACCAGTTTTTTTTTTAATTTTTAAAAATTTTTTAAAATTATTTATTGATTTTGTACAGAGAGGAAGGGAGAGAGATAGTTAGAAATATCAATGAGAGAGAGTCATCGATCAGCTGCCTCTTGCACACCCCCTACTGGGGATATGCCCGCAACCAAGGTACATGCCCTTGACCAGAATCGAACCCGGGACCTTTCAGTCCCCAAGCCGACGCTCTATCCATTGAGCCAAACCGGTCTTGGCTCTACAACCAGTTTTGATAGACTTTGACCAGCTTCCTGCAAGTACGGCTGGAGAGTGCCTCACCTCTGGCCAAGGTGTTGAGCTTTCTGATTCCTTCCCTGCAGCTTTTCTGACATAGAAATGTGAACTGCCCATTGAATTGTCACACATGTGCAACCTACAAGTGGTTATGCAGTAGTCAAAGTCTAAGGGGCCACCTTCAACCACAGGGGATGGATGGAAGGCCAACGGAATTTTTTCTTTCTATTTCACGGATTTCATTAAGGCTTCTCAGAAGACCTATGGCATCCAGCACATGTTGGCCATAGCCAAGGTCATTTTGATAATGCATCCTTATTTTCAGCTTTTTTTTTTCTTCCCTGTTTTTACTCCTCTGTTCATTATTCCTGTTCTCTGGGAATATGACCCCAGAGAACAGGAATAAATTACCTGTGGAGAAGTCTTTTCTGGAGGAACCCAGGCTGAGACAGAATCTCATTAGCTCAATTGAAATAATAAACATAGATAATCAGGTCTTAATATACAATTATGCTCCGTTATTCATATGTACAGAGATTTAGGAAGAGTGATGATTTTTAAAATTAAAATAATTGTTTCAACTTTGTCAAACTTTATTTTTATTCAATTTACATTTGAGAGCTAGTAATCACAGTAGTATGTTGCTATCTAACTAAAATGTTCATTTTGCTATATAAAGTGCACACACATATTTAAAGAGTTGGAGATTGTGAATAAAAGGGCTTTTTTTGTGCTGTAAAGTGGAATGAAATTGTCCAACAATTTTCCAGTATTGTTGACAAATCTGTACTATTACTTTCTCATGGTAAATAAATATAAAAATAAGGGAAAGGTTCTTCAATAAGAGGTCAATGTAACTTGAAGCTTTAGTTCTGTTGGTATTTGTAATGTCAGTTTACACTTTCACCATCAGAGGTCATGAAAGGACAATGTAGAACAGAAAATTTGAGCTTTGTTAAAAAATGAAGTTTGAAATTTGAACTGTCACTTTCTGAGAAGATGTTTTGAAAAAGAATAATCACAGTCTACTTAATGTCATTTGTAATGAAGTAAAAATAATTTTTAAGAATAAAATTACCTCGTGGGTTACAAAAACATCAGGCTAGTATTTGACTTTGGTGCTCTCAAATTTTAGTTTAAGAATAAAATTTAAAAGGCAAAATACCAATAACTACTTGTCTTGGAAATATGTAATGTTTATTTTCTGCTGGGTTTGTGAGCTCTATAATTGGCAAAAATAAATAAAGAAAACAAATAAAATTAAACTTAAAAGTGTCTAGGAATACATTTCTTAGTGAACATAGTGTATACTTCATAAAGCATAATAAAGTGTGTCTCATAAACTTTTCATCTGAAAAACTGACAATGAAAAATGTGTCAAATATCATTATGGTGGTAATATATTTCAATAGAAATATCTACTATTGATACATATTTTGATTGTTATAGGTAGCATATATTGATTTAAAACTATTTTGCTTTAGATAAATTATTAAAAATGCAAAAAATAAGTTAAAATAATTTGCATTTGGGTTTTAAAGCACACAAGTTATTAGTTGTCATTGCCCTTTTTAGTAATCATAATAAAAAAAAACCTCCTTATAAAACTGATTGTTAATATTTTTGCATTAGCATAGTTTTTTATGTTTTCAAAAATTCTGTACTACCTGAAATAAGTGGGTCACAAAAAGACAAATACTATGTGATTCCCAACATATAAGGAATCTAGAATAGTCAAATTCATAGAGATAGAAAATAAAATGTGAATCTGTGGGTTCCTAAATGGATATAGAGTTTCAGTGTTACAAGACTTGAAAAGAGTTTGCAGATTGGTTGCACAACATTGTGAATGAACTTAACAGTATTCCACTGTGTACTTAAATGGTTAAGATGGTACATTTTATGATATATATATATCGTATTTTCCGGCATATAAGACGACTTTTGAACCGAAAAAAGTCAACCGAAAATCAGGGGTCGTCTTATACACCGAGTATATCCCGAAAAACGTCTCGATATGCCGCTAAAGGAATTTTCCAACTCGATCCCACACCAATCACTGCAAAGCTGCTCGGACTGCCTCTCTAACTCAGCCAATCCAAGCAGGCTTTTTATGCATGCAAATTATACATGTTCTGTACCCGAAGCTACACTGTGTTCTAGTAAAAAGCCTGCTCAGATTGGCCAGAGTCAGAGAGGCGGTCTATTAAAAAAAGAACTGGTGTTGCCTCAGAAGTGGGGGGTAGTCTTATACAGCGAATATAGGCCTAAACCTATGTTTTAACTGTAAAATTAGGGGGTCATCTTATACGCCGGAAAATATGTTATTTTACCACAGTTTAAAAATACGATGGGGATTTAGAAAATACTGTGGTACACAGCTGATGTTGAACAATCAAAATCCTTTCCACTGAAGCTGGAGTCCAGTCACCTGTGAGGTCTCTCTATTGCTCTGGGTCTGGCTAGCCAAGGGGCCACCAGTGGGCAAAAGAAGCCCAGCAGGATGAGGGCTGCCTGAGGGAAACTATAGTTGATTTACACATTAAGTTTAAATTAGAATGTGACACCATGCATTCCAAATTCCTCACTGATTCAGTAGGTACAACAATAGCATCCACACCTATAGTGTTCCAAGAAATGAATGAGTTAAAACATGTAAAATTTTGAATGGGGACTTGTACATCATAGTGCTCAATAGGTGTTAACTATTGTGTTATTATTTGTGAAGCTCGTCATATATGTATGTGGTTACACAATTTAATACCAATTATTAGTATTTGTTCCATTTTTTCCATCTTGTATATAAAGACATTTTTTTTAAATCTCCTTTGAACCCCAACTACCAAAAAGCTTTAAAAACAATAAAAGCACACCCTGTGCCTGAGCAGAGGTATCCATTCTTGTGGGCTATTTGAACAGCTAAACTTTAATCTTCACTAATATCCATACAATTGTTTCTCCCCTCACTTCTAATCTCTTTTTGGAGTCAGTTCTATCTTAATGGGTTTACTCTCTAATCTTCCAGTGGCTCTCAAGTTCTGGAAGCCTTCATACTGGTCATGTGTGCAGCCTGCACCTCTGAAATCTTTCTCTTTCCATGCAATGACCATATGTGATATTGGCAGGGGGCCGATGAGCATGGGTCCGATTCTGGAGCTTCACTGCAGGCTTTATTATCGTAATCATGCTCCTTTCTTGCTACTAATAGCTCTTCTAAAGTCATTCTTTGGGCTTTTCAGAAATTAATTTTAGACTTTTAGTTGCTCACACCTGCTTAGTAAATTAGTAAATTTAGGGTTCATCAATTTTAATGGGAAAACATGGCATTTAGACATGAAAACAGACCTGTGCAAATACTGATGTGTTCTTTGTTAATTAAATATTTTACTCATTTTTTTATTTGTTTTTGGTTATATAAATTTTAAAAGGAAAAATATAAATTAATATTTGATATGAAATGGGAAAATATTTTATTTTTCTTGAAGTCATTCTTTGAAGAGCTTTTAAAATTTTATTTAGAAAGTCAAAGCATTTTCTAGTCACCATATAAATCTCATTGATGGAAAACAAGCTTTCTTTGAAAGAAAAAGAAAATATAAGGAGGCACTTTCTACAATTCCACCAAACCTTTCACCAATGCTTCTAACAAGTTTCAAAATGAATTTCATCTCCATCCCCTCACTTGTTTGACCTCTGCAGGAGGTTTTAATGAGCAATGAACTGGTTCTCATGGTGAAAGACAAAGGAAGAAAAATCCTGAGTAATCCACCATCTGCATTATTCCACATTCAATAATCAAGGATATTGAGAGTAGCATTAGTTCTCTAGCACCACGGCCTTATTAATGGAATCCATTTATCTTTGAAAAAATGCATGTAGAATTCAGATTTATTTCATGCTCACACCCAAGCCTTCAGTATCTTCCTGATACTTCAATTGGACAAGACAGTTCTTTGCTTATATCTCTAATAGAAAAGTTATCTTATTTTTGTTTTAAAATATTGATTAATTGATTGAATGCTTGTTCTTTCCCTCTTCTCCTACCATATCATAAACTCTTTGAGGATTTGCTGTGTTATTAATACTTAAATTATATCAATGTTTTGCACAAGTAGGTTGTTCAATAAATAGTGGTTGAAATTATTGGCTTCATTTTCTCTTGGTCCCATTTTATTATCTAATGGTTTAAGTTATAACACTTTTCTTAGTGTTAATGCTTCCTAAATGGTTGTCATATGTATGGGAATAATGCTCTCCACCCTCTAACCCCCACCCAACCTTCTGGCCCTTCTCTGTGCACTGACAGGTTACCCTTTGGTATGAGCACAGATAAGCACGTTATTTCTAGGCAGAGCTAATTACAATTACAATTACAATAGGAATGTTGTGAGCCATGATTTGTTTCTCTAAGTTTAATGATAGTAATGACAAGCAATGACTAGGGGTAGTACAATGAGAGGTGGGAGTTGTAGAATCTCTTCTATCAGCTCAGCCATTGCTCAGACTCAACCCTCTACCCTTCCAGGGCCTAGTCAATGGATGAGTAAGTTGCTTTCTTTAATCTGGATAAATACTGCATCATTGAGAAAATTCTTTCACTTCGTGTTTTCATTCCAAAGGGCTCACAACAAATAAAAAATCTTCACTAGTTGCTTACGTCTCAGAATAGGGTTCCTAAGAGTCATCAGAATGAGGATGACTACTGCTGATGACCGGTGGGAAAAGGTACCTGTCCTAATGTCTTTGAGGTGCACGAAGAAGCCTTGCTATTTTTACCACATTTTTCTCCTAAGTTAATGTAACTTAAAGTAACTTTCTTCCGCAGTTTTTTTCCCTTCCTCTCATAACAAGAAATATTTTTAGGGCCCGCTAAGTGAAATAACTCGGTCAGGAAAAGCTAAGAACCAGATGATTTCACTCACATGTAGGAGATAAAACTGAAACTCATGAACACAAACAGAGGGAAGGAGTGGGGTGAGAAAGGGGTCTTAATATGAGGTAACAGGAGAAGATTTGACTCTGGGTGGTGGGCACATGGTACAATATACAGATCTTGTAACATAGAAACCCACACCTGAAGCCTATGTGTTCATGCTGACCAATGTCACCCCAAACTATTTAATGAACAAAATAATAATAATGAAAAGAAATTCACAGAATACAGAACTATCAGAAAACATTTAAGGATATTTATATCTTAAATGGAAATAATGGAAGTTATTGTGTATTTGTAGTAAAAGTTTTATATTGTGGAAGGGTCCCAAAGTAATAATGCTCTAATAATAAAATAAATAAAAGTCAGAATAGGATTAGTAGATACGCAAGTTGAACCCTGCAACAAAACCCCCTTTTTCCATTGTTGTTTGTTTACCTAGGTCATTGTGAGTCAAAATATGGTGTCCTAAGGCTGGCAACTGGTCTTATTTTATTTCTTAGCAATACTGCACCAAATGCTGGGGCCCGGGTGAAGATGATAATGCAATTGAGAAACAGAAGTGGGGGAAGAACAGATAATACACTTTAATCGTTTCATAAAAATACTGTACACACCTACACTGGCCAAACATGTAATGACAAACCCAAGCAGGACTATATGGAACTGAAAGGTTCCCCAAAACCCAGAATAAAAATTTTATCAACATAGATTTCTAAGGACTGCTGGAGTGCCAAAGCCTTCCAGGAGCTCTGATGAAAGCTGTAACTTATGCAAAGAAATTGTAAGTTTTCATACGTATAAAAATAATCTATCACTGCCTCTTACAACAATAATTATACTCCCCCCGAATTAATGCATATTTATCCCTCACACAATTTTCCATTTCAACTATTGTGTCATTTCTCTTTCCAAAGTTAGGTATTTCAGTTTGATCCGGTGCATGTTGGTGGAATGATTACCATGTTTTTTTTCTCAAATGCCTGGAAAATGATAGTTTTTAGTGCCTTCAATAGGCATCCAGCTGACTACTGACAATGGCTTTTGTTGAAGAATCATATTGTGTAGTTGTTTTTTGCCAGAATTTAAGTGAATACCAAGTAAAAGAAGTCCACCCCTAAAACAAATAAACATTATTCACCAATGCTTTCTGTTACTTTTCAGTAGTATAAAGAATATGTTATCTTCAAGTGTGTTATCAAAATTTTAATATTTAGCATGGAATTTATTGTCTTTATAAATTTAATAATTATAATAAATGATAAAATGATCAAATTTGTTATTGTTATACAAAATTCTGTGCAATATTAAAAAATGTCAAGAATTTTATCTCATTTGTAATTTAAAATCAAATTAGGCTCTCGACTGTCTTCCTAGCACAGGGAGGTCCATAGAAATCTTAGTGTGTATGAGTGTTACCCATGAGGATTTGAATAATTTTGAAATTTCTTTAGCTTTTTCTAAAAAATGATGAAAAATTTTCCAAAAGATTGCTACACTACCCAGCTTATCACTAGCTTTGGCAATAAAACAACCACATGTAAGCTTTGCTATAGGTGTCACTTTAGCAGTATGCCAAAGACCACAACATAATAAATGTTAAAACTCAGAATGGCATTGAGTGGTGCCAACTATGAGGCTGATGTTTATGTTCAGGCCAGGAGTGCCTTGCAGCTTCCAATTGTCTTGTGAAGTTTTGGGAACAGTCAGCTCCTGCCACTGGGCAAGAGGAAGATGGTGCCTCTACTGTTGACAGTAGGGGCCAGTGTCTTCTAGGGGTCACCTGTAGACTCCAAAACATTCCCCCTACGGCAAACTCATCAGTCAGCAGAGCCAAATATCAACAGTACAATGATTGAAATTTCCTTTGAGAGCCAAATTTTTTAAACTTTAACTTCTTCTAATGCACTTCTTCAAAACAGACTCGCCCAGGCCGTGGTATTTTGTGGAAGAGCCACAGTCAAGGAGCCAAAGAGCCGCATGTGGCTCTCAAGCCGCAGTTTGCCAACCATGGCCTAGGGGAACCACAAATTTATTCAACAAACTTATTAAGGACATATTTTGTTCCAGGCACAATGCCTGGCTCTCATGGCACAGAGATAAAAGACAGACCTTGAAGTGGAAAATGAACTGTGAAATGACATCATAATTACAACACCTTGTGAGAAGTGCTACAATCAAGTGTGGTGACTACAAACAAAAGAAGCACCAGCCAATGCTTCTCAGAGGAGGTGACTTTAAACCAGGGGTAGATAGATGCTCCTTTATTAGAAAATAAGAAGTCTTGCTCTTGGCTCAGTGGATAGAGCATTGGCCTTGGGCTGGAAGGGTCCCAGGTTCAATTCCAGTCAAGAGTACATACCTCGGATACAGGCTCAATTCCCAACCCTGGTCAGGATGCTTGTGGGAAGCAACCAATATATGTGTGTCTCTCACATCAATGTTTCTCTCTTTCTCTTTACCCCTCCCTTCCACTCTCTCTAAAAATCAATGGGAAGGATTAACGAAAGAAAGGAAGGAAGGAAGAAAGAAAGAAGTCAGTCTTGAGAAAAGCATTTTTAAACAGGCAAATGGAGCAGGTCTCCTTTGGAGAATGTGTAGCCTGAGGAGCTGAAACATAGATTCCACCTCTGTTGATTTTTTGTTGTCCAGCATCTGATTCCATTTTTTTTTTTAATGGCCAGACTCTCCCTATGAAGCTAAAAGGTCTGCCTGCTATTTTTGTGACCCATACCCCTCCCTCTTTCTTGGCAAGGAATGGATGCTCACAGGCTCCGCCAGTTGGCTGGAGCAAGGGAAGCAGAAAAACACGCTGAGTGAAGAGGCTTTCTGGTCATAACAGTGTTAGTGGGGTTGCAGTTTCCAGGGGCCAGTGCCACACTTGGCATCCAGAAAGTATCCGGAGAGGGTGGCATTGGTGGTACAAAGCACAGGATTATTGTGGTGGCAGTAGTGGTGGTCTCAACTGCTTGTGGCTGTGGTTTTTCTACTTAGCTTCTCTTTCTTCCTGCCTTTTCTGCATCTGGTTCTTCAACCTTCCTAAGATGACTGTGAGCTACTCAATATATGCTGGCATAAATTCCTTTCCTGTTTTATCAGCCTTAATCCCTGCAACTAATGACCCTTTTAGGTTACAAGTGTTCACATCTGAGTTAGGAAGGCGAGGGTGGAGTGTTAAGGGTCTCTTATATCATGCTAAGTTTTTTTTTTCCCCACACTGCAGTCTTTAAAATAGGAAAACAATATGTTCATATTTGTATTTTAAAAATATATTTTTTGTAGTCTATTTTGAGATTGGTAAGGAGGAGAATGAAGACAGAGTCCAGATTGAAGACTATTGTGATGGTCAGGCAAGAGCAATGATGGCTTTAACAGAAATGGGCAGTGAAGAAGAGAGAAAGAGGATTTGAAATCTTTTTCCAGAAACTAAATGGTTTGAGTGACTTATGGAGGGGATTAGAGCAAGAAGTGTTGATGATAGTTTTGAGGCTCTTAGCTTAGATTAACTGCTGAACACATGGGTAATGGGGCCATTGCATTGACTAAGTAAGCTAAAAGAGTTTTGAATATGTTGAATTATTGAATTTAAGGAGCAGTTGGAAATATCCAGTAGGCAGGTACGTATGCAGAACAGAATTTGAGCAAGGAAATGAGGGATGAAAAATATGAATGACCTTGTAGGCGGTCCAGAGTACATGAAGCAGAAGCACTTTTGAGAGTTATAGACAGCTGGCTAAAGAAACTCCCTCAAGAATATCAAAAGCAATCACTCTCAATGCTACTTGAAAGAGCTTTCATCCATTACCAGTTATTGTGTTGCATAATTTGTAAAAGGGTATTTAAATTCAATTTTAATTGGAAAACGGTATTATGGTTTAGTTTTGTACTTTGTTTTTAAAACAGTAGAATTAAAAATATCTATTTATGGCATGGAACCCCAGTGTATGAGATATGTGAAAATAGATCAGCTCTGGTTGACACAGGCACAGAGGCCAGGATTCCCATCTGCTAGGCCTCCTCCTCAATTTCTAAGATGACCTTTGAGGCACCTCCTCAGAATCCTGAGGCTCCAGGGGTAATATAAATTGGTATACACACACGTGTGGGCCCCTAACAGTAGATCAATCAGCCTCTCCATCTGAAGTGTCCCTTAATTCCTTACCTGTGTTGCCCTTGTATCTCTGGTAGGTGTTTGCAGTGCCATGAGGCGGGGCTCCTCACTGCCACTGCTACCATGGAAATACCAGTGCCCACATGAGGGTACTGTCTCAAGCTACTCTCAAAGCTACCTAACCAGATGCCAGAACAGTGCTGGGTATCCAACACAGGTGGGGATAAGGGCCTTTTCTCCCATGCTTTAACGTACCTTTCTTGGCAGCCCAAAGCACATATGAACATTTTCATCTGCCATTAGCCATTGCCTTTTGAACAAATCCAGCCAATCCAGTCCACTGGATCAGATGGGAACAAATACCATTCCATTCCTTCCATCCACATCTATTTTACTGTCCCTCTTCTTGATTTAAAAAACAAGAGCAAATAATTGAAGTCAAATAGAAATGTTTGTAAGGGGGGGCGCTTGTGGATATATGCATATGTGAGTGTATGTGTGCAGAGAGAGTGTGGGGTATGTTCAAACCATCAACATCCAGTCAAAAATGCCCTGCTACACATGGAACACAGCTTAAAATCCACTGGACTGTTTTGGAAAGAATAATGGCTTTTTCACCAGAACACGGCCAAAATCTTATTTATGCTATTTAGTGCTGTGGGGCTTGGGTTTTAAGTTATTTCACCTCTTTGGGCATTAATATCTATATAAGTAAAATGGGAATAATCATATTTATCTCTCATTATTGTTAAGATACAAGATAGTGTTGGTAATGTACTTGGCACTGGCAAATAATTAAGAAAATAGGTCTAATCTATTTTCCTAGATACTTACAATGGATATATTTAGCACATGTCCTTTGAAGCGGGCTTCCACTTTGTTTTGTGTGTTTTTCATTCAAAATTGACTTTTCCTGTATGTGTGCACATATGTATTACAGAAGAGATATGTATTTATACACAGATGAGAGATATTAAATATATGAAATCATTTAATATGTATGGAATCTTATTTTTAAAAACTGTGTGAGCAAGATCCCATTTCAAAATGACTTGAACTATATAAATATTTTAAAGATATTCCAAACTAAAAATCTGTGAGCAAGTGTAATCTATGAAAATATTGTGCAAAAGCATTTGTGCCTTTTGCTTCCAAACACCTAGCATGGTTGGAACAAACTTGTATGCTTTAAAAGCATTTTTCAGCAAAACTAGCTTTTGGAATGAAAATAAACACAAGGAATATTGGACAAGGCAAAATAAAGCAGATGCTGACCATTTGATTTTGGTAAAACAGTATTTTGTCAGTTGCTTATGGTCTTTTTTGTACCATATACTCTTCCTTTGTCCCCATTTATATGTGACACAGAATATTCCTCCTAGAGATTTCCTACTCCTTGTTAATCTAGTCATCCTTCCCCCCCGCTTAAACAAAAATTCAGTAACCGAAGCCTCAGTTTTACAGATAATGGCTTAAATTTTCTATTGCATTGTTTGCAAAGTTTTAGATTGGAAAAATATGTTAGAGTGAGAAGGAAAGTAAAATATTATCATCTCTGCTAACAAAAAGTTTTATGCGTTTCTCATATTTTGCATTTAAAATCTTATTACTGGAATTGAGACTGTTTATATTCAAGCTGTTCATACATTCATTCCTTCATTCATTTATTCAACAAATATTTTGTGAGCACCAGTGACTGATAGGCTGTAGATAGACATGGTCTTTGCTTTGAACAGGGCTTAAAAATAGTCAGTTAGGGCCGAAACTAGTTTGGCTCAGTGGATAGAGCAACGACCTACTGACTGAAAGGTTCAGGGTTTGATTCTAGTCAAGGGCATGTACCTTGGTTATGGGCACATCCCTAGTAGGGGGGTGTGCAGGAGGCAGCTGATCGATGTTTCTCTCTCATCCATATTTCTAACACTTTATCCCCCTCCCTTTCTGTAAAAAGTCAATAAAATATATATTTAAAAAAAATAGTCAGTTAGGAAAGATTTTGGCAACAATCACAGAGAACCCAGAATCTCTACTAATCATTTTCATGATCCAGGATGGAAAACTCAAGACAGTGGGAACAATATACTTCCTGTTCTCATAAGCTGACATTCTAACTCATCACTCGCCTGTCTGCCACTTAAGTCAGTTTTATTATTCTCACTTATCAATTGGACTTAGCTCCGATAATGTGAAATAATTTGTCTGCAAACCTGATGATTGAACTCAGCTATTCATTCTTGTTATATGCAATCATATGTTACATTTACAATGAATTGCTTATTAAAATTTCCATGTTGCATGTAAATGCTTTCTGATAACAGTGCTATTTCTTAGTGTTATCTTGAAGAGTCTTTATCTTTATTGCTTAGTTTTGAAAGGAGAGATTATCACTGTGAACACAACAAAGAAAGCAGTTTGAACAAAGTTCTTAATTCACCACTGTTTGTTTGCTTTTAATTCAGTATGAAACTATTAACCTTTACAAAAAGACGAGGAATATGGCTAAATATTTATTTTCATAATCTCTAGTTTCACATATTTGTAAGTTCAGAACTGAAATCCTATATCTCCTCTGACGCCCTAGCAGAGTTAATGGCACAAATTCCTTTTTTTGAACTTTTTCCCCTGACTTAGGCCTCTTAATTTTTTATGGCTCTAAAAAATAAAACATGAAAAGGCAAGACCAGATATATTTTATCTTTCATGTATGACAGATGTTCCCTCACCCATGTTTCATGGGCATAATCCGTCTTCAGAAAACACAGAGATGGCTGTTTCTGCCTGCAAAGCCTCATGAAAAGACGCCTGCTTGTCTTGATTACCGGACCCTTCAGAATGAGTCTGAGGACCACACGCTCTTCAGGTTTCTGGATGAGTCTACACTGAATGGGAAAAGAATTAGCAGGAGACTAAAATCTAGAAAGTGGCCATAAGTATACATTCTATTGGTGCCATTTTAAAGTTACTTTCCTGTTTTGTTTTGTCTTAAATATCAGATGCACAAAGGGGAAGGCCACGCATGACTTAAGGGCAGTTTCATTTTTAAGATGATCTTGGAAGCATAGGTGTTCATATGGATATTTTGAATGGACAAATAAGGAAAAGCAAGCCTATTAAGTTCAGACATAAAACAAACCAGCGGCTCTCGCCACAGAACTGCTATCAGATACAAGTTTGCTTTAATCGTCACAGAAGGACAAAGATACGCTGTCTTTTGGGGAAGCCTGATCCTATCTCCTTAGAAAATGCTGGCAGATAGAGCAGCTTTGCCTTTCAGATTTGCACCCAGTTATTTTTAGTTCTTCTGAAGCCTGGGAAATAAGAAATATAACCTCCTTGAAAAATCCAAGCGAGCCAACCATAGCAGGGCCTCTGAATCTGATTAGATAAAACAACAAAGAGGTTCTGTGGGGCAGAGGCAGGAAGAGCCAAGGTGGGTGGCAATCTCTGCTTAACTCAGGGGAAATGTAGCCTCAAAGAATTCAAAAGTGGGTGAAAAAAATAACATAAGCAACAGACAACTTTCCCACATCTCAGGTCACTCTCTAAATACAGCTAGAAAAATTTTCCCCACACTAAACTTTTTTTTTTTAATTTTTGAAGTATAATAAACAGTATGTGAATGTATGTTTATCCTAAGCACCCCACTGAGAGAGAGGTTCGCTCTGCAGTAATGTGTATGCTCGATATGAACTGTTTTTTCACCCCTCTCATTAGCTTAGGAGCTACACCAGGGCACCCTTGACGCTATAAAAGTGGAACGTTGTTTTAAACTCCCCCATATAATATCGAAGTAACGTGATGAAGCTCTTTTCCTCCGTTATTGAGATGGCAGAGAATCATGGGAAGAAGAGGAGCTGGAGGTTCTCCCTCCCCCCTGTTCTGACACGGGGTTCCTGGCTTTGCCGGGTTTTAGCCTGGCGAGTAGGAGGCAGAGTGCAACCAGGGAGGAGGGGGTGGCTGATGTGCTGACAGTTGTCATCAGTAGCTTTGACAGGCCTACTGAATAAACAACGCTGTGTGTGCCCGTCTCCGGCATCCCCACTTTGTAAAAGAAAGCAAACACGAGGCGGCCGGGTCCTGAAACACAAGCCAGTGGACATCTGGCAGGTTCTGGGCTCGGGACGGCTCTGAAGCGCCCTGTGTTTCAGCCTCACTGCTTAAGAAGGTCTGACGGCCTCACATGTCACAGTCAACTCTCAGCCTGAAAGTCGCTGCAAATGTGTACCTATTTCCTCATACATTGTTGATGTCCACGGTTAAAGCCAGGGGAGAAGCTAAAAGCAGCCCAATTATAATAAGGCATTTAATTTGTTTCTTAGGTATGAGTAAAGTCAACCCTGCAACACTTCCTTCCTTTCTCTCTCTCCAAGTTTCTCAGTTTCTGTCCTTATGTGTGTCAATACCGTGGTTCTTTAACTCACATGAGCGGCTGGAGAGGCATCCTGGCAGAGGTGGGAGAGGTTATAGTGGAGGAACCGAGCATGCTTGGGCCAGGGAATCCCACTGTCTGTACAGAGGCTGGGGGGCATTCAGGCCTTTAGGAGAATGAGCGAACAGGGTGGTCAGCAAGATTTCCAGATTAGAACTCGTCCCTGCACACACACGATTTTCCTGTGCAGCACCAGCTCTGTGACAGCTGTAGGTGCTACAAGTAAATGAACAATTATTCACCTCCCGCCCTTCGAACCTGACAGCACCACTGACAGGCCCGAAGGGTAGGGCTCCCGGAGCTCCTGGCTTCCCTGCCACTGTGGCGCTGCGCGCTTGGCCTGAGATCACCGTTTGGTCTCTGGCTTGATTGGGCTGAGCCCATCGGGAAGTTCTGTCCCTCTCCTGTGCCTCCTTGTACAACGCCACTGGGAAGGGGGCCTGGAACTTGCTTTTCAGTTGCACTTGTTTCTCTGTTCAGGGCTCCTCGGAGCCAGGCTTGGAGATCTGATGGCCCCACTCTGGGCGGCCGCCTACACCTTCCTGCCTTTTGGATTGCACGTACTCCTGGACGAAAGCATGGGAGTATAAGCCTATCACACAACATTTTCTATCAGACTCGCGTTTTTATCCAAAGATGACACCTCGACAAAGCGTATGGATCTGTCCTCTGAAATAGAGAATGTCGGCTGCTCACTTGCACATGCCGTAGGCCAGCCTGAGCTCACCTCTCTGGGAGTGTCCTGGCTGTAGCTGGCGACTTCTTTGTTTGATGTTTGATGTATTGCTTGCCAGATAGACGATGTGTACTAAGAAACCCTGAATTCTTCATTCAAAATATACACCCCACAGAGAAGTCATGGGACTCGTGACTTCTTTGTTTGATGTTTGATGTATTGCTTGCCAGATAGACGATGTGTACTAAGAAACCCTGAATTCTTCATTCAAAATATACACCCCACAGAGAAGTCATGGGACTCGTGATTTAATCTTAAACTTCGTAAGGAAGAATATGAAAACGTTAAAAGTGATTCTGTAGTTACCTATCAGTCTCAGGTACAGGTAGTCAAGAGGTCATACTTTTCTAGCATTGGTTTCCCAATCTTCAAAATAAAGTACCTTACTCTGAGGGAGAATGTTTCAGTTTACAAGGTGCTTTCGCTCATGTTACCTATTTGATCCTAGGGGCTGGGCTAGATGGTGCCTAAGTCTCCCCTGGCTCTAAATTTCTATTAGTCTGTGAAAGGATATTACCTGGTTTCTACAACAAAAATGGTAGGATGAACAGACCCCATGCAGTGGAGGGGTTCTGAATGCTCTTCATAAAGTTCTGGTATCTTTGGAGGGCACTTAAAAAAAATCACCATATGGTGCTCAGGCTTTTTGTTTAAAGGGCCTGAGACTCATCATCTGGGGGGTTCTGAAGTGGGGGAGACGGTCTGTCAGTGCCCTGGGAGCCACAGCAGCTGAGCATTTGAAGTTGGGCAGCCACCCACAGAGTGCCAAATTTGCCACCCTGGAATCGGCTGCGCAGGCTCTGAACGAGGGCACAAATATGACACCTGTCCCCCGTTTCAGCACTTTCCCCACTAATCACCTCCGAACTGCCTCAGAACGAGAAATGAACACTGGCAGAGACAAGCCTCCAGCAGGACACCCTGTCTCCCTCCAAAGCGTGTCTTGAAAATAATACCCGGATTAAGACTCTTGGTTGCTGCAAGCTTTTCGAAAGTGGTCATTTCCTTAATGTGATAAGAAAGTGAAACATTTTCAAAGAAATAAGAATTTGGTTACGTGTTTGCCAGGATCAATGGAGCCTTAACCAGCACTTTAGGGAATACTGCCATGGCAAGAAATCCTCTCGAGCTTCTTGTTCTAATTCGGAAAATGATTGCATCAGTGTTGTGGACTGCTCCCATTTTTGAGGTGGTATAAAGCAAGCATAGGGGGCTTATTCACTACAGAAAGACTTTAGCAATCTCAAAACACAGACTGTAATTCTGATAGGATGCACACAGAATTTAAAAACAAAATGTTTTTTCCCCTTAAAAACTCACAGAAGATGATAGAGGTCTTTTGAAGTATCGGACCATTCAACAGTTGGTGTGTGTTACTAATTCTGTATTCTGTTTAGCTGTGTGAGGCGTCCTCTTAAGCACCAGAGTGAAAGCACAATGGCTGACTCATCTTTGGGTTTGGGTTACATGTGTGGGGCTGTGTTTTGGATGGAGCTTTCTGGAATAGCAACACTCCGTCAAAAACACAGTGGCACACCTGTACTCCAAATGCTGGAATAAGGCAAAACATATGACATCAAAATGCTGGGAATCATATTAAAAAGAAAAAAAAGAAAAGAATGCAGGCTGCAGCAAAGATAAAGACAGCACGGAGGCACTAACATGCATGGAGAGTAGAAAGTTTTACGTGTGCTGCTCATGAAATGATTTATCTATCACTTAACCTCTGCTCATAAGTCGTGTTTGTTCTGCTTGATGTTGACATGGACACCGCATACACAGCGTGTGAAAAGTTGCTCAGATCGATGCTTCATCCTCAAAAAATAAATTATCATCATAAGTTGCACAATGAGAAGTGATTGTGGCTTATATTTCCAAAGACTGAAAATATCACAAAGGTAACAACATGGCCTCCTCTGGAATTTTTAATGGTAATTGATGGCGCAGAACAGATTTCACTATTTGAAGAGAGGATGTTATAAATTAATGTTTAAGTTTAAAAGGGGAGGACTTTATGCCATTTTTCATCAAAAACCGTCACAAATTACCTTTCTAGTCTAAAGAATTCTTACTCAGACCTCTTAAAGAAAAGCATTCATAGTGTCAATTTGATTGAAATTTTAATTTTTCATAGTTTATCTTTTATGCATACAATTAAAAACAAATGTATAGATCTTTTTTCCTATTTGTTTGCATAATTATCTTAATCATCTTACTTAATTGGCTACAAGAAATTGTTCTTGCCGAAACCGGTTTGACTCAGTGGTAGAGCGTTGGTCTGCGGACTGAGAGGTTCCTGGGTTCGATTCCGGTCAAGGGCATGTAAGTTGGTTGCGGGCACATCCCTGGTGGGGGGTGTGAAGGAGGCAGCTGGTCAGTGTTTCTCTCTCATCGACGTTTCTAGCTCTCTATCTCTCTCCCTTCCTCTCTGTAAAAAAAATCAATAAAATATTGAATATATTAAAAAAAAGAAAAGAAATTTTCTTGCATGCAAAGAAGTACAAGGAGGCAGGTGTAAAAACAGACCTTCTGATAGATAAAAGTTTCTTTCCATCTGCTAAAAGATGGATTTTTAATAACTGAGTTTGAACTTTTGTTCATTACAACTTTTTTATATCATAGACCTTCTCTTTGAGGTTATCTATACAGATTTATTCTGTTTTTCCTTGTCACACAGATAATAAGAACATATTGCTCATTGGGGAATACTTCTGTAATTTTTTCAAAGAATGTTTCTATGTTGAGATTGCAATGGATTTTGATTTCATGTAGTTACCTTCTCTCCGTGCTCTCTGCATCACACCCAGACAATGGCTGCTTATCAGCTCAGTGCTGCTCCTTGCTGGGGTCTGAAACACAGGGAGTGGCCTTACCATCAGAGTTTGAAAATACATCTTTCTAGTAACTATGCACACACGGACTGATTCTATGCAGAAGTCCAAAGTTCAGCATTAAATACAATATTTTTCCTCTGAAAATGCCATCAGAAATGATTATTAAAAAACCGTTAACTGCTTTTAATATTGGGCACTCAGGAAAACACACATCATCTAACCTAAAAGTCTGGTGCCACCTTGGTCTTTATTGAGAAAAATGTGGCTGACAATTGAGAAGCTGGGGAATATCGTGTGGATTAAAGGAAATAAATTAAGAGCCGAGTTATATAAATCTTAGGGGCTCGTTGCACCTGGAATCATTTTCGTGGCAGTGCACATACAATTGGGCTTTCTCTTCTTTAAAGTATCCTGGCTGCAGAATGAAAATTGCTGTTTTGAGTAAAACATAATACAATTCTTTCATTTGGCCACTAGAAAAATTTTTTTTTTTTTAAGTTTTTTTTTTTTCTTGTTGAGATTTTCAAAAAGTACCAGATTATTTTTGGTAGAGATTAACAAATTCTCCTGTCACACATATTTGATCCCAAACCAACATTTTGTTTGTTTGTTTGTTTGTTTTGTTTTGTTTTTCCCCCTTTGTGCATTTTCCTTTAGTTTTTCATAGACTCTATCTAATTCAGCTTATGCTTTATATTCTCAGAAAATTTTGGAAATTGACACAGACTGAGATCAGTAGAGACATTCTCAATATGGCATACAGAGTTTTAGGGCACTTTAAAAGAGCTGGTTTTGAGGATACTAAACATACTAAATTTGTCTGTAGGACAACAGAAATACACATTACAGTTTCCCTTCAGACTATGTTTAAAAAGAAAATAAGAGGATAATGCTTATGCCATCCTACTTTACCATAGCATCCTGCTAAATATTTTATGTGCATTATTCAATGATATGAACATTTACTGAACATTTAATATGTGTCAAACTCTTCTAGCTGAAGCCCTCTATGTATATTAACTCATGAATCCTTACTAGGAATCCTGTTGAGTATTTGTTATTTGCACTCTGTAGATGAGGAAACGGAAACTGACAGAGCTCTTGGCCATTTTTCTAGCTTGCTTCTCCATACTACTCTATTTTCTTAGCCAGTATGTGAAATAGCCTGAAAAAAAAAAAGCATAATTATCATATGTATATATATACTGGAAGCGCAAAGATGAAATCACTTGTCTAAATCATATAGCTAGAAAGTAGTAGAGACAGAATTCAACCCAAGACTGAGTGAGGCCCAAGTATGTGTTTCACTGTCACAAGAAGTGTGCTTTTTCACGAAGACCAAGTCAATGCTTTTAGAGAGCTGGTCCTACCGGGTTGTATCTGGGAGGGCTCTGGGACCGGGGGCAGGGTGGCAGGGGCACTGCAGTCTGCCCAGAGCCGCCGCCCATACACATGGTTCCAATTGGCCTCCTCCCTCATGCTGCAGGGTCAGTGCTCAGAGTGAGTTGGGAATTTCAGGGTGGTTTGCTTCCCAGAGTGGACATGCGCCTTCAGAGGGGCTCTCTGAGGAAATCCCGCTGGGACTGCCACATAGCCCGCATATTTGTAATGCCTTCCCCTGCCTCGGGCTACAAGGGTGCTTTGTAGTTAGGACCTAGTTCATTTTAGTATCCCATCTGGTCTTTGGTGGAGCACATTGCAGAAAGTGAACTATAGATTAACCTCCAAGCCAGGAAATATTTTCATGGTTCCCATTTCCATAGGGTCACTGGGGTGTATGAGAATAGAATGCATGGCAGGAAGTAAAAATCCATACTCTCAGGAATATTCTTTTCTTTACTTCTAACTAGATCTGTTCATACCCAGCTACTTATAAGATAAGAAGTTGTAAACAGAGACCAATGCAGAAAGCATCCCACGGTCCCCATGGCAGTGCATTAAAAGGGGAAAGGCAGCATATTCCAGGCTTTGCATTTCAAGTCCAGCAGAAATAACACTTCAACAACTGCCTGTATATTGTACTATTTTTATATTATGCTGCTTCCTATCAATTTTCAGGATTACAATAATAAAATATAATAAAATACACATTAGAACTACTCTTCATATTGTTTTGTGACTACAAATGCAAATATGGTTCCTTCTCATTTACAATAGCTTCCAAATTCATGAACACCAGAAAGTTTGTGCTTCCAACTGTCTTTCTCAGCTCATGTGTTAAGTGCCTAAATTTTTCTACAAGGGAGAGATTAATGTAATTTCATCTACAAATTGAATCCAGAAAATGCAAATAAGTTAAGTCATATGAATCTGGCTTCTCTATGGTAGAAACCATGAGCCCACCATGGCCAGATTGAGAAATCTTTTAGAGCAGAAGTTATTGTCCTTGGGTCTGTAGACAGACTGTAGGGGGTCCCTAACCCCCTGACACCAATGCAGAATTTTGTGTCTCTTAATTGTGGGACAAAGAGGCTGTAGCATTGATGGGACTCTATAAAGGGCCTATGACCCACAAAAGGGAGGCTGAAAGATAATGGGAATTCCATTAGCAGTAATGGAATTGCTTCTCTTAGCCAGAATCAAACATGATGAAAACAACAATAAGAAATATACATATACGCACCTTCCTTTTTAAAACAATATTTCTTCATGGATAATATTGTTATTCTTTTTGCATGCAAGGCGGTATTATGAATCAACATGGAGGTGTCTCCTTCCTTTTGATGTCCTAAGGTTAACATAAAACTCTGTGAGTAAACATAACATTAGTATGTCACATGTGTAGAATGCTTCAGTTATTTCTCAACTGGAAAGAATCATATGCAATTACATTTTCAGAAAAAATATTTTGAATGACCAATACATTATTCATAAATAGCCACTGAAGGTCACAAAATGAAATAAAATTTTGTGAGTGATCTTCCATATTGGAAAAGAACATGCTGTTTGTTATCTTCAGAGATAAATACACACACACACACACACACACACACACACACACTCTCATACCAAGACGGAATAAAATATTAATTTGTAAGACATTCCCCTCTCCTCTCAGGAGCAGCAACCCTGCAGCTCATTGGCCAAGAATCCCTATTTTCTTTGAGATGGTCAGCTAGCATTTCCTTCCTTTAGTGCCCCCTCTTTTGCTTGAGACCACTGTCACCACTCTCCTGACACTCCGTTTTACCTCTCAGGACTAGCATCCACTGGTCTCTGAGACAGGGTGGCACTGATGTAAAGAAAGGGGAAGAGGCATTAAAGGAAAACCTTGTTCCTTTGCCTCAGATACATATCTCTCCCAACTATGGTTGCTTCCCAGAAGCAGTGTGTGGTGTAGTCAGTGAAAGCCTCAATCCCTGAGTCCCCTTACCAGCATCTCAGTCCTTTTCCTGCTCTCAAATGATATTTTTTTCCCTCTGGAAATATGGGTGAAGCTTGCTTAAGTGTTCATGTCAAAAGATCCTTAGTAAACAAGAATGCTGACACCCCCATGCCCCTCTGTAGCCCCAGGGCATTTGCACTTGTCTTTCCCTTGCCCCTTTATCTGTCTGTTACTTGCTTGGCTCCTCTCTCACTTTTTCCAGGTCTGATCACATGACCTCATGAGTGGGCCTTCTGGACCCATCACTCTATATCCCCCTTAACTGGCTTCATTTTTCTTCACAGCACTTTTATCATTACACTGCAATGAGCTACTTATATCTTTATTATTTTTCTCTTCCCACCAGAGTGAGGGCAAGGGATCTGCTTCATTTACTGCTCGATGCCTAGAGCAGTGCCTGACATGCAAAACACCCAATAAACATTTTAAATACAGTGAGTAAACAACACCTAACACTGCTTTGCAGTTTACAAAGTATTTTCATATTTATGGCTTTACTTAATCCACCACAAACCCTTCCTTGTTATCCTTATTTTACTAGTGAAAAACCTGAGGACTTATCTGCACTTTGCAACTTCAGATTCCTATTTTGGACTTTAACGCCTAAAAGATGTTTGTCCCTTATTCTCAGGTTTCTAAGCTAGACTGCTGCTTGTGATTCTTGGTTCTGAGTTTATTTCAGAAATTTTTCAGCTTGGCTGTCCAGTAGAAACATTATGGAAGCTTAAAAAAATTCCTTTTGTGAGGCTTAATGACCAATTAAATGAGAATGCAAGAGTAATATAATATATTCTATTAAACACCTACCTATGTGATTTAAAAAAATCAGTTTCCTTACATTCTCTGGATGTTTCAGTTAATTTGGTAAAATGGTTTGCTCAGAATTACCTTTCCTTGTGAGGTCACACCTTCTCCTTAATATGTTTAATATAGATTATTCCTGTGCCTTTGTACAGTCAAGAATGAGAACTATTGGGTCATTGAATGCACAGGCCCTTTTGTTCGGGAGCATCAAATTTACTCAAATAGTTAGAAGAAACATTTATTTTAGTGAAATAAATTCAGTTATGTCATGAATTCCCATTCATGAATCTGAAAGAACAATTCCTAGGTCTTCATAGAAATGTCTTGCTTGTGGTGGCTTCAGTTATAGTATGGATTCTTCTTGGCCAAAGAGAAAATTCCACAGAAAAGTAACAGTAAAGGAAGGTTTAGGAGGTAGAATAAAAATTAACATTATTCTGAGTAATAAGGCAAGGACAAGAGTCTTAGACTTTAATGCAAAAGAAGAAAAATGAGAACTGATTTAATGAGAAATGGGAGGCACTATGTAAATATTCATTTTGCAAGTAAATCATTCAGCAGACATGGACCAAGACTGCCCTAGATACTGAAGCTGAAAAGGTGAACTGGAGGAGCTTGCAGGCCAGTGGGAGGAACCATCACAGATACAATTACAGCTCTACCCCATGGTCAATGCCAGGAGAGAAGGAGGCACAACGTGGGGAGTTCAGAGTGCCAACCTGATAATTTTGTAAATTAAGGGGGAGGGGAGGGCTAAAAATGGGCAGAGATGATACTATATATTTATAGAGAGTATTTTATAGTTTCAAAGCACTGTTGTATGAACTATTTGTTTGATCTTCCTCAAACACTCTGAGATCGAACAGATCATCTCCAATAAATGAGAAAAAGTACAAAACTTGGTCAGGATCATGTTACTGAGTCCATGCCCTGTAATAAATTCAGTTATATAATGGATTTACACTCAAAATATCCATGATATAACTGGGCAGAGATGATACTCTGTATTTATAGAGTATTTATAGTTTCAAAGCACTGCTATATGAACTATTTGATCTTTCTCAAACACTTTGAGATCGAACAGATCATCTCCAATAAATGAGAAAGAATACGAGACTTGGTCAGAATCCTGTCACTGAGTCGATGCCCTGGTTTTCTGTTTCCCATGGCACCATCTTCCATTTATGCCCTTTAAGTATGATACCCCTGGTACTAATCAGAAAATGGTTGAGCCATAGTGTTGTCTATTTTACTTTTTAAAAAAAGATAAAATATTAAATTTCTTTGGGCATGAACACAATCTTCCATAACACCTGTCTGGTGCTTATGAAAACACTGCTGCTTGGCCAATAAATGGAGTGATTTTGCTAGAATTGAATGTTAATTAATAAAACCTCTACCTGCCCACATCTAATCTATCTAAAGAATAAAATGTGCCTTTCCTTTGAAATTTTTAAGGACTCCTTTTCATGGTTAGTGACTAAAGCTGTCTTATAGGTTTCCCTTAAAAATACGTTTTCTAACGTGCACTGTGGGTGCTATTGTAACAAATAAAATTAGAAAAAAGTGCTGGGTATGCTTTTTCCTGTAGATAAGTGCTAGGTTACTAGAACATATGACATCATATTTGGCTCTAACAGTTGGAAATGAAACAGTATGAAAGATGACAAGTTCTAGTAGCCACGTCATAACAGGGGATGAAATTTAAAACAAGACCGACAAAATAAAATTTGAGGAAACTGACTATTTTTTAAATTGTACATCTATCATGACAGTTTTGGGGTTAATCTCTGGAACCAGCACAAGGCTGAATGAGGTAATAGCTGCACATGTTGTGGATAAGATAACCAAAGGGGGGTGGGGAGGAAGCCCATTTCCAGGCGAATGTGCAACTAAGATTATGTGCCTGATGGCTGGAAACTGTTGTGTGGTTAGGATTATATAGGGTTCAAAAAAGAAAAAAAAAAAGAAAAAAAAAGAAAAAAGAGAGAGATGCTGATGGAGTGGTGAGCAGCCCCACAGGATCTGAAGCATTCTGAATGGGGGCATGAAAAGGAGTAGGCTGGAGCCCGCCAAGAGAAAGATCTGGGAAGTAAGAAAACGGGAGGTGAACTACAGAACTCCCTCGCAGAAATGACATGATAAGGGTGGGTAATTAAAGCTTCACTGGAAAGTGAAATCTGATGATAACACTGGCTTAATGCTGTTCCTGTGTACATTAGGGTCTAAGAGGAGACTGTGACACTGATTTCCACTCCTGACGACCCAGATGTCCTGACCCTCAGAGAGATGCTCCGAGGTCTTGTTTGGACCCACTTTGTTTTACTCTGGGGCTTTGGGGAAGGGGAGAGAAAGTGCTGTGAGGGATGTGTTGACTGAAATGCACCATTAATTTCATGTCTCTTCTGTAAAAAAGCACTTTCAAAGTGTGCCAAGATGTTTTTAGTGTTTCAACAACATGCTTTTGTGACAATAGAGAAATGAGGGTACATTTTCATGGTATCAATAAAAATATCGTGGTAATTTACAGGGCTGGCCTGAACTCTAAGCGGGGCTACAATGAAGCTCTTTCAGTGTGAACTGAGATAAAGGAACCTCTATTTTGTTCCTGAGCCACTGCGATCAGAACAAACATGATCTCTGACTGCCTCTATGATCTGAAGTTTCGGCTGCCAGGGGGCTCGAGTTTAATGAAGGGCCCCATTTTTGAAACTCTCTTTTCTAGCCTACATATCCCAGATTTATAAGCTTTGAGGTCTTAGAAGGAAAATAAAAAGGCATATTTATTTTTTTTCCTTAACTGGTGTAGGTTTCCAGATGGTATTAGAAGCTATTATTGGCTGAGAAGAAACACTTGTTTGTGTCCCAGTCTTGTACTTGGGACTGCAAATTTGGCAAATGGCTCACTCTGACTATCTAAGCAAATAAACAAAGCATTTTCAGTATTTGCTGACACTCATTATCCTTTCCTTCTCAAACTCTGCCAGATGCAAACACCAAGGGCCAGTTTCTCTAGTTTATGTTCTGTTCAGAATCTCTTAGGGAAGTACACTGGTGAGATTTCCATATCCGATTCTTTGTATTAATGTGTCTGTGGTCAGGTGATTCCATGGCTATTTACTGGTGAGTGAGGTTGTGTGTGGAAACAAGGTAGGGACTTGTAGATCTTACCCTCTCAGTGTCATGCCAGTGGGAACTTTCATGTCACTGTCACATTATTTAAGTTCCTACTGTTCCATGCACAGAAGGAGGCACTCTGCTATGCAAAGATGTTTAAGACCAAGTTTCTGACAGAAAGCATCCAAATACTATAGAGACATTGATGAGTACACATACCATCTTCTGAGTCTGTTGTTCTAAGACAAATAATGAAGGAGGCAATGAGACTTGATGGAAAGAAACAAAATGGGCTTTGAAGCATCAGAAATGATTATTAAAATGGGCTTTAACGTTCACATTTTGGCTCAGCTATTGTACTTCCTTAGCCAGAGCATAATCCTTTACCTCCCATAACCTTAATTTCCTCATCTGAGAAGTGGAGAAACTGACATTACTTCAGGGGGATGTTGTGAATACTAAATAGGCTAGTCCCTGACAACTGCCCAGCGCTATGCTTGATATAGAAAAGATACTCAGCAAACCCTGAGTTCCTTCCTCCAAATCAGCAACAAAGGACCCACAGCTGAGGGGATTAGGAAATGCTCTACCTTTGAATGGAGCATTGAAGCATTTGTAGCATTTCATACTAGCGATTTAGAGAGCACTGTACAGAAAGACAACATTCTTGCACAAAAAAGGCAACATTTTTGGAGAATAACATGCAATCAGTTTGACTAATAAGGGAGCTCTGCGTAGATTTGGGCTACAGATATAACCACAAGGGGCCTCCAAATGCAACATGAGGAATTATAAAATTCTGAGAGCAAAAAGTATCAGTGACATGGGTAAGGGACACTGTATAATTGGAGTCCCAAAGGAACATTTCTCTGGCAGCATATATCCACTGGATTACAGTGGGGAGAGGCAGAGGCCAGGAAATGGGTTAGGACCATTGGAGAGTAGTTCAGAAGAGAAAGAATGATGGTTTCATTGATGGGCAAAGGCATGCAGGTGTGAAATGAACAACAGGGACCTCGGATGGCTCCTTTAACTTCTGCCTACATAACACTCTCTTCTTCCCCTGATTGTCTTTGTATTTATTATATCACGCTGGACAAAATGTTGTTTACAGGCGTGCCTCCCCTACTGAGTTTTCTGAGAACTGTATTTTGTGTATTACTCATCTTGGTATTTCTAGGCTCTATCACAGAGTCGGAGAAGACAGTCAGCCCTTGAAAAGAATTTGTTCAGCCCAAGAATAAATGTCGACTACATGTGGAAGATAGACAGAAAATGGGATAGCAAGAGGAAAAAAAAAACAAGTAGAAGATAAGTATGAAAACGAGGGGAAGGAAGTCAAGAGAAAGATAAGAAGGTTGTTTTGGAACAGCTTGAGTTCATTCACTACCAGGGATGTGAAACTGTAGCCTTTAAAAATTAGATTAACACTTCCCTTCTTTTTTTCCTTTACCCTGAAGCCTTAACCCCATGCACTGTTTTTAATAAATAATACTTGATGAAGATGGTGATGATGTGTCCTCTTCATGTTAATCCAGGCAGCTCTCAGTCTGTGAATGGGTTAGATTCCAAATGTCTGCTGTCAGTCAGTTGTTTGGCTATGGGAATGTATTTTTCCTTTGAGACAGTGTAACAGTCAGTGGTTAAATTCTCCAACTACTTCACAAAAGGCTATTTAATCCACAAAGGGTTGGAATTATAGTGCTAATGTACTGTAGAGCAGTAATTCCTTATAGGCATATTATATGCTTCTTGATGGTTTGCAAAGTGCTTTTGCATTGCATACATTTACAAAATGGACCGTTTCTGCATGATATTTTTTCCATGGAAAAATGTGTTCCAAGTTTTAAACGAGAAGGCCAGTAACACATCCTCCACCCACGCTGACCTCTACGAAATGACTTGGCTTCCACACAGAGGCTCCCACACCACCCTTCCCAGAGGCACTGGCTCTGAGGGAGACCCAAAGACAGGGAAGTGGGGGTAAATGGGTGTCAGTACAGGAGAGCTCCGTGGTGAGGGGCACCATCCTGGTTTTGGAGTTCAAAGAGTTAGTCCCCACCTAGTCTCCATTAGCTGGTAACCTGGTGTGTGCTCCCCTTATGTGGAGTGGAGATCATGATGCCTACCTCATGGGGTTTTGTGATGTTTAAGGTGAGGCAATGTATGAAGGAACACACAGCACGGTGCCTGGTACATAGTGTATGCTCAAAAAATGTTCTCCTCATGCTCTTCCCACCCACCCACCTCCACGGAACTCTGAAATGGAGTGGGTAACGAGAAGGTCCTGCAGCAATCAGCTCTGCTCATCGGGCAGGGCAAGGGGTCAGGAGTTGGGGGAAGCTCTGGCGGGGGTGTGCCTGATGGGTAGGTTCCCAGACCAGGATTCCCCCAGACACCAGTGGCAGCCGTAGCGAAAGTTTCTGCATCAGTGTTGTGCACAGCTCTATCGGAAGGGGAGGCAGAGCCAGGTTGTGTATTATTGCTGTAACTGATATTCCCCCAATCTCAGTCACTTCATGCTGTAGACCGCTAGTACTTACGCTCACAGGACACCCTGCAGGGGGCTTTCCTCTGGGTGGTGTTTCTCTGATGCACGTTCTTTCCATCTCGTGGTTCTGCTGTCTTCACGTATCAACCTGGCAGCAGAGGGAATAAAAAGTGCCATCGTGGACCAGGCCCGTAAAAATTCCAGTACATATCCTACAACACACCATTCACATGTACAATAACACTGGCTAGCATCATGTGAGCCCATCGGCCGCAAAGGATTGCAAAGTGGAGTCTTGCTGCTTGCCAAGAAGCAAGAAAAACCAGCTTTGGTGGTCAGCTAGCCGTCTCTGCCATAGATGGGGGCAAGAATGGTAAATAGTTATTCAACGGTACAAATTGTTTTCAAGTAACTCTCAGTAAAAGCACACCTGACTGCAATTCAAGATAAATAAGTCAAGCTGAAAGAATACCAGAGAATTCACAGTAAGAGGATGAGTTGAGTACTTTGAAAGTAAACCTTGACATGTATGCAAGCTTTCCTTCTCTGGAAGAATGAAAGAGATAAAATAGATCAATATTAAATAGCTCTAATGTAGATTAAAGCATAAAGACAATGACTCTTAAAAATGTCTCCTTTTTTAAACAAAAATAAGTTGTTTAAAACAATGCCAAATTTAATAATGTTAATTAACTTCAGCTATTTTACTATAAGGGTGCTGTCTGCAGACACAAATAATCACTGTTCGTGTTCTTTTCTTTCTTTGAATTATGTAACAAGCTGACTCAATGTCTGAATATTCAAGTCACACCCATCACTGTGGTTGATTAGGAGCGTTATCTACATTCAAACCTCCTCTGACTGGATTGTTAAAGGTCCTAGAAAAGCCTAGGTTTTGGAGTCATCAAAAGGTTTCCAGGTGTTAGACATAAAACGATCCCTAAGATGCAGGATCACCCCACTAGAAGCTTACAGTCCAGTGACAGAGAGGAGTGTGAACAAGCTGCAGCAGTACAAAGGGCAGTCCTGGGTAATGTCGGGGGAAGGAGTGCTGAGAGGAAGGGTGGGGGAGAGGGACATTGAGGGGGGTGGTTAGGAACAGAGATGAGAATGGGCAGGAACAGCCAGAATAAAAAGGGCAAGCTAAAGGGCTGGACTGTTATTCTATAGCTGAAAAGGGGCTAATTTCACTCTGGTACACAAGCCCTGGTGAGTTCAGAGAAATATAATCTGTTGATTCAAGAATCATTTGTAAAAATGGCTTCCCAAAACATGTCCGTGTGGTCTTACTCCACTAAATTATATTAGCACAGGTGCATGTGTATGTTTTCTAGGGCATACAAACATTCTTCAGAGTATAGGCATGGAGGCCTCCATATATCAAAGGCAGTAAGTGACAGTTGCAAATTATGTTCCTTGTGTCCTTTGAGCCTAGACTTACAAAATATTTTTTTTTTCTAAAATAAAAGTTGCCCAAAACCAACTTAAAATACAATATAAATGCATCCCATTGTAAGTTTGGGTGTATTACACATTGCATTGATTTAGCTACTGATTTAGAAGCCAATAACTAAAGAACCTAAAGAACGGTCATTTTGCTTTTATTCCAAAAGAGTCAGGAATGGGCCATAGAAGAAAAATAAATACCTGCACATTATAACCCAAGACACCACAGTCACCCTGCAGCATGGGATTGTTTGGAGCGTTTCTCAATTTGTGTAGCTTCTGGCAAAGGAAAGTGATTCTTTCCTTTGTCTCCTCATTAGAGTCACCTGGGAGCTTTACAACATTCTGATGATCAGGTCACACCCCAGACCAATTAAATCAGAATCCCAGGAAATGGCACCCAGGCACCGGCATTTCTCAAAGCTCCCCAAGTGATTCCAAACAGCCCGGTTTCAGAAGCAATGGTCTTTTAGCTAGGATTACCTGTTTCAAGTTAATCAATTCATTTAAGTCATGTACTAGACACTCTTCTTGATACTGAGGGCTAAGACACAAGCCCTGCCTTCAAATGTGTCCTGCTCTAGGACAGAGACTAAGCCTAGGGGCAGGAGGATGGGGAGATGGAGAGGAGCGACAGCCTGGGTGTGGAACTTTGGCTCTGATGTGCATCCTTGAACATCATGGTAAATGTCTGCTGATAGTCATGTTTTGTAGCTGGAGAAACTGGAATATAAATCTAGACGGACTCAGTTCAGTAGACATTTTATATTAGATGGGGATTAGAAGCCAAAGAAACTGGCTTCCATTCTTGTATATAGTTGACCATTGTCTTTGCCTATCTACTCCAGATTCAGCTAAGGATTTAAAAACAAAACAATCAAGGGACCTTTTGTTAATAAAAATTCTTAAAAACAACAATATATTTCTGGGTAAAGTTTACACAATACTATTTCTTTAAAATATACTGAAAAAAAAAATGCTAACTTGGAAAGAAAATCATGTTTTTTTTAAATGTTCAGCACTAAAGAGCTCTTGCCAGGCAGTAGGACAAGATTTTTTATTTTATAAGCCCCTGGCAACATTCCCATAGGCTTATGGTCTGTAGTATGACAAAGATACTAAGATACATTTGCCCAGTATCTGATGAATGAGTGATAAACCATGCTGATTTTGATTTCTTTATTATACATTTACTTCCTGGGTTGGACTACGTTAGATCTTTCCCAAGCTAGGATCTGTAATTGTGCTTTCTGTTCTCTTCCTTAGATGAGTTGATGTCCTGGGAAAAGCATGGGCATTGAGCCCCAGTTCTGCTCAGGATCTCTGGGACTGTGTTTCCTTGAGTGTAAATGTTTGCTTGAAAAGCCAGAGTATTGACTCTAACAATTGTCAAAGAACCATATGCAGATTTTTATACTTATTAAGTAAATACTAATAACCTTATGAGTGGGGACATGTGCCACTCTTTGTTCTATACAGTACACTTGGAATTTTTATTTGATGTTATGTGTCGGTTCTCCCTAATGAGCTCTGCTCATGCCCCTTTCTCCATTACCAGGAGCATGAAAGGACAGATTTGTAGAGTTCCCATAGGACCCATGGGGGCAGGGGCAAGGGGAAGATAGAAATTTTTAGGATTAATGACCAAAAACTGAATTATAAAAGAACTAGAGGCCTGATGCACGAAGACTCGTGCAAAATAGGCCTTCCTTCCCCTGGCTGCCAGCACCAGCTTCCCTCTGGCACCCAGGACCCAGGCTTTTTCGCTTCACCAACCGGGGGCATGCTCTGAGCTGTGCCAGTCATGACTGCAAAAGCGTCCCAGACAAATTTGCATATTATCTCTCTCTCTCTCTCTCTCTTTCTCACAAAAACTTAACATGTTACACAACTTAAAACATAAGATAGTTTATAACTTATAGAACATGCTGAATATTTGATCTCTCAAATATTGTCATGACTAACATAAACTCAAAAGATCATCTTTATAATTCAATGTTTGACTAATGAGACCCACTTATCTTGATGGTGTATACATTAGTTGATAATTTTAAGGCCATTGTTTCTAGCTGCCGGGAATAACAGGTAAGCATCATTTATGTGTGAATTCTCTATGATTGGGCTCATATAATAAAAGACCTTTCAACTTAATGCTGGTGTTTTAAATTAAAACATCAAGTCAGTTCATACATCTGGCCTTACTTGGTGGTTTTCTAACTTGCCAATGCTATATCTTCAGTGTACTCACATTAATCCTAGTTCAAAATAATCACATCACTACGTAACAATTACTTTAAGATATATGTTTTTAAGGATGATACCTGCCCGCTTCAGTTTTTGTCGTCAGACCATGGGCAGAGGAGAGGATGGGGAGGAAAAGCATGCCAGATCTGCACTGTGGGCCATCAACTAACTCCCGGAGCCGTTTCATGAAAGTCTCCATTCTGCTGCCAAAGCGAAGATGGAGACGCATGTGGCCACACTGTCATACTCTGCTGCCAGCTGCAAACCTCATCACAGTTCCTGTGAAGTACATTTCCACAGATCAGGTTTCTGCCAGGGAAGACTTTAACAATCTCCTACTCTGCTTTCAACCAACAACAATTAGTATGAGCAAATGGTCCGGGCCACTGCCTGGGATTACATATGATTTCTCTTCAAAAAAGACAAACTTTTACTCAAACCAGACCCGCCTGCTGAACATTTGAGCTCCCTCCTCTTAGATATAATGAGACAGTTTCTATCTTTCATTTAAATAAAAAATCACTCTCACATTTGAAATCAAGTTGGCTGTCTTCCCTTTCTGGGTTAGCCATCTGGTAAGGGGACTTTGGGAGGACTTATGTTCAGGCCTGGAGTTTAGGAACAAAATCATTATGCTTTTGTCCTTTTGTGCCTCACTCTTTTAATGTGGTCAGACTTTGTTTTAATGTTTTCACAGCAGGGTTTTTTTTTTTTTTTTTTTTTTTTTTCCTTCTCTCTTTCAGATAACACATATGGCGAATAAGTTAAATTCCTAATATATTTTACAGCCAAAATTTGCTTTTTCAAGTTGTGAATCCAAAAAGCATATACCTGATTGAGGTCCAGTGTAAAACAATGGACATTCAGAGGGTTTACTCTCTTGATCTACGACATACCTGTGGTTCTTATTTTTAACACTGCTAGGTTATTTTTTAGGGTAAGCTATTTCTCAGGGTAAGATAAAGTCGGTTTCCTTCCCATGTGTTTCAAAGGTTTATGACCACAGCAAGTAGAGTGACTACACCTTAATATGTCCAGGGATTTTAGTGTGTGTGTGTGTGTGTGTGTGTGTGTGTGTGTGTGTTTCCCCCCAGTTAAGTTCTCCAAAAATACAAAAACAAAAACCAGGTTTTGATGGCTACTATCTATCCAGTCACTCTTGTGGCTTTCGTTGTGGATAAAAAGATTGATTATACATCAAGCAGTTAAGAGGCCTGTTCAGAAGAACCTCTTCAATAGTAATAATCCTTTCCATTACATTCCCTTGGGCTTCAGAAAATCAGAGATAATTTGAACTTAGAAGGTAGCTAAAAAAATCATTCCTGTATTACAGATGAGGAAAATAATTTGTGTGTGACTTGGCTCAGAGGATTAAGGTAATTTTAAAAAGCCCTTCAAGTTCAGACAGAGTGAAAAGGAGGCTAGAACCTAACTATATTTTTTACCCATTATAAAATTTTTTACTCATCTTCCCATGTAATACAGATGTATTGCATCTTTGAAAAAAATATTTTACTGATGTCAGAGAGGAAGGAAGAGGGAGGTAGAAATATCAATGATGAGAGAAAATTATTGATTGGCTGCCTCCTGGACACCCCTTACTGGGGATCAAGCCCATGACGTAGGCATGTGCCTGACTGGAATTGAACTGGGTTCTCCTGGTTGGTAGATGAGTCACATTGTTCAGGCCTGGATGATTTGCAGGAGAGCATGAATTTTCAAAAAATGCTCATTATGAAACTGCATCTCAATTAGGACATCCATGTTTGCTAAACTAACCTGATATTAATTTAGGCAAAGATGACCTTTTGTAAGTCATGAAACAATTAAATCTGTATACAAAAACATATTTATATTTATGCATAATACCCTAGAGTCACAGGGAATATTTTTCCTTTGCTTCTTTACCATTTCTAAAGAAAATACCCTAATGCATTTTAATATTTTTAGATTAGATTTCAAAGTCAATCAGTTTGATATTAATTTCCTCAAAAGCAAGGGAGGAAAATCAGAGGTGACACGGATGGCAAGGAAAGCCTATGAAATGCTTTGCATGTGTCGATTGGCTGGGCTGATCTAAGTTTCCCAGAACGCTCTTTCTTGTGTAGCATGGGCCACAAAGGAGATTCTGAGAAGATCTGGAATAGGAAGGGAAGCAGCAGTTATTTTGCAGAGCACAGAGGCTCACTGATCTGCTAACTCACCTTGACAAAACTCAGCAGCCAGCCTGTCCTACAACTGCTCCATCTCTCTCTGGGTCCCTCTTCACCTTCTTTCACTCCTGGGGGTGAGGATAGTGGGTGTGGTGTTCAGCCTTGTGACTAAGGAATCTTGTTTTTGGAAGACACTTACATTCGTTTTCACTGCTGCTGTAATGAATTACCACAAACATAGTAGCTTCAAATAAATTCTTATTTTACAGTTTTGCAGGTTAGATGTCTGACATGCAGCTCGCTGGAATAAAGGTCTTTTATTTAATCCATGTTTGTTCTAACTTTGCAAAAGTGAATCCCTTGATAGCAGCATTATTTTCCTATTTCAAAGCTGGAAAACGGTAAATTGTGGGAAAATTATGTAAATGTTTTCCAATGATTTTCTTCTTTAAGAATCCAGGCTGTGATATAAAAAAATATAAGCGATAGTATGAGAGTAAACACCTTGGATTCAAATCATTTATAATAATCATAGGCAAATTATATATTCTATTAAATATCAGTTAGAGATAACCATGGGAAATAAATTTTAATAAACTGGGGTCTTGGAGAAATTAACCGACGTTTTTTGATTAAGCATTACATTCTTCATAAGGAAGGTGGAATTTAAGATTCTTTCGTAATGATTTATGAAAAAAAATTATTTTGGGCAGGAGGCTATTTTTCTGTAGTATATTGCAAATCCACTAGAAACATCTAGATTTATTCCTGCCCCATTTTCTATCCTCCCATCTAAATGCATGTGGAATATAGTCATGGTACTACATGTGCAATCAAACCATATAGTTTTAAAATATAGTAGGATCGCCCTGGCCAGTGGCTCAGTTGGTTGGAGCATCATCCTGTTCACCAAAAGGTTGTAGGTTTGATTCCTGAGACAACTGGTTGATGTTTCTCTCTCATATTGATGTTTCTCTCTTTTTCCCTTCCATCCTCTCTAAAAAGGAAAGGAAAAGAAAATATAATAGGATAGGGATAGTCACAGAATTCCCACATATAATTGGCATAGACAATTCTTCCTCATGTGAATCTTAAAGAGAAACATTCATACTTACTCAGACTGCCTGGAAATTTGAAGGTCCAGAAAAAAAATATGAAATTTGGTGTATGCCCACCCATTCACACATTGGAAAGAACATGTCCAACTTACTTCCTTGTCTAACTTCATTAAAACCTTCTGCATTTGTTAACCAGCTGGCGTGCTGATGCGGTTCCCAGAAGAACATTGCTCTCTCCAAGAGCACTTATTGAATCACCCACATCCTGGCCTATGGCCCATTGGCACACTTGTTCCCCTTTGTGAATCAGGACTAGAGTGTAAAGTCAATCTGCTACACACACACAATGGCACATTCTTGGAGCATGGCTGTCTAGACTATTTCCTTCACACAGTGGCTCAAGGTCTTTTATGGAACAATTACTGGAATGTTAAACTATGGGCAGTGGCTTCTTCAACAGAATCCTTACCCAATTTTGAGAGTGAATCCTTACCCAATTTTAAGTGGTCTTCTTCCACAGATTAGTATGGCCATTAATGTGTCTATTCACATTAACTTTAAAGTGAATTTTCTACTGGCTAAAGCTCTTTACCTCTCACCTGTTCTCTCTTCTAGAAACGAAGAGGATTTATGTAGGCTTTACTTTAATTTTTTGGTATCTTTTTGGTTGGTTTTCAGACTGAAATAGTTGTTTTTTGTTTTGTTTTTTGAGGGGGGGAATAGAGTATTCAAAACCAGCCCCATATTCCTAGGTACTCTAGCTAGCATCTGTGAGTTTTGAACTAGTTTGAGAAAGTCTAAGTATTTGAAAAAACAATTAATGTCTGAATTCTTGAAACCATGTTTAAGCTCCATACTTATTATAATAGCCAAGCAAATTCATTTCCACGTTCTTCATTTTCCCTATCTCAAAAAAATAGAAGGTACCCAAACAGTAATAACAACAAAATATGTGTTAAATGTAAGGATAGAAATAGGGAAATCAGAACTGAGCAGAGGGAAAATAAACTATGCATATGTTCAATACTATGTAAAGTTGTAAGCTAATACATATTTCTTTGAGCTCAAAATGACAGCTCACTTTATGTTTGGTTTAGAAAAGCCTACTCCTTGTATTACATTTTCTTTTTTTGCTTTGTTTCCTAACCCAGCTGCAATATATCCTTGTATATGTTTTAAGATAGGCACTATGTCTGATTGTCTCAACATCAGTCATTGAATCCTCTTCCAATTAGTTTATAAGATACCTTTATTAAATTCTAAATTCTCCCAAATACCTGGATCTCTTTTTGGTGCATTGGCTATGCCAGTATCATAATGTTTTAGTTACTGTAGCTTTCTATTGTGTTCTGACATTTGACATATCAAATAAAAATATTATGTTTACTCTTTTAGAGATGAAATTTAGAATCAACTTGTCACATTTATTAAGGAGTCCCATTTAGATTTTGGTTAAGATTATGCTGAATTTGTAGGTGTATCTGGAACAGTTGGTGATTTCATACTATTGAGTCGCCCCATGCAAGAACATAGTTTACTTAGGTATTCCTTTGTGTCCTGTTCTTGCTCAGTTGGTACATAACCTGATTTGATTACAGTTAGAGAAGAAAAAAAACACCTCCATGATGCTTTAATTCAGCCAAACTACAAGTTTCTCTTGTGATTGTTTTACTAAAAGAGATCAAATTATTAAATGTTCCAGAGGTGCATGAATTTGTGCATGGGTGGGGTCCCTAGGCCTGGCCGGTGATCAAGGCCTATTGGGTGGCTAGTCTGCCAAGGTGAGGAGGAGGTTGGCCTTCCAGCTGGTGTGTGTGGGGGAGGGGCTGCAGGAGGTTGGCTGTGGGAGCACACTGACTCTTGCATTGAGCATTTGCCCCTCATGGTTAGTGTGTGTTAGGGGTGTCGAACTCAATCAGAGAAGGGGCCAAAATCTAAAATCCAGCCTAAATCGCGGGCCGAATGGTTTACTGAACAGTCATAAACTGTCATTGTGATGGAAACGCAGCGGAGTGCAGTGATGACAGCACGGTGTGGGCCACATTGCAAGGCCTGGCGGGACGGATTTGGCCCGCGGGCCTTGTGTTTGACACATGTGGTGTGTGTCAATGACTGGTTGACCAGTCATTCTGGTCATTAGGTCATAATGGTCACTTAGGCTTATATATATACTAGAGGTCCAGTGCACAAATTTGTGCATCAGTGGGGTCCCTCAGTCTAGCCTTTGGGATCAGGCTGAAACCGGCTCTCCAACATCCCTCGAGGGGTCCTGGATTGCGAGAGGGCACAGGCTAAGCTGAGAGACCCTCATGAGTGCATGATCAGAGTCAGCGAGGAACTGATGTGGGGCTCAGGACATATACAGCCCATCTTGCCCAGTTGCAATTAGGCCGGACCCCAGCAGCAAGCTAACCTACCAGTGGTAGTCAGTGCTTATCGTAGTGACTGGTTGAATGGTCAAATGAATGGTCGGATACTTAGTATATTAGGCTTTTGTTATATAGATACATATACATATACATACACACACACACACATATGCTGTAAAAAAATAAAAAAAAATACTTGCTTTGGCCACTTACACATACTAGTATGTCAGTCCTCTTATATCACAAAATATAACTTAATAAGTATTTGTTATTAGATAGGAAGTGCTGAATATTATTATTTTCAGGCTTGTCAGCTTCCAGCTCCAGTTTTACAACACCTCTCCTTGTGGCCAGTAGGGGGTGCTCCTGCAGCAACCTACCCTCTTTCAACACCACTAAATCCTACCAAATTTCAAACCTTAGGAAATATTGGTTTATAAATTATCAACTGCAGTTTTCACACATTCTAACAGACTCACATCTGTGGGCATTTTATGTAGAAGACAAGTAATGGGAGAAGGTGAGATCTTCAAAGTGTCTTGTAATCGAAGAAGGCCTGTATTATATAAGCACAGAAGGCAGAAAGGGATTATAATAACTTGTGTTTGGGTGAAAGAGGGGAGCCTCAGCTTTTAGGAGCTGTTCTTTTGAGCTCTGATGCCAGCACACTGCTTTGTGAGCTGTGCGTTTCCTGATCTTAGTTCCTTTAAGGGCAATGTTTTTAAAGATATATATTTTATTGATTTTTTACAGGGAGGAAGGGAGAGGGATAGAGAGTTAGAAACATCGATGAGAGCCAAACATCGATCAGCTGCCTCCTGCACACTCCCTACAGGGTAGGTGTCCACAACCAAGGTACATGCCCTTGACCAGAATCAAACCTGGGACCCTTGAGTCCAAAGGCTGACCCTCTATCCACTGAGCCAAACCCGTTAGGGCAAGGGCAACATTTTTAAAGTGGTGCTTTAAACAGGGGAGATGGACTCAGGAGAGCAATGAGTTGGGGGCTGTGAAAGGAACTGGGTCTGTTTGTAAACAAGACTGTGGGAAAAATTTTTATTCTATTTACTGGTTTGGAACCATTCACTTCATTGTTGATGATGGTGATGTTCAAAGATGTGTGACCCTCTCCCTCTCCCCTAGAGTCTGAACTCAATCCTTCTTTCTTGTGCTTCCACACCAGCCAGGGTTTGTTTCTAATTTGCAAATGTAAATTTTGTGATATTCGCCTGTGTATTTGTTTATATCCTCTTTTAGGTTAAGCAACATGAAGGCAGGATCATGCTGCATTTGTCTAGCATAGGGTTTGGTATACTGCAGGCAGCCAGGAATTATTTGCTCAATGTATGACAGAAGAGAAGGAAGGCAAGTAGGAAAAAAAAAAAAGGAGGAAAAAAGAAAAAGGTGTGTCACAGAGTGGTAGGTTGATACTACAAAGTAAATTTTAAACTGATCAAGAATCTGCCTTCTCCCTTCCCCCCTCTCTCTCTTAATAAAGCAACAAACATTTATTATTTGAGGAGATTATTTCAGGTGTTTGCATTCATAGTTCCTTAGGCTACTTATCCTAGCAATACTACTAACTTTCCTTATCTTCAAACAATTGCACAATGAGTGTATTTTGAGAGTCATTGTTTTTTTGGATAGTTCATTATCCAATAATCTAATTTATATGAATTGCTTTTAGAAAACTTAGGGTTAAACTGGATGATATAAATGCTAACTTGACTAGAACAACATTTGAGAGTGTTCACACAGCCCCACTGTGCTTAGAAACAGTCCTAAGAGCTCTTGGTTCTGGGTTTATGTGCAGATCATTAGTACTGGCTCCTCTTGCCTATAATGTGGCAATAGATAACTGATGCCCACTGGCATCCAGATCGTAGAATGTGGTGCCTGTAGGAAGCTTAGAGACAGATCTTAGCCCTGTCATTTTACTGAAAAGAAGACAAAGCCCAAAGTGGAAAAGTGCCCAGAATAAAACTTGGCTATGTAGATATAAAATGGAATACCTTTACTCTTTTCTTCTTTACCAGTTCTTGAATAAGAAGTAGAATTTGGAGAATTAGTTTCACACAATAATTTCTCATTCATGCAAGTCCAATACATATGTTTCTGGACAAATATCCTCAAACTATAGAGTTGTAGGATGTTGCCACCTTCATACATGGCATCTAGGGTTGCAGCTGAATGGGAAAGAGGTAGGGAAATCACATTGCATATTTAACTATCTTGGCCTTCTGATCACATTCTATCAGCTAGAACCTACTTATGATCCTATATATGAAAATGTTTCTACTATCTGGTTGGGCAGCAGAAACACATTATGAAAGGGAAAAATTAAACTTTAGTTAAATATCCTGGATATATGCCTATAGACTTCTTCTTGCACAGCCATTGCCATGCTCTTCATTGGCAAGGGGAATAGGAAAACCAGGATTGGCTTAAACTAATGCAGATTTATCTTTTTGGTGCTTATAGGATCATCTTCCCTGAGTAATGAATATCTGGATAAAGTTGGGGTTCCATGGAAGAAGGGGGAGGCCAACAAATAGGGTATTCTATAGGGTAGTTATCATGACTAATGATAGGGTAGTTATCATGACTAATGTCTTTTTCAAAATACTTACACTCAGCTGAACATGAGCAGATAATGCATGTCACTTTAACTGCTCCTACAAGGCAAGCTGATATGGAGAAAATTAGAGAGAGAGAGAAATCCAGTGATCCTTAGATGACCATGAAATAATTTTGTCTAGTTACCACAAGGTCCATGCTCTGCCTTTAAATACAGTTTCAACAGGGTATTTAGGCTGAGTAGTTTTTCTAACAAAGCTAATGGACTTCGTTTGACTCAGTTGTGATGTTTTGCCTAGATTACCTCAAATGTATTTATAAGATGTCTGGTCAGACTTAAGACATGGCATATAATCAAATTCACTGGTCCAAACAAGAATTTAAATAGCCTTTGATTTAATTAGCACTATTCCAAACTCCCCCCCCCCCCAAAAAAAAAAATTTGGAGTTTATATCCAACTTAAAAAAAAAAAAGAAAGAAAAAAGGGCAAGAGTAACACATGAAACAAGCTGTTTAAATCATATATTAAGAACAGAAAAGATCAGATACTCTCAAAGGAGAGGGAGAACACTATACCAAGACATTTAATCACTGAAGCTATGTATATTAGGGATCAGAACTCAAGCATGTGAAACATGGGGTCAATGGGACATTTACTATAGGCCCTCAATCCTGAGTATTTCATCCCTCTATTTCATTCCTCTTTACCTTTATCTTGTAGATGTACAAATAGTCCTTGTTAGATATCAAAAGGAAAAGAAATGCAATTCAAAGTATCCCATTAATAGAACAATGCAGGATGGGTATTTTTTCTTAGGTGTCCTCCTTCCCAGCTATTCATTTCTTGGTTCAATAATGAAAATCCACCCAATGATTGAATCACATGATGAAATGGGTATATGTAATGGAAACTCAGTGAAATCTAATTTGTGATAATAACAAATAGCTCAGCTAATGTGTTTATGGTCGTCAGTATTCAGAAAAGAGCATATTCCAGAAGTCTGCTTCACAAGGAATGCTAATGTTCACCAGTCAGCTGTTCTGTGAGAGAGCCTTCCCAGTCTCTGTACATGGGATTTCTACTGAAGATTTCTGTTTTCTTTTTAAAATGAAGGAAAAGAACATCTTGTGTTTTCTTGTTTTTATTTTACCCCTAACCTATCTAATGTAACCTGTTAATTCATTGTGTTTGTCTCTGGCTCTCAATTATTATTTTTCTGACTTCACCTTGTCTCGCCTTGTTCCCACCCTTTTCTTAATACTTGGCTTTAAAAAAAACAACCTAGGGATTTAAGAATAATAACCACAAAGCCAGTAATAACCAAAGAACCATATCCCTTCTTTTAGACAACAAATAAATCATCCCTGTCAGGTCTCTATCCTAAGGACTTCCTCAGAGGTAGAGTCTACAATTCCCTCAGAATTTAAGTGTCATAAACTCAAAGATTGTCTTTTCTTTGTCATGCAAAAAGAAACCCTCATCCAAAGTGTAAAATGGACGACCAGCTTTTGTTATTATCTCTGGAAACAGGATTATGATTTCAAGAAACACTATATACCTCTCTGTTTTACTCATCTGAGCTATGTGCAAATCAAAGAATTCTGGTCTTTAAAAAAATTTCATACATTAATTAAGTATATTTTTCCATAGAATCATTCCATGTCATATTAGTAGGCTTCCACTGAAAATGTGGTTGGTGTGGGATAGAGTACTCATTGTTTAAAAAATTAATTAAAAAATACATTAATTTATATACTATAGAACATATTAAACATTCACTTTTGGGTGCCTATATATGAACATAAATCACAAAACTAAATCATAAATTATAAATCTAGATATCTTGTCAGGCAGGCAAAACCTGTATAGTTCATGGTCCCCAAATATAGAGAAATTTGAATGTTAAATATTAAATAGGTAAATATAACATATAGGTCACTTATTTCTAAAGTGTAGCCCTATTCTAAACTTAATGGCAACAGCAAACAAACTGATTTTGAGCCAATAAATGGCATATACAATTATGAAGCAATAAGAAAATAAAGGTGGCTGCATAAACTAATGCACTATACTTTACATACATGTCAAAAGAGCATACACTATACATCAGTCTTTTCCAACTTCTAAACACACAAAATGACATTCTTGTGACTGCTGGTTGGATTAGATGATCTCTGAGGTCTCCTTTGACTCTTATTTTTTCAGGCTTTAAGTCTTAATTTTAAATAAATTATAACTTGTGGTTAAACTGTGATGTAACTTCCCTTGGGTTCCCAGGTGGCTACTGGATCTTTGGTGCATGTTTAATGAATAAGTTAACTTAGATCTTTTTTATCAGCCTCCATAAGAGAAAGGAGGTTAATTACAGCCTTTGTCAACAGACCTACTAAATTTACAGGTTTTAATTTGATGTGTGCTACTATGCTTTTTAAATAACTCTGTGTGATCATACAGCCATTATATTTGCTTATATGAGTGACAATAAGTAGTCATAGATACAAATATAAATTCTTATAGCTATTGATTTTTAATGTGATCCAGTTCTTGAGATATGATGTATTTTACTATAGCAAAAATTATATACTTCAAAAATAGGTTATCTTTTTGGACATAAGAAATAAAAATGTAAATATAATGCAGAGTCAGTATAAAGTTTTACTTTTAGAATGGTTACTTTTATTTTATATCTGAAATACTTTCCATGACTAATCAAGGGCTTCCCAGTCTCTTGTAAGCCAAGATAACCTGTCTGCAGAAAATCTGATTCTGACTGAATTCATAAAAAAGAAGTTTCTGAGGCAAACCTGAGCAGAGGGTAGGATAGGGGACGGGGGTGGTGGTGGTGGTGGATTATAATAGGTCCTGTACTAAACTCTTTGGTGACATTTATACAAAACGAATGAAATGCAAACTAGTGTCTATATTCATAAAATTTTTAATTAGTTCTACAAATCAGATAATATATTCATGTATTATCAATATTTTGTTCTGAAGATTGTTCTTTTACTGGCAAACTTCCTACTCAAAGAAAATCTGAGAGTCCCTAAAGGAAAGGGCCACTCACATTGCTCTTAAAGAAAAAGTACCTCTAAGGCCAGTATCCTTTTATTTAACTAATTTTAAAAAATAGAAAAAATAGAAAAACAAAATATTTCAAAAAGGAGAAACACGTTTTTAGGTTTGCTACCTACAATCTCAACTGAAGATGTAGTCAATAAACATTAAATTCTTTTCTACTTTACCCTAATATTTTATTTACAGAGATACTTATTAACTGATGTAGTCTGTCCTACGATATTGGATCCAGGTTGCTACAGGCAATACTTAAATGTAGCTGGGCTTAACTGGAAAAAAGAAGAGGTCATTATACCTGCCTGTGCTAATAAACATTACTTGTTTAGATATGACCAGGTCTTTAATATTAACGTTGGTTTTTGATGCCTGTCTGCTTTTCTGGAGTATCAGTTTTTCAGGCTGCTTTTCTTTGCTCTTCTATAAAAGCCTGTAAAGGGGTTTAGTGTAGAAAATTATTTATTTCAGAAGAAATCTAAAACCTGAAACATTTGTTTTCTTAAATTAGAGCTACAGAACATCTCATAGACTTAATACCCGAGGGAAAGAGTGTCCAGGTCAGCCAATTACATGTTTTCCTATCCTGATAACATGCAGACAGTGTGGTATCAAGACTCTCAAAGTGAAAATCAACTTAGAAAAACATTTTTAGGCAGAAAACAAAGTTTAGAATATTATTTGATTTTGAATAATACTTTCAAATATACAAGTTGCCGCTTATTCATGGTTATGATGTACACAGAAAAATATAATACCAACTTATTATGAGACATTTGTCTACATCTTTACTTCAGTATATGAAACACCTATTATTCATTCACATGCATGAAGATCTTCAATAAAATATTAAAATGAAATCATATGCAGATGATAACCTATTTGAGCCTTCTAATTTATAAGCTGTTTATTTATCGCTTCTGAGTTGTGGCATACTGCCTCATGAACAGGGGAGGGAAGGTAACCTTTTGAGAAGATGTATCAAAAATGACAAGCTGTGGCCCTGGCCAGTGTGGTTCAGTTGGTTGGAACATTGTTCTGTACACTGAAAGGTTGCAGGTTTGATTCCTGTTCAGGGCACATATCTAGGTTGTGGACTCAATCCCCAGTTGGAGTATGTATGGCAGGTAACCAATCGATGTGCCTCTCTCTCTTTCTCCCTCTTTTCCTCTTTCTCTAAAATCAATGAATGTGTTCTCGGGTGAGGATTAACATTTTTTTTTTTTTTAAATGACAAGCTGTGGACTAGTTTGGAGCGCAGTGGCCCAGATGAGTGGGAATGTTCTGTTGTGGGCCTGCAGAATGTCTTGAACTGTTTTTCAATGTTTTGGGTTTGGCAAACCCAAAGTGTGTTTTGCTAAGCACTTTTCTCTTCATTTTAAGCCCATGTGTATTATAAAGGAAATTTAATCCTTATGTTTTTGATTCCTTTACACTTAACTCATCAAAATATTGTTTTGTAAGAGCTATTTGATGTCCAAGAAGTCTTTGGGTATTTTTATAACTTTTAAAAGTTTTGTCTCTCCTTAGAAACAGGAAGTTTTGTTTTTTTTTCTGAAGGAAAATGGACTAAGAAAACCTAGAGGCTAAAGTCAGAAGACTACAAACCTAGGCTAAATGTTAATAATAATATAAAGACATTATATCATACTTACTGTATACTTGGTTTGTTCTAAGCATTTTTAATGTTTCAACTTATTTAATTCTTGCAATTATCATATAAGGTGGGTGCTGTTACTATCTCCATTTAAAAATATATGTGTGTTTTTTTTTAATCGAATTCAGAGAGGAAGGGAGAGGAAGAGAGTGATAGAAACATCATTGATGAGAGAGAACCATCAACCAACAGCCTCTTACATGTCTCCTTACTGGGGTTTGAGCCTAAAACCTGGGCATATGCCCTGATCAGGAATCAAACCATGACTTCCTGGTTCATAGGTCAATGCTTAACCACTGAGCAACACTGGCTGGGTGTTACTATCTTCATTTTAAAAGATAAGTCAAGTCACCTTCCCAAAGGTCATATATCATTTAAGAGTGGAGGGAATTTGAAACCAGAGAGTCTGGGTCCCTGTGTCTAAACTTTTAACCACTATATTATACTGCCTATTTCCCATATCCCGTAACTTAAGAACTTTGGCCCTACCTTAAAGTTCATTATATACCAATACTGGGAATAGATACTGGGAAAATTATATTCTTGCTCCAAAGAGAGTTTGCTCTGTAATGGGAACAAATAGAATATAAAACAAGCAAGTACACAAACGAAATAAAAACCAATGAACTCTAAATTAAATACGCACGTTTCTTCAGTATCATTTATCAATTCAGCATGCTATTTATAGCATCACTAATATCAGGCTCTCTCTGTCATTACAGAGACAGCAGTCACAGAAGTTGTATCGTAATGGAGAGAGAATATTGTATTCCTCCCCTTAGAGCAGACCACTGGGGGAAACAAGAAAAATGCCTGGACTGCTTCAAATATTTTTTCCAATAATGTTGAAGGTTAGGAGGCAGCCAGAGTGACTGCTAGCAACCTCCAACCAGCCTGTGTTCTTGGGAGAATGTATTTCCTATGGAAGCTGGGGAGCCTTTCTAGTATCCAGCCCTGCCTGCTCTTCAGGTACCACTGGATATTGTCTTCCAAGCACAGCTCTTCCTTTCCTCAGTGGCATAAAGAAGCTAGTGTTCCTGTTTATGTAAAATAGTTTTAATTTGTAGGATAAAGAATAAAATACCTGGAAGACCTTTAGGGAATTTCACACTTGTTCATTTAAATTGGTATGTTTTGGTGCATCTGAAAGATAAACAAATGCTTACTGCAAAAAGTTAAGGAAGTTTAACAGTTAATTCATTATGTTTATGTTTATTTGAAAACTTTACAGGTGTTTTTTTTATTATAAAAGTAATATAAGCATATTAAAAAGTATTTGAAAATTCTAATCTACCCACAAATACAGGTATAGCTGATACTTCTAGTGACTATTAATATGCAGTTACTTATTTTTAAGTGGCTATACGTGTCTTGCTTTTAATTACATGTTTACTTTTACAATAACTTTTTTTTCTCATTGAAAGAAAAATACCATTTTATTTTTTAAAATCAGTAGAATTTGGAAGCTTAAATTTGGGTTTTCTTTAAGTTTGAAGAAGTTTACATTGCTTAAAGAGAAAGCCATTTAAGACACTGAACAATCAGAATTATCATGACTGCTCCAAAAGAGAGAACTCACCCAGGAAAGTGTAGAATGGAAGCCATGGGAAGAGATGTGTGAGCAAAAGTTACTCAAAGTGGTACCTTTTTCTCATGAGTGTGTCATGGATTCCAAATAAAAAAATAAAAAGTATCTTTTAAATGAATTTGAGTAATGTAGAAAGAATGGGTGCTGCCAGCTATATAAGACATATAAAGTGGTTAGAAAAAATAAAATTTAGTCAGGCTTATTAGAAATTTAAATCTTCTTTCCCAGCCCTCAAAAGAATTCTGGAATTGGGATTAACTGTACTTTGTGAAAATTACTTTTCTCATCAATTTTGTTTGTAAGAAAAAACACCTTTAAAAAGCTTAACCCTTTAAAAACTTCTTACTATAAATCAAGCTTTAAAATAAAATATGGTTAAATGCAAGCTGAAAGTGTTAAAAACAGTGAATTACCTCAAAGAAAAAAGAAAGCATAATAGTACTTTAATTTAAGTTGAAAAGTAATATAGAAACACTAGAGGCCCGGTGCACAAAATTAATGCATGTTGGGGGAGGGGGGCGGAGGTGTGTCCCTAAGCCCAGCCTGAACTCTCTCCAATCTGGGACCTCTCTAGGGCAGTTGATATCCCTCTCACAATCCAGGACTGCTGGCTCCCAACTTCTTGCCTGCCTGCTTGCCTGCCTGCTTCACTGCCCCTAACCACTCCCCTGCCAGCCTGATCAACACCTAACTGCTCCCCTGCCAGCCTGGTCACCCCTAACTGCCCTCTCCTGCAGGCCTGATCACCCACTACTGTCCTCCCTTGCAGGCCTGGTCCCTCCTAACTGCCCTCCCCTGCTGTCCATCTTGTGGAGGCCATCTTGTGTCCACAGAGGGGTAGCCATCTTTGACCACATGGGGGTAGCCATTTTGTATGTTGGAGTGATGGTCAATTCACATATTACTTTTTTATTATATATGATACTAAGTAAAAAAAATCAACCCATTGAAAAAAGACATGTTTTTAATTTTTTCATTAAATACCTTTAAGCAGTCAGAATACTCTTGTTTCAAATGATTTTCTAGGACCTGTCAATAAGCCCTTCTTAGCTGTGAGAATTGTATTCAAGTGTCAAGGGAATTAAGGACAATGAACTTTCTTTGAAGAAAAAAAGGAAATCCATGAGCCATTCATGTTGACATGTTTCAGCCTTTGAATGATATTAAAATAATTACTTTGTGGCAGGTTTATTTGCAGTTTTGTTTTATAACAGTTTTCCTTTAAGATACTTTATTGTCTTTTATCATGTTTTCCAGAACTATACTCATCTCTCCCAACTTGTCCTCAAATTGTTGGAAGCAAAGAAAATTGCTCTTGGGGTATCAAATGGAAATATGGAGTCTACACAGAGATTAAGGCAGAATCTTAATCTTAGTTTAGCTTTCCAGTTGTAAGAGGTTCTGTCATTCTTGGCATTTTTTTCCTTCTACACAAACTGGAATAATAAATTCTTGTGATTTTCAAGCATATCTTTATTGAGCTTTATTCTTTTCCTGTACTTTCCCTGGAAAAAAGAAACAAACAAACAAACAAACAAAAAGAAAACCAACCAAATCAATTGACTTCCAGCGTGGCTGTCAAACATAAATGATGCGCTTATAACACGAATTTCTCCCTATCCTTTCAACAATGTTGTTTCCTCACCTTAAAAAAATCACTTGAAAACTTCAGACTCTGCCTATTAATATATATAAATACCAGTTCTAATGGGCTAAAATTGATAACAAGGACACTATTGCTACGCTGGCCCAGAGTTGGCTCTCTGAAATCTGTAGTGGGACTTCAAGACATTTAATTTGTGAAAACAAGGATCTGACTCTATAGCCAATTTATTTAGCGTGCTTTCAAACTCCAGGTCCTAGGTCCCTGCTAGAGTGGGTAAGGACAATTGTGGAAAGAGGCCCTCTGTGCTGTGTCATGTTTCCTTCTTATTGTGATCCTGACGCCTCTCTGCTTAGGAAAAGAAAAGCCAAAGAGAACTGGTAGGTATATAAGGCGTTATTCCTATAACTTCCTTTCTATTTAGGCCCAGGAGCATTGCCACACATCATAAGTCTGCTTGCCTCAGAAATTTGACTATCTGTAACACACAAACACCAAGTGTGCCAGTACAATGACAGATGTGAAGGACTTCAACATAAAAATCAATGCAAATGAGCTCTCTCCCTCACCAAAGTGAGAGACCAAGCTTAAAAATGGGAGGCAGTCATGTGGAGGAGCAAGAGTGGGACTAGATACATAAGAAGAAAAAGGACATACTAGAGGTGACAAGCCCAGATAGGGAAATGGGGAAGCTTTTTGTATTTGAGTTTTGGTTCACTGTATCACAAGGTAGCTCTTACCTTCTCTAAGCCATTTCTCCTCTCTGGAGAGGATTGCAATCACATTTTCTATAAGTCTTTCACTTCTGTAGAAACAGAACATAAAGTGTCTTGGCATGGAAATCAGATGGGAGTGACCAAGGCACCCGAAGTCTTAGTCTATGAGAAAATCATCTCGCAGTGATGATGAAATAAACTGATGACAGGGCCCTTAACTATTACTTCTTTACCTATAGTTGTTACTTTGGCCTGGGTCTGAAACAGGCCTTTGATTCCTGCCTCATGCAAGTTGTAACTGGCTCAGTAGTAGAGGAAGAAAAGGATGAGAATGAAGCCAGGAAGAGCAGACAGAGAGTGTGGGTCATGGCATTTTCTCAGTGCTTTTAGTAAACAAGTGTGTGGACCACAGACATGGCTTCTTGCCTGGGCAGAGGGTGTAGTCCACCGCTGTCAGCATTCCAGGCTGGAGGAGGGAGCTAACTAAAGACAGAAGATGACACAGACAGCATGCAGGCCGGGCTCCTCGCCCCACTGAAATGAAATGGAAGGAATATCTGCTCAGCAGAAATGTTGCAATGGTGGGGGAAAGGGAAGAAGAAAAGTAGAGTGAACATTGTTAGATATTATTATGTGTTAAGTTCTATACCAGGAACTAGGAAAATATTATCATTTGATCATTGCAACAATTTGACAAAAAGGGGAATTGTAGTTCCCATTCCATAGATTTCCATATCTGAGAAATCTAGATTTCTAGTAGATTCCCAAAGAATGAGTTTTGGAGAACTTCAGTAACTGGAATAAGAGAATAGTTCAGGTTTGAATCCAGAATTCTCCGTTTTCAAGGCCAACAATCTAAGTATAGTCCATGAAAAAACAGTTCATCATAGAAAATTTCTTCTCAGTGAATTCATCTGACAAAGTACATAGACTATCTTTGCAAAGAAGCTGACTACCTTGACAAAAGAAGATTTTAATAGTCAGTGGATCAGAGGCAAAATAAATTGATACGGGGGGAAGGAGGAATCCTGCTTTTTCAATATCTCCCTCAAATGAGCCTCTGAGCATGTTGTAGTGGAAAATGTCTTGAAGTTACAGTAGCCTCACTGAGAGACACAGAACAACTAAATTAAGATTCACAATATATAGCAAAAACAAGGGGTAAGAGATGGGGTGTGTCAACACACTTAGGATAGAATTCATGGAGTAGAGGGACCTTATTATTTGAATTCTGGGGTATGTCCTGTCTTTTTGTTGCATCACCCTTTCCTGCTGACTGTCGCTATGAGGACCAAAATTGAGGGTGAGGGAGGAGGCTCTATAGGCACAAGGTGTCTGGAGCCAATATATATACTTGCTTTATTGCTAAGATGCAGGGAAAAGTATGCAGTCCTATAAAACTCACTGGCAACTGCTGAACAGCCACAACTTGTATCTGTGTGTCTCTGGCAGAATGAGTTCATCAACAGCTGATTAAAGGATTATAAACTGTCCTAATATTTGATATCCTATAAATTTTATTTTCTTCAAAAAAGTATTACCGCCAAAACCGGTTTGGCTCAGTGGATAGAGCATCAGCCTGCAGACTGAAAGGTCCCGGGTTCGATTCCAGTCAAGGGCATGTATCTTGGTTGCAGGCGCATCCCAGTAGGGGGTGTGCAAGAGGCAGTTGATGGATGATTCTCTCTCATCGATGTTTCTAACTCTCTATCCCTCTCTGTAAAAATTTAATAATATATATTAAAAAAAAAAGTATTACCACCATCTTTACCACTGCCAATGTTCTTCATTCCTCTGTGTAGACCCATATTCCATTTGGTCTCAATTTTCTCCGCCTGAAGGGGATTCTCTCTCTCTCTCTCTCTCTCTCTCTCTCTCTCTCTCTCTCTCTCTCTCTCTCTCTCTCTCTCTCTTGTTTAAGGTCATCTTCTGGTGAATTCTATAAGCTCTTGTATATCTGAAAAGAATCTTTATTTTAACTTTATTTCTGAAAGATATTTTTTTCTGTATAGAATTCTAGGTTGACATTTTTTTTTTTTTTTAAGCACTTTAAAGATATCAGTCCACTGTTTTCTGGCTTGCATTAATTGTGATGAGAAGTTGGCCATCATCCTTATTCCTCTGTACAAAACAGGTCTTTTCCTCTGAATGCTTCTAAGATGTTCTCTTTATTGCTAGTTAAGTAATTAGATTATTATTTGCCTCAGTATAATTTTTTTTTCTTGTTCTTAAGCTTGGGATTCACCAAGCTTTCTATATAAGTGGATTTGTAGATCTCATCAAGTTTTGAAATGTTTCAGTCATTATTATTACAAATATTTCTCTGTCACATATTTAGGGACTTCAAATTGCATATATATTAGGTTTCTTGGAAGTTATTATCCCATAGTTCTCTAATAATCTATTCATTTTTATTTTATATTTTTGTCTCTCTTTTCTGTGTGTTTCATTTTGAGTAGTTCCCATTGCTCTGTCTTCAAATGTACTGACCTTTCCTTTTAAACTGTTCACTTCACTGTTAATCCTATCCAGTCATTTTCATTTCTGGAATTTCAATTTTGGTCTTAAAAAAATATTCTATTTTTATCATACTTATGTTTTCCTCTAGCATCCCTCTATATAAAAGGCTAATATGCAAAGTATCTCTTCCAGAGTTCAACCAGGAGACTGGGAGTTTGACCGTTTGCTATGACATGTGTTGACCACCAGGGAGTGGCGCAGAACCAAGGAAGGCTCCAGTTGGCAGCTGGAAGGCCCTGATTGGCACTGATCGCCAGCCAGGTGTAGGGACCCTACCTGTGCACAAATGTCATGCACTGGGCCTCTAGTTTTAATAAAAGAATATGTTTATGATAATAATTTTAATGTTTTGCCTGCTAATACTATCACCTATGTACTTTTTGAATCTATTTCCATTGACTGATTTTTTTTCTTTTAGTTATGAGGTATATTCTCTTGCTTCTTTGGTAATTGTTCGTTGCATGCCAAATATTATGAATCTTACCTTGTTGAATGCTGGATATTTTTCTATTTCTTTAAATATTCTTGTGCTTTGCTCTAGAATGCAGTTAAATTACTTGAAATTAGTTTGATCTTTCCAAGGCATGCTTTTATGTTTTGTCATGTGGGAAAAGAATAGCATTTAGTCTAGAGCTAATTTTTACCAAAACTAGAGCAATACCTTTTTGAATACTTTACCCAATTCCTTGTTTATTATGAAAATTTTTCTATGATTGATGGGAGCACAAGCTCTTCCTTTCTGTTTCATTCTTGCAGTTTCTGCCTTAGAATCAGGCATTTTTCTCACAGATGAGAATTCTGCTAAAAACCCAGGGGAATTCTGTACAGATCTCTGGTGCATTCATTCTCTCCCTCCCTCCCTCCCTCCCTCCCTCCACAGTTCTCTCCTTTTCATGATACTCAATCCTCTCTATGAAACTCTCTCCGCTTTAGTACTCTACCATCCAAATTCTAACTGCATTGGATTCCCTGAATTCACAGGTCTCTATCTTCCACTCAGAAAAACCGATGAGCTCTCTCTGAGTTTCCCCTCCCCTAATGGGGCCTGGAACTCTCTCTGTAATCCTCTCCTAGTCCCCTCTTATTCCCATTCAGTGTTGGTCTCACCACATTTGTTCTCATTTCCCCAGGATTGCTGTCCTGGGCTACCTGTGGAAAACCATTAATTTACATGTTTTGTTTAGTTTCTGTTATTTCATCTTGACCAGAAGTGGTAGTTGCCTCATTAATCTTAGGTGGTTATTTGCTCCTTCCATCCTTTCCTGTCTATGTTCAGCACACATATGCTGTGCTCACTTTCTTTGTGATTAAGATGTCTCAAGAGCTATTTGCTTACTTGTTAGATGTACACACTCATATTACAGAAGAGAATAATCTTAACACTGTTTTCCTTATTACACAAATACTACATGCTTATTTTGGAAAAGGTAGGAAGTAAAATAAGCTGAAAGAAGAAAGCAAAAATCATCAAGTCTTCTACATTGAGTTTACTATTTTGACATGGACACTTCCAGATATACTAAGATATGTAGCAGAGGAAAGTTCTCTTTAGAACAAAATCACTCACTAATCACCCCACAGTTTGGGGAAGGCAAGGTTCATTTCAGAGCTTGGGGATTCTTTTATTGGGAAACACTGTCCTGTTTCTTGATGGGCTCTTCTGGCTGACCAAAATGAGGTGTCCTGGGCGTATTGTAGAGAGTAGGCAAGAAAAGAGAAGATTGAATGGTTCTCCCTATTAAACAGGGAAACTTGTACTTTTCCAGCAGTTGTCCTAAAGTGAAGAAGAGGAAGAAGAGAGAAAAAAAGAAGGCTTAAAAAAGAAAAAGAAGTCCATGATGAGGACAATAAACTGGACAGGATTTGCTTAGTGAATTTTCAGAACATATATCTAATATTTAATTAGACACTATTATTTGTATTGAGCTAAACTCTCCAAAATTTTAATAACTGTTTTGCTTTCAGTGGTTTGGGAGAATCCATTCATTTACCAGATATTTGCTAAGCATTGACTTTGTGTCAGGTACTATTCTGGGTGCTTGGGATAGAGATCCCTATCCTTTGGAGCTTGCATTTGAATGAGGATCAAACAATTTAAAAGTAAAATAATAAATAGGTAATGCTTATAATGTTTATAATGTTTATACAGTTATGAGTGCTGCAGGGAAAAAAGGAGAGTAGAAGTATCTGGATAGGTGGGCAGAGAAGGGGCTAGCTTATAATTTCAAACTGGACGATAAAGATGAATAAAGGCTTGAAGGAGATGCGGGAGTTAACCACATGAATATTGTGGGAAGAAAAATCCCAGAAAAGACAGTAACCAATGCAAAGGCCCTGAGGCAAAAGCTGCTTTTCATGTGAAAGAACAGCAAGGAGACCAGTTTACTGCCTCATTACTCATAATCAGAAAAAGAAAATAGATGTGTGTGTTCAGTCCAGGCATGCTTTGGTAAATTCACACATTTTAGGGTAGTGGGAAGCTGTTTGGATTTAAGGACAACAGCAAGAAATCTAAGCAGATGTTGCTTGGGGGACTGAACTAGGATGATTATTGGCAATGAAATATTAAAAGTGGCTCAAAGATGGCAATAATATATATCTCAAGTATACTCATATTTGTTATTGATGTTATCTTAGTAGATAATTTTATAATTGTTTAGCTCCACACCCCAGTTTTCTTACATATATAGAGGTCATTTGTACCATTTGCTTTTCAGTTTTTTTGCTACTTCCTTTTGAGAATGGGTCAGTCCCTCCCATCACAGGCAGTGTCAACCAGCAGGCATCAATGACCTCCAACCATGAGCGGGAACCATGGATTAGGTGGAGAATCAGAGTGCTTCAGACCTTCTACCTCAACAATTGGCTCTAGGATGAGAAAATTATACAATCCAGACATGTTGGAGTTCTGAAAACTGATGTGGACACTGTCAGGTTGCACTCTTTTTTAGGAAAACTGGCTACGAAGATGATATGGGCTCCATGGATATTTTGCTGACATGGAAACACTTCTTGATGAAAAGCAGAATTGAGAGGGGAGAAAGAGAGAAAAACACAGAGATAGATACAAAGAGACAGGCAGAGATGAGAAACACAGAGACCAATGGCCAGGTTTGAAGTCCTGAATGCAGCCATGCTGGAAGTCAGCAGCAGCCCCTTTGTTAACTCATTATGTGAGCTACTAAAACCTTCTCTTAAACCAGTTTGAGTTGGGTTTTTATCACTTGCAATCCAAAAAAATTTATTACATGAGAACTCTTGCCCTCTCAAAACTTTTGCCAGGATATTTCTGGGACTCTCAAGAGGGCCGTAAGTGCCTCTAGAACTGGTCTGGGCAGTGCCTCTAGGTTGCCATTATTGGCAGCGGCTCAGAGGAAGCTCTGCGGCTTGCCCTGAGCTGAGCCTGCAACCTGCTGGTGGGGGAGCCATCTCCTCTGCAGAGTGCAGTCCTTTCACAGGGTGAGAATCCTGTTGACTGTTCTGGGAAGTTGCTGAATGTGAAGAGAGGAAGGGCTGCCACTTATGTTTTCATTTAGAGGTCTCAAAGCGAAGCTCCTTGAGCCCCAACGTGTGACTAAACAGAGTGTAGATCCCCCCTTTTAGTGGCCACATCCACACACCTTTGGAACGCCTAAGCCAGGCTCTGCATTAGGTGCCTCTCGGGCCTGGCCCTCCAGGCTCCACTATAGGGGATGGCCCTCAGATACCCTGACTCGCCCTCCCACTGCTTTCACTCGTTCTTCCCAGATTTAGCTGACATGTCTGCAAGCATCGACACTGTGCTAATTGCATTTATTTTGGGCTTTACCCCAAGAGGTGTCTCATTCCTGAGCAATTCTGATACAAATGGTTAGGAGTAAGAGCCACCGTGGATGTGCGTGGTATGGTCACATATCACTGCCTTGGCATTTTCAAACCCTGACTCTTGTTCAGTGGATTCAGCCAACTACATACAATGTGGCATGGATTTAGACATGCGGCTCTTTGGCCCCTTGAGTGTGGCTTGGCGTTAGAACCACCTCCTTCAAAATAGACTCGCCCAGGCCGAAACCGATTTCTGCGCATGAGCCATGAAGTTTCAATCGCACTGTATGTGAGTGCCCGCACGTGGTATCTTGTGGAAGAGCCACACTCAAGGGGCCAAAGAGCCGCAGTTTGTTGACCACTGTTTTAAACTGCTTGAAGTTAAATAGCATTGAATGGGTCAGTCTGCCATGTAGGCTGATGGTTTTTGAGCCAAGTCTATGAGAATGACAAACGCTGTTTAAAAACAAAATAAATAAAACAAAACAAGAAAACTTCTAGTCTCAAACTAAGAAACTGATGTACTGATGATTTGTGAAGTTACATGAGCATTTTCACAAAATAATCAGCATTACGGTAATTAATACCATAACACGCATATTTAGCATCTCTTATGGGCTAAATAGATACCTTCTTACCTTCTCTGCTTTGATTTGGAATAAGCTGTGCAATGCACTCTCTGAATATGCAGGCAAAATCTTAAAGTAACAGCTGAATAAAATCTTTAGTAAATACTTGAAGTTGCCAAAAATTGTTATGCTCTATGATGTTAAGTTCAGGATTATGTATCTGGTTTTGAGGTCTGAGAGTAGTTGGTGAATCAGCCACCACAGGGGTTTGGCAATAGAGAGAGTGATAGATGTTAGGACAGGTCCCATGCTTTTTGATGGAGAAGCAGTATTGGACACTATCAGACATTTAAATTAGAAGCCTAAAGAAACCTAGCGTTCAGAAAGATACATACCATTTAGGCACTTCTCCCCCTGCAAACCTGGGAAAGTATGCTTTCACAATGCCCGATAAAGGCAAAATCTTAGAAGTAATTAGCAAAATCCAAACCCCTGGAATCACTCAACACACTTGGAACATCTCAGATGAACACATGCTTCAGGATTTGTGACTGTATCTCTTTTTTATCCTTTCTTTTACCTTGTAATGTTCCCACCCATCTCCCTCAAGCCTCCTCTGAGAGCCCTCTTACCCTGCAGTGAGTCCTGTTACCACTCTCCAGCTCTTCCAGCTTAGTCCTGGCTCCAGTGTACCACCACGCAGCTGACTCAGCATTAATCGATTCCAGCATCTGGGGAAGTCTCTGCCTCTTCTTCTTCCTCCCCTCTCCCGCTGCACACCCCCAAACATGTTGAATTGCTAAAAGAATGCAAAAGAACAAATGAGAACCCAACATGCAAAAAGACATGATACACTCTGTTGTTCTTTCATCACCCAGTGTATTGAAGCAGACGTTACTTCTGAGTAGCCAAGTGTACTGTTTGGCACGAGTGTGTGGAAAAAAAATTCGGTGATTTGTCAGTCATCCCGACTGGCCAAGAGAACTGCCTAACTTGCCACTGATGCCATGAAGGAACATTGGGGCCAAGTGTCTGGTACCCGGTGTTGTTGTTGGAGTATAATCCACACCAACTGGGCCTGTGTAGCAACTGTGTTTTGAAGCGGTGGTGCAGTACTTAAATAGAATCATTCATACCCTGGAGGCCCAGTTCCTAATTTCAAAGTTCGCTGTCCTCACAGGAGAGGTACCAGTCTTTGTTAGGGTTTGCCAGTTTTGTAAAATTTCAGTGTTTTTATTTATTCATTTATTAAGTAATAGGAGTTACATTAAAAAGGAATGGCTGCAACAGGAAATGGAAACACCAAGAAGGCAAAAAACCAATGAGCAAACATTTGCACAGCTCCCCAAACGGTGGCCAAGGGGAGAGGGAGGCATCATTTGAAATTGGGGAATTCCTTTCTTCTTTGTGGAATTTTCCATACGATTACCATAAACTGCTAAAAGATTCCAACATCTTGGCTTGCCGAAAGCTTCCTTAATTTCAGCATCTAAAAACATCACCCTTCCCTTCGTTTCTGTTTCTTCTCTTCACCAAGAATCTACAAACAAGGATTTCCTCCCTCCCCTCTTCTACTCAAACATTCCTCTGTAGGTACGTGCCAGTGTTTCTCTCCGCAAAGCCAGGGCTCTTTTCCAGGGTGGGCAGGTACCTTCTCAATAAGACATAACTTCTTACTATTTTCTGTTTTTCTGTGAATATTGGATATTCTCTCTCTCTCTCTCTCTCTCTCTCTCTCTCTCTCTCTCTCTCTCTCTCTCTCTCCCTCCCTCCCTCCCTCCCTCCCTCCCTCCCTCTCTCTCTTTCTCTCCCTCCCTCCTTCCCCCCCAGCAGTCCTAGAGGCTCATTAAGAATTTTTCAGAAACTAAATTGTGTGGGCAAGTGTGACTTCAAGTGGAATATCACTAGCCCACTTCCCCTCCACGTCCCAGGCAGAGGTTACTTGTCTGCAGTGGCACCTCCCCACAGATGCTGCGTGTGCTTCTGAAGCTCTATCAGTGGCAGGCTCCTGCCAGCTGCTGCCATTCAGAGCCTCACACACAGGACTCCTCTTTGCCAGCCCAGCCTTGGGCTCCAGTGTTCCTGGCCCACCTCAGCAGAGTAGCCCACTACAGCTCTCCTGGATGTAAGGGATTCCCCTGCTGGAAGGTACTTTCAAAATATGTCTTTCCTGAGTCCCTCGAATCAAAGCAGCACCTGGCTTTAGGGACTCTGGAAGAATAACATCTGGGGAACTCATTTCCAATCATAGAGAATTTCAATTCCAAGTAGCCAGGAGGAGACACAACTAGCATGAGAGTCTAATAAATAGAGATACCACAGGCTGCTACGGCTTTTTATGTAACTGAACACCAGGACTCTGGGTATAACTCTGTCCTGGGGTGCTAGAGAGAGAATCCAATATTCACAGAAAAACAGAAAACAGTGAGAAGAGGATGGGAGAAGGGAAGTAGCAAACAATACTATAGCAGCTTTGCAGAATGAAAGAGAGCGAGGGAGTCGGGCCACAGGGCAAACCTCACTAACTGCACTTCATTAATAAAATACCTGTGATCATATCAACAAACAGGAACTACAGATAATTTCTGCCCTTTTTATGACGAATTATAGATAAATTAGGAGGGCAAATGAGATTAGGCTGTGTAAGACAACAATGTTTTACAGTTAGAGAAACCGGTGTTATTGCATATACTTGAGAACATAAAGATTGCATGTAATTTAAAATGTTCTATAATTCAGACTTTTCCAAAATTGAGGCCAGCCTTCACCACATGGGCAGAATATGTTTTCCTCGGCACAGCTCTAACGCACCCACTCTGGGCTTAGCAGAAAATGCTGCCACTTGTCGAAGGCAACCCATTGCCCACAGACTCTCTGTTGACCAGCTGAATGCCTGATCCTCTTAAACCAGCTGGTGTCTAGTTTCCTTCTGTTTGCCTCTGCATCCTCGACCCTTAACAGTATCTTAACTTCTTCATGTTGTCTCTTTTACAAATGCGACATTGACTTTCTTCAAGCTCCTGATCCTCGCCTCCATTTCCAGGATCCCAGTCACAGTGCTTCCCTTTATGCAAGGAGCAACTGTGCCCTTAGTAGAAATAAATTGTAACATCTCATCTTTTATCCTATCCTTAATATTGGCCCCCAACAAGTGTGACCCAGTCTTGTTAATGAGCCTGGACACAATTAATGAAGTTTCAATATAGAAGAACCAATTTTAAGCAAATTTATCAATTTGGTGTGATTTTGTTTCTTTTGAAATATCTCTTCACTTCTCCTTATGGTATATTTCATCTTAATCTTGGTAATTTCTCTCTCTCTCTCTCTCTCTCTCTCTCTCTCTCTCTCTCTCACACACACACACACACACACACACACACACACACACACACAAACAAACAAAAAACCCTTAAAATAAAATCTTAAGATCTCCTTTTTAAGTTGTTAGTTATTATTGAATTTTAAATAAATATGTGTAATAGCACAGGAGAATGGTTGACAGGCACTGCTTATTTTTGTGTAAGTGTGTATTTCATTTGGCAATTCTAGCAGGGGCTGAGGTGCTCTGCTTTGAGACTATCATTTTTGGAACTTGGCAAATTGTAAATACTGACAATGCAACCAGGATTGTTCTTCTCTGAATATCTCAGTTTTTCATGGACTCAAACTCAAATATATAAAGACATAACCATAAATTGTGTTTATGGTGAGCACAAATGGATCCCAAGAAGTTATTAAAAATTTACTAATAATACAGATTGGATTGCCTCCGTTTGACTTTAAAGTAACATGTCTTCAGTGAAATCATATCTGACCTTTTAGTCTATATTATGTTCCTATTTGTACTCTCCCACAATACTTTCCCATTGTGGGCTTTATCACTATGTTACTGGTGTGATTATTTATTCCCTACATGGTACTACCACTATTATGATGGGCTTTATGAGGGGAGGGAGCTTGTTTGTTTTGTTCTGTGCTGTATTCCAGTGCCTAACACTTTCCTGACATATAATAGGTAATTGATAAATTTAGAAGCTACAATAAACAAATCCCATTTTGTATAGCAACACATAGAAAAAAAACCCCATAAGAGTAAGTATAACAATAAATATAGAAAACACATTTGGAAAAACTTCAAAATACTTCTGAAGGGTACAAAAGAAAATATAAATAAATGTAAAGACATATATTCTTACATAGGAAACCTTAAGAAAATAACCACAAAGGTCAACACACACTGAATTAATTTGTGTATTTAATATGTTCCCATAATTATGCCAGTAGATTTTTTTAAAAACTTGAAAAATGTAATTCCAATGTTAAAACAAAACAAACAGAAGAGCTAGAAATATATTGAAAAGAAAACAATAATAAGGGGAAGTATACCTCCTAGATAATATATAACTAAAACTTTAATAATTAAGCTATAGTATTGGCACATAGATAGACAGACCAATGGAATAGATGAAAAAGTCCAAGTTGTATCTCAAGATAATGACACAGATTAATTTTTTTATTAAAAAAATTTGGGATGTCTGAGTAACCATCTGGAAAAAATAAAGTTGAACCCATACCTCATGTCATGCATCCATATAAACTCCAAAATGGACAGGAATTTTAAATGTAAAACTGAACTGAAACCATAAATGTAATAGAAGAACATGAAGCAGAATTTATTTGATATCTTGGAGTAGGGAAGGTCTTTATAACTATGTTAAGATCTAGAAGTCATAAAGAAAGATTGGAAAATTAATTAGATAAAAACAACAAAAACAACCCCTCAAGCAAAGTAAAAAACAAATAAAAAACCAACCCACACAAAACATAATAAACTCAAACAAAAAAGCACACAGAAAAAACACACTATTTTGCCACAGTAAAAAGAAAAGATCCACCTAGTGTATCAAGAGTTTCTAAAAATCATCAAAGGTAAATAGGCATGCTCACACCCGTTGATGGGAGTGTAAATTAGTAAACATTTATGAAAAGCAACTCAGCAATAGCTAGCTATCAAAATTACACATACATAAATCATATAAATACATGAAAATATAAAGTTATAGACATAGTCTTGGTGTTCTACTGTTTATTAAAAGAGACTAAGTCAATAAATGGAACTGCATCAAAATAAAAAGCTTCTGCACAGCAAAAGAAGCCAACAAAATGAAAAGGGAGAACACTGAATGAGAACATATTTGCCAATATATATTTGACAAGGGGTTAATTTCCAAAATATACAAGGAACTTATACAGCTCAACACCAAGAAGATAAACAACTCAATTAAAAAATGGGCAAAATACCTGAATAGACACTTCACCAAAAAGGACATACAGATGGCCAATAGACATATGAAAAAATGCTCAATGTCACCAATCATCAGAGAGATGTAAATTAAAACAATGAGAGCCGAGACTGGTTGGCTCAATGGATAGAGCGTCGGCTTGGGGACTGAAGGGACCCGGGTTCGATTCCGGTAAAGGGCATGTACCTTGGTTGTGGGCATATCCCAGTGAAGGGTGTGCAGGAGGCAGCTGGTCAATGACTCTCTCTCATCGATGTTTCTAGCTCTCCATCTCTCTCCCTTCCTCTCTGTACAAAATCAATAACATATATTAAAAAAAAACAACAACAACAACAAAAAAAACAATGAGATATCACCTCACACCTGTCAGAATGCTATCATCAATAAATCAATAAACAAAAAGTATTCGTGAGGATGAGAAGAAAAGGGAACCTTTGTGCACTGTAAGTGAGAATGCAGATGGGTTCAGCCATTATGGAAAAGCAATATGGAGTTTCCTCAAAAAATAAAAAATGGAAGTACATTTTGACCCAGTGATCCCACTTCAGGGACTATATCCTAAGAATTCAGAAACACATATTTGAAAGACTATATACACCCCCATATTCATTGCAGCATTATTTACAACTAGAGGCCTGGTGCACAAAATTCGTGCAGAGGGAGGGGGGGAGTGTCCCTCAGCCAAGACTGCACCCTCTCCAATCCAGGACTGCTGGCTCCTAACCATTTGTCTGACTGCCTGCCTGATTGTCCCTAACTGGTTCTGTCTGCCAGTCTGATCACCCACTAACCACTCCCCTGCCAGCCCGATTTCCCCTAACTGCCCTTCCTTGCCAGCCTGTTTGCCCCTAACTGCCCTCCCCTGCTGGCCTGTTCGCTCCTAACTGTCCTCCCCTGTAAGCCTGGTTGCCACCAACTGCCCTCCCCTGCTATCCCAGTCACTCCTAACTGCCCTCCCTTGCCAGCCTGGTTGCCCGTAACTGCCCTCTCATGTTGGTCTGGTCAACCCCAACTGCCCTCCTCTGCTGGCCCAGTCACTGCTAACTTCCCTCTCCTGCTGGCCCAGTCACCACTAACTTCCCCCCCTTGCCAGACTGGTCACTCCTACCTGCCCTCCCTTGCTGGCCTGTTCGCCCCTGACTGCCCTCCCCTGCTGGCTAGATTGCCCACAACTACCCTCCCCTGCTAGCCATCCTGTGGCAACCATCTTGTGTTCACACGGGGGCAGCCATCTTGTGTGCTGTAGTGATGGTCAATTTGCATATTGGGCTTTTATTATATATTGTAGGATAGCCAAGATCTGAAAACAGCCCATCAACATATGAGTGGATAAAAATCTGTGGTACAATTACAAAATGGAATACTATTTGGCCATAAAAAAGGAAATCCTACTTTTTTTTTTTTTTAAAGCATATTTTATTGATTTTTTTTATAGAGAGGAAGGGAGAGGGATAGAGAATTAGAAACACTGATGAGAGAGAAACATCCATCAGCTGCCTCCTGCACACCCCCTACTGTGGATGTGCCCACACCAAGGTACATGCCCTTGACTAAAATCGAACCTGGGACCCTTCAGTCTGCAGGCTGATGCTCTATTCACTGAGCCAAACTGGTTAGGGCATCTTACATTATTTTGACAGTACAGATGGATCTGGAGATTATTATGCTAAATGAAACAAGCCAGTCAGAGAATGACAAATATCATATGATCTCAGTTATATGTGAATCCAATGAACAAAATAAAGATGATCAAAATAGAAACAGAGGCATGGATACTTGGAACAGTCTGACAGCTGTCAGAAGGGAGGGTTGTTGGGGGATTGGATGAAAGAAGGTGAAGGACTTAAGCAATATGATACACACACACACACACACACACACACACATTCTCTCTCTCTCTCTCTCTCTCTCTCTCTCTCTCTCTCTCTCTCTCTCTCTCTCTCTCTTTCTGTCTCTCTCAGTGGCCAGATTAATATGATCTCTGAATGCATAATAATCTGGCCACTCAGTGTATATCCTATATAATAAAAGGCTAATATGCAAATTGTCCTCTCGACCAGGAGTTTGATTACAGGCAGGCTAGCCAACTGCCAATGTCTTCTCCCTCTGGCCAGGCTTGCTGGACCCCACCCATGCATGGATTCATGCACCGGGCCTCTAATATATATATATATATATATACACTGAATGACCAGACTATTATGTGTTCAGAGATCATAATAATTTGGCCACTCTGTGTGTGTGTGTGTGTGTGTGTGTGTGTGTGTGTGTGTGTATCACATAAACACAGATAATAGTGTGGTGATAGCCAGAGGGAAAGAGGGGTGAGGGTAGGTGGGCAAAGGGGGGATTAATGGGAATGGAAAGAGACTTTGCTTTGGGTGATGTGTGCATGATACAGTGTGCAGATGATGTTTAGTTGAGTTGTACATTTGAAATCTGTATGGTTTTGTGAACCAATGTCACCCAAATAAATTCAATAAAAATCAATCAATAAATAAATGAGTCTAAGTCAATAAATTAGAGGATACCCATATAATGGAATACTACTCAACTTAAAAAAGAATGATCTCACACTTATGTACTGAGAGATGACCTCCAAGATACTTATTTGAAAAAAAGGTAAGGCATGAAATTGGGTGTACAGTGTAAAAAAGATTTCATATATATGTGTGTGTGTGTATACATACACATGTATATAGGTACATGTATATTGAATATGCATAAGGAAATTCACAGAGGATACATAACAAAATTCCCAAGAATGGTTCTCTTCAGGGTCAGCTGAGAGTAGGAAAAGATACTAGATGAATATGGGGGAAGGGTTGGGGACAAACTTCATTATATAACCTCTTATTGTTTATTTCATTTCTGAAGGATGTTAAAGTAATACACATTTAATAAATTAAGTAAATGATCAAATTTAAGAAGAAAAATATGATATCACTCAGAAAAAAGTTTAACTGCCAATTCTGGGAAATCCAGTCCCAGGAACTGAGTAAAATTCCCCTGGAGGATCCCAAGGCCAGTGGCACAGTGTTTTCTTTTAAGGCTTCCTTGGGACAGTTTTGGAAACAGACAGGAAACAAGCCAATAAATAAATGTATGTTTATGCTAACATTTGCTTGTCAGTCTATTTATCTAGACAGATTAACAATTCCTTAAATTAGGAAGTGAGTATCACTTCAGAATTATGCAAAGAGCCACAAAAAGCCTAATTAGTATCTTCTCTTAGGAGCTGTTCACTGGGTTTTGGGGCTGTTGAAGGAGTGATGGAAGGCATTCTGGCATCCCATCCTATATAATAAAAGGTTAATATGCAAATTAACCAAAAGGCAGATTAACTGGTCACTGTGAGGCACACTAACCACCAGGGGGCAGACGCTCAATACAGGAGCTGCTGCCTGGTGGTCAGTGTGCTCCTGCTCTGTCAGAAGCTGAGCTCACACCTGGCAAGTGTAGCAGCCGTGACAGGAGTCTCTCCCTTCTCCGTGGTAGTAGGACACCCTCCCCTGTACTCCAGGACTGCGAGAGAGTGCAGGCCAGACTGAGTGCCCCCACCTCAGAGCATGAATTTTCGTGCACCAGGCCTCTAGTATATCAATAAAAGAGTCTCAAAACCAAATATGCTAAAACAATCATTTTTCACTAGAAGCTAAGGTACCTTAAGAGGACACCAAACATACTCTTCCTGCAAGGGTGCCAATGGTGGCCTCTGTCTTCCTGGTGTGAAAGGAGCATCCCAATCAGAAATCATTTTCACATTAAGTGTAAAGTTTATCACTGCTTTGTACCATTTCATTTTAACAATGGAAGAGCTAGAGATCACAAAGCAAATTTCCCTTCTTATACAGGCCTCTATCATGGGCGTATGTTTTACAAGAGCATACAGTGTACATATGTTCTAAACCCAAACAGAGGAGTTTCCTTGATACTCTGTTTAAAATAGAGGTCCTGATGAAATCCACATGGCTTACATTCAAGCACAGTGATGCTGATTGACAGGGGGAAGAACCTGAATAACTGGAAAGAAATAGGACTTCATTGTGGATTGAGGAAGCTTACCTCCAAATTACGAAGTTGAGATGGAAATCTTAAATTCCTTAAGTTCTAACCAGAGTCATTCCGAACTCCTGACTTCCTTTGACATCAATGGCTAAATTATTTTTCCAACCTCACCTTGCCAGAAAACTCTGCCAGAACCATCTTTGTGCTCATCATCTCTTGGATGAACTATTGTAAAATGATGAATGGGGTGTAGGAACAGGGAGCAGGGAGGGGGGAGGGGAAAAGTGGCCCCAAATGAGCAGAACAGACTACAGAGATTTTGCTAAGCTACTTAAGGTCTTGGGTCTATAGAATTTCAGGATTCCACTGCAGTATCTTTTTATTTTTTCTTTCAGAGTGATGTGAACTGTTTCTTAGGAGGTGATTTAAACTAATATTGCTACCTTAAAATGTTTTCATTCTCTATTTTAAACAAGAAAACCTCTGTTCTCAGTAGCTCTGCTTCTTTGAACTCTTCAAAAGGGTAGTTTACTAATCAGGATTTGTATTTCTGTTCATCTCCTACTTTTGAAATGAATATGTCTGGATATTCATAGCTCTCTGATTTTCTGAAATAATTACATGTGTCTGTGTATAACTATATATCAGTATTTACCAGTTACTTAGTATTTGTTTCCCTCTGCTAGAACAAAGACTACATAAAAATAAGAACCTGTCACCCTAGCTGGTTTGGCTCAGTGGATAGAGCACTGGCATTGGTAAAGAGCATATGCCTGGGTTGTGAGCTCAATCCCCAGTAGGGGGTGTGCAGGAGGCAGCCAATCAATGATTCTCTCTTTTCATTGATGTTTTTTATCTCTCTCTTCCTTTTCCTTCCTCTCTGAGATTAATAAAAAATATATATTTTAAAAAAGAACCTGTTTGTCTTATTCTCTGGATCCCCCACACCTAGCACAAGTCTTGGCATACAATAGGTACTCAATAAATCAATTTGGGTTCAAAATCCATCACTTAGAGCTTTCTGCCCTTAGATAAGTTAATTAACAAAAACCTTGATTTATAATAATAGTTCCTTTCTCATAAGAGATTTCGTTGCAATTAAATGCTCAACACGTAGTAAGCACTTATAAAATGTTAGCTGTTTGTGGTTGCTAGGTCTGTGCCACCTGTGATCTTTTTCAGATAAATTTGTGACTAGACAATAATTTCAAACCTGATACGTTGTATATTTGGTTCACTTGGAGAATTTAGTTTTTAAATTATACCGAAATTTCCACTGCCTGTTTTAATATCAATGTTTCCAGCTATTGCTTTTCTTTTCAATAATCCAAAATGTTGCTCTATGAGATCTGATAGTTTAGTAGAGACAAAAAAGCCAGAAGTAGCATAGAAAAATATATGACAAATAAAATCAAAGAATAGGAGATAGTCAAATACTTATAAAATAAGAGTATACTATATCTTATTCTTTGGTATACTTAGGAATATGAAAATCTTGATAAAACCACGGTACCTATAAAACACTAATTATATAAGTAGAATGAATAAAATTTTAATTAGTAAAAAACTACCTTAAAAAAAATAGCAGGGCCTGGCTGGCATGGCTCAGTGGTTGAGCATCGACTTAGGAACCAGGAGATTGTGGTTTGATTCCAGTCAGAACACATGCCTGGGTTGCAGGTTTGATCCTCAGTGTGGGGTGTGCCAGAGTCGGCCAATTAATGGTTGTCTCTCATCATTGATGTTTCTATCTCTCTCTCCCTCTCCCTTCCTCTCTGAAACCAATACAAATATTTTAAAAAATAGCAGGCTCAGAATTTTTTCAACTGATATGAGATATTATTTTAAAGTGAAAAAATAATTTAGTATTATTTAATATGCTATAATGAATATAAAAAGATAGACCTATATTTTTAAATTTTGTGATGCTAACAAAATCCTGATAACAAAATTTGACAAATATAGCTTCAAAAGAAAATTATGGGCTAATTTATCTTATAAAGATAGTTACCTAAAAAGACTGGCAAATATTAACATTTATAAATTAAAGAATCAGTCATGACAACCCATCAATTTTTTCCCTAGGAATGCACAAATGGTTTAACATCAGAAAAATTATTAATTCATTACATTAATAGGTTTAACATGAATATACATAAAATAATTTCAATATAATTTTAAGACGACTTTTGGTATTATTTAATAACAATTTCTGATTTAAATGTTTAAAAAGTGTTAGAGAGGTAGGATATTTTCTTGGTGCAGAATATCTACCTTAATCCAGCGGATAATATCACCATATTTAATGGTGAAATAGTAGAGGCATTTTTGTTAGCATGAGCAATTTAATATTTATGATCATTACTGTTTAGTTTTTTCCTAAATACTTAACCAATGAAATTATATGTGAAATATTAATTGAATATTATAACTTTATTTTTTTGAAATAAAGATATAATTACATTTTTATTTCAAACCATATGATTATATATACTTGGCAAACAAAAAAAATAAATGAAAAAGTCTGAGAAATAAAAACAATATTAAATAAAATTATCAGACACAAAATAAATGTAAACAAATAATAGTTATTATATTACAAAACAACTAGTTGGAAGATATTAAAAGTATGACATTCTAAATTACTAAAAAATAACAACAGAAAAAGAGAAAAAACATTGAAATAACTTCCAAAAGAATTATGGAGACTATAAAAAGAAAGTTAGCAAATTTGTAGAATGATATAACAGGAAATCTTAATACACAGAGAGTTATTTCTTTAAAAAATATATATATATCTTTATTGATTTCAGAGAGGAAGGGGAAGGGGGAGAAAGAGATAGGAACATCAATGATGAGAGAGAATCATTAATTGGCTGCCTCCTGCACATCCCCCATTGGGATCAAGTCCACAACCTAGGCATGTGCCCTTGACAAAAATCAAACCTGGGACCCTTCAGTCCACAGGCTGATGCTCTATCCACTTAGCCACACCAGCTAGGGCAAGTTATTTCTTGATTCTTGTTGGAAATATTTTAAATATGTTATTTATAAATTATTTATTATAATCTTAATAAAATAATTATTATACTTGTATGATTTTGAATTTTATCTGAATGTATTAATAGACAAGAAACCCTAAGACTGATGAGAATGCCCTTTCTCTAATAGACATTAAAATGTACTTTAATGGGAGAACAAAGAATACAATCTACATTACTGAAACAGGCTTTTGTATAAGACTGCTTCTTAAAAAAGAACACCACTTCCAAAGTAAGTAAAAAAATATGATTTTGACAAAATGCTATTGTAAGTAACACCAAACATAACAGAAACAGTGGATTATAAAGGCTGGTCCTTAATAACTTTTACCAGTTTCCCAAATCCTTATACTAACAAACTCTGGTAGAGCTGCTCCTCAAGACTTGTATATATACAAGAGGGGTGACCGATCCTTAGCAGGATTGGGGTATATGTGTGTGTGTGTGTGTGTGTGTGTGTGTGTGTGTGCGCGCGCGCGTGCATGTGAGCACATGCATGTACACATTGGTGGGGTCCCTCAGCCTGGCCTGTGCCCTCTCACAATCCGGGATCCCTTTGTGTGCGAAGCAGCAGGCAGCAGGGCAGAAGCCCAAGCCCAGGCTGGGTGTTTCGCTACTCCTGCTCATCCAGGCCCCACTGCACCTGCTGGCACCACCACTCAGTAGTGCTGTTGGGGGAGTCTCACGCTGCTACCACAGCTGTGCTCGCTAGGCATGAGCCTGGCATCTGGCATCCATCAGTCATCTGAGCGGTGCTCCCACTGTGGGAGCACACTGACCACCAAGGGGCAGCTCCTGTGTTGAGTGTCTGCGCCCTGGTGCTCAGTGCATGTCATAAAGACCAGTCAACAGGTCACCTAGGCTTTTATTTCCTATACTAGAGGCCCGGTGCACAAAATTCGTGCATGGGGGTTGTGTGTGACCCTCAGCCCAGCCTGCACCCTCTCCAATCTGGGACCCCTTGAGGTATGTCCGACTGCCTGTTTAGGCCTGATCCTTGGAGGATAGAGCCTAAACGGGCAATCGGACATCCCTCTCACAATCTAGGACTGCCGGCTCTCAACTGCTTGCCTACCTGTCTTCCTGATTGCCCTTATCCGCTTCTTCCTGCCAGCCTGATCATCCTCTGACCACTCCCCTGCCAGCCTGATTGCCCCTAACTGCCCTCCCCTGAAGGCCTGGTCAACCCAAACTGTACTCCCCTGCAGGTCTGGTCACCCCTAACTGCCCTCCCCTGCAGGCTTGATTGTCCCCAACTGCCCTCCCTTGCAGGCCTAGTCCCTCCCAATTGCACTCCCCTGCTCTCCTGATCACCCACAACTGCCCTCCCTTGCAGGCCTGATCCTTCCCAACTGCCCCCCACCCCCTGCTGGCCATCTTGTGGTGGCCATCTTGTGTCCACATGGGGGCAGCCATTTTTTGTGTTGGAGTGATGGTCATTTGCATATTACTCTTTTATTAGATAGGATAGAGGCCTGGTGCATAGGTGGGGGCTGGCTGGTTTGCCGTGAAGGGTGTCCTGGATCAGGGTGGGGGTTCCCTTGGGGCGTGGGACGGCCAAGGAGAGGGACCTATGGTTGTTTGCATCTGAACACTATCAGGCCCCTTAGAACAACTGAACTCCAATCACCAGACTATAGACTTACATGGTGGCATGTATTATAAGTCTATTTTTCATCTCATTGTAAGAGATTATTACTCAACACCTGATGATTCATCCACTTAGTTACCATTTTCTTTGTACATAATTTCTTTTTCTTGTATCTCAGATGTTCCGTTTATAATCATTTTCTCTCTGCCTGAGCTATACCATTTAGAAATTCCCTATTGAGTGCCTGTTGGTGGCAAACTCTCAATTTCTATTTGTCTGAAAATGTCTTTATATGTTATTCTTTTTTCTTTTCTTTTTTAAAATATATTTAATTGATTTTTAACAGAGAGAAAGGGAGAGAGATAGAGAGCTAGAAACATCAATGAGAGAGAAACATCAACCAGCTGCCTCTTGCACACCCCCTACCGGGGATGTGCCCGCAACCAAGGTACATGCCCTTGACCGGAATCGAACCTGGGACCTTTCAGTCCGCAGACCGACGCTCTACCACTGAGCCAAACCGGCTTCGGCATATATGTTATTCTTGAAATATATTCTATTGAGTGTACAACTTGAGGTGTATACTTATTTTTTTCTCAACATATTGAAGCTACATATCTATATCTTTTTCTTCTGTTGTTTTGGGCAGTCATTTCATAGATTAACTGTCAGTTCATTTTAGGTGAACTGACTTTTCTCTCTGGTTACTTTTACACGCATTTGGCCTTTGGTATTGTATACTTTCATTGTGATGCCTTTATCTGTGGGTCTCTTTATCCTGGTTTGGACTTTTAGGCCAGTTGGATAAGATGATTGAATAAGAAGATCCAATTATGGGAAATTCTCAGCCATTATCTATTCAATTGTAGCTTATTCCTTGTGTTTACTCATGTCCCTTTGGCAACTGTCTGTAAGTCTGTCTCCTCTGACTTTCTCCTCTTTGACTCTGTCACTCAGTGCTGCATTATAGATATTGCTTTAGATCTGTCTTTCTGTTCATTCATTCTTCAGTCTATTTAAGCTCTATTGAATTTTTCTATTACATTTTCATTTTAGTAATTATACTTTTCTTTCTTGAAGTTCTACTGCTTTTTACATCTATTTTTACACAATTTTACATCTACTTTTACACTATGAATGAGAAAGGGCTCTTTTTAAAACCTCCAATTTTTTTTTAAACATATAGTACATATTTAATTTATAATTTGCTTGATGACACCAATAGCTGGTGAGTTTTTGGGTTGTTCATGAGACCTTATTTCCTTGTTCCTGTTAGGAATTTTATTACATCCTGAATTCCAATTCCTTGGAATTTCATCTGAGTAATTTTTTGAGGATTAGTTTGAAGGTGAATTTCTCCAGGGATGCTTTGTACTTGTTCTGCTAGCCAAATGGTGACACAACCAACTTGGAATCACTTTGAACCAAATTCTGGATTTAAGTTTCTTCATATTTTCAAGGTAGAGTAATTTTGTTATAAGCCATGTTAGGCAAGCTCTGGTTACAAATTTTCAAGGGAATTTATTTTCTCTTCTCTCCCAGTACCAACATTCAAGACAATTTTCTTTTTTGTTCCTTGAGGATGAATGTGCTTATTTCAGTTCACCATAACACAAATAATGCCTTTAGGACATCAGCTATATAATAGTAGGGGGACCCTAATCTTTGTATTTTATTTTCTACTCGAGGCTCGGTGCACAACATTTGTGCATGGGGATGGTGGTGGGGAGGGGGATTGTCCCTCAACCCAGCATGCACCCTCTCCAATTGGACATCCCTCTCATAATCCAGGACTTCTGGCTCCCAACTACTCGCCTGCATTTTTGATTATCCCTAACCACTTCTGCCTGTCAGCCTGATCACCCCTAACCACTCCCATGCCAGCCTGATTGATGTCTAACTGCTCCCCTGCCAGCCTGTTTGCCCCTAACTTCCCTCTTTTGCCAGCCTGGTCACCCATAACTGCCTTCCCCTGCAGGCCTGGTCCCTCTCAACTGCCCTCCCTTGCAGGCCTGGTGCCTCCCAACTGCCCTCCCCTGCTGGCCATCTTGTGGTGGCCATCTTGTGTCCACATAGGGGAAGGATCTTTGACCGCATGGGGGCAGCCATATTGTGTGTTGAAGTGATGGTCAATCTGCATATTACTCTTTTATTAGATAGAATAGATGCCTGGTGCATGGGTGGGGGCTGGCTGATTTGCCCTGAAAGGTGTCCTGGATCAGGGTGGGGGTTCCCTTGGGGCATGGGGCGGTCTGAGCGAGGGGCCTTTGGTGGTTTGCAGGCCAGCCATGCCCCCTGGCAACCCAAGTGGAGGCCCTAATATCTGGGATATATTTACTTTCTACAATTGAAACTTTGTAGCCTAGAGTGGAGCCAAGCCTCCTGCTTGCTCTGTGGCAGCAGCCATTTCTGTTTGGATTTGATTACCTTCTATAATTAAAATGGTGTAGCTTGAGTGGAGGCTTAGGCTGGCAAGGGCAGGCGGAAAGCTTGGCTTCCTCCGTTGCCGGGGACACAACTCCCTCCTGCTCTCTGTGGCTGTAGCCATCTTGGTTGGGTTAATTTGCATATTTGCTCTGATTGGCTGGTGGGCATGGCTTGTGGAGCATAGTGATGGTTAATTTGCATATTACTCATTTATTAGGTAGGATAGCTTGATAAACCTTGAAAACTGAAGCTCAAGTTAACTTGGGATCAGCCTTCAGAATGCAAGTTATTCCTAGTTACTGGAGTCTGAAAATGTGTTACTTTCTGACAAATTATAGGTGCATTTAAAAAGATACTTTAAAAAATAGCCAACATTTTAAGTTATCGTTAGAGGAAAGATCTATCGGGATCACTAGTCAACCATATGAAGGCAGAATTTCCAGAATCCAGTTTTTAGAAAGAATGCTCCCTGTATCTCACATTTTCTGTATGCTTGCACAATTGTTGGCATATTTTTGGAGTACATTAATGATTTTTTATTGCTGTTTTGTTGTTTTTGATTTATCTTATTAGTTACCAGATGTGAAGTTAAAATTTTCTTGGAAATTTTAATAAATGCTTTATTTTGGTATCTCCTTTGAAATCTTTTGGGATATAGTATTATATCAAAATATAATAATAGTGTCATGGAAAAATTAGCTTGGGAATATACAAGATGAGCCCGAAGCATCTGGAATGCTAAGAAGTAAGCACATGCTCAAAAAAAAAAAAAAGTCCACAATGATGAGGATGTCAAAGGGACACAGGAACCAAATGAAGAAGGTCCCAATGGGCAACACTGCAACAATGAAACAATTTGAGCCAAAAAATAAATTGGAGTAGAATTCAAAGTATAAAATAAATATCACCGTATCCACAGTGATATTAAAAATTGCCAAATAAACAAATAAATGGGAGAGTAGACAACATTCTTCTGAATAATCTATGTAGATACTGCCTCTTCCAGAAGGTGGAGCACAAACCCTCACTTCTTAAATGTGGGCTGTACAGAATGACTTCTTTCAAATGGGAACAAAATTCAAGGGGATAGGGGAGAGTAACGTAAGGGTGGAGAAACCTGACAAACACCATCCAGCCAGGTGATCAAAGGTAACATCAATAGTGATAAGGCATGTACATAGCATATGCCCCGGATATGATATGATAAGAATGGCACTTTGATTCTGTGGCATCCCTCCCAAGATCCCCAGCTCTTTGGATACTTCAAAACAAGCTCAAATAACACAATGAATTAATTCCCTGAAGTACAATCACCTTTGCTGTAAATCATCACTCAAAATTCTCAGCTCCCAAATTTTGTATCTTTCAGATTCTTACCTAATTTTATATTTCACTTAGTATCAGACCACAGCTCCCTCTCTCTTTACAGACAAAATATAATACACCACACAAAAAACAAAAACAAAAACAAAACAAAACACCTGAAGCTATTACATAGGGAGACTTCTTCAACTTCATTCACCATATCTCTGCCTCTGACCTCATCTGTATCATTACTCTTACTTCTTGCATGTTGTATTATATCTATCTACCCTTCATCCATCCAGCCCAGTCCTCCAACAATGCTTTTGAGCATAACACTTTCTACCTTAAACTGCTAATTACTCTCGTTTCTGTATAATAAAAAAATTCATTTCATGAGAATAGGTAAATTGGTGAGGTGCTTCCTATTAGCATGTGCCTTCACACCACAAACATGAAACTTTAGGGGGTTTAGCAAGTGGAGAGGTGAATATAGAAAAGGAGGGCCCTATATTCCTTTGGTTTTTCTCTTCCCTCTCTTCCTCTTTCTTCCTTATCTTTCATTACTGGGACATTAAATGTTAGAATTCCATGAATTTCATTTCCAAGCCCATTCTCCCACCATATTATTTCTCCTTAAGAAATCTTATTTATGCCGATAGCTTGATTTTGCCTTATAAGTAATACCACTATAAGTTGTAAATTTATTTCTCAAGCAGAAACCTCTTTTGAGCTCCTGATTTATGTTTCATGAGTACTTGGCATATCTACTTGGACGTTGCAAAGATTCCTCAACTTCAAGATAGAAATTTATGATCTTTTCTCCAACCTCCTTCTCTTTACAATGTTCTCTGTCAATGAATTACACCAGTGTCCATCTAGCCACTTACATCATCAGAAACCAAGGAGTAATCTGGGTACCTTTCACTCTCTCCCCTCTAGTCTGGTATCTTAACTAGAATAGGTGGCAGTAGAATAATAGACACTCCTCCTTCAGCATCTCCAAAAGTGAATTAATCCTACTCTGTTATTCTCCAGTTTTGGTTTTCCAAAGTTCCAAATAATCAATAAAACATATCCTAGCAAAACCACAGCCACACTATTTTAAGCCAATGTAACTCTTGCAGCAAAGGCTTTTTTTTCAATCAGAAACAAGAGGGGGGAAAAAAAGAAAAAGAAAAAAATTCAGCCTTACTGGGATCAATTAATCAATTTGTTCTAGTTTTCTGAGTTCATGACCTGGAAATCCCAATTTATCGTTAAGTGTGAGGAAAACAAATCACCTGTCTCTATGGCATCTTACATCAAAAAGAGTCATTTAAGACAACCTTGTCTTCCTACAAAATAGTGGCATCCTCAGATTAAGTTCAAGGCTCTCTTTCTCTTCTTCTCTTTAGTATTATTTACATATTTTAAACCACTTAATTTTGTATATATTTCTGAGACCTCCAGTAGGGTTTCTGTTGAGTGACCACAAGCTCCAATTCTGTGGCCTTGGTCTACCAGCCACTTCTCTGAGCATCATTCAACGGGCTAGCTTCTCCACATACACTGTCTGATCTTTATTGTACTCTCCATATCCTGTAGGTCCCAAGGCTTCTTTTTTCCTGTGCTCCCCTTAGCTTTTCCACTGTAGTGTGCTCTGGAATACCTTTGGTCCAAGAATCTTACAAGGAATGTTCTGCAGAGTCCCCAGATTTTTGTCAGTAGAATTCTTGTACTGACACCCCCAGTTACCCTTCCTGATCTAGATCCAATACTAGCTTCAAAACAGCTATGTACAAGTAGAGAGTTTATTCCTTGTATTTTCCATGTCTATTTAGCTTTTATGTACTCTACTTTAGTCTTGAGTAAAATTATCTTACTCCATGTAAGTCCATATTTCCTTCCTCCCTCCCTCCCTTTCCTTCCTTTATCCCTCCCTCCCTCCCTCTCTCCCTTCCCTTATTCTTTCTTTCCTTCCATCTTTCTTTCCTTTCTAACTCCCTCCCTCTTTACCTCCCTCCTCCTGTCCTTCCTTCTTTTCTTCTAGCTTTACCACTCCTTTTCTGAAAGACTAAAAATTCAGATTTTAATATTAATACTATTCTTCCCTGAATCTCTGGCTCTTAGGGACAGAGTTTTCTGGAATACACATTTAAAAAAATATATATTTTTATTGATTTCAGAAAAGAGAGAGATAGATGGAAACATCAATGATCATAGATAATCACTAATTGGCTGCCTCCTGCATGCCTGCTACTGGAGATCTAGCCTGCAACCCAGGCATGTGCCCTGACAGGGAACTGAACCCTGACCTCCTGGTTCATAGGTCCATGCTCAACCAGTAAGCCATGCCAGCCAGGCTGAAATACACATTTTAAATTTTCTTCTTAGTCCTTGAGTTTGTAATAATTACACAGATTATTTTCCTCTATCTTATCCTAAGATATAATGCTTCTGATTGAAAAAAGCCTTTGCTTCAAGAGTTACATTGGCATGCAGAACATGGCGTGTGTTAGTGGTGGTGGTGGTGGGATGGTGGAGCAGGTGAACAGGGGCACCAGACCAAGGTGGGGCACTGGTCACTGACATAAGGGAGAGCATCTGGTGGTTACTGAAAATTCTTTGTTCCTGTGTGTCATGGTCCTGCCCTTTGCTTGCACATGTTACCTGTGCCAGCCCTGCTTGCATCTGCTGCTGGTGCCATAACCACTGCTCGCCTGGCACTAGTGCCTGGCACTAGTCCCAATCACTTGGCACCTGCCAGCAGGTGTGAGCAGCGACTGCTGGCACCAATTGCTCCTGCGGGCTTCTCTACCTTCTCCTGCTCCTGAGGGGTGATCAGGGCAGCAGTTATCACTTGCACCAGCTGACAGTGTCGGCCCTAATTGTTCTGCACTGTCAACAGGTGCAAGTGGGGTCTGTGCTGTCAGTGTGTGGGAGCAGCGGCAGCAGGAGTGGGGCTTCTGGTAGAGAGGGGACCTGAGGCCATGGTGTGAGGAGCCAGGAAGGGGTGCACGAATTCATGGACTGGACCTAGTTTTTAATAATAAGAATACCTATTTCTTTAAAAACAGTTCTCTGATGAAGTCCATCTTATTTGGTTAAACCCACAATCTAGACCAGCCTTTCTGTAGTGAATAATCTTACACTAGCTTGTGAACACATGTTTTGCAGGAGCATTGAGTACATCAGGAGCCGATGGAAAATATAATGAATTCAAGATCCACCAAATGCCACCAAGTATATAAAATGCTTGATAGTAACCATTTAAAGGTTCCAAATATCAAACACTGGTATCTTAAAATTATTATAGAATTTAGGTGTCCTCCTGCCTCTTCAGGCATTCAAGATCTGCTCATCTAATGGCAGCCTGCAACTTTAGTTGTGGCCACCATATGAAATGCCTCTGCCCCCAGGAGCCAAAGCAAGATGCTGTGGCTGTAGTCTAAAGCCAAGTAGGCTATGGTGCTACCACTGTCCACATCAAGAGAAAGAGCTTTAATCTCTCCATTGGATACTTTGACCCGAAAGTGCTAGTGCCTGACCCTATACCCATTTGGTAAGACAATGAGTTGAGATAGAAGGTGCCAATAACTGTCTGCTCCCCTCTAGGGTTTCTGCCGACTGGAAAAATGTGCATTAGCCAAGACACCAATTGGATAGTCAGATTAACTGCTCCTTCTTAGAAGTGTGGAAATACACAAAGATCAACCAAACTAGAACAAGGAAGGCTATTTATTCAGAGTTTGCTATACTGAGGGAGTGAGCACTGTCATTTACATTTGGCAGAGACTCAAAGATAGGCACAAGAGTGGGAAAGCTCTGGAGTGGAAAAAGGGAAGGCTTCAGATATGCGCTGATTGGAGGCTGTTGGGGTAGGGGAGCTGTAGGCAGGCTAACCCGAGCAGGACATTCTGTGAGATTGGTTAGGGGCACATATTTAGCTTTCTCTGTTTGGTCCTAAGGTGAGAGTGAGGACAAAAATTAGGGGACTTATGAATCAAGTCCTGGCCATTTGGGGACAATTATTACAAGGGTTACTGTTTGGCTTCCTGAATTGTTATTAGAGGTAACAATTTGACTTCAGCAAATCAGACTAATAGCAGACTGGCTTCTTGGCTATTTTTTTTTTTTTTTTTTTTTTTTTAGATAAAGGAATTGGTTTCCAGGGAAGGTTGCTGCAAGTTGTGGCTGCATATATGGTATGAGCATTGTCTGTTTGTACTAGTATATCCAGTCTCTCAGAAGTAGGGGAAGACCAGAAAGAGGGGAGAAAATGTCCTCTATTGCTGACTCCCACTCCCACGGAAAGGGCATTTTTAAAAGGCAGAAGCTTAAATTGGAGAAAAGAGGTGAATAGATAGGTAGATTCTCCTTGACCTCCAATCTGGAATATTTTTTAAAATGCCATTGAGGATTTGCCCCCCAAGTAATCAAGAAAAATAATGTACAAAATGAACTACAAACTGAATCCTAATTAAAATGTATATCTACCACAGGGAGGATTTCTATGTGAAATAGTTTTCCTTTTAAAAATAGTTTTCCTTGATTTTGTAGTACCTGGTGACTGGGTGGAGAAGGCGTGCTATGCACATGAATGTACTTGACAAGGAGAAGGAGGGGAGGAGGGAGCAAAAGCAGAGAGAGCCCAAGAGATGCCATTTGAAGCCTGGTTCTGATGCAAATACAATAGCCATTCCAGAAATGCACAAGTGAAACTTCAGCCTTCCTAACTGATTTGTGTTTCTGATCATCCTGTTGATGGGCTGGCTTTAGCAGAGTGTGCCCTGGTTAATATTCATCGTGATTGATTTTACAATCTGACCTCAGTCTCAGCAGACTGATGGCAGTGAAAATGAAAAGTATTTAGGAGACCAGCCAAAGTATCTAAACTGCACCTATGAAAAATGGAACCCCAGATGCCCTGATATCCATTATAATCTGCCTGGTTTACCTGGTGTTAATTGTTTCCTGGCCTTATCCCTTCGAGTGGACCTTGGTATTTTATATCCTGTTCATTGTGAGTTCAGTGTTTTAACCCTTTCCATAGTAAGGAAGCGGATGCCTGCTCATTATCTTTTTGGGGGGGACTTTACTAAAGACAGTTCAATTAACCTTTGGCATCTAACCATTTCGTTGCATTTGCTCCTTTGCTGGCTCTTTGGCGGTAAGATCAGGAAATTATCATGAGTGATTCATTTATTTCCTAAACCAGATGAAGCAATGGAAGTCTGTGCTGGTTTTTAAAGGACAGATTAATTTTTTCCTAGGTTAATGTACCTATCATCCTTTATTGCGATAGATCAACCTTGCACACGTTTCCCATCTATCTTCTTCCCCTATAGAAAACTCCTCTGTAGATGGTGGGGGGGGGGGGGGGGCAGGGATAGGAAAGTAAGCAAGCAAATTAGTCTGAGGGCCTTTGGACCACCCTTTTAAGGAGACGGTCTGTTCCCCCAGAGCGTTCTGAAACGGCACTGCTGCCCTTCCTTGTATTTAATGAGACCTGTGGGCAAACACATGATTCAGTGGAAACTAAGAGGCAGAGTTTAAATATGCTCTGATGACAGCTGGCTTACTTGTGCAAGCTGTTGCAAAAGAACCTTACTAATGGTTCAAGCAGATGGACAGAAGGAAGAAAGCTAAATGTTAGAATGTGTGAGAGGCCAAAGGTCAAGGTGAATGAGCCTGGTGATTTCCTGAGGTCTGTGGGTGTTTTGTGTTGCAGCCTAAATTGAGGGTTGTTTTTAATTTGATGCACTTTTCTAAACGTTAAGTAGGTTCATTAAACCAAAAAAGAAAAAAAAAGTCTCTTCATTTAGTTCCCAATTAAGTTTGGGGTTTTAACTTCCAAGATAATATAGCATTTGCTTGAAAAAATATAGGCATTTATAATACGTTTTTAAGAGTAAGCTCAAAATGGTTTATTGAACAGGTATTTATTTAATTTTTTTACAAATATGATCCCTTGAGTTTTTTATTATCAGCAAGGCATATATACTATATTCTTTAGCACCGGCTAAAGAATTTTCTAACTCAAAAATGATTTTTCTCCTGGGGTAGGGGAGTTACAAAACAGTTTAAATATATTGCATAGAGAATAACTACCATTTGTGTATGTTTTTTCTAGAAAATCCTACCTTCCAGATATTTCTGAGATTTAGGTAAAAATCTGATGTCATTTTTCTATTTCTTGTGATTTTGTAACTATTGCATCTTTCAGTTTTAATCAAGTTTTATTGAAGCCAAGACATTAACTAACCTTTAGTTTGACAATCAAGCCCTTTAAAGGAGGTCATAAATTTAAAAGGAAGATTGTTTTTGTTTCAAAAAGGAGATTATTTTGAAAGCTAAAATATATGTGCCACTTATGGAAAGAAACAAAGTAAAGCTTTGTTGCCCAAGGTACGTCCTACATTTCTCTGCTTCAAGGAATGAAGCAGGCTCCGCAAGTGGAGAAAAGTCTGCAGGCACCACTCCAGCTGCCCAGGTCCCGAGCCTTTCCTCCAAGAGGGATATTATTGGCCCTGGCAGTTCCTTGGGGTCAATTATACATCTACTGAAAAAAATAAATTTTTAATTATATAAAACCAAAAATTTCAGGGTGTGTAAAGTATTAATGCAGCAATTAGACATACTGTTTATCATCTTGATTTCCAAACCCTTTAAGACGGAAATTCATTTGAGAGTCATAAAAAGTTGCCAGGACTGGCCATTAAAAATTACTTCAAATCACAATTAGCAGCTCTTTATTTTCAGTTTTAACACATACATAAAGGTGCTGTTTGTATTGCCATTTTACAAATAATTCACTATGATCAGCTACATTTTCAAAATAAGTGCACAAGTAGAAGTTGAGGTAATTTAAAAGCAAACATATTCAAAAATCAAAGTAACATCCTTCTGTTAGGTGGTATGTGTTTTTTTTTGTTTGTTTTTTAATATATTGGTTTCTGGATGAAGTCTTTGAAGGTTATAATTCATTATTAAGTGTGTTCATGAGATGATGGGAAAGTGTCCTCCCTACCTCCCTGCAAAATCCTAGAAAAACAAAATGTAACACGGACAGAAGAAAGGAATACTAATAAAGAAGTTACTTCTTTGTATGTAATTGCTTCATGTTTCCAGCAAAATACTTTGACTAGAAAAATTCTTAAAAGATTATATTTAATAAGTAATATAGGTAAAGAGAAAAAATGTTAGTTCTGCTAATTTTACTAATTTCCCAAAATGCCTTTCACTTAACCAACCACTTTTAAAAAGGAAAAGTTACAATTTTTTGCTGATAGGAGACATGGTTGAGGAGGTAAGAAATAAAAAGGAAGAAGGTATGTCAGTAAACTTGATGTAATTGTGCAAGCTTGCTTTATTTTTTAATATAATTAAAATATATTTTAACACATTATATATGTTTTAAATCACTGTTTAGTTATTATGAATAGATTTTTTATAATTTTCAGTTGATTTTTAAAAATATGTGTCCAGAAAGTTCTTTTCAACTGATGATGTATGTAACTGTGAGGAGAGGCAGTGGTGTAGTGAAGAGAACAGTGGGCTTGGCTCCCATCAGACGTGCCTCCATTCACAGGTCTACCCACTGACTGGTTTTGTGAGGTTGGGTAAATCCCTTAACCGCTCGGAGTTGGAATCTTTGTTTCCTTATTTATAAAGTTGGATGTTGTGAGTTTTAAATAAGATAATTCATGTGAAACACCAAGATTTATTTAGCACACGTTAATTTCCTTCCTCTTTAAATCACTTGAAGAAACATTTATACAGGCACTGTGCTACATGCTTTACATGTATTTGTTTTGTTTATCTTAAAACAAAAACAGAATCTCATGAGGAAGTTTCTCCAGTCATCGTAGTTCCACACCGAGGAAACTGAAGCATGGAAACAGCTAATTAACTGGCTTTAATCTGGATCTGCTTGATTCTACAGCCTGTACTCTTGGCCACTGAGTATGCTATGGAAAGACTGCTCCATGAACAGTGAGAAAAACAGAAGAGCAGCAATGTGGGGGGTCAAGGAGTAAGGAACCAGAAAATATGACATTTTTGTAACTCTCATACATGTATACTGAGCCTGTTTGGAGATGACAATGAAAAAAAAGTATGTTGTAAATATTTGGCCATAATACATGGATATAAAACAGAAAAAAATTATTTAAAAAAAAGGGGGGGGTAGTGGGTAAGGCCAAAGTGAGCAGAATGATTGTTGATGAATTCTCTATATGATCTTAGCATGCTGGCATATTAAGCATATTTCTCTAGTTCATATTGTATTAGTCAGAGTAGGTTAGATTACGGTGCAATACAAATAGAACCTAAATATCAGTTGCTTAATACAACAAAAGTTTTATTTTTCACTTGTACAAAGTCTACTTAAGCCTGATTGCCTTCCATGTAATCACCCACGAATCCAGTTACTTCAGTCTCAGGGCTTAGTCACCTCAACCTGCACTCTGATTGCTGTGGCAGGGGAAGAGAATGCTGAAGGATCTTCCTTGACAACTAAATTCTTTCACTTCCATCCACCAGCCAGAAGTAGGCACATAGTCAGCCCTACCAGCAGGGAAAGGAGGACCGTGCATAGTAAGCACCTCAGTCTGTACCACACATACTTCAGACTGTTAGTAGGTTGCTGCTTAATTCCAGGCTGTGACTTCTATGACTATTTTACTGAAATAATTTCTATACCAAAATCCCTTCAATCAGTAGAAAAGTATCACTTTAATATCAATCACTTCTAATCAAGACATATTAAGATGTTTAAAATAATTTTAAGTCAAAGATGTTATCTGAAAGTGATTTTGAAAAATGAATATTTATTTATCTTCAATCCTTGGGGACTATATTGTTTTCTCTGGTTTGTTTCAAGCAGTAGAATGTGATCTAACAATAACAAACCTATAAAACAAACAACCCTCCCCCAGAAAAAGACACAGAAAAATTGCTCTTTATTCTGCCATCACAAATTGGTAGAACTTGGTCTATTTTAGAGGTTGTTCAAATCACTGGGCCACTGAGCAATAATATGGGTGGTGGAAGGGACCTGAGGGTTATGACAGCACCAGGGTACACACATCCTCTTCCACAATGGGAACCATCAGAGCTCTAGCCCTCAATACGTATTTGAACAATGATGGCAGCTTACCTATGGCTCATGTAGCAGCATAAACAAATAATTCATGGTGAAGCAAACAACATTGCAGTGATCTGGAAAGCAAAAACCATCATATAATCACTATAAACAATAAAACATTTTTTGTATATATATATATATATATATATATATATATATATATATACACACACACACATACATACATACATACATACATAAAAATCCAACATAGAGCTCCACCAGTGTGGCTAAGTGGTTGAGCATTGATCTATGAACCAGGAGGTCAGGGTTAGATTTCTGGTCAGGGCACATACCCGGGTTGCAATCCCCAGCAGGAGGCAGTCAATGGATGAATGATTCTCTCTCATCATTGATGTTTGCCTTTCTTTTTCTCTTCCTTCCTCTCTGAAATCAATTAAATATACTAGCAAGAAAAACAACACAGAAATGTGTGTTGGTCTGGATTTTTAAAACAATTGCTGATCATGGTGACCCTTGAAAGGTTATTCTTTTAATTCTTCAAAAAATAGAATTTAGTTCTAAGTTATAAATATAGAGAAATACCAGGCATGGAGGAAGGTAGTGAACACTTTCTAGTGCTCAAAACTAATCGTTTCCCTTGGTTCAGATTTTTGTTTTTAAACAGGTTTAGTGTTGCCTTTATTGAAAGTAGTAAGGACCACAAAAAATGGTTATTTCAAATAACCAAGCACATTTATTGAGCACTCAATGGCTATGACCAAAATTGTATAAAGAAATATATAGATAAAGAAATAAGTCAGTTAAGTGAACAACCAACCGAGCAACACACATCTAAGTCCACACAGCACAAGGGGCTTTATACTGTGGTTTCATTTCCAAAATGCCTTCTTCCTAATACTTAGACCTATGAGGTGTTCCGGGAGAAAATGGTTCCATCAGCAGAAAGATTTGGGAACTGTAATGTCCTGGCTCGCTTGCTTGTTGTGGGGTTCTGAAATTCGTGTTTCCAGAAAGTTCCGTAAGTGATTCATACACATTCCCTGGCTTTACATTGGCTTCCTGGTACCCTCCCTGTACCTTACCTGCCTCTGTGTGGAGGGTGCTTCCTGCAGCTCCCTGCAGGCTTCCTCCCTCATCTTTACTTCAAGTTGAAACTGTTTCTTTCTCTCTCCAATCCACTTTCCTGCACTTAACCACCATCCACATGCTATATACTTTACTGCTTTAGCTTGTTTATTGTTTCTCTTACCATGAAACTATAAGCCCAGGAGGGCAGAGGTTTCTGTTTGTTACTTCCTAATTTCCTAACTTCTAACCATGCTAATAGTGTCCGGTAGGCAGTAGGTGTTCAGTAAATGTTTATTGAAAGAATTATTGTGAACAGTGGTAGGTCTGCTCTTGGGCTATAGAGACCATTAGGACAGTGAAACCCTGAGCCAGGTCCGAGTCTAGTTTTGCTTTCAGATGGTCCTGAGTTTCTGACTTGAGTATTCATGGGGTGGACAAAACCGCCAGTGTCCCTGGGAGAACCCCAGCCTCCTAAGGGATACTTAGAGATGGATGGATGGTTCTGCTGTTCCAGATACCACTTTCTTCCAGGCCTGTCTACCTGGAATCACCCCTCAGGGCTAAGGTGGTACTTGGTCTAGATGAGGGAAGAACTGGGCAACGTTCATCAATGTAAATTCAGGGACGTCCTCTACACACACACACACACACACACACACACACACACACACACACACACACACACGACTGCCTTGCCCTTTATTATGCATGGAGAAGGAGCTCTCCTTTCTTCCTCTCCAGAAAAGGATAGTTAGACAGAGAACAACCCCTATCTTCTTAGCCCCCCTCCGCCTCCGCACCCCCCCAAACCCTGCTTTTAAAAAATGTTTTCCAAATGTAGTTAAAAGAAAGCTGTGAATTATTGTTTATGACAGAAATGTCAATTTTGTGAAAGAAGTGTCGGTTTAACCAGATGCTTCTGGTCTTGGCTGCCTAATCCATTTGCTCTCTCAACAGCTGCAAGCCCTTTGTCGGACCCCACACCTCCTCCCACGTGCTGTCTCTATCAGTTGGAACCCAATTGGTGCCTGCTGCAGGCACTAAACTTTAGGCAAATAAAATAGCAGGGGTGAGTCGTGAACAAGACCAGTAAAAAATACCCTTCCTCTGTACCTCTAAATTATAGTATCACAATTTCTCTCCTAAACACTCAGAAAGTTAAACCAATGATTGGAAGGTAGTTTGTTTTCAGATAGAGTCCAAGGATATTTTTGAAAAAGGCAGAAAACTCATATTTATGGGAGGCATTGTACCATGCAAAACTGGGTTTTTAACTGTATTATATGTAATTTTCATACACTTTGTGAGTACTGGAATCCCTGTGTTACAGATGAGGAAACAGGCTCAGAGAAGCTAACCAAGTAGCCCACGTCGTATCTAATAAGTGGGAGATTCTAGATCTGTAACTAGATCTCATTGACTAAAGTATGCACTCTCACTGGCCTATGGTACGACGATAGTCTGCTCCTTGCCTGGCATAAGATCTGAGGCACATAAAAAGCACACTTGCCCTGGCCCAGATCTTGAATATTTTCAAACCCTGGACTTAAAATATCCAAATAAATTACATCATTAAAATAGCCATTGCAGGAGTTTGCGTGCTTATCAGAGAGTCTGACATTTGCAAATACTGTATTCCTGAGAATTTTTACAACTCCAAATTCATAGGGCCTTGTGTGATACACTTTCCCCCACAGCTGCTGCAAAGCTGTACTGAAATGGTTTTAAAAAGTCAGTAAGGCTCATTCACAGGCGATGTGATTGGCTGCTGCAAGCTAGTCAACAATTCAAATCTAAGCCTGAGAATAATTACACATTTTTACATTATGAATGTTTAGGATTGATAATAAGGAACTGTTAAATCCAACAGCCTGGACCACTGGACCAGAACTGGATTAGATCTTCTCTTTCTTAGAACCAGTCTTGGACTTAACACAGCACAGTGTGTAAAAGCAAGACTTTTGGCGACGAATTTCCCAGGCTTTGAATCCTTGGCCCTGCCACATGCTAACTGCGTGGTCTTGGGCTTTATTTTCTTCTCTGTGTCTCAGTTTCCTTTGTTTTAAAATGGTGATGATTTTACCTGAACCATGGTATTGCTGTGGGCAATACACGAAATCATGGGTGTCAAATGCTTAGTAAGATCTCAAGAGTTAGCAGTTTTAATGACATATTACAATGCAAATTTTCTTAACAAAGTCCATTTATTTATGGCCCTATTGAATCCTATCCCTCAGTCTCAGTTTTCCTACTCACTCTATTCAACAGAACTGGGACTGCACAACTGTATCCATTTACAAATTTCAGACTTACTCTCCAAAGAGGAGGCATTTCCATTGTGGAGGGAAGACCATGCCTCAGTTCTGGCAGCGATAATCGGATGGCTATAGCGCCTCCAACATGATTGTTTTTTGTAAAGGACAAGGCTCAACTTGCATGTAGATTCTGCAACGTTGGTTTCAAAAGCAGTTCTGCTACTTTATAGTCATACCTCATAAGGGATGATTTCTTTGACTTATTTCATGAGATTTCCAACTCTATTTGTAATTTCATGAGCATATCGGGATCTGTCCAAGATGTCATGTGCTGCTCTGAATTAAACACAAGCTCCAAAGCGTTTGAAGTTCACTCCATCTGCAATTTCTATCAGAGACTCCATGTTGAATCTAGCTCTTACTTTTGATACCAGCTGAAAGTGAACAATAATCTTTGACCAGTCATCCTTTGCTGAGTGGCTTACACTCAACAGGATTTAAAGTTCTGAGAGACTGTTTTAAAACTTCCTCTACCCTTACTTTACTTTAGCACAAAAGTGAAAGAATCAGGCAAAGACAAGGTAGTTAAATATTTATTTTCATACAGAGGTATGTCTCGGTTTCATGTTTCCATGGCAATTATATTAATAACTAACATTTCATAAAACCTATGGAGAAGCTTGCAATTCTCTAGAATACTTAATAGTATTCCTTTACTCATAATTGCAGGTATCTCTGCAGTTAAAAAAATATTCACTGGCATGACTGATTTTTCTTAATCGTCAAGTTTCTCTGGTCTCCAAAAAGGGAGTTAGAGGGAGGCAGACATAACAATTGCTGCTGCATTTATATATATATATATATATATATATATATATATATATATATATATATATATATATATTATTGATTTTTTACAGAGAGGAAGGGAGAGGGATAGAGAGCTAGAAATGTCAATGAGAGAGAAACATCGACCAGCTGCCTCCTGCACACCCCTTACTGGGGATGTGCTCCGCAACCAATGTACATGCCCCTGACCAGAATCAAACCTAGGACCTTTCAGTCCACAGACAAATGTTCTATCCACTGAGCCAAACCAGTTTCGGCAGCATTTTGGTTGGTTATATGATGTAAAACTGTGTAAAAGAAGAAATTTGCTTTTGACATTTTCTGGTTTCCAGTTTTAATTCCCTTCTCTATCTTTTGACATCTCCTCCTCTGGGGCTTTCACTGTAACCTTCCTTTCTCTCACCTTGTCCTTGACGTGATCTGTCTCTTTTGTCTCTCATAAAGTAGGGTTCATGGACTCCACAAAGCTTTAATTTTAACATATTTTAAAAAATGAATATTTTCTTTTGAACTGATAATTGTTAAAAACAAAATATTTGCCTAACAAGGAAGAATGGATTCTATCATTAGAACCTCAGGCCTAGTGGTGGGCCAGGAGAAGAAAACATTAAGGTCTGGATAAAGGAGTACTTTCTTGAACTCTCAGTTATTCCATGAGTATATAAGTATATAGTAATCTCTCTCTCTCTCTCTCTCTCTCTCTCTCTCTCTCTCTCTCTGTATATGTGTGTGTGTGTGTGTGTGTGTGAGAGAGAGAGAGAGAGAGAGAGAGAGAGAGAGAGAGAGAGAGAGAGAAAGAGAGAGAGAGAGAGAGAGAGAGAGAGAGAGAGAGAGAGAGAGAGAGAGAGAGAGAGGCAGGCAAATGCATCTTTTACTGACAAAAAAATAGTATTTCTATTTGGGGATCTTAAAAAAAGCTTATATACTTCTAGGAACTCTATTTTAGTTGCTGGAAGAAAACCAATGAATCCAATTTTCAGCTTAAATAAGAAAAAAATGTTGAGATAATCTGAATGTATGGAAGCTATGGAAGTTGAAACTCTATGAAGAATGCTGTCATGTAGCCTTTTAAAAAATGTCTTATTTTGTTTGCTGACAGAATTATAACTATTAAAATATGAATTCCATTCAATTTTCCTTGATATTATTTTACATGAGGCATAAGACTTTGTCTTTCATGTATTATAGAAAAGAAATGCAAATGTTTTCTAACATATTGATAAAATATGGTTGTTAAATTTCAGTCTACATCTTTTAACATGAATAAGAAAGATCAGCTCCAGAAAGAGCTTATTTCAAAATAGTATTTTATCACATTATTTATATAGAAGGTTTTCCAAAGTAACTCTATTAAGAGAATGATTTCATTCTGTCTCACTTTTAATAACGAAACTACAAAAAAAGTGTCCACATTATGGTAGATAATGTGCTTCCATTAGAGCCTTATTTTCTTGTCAATATTTTTACTTAAAGCCTAATCTTTTGATGCAACAGAAGCTTCAAATTAAATCAGAGACAGTAGTTTTCATTTTCTTACTTAAACATGACACATATTTCTAGCTCTAAAGTGATTGCCAAGAAAATGCTTAACTCCTGTAAATTGGCTGTTTAAAGTGCCAGAGCAGATTTGACTCCTAAATCCCATCCACGGTTAAAGTTCACCTTGCAGTGCATTTGAAGTAGGTACTCTGTGCTTAAAAATGAAAACTGTAAAAACGGTTAGTTTCTTGCTTTTGAATCCAAGTTAGTTGTTTTCCTTTAATAGTAGAAGAATTAAAGATATTAAAAATCTGCTGTTAGGGCACGTAATTGTGGCCTCCCATCTCTCCTTTTTCTGGAAATGAAAGGAATGTTGAAAGTGTTTCTATTTTACTAGTATAATGTAAGAGGTGGCCAAGCATTTACAACTCTATATACTCCTCCAGTCAAATTTTTCTAAACCTCAGACCTGGACGGCAGGTTTCTCCCAGATGATTTTCATTTTCATAACATTCACATCCAATAAACTGCACAAAACATACTGTGAGAGAAAAAAGGGGGACAGGAAATGGCTCTGTTGCATGGTTATTGCATCCTATTGCCTGTGGGTTGCTTGTTATGAGTTTTAACTATGTAAATATGACGTATATGATATCAGAATTTAATCTTAAAGCTTCTATGTGGGAGATAGAGTGTGACTTTATTGTGAGGGCTAAAATCAACTGGGTGTTGACAGGTCTCAAAAGTCACGGAGTAAAAGCTTAAAAAGAAAAGGCTCAGACTGATAAGCTGTTCTTTGATTGACAACTTCAGGCTTGACTGCCACTATTGAAAACAGTTGGGTAAAAGTTTTTTTTGGTGTTGTTTTTTTTTTTTTTTGGGGGGGGGGGCATGTTACTTCATAAGAAGCTATACTGAGAAATATAGGGAGATTTATAAGCTGATATAGCGCAAAACCCGAAATAAAACAGGTGTGAGGTTTAGAAAATCTGGAACCTGGGAGAAAGAACACTGTCTAGGAATGATTTAATTAATATTATAAAACAACGTTATGCAAACGAATGCCAACAAAAGGAGAAAAATAAGACATTGCTGTCCACCAGCTTTGGCTTTCAACAAATCATTTGCCAACAGCTTGAGGTGACACAATTTGGAAGAGATGGTGGTACATAAAATGCACAAGCAAAAGATTTCCAGGGGACGTAAACGCAAGAGGAAAATAATAGAAACCCTTTTTCATCTTCCTAGGAGAATAGAACAAATTCTGGCACTATAAAATCCATCATGGAAACAATAAAATAAATCCATGCTAAAATAGCCATCCATGATCGATTGAATTGTTATGATTGTTATGCATGCCATATCTTATCAAATATTATCCATAAGGAAGTATTAAATTCCTGTTGTGCCAATTATCCTACTATGTGCATCATAAACTTTTATGGCTTGTTATAGAATGTCACTTGGCTAATGATTTTTTCCCTTCAAATATTGCATCATCACAGTCAGATGGAAAACATATTCTAATGTGGAAAAGTGTTAAGGAAATTTAATACTCTAGGGCTAAATGAAACTGCTATGGCTCATCTCCTGGATAAGAACAACAATTTATGAATGCAATATTCATTTCCTGAGGTGAGCACCAGCAAAAACTTTATCTGAAACCTGAAACCTAGATGTTTGGCCCCTTGTAGTTTCCTCATTTGACTCATTGATATCATATATTAATATTAAGGCCACTGTTAAGATCACATCTGGGGAGTGCTCACTTGTTCAACTTTCCTAATTACTTTTACAGGGAACTCCTGGCATAACTGCATCTGCCAAGACCAGACCACAGAGTCTACAAGATCATCTTTCACTTTTAATATATTGTTAAAAATATCAAAATATTCAATTTGTTTTTTCTTGATCATTAAAACTGATTAACAGTTTGGTATTTTGACTCACAGAAGTGTTCATTTAGAGACAAGGTTCTAGAGCAATGTATATGTTATATGGAGAAATCATGAAATGATAAACTTAGCATGTTATGTCTCTAAGACTAGAAAATCCAAAGACTGTCATTTTTGCAGAAAAAGGAAAAGAACAATTGCCAAGAGCCATATTTTTCTCTTCCAAAAACTGAAGTCTGCACTATATATTTTAGAATACTAAGGATAATAAATCTAACAGGGAAACCTATTTGAGACTTACCTATGAACTAGAGGCCTGGTGCACAACACTCATGCACTCGGGTGTGGGGATGGGAGTGTCCCTCAGCCCAGCCTGCACCCTCTTGCAGTCCAGAAGCTCTCAGGGGATATCTGACTGCCACAAAGATGGGAGAGGCTCTTGCCACCACAGCTGAGGTTGCTAGCTGTGAGCCCAGCTTCTGGCTGAGTGGCGCTCCCATTGTGAAAATCAGTGGGAATTCTGTCTGGGTGAGATGGAAGGCTACTGGAAACCTAGACTTTCCCTAAAAGGGCAAGTGCACAAACTCTATAGTTCACAGGCACTCACCTTGAAGTCCAGCAGAGGGATGGTGACTCAGAGGGCACCAGAGACATACAAGGAGAGAATGAATTGTGTGGCTTTGGGGCTAGGGCTGGAGGGACAGCTGTCATTGTGTCTGTGTTGAGCCATCCTTTTCTGTGGCCCATGCTGTTACCTTTCCTGTGTTGAGCCCTTCCCACCACACACAGCCAAATCTTAATTTGTCAGAGCTAGATGAATTCCACTAACTCCACTCTGATGCCTCCCTGAGACACTGCCTCACTGCAAAGGTCTGTAGGCCCCACACAGATGATGGCTGGCCTCAGTGTACCATGATAATTTTGCTGAGTGGCCGCAGGCCCAGTACTGGTGCCAGTCTGAATCTGTATTAATCTGATAAACACCATTCATCCATTCCTGGTGACACCTTAAGACCCTGCTTCATGCAAATTGTGTATGGTCAAGTGAGCCTTATGGGCAACCAGCAGGTAGTGAAGGGTCTTGAGGTGCCTTGGGCCTTTTGCTGATCTTCCCCAGGCCTGATAGTGATGGTAGCCAGCCTAAGTTTGTACATAAGTCCCCCGATTGCATCCAGGCCCTGCACAGGCAGCTACCAACAGCAGATCACTTTTTAGCACCTAACAAGTGGCCCCAGGCTGGTCATAAGCAGCATCTGACCTTGACCTGAAACAGAAACCCTCCCAAGAAGTGCCAGAATCTACACACTCAGTGGGCTGGGTTCAAACCACAATAGCACACCACGTGATTAGCTTTACAAGCAGCATACCCACAGGAAGGTCTCAGCAGGCACCAGACACTAATGGGGCAAATCCTTCTCCCTGGGGTCAGCTCCTGCACAACAACTTATACACTGTAGTCATGGCAATACTCACAGCCAGCCAGCCTGAGGGTCAATCCCATACCCTGATGTGCAAACAGAAATCAAAGCTCAACTGAAATGGGAGTGCACACATCACCCACACAGGGAGCATTCCTTGAGCACCCAGTTTAGGTGACTTAAGGAGATTATATCACGAGGTCCCCAAGACATTTAATGCCAAGATTGGGAGACACAGCAGGTATACCTAATAAAAACAAAAACAGAAAGGCAGCGAAAACAGGGAGGCAAAGAAACATGTCCCAAATGAGAGAAAAGGAGAAATCTATAGAAAAAGAACTAAATAAAATGGATACAAGCAATCGAAATGATATAGAGTTTAAAACAGTGGTTATAAGGATGTTCAAGGAACCTAAGAGAAGAATATATGAACTTTGGGACAACTTCGACAAAGAGATAGTGAGCATTAAGAAAAAGGACATATAAGTATAAAAAGAACCAGTCAGAAATGAATATTACAATAACTGAAATAAAGAATACACTAGAATAAATCAAAAGCAGATTAGATAAAGTAGAGGATTGAATCAGCCATTTGGAAGACAAGGTCGGAAAAAACCGACCTTTTTTCAAGGTCGTGAAAAAACACCCAATCAGAAGAGTAAAAAGAAAAAAGAATCCAATGGGGCCTGTGGGAGAACAACAAGCATACTAATATTAGTATCATAGGGGTAGCAGAAGAAGACTGAAAGAGCAAGGGATTGGGAACTTATTTAAAAAAATAATAACTGAAAGTTTCCCTAACCTGGAAAAGAAAAAAAAGACATACAAGACCAGGAAATACAGAGAGTACCAAATGAGAAGAATCCAAAGAGTCCCACACCAAGACACATCATAATTACAGTGGCAAAAGTTAAAGACAAAGAGAAAATCTTTAAAGAAGCAAGAGAAAGACAGTTAGTTACTTATAAGAGAGCTCCCATAAGACTGTCAACTGATTTCTCAACCTAAATTTTGCAGGCCAGAAGAGATTGGCACAAAATATTCGAAGTGAAGAAAAGCAAGAACCTACAATCAAGACTAATCCACCCAGCAAGGCTAGCATTTGAAATTGAAGGAGAGATAAAGAGCTTCTGAGACAACAAAATTAATAAGGAAATAGTGGCCTCAATGACACACTAGATAACATGGATTTAATTGATATCTTCAGAGCATTTTACCCCAAAGAAGCAGAATATACATTCTTTTCAAGTGTACATGGGATGTTTTACAGGGTAAACCACATGTTAGAGAACAAAACAAGTCTCAATAAATTTAAGAATATTGAACTCAAATCAAACATCTTCTCTGACCCTTATGGTATAAGACTAATAATCAAACAAACAAACAAAAATAACTGAAAAATACATAAACACATGAGGGCTAAAATAACATGTTACTAAACAATGAATGGGTCAACAACAAGATCAAGGAAGAAATCAAGATACCTTGAAGTAAATGAAAATGAACACAGTAGCCCAAAACCTATGGGACACAGTGAAAGCAGTTTTAGGAGGAAAATTCAAAGCACTACAGGACTATCTCAAGAAATAAGAAAAATCTCAAATAAACGTTACACTTAAAGGAACTAGAAAAAGGGCAACAAACAAAGCCCGAAGTAGGAGAAAAATAATAAAGATCAGAGTAGAAATAAATGAAATAGAGTTAAGAAAACAATACAACTGATCAATAAAACCAAGAGCTGGTTCTTTGAAAAGATAAACTAGATTGATAAACCTTTAACCAGATTCATCAAGAAAAACAAAAACAAAAACAAAAAACAACAACAGAGATAACCAAGTGAATAAAATAAAAAAAGAAAGAGGAGAAGTTACAACTGACACCATAAAAATACAAAGGATTATAACAAAATATTATGAACAACTATATGCTAACAAACTGGATAATCTGGAAGAAATATATAAATTCCTATTAACATATAATCTTCTAAGACTGAATCAAGAAGAAACAGAAGATCTGAAAAGACCTATTTCTACCAAGTGAATTTTACCAAACACTCAAAGAAGAATTAACACTTATCCTTCTCAAACTATTCCAAATAATTCAAGAAGAGGGAAGGCTTCCAAGCTCATTTCTTTTTTATAAGGCCAGCATTATTCTGATTTCAAAACCAGACAAAGACATTACAAAAATAGAAAATTATAGGCCAAATCCCTGGTGAATATAGATGCAAAAATTATCAACAAAATATTAGCAAACCAAATTAGGTAATATGTTAAGGTGGAGTCCCTTGACCTAGCTGCTGATCTGGGCTGATCTGGTGTGTGTGTGTGGGGGGGGGGGGGGGTGGGTGTCAGGAGACTGTGGGAGGTTGGCTGTGGGAGTGCACTAACCATTGGGGGGAAGCTCCTGCATTGATTGTCTGATCCTAGTGGTCAGTGGGCATCCTAGCAACTGGCCAACCAGTCATTTGGTTGTTTGGTCTGTTAGTTATACACACACACACACACACACACACACACACACACACACACACGGGGGGAGGGGGGTCCCTCAGACCAGCCTGCAACCTCTCCAATCTGGGATCCCTCTCACAATTCAGGACTGCTGGTTCCCAACCACTCGCCTGCCTGCCTGCTTGATTGCTCCTAACCACTTCTGCCTGCCAGCCTGATCACCCCCTAAACACTCCCATGCCAGCCTGATCGATGCCTAACTGCCTTCCCTTGCTGGCCCAATTGTCCCTAACTGACCTACCCTGCTGGCCTGAACAGACCAGCTAAGAATAAAAGGGGGGATTTTCTCCTGGAATCCTGTTAGGGAGCCAGTCTGGACTTTACGGGTTGCTGGAACCTGGTGCTGGATTGTGGTCAGGATCCAAGGCTAACAGGCCAGCAGTCCTGACCCCAGCTCCACCACCCAGAAGAGAGCCTGGCTGGCCCAGCACAAGGCCGGTGGTCACTGAAGGTTGGAGAGGCACAGCCATAGAGAAAGAGGCTGGACACCAGAGAAGATGTCCCTCCCTGGACTGAAGCTCATCTCTCTGTTGCGTTCTCTTCCTTAATCCGCAGCACAGGCCAGTGCCATGAATGCTGCCACATCCCTAAATTTTGAGCCAATATGAGGAATTGAGGTAATGGACAAGAAAGGCAATGCCATAGGCTATTCCAGAAGAGCTGGGACGAAGGTAGGGGAACATGATGGTGCAATAGCTGCTTGCCTTTTGGTAGTTACAAATAGTCATGGAGACAGAGTTCAGTATAGGGAATGTAGTAAATAATACTTCAATAAATATATATGGTGTAGGTGGGTACTTGAATTATCAAGGGATCACTCCATAAATAATATAGCTGTCTAACCACTGTGATTTCCACCTGAAACTAATAATAGTAAAAAAAAGTTTTCAGTAAACCATAAAGTAAGATCAAATAAAAAGATTCAGATGAACAAAAAGTGTGTGTGGGATAAAAGGCAGGTAGTGATATAAACTCCACAAGCAGTTAGAACAGTGGGTTCTCAGTGGAGTGGATCAGAGATTCTGAGATTGTCAAGGCTTGCAGATCTTATCATGTCCCAAGGACATAACTGTCAATATGGCTGCAGGTAGGTACCCACATGGGAAAAATTCACAGTGATTTTCCTCTTTGTGGGCAATTGCCATATATCTATGCTCCGTTCCACACCTTGAATGAAGGATGTTTTTTTGTGTCCCAAGAACCCCTATTCTCTTTGGCTGAAGCTGTCACTTCTGGAAAGGAGACCACCAGGCGATAACATAAGGAGACACAGATGCAGACAATCAACAAGCAAGCAAATCCAACCTGGTGATGAACAAAGTAACAAACGGCAAAGCTAGTTCCCAGAACTTTTGAGAAAGAGAATGGTGTTATAAGTGAAAGAATGGAGTGAAATAAGAGAGGTGCAAAAGAACATTACGCTCTCTATCTGAACTGTGTGGAAACTCAGGCTTAAAGAAGCAAGTAATTTCCCTGTGGTGAGAACTAATGTTTAAGAGCTAGAATTAGAACTCAGGTCTATTGGACACCAGAGACTATGGTCAACACCGGTAGGTGGTGCTGCTGCTCACTTGGTTATTCAGTGGGTAAATGTATCTGGGCCTCACCTCAAAATGCTATACATACACTATAGCTAACAGAGGCTATTATTTTTTTTTTAAATTAAGACTTTAATAGATAATTGAAAACCTCTATTCCCTATGAATATTGAAATCATTATTCACTGAAAATTGAATGTAAGCTTAGCACTGGGCTTGGTTATTTGGTTTAATTAAGGATGTAGGCATTAATCAAATGTTTCCATATGCATGTGTTGGCTCTTTGGTGTCCTAGTGAAAAATGCGAAGTCTATGATATTTAAACATAATTATAGAATTAAAAAAACACATGTGCAATATTATTATTGTCTTATTTTTAAAGCAGAACCATTGGTTTTCAGAATTGAAGGCTACACAGAATGTTATTTTGTTAACTTGATAATTAAGTTCCCTTGTTACAGTCAGAATTCTGATTTAAGTCGTGGGTAGCTACCCAAAGCAGATGCTTTTAGGTAGGGGTGTGTGTGTGTGTGTGTGTGTCGGTGATGGGGGTATCACATAATTGAGGAAAATATTGGAGAGACTGACTCAGGTGGGGAAGCAGAATGAAACACCAAATCAAAGGCAAGACATCAATTGTGTGCAGTATTGCATAAAACAAAGAGGTGCCGGGTGATATGACTGTGATTTTAATTGTGAAAATGAAGAGAAGAGGAAATATTTTAGGAATAATGGAAAAAATTGATGGGTTCTTCAAGAAAAGAAAAAAAAAGGTAATTTTAGGGGTGAGTGTCCTAAATAGTTAGGAAGATAATTATAAAATGAAATATTCAATGAAACTATTAAAATAGGTTGTTTTTTTTTTACAATACAAATTGAATCACATAGGATTTACCAGAAGTTGAACAATCTTTTCTTGAATACACCATATGTATAACCTATCAAAAGTATTCTGTAATTATGTATATATTTTTGTCTCTGAGGCTCGCAATAAATTAAACCTTAAGCTTTAGTGAAGACAAATCAATTTGCATGTAGAATCTTTAAATAATCTTAGTGTTTATTTTTTTAGCTAGAGTCCCTGCCTGAAGAATATTCATTTTCCTTTTTGTTTGATTGAAAGATGGTAACAACCCCCCTCCTCAATTTACAATAAGATCAAAAATGGCCCATCTGGAGATCACCAAGTGCGTAAAGCTTGTCCGTGTGGAGGCCATCTGTTGTGAATGGAGACACACATGGAAACTTAATCCTTGAACTTCTTTTTCAACTTTCTCTTTTGCTTGCCTGAATAGAAGGCAATTCAGAGCAGTCACAAACTGTAGGCCAGGACAGGTTGCTGCCTTTTAATGTCACAAACACTTTCATTCTCCCAAATGCAAAACTTCTCTCTGTAAAGATCTAAAGAGTGAAAAATTCTTGGCACTGCCTTTCCCCAATATTATGACACAAATTGAAAGTCAGAGTCAGAGCTCTCATTAATGGACTGTTGCTTGGGCTATGCTTAGAAGAAAGGAAGAGCCTTGGGAATCACATCCAGTTCCTTTTCTTTGAAGGTATCCATGGTCTCACTAAACAATTTTGAATGTCCTAAACATGTGAACACTACCTGTAATTTGTTGTTGTTTACTTTACTTTACATCCTCACATGTTCTTGTTTTAAGTTGGAGAAACCCTTCTCTGGACTAAAAATTGTTTCAAAATAATTTTATTTATGGAGTAGGACAAATGAGTCACAAGGAATAAGATTCTGGACTCCCCACAGGCATTTTGGATGTGGATAACAGTTTACAGACTCCCACTATTCTTGTCCTATTTAGCTCTTCTGAAGGTACAATTTCACATCTATAAATGTCAGCATGCAAACTGGATTGGCTTGATGCTAAGACCCTATGCATAGCTGTCAGCAAGAAGGCCAGAGTTCTTGTCTGTCTGCATCACACTGCCTTGTGGCCCTTCCATCAACTTTAGCACCTGGCTTGTTTGCCAGTAAAGTCAACAAAATTGCATCTTAAAAAACCATTTTTAAAATCCTCCCTTTGCTTTTACGTGGTTTTGATCCTCCATTCTCCTACCTCATTTGTTTGTAATGCTACTTCTCTTAGCCCAGATGCTAGTTATCTTTCCCACCGGTGATTATAACTTCCTACCCAATGATATCTTGCTCTCAATTTAAGGTTAAGCAGGCTCTAAAAATTCTCAACACTGCAACCAAAGTAATACTTTTTTTTTAGTGCTGCATAGTATTCCATGGTTTAAATGTAAATAAATGCATTATTTACTCTTCTAATGATGGGCACTTAACTGTTTCCAAATCTTAGATATTGTAAATTGGGCTGCTATGAACATAGGGGTGCATATATTCTTTCTGATTGGTATTTTAGGTTTCTATGAATATATTCCCAGCAGTGCAATCACTAGGTCAAATGGTAATTCCATATTTAATTTTTTGAGAAAACTCCATACTGTTTTTCATAATGGGTGCACTTCACCAGCAGTATACCAGGGTTCCCTTTTCTCCACATCCTCACCAGCACTTGCCATTTGTTGATTTGTGTGGAGTATCTAAAAGGAGCCCTGATGTAAAATAAAATCTGAAGCATATGTAGCAGTTAGGCCAGGTGAAGATGCTAGGAAAAAGATTTTTGGAAGAGGAAAGAAGTGTGTATGTAGGTCAAAGTCAAGTGGGAGTGTGGTACATTCCAAGGAGTCAAGAAAAACGTTAGGAGGATGTGAATAAAATCAGATAAGTAAGCCAGGGACAATATATGTAACATAGAATCCTGCTCAACTACATAAAATAAAAATATTGATACATTAAGAATGATCTCCATCCCAAATCCTTTCCTTCTGTCCCCATCCCTCAATCTTGAAACTACAGTGCTCTTTTAAGAAGACTCATCTTAGCTTTTTATCTCTATTTGTAAAAGGTACACTTTTTAAAAAAATATATTTTATTGATTTTGTACAGAGAGGAAGGGAGAGAGATAGAGAGTTAGAAACATCGATGAGAGAGTGTCATCGATCAGCTGCCTCTTGCACACCCCCTACTGGGGATATGCCCACAACCAAGGTACAATCCCTTGACCGGAATCAAACCTGGGACCTTTTAGTCCCCAAGCCGACACTCTATCCATTGAGCCAAACCGGTTTGGCAAAAGGTACACTTTTTTTCTGAACTACTTATGATGTGGGCTCTAACCTACAGCTTTTAAACAACTCATCCAAATCAGTTAAATATTTTAAAAATTCATTTGTTTTAAAAGCTGCTTAGCAGACAAGTTCAAATTATGTTTAAGTTTTTCCACAGACTTTGGCCTCATTATGTACATAGACCCTGCACATGTAAACCAATATCACCTTCACCTCCCTTTTGTGTGTTTTCTCCTTCCCAGTTACCACAGCTAATGTATAAGCTCAACATCAAGTCAGTCCTTTAAGACTGTGGTGAAACCACTTTATATCTATATTGGTTTTCTGGTTAAATGTTAACCTAGACATATAAATGATGATAGTAATGTAATGGAATCTATTTGGATTACTATTGGGAAAGCAATTGAATTGATTTTTTAAAAATTGATTTACTACTTAGTAACTATTTTTGTGAGAGATTCAGTGACAATGGAACCAATATGAAAAATGGTGGATTTTTAAACCTTATAACCAAGACCAAAGCCACTCTATAAAACATTAATACTATAATTGCTCCCTTCTCTCTCTATCCATTACTGTCCTACTTAATCTTTAAGACTTGAATCTAAATTCATGTCACTGAGTCTTCTATCAAGACTTCAAATGCTAGTACTCTGGTGTCTTGTCTGGTTTAGTGCAATCATTATTTCAAAAATACTTATGGAGCACATATTTATTAATATGTGTATTATAAAGCAGTGAGAAAACAGATCAACATTCTTGCTTTCTTGGAACATGTAGTCAACTGAGGTTTGTTATGTGAGGGGAAAGCAATGAGAAAGGATAATGAGGGACCATTTGAGAATGAAGTCATAGAAGGCCACTTTGGGGCAGTGATAGTGAATTTATGTTCTGGTTAATAGGTAGGATAAAGTGGGAGAGAACAAGACCAGTGGTTTCCATTCATAGTAAACAATGCAGTCCCTCAGACCCTGAAACTGATAAGAACACAGAGCATTCCAGAAATGGAGGGAAGCCTAGTACATTTGGAGTGGGGTGAGTGAGGGAGAGAGATCTGAAAGATGGGTTAAGAGGCAGTGTGGGACCAGATTACACAGGGACAAGTAGGCCACGCTTAAGGATGTTGAACTTTATCTCGAAAGCAATGAGAGGCCTTTAGTGGACTTCAAGTAGCTTCAAGTGTCTGATGGAGTTCTATTTTTTTTTTTTTTTTGACATTTCCAAATAGGTCAACCAGCCTCATCCAGGCCCCACCCAAGGCACTCACAAATCAACACCCCAGCGCTATACTAACTCAACATATCCAGATCTAAGCCTTCATCACTTGATTCAGCAGACCCTCAAGTTCCTGCAAAAGTTTCCAGCCATGTCTGAGAGGCAGCCGTGGGGCAGGGGCAGGCGAGGAGCGAGCTGTTCCGGGCCTGGCTGCTCCGGGACTGGCCTCTGTTGCTCTGGTTCATTTCACAACCAGCTGCTCGGGGTCTGGTCACTGCCGCTCCTGACCTAGTTGATCTGGACTTGGCTGCTGCTGCTCCGGGCCTGGCCGCACCTGACCCGGCTGCTCCAGGCCTGGCCGCTCCCAGCCTGGCAGCCGCTGCTCCGGGCCTGGCCGCATCCGACACGGCTGCTCCAGGCCTGGCCACTCCCAGCCTGGCAGCCGCTACTCCGGGCCTGGCCGTATCCGACACGGCTGCTCCAGGCCTGGCCACTCCCAGCCTGGCAGCCGCTACTCCGGGCCTGGTGGAGTTCTATTTGGATTTTTTAAAGAAACTCTTTGACTCTTGTGAAAAAAATAGATTGCCCAGATATGTTGTTACCATGTGAATAGCATCATCTAACCCATGAAGGCTTGCATGTAACAAAAAGGTGGAGGAAGGGAGGATGCACTGCTCTAATACTGACTGCCTGAGATGGGACACTGATCTCCTTCTGCCCCAGTGATCCTCCTTCTTGGGCCTTCAGACCCAAGGAGTCTATACCATCATCTCTCCAGCACCCAGGCTTCAAACTACACTAGCAGCTTTCCTGGGTCCCCAGTTTGCAGATTATGGATCAGTTTAGCTGACATAATTTCCTGAATTAATATCAACCCAATCAATCAATCAATCAATCAATCAATCCTATTGGATCTACTTATCTTGAGAATCCTGACAAATATAAGTACAGCCAACAAATTTGTTACAGAAGGGCACCTTCTGGGAAAGTTTCCTGGAATGGGAAACATCTATTGGGTGCAATCCTAAGAGTTTCCAAATTAACTCATGTACTAAATATCTCTCTGGCAATCCTGCCAAGTTCCTGGAGTCCTCCAGCCACCTCTCCCCTCTCCTTTGGATTGGGCCCTGATCAAATGATTAGAACATTAACACTATCCAGTATCCTAAAGTTTTGCTGCAGTTTTTTTTCTCCCATTTTTATAAAAAGAAGTGTATGCCAGATCAACTCTACTGGTAAAACCCTCCTTTTAAAATTTTTCCTTTAAATTTTTTTCAATTACACTTTACATTCAATATTATTTTGTGTTAGTTTCAGGAATACAGCATAGTGCTTAGATAATCGTATACTTTAAAAGTGTAAAGCCCCTTTAAAACTAACCTTTTATGATTAAATTTTACTACTATCTTCCATGTATTAATCTTTTGAAGTGGCTTCAGAAACCCAGGTAGATTTCTGAGAGAAAGCCATAGGGTACAGGCATTGCAGGGAGCACAGCTGCCCTCCTCTGTCACTACTGTGCATCCATATTCCTGGCCTCACCACCTTTCAGGGGACAAACTCCTGCTTTATCTACTAATTTGAGTGATACTTAACATCCATGCATACACTGGCAAAAAGATGTAAAAGTTCTTATTCCATGGTTTGAGTCGACACTCAAACCTGCAGACCAAAGATTCTCAGGTTCAATTCTGGTCAAGGACACGTACCTTGGTTGCAGGCTCTTCCCTGGCCCAGGCCCTAATGAGGTGCATACAGGAGGCAATCAATCAATGTGTTTCTCTCACATTGGTGTTTCTTTCTGTCTTTCGTCTCCCTTCCACTCTCTCCAAAAGATCAATGGGGAAATGTCCTCAGGTGAGGATTAACAACAACAGTAACAACAAAAACAACAAGTTCTTATTCCAAGGCTCCAAAGTGAAATAAATGAACAAGTAAACCCAGAGTGGCAAATGCAGCAGGCAGAGCTCTGGGCTATATGTGCAGCAGGCAGAGCTCCGGGTGGGCATGGACTCTCTGACCTTTCTCTTAACCCCTGGCATCTGGCACAGCCTGGCATATCATAAGCACACTGTAAATGTTTATGGAATGAATGAAAGGTGCGTTCCAGTGCCAGCAGGGTGGGAGTTCCTCACTGTGCACACTGGGCCTCGTGTGGGATAGGAATAGACCCAGCTAGGCTTTAAATGTAACACCTTCTTAAGGTGTCTTGGCAAAGAGTGGAGAGTGAGAACGCAGAGAGGGAGGGATGTCACCATGGGTTTCCCAAAGGCTCTGTCCTGTATTTGACCCTAGGGGTACTGCTCACTAAGAGGGTGGGGAGCAAGCTGATTTAACCTTTAGGGAAATGCACCCTTTTCCATGGGAGTTGTCAAAAACAAGGCTCCCAAACAGAAGAAAATGGAATCTGTCCTTTTTCTTCTTGTGTCTGCCCTTCTTCAGAGTCTCAATGCCTGTATTTTGAGCATTAGCTGTGCCCAGGTGCAGCTTCGTCTTTCATCCCCATTAAAACCACAAAGGGGACTCGTAATGTGCTGCAGAAAGAATATCCTCATAAGGTGGAATTCACACATCTGGAGGGTTTTTAATGAATGGGCTAAAGGGGGGTGGTTACCTGGCAACCCTGAGTAAGTGCAAATTAATCCATTTTTTATTTGATGTCAGCAGGGTGGCTCAAGTCTTCCACTTGGTTGGGACAGAATTAAAGCTGATGAAGCTCTAGCGAAGTTTTGGGAGTTTGTTTTAATTTCACCCTCATCTCTGTACTTGGCATTTACCCCGCCCCCCCACCACCACCACCACCACAAAATTGCACTGCACTGACTCCTTTATATGAAGCAGTTATTCTAACTCCCGAATACGTACAAAATTGTTAGTGAGGTAGGCCATCCGAGCTCTCTTTCTTAATTTGAAGCTTGTGAAGATTAAGGAGTTCAGTGTTAGGTTACCCTTCTGGCGCCGACCCAAAGGAAAGCAGAATTGTCAGGCTGATATCTTTGTTTATGGCTCCCTTTCATTGTGCCCTGTCTACACAGGCTGCAGCAGCCTCACGGCGTCTGGGCTTTGATCTAAAGATAATTTATACGAAAGTGTTAACAAGACAGCGGTAGTTGTTTTAATTCATTTTTAAAAATCAGTTTTTGGTAAATGCCCTCGCATTTTTTGTTACATTGAGTTTTTGTTATAATGGGAAAAAATTGTAGTTCCATTTCCATTGTAAGGATGAAATGATAATTACAGGCAGAGCTAGCATCTCTATGCTGAATACACTGATTTTTACTGAGAAAGAGAAAGGATTTTGTTAGCACAATCATGGTAATTGTACTGTAGCTGAGATTCTAAAGGCAGCATTGGTGACCATGGTTAATTCTGGGGAGTCATCATATTCTGTAGCATAGGGCAGAGCACTGATGTGTGTGTGTGTGCGTGTGTGTGTGTGTGTGGGGGGGGGGGGTCAAGGCCCTGGTTCTCAACCCAGCTGCTGCTATTCCTTCACCAACCTGAGTCTCAATGCAAAATGAGATAGTTCTCCTTGATAAGCACAAAAGTCCTACCCGCGTTTAAACTCTATAACTCCATGATTATGCTCAAACTGAGATGGGGGAATAACTATGTCTCTGAATGAATAGGACTAAGTACATGCATATGTGCTCCAATAGTCTCTATTTGTTTAAATGTTCTCTTCTTGGTACTTTTTATTCCTTTGGTGTTTTCTATTTATTGGAGGCAGCCTGGAGGTCCTTAACCCCTGACTGAATGCTTTTTTCTAAGGCAGAACACTGCTTGCTTGTTTTGATTCCAATAGCCACCTGACCAGTCCTGCCTCTTTGCACCACCACCGGCCCACACACACACTTCCTTCATCTGTTTGCCAATCAAACCTGAAAATTGGGACAAGATACATAGGGGAACAACACTTTCCAATATAGACCTTAATACAGTTTTCCTGCCTAGAGATTTTACCCATCAGAATGAAGTATTTAACAATTTTTTTTCTAATTCCTCTTTTGTTATCATGGTTTAAAAACAAAAATGCTTGTTTCCAGATGTCTTGTTCGACAGTACCCAAGAACACATGGGAATATTTTGTAGTGGCTGACAGAGTGGGTTGGAGAAAAATAAAAAGCAGATGGACACAGATTAACTCTATCTGTTCCTGGTCTAGGCTTCTCTGAGGATCCTGGTATGAGATCTTTCTCTCCTAATTTCATATCACTAGGCCAACCACAAGCTTGGCAATGAAACAGAAAAACCCATTCTGAGTTGGTCCAAACGTTCTGTGTGTAAAGTCATGTTATACTGAATATTGCCTGGTGTGGGGCAGTATTTCATATTAGTTGATCTTTAGATGGCAAGAGGGAGATCTAGCTAGAAATCTGGAGAACAGTCTCACTGTTCAATACTTACAGGGAGAATTCGTATTCAAAGGTCCTTTGGGTAAATTCACATTTCTTCGTACTAGCCAGAATTTGACCCCCAAATCTAGGGTTGTCTCTTTCTTCTTTTGTATTGAACTAAGGGGCGGGGCCATATAAAAGCCTCTTTTGGGGCATAATATCTAAAGATAGATCAACTGTTATACCCACACCATTGTTTATTGCAGCATTATTTGCAATTGTGAGGATATTGAAACAACCCAAATGCTCATCAGTGAATTAATGGATAAAAAAGATGTGATTCAGCCACAAGAAAGGAGGATATTCTGCCATTTGCAACAACATGGACAGACTCTGAGCACATTATGGCAAGAAAGGTAAGTCAGAAAGAGAAAGACAAGAAATGTGTAGTATCACTATGTGGAATCTAAGAAAGTCAAATGTAAAAAACAACAACAAATAAACAGAGAGTATAATCACAGTTACCAGGAGATGGGAGTAGGGGATGAGATTGATTGTTTTTAAGGGTATAAATTTACAGTGAATAGTAAAAAAGCCGTAAAGATCTAATGCACAGTATAATAAATATAGACAACAGTGTTATACTATAATAATGTAAAGTGATAAGATAAATACTCATTCAATGGTAATCACATTACAATATATAAATGTATCAAAGGAATACACTGTATACCTTATATTTAAAAAAATGTAACATGTCAAAGTTATAAAATAAAAATATTAAACGAGAAGTGTTAAAATAAAAATGAATAAATAAATGTTTATAGATCAAGTGCCTTCTTTGTCCTATTACTTGGACTCATATCCTGATCTCAGTCTTCTGGACTTTTACTCTGATTATGAGAAGGAGCCTGAGAAGTAAACAGAAACAGATCCATTCCCACAGAGGGACAGAGCCTCAGGCATCCTTTCCTTGGACACCACTGGTCCTCTGACGTTTGAGGTGCATAGGCTTCCGTTCTTCACTTGGAGATGGTTCCAAGCCTGCCTTTCCTCACCAGGCTCATAGGTGTGTCTTAGATTGGGTTGCACTACACAGAGTTTTCAGAATCATTTCAGTGAGGGTTCTTTTCTAGTGATTTATTGAGAGGGTTCTCTCAGAAGCAGAAGGAGGGTAGGGCAAGGAAGAAGCCTCAGCAGGAAGCCATTTAACCCAACACTAGCTTTAGCCTGGTTTCATGGGGAATCCCTGGGGCACAAATTACCCTGAATAGTTGTTTATAAGATAAGCAGAGGGCAGGCCTGGCCTTTTACACCCCAGAACAGTCAGTCATTGGCCACAGCTGGGTATGATGATCTACTTCTGCTTGCCTGAGGGAAATTCTCTTCAGAAGGGGGCAGCTGTGAACCCTTTGCAATCAATGGTCACAGCAGCCAGGGCACAGATGCACCAGCATTAAGGGGACCTTGGTAGGACACCAGGAGCACCCACAATAGGTGGGAAGAAAGAGGAACAAGTAATACCAAAGTTACTACAAGGTAGAAAAAGGATTTAATTTCTTCATCCCTTTTACCCAAAGCTCTTCTCTTTACAATGGAATGTTCTTGACTGATGTGTATCAATGTTTCTTCTTCTCAGGGGTAGAGCTGGAGAGAAAGGGAAGTTTGAACTGTGCCCTGGGATTAGAGAGTATGTTCAGCATTTAGATCCAAAGGGTTCTGCATAGGATCTCTCTGGCAATATAGAATAACAATATGCTTTGCTAGTTGTCAAGTTAGTTTTTAACATTAAGAATTGTGATGAATCCAGGACTTTGTATATTTACATTTGCTTATATCACTTTTGTTTGTATATTTTGGAAGATTGTTTCCATTCGTCTTAGCATGGATCCAATAACAACTTCCTAAAATGAGGCATTAGGCTTCTGCTTATTGCATTAGTTTCTTCAGAGTCTCTAGACTTCATAGGTTGTCAAGGCATTATCCTATCTAATAAAAGAGTAATATGCAGATTGACCATTTCAACACACAAAATGGTTGCCCCCACATGATCAAAGATGGTTGCCCCTTAGGTGGACACAAGATGGCCACCATAAGATGGCCAGCAGGGGAGGGCAGTTGGGAGACACCAGGCCTGAAAGGGAGGACAGTTGGGGACGACCAGGTCTGCAGGCAAGGGTGGTTGGGAGGGACCCAGGCTTGTAGGGGAGAGCAGTTGGGGAGGACCACATTTTCAGGGGAGGGCAGTTAGGGGCAAACAGGCTGGCAGGGGAGCAGTTAGACATATATCAGGCTGGCAGGGGAGTGGATAGGGGATGAACAGGCTGGCAGGCAAAAGTGATTAGGGGCAATCAGGAAGACAGGCAGGTAAGTAGTTGGGAGCCAGCAGTCCTAGATTGTGAGAGGGATGTCCTACTGCCTGTTTAGGCCTGATCCCACCGGGCAATCAGACATCCCTCGAGGGATCCCAGATTGGAGAGGGTGCAGGCTGGGCTGAGGGACCCCTGAATTTTGTGCACCGGGCCTCTAGTCCTATGTAATAAAAGCCCAGTGACCAAATGGCAGAATGACCAGAATGATCCATCAACTAGTCACTATGGCACACACTGACTACCAGAGTGTAGACGCTCAATGCAGGAGCTGCCCCCTGGTGATCAGGTTGCTCCCACAGTGGGACCTCTGCTCAGGGAGTGGGTCCATAGCTGCAGCACTCCCACAGCAGGCCATTCCCTGCAGGCCATGCCCCCCACCAGTGCATGAATCAGTCCAAAAGGCTTCTAGTCTTACTTATAATTGAAAAATCATAATCCCTTAGAGCTGAGTTACTAGTTTAAAAAAGTATTTCATTTAAGAAATGAGATTCTAAAGCACAAAAGCTGAATAACTTGCTCAAGTCACAGAATTAATTTGTCCCAGAGGTATAGGAAACTGGGTTCTGTGCTATTGGTTTTAATTTGCTACACTGCTGCCCACTGTGTTTTTTGTTACTCAAGTATTCTTTTCTTATCAGTGATGACTGAAGGAATCATCTTTTTGTTGCTATTAATATCATTCACAGGCTTTTTAGGAAGAGGAGGGTTTTCAATATGCTCCTTCTAACAAGGGAACATCCCTCCTCCAATTGTTCAAAGAACACAAAACCTATTAAGCTGTTTGCAATGGGAGTCATTGTTTTTTAAGTGGTTGTGTATGCCATGCCTCAATATCTTTTTTATTTATTTTCTCCTCATGAATGATCATTAAATAGACTTTTGCTTAGGGTAGCCATACATCTTCCTCTCTTCCCATGCATGTTAGATACTTGCTTTAAATTTTTATATCATATGGCTGATCAGAGTCCCGAGAACATAAGGCTGGTGTTCTGGCATAAAGGAGACAGAGGCTTTGCTCAAAATTAAAATTTAAACTGCATATTCAGCCCAAATTTATCAGAATTCAGCACTGTAGGATTTGGAACATGAGCACATCAAATAAAAAAATAATTTACTTTCTTGTGTGTATAACTCCTTTGGGAACCTAGTGAAAGAAAGGGGTGGTTTTCTAGGTAAGATTCAAAAATTCCTTTGTCCTCTAGTCAAATATTATAAAATAACTTAAAAACCAGCTAGGCTGGAGTGACTCAGTTAGCTGAGCATCATGCTGTGCACTGAAAGTTTGCTGGTTCAGTTCCCAGTCAGGTTACAAACATGAGTTGTGGTTCAATCCTGGATGGCAACTGATCAATGTGTCTTTGCTTTCCTCTCTCTAAGCATGATCTTGGGTGAGGATTTAAAAAAAAATCACACCTAATATTGTTATAATAGTGATCTAGTTGATGCACATTATATGTTAAAAGTGTAGAATTTCATAACAGATGAAACAGAATCTCTCTGATCCAGCACATTATTACAATGACTAATACAATAAATATTTGTTAATTCATTGAATTAATGAGTGTTTGAAAGGCACTAAAACATAGTACATTAAGCCTCATCCTCTTCAGTTAGGTAATGGATTTAAATCTAATTTACTAGTTATAAAAGCTTTGTCAATTAACTTACATTTTGTTTGACTCAACACCCTTATTTATGAAATTGTAGTATTTATGTTGGAGGGCTGTTGTGAAAATTGAATGATGTGCACACATGTAAGTATTTAGCATAAATGGCTCTATCATTATTATGCTTCTAAGGGTTTTACACTTCTCTCAGGCTGGCCTATGTATGTATGTATGTGTGTGTATATATATATATATATATATATATATATATATATATATATACACACACACACACACACACACACACACACACATATATATATATATATATATATATATATATATATATATATATTTTTTTTTTTTTTTTCCAATTTAAGTGGGAGTTCTGGATAAAAGAATAAACAGGGCATCATGACCTTAACCACTATCAGCTATTGTGGCTCTGCAGACTGCACAGTGGAGCAAGTATTACACTTGTTTATCTTTGAACCTGTCAAAATAATTACTCCTCAGGCAGACTCGGAGTTAGGCAACTGTTTTCTGAGTATGTGTGACCTTGGAAGTGCATAGATTCCTGGATCTATCCCTTTATGGTAATGGTTGGTCCTCTCTCTCCTTCATTTGTGAGACAAGAAGAGTTTCAAGTTGCATAATAAGTCCATTTTGATTGAATCTGTGTGAAAATGTTTGATCTATTAATGAGCAACCCAGATACTGGGAACAGTCTATGCTTTAAAGACATCAAAATACTAATATTAAGTTTGACTTGGAAAAAATCATTACTTAAAGTTCTACTTAAAGATTGGGGAAAAAGGGAACTCTAACCAATTCTTTATATAAACAGTAGTTACTAAATTAATAAACATGCCATAAGGTCTGTTAAATTAATAAGCAGAATGTTTGCTGAATGGAAGTCTATCTCTATTTTGAAAAGTTTGAGTCATTTAATTTTATAAATTAATATATTCAAGTCACTGAAAATGTCTTGAGCAAAGGATTTCCCCAAAAGCAATATAAACAAACCTAAAATAATGATAAAATTATTGTTAAATGTCATCTTTTCTAGTCTAATAAATGATTTAAATAACATTAAAAATTTTTCCAAAGCCTCAATCTACAAAAACATTAATACTAGACTTTAAAAGTGGGATTTAACACAGTGTCACTTCCTAAAAAATACTTGTGAAAACATACTTTTTTATTTTTTAGAATGTTAATGTTCTAAAATTAACTACATTTTAGACAGACAAATCTGGGTTCAGATTCAGTGAAGGAAAAGACTCTTTTGCTTCCTTCTGAGTTCTTAAGATTAAGTAAAATAGCCCCCAGGTCCTCAATAATTGCAATACTACATTATTTTTATATGTGTAATTTTAGATGTAATTAATCAGTAAAAGTTTATGGTCCATTGCAACTATAATATTTGTGGACTACATCCCAGTTTTCAACCTTTTCACTTTCATATCCAGTCCTCACCCATTCTTTGCTATGGATAGGGACTGATTATATTATATTTGACAGGAGGACTGGTCCTCATCCTCACAGCCTGCCTTTTCTAGTCTCCTATATAGTCTGTGTTTGCAAGCAGGAAACATTGGCTAGAAATTAAAGTGTACTCATTTATGCTTTTTATAGTGTTGATGAAAAACATGTTTGAGAGGGAGAGAAGAGAATATAATAAATGAAAATAAAAACTAATTATATTCCTAAATGACACTGTATTCATAGGTAATATTAGTTTACTTAGTTAATACTCATTTTCCTGCCTGTTTGTGACCATCATGAGGATAAGGGTCATGTCTGTGCTGATGCTACCTATGTGCCTAGCACAATCTGGCATATAGTATAATCAGGTGTTTTTACTTAGTGAGACAAATGGACCAGATAGAAGAGAAACAGGAAGACTAAATAGTAAGGCATAAGAGAAATCTCAAAGGATACTACTCCAAGAAACAAAGACAATTATGGCTGAAGTATTAAAAATCACCTTTTAAAATATATCACTGAGTTGGTACAAAAGGAATAAATGAGCAGAGCCTCAAAATAAAGAGAAACTAGAAGGAAAATCAAAGTCAATGAAAATATCTTGAAAGCAGCTAGGGAAAAAATATGACATATTATATAGGGTGGGACAAAAATAGGTTTATAGTTGTGAGTACATGAAACACAGAGTTTATCATTATATTATTATTTATTAATTATTGTACTATTTTTCATATGAACAACTGTAAATAAATTTTTCCCCCACCCTGCATATATATGAACAAATATGATAATTTTAGCAGACTATGCAAGCTGGAAAACAATGGAGATTTCTCTTTAAAGTGGTGAAAGAAGTAAAAAGCTGTTAACTGAGAATTCTATACCCAGCAAGTATATCTTTCAAAGAATGAAAGGATAAATGAAGAGTTTTTTCAGACAAACAAAAACATAATTCATTGCTAGCCAACTTGCACTACAATAAAAAGGAAAACATGTAGGCAGAAGGAATCTAAAATCAAACAATATCTTAGATCTACAAAAAGAAACAAAGTATGATAACATTAGAATAGTTAAAAGTCAAAATATATCGCTGAAACTGGTTTGGCTCAGTGGATAGAGCATTGGCCTGTGGACTGAAAGGTCCTAGGTTTGATTCTGGTCAAGGGTATGTACCTTGGTTGGGGGCACATCCCCAGTAAGGGGTGTGTTAAAAAAGCAGCTGATTGATGTTCCTCTCTCGTTGATGTTTCTAACTCTCTCTCTCTCTCTCTCTCTCTCTCTCGCTCTCGCTCTCGCTCTCGCTCTCTCTCTCTTCTTCTCTGTAAAAAATCGATAAAATGCATTTAAAAAAAGTAAAAATATATTTATTTTTTCTAACTTTTACTTGCTGTAAAGAATAGCTGTCTAGAGCAAAGATAATGGCATGTATATAATAGTAAAATGAAGACAACAATTCACAAAAGAAGGAAAAAGAAATGTTATAAAATTGTATTTTAACACTACATATGAAGCAGTATATTATTTGAAGGTATAATCTATACTCTTTAAGGTTTTTGCAACAATAATATATTTATTTCTTTAGTCAGAAATATTGGGTCGGCAACTAAGTAATTGCGGATTTTTAAAAGAAAATCAAAGACAATTTTTTCATGGAACTAAATAACTTTATTCTGTAATGTATTGCCCATTTTGATCAATGACCTTTTGCCATCTTTCAGGCAGCATCATAATCCCACGTTCAAAAAACTTCTGGTTTTTATTAGCAAAAAACTGAATCAGGTACGATTTGACATCATCATCATTATTGAAATTTTTACCATTCAAGGAGTTTTGTAAAGATCGAAACAAAAAGTAATCAGATGGTGCAAGGTCAGGACTATATGGTGGATGTGGCAAAACATCCCAACCAAGCTCCATTAATTTTTGCCGAGTGACCAAAGATGTGTGTGGCCTTGCATTGTCATGATGGAATACAACACCTTTTCGATTTGTCAATTCGGGCCGCTTTTCTTCAACTGCATTGTTTAATTTCGTTAGTTGTTCAATGTAGACATCAGAATTGATCATTCGGTTGGGTGGTAAGAGTTCAAAGTAGACAATTCCTTTGTAATCCCACCAAACTGATAACAAAACCTTCTTTTGATGAATATCAGCTTTTGATGTTGTTTGAGTTGGTTCACCTGGCCTGCTCCACGATCTTTTCCGCTTGATATTGTTGTAAACAACCCATTTTTCATCGCCAGTTATCAGTCGTTTTAAAAATGGATCATTTTCATTACATTTCTTTAGCAAATCGCAGCTGCTAATGCGTTGCGTTAACTGTGATTCTTTCAGTTCGTGAGGAACCCATGTATCGAGTTTTTGAACATAGCCAAGTTGTTTTAAGTGATTTTCAATGCATGTATGTGATACATGAAGCTTCTCTGCAATCTCACGTGTTGTACTGTGACAGTCCAAATTGATTATTGCTTTGATTAGGGCGTCATCAACTTCAACTGGACGACCAGAGCGTTTTTCATCTTTGAGTGAAAAATCACCAGAACGAAATTTGGCAAACCAATTTTGACACTGCTGTTCTTTTAAGGCTTCGTCACCATAAAGAGCACATAACTTTTTATGAGCTTGCGATGCGTTTTTCCCTTTGCGGAAATAAAAAAGCAAAATATGACGAAAATGTTCCTTTTGATTTTCCATTTTTCAACGAACGCCAAACGAAAACTACAAAACAGATCAAAAAACTCTTTTTACTGATTAACAGCTGAATAGCCAACTATCAAATAACAAAATGTGTTTTACATTTGTACTACGTCTGCAAACCTAAAAATTCAACTGAAGCCATGTATGTGTGAAACCCGCAATTACTTAGCTGCCGACCCAATAAAAATATGTATCAACCCAGATATAAAGTAGGTTGTTTTATAAGTATAGCTATATCACTTCAGCCCCTACTGTATCTTTCTTGGTACCCCCTCCCCCTAACCCTCCTGAGTTTTCATGTAGTTTCTTCCCAATATTTGACTGATATTTCTTCTTGATTAGTGGAATGATGTAGCTCTGTTTGCCTAAATTTCAACTTATCATAGACATTAAAACCTTGCAGCTTCTTTAAAGACCCCCAAAATGTGAGATGTTAGGAAGCAATTTCAACTTAGTAAAATAAATGTGACACCCTCACAGGGAGAATTATTTTGAAAGAGCCAACACTGGGCATTCTGGGACTCCTGTGGTGAGGTTTTAAGTGCCAACATTCAGTGGGCTTCAGAATTGTTGGGGTTTGGGAGAAAGGAGGCTTTGGGGGAAGTTGGTGTGTGGTCAGGAGTGAGAAAGATTGGAAGTGGACTTCAACCACTTCTGTCAAAGATATGGGCTCTTCCGCTACTTTCTTTGTGGCCACATAGTCGGCAGCCATTAGAAAAATAACCAAAAATAAAATAAATACACTGTAATACATAAGGAAGGTTTGGAATTGACTGTGTTAAAATAATGAAATGAGCACAGAATGTTGGGTTGGATTAAAATTAAAGTAAGATAAAATGAGAAGAAGTAGCATAAAGTAGGAATTTTTAAATATCTTAAGAAAAAATTCAATAAAGATTATAATAATGATATAAAATACATATTTATAAAAGGATAAAAATTCAATTTTAGAAGTAAGCAGTATAAGTTTAATTTTATGAAGTATAAAAATAAAATTAATGGAAGTTTAAGATAAAAGTCTAAAACCAGTAAATAGTAAAAAGTGTAAAAGATATTAAGAAAAACAAATGTAATATCACTAAAAAATGGATGAAACTATATTTAAAATAAGAGCAAGACTAATAAAAAAAGATTACAAAAATGTGTAACATGAAATACAAAAAAATATATAATCACAGACACAGAGGAGAGCAGACAAATTCTAGACTATTATGTAAGAGTCTATAATATTATTGACTATATTATAATCCATATTACTATTTGCATGTTCACATACCTTATGCCAATAATATTTATTCTCTTCTATAATCTCTTTGCCTTCATCTTCCCTTTACCATGTTTTATTCACATTTCATATCTGGGCTTACATGCTGCTTCCTCCACAGTTCCTACATGGGGTCCTACCAGCATTGAGTTTGCCAACCTTAAATGTGGCATACAATAATGTTAGATGCAGATGTAATTCAATAATATCAGAAATCCAACTCATTAAATATGTTTAATCATTAGCTTACAGTATGACTTGCAATCTGCATGTATTCCTTACATGAGTGTTTCTATTTGCAGAGTGTAATAGCTATTTGCTGTGGCTCTAGAGCCCAATTACCTTGTTAGAATTCTAGCTCCACCATTTACTGTCTTAGCACCATGAGTAAATATTAAGTAAGATGATACATGTAAGATACACATCTTAGTCCCTAAAACAAAGTGAACTCTCAACAAATAGAGCTATTAAAATTACTCAGTGCATCCTGAATTATTTTAATAGTAGCTATAGTTTTAAGTTCCTAAGAGGATATCATGTACTTAAATATTTTTTTATGATTAGATTTATAATTTATGTGAATTATGAGCTTTCTTTTTATAATATTTGCATATTAGCACTAACTGAGCTATCATGATGTAATTTTGGCAAACCACTTGGGTTTGCCAAAATGAATAATCAAGAGAGCTAGATCATATGGTTCTATTGAGCTCTAACTTTAATAGAAAGCCAAAAGAAATTTCTGAGTATTTTTCCTGGTGTCTGATATGCTTCAACTCAATATCAGCTATTCCCAGTATATTTGAATCAATTCTATGCAGGAACCACTTTGACCTGAGAGAATGGTGGGTAGCAATCTCAGCTAGTAGAATGCTTGTATGCTTGTCCTACCTGACTTTCACCCCTTTTTCCCTACCAGGTGCAGAATAGGGCCTAAGGGAGCTGAAACTCAGCACCCTCATCCCTCCTGTGAATCTGAGTGTTTCCATCCCCTATCAGACCCATGTCACAGTTCCTTTGATTTTCCCTTTAACTTACACATATTGATTCGATTTTTAAAAAGTTATACTTTAGTTTAGGGGTCTGAAGGTAGACACAAGAGATCTTAAATTTTCAATCCGATATTAGCAAAAGATAGTATTTAATATTTTAAACTTCCCTTATCAATGATAGATGCTTAAATTTATCATAATCCAAATATTTTTGTGAGATAGAAGAAATATTTGACTACTTTGTTTTATAAAGGAGCCATAAAGCGATTAGTGACCTATGTATACCCAGGCCCCTGAGTATAACTGTAATATTAAATTCAGAAGAATTCACATATTGTGTCTTTGTTTTCCTCACCTTCTTCTTAAGGTTACTACAAACGTTTAAAATGATGTTGTTTTTATATCTTCACTATATGGAGGTGAATATTCTCTCTCTGGTTCTGTTTCTTAATAAAATTGCTTCTAAATGAGTCCATATTCAAGACGAGACAGTTACCTATTTTGACATCTGATTGTTTTTTTTTTTTTTGAGAGCATTTGCTTCTTAGAGTACAATGTTATGAAATATACTTACTCCATTATTTAAATAACCACTTATAAATATAAAACATGGTCAAGTTATTCAAGTAACAAGACAAGGGGAAAATCCAATCATTATAAGCTCTTCTATTTTCAAGTGTTAAATGGATATTTATAACCTTTGTTACAATCACTACCATTATATTACCAGCACTTTTTTCTAACACCTTAAAAAGCTTGCCTGTTTCCAAGAATGGTATTAAAAGTATAATTCTTTATTCTACTCTCATTATAACAAGAGGAGGTCAATGGTCTAAAGGGTGGTTTCCTATTATGAGAGAATAAAACCTAAAATCAATAAATCTCCAGATCATAAATGTTGCTACAGTCTGGCAAGGTTGAGAAAATTATGAGCCGAGCCTCATGATGTCTGGATATTGTAGCTTGTAAATTTCTACATACATATGTATGTGGTTATGTATATACTTGCTGCTGGGCCCTTCCTAGAGTTTGCTGAGAAATGTGGTGGACTTTTGTTCAGTATTGGTTCTGGGATTATTGTAAACATGTTGATATAAAATACCAGCATACAAAAATGAAGATAAGCCATTAATTTATTTGGGAAAATGTTCCTAAGATTATAAAGTCACATTTTCCCTTTTTGAATTCATTACTTTGACCAGGAAACTGAAATAGGGCATTATTTGCAACCATTGTTCAGTATATTATAAATGTTTAAATTAATTGGCAAAGCTTTTGCTTCTGTTACAAATGTTCACATTGAGTGGTGACAATTCTAGTAGTTCCATGAAAATAAGAGTAATAGCCAGAAATATAATAAATCAGAAATTGAAGAAAATATATTTAAATTATTACACAGTTCAGCATGCTCTTTTAGGCCATATTGCTTAACGATTAAATGCAAGAACACTGAAGCCTGACCTACCTGTGCCTCATTTTCTTTATCTATACACTGGGTTAATAGAAGCTCCTATACAGAGAGCTTTTATGAAGATTAAATGGTTAAATAATTACAAAGAGCTTCATGCACAGTAAGTACTGTATATGTGTTGGCTGTTTTATTTATATAGAAATCTTACAAGCACCCCAAATACCAATAAAAGAATGGATATTAAATGCATAATATGAATTTCTGTAAAGCAGAGCAAGACAACTAATTCTAGCAGTGGCTTCAGCAATCTGATGAGGTCACTATAAAAAATATGGAAAGCTATGTGCTAGATGTTTTCCTAGCTGTAGAGTTTATACCCATAAACAAAACAAATACTATACATAATATGTCAGGTGGTATGTGCCAAGAAAAAAAAAAGAAGCAGATCAGAGGATAAGGCATGATAAGGAGGTATGAGTTGAGATCAGGAGAAAACATAGAAGCTGATTCCTACCTAAAAACATACTAACTTCCACTGAGCCTCATATGTCCCCTTAATTGAGTCTCCTGACACTCCAAAAAAAGGAAACACAGATTGACAAGAGTGAAAGAATTATAACTAAACTAGAAAATATTTAAAGTCTCCTTCACTAAGCATTTTATATCATAGGGCTATGGAAGAAAGAAATAGAAGAATTGCAGAGTTTTATGGAACATATTAGTGCTATGGTACATGAATCCTTTACCTATTCAGAACTCAGGTATATAATAAATTCACTTGCCCAGAATTTAGCTGAGCTCTAGGACTCTGCTCCTCACGGAAAAGCTGTTGAAAAACAGTGATGGGAATCTAAGGATCCATATATTAAAGTTCATGCTTATTCATAAGAGAGTCCAGTGACTTAACCTTTCAGAAAACTCTGACAAAACAGAGAGGTTTCTCAACCCACAATGTATTAAGTATAGCAATTAGGGATAGATTTGTGGAGGAGGGCATTACAATCTAAACTGACAGCATGAAAAAAGACTAATGACAGCAAGAGTTGACAAAGCAAAATAATAAAAAGCAAAAACAGGTGCTCTAAAAACACAACTGTGCAGGTAAAAATACTTGGCACTGAATACTATCTTACTCTATAGCACATTAACTGATAGTCAAATAGCTAAGCTTAAATCCTAAAAATAAAAATAAATAAATAAATAAATAAAAGGGAAGGAAGAAAAAAATGAGTGTGGTTAAAATCCTTTTCAAAATAGGCAGGCAAATGAGTACATAAAGCAATAAAGAATATACTCTTCTATCTAGCTATAAATCATGCCACAGGCATTCTGAGGCTTTCATGTACCTATCAATAAAGACACTGCAAACACCTCTCACAGTTTCTTTTGGGACCTTTGCCAAATTGTGCTGACTAATAATACAAAATGAGAAAAAGTAGAGAGATCTTTTATAACATCCTCAAGAAAGCCTACTATTTTAATGGAAGGACGTTTTGCACATTGTGAGAAGTTCAACATGGCTCCTTAGGTTTAGAAACTACTGAAGTCAATGATCAACAAGTTTCCACTCCATACCCTATTTCTATCTTAACCTCACTCACCCACTCTGACTCCCACCAGACCATTTTCAGAGGGTGGGATAAGGTAGTGGGGACTAAAATAGAAATATTGCATTCAGAATAGCCACCCTGTTCCCAGGGATTTGCCACCATTATCTACCCACTATATGGTCAGCCCCATAATTTACTATTTGCAAAGTGCCCTTCCTCCTGTGACACTAAATGTGATAAATTTTGGAAAGTTTGCTGAAAACATTGGGTGCTCATCTCTCTTACCACTAGAATGATCATGTGAAAACCACCTAAAATTAAAGATTCACAGGAACCTCCCACATGTTCATTACAAAGAACTTTTATTATTGCAGTGTTATTACAGCTCTCTTCCTTTATCCCATTAAGAAAATGACTTCCTATACCCTAATCCATATGTTTAGCCACTTCACTCCATGCACGGAGTGAAGCTCAGAATTTATTTTTATAAGTTGAAGCACACCCTGCTAGAATATGCCTGGAACATGTAACTATCTGGTAGCAGGGAGTTAAGAGTGGAATCCAGTATCAGAAGGTAGTCAAGTGGTCCAAAAATTGAACATGCAGGTTTTGGGGGTCTGGAAACAGATGGGGAGCCTAATTTGTGGGTTATTCAGATGCTAGTTGGAAAAGTTGAGGAGTGGATCAAAATTAGATAACAACCAAGGGACAAAGAGAAGTTAGAGGTCAAAACAATATAGCAGGTCTTCTCTTTCAACCAGCCAAATACCTATTTCAATGACTGACAGATTCATTTCTGGGCTTCGGTTCTTTCCTCCATTAACTCCCCCTTTTTTTGGCATGAAAAACAAGTCTTCTGTGAGACAATATAGTTGGCAAGTGGGAGTGGGCAGATATCTCATGGGGACTTTTCAGATTATCCATTTTCGTAAATTATTCTCAAATTGCTCTATCCATTTTAAGGAGTGAAGAGTCATTTGGGAATGTATTTGATGATCAAAATTATTTTTCTGGTGCTTTGTGTTTAGAACGAATAAAAGTTAATGGAAAATTTATTAAGGTTGACAGTCTGCTATGAATTTCAACATACTGCAAGCTGAGCTGGTAAAATACTCTTTCACAGGAAACAGAAATGGGACAATTGAACTAACCCATCATATCACTTCTCAATGGTGGCTCTCCTGAGAGAGGCTTTGTTAAAGCCTGTTTGTCACATGCTCTGGACTCTGATGGTTTTCTCCCTTAGCTTTGGACTCCAGGAACATATTCAAGATATAACTTAACTCTACTACATCACATCTGCTATGGGGTTTCAAAACCACAAAGCAAACACATTTAATGATTCAAAGTTCACAGCTTTATCAACAGCAACAACTGTTCACAATCAGAGTCAACATGCCATCACCACATGTTATTGACATGATTGTAAATGGTGATGATGATTACCACATTCACGTGGTACCTTCCCCAATGATCTGTTTTTCAAACACTAATTAATGAATCCTCTCTGGACCAGTGTGAAGAAATACTATAGCACTTTAGTTGGTTGGTTTAACAGGCCGGCGTGTTAAATGACTCTGCTAACTTTCTCCACTCACCACTCTTGTTATCTTTCAACTCTCCATTGCCCCAGCTCATGTGCTTCCTGAGGCTAAGAGTATTTAATGTCAAGGAAAAAAAGCACATGCAGTATGACATTCCCATGCAGCATTTCTGAAATGTGTATTCAACAGTATAATGAGATGCTCTGCTCCTTGCAAAGATTTGTCAAACAAGCTTGGGGTTTATTCATCCTATATCCTCCTTGGAGAGTCACAACTAACATTACCATATTAAAGGCTCTAAGTGTTTCCACAGCATGGGTCTCTTTTCACTTGAAGTTGAGATTGCAGGAGAAGGATAATAGGATTTAACAAAACTCAAGAAGTGAGAAGGAATATGGAAGGATGGGTAAATGATAATTGTGTTTGAAATGACAGGTAATTCAAGGGAAATGCGAGTAAAATGAAATCCCCAGTCCTTCAGAAATTATTAAAGCACCCTCCAGTGGCTCAATGATTAGAGCCTCAGACCACAGGTCTGATTCCTGGTCAAGGGCATGTACCTGAGTTGCAAGTTTGATCCCTGGCCCTCCAATCAGTATGTCTCTCTCATGCCAATGTTTCTCTCTCACTCTCCCACTTCCCTCCCTTCTACTCTCTCTCTCAAAAAAAAAAAAAAAAAAAAAAAAAAAAAAAAAAAAAAAAAAAAAAAAAAAAAGTCAATGGAAAAAGTATCGTTGGGTGAGAATTAAAAAAAAATAATAATGTGTTAACCTCACTTTTGTAAGTTTTCCCCCCCAAAAAAAGATACTTGAAAAGCACCTTAAATTTTTGGTAATAGTCCTTTAGTCACCCTGTAATAACACTGCAATAATAAAAGTTCTTTGTAATGAACAAAGAAAAAAAAATCCACCAAAAAACCCACACACAAAACATTTTTATCACGTTGAAGTAAAAAATACAAAAACAAAAAGGACCTTGGGAGAGCAGAGTGTTGTAATTTCCCTTAGTGACTTTATCACAGTCCAGATTGTCATTCTCGAGTCTGCAGCTCTAGCCCATTGCCAGTGGGTTTACTTTCAGGAGCATACTCAGACTCACAGGACTGAGAGATGGAATAGAAACAAGGCACAATGTATTGTTTACAACCACATCCATATGCACCCCCAGCAGCTTTGTGAGTGAGTTCTCTCTTGCAGCATCTGGGAGAGAAGCCTCTGCATCAGAAAAGGCTTGGGGCCCGTGGAATCAGAAGGCATGGGATTTGTCTTGTAACTCATGTTTGGTAGCAAGGAAATGTAATTACCCCCAAAAGAGTAAACTTAGTCTTGGGATGGGTTAAGTCACATCCCAAAGCCAGCAGCCCCTTTCCCCTGAATATGCACCTCTGTAAGTCTCCTCTTTTGAGGCTCTATGGATGACCAATCTCTTTGTTGACTTCCATGTTTAAAATGTATGCATATCAGTCTCTGCAATGAGGCCTTGCTCTGGCTCTGGTGTGGAAGTCAGTCTATCTTCCTTTAAGTCTTTCTTTTTAATATCTCTAAGTTCTTCCGTTATTTTTCAGTGTTACAGTTTAACTCTCAGATGGCAATTCTACCTCCTTCTATTAAAGCCAAAATCTGGGGGAAGAGGAGTGGTTTGTCACTCTCGTATCATTCATACAGAACAGAGTCCACATTTACTATATTCTGAAGGAAAATAACTGAAGGACTTCTATAAACCACAATCACATTCATCACTTGCCTGATGTTTAACTGTGATGATATTTGTGAAGGGCTTTGCTTTAGGCCTGGCACATAGTGTTTAATAAATGCCAAATTGAAAAAAAACAAAACAAAAACACACACACACAAATCCTATTTAATAAAAGAGTAATATGCAAACTGACCATCTTTCTAACACACAAGATGGCTGCCCCCATGTGGACACAAGATGGACCAAAAAATTGTCAGGGGACGGCAGTTGGGAGGGATTAGGCCTGCAGGGGAGAGCAGTTGGAGGGGGCCAGCCTGCAGGGGAGGGCAGTTAAAGGTGACCAGGCCTTTAGGGAAGGGCAGTTAGGGGCAATCAGGCTGGCAAGGGAACAGTTAGCATCAATCAGGCTGGCAGGGGAGTGGTTAGGGGTGATCAGGCTTGCAGGCAGAAGCAATTAGGGGCAATCAGGCAGGCAGGCAGGCAGACAGGCAAGCGGTTGGGAGGCAGCAGTCCTGGATTGTGAGAGGAATGTCCAACTGTCCATTTAGGCTGGATCCTACCAGATTGGAGAAAGTGGAGGCTGGGCTGAGGGACAAGGCTCCCCCCCCACCCCTGCGCCCCCCGCTCCATGCACAAATTTCGTGCACCAGGCCTCTAGTAAGTAAATAAGAACTGCTAGCAGAATTTTGTGGATTAAAGGAATAAATTCTTTGCACAGCTATGCTGTACTATTATTAAAGAGAACAGGAGCAAATAAGATCATTTTTGTTCATCAGCTACCTTATCATTAACCTAAGAATAATATATTCTAAGGAAGAAATAAAATCATGTACAGCATTATAATGTGTGCCTATAACTTGTAAAATGCTTTTCAAATGTAAGCTACATTATAGTTATTCAATTGGTTGTTTTATGCAAGAACTTCTAAACTATAAATGGTATTGGGAAGCTTCAAGTGATAAGAAAACTTAATTTATGTCAGACCAGTCTAGTGCATTGAATGTTCAGGACCATTTTGGCCCAATCAATGCACAGTTAATTGGAATATCAAATTAACATTAAGACCTGAGTTGGTCTTTCTGGTAAACTCTTAACAGGGGAGTGAAAACAAGTGAACTATGTTGTCTGTGGGAGGCCTTGCTATAAGATTGTGATGAATGTGGCTGTTAAACATTTAAGCAAAAAGATTTGCAGCTTTCAGTGCCATGGGGAACAGCTTCCTCTGTGTCCTTACCCAGTCAAGTGATACAAAGCAAACTTGGCTGCTGAATAATTTCATGTAATTGTACCCTGGAGAGCTGAAATATACAGGAAGGAGGTCTTTTGTGTACAAGTACCCATTTAAGGAACTACAATGGAAAATGAATACATCTGCTGGTGAACGCTTACCTGCAATTATCTTTAGCTGAAATTTCCAAATGTTGAATATAATGAAAATTCCCTGGGTGGAAAAATGTCCCTGGTTAGCTTCAGTAGCTACTCGTTACTCTCTAAATGTTCTTAGCAGGCAAACTGAGCAAAAAGAAACCTCTTTTATGAAAATATTACATGCAAAGCGTAGGGGCAGGTTGGCTGGTCTATTGCAGGCAGTAATTCCTCCAAAGAGCCTTGTGATTTTGTTGGGGGCAAGATGAGGGTTTCCCTCCCTCTCTCACCTGTCTGAGCCCTTCATAGGCATGTGCCTGATTTGGGAGAACCTGCCTGTCAATCTCCTAAACTGGAATTAATTGGTATGGGACAGTTTCAGGTGGACAATTAGGATTTTCTTCCTCCATAGAGGTGTTAAACATTTTACACATACATCATGCTTTACAACCGCTCATTAGCCCACACCATAGACCAAGGGAGTGCTCCAAGCTGTTCCCCTCCTGTGATACAGGGGGACCCAAATAGGAAAGGGGTGCCCTTGGCCACACTCTATGTCAAAGGTACAAGTGCAACTAATAATTAGCTGTTACTTATTCATGAACTGAGACCAAAGGCTTTAGACAACTAAATAAATACACAAATGCTCACAGAGAGAGCAAACCTTCAGTTCCCTCTCTCGTCCAACTCCTTCCCTTGGCGCCTTGTTGGAGCCTCTCCCAGGCATTGCAAAGAGCTGGTCCCCTTGTGAGATTTCCAGGGCACGCCTCATCTCTTACTGCTGTGTCTGGCTCTATTTCCCAAGTTGGATGCCAAGATTCTTCCCTTATCCTACTTTTGTTGTTGTTGCTGGTTTCTCTTCCTTCCTCCCCCTCGATTCCACCTTGGGGTGACTGTGGGAATTTCCTCATGTTTTATCCTCTATGCTCCCTTTTTGCCATATTGCCTCATCACTTATAACTATATTCTTACTTAAATATTATAGCTGACAATCTTCTGCCTCCCTGACCTTTCTCCTCAGAACTCTTCAGTGATCTGGAGGGACAACTCCCACTAGCCTCACTTGTACAAATGCATTCATTTATCTCAACCTCTTATCATTGACCATCTGAGAAACTGACTTTATTTGAGGTACTCAAATAAATTATCCCAAAGCTGGCAAATAACCTAAATGTACAACAACTAGAGGATGGCTTAATTTAGGATTTGACAACTCACTGGAATATTTTAAGTGATTATAATAAAGATGGTACTAGTAGAGAAATAGAAAAAATAACTTTGGTAAAATGTTAAGTAAAAAATACATTTATTATGATTAATTTAACTCCTATGGCTATAGACAAAGACTGAAATGGATATAGGAAACAATAATATAGATGATTTTGGTGGTGAGATGTTCAGTACTTGCAAATGTAAATGTCATACTTGTTTGACAATAATCGTTATTTTGACCCAATCTCTGATTTTCTCCCTACTCAAATTATTAGCACCTTTACTTACATGGCTTTCTCAACTTTAGACAGATAACTTTCTTTCAGTTCACAATTTGGAAAATCTATAAATTCCATCTATGAATAAAAATGATCAGGATATAAGATGATTACCATAAGAAAAGGTTATTAGGTTAATTTTATGAATAGAATTGCTAATGTTTTCATTCTTTTAATAATTCAGACTTAAAATGTTTTAGTTCACTTATCAAATTTTAAAGTTACCTGAAATAGAAAGAAATTGTGTTTCTCTTATTGTCTTTTCTCTAGTAGAAAACGATATACTTTGTAAGTAGAAAAGCACCCAGAAACATCAGAAAGGCAGGTAGTACTGCTCTCCGGTAATAAGGCATTTCATGCTTATGGTTTATTTGTTCTACAGCCATGGGATTAGGTATTTAAAAAAGCAATGCTGGCCGAAACCGGTTTGGCTCAATGGATAGAGCGTCAGCTTGGGGACTGAAAGGTGGGTTCGATTCCGGTCAAGGGCATGTACCTTGGTTTCGGGCATATCCCCAGTGGGGGGTGTGCAAGAGGCAGCTGATCGATGACTCTCTCTCATCAATGTTTCTAACTCTCTATCTCTCTCCCTTCCTCTCTGTACAAAATCAATAAAATATATTTTAAATATATATATATATATTTTAAAAAAATAATAAATAAATAAATAATAAAAAAGCAATGCTGCAATCCAGGGCACTGTGGAAGGAAATTTTTCCTTAAACAAAAGAACTAGCGCCTTGTTTCTCTGGTGGAGAAACATGGCATAAAATGCTTCGGAACTAATTTCAGTTAATTGTTATTTTGCTGTTGTCATCTATGTCCCAGTATTAGCCTTGTCTGACCCTTTGGTGTGGTCTATGGAAGTGCATGTGCTTGCAGGATGCCCTAGGGCCTGGGGCTTGGTCCAGTTCCTCCACAGCATAGCAGCTGGCCCTAGTTAACAGGTCTCACTTCCTTCACTTCTGTGTCTGCCTCTGGGCTGGAGGCTTAGGGATCCAGGAATTAGAGATGCTAGGTTTGGTGCTAAGCATCAAACTGTTTGAGGTCTATACATTCAAGATAAGGGTAAGGCAAAAACACTCTGGGTTTTAAACATTCTCAGAAGTCTGAGGTTTTCGTTCTGGATTCAACCTTGTTGGATTATTATTTCCAAGAATGTAAGAGTGGCTCATACTGCGCATGTGGTGCCTCAGTGCCAGAGCTAAGCCTGCCCTGAGCTGAAAATGGAATGGTTCAACATTGCATGCAGGTTATTAAAGATTCTGCTTACTTTACAATGGTCTGTTAACAGCTCTAATGTCTTTAACATGTGCAGCCTATTGACTTTTAAGTAACATTTTATTGAAGTAACTGCCGCGCTTATTAGCCCGTAAGATTTACGCTTCATTTTCAGTCCTGAATCTGGAGGAGGGGGCAGCCTACCCTTAAATGGTGAGGCAGGAGTATTGTGAGACAAGAGATGCGCAGTGTGAATGGGAACATCTGTGGGGCAGTAGAGTTAGGAGGAGAAGTAGCGTGTCTCCTAGGATTTAGAGTATGCTCAAAGGTCACAGAGAAACAATCACATCTTCATTAATGGGACTAAAATTGGGAGAAAAAAATATTTGCAGATGTGGCCAGTGTGAACGGCTTATGTCGTGGTTGTAGTGTTTTATGGTTTCAGGTGGATAGTTAATTTCAATGAGTGTGAAATTTCACATAAGTGAACATACAGAGAACTGTCAGGACTGACACCAAAATGTTCCATGCTGCTTTTACTTAGGCATTTTGGAAAAATAAAAGATTTGCCCACGTAAAATCTTTTCACTGCAGCTGTTACCTCTTCGAACACAAAAAAATAATACCCTTACATGTGTAGATTATTGTGCACAAGAAAATCCAATATACCAATCTACAAAAATCTAGGAAAAAAATATCATAATTAGTTGGTATTCACTTGACCCAGGATTTTCGGGTTTATCAAATAATTAACTGTAGAACATAAATGTGTTGTGGGTGGAAGTGAGGTTCTTGCCGTGTCATGAGGAAAAACAGATGAGTTCTGGTGATGATAGTTGTGATGTCAAATAAAAAAGATGCCCCTTTAATGTCTGTTCTGCCATGAAAAATAAGGGCCAGAAGTAGATTCTGTGTCATATTAAAGCTAGTTCAAGTCCAGCATTTGGAGAGCTTAGCCTGTGTTGCTGGCTGGAATCGGTTGCTTTGCTGCTATACCAGGCTCTTGCCTGGAGCCTGTGTGTAAGCTCTGCCAGGCTGTGGGCCACACAGCTGCTGGGCCACATGGGTACAGAGAGAGAGAGAGAACAGGCCAGTGCCAGGGGCAAGCACAGTCATGAGCAAGAGAGGCCTTCTTGGTTCACCTGGAATTATGTATTCTCAGGCTTAGGAGGAACCAGAAACTTTTTCAAAATAACCAACCAGCTTCCCAAAGTTTTATGGGCTTCCATTGGTTCCAGATCCTAGCCAATGATCTTTCCCCAGGTTAGTCTGACAGTCCTCTATGATGAAGCACCTCCCTCGCGCCATTTTGACTTTATTGTGCACGTGTTTACGTCTCCCTTTGTTCTATCCCTTTCCCCAGGGATCTGTGGGGATCAGACTGGTGGTTCCTGGCGGGGGAGGAGGGGTAAGGATAGAATGAAGCTGTAGCTTCCTAGTGAGCAAATAGGCCTCTGTTTCCCAGCTGAATACACTCAACAATTTCTGATTCCCCTGTTTTCTTCATATTATTTGTTTATCTCAAATAATTGTTTATCAGGTTTCAGAGAGAGAGGAAGGGAGGAGAGAGAAACATTGATGTGAAAAGATAACATTGGTCAGCTGCCTCCTGCATGTCCCGACTAAGGATTGAGCCCACAATCCATGTGCTGTGATTGGGAATTGAACTGGCAACCTCTTGGTGGGTGCACAACCTACTGAGCCACACTACCACAGCATTCTTCTTTTTAATAACAAGCTAATGACATTGGTAAAAGGAAATGTTAGTGCATATAAAATAAAATTTGATTTTATATTAAGTGTGTTAGAAATATGTTGGTAAACAGCTAGATATTTGTGTAGTGTTTTTTCCCTTTTTCCTTATTGCTGAGGAAAACAGTTATCTTATATGAGTTTACTTAATAAAAGAGAATCTTTCCACATAACCACACATTAGTAATAGGGTGGAAGTGAAATATTTAAATGACTCTACCAAAGAGCACGGAATGCAGAGGGGAAATAACCAGGTCACACAAGTAGACGTGACTAGGACTCTCACAATGATCTGAAGTTTTATGGCTCATGGACAATTCCATATTTTTCATTTTTCAAATTTGCATCTCAGAAATCAGCTGAAGGACTGAGCACAAGGCAGACGTTTTCCATTACTTTCCAGACCAGAGATAAAGTTTTCTCGAACATGGATGGTAAAAGCTAAAAGCCAGGCAAGAACCCACAGCTAACTCTGAGTGAGTACTATTTCTTCTGTTTCGAGGAACATCTCTTCCTTTCTTAGAAATCCTAACACCCATTCTTGAACTGATGGAAAACTGTCCATCATAGCCCTGGGGCTTAAATTACCAGCTTTTCAGGTCTGCAGAGACTTGGAGAAATGTACTAATATATTCACAACAGGAGGAAAGTGCCAACAGAAACAGATCCTGAATTGGTTCCCAAAAAGAATGACAAAGAATGTCTACCAGACCACACGCAACTAGTCCCCTGCAATATATACTTGTTTTAGCTCTTCCCACCTACCAGCAACCTGGGGATGCTTCTTGAGGGGACTAGATGGCTCCTGCCACCTAATTAAATTTTGCACTTAGCTCAGTGACTCAGAATCTGTGTTGTTAAAAAGTATTTCTTCCAAGTAGTTCAGTTTCTAAATTACATTTCCTATCAGAAAAATGAAAGGGGGGTGGAGTGGGAGTGGGAATAGGACAGTGTGCAAATAAGAGTTCAGCTTATCTCCTGAAATTGCATTCTGGTATACATAATCATCTGTGCATAAAATGCATATACATCTCTTTTTTATCTTAGAGCAGTTTTTTTTTTTAAACTGTGTGAATACTGTTTAAGATAACAATGCATTATAATAAGACTAAGATAACCTCTCTGTTGCAAAAGCCTGGGAAGTAAATGCTAAGTTAATAAAGTCAGTTTCTAGGCTGCTGTTTTCTGGAAATATCGATATAATGTTTTACAAAGATTGTGAAATCACTGTGCTGGCATCAACTGGGGAGGACTTCTTTATTCATATTATATACCCCAAAAACTCTTGATCCCGACCAGAATGAGTGAGGCAAAGCTCCACCATAAAAAACAAACAAACAAACAAAAAAATCCTGAAGCTATCTGCCTTGCCTAAAATCTGAGCACTACAAGGCACGAAAATGAACTATTATGTCCCGGAAAATATCTGTGGTGTCTTATTTAACTTTTGATTAATTGTAGATATGCTGCATGTGAAAATAATTGATATAAGGCTGAAAAAGTGGGTGATTATAAATTCCAAACATTTCAGAAACTTGATGTGAGTTTTCTCAACCTTGGTTAATGCGTTAGTCCTAACACCTTTAATAAAATCAAGGTGACAGACCATGAAAACATTTACTTCAGAACTACAAGCAAATCTGATACTACTGTTGAAAGATGCCTGGGGGCACGTGGACTAGTGATCAGCAGCAGAGAAGGCCAGAGAGGTGGTGGAGGTGTGCAAGAGCTCTGCCTGGGACCCCGGGAATCTTCAGAACGACTGCAGGGCTTTGAAATATTAAACTGCTAACAGGGAAGACACTGGAGAGCAAATCCTAACCTGGTCACAGGGGGGAAAAAGAGTGCTACCCCACTGCAAATTTATTTTCTCATATAAATTACATTATTTTTCTGGCATTAAGTAAAACGGGGTTTCATAAATTAATGCCTATGCAACACGAAGGAAGCCACAATGTGACCGTGAAATTTTTTCACATTGTGGTTCACAATTCACGCTTCATCCCCCCGCAAACAGGCAATTTCACAGCTAACTAAAACGTTGATCGTTAAACAGCATAACCTTTTCCAACTTCTAAATAGCGTGTTTCACAAAACAACAAGAAGTTGTTTTGTAACTCCCTAGATGGGAGTCAGGGAGTAATAAGACTTAGATAATCTCAGGGACCTGAGAGATTTCTGTGTAGCAATTCTCATGCTATCTAAGAAAAGAATAGGTTCTGATCCACATCTGTGGTCAGGTCTCCTTTGTTTTTATTGGCTGAATCTAGGTATAAGAATCACAGCATATTTATTTCATAATGTTGGGATCAGTGTTCATCTCTGAACTTATTCTTTTCTATATTGTACTGGGTTGTGATAGCTTTCTGAAAAACTCCCCATATGTAATGAAGGTTGAAGATACTGCACCTCAGGGATTTCAGAATGCCAAATATTTGGATATTTCTCAAAGAATGATTACTTTGGAGAAAGAATCGAGGTCTGATGCTGCACAAGTAAAAGTAAAGTGATTGCACTAGAGGGGCTGGGGTGGGGGGATACTATGATCCTTGAGAAAGTGAGCATTTTCCTACTTTGCTGCATTAAATTTAGTCTCACATATCAAGGAAAATAAATTTTCTTATCAAATTCTGTGAAAGTTTTGTCAAAATTGTACTAAACTAGTTTCTCAAAAATCATGTTTTCTATTTGTTGCTATTTACAATTACAATAAGTACTATTAATTAAAGAAAACCTGTTCTTTCATCATTACCCTTTAATTTGAAGATTATTTTTTTCAAATCCATCTCTCTCTGTGTGTATGTATAAAATAATACTGTTCTCTGTATATAAGAAAAAAGTACTCTGCTTAATACTAAATTCTAAATAGTATTCATAAGTTATCTATGAATTTAATGTATCTATTGGCTTTAAGTTCAAAATAGATGAGAAGAAAGAATGATTTGAGGTATTGGAAGAAAAAAACTAATAAAAATAAATTTCTTATACAAACTACCAGTATCATGGCAATCCTTTCTTAAATAAATTTATTTTTATTGTTAATCACATTAAGGCAATTATATTACTCTCTCTGGAGATTATAGCCTTATAAAGACCTACTTACTCTGCAGCAGCAATGTGTTTTTTTGTTTTTTTTCATCTGTTCAATACCCAGTTCTTAATAATAAAAAAAAAAAGACAATTGATTATTCTACCCTCCGTAGTTACTGTAATCACAGAGCCTGTGTGGCTTTCAGCAGTAAGCATGGCAAACACAGTCACCACATAAATCTGTAGAGAGCTTTATCACTATCAAGGCATTTTCACACACATATCCTTGAGAGGTGGGCAGGGTTTCTATGCTGTTCCATAGATGAGAACACTGAAATATAGAAGAGTTGAGTGGTCTCCTCTAGGTCCCAGGTCTTATTAACTGAATTGGAAATACAATTCAAGTTTTAAAACATCTAGCTTAGATTTAGTGATTTTAAAGACTAGTAAGCATACATAGGTATGTCAGCTCCCCAAGGCTTAGAAAATCTTTATAATAAATATCGATATAAATGAATTTTAACATCCTTCTTACCAGATATCTAATTCCAAGTGTATAGTTTAATGTGTATGAACAGAGAAGAATCATTTGTACAAACTGTGTCTACAATTTTTTAAAGATAGAGCACACTGACCTTGGGGATACAATGGGGGGCTGGAACCAGGAAATGTTTGCATCTATTGAATCCAAAGTGGCCATCATTATTCTGGAAAGACCCATGCTCTGAGTGCTATCCTACAAGGTATAGCTCTGACCAAGTTTAAATGCTAGTTGTAGCACTGCTGGTTCTGCACCTAGAGCAAGCTATCAGCCTTACTTTCTTCATCTCTAAAATGAGGGTTAATAATGTAAGGATTTTTGTGAGCATAAAATGAGCTAATGTGAATAAACCAGTTGAACAATGTATTAATCCTAAGGCTGCCATAGCATATTATCTCAGAAGTCTGAAATTAAAATATCCTCAGGGCTATACACCCTCCAGAGACTCTAGGGGATAGTCCTTCCTTGTCTCTTCTTTCCAGATATCTAATTTCAAGTGTCCACTTACTCTTCCGACATGTTAGCCTACACCCTGGCCTGACAATTTTGGAGCATCCATAGAATGCACTGGTTATAAGCTACTCACATGCACCCTGTCATCTACAGCATAAAAATCTCATAGAGTAAACTGGAATTGAGACTGAAGTCCACTGGGAAGGGGATGTGGATCCTGGGAAACTTGAATCTTTTGGCCAGGAAAAGAGGTAGGAGTTTATGAACTCTAAAATTTCCATCCTCAGGGAGATGGATAAAAACATGCAAAATCATTCAGTTTACTCTTATATAGACAGTGAAAAACAAGAGAATGAATATCATGGAAGTCAGGATAAAGGTTATCTCTGTGGGAAGGCAGTTACTATAATGAAGGAGAGGCAGACTGGAGCTCTAAAGTAGAGCAGCACTGTATTTCTTAATTGATGGATGGTTACACATGTGTTTGTTTTATTATTCTTATGCAAGAAATGTTTTCTATATTCATCACTGCATAAGTTATATTCCACAATTTAAAAATATAGCAGGGTTAACCCGAACTATGGAATATTAAAAAAAAAACATATAATTTTTTTTCTTCCATGTACTTTCATTTTGACAGCATGCTTGATTTATACATTTATACCACTCATTAAACAACAGTTTCATTAACATGAACGATCTTCAAGTTGAAAAGTTTTCATACTCCATCTTTAAAACACAAGGGAAATTCCCTTCAGGAGTGAGGACAGGACAAGGCAAACAATGATTTTGCTCATTTAAAAATGCTTTATTATTATCATCACCAATTTCTGAAGAAAAAGCTTAAGAGATAAGTAAAGTGGTAGTTCTATTGACACAAAATAAGTCATGGAAGAGAGGGTTGGGGCACAGGCAGAAAAAATGCCATTTAACAAGTCTTGCTGTCCAATTTTCCAAGTGCCTTTTCTGGGAAGTTTTCCATTATTTAACTTTTTCTTTTCTTTACAGAGTTTATATCTTTCTCCCTAACTACTGCTGGTTGTCACCCCCAATTATGCCTGCAAAAGCCATTTGTGAAGTCGACTAGGAAGGTTTTTTTTTGGAAAAAAGGGTGTGTGGAGCGAGAAATGCTGGACTAGTCCCCTGAATCTGGCCCCTTGTCCCAGTTCCCTTCCTTGGGAATGGCCTGAAGAAATGCCTATGCCAGGATTTATTACATTTGCAAATGGATTTTTCCCACTATATGTGGGAGTCTTTATTAATCTTGAAAAATGTAACAATGGTAAATTTTTTTTTTAAATAGTCAACACAAACAAATAGACTTCGATCAGGATTAGTAAAACATTTGTATTCTGCTAATGTGGACACAAGAGTGGCAAGTAGAATTTCAATCATTTTCTTCCCTTTTACTCCAAAAAAAGGGATGAACACAGGAAAGGTAATGTTCTCCATACTTTACATAAAAGAGATCACTGGGATGCTAATGGAGGGGATGTGTAGCTGTAAAAAGTCTATTGTTATTCCATGCAAGAATTTATTTGTTATTTCATGGCAGCCTGCTTTTGTTCCTAATTTTCTTGTCCATGAATCTAACGTGTTAACACCCCAGAAGGATTAATTGCATGTATTCTTATTAGTTGGTTTTGGCAATTTTAGCAACATTTATGATTCCTTTACAAATCACAGTATTAAAACATTATGAATACTTAGTTTAGGTATTTAAATTGATCATTAAACTAGAATTTTTGTGAGGTGAATTTGTAACAGAGACTCACAAAGGCATTCTTTGTTGCGCCTGTATTGATTTAGATCCTAACACATTTCTATTCTAACTTAAAAAAGAAAAAAGCTCTTCTTTAAGTTACAGTACAAAGAATTTGAAGAGAGTTCTAAATTAAGCAATTGCTCAAGCACCAGTGCTGGGAAAGTAAGTTTGAGATTGCTGACGCTTTGAATAAACTGAGTGAACAAACATTCTTTTACCTTTAGCGTGACTAAATAGAGAATACAGAGTGAAAGAACAGGGCATATCCTGGCAGTGCCTTTACTCATTTGACCATGGGGTGGCGCTCTAAGGCCCAGATTTGCCCACCCTTGTCTTCCTTGCGCTGTTGCAGGCAGCAGAGAATGAAGCTTCTCAAGCTCTAACTTGTGTAACTCTTTGTCATTGTGCATGTAAAATGTTTACAGTAAAAACTCATGGGCCGTCCAGCACTGATGAAAATAAAGTAATTCGAAATCAGTTGGACATTTGTATACATAGCCATCCCAAATATGTTTGAACAAGTGATAAAAATGAAGGTTTTTGAATAAAAGAAATAGTAGCATATAATTTCAAAGTTTGAGTTAAACTTTGTTTCTAAAAATATTTTAATAGATTGAAGAAAAAAACCTTAATACCTAATTGGCCATTTTTAACTTTCTAATAAATTATTTTTCATACAACATAGTTTTAAAATCCAGCATTTTAAAGTGATTTAAAGTTATTAAAGTCAGAGTTAGTATGTGTATTTTTTCATGACAAAAGAAGACTTCAAGCTAACATCTTTGTTTTAGTTTAGCACCTTGGACTATGCCCTTTAAGAAGTATTAAAGAAATATGCAGAGTTTTGGAATAAACTGCAAATTGGATTCTGTTCCCCTAATAATCTCAATCATTTTTATTGTTGAACGAGGCAGATATATCACTCTGTGTGAAGGGGAAAAAGAGAACACTCCACTTTCAAAGGAAAAGCAGCACAGAGGATAAGGTTCACAACTATGGAAACACATGATTCATTTAAAAATGGACCCTTCTCTTTTTTAAATTGAATTTACTGGGGTGACATTAGTTAATAAAATTATATGGGTTTCAGGTGTACAATTCTATAATATATAATCTGTATATTGTATCGTGGAATCACCACACAAAGTCAAGTCTCCTTCTTGAAGGCTACTGCTCAACCATCAACATCTTCCACTGACAAGACGATGACATTCTTCCATCTGCACAGTTTGGACTGTGCCATAGCTACCATTTTTTTTTATCTTAATCATTTTACTTAATGGGCACTTTCCCAAATTATAAAATGCTCTGAAAAATAGGATTGCTGATGGCTATAGTGCAATTGTTTCTAACATACTAATCAATCATTGTGCAAGCTATATTTTTATTTTTCAAAATAATGGTTTAATAATTACTGTAAATAAAAGTGTCATAGATCTATCTCTAGACACACACACACACACACACACACACTCATACCACACACACAAATGCTTGTCAAGTAATTGTCTTTATGTTTTTAAAGAAATTTTTTTTTATATAAAATAATATATCTGGTCTTAAGTTTAACAATTTTTTTAAAAAGTCAGTCATTATGCAAAATTAGATCTATATAAGCTATTATGATATAAAATTATCATAGATATGGGTTTCTTTTTGTCTGGATGCTTAACTCTCTGGTAAGAGATCTGATACCAAATGTGCTTGGGTCTATTCTGAGATTCTCCGCTTCTAGAGAAATATAAAAGCCACCTCTCTATTTGTTATCTCAATGTCAGCTTTACATACTCAATAGATTTGAAATATTAAACCTAATATTTAAATGTTGATGATTGATATTATTTTCTATAGAAGTATTTGGATTTGAAAGGAAACCAAGGGCTACACTGTAAAAAAATTTTATGCCCCGACCCTAACAAAGTGTCCTTTTTTTAAGAGGCTCGTGTATTTAACTTTGTGCATTACAACGAGTTCCCCCACATGAAGGGTGCTGAAAATACGAAGACATTTTTCATGATCTAAAAATAAGGGGTGAAAACCTGTGTATATGAAAGGTTATGCTTGAATTCAGAGTTAAGCATATGGTATCTCCTTTGAAATTCTCTGTGTTTGGGCATGAACTTTTTCACAGGTTTTTCCAACAGTCTCTCCTCTTTGACGTTCTGTTTACACACATCATAATTTCCTCTGAAGAATAAATTTTCCTTTTTAAAAAAACTTGCCAGTGAAAGAAATAAAAATTTCATAACATAAAACTAAGTTTTCACACGCAAGCTGTCAAAACTAACAAATACAGTTTAAAGCAGTTGTTCCAAAATCCTGTAACTAGTTCCATCAAACCAAATTTCATCTTTAACCCTCCCTCCCCCTCACTGTTACTTAAACAACCTTTACATCCAGTCAGATAACAGCCAGGAAAACTGAAGTATTATATTCCCACGTCAAAAAGGCATTTCCTCAACAGGGCAATTTCTAAGGTTTCCACAGTAAAACGAAGGAGACGAATGAGACCCTTTGAACTGAGAACTCTCCTGAAGGGAAGAAAAGTTCAATCTGTGGGCGCTTTCCTTTCACCTTCATAGCCAAAGGAGGCAAAGAGAAATGATCGAAGCTTCCAGAGGGCAGTGACAGCCAAGGAGAATTTGTTTTTTTGGTAGTACCCAGGCCACTGCCTGGTGCAGGTGGCTGTTTCCCCTAACAGGATCTGTCTGGTGGAAGTCAAATCCTCCTGCTCTCCATCTGTGGATGTCTGTCATTTGGGGACAATGACCAGCGCTATATTTTCTTAACCCAATATGGACAGAGAATGTGTTTGGATTGGATTGTGTGACATCCCCTTCTCTATGGAAAAGGCCCGGGAGGGGGTGGGGGTGGGGTCTGGCTTTTTAAGGATGGGTCTAATGCCTTCAGCTGTTATCACACTTTGTTGATTGTAATCATGCGTTTTATGGTTTCTTTTCCAGCTGCTCCAAAAATTCACTGCAATGTCTTCTAGGTTTATTTTTAATATCCTGTAATTCAAAGATCTAAGAAAGAAAAGTTGAAATAGAAATCCAGGTTCCGATTCTCTCTCCATTTTATTTTTTTCTCATGGGGAAGGAGGGATTTAGGAGTTGGCCACATTCCTCAAAATCCTTCCTGGAGAAATGTGTTCTTTTCTGTGGGGAAGGAGCCAGCACGCAGCACATGCACGGGCTTATTCAATTGATGGGGGAGCTGGTGAAAGATCCTATCTAAACACGCAAAAATGTCATAAAAATCATTTCTTTCTTCAGAATATTTCTAATTACAGCGTTTCCCATTTTGATGATGGTGCGAAATAGTGGTACTATGCTGGCATCTTAGGATTTCTAGATTTCCCAAATAAAGTATTTTCTCTAAACCCCATTGCTCTAAAACAGGCGTCTTCAAACTACGGCCCGCGGGCCGCATGTGGCCCGCAGACCGCATGCGGCCCGCAGAGGAGTCTGATCCGGCCCGCCAGGTTTTTGGGGCAGTGAGCGCAGCCGAGGTGTTACAGTAGGAATTAGTAGTTCATATAGTCCGGCCCTCCAGCTCTCTGAGGGACCGTGATCTGGCCCACACTTTAAAAAGTTTGAGGACCCCTGCAACTTACCTAGAAAGGTTAAAGTGGCTAGTTCTGGAACCACAGAGCCTTTCATACTTGGGAAATTGAAAAGCCTGGGCAGGAGGGGTGTCCCACGCGTGCTGTCTCTCAAGATATCTTGATTTACATTTTTAAGCCGAGTTCCTTCAGGGAAAGCATAAGGTTTCTCTGTGTTCACCTGCCAGAGCAATGCTCCGAGAAGCCGGGTCTGAGAAATGATTCAGCCAGAATTATAGATTGCCGGTTCTACATTTTCTACTACCCTGTTTCCCCGAAAATAAGACAGTGTCTTATATTAATTTTTCCTCCCAAAGTTGCGCTAGGCCTTATTTTCAGGGGATGTCTTATCTTTCCATGTGCTAGGTCTTATTTTCAGGGGATGTCTTATTTTCAGGGAAACACGGTATGTAGCAGGCAGTGCTACTAGGTGGCCATCCCTTCAGTCATTTTTAATCCTTTACAAAAGAAGCCACAACACAAACAAAAAACATGTCTATAAATCAGAAAGACCCAGTTTCTTGATTTCAGGGAGGGGTAGTTTTCCTGTCCGTCTACTGTCACCACAGCTGTCAGCAAGATGTTTTAAACATCCTAATTGTCACCAGGGATCAGATTGTTCCTTAACTAATTGTTTAGATCAGCTAATCCATATCCATCATCTGCAAAGGGCGGGCAGTCCCAAGCATCCTGCAATTTAGATAAAAACTCCTATCCTGGGTGCAAACACAGTTGTTTGGGTGACCACAGGTCAGTGGACCCAAAAGCCTACCTATGGGTGGAACAAGAGTGTGATTTGTAAAGTCTCCAAACTCACAAGCACAGACCACCTGCATGTGTGCCACGAAGGAGAAGATTCTGTTCATGGATTTCAGTATACGGAGAACTCAAATAGAGTCGCCAGCCAACATCACTGCTTAAGTCAGTTCTCCAGTCGGCGCTTGCACAGGCTTTGAAAAGGGTGCTCTGTGGCACAGTGAGCTGCTGTGTTTCCGAGTTATTTGCAAGCTTTTCTTGGGCTACATTTCTAAACACGTGAAACAGTGTATGTAAATTACATATGTAATATGCACATTTCATATTAGCACACAGCCTCCCTTCCCAGAACCACTGCTATAGTCAGCTCTCCAAACAGTTAGTTTACTCATTATTTTACACTGTGGAATGGTTTTTCTTGCATTCATCTGCTCATTGTTCCATTCAACAAAAATGTATTTCAAATCTATAGGAGCCAGGCAAGAAAGTTTTCATGCCTCAGAAATGCAAATCATTTAAGAAAGAGCCACACTTATATAGTTTTTATTTTAAAATGCTAAAAAACAAAACAAAACACACACACACACACACACACACACACACACAACCAAACAAACAAAAAACCCACAACTAATGAATCTATTTAAAGTTTGTAAAAATTAAAGCATCCAGGTCTTTGTCCTCAGTTTACTGAGCAGAAGTTAATAGGGATAGGTTAACAACAAAACTATATATGATAAATAAACAAACTCATTAGTTTGTCTAGAAGAAACATTCATTAAGATGTATTGATAAAAGGGGTCCAGGGTGGGTGGGTGACTGAGAAAAAGGAAAAAGAAGAAAAAAAAGAAAAATGCCCATGGACATGAACAACAGTGTGGGGACTGCTAGTGTGTGTGTAGGTTTTGTGAGGGGAAGTAAAGGGAGAGGGAGGAGGGCAAAGGAGGGATAAATGGTGATGGATGGAGACTTGGCTTGGGGTGTTGAACTCACAATACAGTATACAGATGATGTGCACCTGAAACCTGTATAATTTTCTTAACCAGTGTCATCCCAATAAATTCAATAAAAAGGAAAAAGAAAAGAAAGGGGTCCAAGGGTATTTATTTATTTGTTAAAATATATTTTATTGATTTTGTACAGAGAGGAAGGGAGAGAGACAGAGAGTTAGAAACATCGATGAGAGAATCATCGATCAGCTGCCTCTTGCACATCCCCTACTGGGGATATGCCCACAACCAAGGTATATGCCCTTGACCAGAATCGAACCCAGGACTTTTCAGTCCCTAAGCCGACGCTCTATCCATTGAGTCAAACCGGTTTTGGCAGTTTTTAAAAAATGAAATTTTGGAAACCTACCATACTCTATTTTCCCCATTCAGACGTAGTGCAGATCCTATAAAATGTTGCAGTAAAGAACACTACTCATTTATTTACCTTGTGATTCCCTCACTTACTTAAATTTATTTTTATAATCTTATACCTATTCATACCTTATAGAACCAGGGTGGTATGGAACAGACTCTGAAAAAAAATCTCTCTATATAAAAGGCTAAGTGACCGTCGGACCATTCGACTGGTAGCTATGATGCGCACTACCCGGGGGCAGACACTCAATGCAGGAGCTGCAGAGCTGCAGTGACTGGGCAGTAGTGGTTCTCAGGTGATGCAGAGGAGGGAGCCAGATTCTGGGTTGCATCACCTGAGAACTGTCCTCTCACAACCCAGGACCCCTAGGGGATGCCAGAGAGCCAATTTCAGCCAGAACCCCACAGGCCCAGGATCTCACCTGATGGAGGGACCCAGCTCACTCCGCAGATGACCTCTGTGGCCGGGGAGGGACCACAGGAGGTTGTTCAGGGCATGTCCGGCCCTTCTGACCTAGTCCCTCCCTGCCGGCCACCTTGTAATTACTTTCCTTTCAATGTGCATGAATCTGTGCACTGGAGCACTAGTAATAAAATAAAAACAATTACTAAATAATAGGAACCATCGGCATTGCTTGTGGCTCAGCTATTTACCAGGCATTATTTTAAGCATTTTACATGTATTAATTCATTTAACCACCACAACAACCCTAATATAGAAGTACTATTATTATTCCAATTTTTTAGGAAAACTGATTCACAGAGAAGTTAATCAATTTAGTTAAGGTCACAGGTTGTTCTAGGGCACTGGTCGGCAAACTCATTAGTCAACAGGGCCAAATATCAACAGTACAACGATTGAAATTTCTTTTGAGAGGCAAATTTTTTTAAACTTAAACTTCTAACGCTGCTTCTTCAAAATAGATTTGCCCAGGCCATGGTATTTTGTGGAAGAGCCACACTCAAGGGGCCAAAGAGCCGCATATGGCTCATGAGCTGCAGTTTGCCAACCATGGTTCTAGGGCACAATATTACCACAGGATATTTAGGCAAACTCGGGATAACCTTTCAGAGGAAACAGACTTTGAAATGGGAATTAAAAGTAAGCAGGAAAGTAGGAAGAGCTTGTTGTTCCGAAGAGGCAGATGGACAAGGAGGATAGATCCTGGACATTTCTATAAATCACATTGGAGACCCAGCCTGGGGCAGAGGAGAAAGGACAGAAATAGGCCGGAGGAGGACTCCGGGGCAGCTGTAGGCAGCCACCAGTGGCTTGGTGGAGCAGCTAGCTTTTATCAACTTGATTTTGTCACTTTCAACTACTGCTATGATTCAAAGAACTTGGCAAATATGTGTTTCTTCTCTGCCCCCCATTCTGTCCACTTCTCAAGAATTGCCCTTTCTGATAACAATAGTGGTAGATCACAGGTTGTTCTAGGGCAGTGGTCGGCAAACTCATTAGTGTAGAAAGTAAGAGACACAGTAATACACTCAAGGAAAAAAGAAAATGAAAACATAATTCTACCTCCCACAGATGACCACTGTTAGCATTTGGCATGCATAATTCCAAATTTAAATAAGAAAGTAGACTCATTATGTACAATTCTTTCCATCACCATAGCTTAGGTTAGTGTCATGAGTAGTTTTCATTTTTTTATGCATTAACATTTTAGTGAATGCATCAAATCGGATTTCTTTATTTAACAGATTTGTTATTGATAGCAAACAGATTTCTTTCTTTCTTTTTTGCTACTCATCCAATGCTTTCATGGACCTACGTTTTAGATTAGTATTTTCCCCTATTTGAGATAATTTCTTTATTATAAACAGACTCATTAAATTAAAGTGTGCGTATACTTAAAATATATGTACATACATATATACTTTTAAATTATTATTATATTATTCCCTCCATAGTCGGTACCATTTTATCCCCTTCAAGCCTAGAATTAGAAAGTCATTTCCCCAAACAGCAAACTTGCTTGTGGTTCTTCCAAACTTGATTTACAAGCTTTCATGCAGAGGAACAACTTTAGGCTTCAGAGCAGACAGGTTACCTCTGCTTACCACCAACAGATGGCGATGGTAGCCACTTGAATGGTGTCACTCGCATTTAGAAATGAATTTAAAGCAGTCTTTTTGAAGTTAAAACTTGATTTTTAAAAGTGTTATGTACTTGTAATTTATATTTATCTTTCTCTGGTTACTAAGAAAACTTAACAGGTTTTAGTATGTCCATCTGCATTTCTTTTGTAAGTAGTCTCATAATTTCTTTTGCTCATTTGTTGTGTGTGTGTGTATGTGTGTGTGTGTGTGTGTGTGTGTGTGTGTGTTAGTTATTGATTTTGGAGAGGAAGGGAGAGGGAGAGAGAGATAGAAACATAAAATAGCTGCATATTATTTAACAGTATAGTATAATATAATTTAATAAATCATTCTTCTTCTGATAAACATTTAGCTTGTTTTTATTTCATAGCCACTACCCAATAATGCTGCTATTAGCATTTCTGTACACAAATTCTTTCATACTGATAATTGGATTTCTGTCAAATAGTTTCTCAAAAGTGATACTGCTGTATCGAAGAGCACATGTGATTGTATGTTAATAGATACTCCTAGATACTTATTCACCATGGGCATACGATGCATACTCCCAGATGTGCAGCTTCCCGACAAGCCCTCCTTTCACTCCTTCTTCCTTATGGGAACCCCACCATATGCCCAGCACTGTGACGATGGACATAGCAGACACGGTTCCTGCTCTCAAGTGCGGACAGCTTTGGCTCACACTGCTCACCACCCCTTTCTCCATTCCCAAAAGCACCACAACATAACACAGCAGAGAGCATTCCACAGAAAACAATCCACGGTTGAATATAAGAATCTTACTTCCTACCAGGCCCTGGCTTTCCATTCCACTGCCGACACAATGCTCCCTCCGCATGCCTTCCCCTCCCAGGAGTCTTCCCATCTCAGAGGCTCCCAGGAATGCTCTCCACATGAGGGAGCATCTGCCTTTCTCTCCGTGGATGGCTTTTCTTTCAAACCCCATGCAAAGGACCTCCTTTCAATAGTAAGAACAACAGCAACAAATATGGCCCAGGGTTCCCTCCCTCCCTTCCATCTACCCTTCTTACTACCTTCTTTCCTTTTAAATAAAGGAGCAGTTTCTGTAGGGTCATTATTAATACATTCCAGGAGTTCAGCTCAAACTGCAATTTAAAAAAGGTGTTTTTTCTTTTTTTTTCTTTTCTTTTCATTATATCAGTTTGTGCTGCCCCAGACTGTACCATGAGCTGGTACAGACTGGGTTTTGGAATGGGGTCTTCCATGCCTGTAAGTGCACTCACTTGTTAATATCTTCATTATCTCAGTGTCATATTTACCCAGGCTTGGGCTAATAGTATTATTAACTAATGATAAGTAATCTAAGCTGTTCTTTTAGGATCTTAGAAAATAAACAGGTCTCACCTGTCCTTTAAAAGTAGCTGTAGATAAGGCCATTTTGCTTTACTTAATCTGGTGGGGCAGTGATGGGACGGAGGGAGCTTTCTCCCCATAAAGAATGGGCTCTCTAAACAGATTGTACACATCCTTTCAGAGCCAGGTCAGAGGTCCTTGTTTCTATGCAGTCTTTTATGCTCCCACTAGATCAAGTTGTTTGGTCCTCATCTCACAGGATTCCTTCTTTAATTTTGCTCTTGCCATAGTTTTAATTACCTTTTGATTTGTCTCCTCTCTCACCAGATTATAGCTGCCTGAGGGCAGGGAAATTATTTCTCAATCATCTTTGAACCCTAGACCCTAGAATATGCATGGTGTATAGTAAATACATTGTGTTCCTTTGTTGTTGTTCAGGTCCTGCTGTAGTTTTCAATAAAATCGTACAACTTTCTTCATAAAGATTATTTTATCTCATTGCTATTTTGAATAGAGATTTCCCCCATTTCTAATCAGCAAACTATGCACTTCATTGCTTGAATAAAAAAGGAATCATTGATATTTTACCATTTCTCAGATCTAGACTCCCTTCATAATCTCTTACTAATAACAGTAAAATTTTTAAAACTATGGAACTTATTTAAGTGTTACTGACACTCCATGGTTTCAATAAGTTTCTCCAAATTCTTATGTATTTGGCCTGAGAAACACATCAACAAATGTTTTTTGAGTGAATGGTAGGTGGATGGGAAGATTGATCAGGATCCATTATTTTCTTTGAGCACCCCATGAAGTTGACTGAGATTATTAAAATGAACACAACTGTGACTGGATTCTCTTTCTATGTTTACTTCTTACATCACATCAAAGAATCAAGTGGGATATTAACAAGTGAGTGCACTTACAGTTCAGAGAATGGCCCAGGCAAGGCAGTTTATCCTTTCACTGTCCTGTGGACAGGGAAGCCCATCATGTCCATCCCACCTGAGATACAATATCCCAGCATCACAGGGTCCACACTGTAACATTCGCTAGAGAACTGTTGATGCTTTTGTTGGTGAGAAGGTTTCTCGAAGCACTCCTGATATGGGGAACTAAGCCTTAAAATAAATTGTATGAAGGCTTGCAAAAAACACATTGGAAGTCTTGAAATTTTTACACAGGATTTTTTTTCTGCCATGCAACATTAGAAAACCAGAAACAAAGTGGGCTCTAATCTCAACATATTTAGCATTTTCAGCACTTGGCAACATTTTTCTTAGCATCATCTCCTCTCTAGCCTCAGATAGGCAGTGTTTCTCAGTGGTTATGACCATAAATCCTCAAGTGAGACTGCTGGGTTTGCATCACAGTCTACTGCCTGGGGAAATGCATTTTTGGCCAGGGTGCTAACTCACACAGCTTCAGAGGAAGCCACTCACACTGTACACAATATGAAATCATGCATGGAGAGCATTTTAGATCATTTAAACCTAGCAAGTAAAATTCATTAAATAAACAAATATAGGGTCTAGTAATAATTAATGTCGTTTTTAAACATTCATTTAAAATCTTGCTTGGCGTTGACTTGTATTGACATAACCTTCAAACATGTGGTATCTACAGAACGTGTGAAGTGCAATTAACAAGTTTTGCTTGAAAAAATTTGTGTTTGGTTTGTTTTTTGTTGCAAAACTAGGGCTAAGAAGATGGCGGATGAAGAGCATATTCGGCACTGCATGCTTTACGAGTTCCAATTAGGAAGAAAAGCAAGTGATGCTGCAAAAAACATCTGTAGTGCTCTTGGTCAAGATGCAGTTAGCGCCAGAAAATGCCAGCATTAGTTTGAGAAATTTTGCGAGGGAAATTTTTCGTTAGATGACAAGAGTGGTCGAGGCCGTGTGTCCAATTTTGATCAAGAAGCTCTTCGAGCTCTTTTGGTGCAAAATCCTCAAATTACCCAACAAGAGCTTGCGACAACTTTAAATTGTTCACAAAAAACAATTTTCAATCAATTGCGTGCACTTGGCAAAGTCCAAAAGTTTAGAAAATGGGTTCCTCATGAGTTGGCCGACAACAACCATAATCAAAGAGTCACAATTTGCAGTTCGCTCCTCTCTCGTCAAAACCGTTTGCCGTTTTTAGAGCAAATTGTTACCGGAGATGAAGAATGGGTGCTGTATGTTAATTTGAAAAGGCGGCCTCAATGGTTGGACAAAAATGAGGCTCCGCAGCCCACGCCAAAACCTGACTTGCATGCGAAAAAAGTGATGTTGTGTGTTTGGTGGAATTTTAAAGGAATTCTTCATTATGAACTTTTACCATCTAACCAAACCATTACAAGTGCAGTGTATAGTGCCCAATTGGAAAGGTTAGCCCAAGCTTTAAGAGAAAAAGAACCCACGCTGATTAATCGGAAGGGCGTAATTCTTCACCACAATAACGCATGACTGCATACTACAAGAATCACTGCTGAAAAACTGCGCCAGTTGGAATGGGAAGTTCTCCCTCAACCTGCATATTCTCCTGATATTGCCCCTTCCGATTACCATTTGTTTCGTTCTTTGCAAAACTTTCTTCTTGGAAAAAAATTTAATAATGAAGAATGCCTCAAAAATGCATTGACCAAATTTTTTGCATCAAAATCACAAGAATTTTACAACAGAGGGATTAAAATGCTTCCTGAGCGTTGGGCACAAGTAGTAGAAAACAACGGCAACTATATTGTTGATTAAATTTTGTTGTATTGTTTAAATAAATTCGATTTAAAAAAGTATTAGAAAACGACATTAATTATTACTAGATCTAATATTATCATTTTTGTCTCCCTGGTACCCCTATTCAATATTATTTACCCCATCTCAAAGATGGAGAAATTATGGCCCAAGGAGGTTAAACAACTAGTTTAAAATTAAACAGGAAGTCAACAGCAGATTACTGATTTCCCTTTGTTCAGACTTCCAAGTGGGCACATTTATTTCCACCTATACTATTTATGCCCATCAGCAAAGATATGTGGCCTGTTTTATTTTATTGTTGTTGTTATTTTCCCGCCCTGGAAATGGCTTTGTATATACTAAGCATGGTACAGGAATTTACAATGACTCAGACTAAAACAAAACTAACCAGTGCCACAGCAAAATTCCAAATTGATATTTGGGGGCTGGTTATTACCATATTCACCATCAAACTCTTCTAGGTTCTAGTTTTCACCCTTACCACTTTCACAAACCTTGTTCAATCCTTGTGTTTCTACTAATTTTAAGTCTCTTGAGGAGAGAGACTGTGCCTTATTCATCTTTGAATTATACCAGAGGCTTACAATAGTGTTTTGCACATAGCAGAAAATAAATGTTTTATAGAAAAAATAGTTTACTATCTAAGAAAGAATTTACAATCTCCTTATTTTCTGCTCCATTTTGTAAGTACAGAATCTGGTTGACCCTATAGAGTGGGCATTTTTATAATATAGTAGTATTTAAAGAGCTAGGATAGAGATTGATTTATTCAGATAGCTTATGACCTATACTTTGGGAGGGGGGGATTAGTTGAGTTTCCTAAAAAATAAAACTGATTTTTAGGCTAATACAAAATCCAGCTATCATCTTGAATGATGAGCAGATTTACATGCTTAAGTGTTTAAGTATTGCCTAAGGGAAGAAAACCTAGTAATTTGGGAAAAGGAGGTGTGAACCCTTGCTGAAAAATAAAAATATCTCATAATTATTGACAAATAAGTCTTTGAATTCTTGCTCCTAACAAAGCCAAATGTATTAAATTATCAGGGTAGGTGAAAATCAATTTCATGTCACAAAATAGTAGCTAGGGTTATAATGAGTTCTCATATCATGCATTCCAGTCAACATCTTAATAACTAAAATTAATCAAAATTAAGATCTATAAATCTACTAAAGTTACAGCTTTCATATCTATAAGGCTATATTTTAAGAACTATATTTCTTTCAATAAGACACTACTGTTGGCTAACGGATTTGTCTCATAAATAAAATCATTTAGTCATAAAAAAATATTACATCTGGAATTAAAAAAACAACACCACCACTTATCTTCCTTAATTAAGAATGCCATGCATGCATTATAATGCCCAAGTGCATCAGGATATTCTCAGTAGCTTCTTTGGTGCATTTATGGCTGCAAAGTTTTGCACATTTCTGCTTTTCTGCAGTCAATGTGCTTCCCATACAAGCCAGCAGTCATTCTCTACTGGCAGTCCTCGATTCCTACGATTTCTCTTTAATGTTAAGTCCTACAAGCTGTTGGGAATAAATAATCATGCCTATTTCTTGGCATGAAAATGCCCATTCATTCACCAAATATTCAATTTCACTTCCACCATTAGCAGATTTTCTTTGTGAGCAAATAGGTAGCTTCTATGTCTCCTCAACTTCAGCTGCATCCCAGCTGTGTTTATTAAACAGAGATTTCACATTGTCTGCCCTTTTGTTTTCTGTTCCATCGTTTTCCCCATCTGGCTCCCCACCCCCATCCCAGTGAATATATCCATATTTTTACTGACAGTAGGGTTGTGGGTTCTTTTTTTCTTTCTTTTTTTTTTTTTTTTTTGATATCTTTCCCTGATGATAGCAGTTAACATTCCTTTAAAAGCTTACATTTCACCTCTGTTCCCCTGTTCACATTTCAACTATGTGAAATTGGGTGATTTGAAACAATTTTAGCAGCTTCTCACTCAAATATAATCCCTTATGACTTGTGATGGTTTTGAATTCTTGGCAACCATTTTCTATGTCACTTAAAGTCTCTGTAAAGGAAGGATTGTTAAGAATTACAAGCACAGAGGCGGTGCCTGATAGAACAAAGAAGACACACTTTATTTTAAGAAAAATAAAATGAAATTTCACAGTCACTTGCCCGGTTTCCTTACTTCCCCAGGTGGACATAGAATGGGGACAGAGAGAACTCACCCCAGTGTTTGAAAAGAAATGGAGCCCAGACATTTTTCTGGGTTGAGCACTTCTTTTCTTATGAATGGCAAATATATTATTCTCCAAATGTTTCTGCCACTAGTCATAATGTTTTCAGTTTTATTTTCTTTTAAGCTTGTCCAACTAGGAAGATAAATCAGTCTCTCTTTGTATATTTCCCCAAATTTAAGTTTAGTCACAAGTGTAAAAAGAACTTTTATTTGTAAAAACAAGACAGGTTTGCAGAAATGTATTCCATATAATTAAAAAATTATTAATCTCTTTTCACAATCAAGTAATATTTCTTTAAAAATTGTTAAATAGTAAATGATCATTATAATGAAAAGTTACATGGATAAATTAAAAGTTGCATGAAAAATTAAAACTAATTCCAAATTTAATCATGTTACTTTAAAATATATATATTTTCTAATCACAAAAAAATTTATAATGGTACTCAGTATAGCACAGTGGTGTAGAGACTGAAGTTAAATGACCTGGATTCTGTCACTTAGATGCTTGATTTTGGACAGATTATTCAACTTTCCTGTGCCTCATTTTCTATTCTAAAAATGAAGCTGAAAATAACAGCACTTTTTCTATAGAGCTGGTTTAAGGATTGAGCTTGTTGACCCGGATTAAGATTTTAGAACAATGCCTGGCACATAGCAATCTTCTGTTATTGGATGCTGTTATTTAGTAGTTACAGTTATAGCATCTATCCGTCTGGTGCACGGGTTATTTAGATAAAAGACTAATGAACATAGGTGTTAGTTCATCAAGAAGAAATTTTTATTCTTATCCAAGGACACTTGCTGAATACCAATTATGTGTTTAGCGTTGTTAAGACAGAGATATAGATAACTAATTTATCTAGAAATTAAACCAAACTTTAGGTTCCCATATATAAATTTACTGAATAACAGCAAGTAAAGAAATAAGAAAACAGAGAAGTAGAGCAAAAAAAAAAAAAAAAAAACTGAAAAAAAAATCCACTCCCTAAAAGTGAAATAAATGAAATAAAGGCTGTCATTGGTTAGTTTAATGTTATGAAGCGCTCTAATTAGTACCATGAGTGGTGAGCTCTTTTGTTCATTTGTTCTTTTTTTCTGATTCCATATATAAATGAAATCTAATGGCATTTGTTTTCCTCTATCAGACTTATTTTACTTATCATAATCCTTTCTAGGCCCATTCATATTGTTTAAAAGGCAACATTGTACTTTTTATGGATGAGTAATACTATATATGTATATATGTACTGCATCTTCACCCATTCATCTATCACAGAACATGAAATTATCTCAATGCAAAAAACCTTCTCCAAGACATTAAACTGTCAAAAGTGAATGATAAAGAATTCTCAAAGCATCCTGGGAAAAATAAATAATCAGATTATCCTCAGATTTCTCATTTAGTAGCCTTACAGGCCAGGAGAAAGTAGAAAGATATATTTAAGATATAGAAAGATAGAAACCAACAGCCAAGAATATATACAGTGTTGAGCTCTTTTGAAGAAAGGCAAAAAGAAGTCAGAGATCAAAAAACCACATACCACAGAGAAATTGTTAGGGGGAAATGCCCTGTAGATGCAAAGCCTGGTTTGGATGTATTTCTTTGGTTTTACTTTAGAATTCTCTGGCATATTTCAAAGTTTACTCTCAACCTTCAGCACTGTGTCTATTGGTAAAGGACTTTCCTCATTTTCCCAATGTCCACCTTTCAGGAGAGGGGTCACGCCCAATCCAGTAGAAGCAGGGGCAGTTGGTGGGGACTCTGTCGAGGAGCAGAGAGCCAGAGATGGAGAGGAGAGAAAACAGAGATTATGGAGAAGAGAAGCCCTGTAGGACTCCTTCTTAGGTTTCTACTTATTCATTTATTTGTATCACATTTGTATTTGTTGAGTTTCAGTTTCCTTACTCATAAAATACATATATTTGTTCAGGAAATCTCTATTTAGCATTCATGTTTCTGAGCATCCATTTTAGAAATCTAGTGTTATCACAAGAATAGTTGGTTTCTAGACATAAAGAAAAGTTCATCTTCTGTTCATTTTTTCAAAGAAATAATTATTGAATACTGCCCCCCTCAAAAAAAAAATGTTGCCAAAACAATCTGTGAAAAATGGAAAACTAAACATATTGCTTGCCATATTAGGACAGCCTCACAGAACCTCACCACATCGCAGAAGGGTAAGGGCAAAGTTTGTAGTCATTTTGAAGTCTGGTTTAGTGTGGGAGTGAAGCTTGGTCACAGTTGGGTAAGAACATAATACAGATTTGGTGGACAAAATAAGGCAAGGTTTTTAATGAGGTTCAATTGTCAATTTTCCATAGTCTTTCAAAGTTTTTGCACTGCTGTTGTCACTATGGACTCTTGATAATCTCTCTCTCTCTCTCTCTCTCTCTCTCTCTCTCTCTCTCTCTCTCTCTCACCTAGTTCGCCACTTTACTGGGATGAAGTAACCTGGCATAATTTCCTTGAACTTTTCTTTGTCCGTCAAAAATTCTTGATTTTATCCATTCTTTCCTTTTTAATCCTCTCGTACGAAACAATGCATTCTTCCTCTTAAAACTCTATCTATAGCACAGTCTTTTTTGTCAGTTTTTTTCTTTAATTTTATTGTTTAAAGTATTACAAATAGTAGTGTATATGTCTCCTTCCCCCCCCCCCATTGACCTTCCCCTGACCTCCCCTACCCCCTGGCACATGTCCTCACCCTTCACCCCAGTGTCTTGCGTCCATTGCTTATGCTTATATGCATTACTAGAGGATTGGTGCATGAAATTTGTGTATGGGACTTGGGGGTGGGGGGCTGAGAGGGGGTTCCCTCAGCCTAGCCTTCATGCCTCCACCCTCTCCAATCTGGGATCCCTCTCACAATCCAGGACTGCTGGCTCCCAACCACTCACCTACCTGCCTGCCTGCCTGATAGCCCCTAACTGCTTCTGCCTGCCAGCCTGATGACCCCCTAACCACTCCCCTGCCAGCTTGATCAATGCCTAACTGCCCTTCCCTGCAGGCCTGGTCCCCCCAACTGCCCTCCCCTATAGGCCTGGTCCCTCCTTACTGCTCTCTCCTGCAGACCTTGTCCCTCTGAACAATCCTCCCCTGCAGGCCCAGTTGCCCCCCACTGCCTTTCCCTGCAGGCCTGATCCACCCCCCTCCCCCCAACTGCCCTCCCCTGCTGCCTGTTCACCCAAAACTGCCCTTCCCTGCTGGCCATCTTGTGGCGGTCATCTTGTGTCCACATGGGGGCCATCTTGTGTGTTGGAGTGATGATCAATTTGCATATATATCTCAGTTTATTATATATCTGTCTTATTCTGTTTACTTCCTCATAGACACCCATCCATTAACTATCTGCTCTTTCTTACTTGTTAACCACTTCATTCCTCATAATTCCTTCCTCTTGGCCTAAAAACATGATTATGTACCCTATATAAAATAACATTTACTGTTTTTTAGGGCTTCAAAAAAACATAGTCTTTAGTTCTTTTTCCTCTTCCTAAGAGTCTCTATCCATTGTTTCCTTGACAAATTCTGACAGCCTTGATCAGGGACTTGAAAAAAGAAAAGTTCTCTTCAACTCCAGATTCCTCTGTAACATCAATTTCTCAATCTCAAATTCTTTCCTTCTTTAGAAAGTGTAGCTAATGCAGGTTTCCTACATGTTCTCACTCCCATTTACTTTCCATATCGTTGTAATCTAGCTGCCTTGGTGAGTTTACAAGTTATTTCCTAAGTGTCAATTTTAAGGGGAAAGTCAGATTCCTTATTGTTGTGGCATTGACACTCTTACTTCATTGAAAACCATGTTTCTCTGGCTTCTCATACCATCCCTTCTTGGTTCTTTTCTTATTTCCAAAACTTCTCTCTTGCTCTCTCTCTAGTTGGTTCCTCTTTCTACATCTGCTTTATTATTTTATTTATTTATTTATTTATTTATTTATTTACTCTTTAAAGTATTACAAATAGGAGTACATATGTTTCCTTTTTTTTTTCTTCCCCAGTTGACTTTCCTCCAGCCTCCCCTACCTCCCTGCAGATACCCTCACCCCCCTCCCAGTGTCTTGCTTTTTAAGTGTCACCATTATTTGAGATTTTGTTCTTGGTTCCTCACTTGCATATCTGACCCCCTGGTGTCATTACATCAATTATCACTTACCCATGAATAATTTTCTACACTAAAAATTCAAAAATTCCAACTTGACTCTTTCAGCTTCAGGTACCCAGTTATCATTTCCACTTGCATCATATTTATTATTTCTAAAATAATTTTTTCTATAAAAAGCTCTTTCTTCTATCCTTGACTCTACTAATGAAACCATTATCCACTATCCAGCATTTCCTCAACTTTCCAGGTTATAAGTATCACTGACAACATTTGTTAATAAGATTTCAAAGCCTGCGCCCTAGAAATCCGGATTCATTTGACTATGGCAGGTAGTTTGGGAGGCACAGACAGGACTGATAATCTATTTCACTCTTACCCCACCCATTGATCACTGGGATATGGCTATTGTGTCTACCGAATATCTCTCAAATACCCTGTCCTCTCATTCTTCACTGTCACAGTGTTAGTTCTGGCCCAAATGAACTGTTAGTACCTTTGGTTTAATGATTTTTTTCTGTGTTTACATAGCCTCCCTTATCTGTGGTTTGGTTTCTAAGGTTTTAGTTACTAGTGGTAAACCACAGTCTGAAAATATTAAATGGAAAATTCCAGAAATAAACAAATTCATAAGTTTTAAATGGCCCACCATTCTGAGGAGGGTGATGAAATCTCATGCTGTTCTGCTCCTTCTTGCCTCGGATGTGAATCATCTCTGTTTAGTGTCTCCATCCTGTATATGCTAGTGCCAGTTAGTTGCTTAGTAGTGGTCTTGGTTGTCAGAGAGAGACCACACTCACACAACTTTTATTACAGTATATTGTTATAATTGTTCTATTTTATTATTAACAATTGCTTTTGATCTCTACTGTACCTAACTTTTTTTCTTTATTGATTAAGGTATTACATATGTGTCCTTACCCCCCCCCCCCCATTCCCTCCCACACTTATGCTCTTACCCCTCTGGTGTCTGTGTCCATTAGTTAGGCTTATATGCATGCGTACAAGTCCTTTGGTTGATCTCTCCCCCTTAACCCCGTCCTCCCCTACTTTCCCTCTGAGGTTTGATGGTCTGATCGATGCTTCTCTGTCTCTGGATCTATTTTTGTACATCAGTTTATGTTGTTCATTATATTCTACAAATGAGTGAGACCATGTGATATTTATCTTTCTCTGACTGGCTTATTTCACTTAGCATAACGCCCTCCAGTCCTACCTTTTAATTTAAACTTTATCATAGGTGTATGTGTGTAGAAAAAACAACACCACACAGTATATATAGGGTTTGGTACTATCCATGATTTCAGACATCCACTGGGAATCTTGAAACATATCCCTGTGGATAGAAGGGGAGGGGCGCTACTATATTCTGTAAACCAGAATCTTCTAGTCTCATTTTACTGAACATCCATAAGTTCTTTATTAGGCCATGTTCTTTCTCTGTTTCCTCTTCTTTGAAATACAATTCCCCATGCTTGCCTTTTTTTACTGTCAAACTAGTCATCCTTTGAGACCCAACTAAAGTAAGTTAGTACATGGTTACTTGGAACATGGTAAATACACATTTATTTTGAATGACTAAATCCTCATGCATTTCTTTATTTAGTTTCATCCTGGATGTAGCTTTTCATGTTCCTGCCAAGGGAATTGTGTTTTGCTGTAGAAACATAAGTAAACTGTAGCCCACATTTTTTAGCTTTAGATAGGTTTGAGTTTAATTTCCATTATTTCTATTTAATGATTGTAGGATTTGGGGAAAGCTCCTTAACTCTCTAAGCCTTAAGCCCTCTTCTGTAAAATAGAGATGATAATAGTGAGGATTAAATAACAGTGGAAGCAATGTGTTGAACCCAGTTCCTGGCACAATTAAGGCTCCAGAATCTTTGTATAGAGTTATAATTTGTAGTCCAAATGAGAACTCTTTTGAGAATTAAAGAGGATACTTTTAATAATTTTTCTGTTAACATGACTAAAGAAGGAGTGTCCATGGCAAAGGAAATATTATTGCCCTACATACAGGGAGGATTTTCAGGCCACTCAATCATTGGAAAGAGGACAACAGGTAAAGGATTTGCCTTGAAGTTGTGTTGGCAGAGCAATCCCATTATTTTTTTTTAACCTATACTATAAGTTTGAGGTACATTTGGGGTGGACTAGAGATCTGCTTTGCAACATCATTTCCTGTACAGTATAATGCATTGTTTCTAACCCAGGAACCTCTTCTGGCCATGTCTGTTTCTGTTTTCACTTTACATATAGAGTTTTGTAGGCCTTGTCCACATTCTCTTTGACTTAGACATTAGCCTTTCCACCCTCTTATTCTCTTTGTGTTGGCATCTGATGCTAGCTTTCTTGTAGGGCTATTGTTCTTTGGAGATCAGAAAGAGGGCCTCACTTATTCTGACATCTGGCATGAGATACCTGGTGAGGCTGCCTCGTCACCTTATTAGTCTTAACTAAGCTGGAGAGGTCCATTCTATTGGGTCGGCAACTACGTAATTGCGGATTTCACACATATATGGCTTCAGTTGAATTTTTAGGTTTGCAGACGTAGTACAAATGTAAAACACATTTTGTTATTTGATAGTTGGCTATTCAGCTGTTAATCAGTAAAAAAAGTTTTTTGATCTGTTTTGTAGTTTTCGTTTGGCGTTTGTTGAAAAATGGAAAATCAAAAGGAACATTTTCGTCATATTTTGCTTTTTTATTTCCGCAAAGGGAAAAACGCATCGCAAGCTCATAAAAAGTTATGTGCTGTTTATGGTGACGAAGCCTTAAAAGAACAGCAGTGTCATAATTGGTTTGCCAAATTTCGTTCTGGTGATTTTTCACTCAAAGATGAAAAACGCTCTGGTCGTCCAGTTGAAGTTGATGACACCCTAATCAAAGCAATAATCAATTCGGACTGTCACAGTACAACACGTGAGATTGCAGAGAAGCTTCATGTATCACATACATGCATTGAAAATCACTTAAAACAACTTGGCTATGTTCAAAAACTCGATACATGGGTTCCTCACGAACTGAAAGAATCACAGTTAACGCAACGCATTAGCAGCTGCGATTTGCTAAGGAAACGTAATGAAAATGATCCATTTTTAAAATGACTGATAACTGGGGTTGAAAAATGGGTTGTTTACAACAATATCAAGCGGAAAAGATTGTGGAGCAGGCCAGGTGAACCAACTCAAACAACATCAAAAGCTGATATTCATCAAAAGAAGGTTTTGTTATCAGTTTGGTGGGATTACAAAGGAATTGTCTACTTTGAACTCTTACCACCCAACCGAACGATCAATTCTGATGTCTACATTGAATAACTAACGAAATTAAACAATGCAGTTGAAGAAAAGCGGCCCGAATTGACAAATCGAAAAGGTGTTGAATTCCATCATGACAATGCAAGGCCACACACATCTTTGGTCACTCGGCAAAAATTAATGGAGCTTGGTTGGGATGTTTTGCCACATCCACCATATAGTCCTGACCTTGCACCATCTGATTACTTTTTGTTTCGATCTTTACAAAACTCCTTGAATGGTAAAAATTTCAATAATGATGATGATGTCAAATCGTACCTGATTCAGTTTTTTGCTAATAAAAACCAGAAGTTTTTTGAACGTGGGATTATGATGCTGCCTGAAAGATGGCAAAAGGTCATTGATCAAAATGGGCAATACATTACAGAATAAAGTTATTTAGTTCCATGAAAAAATTGTCTTTGATTTTCTTTAAAAAATACGCAATTACTTAGCTGCCGACCCAATACATATCTGGCTTCTGGGGCCCCATCTCACCTAGAAGGGAGCCCTTTGGGGATATTGGAAAAGCAAATTAAATCTTGGCAACTTTCGATGCTATTCACCAATGGTGGAGATTCATTATACCCACCCCCTCTTCAGGCACTTTTGAGTACCAGTATCATTCATGCCTCATTCTTCACACTGCAGCTTCACACATATGCTAGTTTAGTGACTTACCAACTCATAGGAAGAGAAACTACCAGTCTTCAATCTAGTCATTCCCAATCTCTTCTTAAGGGGAACCAGTCTTATAGGGTGGAGTGTGTGGAGAGAGGTTATTTGCTTCTTCCTACCACTCCACTCCTCCACAAAAGGTTCTCTGCTCATGTGCTCTCACAAAACCCTGTGCTTCCTATAACCTACCTGCTTTACCATGATTTATTGTATCTATGTCTTTTCTCATCTGTCTCATTCACTAAATTATAAGTTTATTGAGATGCAAAACCTATTTCTTATTTATATTTTTATTTCCACAATGTGGCACAGTGCTTGGCATATGTGGTTCTCAAGAAATGTTTAAATAGATGACAATTATTACATGCAAATAACTCTAAAAAATACTAAGAATTATGTTATTGGTGAAACCTCAAAGCAGCACTCTTGTGAGCTAAGCCTCTATCCTGTAATCTAGTTCAAGCCATTAGCATGGTGAAACATCTAATTTGCTTTGGCCTTCTTTGCCTGTTTTTTCCCCAAAGCCATCTTTGCATTTGAGTTTTTCCCATGTCAGCTTGAGGGAAGGCCTATCCAGAGCACACCTGCCAAGGAGAGACTCCAGAAGAAAAGCACCAGGATGGGCAGGGCTCTGGGCTTCTCACTCATCTGGAGAGAGAAGACCAGGACACGGTGGATCTTCTCTTACTATTATCTGTATCTCCAGACACTCAAGAGAAGTCCTGGCACTTCCCAAGGGCATGGCTAATATCTGGAGAATGTCTAAGGCTCAGGAAACCTGTTATGAATTGATATATTGACTTTAAGTTGAAATAATATCATTTTCAAGTCAAACATTTCAATTGTTTGTCATGTTGTAAGTCACTGTAAGTGACTAGGGCTTGGTGCAAAGCAGGTGTTTAACAAATACTTGCCCCAAAATTCAGGCAAGCTTTGTTCATTCTTTTTCTTACAGATATGCATGTTTAGTTGGTTTGTAAACACCATGTGGCACTTTATTTACAACTTTTCTTCATATGTATTTGCACATAAAAAATCAATTAAATTTATATTTTTTTCCAACCACTAAACTAGGTGCTAGAAGATCCCAGGTTGATTGAGTGACATTATGGCCCTCAAAGAGAATATTATTCTGGTGGGAAGGGCAGAAAAATACACAGAATAAATAGGGGCGTAGAAGTGATGGAAATGTACTTCAGTTGTTATGGAAGCACAAAGGAGGTTTGAGCTAGCTATCCTACTTTGGGGGACAGCAGTGGTTGTAGAGTTACTATGGGAGCTTACTGGAAAGGAAACACGGAGCTCAATCTTACGGAATAAATAGGAATTCGGAGATAGGTAGTTAGAAATTGGAATGGTGTTTCAGGCAAGAGGACAAAATAAGAAAATCTGTAGGATAAGTACAATGTTATGTTCAAAGGGAATGAGAAGCAGCTGAGTGTTGCTAGAGCAATCTCTTCCAGATAAGGGGTGGGAAGGAGTGATACTGGAAGAGAAGGGTAGAGACAGAACGTATAGAGAAATCATGATTTTATTATCTCTGTGTTGGGAGTTATTGAAGAATTCTGAGAAGATGAACAGATATGTAATATTGTATCTGAGAGGAGGAGGTGTGTATAATGAAGACAAGACTGTTTAGATGTAGAGGTAAGCGGGGAAGAGGGGGCAGGGGTGATAAAGTTAGTCCCTGTGTGTATAACCGTGGTTGGGTAACTAATGTGAGAAAGAGAAGCACAGTGGTTAAAACATGGCCTGAGTTCAAATCTCAGCTTTGCCGTTGCTCTGTGACCTTGAGCAGGTGACCTAATCTCTCTTTGCCTAGCTTTCTTGATCTGTAAAATGGAATGATTTAAAAATAATTACCTTCTTAAGATTGTTGTGAAGATCAAGTGAGTAAATAGGTATAAGGTACTTAGAATCATGCCTAGTACATAGAAAGTACTATAGAAATGTTTACCACTTTCATTATAGAAAAAGAAACAAGTTTTAAAGGGGAAGAGAATGAATTCAGTTTTAGACATTTTGGTATTGGGAGTATACATGATGACATCCAGTGGTTGGTTGATATGTTCTGTTCATCCAGAGTTCCAAAGAAAGGGCTGGGCTAGAGGCATATGTATGTCTATTTTTAAATTTCAGCATATAAATAAGTCTAATAAAAACATGAGGGTAAAGTCAGCAGAAGAAAGAAAATAATAAAGGCTAGAGCAGGAAAATAAGTAAAATAGAGAACAGAAAAATAATTTAAAATATCAATAAAATCAAGAGTTGGTTTTTCCAGAAAGATCAACAAAACTATAAATGATTAGCCAGACTTATATAAAAAGAGAACAGTCAAATAGCTAAAACTAGGAATAAAAGAGGAGACATTACAATTGCTATCACAGAATAAAAAGTATTATAAGGGACTAAGAACAATTATATGCCACCAAATTGGTTAATCCAGAATAAACAGATAAATTCCTGGAGACATGCAATCAAACAAGACTAAATCATGAAGAAATAAAAATGGGAACAGACCTATAACTAGTGAGAAGACTGAAGTAGTAAGACAAAACAAAACAAAGAAACCTCCCACAAATAAAAGCTTAGGACCAGATGACTTCATGGGGGAAATTCTACCAAACATTTAAAGAATAATTAACACCAATCTTCTCATGCTCTTCCAAAGACTAAAAGAGAAGGGGACACTCCCAAACTCATTCTATGAGGCCAGCATTACCCTGATACTAAACCCAGATAAAAACAAAACAATAACAAAAAATGAGCTACAAGCCAATATTCCTGATGAATACTAATGTAAAAATCCTAAACAAAATACTAGCAAATAAAACTCAGCAGCATATTAAAAGGGTCATACACCATGACCAAATCAGATGCAAGGCTGATTCAACATGAAAATCAATCACTGTGATATCCACATAAGCAAAATGAAGGACAAAAATCACATGATCATCTCAAATGATGAAAAAAAAAAAAAGCATTTGACAAAATTCAACACTCTTTCATGACAAAAATAAATCAATAAACTAGGATTGGAAGAAAACTACCTCAACATAATAAAAGCCATGTATGAAAAGCCCACAGCACTCAGAGTCAACAAGAAAATATTGAAAGCTTTTCCTTTAAGATCAAGAACAAGGCAAGGATACCCATTTTTCACCACTACTACTCAACAGAGTACTAGCAAGAGAAATTAGACAAAAAAGAGAAATACAAGATATAAGAATTGGAAAAGAAAAAGCAAAATTATCTCTGTTCATATACATTATCTTATATACAGAAAACCTAAGGATTCCATCAAAAAGCTGTTAAAACTAATTAATGAATTCAGCAAAGTTACAGGATAAAAAAACCAACACTCAGAAGTGAATTGTGTAAATGGTGTTGGGAATATTGGACAGATACATGCAAAAAAAAAAATACACAAAAACAAAAACAAAAAAACAAAAAAAATAAAAAAACCACAACCCCTCCGCACACACACACAAAAAAATCTAGACCACCTTCTCACACCACACACAAAAATAAATTCAAACTGTATTAAAGACTTAAATGTTAGACTCAAAACTATAAAAATCTTAGAAGATAACATAGGCAGTAAAATCTCAGACATTTCTTGTAGCAATTTTTTTCTGATGTATCTCTTTAGGCAAGGGAAACAAAAGAAAATATAAACAAAGAGACTACATCAAACCAAAATGTTTTTGCACAGTAAAGGAAACAATCAACAAAATGAAGAGACAGCTCAGTGCATTAGAGAACATATTTGCTGATACATGGGGTTAATATCCAAAATTTATAAAGAACTTATAAAATTCAACACCATAAAAACAAACAATCCAATTAAATTTTGGCAAAAGACCTAAATAGTCACTTCTCCGAAGAGGACATACAGATGACCAACAGACATATGAAAAGATGCCCAATGTCACTAATCATTAAAGAAATGTAAATTAAAACCACAATGAGATACCACCTCATAACTGTCAGAATGGCTACCATCAATAAATCAACAAACAAGTGATGGTGAGAATGTGGAGAGAAGGGAACCCTCCTGCACTGCAGATTAGTGTAGCCATTGTGGAAAACAGTATGGAGTTATCTCAAAAAATTAAAAGATGGAACTGACTTATGACCCAGTGATTCCACTTTGGGGAATGTATCAAAAAACAAAAACAAAAACAAAAACAAAACCCGGAACGCTAATTTGAATGTGTTTATGTTCATAGCAGCATTATTTATAATAGCCAAGATTTGAATGCTTCCCAAGTGCCTATCAGATGAATGAATAAAAAACTGTGGTACACTTACACAATGAAATGCTACTCAACTGTAAAAAAATCTTATTAGCATTTGCTACAGTCTGGATGTACCTGGAGAGCATTATGCTAACTGAAATAAGCCAGAGAAAGACAAATATGATTTCACTCATATGTGGAATATAATGAACAATAGGAACTAACAAGCAAAAGAAAGACAGATTCAGAGAGTAGGCTGATGGCTGTGTGTGTGGGGTGGCGGTGAGGAGAGGTATAAAGATATTGAGCAGAAAAAAAGGTGGGAAAACTCATGGACAGGAGTGTGTGATTGCTGAGGACAGGGAGTGGCGCTGGTATAGGAAGGTATTGGGGGGATAAATAGTAATGGATGGAGACTTGATGTGGAGTGGTGAACACACAATGCAATGTACAGGTGATATATTTTAGCACTGTGCACCTGAAACCTGTACAATTTTGTTAACCAGTGTCACCCCAATAAAAAGGGAAAAAAGTGAATTGTGTTTTTACACACTAACAATGACCAATCTTTAAAGGAATTTAAGAAAATAAATACTTAGGAATAAACTTAATTAAGCAGGTAAAAGACATACATTGATAACTTTAAAACATTGCTAGGTAAACAAAATAAAAAAGATATAAATGGGAAGATATCGTGTGTTTGTGGTTTGAAAAATTACTATTGTTTAAATGTCCACATCCAAAATGATCTATATATTCAATGCAATCTCTATCAAAATCCTCAAGGCATTTTTTACATATTTGAAAAAATAGTTGAGGGGCCTCATTCTCCCTGATTTCAAAACATATCACAAAGCAACAGTAATTAAGATGGTATGGTGATGGCATAGAGTTAATGTATAAAGACAACTAGAACAGAATAGAGATCTATTAAGTTCTGATAAGGGTGCCAAAATGGCAAAATGGTGAAAGAGGAATGGTCCTGGGAAAACTGAATATTCACATGCAAAAGACTGAAATTGAACCCTTGTTTTACACTATATACAAAAATTAACTCAAAATAGACTAAAGACCTAAGCATCAATTCTAAAACTATTGAACTCCTAGAAGAAAACAGAGGGAAACAGCTTCATGACATTGGATTTGGGAATGTTTTCTTACATATGACACCAAAAGCACAGGCAATAAAATATAAAATGGACCACTAGAACTACACCAAACATAACTTTTGCTTGTCAAAGGAAACAATCAATAGAGTAAAAAGGCAACTTATGGAATAGGAGAAGAGGTTGGAAAATCATGTACCTAATAAGAAATTAATATCCACAATTTAAAAGGAACTTCTATAATTAAGCAACAAATAAACAAATAACTCAATTTAAAAATGGGCAAAATACTTGAATAGACATTTCTCTGAAGAAAATATATAAATGTCCAATAATCACATTCAAAGATGTTCAACGTTATTTATCATTAGAAAAATGTAAATCAATATATCACCTTACTATTAGAATGGCTACTGTCAACAGAACAGAAAATAACAAGTGTTGGAAAAGATGCAAAGAAGTTGGAAAAGATGCAAAGAAATTGGTTCAGCCACTATGGAAAACAGTGTGGAAGTTCCTTAAAAACAATTAAAAATAGAATTATCATGTGATATAGAAATCTCACTTATGGATATGCATCCAAAAGACTTCAAGGCAGGATCTCAAAAAGATATTTGCATGTCTATGTTCAGAATATCCAGGACTTTGAAGCAAACTAAATGCCTGCCTTTGGATGAATGGATAAAGAAAAAAATATATTTTGTGGAATATATAAATTTTGTGAAATATTATAAAATTGTGGAAGAGTAAAAAATTCTGTCATAAAGCACAAAAGGACAAACACTGTATTATTCACTCATATGAAGTATCTAAAGTAGCTCAAATCATAAAAACAGAAAGTAAAAAGGTGGTTACCAGCCCTACCCAATTTGACTCAGTTATAGAGCATTGGCCTGAGGACTAAAGAGTCTCAGGTTTGATTCAAGTCAAGAGCACATCTTCTGTTGTAGGCTGGATTCCAGTCTAGTCGCGGTGCATGTGGGAGGCAACCAATTGATGTGTCTCTGTCATATTGATGTTTCTCCCTGTCTCTCCCCCTCCTTTCCACTCTCTAAACATAAATGGATAAATATTCTCAGGTGATGATTCACAACTAAACAAACAAACAAATAGAGGTGTTGTCAAGGACTAGGGAATGGGAAATTAGTATTTAGTGAGTATAGAGATTTAGTGTCGCAAAATGAAAAATTTCTAGAGACCTGTTGCACAACAATGTAAATACACTTGTAAATACACTTACACTAAAGTGTATATTTACAAATGGTCAAGGAGGTAAATTTAATGCTATCTATTTTTTAACCACAATAAAGAAAAGTTAAAAACAAAATAAAACAAAATAGAAGGGTGTATAGAATTCCTTAGTAAACATATGAGGAATGAGGAGAGGAGATGGAATAAATTTTCCTTGAAGATCCATAGCATCCTTTGGGGATGTGTTGGGAACAGGTGGATGGAACCATGCATAATCAATAAGAAAGCCTGCTTCTTACCCCCTGCTATAAATGTCCTCTTTCTTTCTGAAAGAGTTAGGGATCTCAACAGTGGATTATTTCCAAACGTGAATCTTATTACAGAAAGAATTTCAGTAAGAGGAAGTAGCAGATAATGTCAATGCAATATTAAAATAAGTGATGTGTATAGTTCAAGAAGTATTACTGATAGGCCAGTCAACAGATGATAAATCCAACTCTGGAAACTGAAGATGCAAAAACTCAGCAAAGATACAACAGCAAGACTGGAGTCACTCTAGATGTCTGCTGGCTGTGGGGTGAAATCATTTCAGTAAGTAAAATTATGAGAATCTGAATTGCAACTGAAGTCGGTGGGGAGACTAAGGTTAGCAACATAATACCATGGTAAATAGGTTTTCTAAGCCAAGCTGACACAGGGCAAAATGCTTGAACCACAATTTTGGTGGAAAATTTCAGATGTTTGGCAGGCATACCCATAACCCTCCTTCTTAGAATATGTAGTGCCTTGAACTACCTGCAGGTATTCAGAAAAAAGGAAAAGCCATCACTGACAAGAAGTTATAGGTAAATTATGAGGAGGGTGACCAGAGAAAGAGATGATCGGCTGGAGAAAGTAGCATTTAAGTTGGGTATAATCACAAACAAGTGAGTTGTTTTGGGAATCTGTGGTATCCTTGCCTCTTCATGAATGATACTGAGCAGCAGGATTAGAGGAGAGAACACACACTTCTTTTTATAAGCCAGGCCTTGCTCTGTGAGCAAACAGTTTAGCTCCTTTACAGGCACTAAATTCTTCAGCAAAATGTCAGTTAAACCTTCTATTCACATTTTATAGATAAGAGGGAATGAGCTTGGGTACCCAGGCCTTAAATAGTAGAGAGCAGGTTCTAAGTAACACCAATGACTCTGTATTTATGTTTCTGAGGAGGTAAATAAGTAATCCACATACTTTCTGCAGCTGAGGACTTAATGTTATAGCATTTGGTTAATAATTAGTGTCACTGTGGAGCAACTTTAAAATAAAAGGAACTCTTCTACAACCTACAAAGTTCTATTAATGGCCAAAAAACTCCATCTTTCCTCCCTTCTCTTCTCTTTTCTCTACCCTCTCTTCTTTCCCCTCTCCTCCTCTTCCCCCTCTTTTCCTCCTTTCCCCTCCCTTTCTCTCCTATCCCCCCTTTTCCCCTCCTATCCCCTCCCCTCCCCCCTCTCTCTTATATACACACACACACACACACACACACACACACACACACACACACACTCACAAGTGCAGTCACTCAAAAGTCAAATTAATGTCCTTTTCAGTGGGAAAGTTAGTCACCTGAAGCTGGTAGAGGTGAAAGGAAGCATTGCTTCAGATCACCCATGGCTCCATTAGGTTGTATCTTCCTGAGGACATTTTATCTTGAGTGTACCTTTCCAATAGAAATGTCACTTTCTTTCTCAGCAACGTTTCTAAAAATGCCTATACTAACGGTTGATGCATCTCTTCAGGTTCCTGAACAAGCATTTAATTGGAGCTTCTTTTTGAGAAGCTTTCAGATGCGAGCATGCCACCTGGGTCATTCAGGCCTCCATGAGTTTAGCACAACTCTTTGCAAATAAACAAAGCTTTGAGATCCTGGAGGGGGAAAAATGCAGCTTACACAGCACTTAGGAGTGCTCAAAGGGCCTCTGTTCCCTCTCCATACTAATGTGGTTTCACAAGAAGAACAAGATTATTTTATTGCCCCAGGATGCCAGGAAATTTTCATTTGGCTCCTTCAGATCTTTGGGATAAAAGTGGGACAGTAAGGAAAAGAATTCCCTTTGCTGTCTTAGATTTCTGTTCTCCAGGAAAATATGTTATGTTTTCTAAGATCAGATACTTTGTCATTTATTTTTGGTTTTAGTAACTGTATTATTTTACATCCTCCTGTCCCCATTTTTTTCAAAGGAATATCTCCCCCTCTGCCCTTTCCTGTTTGGGATCCATGGGATTCCACTTTTGGGCTAAAATACAGGTAGTGTCTTTCACACATAGACTTAGGCTTATAGACTGATGTAAAAATGAAGAATACAAGTATTTCCTAAACAGCAATCATGGTCACAATTAAAAACTAACAAATTAAGTACAATCTGCACTCTACCGGAAACAGTTTATATTAGAAATTTTTTAGATGTGAACTCTCAAAATAAGGTTCAGGTTATCCATTTGACAGTTTATGAGAAAGTGCCTCCCTGACTAGGCATTATAACATTGTACTCCCCCGGATCTGTCAACTTTCCTCTGCTTCATTTTTCTTCATAGCACTCAACACCTAACATCGTATTTGTTTATTTATTGTCTGTCTCTCTCCAATAGAATGGAATCTCCAGAAATAAAAAGGTTGGGTTTTATCTCTGCTGTATTTCTGGTGCTCAAGAACTGTATAATGAATGAATGGATGACCTAGCTTAGGGAGGAGTAGCTTAATTGTGTATACTTTTTAAAAAATGGAATGCTGACTTGAAACCTTAAGTCAGCTTCAAAAACTCTATTATTCCATTTTTTAAGCTCTCACCTTGCATGATTCTGGCTCAGCTTTGCAATATAATATTTCATAAATTCCACAAGCAATGAGAAAGAAGAAAAAAATCTGTAACCTCACTTTCATTACTGGAGTGAGAGAGAGTAGCTCTCCTTCTACCTCCCCCCACCTCCACTCTCCTCTTGTGAGTAGGAAGCGCTAGTGTTCAGTTTCTCACACACAAGGACTTGGTTCTCTGTACTTTTTATATCCTGGTACCTTGTTTCCCTGGATTTTCTTGCAATTCTGCCACAGCAACTGGTCCTGCAAAGCATATCAGCATTTGACAAAACCAGAATCCAAACTTTTCTACCATTTGTGAAATTAAAATATTATAAAATTTTTAAAATGGGAAGTAAAAATATAATAGCATTGCCATGTTGAATTCATTTGAGAAACAAGTGGGTGAAAAATAATAAGTCAATGAAATCAACATAGATATATCTTTTCACACACATTTTCCTCCTGAGTTATCAGGTATTCGCTCTCCTCTTTAACTCTGTTCTCCAAATGCCCAAGTGAAAAACTGCACACTGAATAAACACGTTCTATAGGGGATATGCATAATAAATCTTAACAGAGAGGAAATTTCGGTTAACTTGATTTCCTCCCAGATTGCTTTCAAAATTTTTCTTCCAATAATTTTGACCATAAATTTAATAAATTGCTTTTTTTATTTTGAAAATTTGCTTCTCAAATATTTGAGTTTTACTGGTTCTCCATGTGCTGGGCAGCTCCATTTATTTTGTTTACTTGGCTGCTCACAATTAATTTGCAAAGTAGATGCCACTTACCAAATGAGAGATTTTAAAGTTCAGAGGTTAAGATGCACACTCAGAGTCACACAGAGAGTAGACAGGGAACCAGAACTCCAACTCAGGTCATCTTGATTTTAAATCCCATGTTCCTCCCCTTTTTCATTAAACCTACCATCCGACTTTCTATATAGTCATATATTTCTTTCTCATCCTGCTGGGAGCAGGAGAAACCCCACATGACTAGAAAACATGCATTAGTTAGAGGAGCACTGCACTGAGGGAGGCGGCATTCTTCAGGGCTTGATTTTTTTTTAACTGCAGAACAGACAAGGAGGGCTTTCAGGTTTCCTCAGTCCTGAAACCTACTGTAATAAAAAGGTCCTAATTGGAATCAATAAGAAAAAAGAATTTTAAAATATAAGTTGTTCAGTGCTAGGAGCTCTATTCCAAGCTCTTCCAGTACTCAAAGAAGAAAAATATAAAAAAATAAATTTTAAAAAGTGTTCACATGTAGCATAGTTATACCTAAATGTAAATCTGTTTATTTATTTATGTATGTATTTATTTAATTCATCTAAAGTCAGGACAGTTCAAACTGAAAATTGCTATATAGAAGTCTCACTTGAGGCTTCTGATTTTTACTGTTTCCTGAAAGGGGCAAAGTCATTCCCAGGCCAGGCTTTAGAAAAGGCAGAAAGCCCTGCTGATTACGGGAAGGGGCATGTGACAGGGAACATGACCAGGACATCCCCAGCACAAGCGCCACCCTGAGCTCTGGGGGGCTGAGCAGGTCCACAAGGTCACCTCCTGGCTGCCATTTTGTTCTCTGAGGGTAAACAGCATCCCCCCCAACCTCACTCCTGCCACTTAAAAACTGATGAAGAGGGCACTGTGTCTTATTCAAAGCAAAAAGGTTGGTTTCAGAGCCGCCCTGATCATTACTCTATGGTAAAATGCAGGTTTAATACTCAAGTCTAATTTTTACTTTGAGGCTAATGTTCCATGATCTGAAGTTCTGCTTTTCCCTTTGAATGCTCAATTATTTTTTAATACCCTTTGATTGCCCTGTTCTGTAAATCACATTGGTGCTTTCTTTTAATCATGCTAATATACATTAGCATGTTTCCACTAAATATATACATGCTCGTTACAGCTTTCTTAAAGTGCTAGCAATCTCTTAAAGCACTAGTAACCCAAAGTACAAATGTCTGATGGCATTATATCAAACCATTTTTTTGTGTGTTTTGTTTTTTTAAAGTTGAAACACATTTGGAGTACATTTTCTTTGAGAATTCTACTATTTTTGTCTAGTGGAACTTTCATTTTTGAGGGAATGGTGGAAGAAAAGTCTTAGCAGACGTTTACCATAAACATAGCTTTAAAGACAATGTGTTGTACAAGAAATGAGAAAAACAGGAGAAACCGTTTTAATGGCGAGATACATGAGTTAGCATCTGGATTTACCAAGACAACATTGACACTGTAAAATCTGACATTCAGAATTGCTAAAATCTCAATGCTCTCCTCAAATGTTGTTTAAAGATGGTCCTCACTTTCAAAGAATGTCTACCCAAGTTGTATCTTTCATCCAAAAATTCTACTATCTAAACATATCAGAGACTTTGAAATGGAAATTGTCTCCATAAAGCAATATTTTTTTAGGGGTGAGGCCAAAATCTCTGGGAAAAACGTCCCTTAAAATCTTTATCAAAGTGAATAAAACTTTAAATTGAAACTCGCCATGCTTTTGATGTTAAAGCCCATTCATGCTTTCCCTATATATTTTAGTGACATGATCTTAAGTCAGGATGAAGCCTTTAGCTCATCATTTGTTTGATGAATTAAGTCCAGCAGGGAAGTCAGAGTGGCTCAGTGAACAGGTGAACAAAGTATATCTGAAACAAATAACCCCATCGACTGAATATAGCCTGCATTTTCTATTGTGGTTGGTAAAGGAAAAACTACATAAGAAAAATACAATAGTGGGCAGGTCAAATAGTTAAATAACAGTTTCATATTAAAATAACAATAAATGGAGAAGTCCTTAACATAAATGAGTTTGTATGCACACTCACATACACACACTCCTTCCAACTCTGCCAGATTTACCAGTGTTCTGGAGAGTAGGATGTTCATCAGGTTATGGAATTAAGCCTAATCTTACTTTCTTATGTTAAGCATTTGTTCTGACATATGTTGTTGTTGTTTTTCTTCCAAACTTGGTTTTATTTTTTTTCATTCCATTTTTTATAGGACAGCTTTTACTCTGTACTAAACCATGCCACTAACACGTTACTTAATCTAACTGGCACATTGTAAAATTTTACACATGCGCTCATCCAGATAATTACACAATTAATTTTCACTTAGTTCAGCTGAAATGGGGATAATGAAATTTCCACTGGTGTACTGTTACGTCCAGGGGCCAAGGGTCAGTTTCCTGTTTGGATAAGGGTGAGTTTAAAGAGGATTTCTGACAGTCTCCTTACTTCAACTGGTTCTAAAAACATTGCAATGGAATTTCAATTTACAGCTCAGTTCAATGAAAGGAGCAGATGTTGGGAGTGTGCCACCGCCATGCAAGAGCCTCCTTCCACACAGGTGTGTGGAGGAGACCATCAGCTCTTGCTTTAAAGACACGTCTTTTCTACCTCCCATTCTGCAGTGAAAGCGTGGCTGACAGACACTTGGAATTCGTTTTTCCCTCAAGATTTGGACATCTGCTGAGCCATGACATTAAAAGAAAGGTCTCAGTTCCCACTGCCCTTAATTCTAAAGGAAAACAGTAGAATCTCAGTGACTAAATTGTCCTTGAATTTAGAGGATACTTGAAATCATATTCCTGTGAAATTTCTTCACAGAACAAAAGTGGCCCAGGATCTCCATTTTTCCTGGTGGTAAAAGTGAAGAAATTTTACTTTGAAACAAAGTATAAATCTTTTCTTGAAAGTTTGCCTGTTTTGTTGTAGTTTCAAGGTTTAAATCCTTAGCACTAGTTGGTATGTTATAAACAGCAGCCCGACAGGATGTCATAACTAATCCATTTTCTTTCTTCAAAATATTATTTTCACTGAAGAATTAGACATATTGATAAAATTCTAGATGTGGTTGAAAGAGGAATTAGGTTCTAACACGTCAGCTTCATGTTAAATCACTATGCATGTAAAATGTTCACTGTGTGGTGGGTGATAAAAATGTCTGACCAAAGCTATATCTGCAAATTAATAAAGTCTCTGTGGGTGCTCGAATTGATGTCAATTCCTGTCTAGGTTAACAACAGGGGTAGAAAATTGCTTTTATAGCTGGATCCAAGTGCCTTGAACATGGCCATATGAAGAAAAAGGATGAGATATTTGCCTATATAGATGATTAGGAAAAACACTGAAGAGAACTATGGAGAGTACAACATGTTACTATTAATAGCCAAGTATGTTCTTCTAACTGCATTGGAAAACTCTCAATGTTAAAACTTAAGAAAAAAGGTAATAGTATCATATTAATTTTATATTTTCAAAGAAATAATTTTACCTTCTAATGTAAGTCAATATTACATAGGTCTAAAATAATTGAGTATAAAAGATTTTGCACATATAGGTATGAGTTTATAAAAAATGTGCCCAGGTAAAGTATATATTTTTCTTTCACATACAAAGTAATGAGCTCAACTCTGCTCTTCCACCAACATGTAAGGCAGTCTTGTGCCTTTAGGCCTTTGCATTGCATATTTCCTCTTCCTGGAATCCTTCTGCTCTAGACAGCTACAAAGGAAATTCTCACACTTCTTACAAGTGTTTGCCCAAATCTGCCTTTTCAATGAAGTGTACCCTGACCATCCTAACTTAAAATGGCAACTCACACTGTTCTACAACCTCCCTTGGTCTTTGCTCTTCTAGATTTCCTTATCCTGATCTACTTTTCTGTCCTCACAATACTTACCACATTTGAACACACTGTAACATTTACATATCCATTACAAATCTATGGTTTATTGACTTACAAAGAAATGTAAGTTCCAGGGTAGTGGGGGTCTTTGTTTTGTTCACTGCCATATCCCAAGCACCTGGAATGTGTTGAATGACTGGATGAATGAATACACTCTATGAAGTTAGGTGCTATTTCTCTTCCAGTCCTTGATGCAATCACAGAAACTAACATGGTCCTAAACAGATAAGAGAGGCTCACTATGAAGGAGTGAATGAACAACTAGCTTTAGTCATTCTTCTATATACTGGAGATGCAGAATATTCTGAGAAGACTAGCCACTCTAAGAGCAATAGGTAATAAGTTTAAGAGTATGTCATAGAAAACAACTTTGCAATCTGCAGGTGACTAACCCTCTTTGTTAACAGAGCATACAAGTCTGTATTGCTCCTGACTTGCCTCCTATCTTTTTTCAGTCATTCAATTTGCTTTGATTTCAAAGTTTTTTGCCCTTATTCTTACAAACAGTTAGAAGGATCAATATTTATGCTATGGCAGATACTATGGATCAGGAGACTATTTGTCCTACTTCTAAGCCAGACTTGGGATAATTTAACATAGATTGTTAATCATACTTCCATGCTTTTAAGAAAAGCATCATAAAGCCTGGGTTGTATTTAGTGACACAAGAACACACTGAATGCATTCTGGAAACAATAAGGTTGCAAACCTGTCTTCCTTCTTTTGCCCTGGGGGGTGGGGGGGCAGGGGTGGGTAGGTGGGAGGGATGTTTATGCCTCCAGTAATCCTGAAGTATCCATTAGAGTTGTAGGAACCTTGGGCTGCTGATAAGTCACTACTTGGGCTTGAGCAAAGGTCACTGAAAAAGCAGTTGTTAAAGAATAGGGGCAGTCTGGTACCTTTCCATTTGAGGATATGAAAGAACCCTTAGGATATTTTTTTTCTAGGAGTGTAGAATACAAACATACAACATGTTACATTTTTTTAATAAAGAACATGTGGTTTCTGTAGATTCTTTCTAATTTATCATGTTGTTTGTACTGAACTCTAGTTGTGTAACATTGATTTGAAGTAAAATTAAAGAAAAAAATGGATGATTTCAATGCCTGAGCTCCACTTTGCATCATCATTCCAAGTTGAATGCTTTGTATTTCACAGCAATGCCACTTCTTTTGAGAGGTTTGGGCCAAGCTTGAGCTTAGCCAGCTCCACAGTGAGGAAGTACAAAGGCCAATAAAAGTCATTCCTCCATTAGACTGTGATTCTTAGCACTTCTGTTATAAGTACTGCACTTTTCTCTCTCCACCACCTATCTCTTACAAGATATAGGCAAATGCTGAGTTCCTCTCTTCTATAAGCAAGAAAATCCAACCAAATTCACATTCATGTATTATTTAGACCCCAAGCTTATAACCAATCTTCCGGGCAAGATCTGTCCAGAAAATTTTCAGCTGTTTGACACCTATACTTTTCTCAATTGGTGTCCTGAGCGACCAAATTTCCCCTCTTCATTCCCTGAATTCATTGACTTTTCTGAGATCACACATTCAATTTCCATTGACATTCTGTACTCTTAGCCAAGATCCCCAGGGAATTTAGATAGAGGAAAAAGCTTCACTTATAAATGCACAGTGTTTTAGGGACTTTATTCTTTATATATCATTGAAAACTGGGTGATGGATTTGCAATACCCATGGCCTTTATCTGTCACTTCTTAATAGAATCACTACATTGCTTCCATATGTTTGGTTATTACATTTCCTCTGTTTCATTTTGGCCCTTCTCCATGTGCTGTGACTGAGAATCTAGTGGCTTTCAATGGAATGTCAGGCACCTCACTGAAAATTGCCACGTTGTGCACTAAGTTCCTCTTTGTTTGAAATTGTGCCATCTCTACTAATAAAAATCACTTCACAGAATTGAAACTTGATATTTCCAATATCTATCTATTTATATCTATCTATCTATCTATCTATCTATCCTCTCTCCTCTCTCTTTATCTCTTCAAGACATCAAAATATCAATTTAGTTGATTTGCTCATTTCAACCAAAGGTGATAATCAGTAGTTTTTAAATCACCTAATACCTGAGAATAATCACAGGATCAGGTACACATGAAGCTCTCAAACCCTTTTTCTTCTTGTAGTAGGTTCAATCATGTCCTCTCTAAATGCATGTCTACCTGGAACCTCAGAATGTGATTTTATTTGGAAACAGGGTTATTGCAGATATAATTAGTTAAAAAATCAAGATGAGATCATACTGGATTAGGTTGGCCCTTGAATCCAATAAGTGTTTTTACAATGTACAAAAATGAACCCACAGAGACGCAGAGAAAAGGTGATGTAAAGATGGGGGCAGAGAATGGAGGGATATGTTTACAAGGCAAGGGTCAACAAGGACTGCCTTAAGTCACAATTGACAAGGAGAGGGACATGGGGCTGTTTCTCCTTCAGAGCCTCTGGAAGGAACTAAACCCTTGAAGGAAGCTGCAAAATTGTTTTTAGATGTCTGGCTGCTAGGAGTGTGAGAGAATACATTTCTGTGTTGCAAGTCACCCAGTTTGTGGTAATCTGTTATGGCAATCACAGGAAACGAAAACACTCCTCTTCATCTACCTCCTTACCTCATCCCCAGTATATCTGTCCCTCTTCTTACTTTGTTTCCACTCTGCTCAAAAAGTGCTTCTGGAATATTATCCCTGCAGCTGAAACATTTTAAAAGATGGGTAAACTGGAGTCCATCTAGAAAGGAGGAGAGTCTGGATATGTGAGAAAGTCAAGGGAGATGTAAGAGACGCTTGTGTGCTTTTGAAAAACCGCTGCAGTGTGAAAGCAGAAATTGTAATCTCACAAGTTATAACTTAGGTAATATGTATTAAAACAACTTACAAACAGTAAAAAGGCATATAAATGTTGGTTATGGTTGTTATTGATCCAGAATGCCATATAAGAAAACTGCTAGGGCTAGATATTAAAAAATATCACAAGAACATTTTTGTACAAAGCTTTTTCATCACTGGAGTGAGTTTCCCCAAGAAATCATGAAATGCTCTTGCTGGAGGCACTTAAATAGAGATGAGATGGCCATTGGCCAGATAACCTATAAATGTCTCAGGCATTAACTAGCCAAGTGATCTTGGGCAGATAATCTACCCTTTCTGAACCTGTGTCTTAATATGGAAACTAATATATAAATATCAAGCATTTGGGGTGGTTGCTGTGAGGATATAAAAGCACTTCCTGAGCTAGAAGCAAAATGTAAGTAAAAGGGACGAAAGTTGCCTTTTTACTCTAAACGTAAATGATTCTGTATGACCTTCCTTTTCCAAGGTCTCATAGAATCTAATATCACTGCCTGCTGACTTTCTTGCTAAGAACACAGAGGAATTGTATCTTGACTCATGCCTCAGTGACCATTATCCTGACCAGAACTTTATTTAATTGTCCTTCAGGTGACCATTCTGTATGCTTGATCCTGTGGACACCACAATTGGTACTTGTGGGCTGGGCTACTATAAACTAGCTTTTCTTCTCTCCCCCTCAGGCCCACATGTCATATTTGGCTTTTGCATTTCTGTTTTTCTCACATTTTAACAATAATAAGTTAATTAAGCATCCTTTTTCTTATCACGTTCGCATTTTCTAACATATTGTCTAGGTTTAAAGGCTATTGTTTTTGGAATTTTAATGAAGTGTTCTCATGTGTTTATAGGTATGCTCCATTCTGCATGACTTTTAATAAATGGGACTTGCAATTCAGGATGCTCTATGCTTTGTTTCTCTAGTCTTCCAAATTAGTAGGGTTTTGCCTCCTGGATTTCACAGAATTTGTAACTAATGCCTAAACATAATCTCTAAAACTAGCAAAAATACATTCTTCATAATAAATTATAAAAATTGGAAGAGATAAAATAAATCAACTTTACATTTATCTTTAAGTCTACACATTTTCAAACTATCTAAATGCCCAGACTTCTTTTCATTTTTAACATTTAACTCATTCTATCAATTCATCTTCTTGAATAGAAATTCCTAATAAGAGGCTCTCTAACACTTAATAATTAACCTTTGAGGAACCAGAATGCCTATTTTTCAGAAATAGAAACTTTTTAATGCTCTTTTCTATCATTCTCCTACAAAAAAGAGGTCTTTCACATTTCAAATATTGTTTTTTGCTGCTTCTACATATGGCAAATTAATTTGGCTTTTATAATGAGGTGGAATGTTTCAAATCTAAATTAACACCTTTGGCTTTACTTTGTGAGAAGACCTACTCATTACTCTCTGGTAACTTAATGGCTGTGCTATTCTATGAACCAAAATAGTTTAATGTAATCTGACATTTATGACTTCCACATAATATCAACTGCTAAAGCTTGAAAAAAGGTTTCTATTCAGAAAAAAAAACTCAAACTAATAAGCATGCACCCGATATTAAAATCGGGTCAGAGATCCTTTTCACTTTCATTACATATAATTTATGCCACTTGAATGTAGTTTAATAAGGTCGTAAAAATGCCAGTTGTGGTATCTCATAATACTTTTTATAAACTGGTTTTACAGTCTCTCCTTTGTTCCAAAGTTCAAAGTGACAATTGAAATGCACAGGTTGCTTAGGAGTTCTTGAAGTTTCTCCGGGAAAAACTGAATGGCGAATATATAAATTATTTATATAAATTACATATATGATATATAGCTTTTATGAGCATTTATATAGAATATACTTATAGAGGGGTTAAAATATGCTTAGTTGAGATACGTTTTAAAAATGTAAAACTGTTTTTCAAAATCATCATAATTTACTAAAATACATTCCCTTCTTCCAGGTGCATTTAAGTTGATATTTTTCAATTAAAAGAAAAAGCACAGAATTAAAGAAAAGGCTGGTTTAACATTATTGCTCTGGCCCTACCCTTTTTCTAATAAGATAAAATAAAAGCTTCCCAGCACTTCCTCCTCACTCGGTCAGGGTGAAACAATGCTCCAAGGTGCTCTCACAATAGTGGCATTGTCAGCCTTCCATGACTTCATTCACTCTTTGACCAGGGCCTTACTTCCTGCCCGAGGTAAACAGGGCTTTGCCAGCACTTCCCTTAAGTCATTTCAGAGGAGATAAATAATGATTGCAATGTAATATTGTGATAGTGCTAAAATATGTCCTTCAAGTTTCAACTTTGAGCACAAGTTTCCAATAATATATAATTTTTCATTTGCTAGCTCAAACTTTTGGTTTTATTAAATTCTACAGCTGCACTCAATATTTATGCATTTGGTGACCAACCTTGATATATTATAATATGAAGCTAAGACTCTTATATAAGAATACAAAAACATTTTTAAAAAAATCACTATTGAATCAAATATTCAACACAATTTGTTTGAATACCAACTGAACAAAAGCACAGCAAGTGTTTTAGTTTTTTGAGCCAGTGAATATATAGAGAGTCCTTAGAAATGTTTATCTCAGTCTGCTAAAATAACAACAAAATAGTACAGTGTTCATAGTGCTTTTGTTAGGGAGGGAAACACAAGGGTGCCATCAGAGCTGGGTTCAGTTTGGTTATTATACTGAGTAGCTGTATGACATTGGACATGCCACTTAAGCTCTTTCAGCTTTCCCATCTGTGAAATGGGACTAATAACAGCATTCTGTGAGATTAAAATTAAAGTGAGATATATAATAAATTAAACTAGAATACACATAATAAAAATAACACATTTGCATCATCATCATCACCAAGGGAAGTGAATATGACATATTAAGCAGCAGATGTTGTTTGCTCCTTTTTCTACAGGATTCAATAAAGATCTTGGCTTCTCAAGTCAGACACTCTTACTTATTGAATATATCAATGCTAGCATCAGAGGGGCTCACTCTGGCCATAACTGGGGCTCAGAAACAAAGGTCACTAGGGAGAATCATCAAGAAATCACCAGGAACTGGGGCCATTAGAATAGACGATATACCTCTGGAAAGAGGATCAGCAACCAGAGTACATTGGTTGTAGGACAGGATCAGGGCTGCAAGCAGCCCATTGGGACTGGGTAGATTTAGGATAACAATCAATACTTCCATTGGTCCAATTATGCTCAGTACATTCTTCTCCTCCCTCAGGCATGTGCCTTTGGATTTTAGACAGAATTCTGATCTCACAGCAGCACTGGTCTTGAACTTGAAGGGGGTGGAACACACTCTGGCTAACTTCATATAAACTTTTGGTTTGGAACGCCTTCTTGGTTTACAGTAGTCAGCCAGTCTCCCAGTGGGGAATATAGAAAGAGACCTAGTAAATTTTCATGAGAAAATACACTTTGAGTTACTAGATGAAACCAAGACCAATAGTTATGTAAAATATATGATGTGTATTAAATACAAACCATTTGTGCTTGCAAACTCTATGACTGAAAGGGAAGTTTCACCCTATCCTTAAGAAACAATCTCATATCATTTCACATATGGCTTTCTTTCTTATTTTTTTTTGTAAAATAATCTTCATACTTGAAGTCATCATGGAACTCAACATTTTATTTTGTATTCTCTTTCTCTCCCTCCCTCAGAGGGATATACACACTAGACACAAGGAAACCTGGCTGGGGACCTGACTTGATGCCACTCTAGCTTGAGTCTTCATCATCACAACACCAGGGTTTGCAGGCCACTGTTACCACCACCACACTGAGTTGCCAAACAACATCCTCAGCATGGGATTTAACAGTTACACCTGGGGGAGAAAGGTCATTATCAAGACCTAACCACAGTGACATTATTGGAAGCCTTCTGCCATATTACTACATAACTTTTCAAAAAATTGAGGCATACGCAACACTCGGAGAGAAAAAGTTAGTAGGTCTGGGTAGTGAGAGCTAAGTGGAAATTATTGTGAATATTGAATAGGTGGGATTGTAGTAAAGCAAATCTGTGGCCCAGACAGGATCCTTAGAAGTTTACTTGCATTGCAAGAACTCAACTACAACAACAAAACTGCATGATTAGTAAAATAACCTATTCCTGCTTTCAGTGAAGCCTTGGAACCTATTGCAACTTTCTCATAATGTAGGAGTTTTATTAAAAGACTTACTCTTTTTGGTATGAAAACTGTCTGAAAATACTATTCCGTAATTTCCCCAGCCCCATGTTCAAGGATCTTACTTGCTTGATCTTCAAGAACACATATTTGGGTTGTTCCTTCATGTTCTTGTGTGAAGAGGTGGTAAGAGCTTAGATAGCACAACAAATACTGAAATCCTGGGCATCCTGAAGCTCCAAGTGTCACAATGCTAAAAACACAAATTTTGAAGAAATCAGAAACAAGATTCTTCCCTGTGCACCACTTAGATTTTTCTCTAGCTGGATCTCTTTGAAAGTCTCATTGCATACCTACCTCACAACTCAGGCATGAGAATGGAAATAAGAGATACTCAAGGAAAACCTCATTACAATGAATTTAATTAATTTATGGATTATTGGACAGTATACCACAATTTAACAGCTCTGTATCTAGAATCGGGGGCATGTGAGTCAAATTTGAACTTTGACATTTGCTACATGGTACTTGGGCATGACAATTAACCTCTCTGAACCTTAATGTCTTTATCTGTAAAGTGTAGGAATAGCCCATTAATTAAAATGAGTTACTTAAAGCATGTGGTAGAGCAGTTGGTTTGAGTAGATTTTTTATAATTTGTAACCACCAACAACTATTATCTGTAGGAGCTGAAATATTATCTTCCCTGTACAGTGTAGGGAAGACATTATACCCCACTAACTGCCCTAGCTTCCTCCCCACACAAAATTCTCTTTTCTGGCCACCATATATCTCTAAATTAAACATGAAAGTTTTTACTCCTACATCTTCAAAAACCAATCCTGAGAATTCTCAGACAGTTTTGAAATCTCAATTACTGATAGAGGCTCTCATGCTCTAATATTTTCCTTTAGTTATTAAAGACTTGGCTAAATTTTATGAAACACTTGGGATAAAAATGAAAAAAATTAGTTAAATCTTAAATCATGGAAAAAATACATAACAACTAATCTAATCTGTTTTCTTCCCTATGGGAAAAATTGATACAAATTTCCATTCTGCATTACAAAAGAGAACTGTCTTTAAAAGATTCACCAGGGTGTAATTGTTGAAGTCAAACTTAAAGTAGGCAGAAATAAAATACATTATCTAAAATATCTGAGCTTGAATTTGAAGAGCAATCTGAGTACATGTTTACACTATACTTTAGAATAACAGACTCACAGAATTTTGCACTTACTGTCCCTTAGAGATAACAGAACTTTATTTATGCTTGCTGGTGCTATGACTTACTGCCAAAAAAATTTTACTTGATTCAAAATACTTATAAAACACAATGGTCCACCATAGCGAAGAGCTTCCTGTCCATAATAAATACATGAGCACTGAAGAACTTCAGTGACAGTCTCATGGCAGCTGAGCATCTGTTGTCAAGTCATTGAGTAATGATGGACAATCCATTTTTAGGTAGAATTTGGTCTTACACTCATTTAAAAAAATATATTTTATTGATTTTTTTTTTTAACAGAGAGAAAGGGAGAGGGTTAGAGAGTTAGAAACATCAATGAGAGAGAAACATCAATCAGCTGCCTCCTACCCACAACCAAGGTACATGCCCTTGACCGGAATCATACTTGGGACCTTTCAATCCACAGGTTGACGCTCTATCCACTGAGCCAAACCGGTTAGGGTTCATACTCATTTATATTTTTTATTTTATTTATTTATTTTTAATATATTTTATTGATTTTTTTACAGAGAGGAAGAGAGAGGGATAGTTAGAAACATCGATGAGAAAAACACTGATAAGCTGCCTCTTGCACACCCGCTACTAGGGATGTGCCTGCAACCAAGGTACATGCCCTTGACTGGAATCGAATCCGGGACCTTTCAATCTGCAGGCCGATGCTCTATCCACTGAGTCAAACTGGTTTCGGCTCATTTTTATTTAATTACTGAAATATTCATGCCTAGTAGAAGAAAAATTGACTGGGGTTTTATATACTTAATAATAGCAGGTGTGTAGACTATTTATAAAGTTAGCCACCAACTTCCTCCTATCTCTGTCCATGCATGCCATTCCTCCCTTCACTCCCCTTGCATCTGGGCTGGCCTTCATCAAAAGGATGGAGCAAGAGTGACTCTGTGCTCCTGGACCCAGATCTTACGAAGCCTGGTGGCTTTTACTCTTTCTCACTTGGAAGTCTACCATCTTGTAGGAAGTTTGGATTTCTTAATGAATAATGAGAAACCCTATGAAAAGAGAGAGGTCACTGGAGGAAAAATGAAGCACCCCATTGATACTTGGCACCAAAGTCCCAGACACGTGAACGAGGCATCTTTGCTGTTCTAGCCCAGATGATCTCCCAAAGACATGCAGCCCATGAGTGGCCTAGGTCAACACCGCACAGAAGAGAATTATGCTAAGAGAAATAAGCCAATCAGTGAAAGAAAAATACCACATGATCTCACTCATTTATGGATAATAAAGAACATTATAAACCAATGAACAAAAACAAATACAAACACAGAGAAGCATTGACCCGACTGTCAAACTACAGCAGGAAGGTTGGGGAGAGTTGTGGGGGTAGGTAAGAGATCAATCAAAGGACTTGTATGCATGCATATATAAGCATAACCAATGGAGGAGGGGAGAGGACATGTGCTGGGGGCTAGGGGAGGCCGGGGAAGATCAATGAGGGGAAAAAAGGAGACATCTATACTACTATTTTTAATACTTTAAACAATAAAATAAATAAACAAACAAGTAAATAAATATGCTGTCTGGAGAGGGAGGGGGAGAGACAGAGAGAGAGAGAGAGAGAGAGAGAGAGAGAGAGAGAGAGAGAGAGAGAGAGAGAGAGAGGGAGGGAGAGAGAGGCCCACCCAGCTCAGTCCAACCAACTGATAAATATATTGGGGATTTTTTTTTTGTTTTTAGCCACTAAGTTTTGGTGTAGATTGCTATACATCACATGAGCAGCAGATATACCTCACTATTAGAATCAGAAAATGAAAGGTAGTAATTTTGAAATTGGAGCTTTGTAAATTACATAGTCTTAAATATAGTGATCTTAATATCAAGCATCAAAAATTTAGGTTTATTTTCCAGAGAAAAATGATTTTATTGAATTATGCTATTCTTTTTTTTTTCAACGTGACATGGGCAGAGAGTGAGCTTCTCTACAAGCTCCTATAAAAGTTAGTCACATCCTTAACTTTTACAGGAGCAATTCTTTGTGACTCTGAGATTGCCAATTTCTTCATCAGCAGTTCTGGTTTTCCTCAGTTATGTTTAAAAAATGTATAGATGGCAAAAATATACCACTACTGGCATGCAAATAATTAGGCTAAAGAGACAATGTCTTCCAGAATATTTTCTGCGGGAGATTAGCAAAGATTTTAAGTCACTCAGAAAAGTAGGGTTCTCACAGTGTACAATACTATGCATTCTAGCATGAGCACAAAACTCAGAATGTTTTATATTTTAGAAAAAATTTCAGGACATGGTGTCTAGTCAGGTTAGAGGTGGAAGGAGTCTGAACTGGGGTCATGATAATGGGGGTCCAAAAGGGAGGAGTAATAACAAAGGGTTTGACAAAATTTAATATATACAGGGTGAGAAGTTTAAAGGGATCAGCAAGAAGAAATTCTAATAACCAAATATTTAATGAATATAATACAACATGTTGCTTTCTTTTTTTCCAGTTTTGTTGAGAATAACTGATATACATCATTGTATAAGTTGAAGGCATACAGCATGATGGTTTGATTTATGTATATTGTGATGTGATTACCACAATAGATTTACCTATCATCCGTCATCTCATATAGCTACAATAAAAATAGAAAGGCAAGAACATTTTTTCTTCTTGTGATAAGAACTCTTAGGATTTACTTTCTTTAACAACTTTCCTATATATCATGCAGCAGTGTTAGCTGCACAGTTAGGTGTATGGTCATCATGTTATACATATACCTAGTACTTATCTTATAACTGAAATTTTATACCTTTTCACTACCTTCCTCCAATTGCCTCTCCCTTCACCCTCTACTTCTGATAACCACAAGTCTGACCTCTTTTCTCATGAGCATTTGTTTATTTTTTTTTAGATTCCACATACAAGTGAGATCATACAATATTTGTCTTTCTCTGACTTATTTCACTTATCTTAAAGCCTTCAAAGTCTATCCATGTTGTCACAAATGGTGAAATCTCATATTTTATGGTTGAATAATATTCCATTGTGTGTGTATATGTCGTGTGTGTGTGTGTACATTCTAAAACTTTATTATCCTTTTATCCATTGATGAATGCTTAAGTTGTTTACATGTCTTGGCTATCCTATATAATAAAAGCCTAATATGCAAAACAACCAAACGGAATGACTGGTTTCTATGACATACACTGACCACCAGGGGGCAGATGCTTAATGCAGGAGCTGCCCAGCCCACAGGACCCCAGCCAACCAAGGAGGGTGCCTGCCAGCGGGGGCCCCTGATTGTCCTGCCACAAATTGGCCCTGATCCCTGGCCAGGCCTAGAAACCAAACCCGTGCATAAATTTTGTTGCAACAGTAGTTGTAAATAAAACTACTATGAACATGGGGGTGCAGATGTCTTTTTTAGTTTGATTTTGTTCCCTTTGGATAAATACCAGAAGTGAAATTGCTGGATCTTATGGTAGTTACCCCTTGTTTTCTTGATGATGGCCACTCTAACAGGCATGAGGAGATATGCATTTGATTTTGATTTGCATTTCCCTAATGACTAGAGATGTTGAGCTTGAGCTTCTTTTCATGTACCTTTTAGCCTATTGTATATTTCCTTTAAAAAAAAATGTCTATTCAGTTCCTTTGACCATTTTTCATTGGGTTATTTGGGGGTTTGTGTTTTGTTGTTTGCTGTTGAGTTTTATAAGTTATTTATATACATTTGGGGTGTTAACCCTTTATCAGATATATAGTTTGCAAATATTTTCCCAACTCTATAATTTGTCTATTCATTTTTTTGAAAGTTTCTTTTGCTGTACAGAAGCCTGTTAGTTTGATGTATTCTCACTGCTTTATTTTTATTTTGTTGCTTGTGCTGCAGATATAATATTTTTTAAAAAAATCATTACTAAGACCCATATCGAGAAGCTTTATTCCCATGATTTTTTCTAGGAGTTTCATGATATTAGGTCTTACACTTAAGTCTTTGTGCATGGTGCAAGAAAGGGTCTAGTTTCATTCTTTTACATGTGAATATCCAATTATGCCAGTACAGCTTATTGAAGAGGCTTTTCTCCATTTAGTATTCTTAGCTCCCTTCTCAAATATTAGTTGGCCAGATATGCTTGGGTTTGTTTCTGGCCTCTCAATTCTGTTTTACTGATCTATTTGTCCATTTTTATGCCATTTCTATACTATTTTTATTGCTGAATTCCACCTCAATATCTGAAGAATGTTGCTTTCTTTTTCTTGAGGAGAGACTAGCAGGCTTTTAGCAAAAAATATTTTATTATTATAAAACTCCCTTGAATTAATCCTATTCTAAAGAATTTCTCTATTTTTTTTTCAACGTTGGGTTTTATCTAGGTTTAAAAATTCTGCTCAGCTCAGTCAGAGAAAATGCTTATTTCATAGTTTTTTACACATATTTTATGGTGAAATCCCATATTTTCCATTTTCTTCTCACTGCTGGAATATTTAAACATTCTATACCATATAAAAAACAACCCAAACCAAAAATCCTTCACAGCCTCCTTAACCACTTCTGCTAACTCTCTGTCTCTTATTTTACAGTCAAACTCTCCATGTCTTTATACCACATTTGTTTCCAAGTTAATTTCCATTCCCATGACTTCACTAAAGTTTCCTTTTTTAAGGTTTCTAGTAACCCCTGTGTTATTAAATCCAATTGATAACTTCATTCCTCATCTTTGTTGACTACTTTTTTAACTTGACTGTTGTTATGACTAAGTGTTTGTGTCTCCCCCAAATTCATATGTTGTAATCTTAACCCCTAATGTGAAATATTTGGAGATGGAGCCTTTGGGAGGTAATTAGGGTTATATGATGTTATTAGGGTAGAGCCCTTATGCTGGGATTAATGCCAGGATAAGAAGAGACACCAGAAAGTTCTTCTTCTCTTCATGAGCATATACAAAGAAGATGTCATATGAACACAAGTGAGATGACAGCTACTTTTATGCCAATAGAAGAAGCCTAAGGATGAAATCTACATTGCCAGCACTTTAATCTTGAACCTCTAAGCCTCAAGGACTATAAGAAAATTAATCTCTGTTGTTTAAGCCCCACCCCAGCCTGTAGTAGTTTGTTATAGCAGCCCAAAATGACTAATGTAGCTGTTCTTTTTTTTTTTTATTATTGATTTTTTTTTTTTTTTTTTACAGAGAGGAAGAGAGAGGGATAGAGAATTAGAAACATTGATGAGAGAGAAATATCAATCAGCTGCCTCTTGCACACCCCTACTGGGGATGTGCCCGCAACCAAGGTACTACATGCCCTTGACTGGAATCGAACCCGGGTCCCTTCAGTCCACAGGCTGATGCTCTATCCACTGAGCCAAACCAGTTTCAACTAATGTAGCTGTTCTGATATCACACTGCTCTATCTTTCTGGATCTATCTACTCAGTCTACTTTTCAACATCTCAGATACATTATTTTGAATATTGGAGAGCTTTAAGGTCATATACTTAAACTTTTTCTCACTCTATTCTCCCTTTTTAGAAGACTTCTTCCTCTATCATGGTTTATACATTATATATATAAGGTCATGCAGGCTGCACAAACAAAAATCCACCTAGACTCCTATTCATATGATTAAAATGTTCACATGAATTTATACAGCCAGATGGGTTTTCTTTTTTGAGATTCTTATTTCCAACTGCTGCCTCACTTACTATGTTTTGTTTTTCCATAAGCATCTCAAATTAAACATATTGAGAACAAAACTCAGGATCTTCCTCTCTTTATAGTATGCCACATATCACTAAATGGTTTCTCCATTCGCACAGTTGCTCATGCTAAAAATTCATGGTTCTCTTTGGCATTCTCCACTCCTATTACTCTCCATGTCTAATCAATCCCGTGTCAATACTTCACCCTCACCCCCAAGTAAAATCTCTGGCATAATACAATAAAAATTAATTTATTACTTATGTAGCTATCTACATATAAAAGGCTAATATGCAAAGTGTCCCCTTAAGAGTTCAACCAGAAGACTGGGAGTTTGATTGCTTGCTATGATGTGTGCTGACCACCAGGTGGCGGTGTGGAACAAAGGAAGGCCCATGCAGGCAGTCAGAAGGCCCTGATCAGCCCTGATCACCAGCCTGGCCTAGGGACCTTATCCTAGTCCATTGTAAATTGGATGTTCTAAGAACAGTGACTCAGGGTCTGAGGCTCCCTCCACTGTGTGACCTTGACATATTTAACCTATATTTTCCAAGGTCACGGTGGAAGGAGTAAAAGAATGGTGATTGCCTGTGAAAGATTTTTATAGGACGGGTCTGTCTGCAAGTGTTTGTGCATACCATTAATACATATATTCCACTGGATAGAACTCAGTAACATGGCCTCACCTAACTCCAAAGAAGGCTATAAAATGTATTTTAGTCTCACCCCCAAGAAAAGGAGTAAAAACATGAATATTGGAGATTGAGACCTTTCTCTTCCATGACAGATCCTGTCAATTCTGTCTTCAACATGAGTTTTTCATCCATTTCTCCTCCATTACCAACAACTTAACCCAAACCACTACCCTCTCCTGTCCAAATATTTTAATAGCCTTCTAATAAAGGTCTCTATAATTGTTTCCGGAAATTCATACTGCCCCCAGTAAATCAAGTAATTTCTTAAACATAAATATAAACTTTTCAAATTCTGTCCCCATTTAAATCTTTCAGAAGTTTTCCATTATATTAGGAAATACCAAAACCTTGAAGTAGGTGTCAGAGATCCTGGATCAGTCCATGACCCACCTCAGGGCCTTGCCATTCCACCAAGTCAGAGCCAACTGAATGGCATATAACACATAAATGGAAATTCTATATCACGTTGTGCTACTGAGTGTCTCATCTCAACTCTGTTCAATGATTTCATGTTGATAGCTTGAAACTGACCATCATAGCAATATTTATAACATGGAAATAAGCAAATGTTATAAATCAGGGCTCCTTTCCACCTCCACCCAGCTGGTTGTTAACCACTACATAACATGTATACTATCTTTAAATACTGAAAGAATAAAAGAATGAAATTGTATTTTCCTCCCTTGTTATTGCATTCATGTGGATTTTCCCCTGGCTTAATACAACCTTACCAATCATCCAAATATTTCAAGTCAAATGTCTATAATCATTAGTTAGAGTGTAGGCTCATGGATGAAAAGGTCACAGGTTTGATTCCAGGTTAAGGGGCACATACCACATTCTAAATTCAATCCCTGGCCCCAGGGCTCAAGCTGGAGGCAACCAATCCATGTGTCTCTCTAATGTGGATCTTTCTCTCTCTTTCTCTCTCTCTCTCTCTCTCTCTCTCTCTCTCTCTCTCTCTCTCTCTCCCTCGCTCCCTCTCTCTCTCTCTCTCTCTCTCTCTGTCTCTCTCTCTCTCTCTCTCTCTCTCTCCCTATTGCATGAAGATTTATGCAATAGGCCTTCCTTCTCCTGGCTACTGGCACCAGTTTTCCTCCGGCACCCAGGACCCAGGCCACAGTGGAGCCAAGCCTTCAGCCTTCAGGCTTGGCTCTGGCCCCAGGGGAGCCTTTAGTCTTCAGTCTTTCCTCCATGCCTACATATGCAAATCAACAGCCATTTTGTTGGATAAATTTGCATGTTCACACCTGATTGGCTGGTGGGCGTTGCGAAGGTATGGTCAATTTGCATCTTTTTATTTTATTAGTGTAGATATATATCCTCTCTCTCTCTCACTCTCTCTCTCTCTCTCTCCCCCCCACCCCCTTCCACTCTCTAAAAAAATCAATGAAAAAAATATCCTTAGGTAAGGATTTTTTTTTTTTCTTTTAATGTCATTTGGGCTTGAGCCACAGAGGTAATTTTCTTGGTTCTGCATTTATTGTTATGCATACCAGCCTCAATTCTAGTATTTCAAGGTCATTATTGGTAACGTTTTTCAAGTATTCTCCCTATACCAGCTTTTCCCACTTAAGTTTGTCATTATATTAGTGGTCAATGAAATTGATCAGAAAACATGTATAATCCAGTTATTTGGTGTCATCAAGATCTATAAGAACTTGTTAGATGAGCAATTTGGAGTACATTAATGCACTCTCTGACACCCTCATTAATCCCAAATATTTCTCAACATCCTAGGAGATTATGGAGGTAGTGAAATCAGAGGTACTAGCAAGCCAGAACCTTTTAGCTGCTTTGAACCCAATAGCATTTTGTACACACAATCACAAAGTATCTCTCTTGTGGATTTTGTCATAATCAGCTTTAAATTTGCATTATTTACATGTTGTCTTATTTTTACCACTAGATAATAATCCCCTCAAGTGAAGGAACCAAGTATTTTATATCCCCCATCTCCCCAGAAAGCCCAGATGATACTTTGCATATACTAAGTGTGCAACTGATGTTTTCTATCTAGCTCCTTTATCCCCCAGCTTCAAAGTACTTTTATGGAACGTGTAAAACTATAAAAGTTTGTACTTCTTTTGGCTCTTGGATTGATATTTAATAAACAATGTTTGAAAACTATAAATAAGAATAAACATCAAGCAACTGAAATTTTTGAAATCTTATATTAAAAAGTGACTAAAATACATTGAACTTAAAAGTTTTTAGATAGATTTATATCAGAATTAACTGTGTGATGGGATCTGATTGTAGCTCTATGGCCATTTACTCTTTGCTGTGAAAGTAAAATAATGTTCAGTACTTGCCATCAAGTTTTTATTGACTGTGGTTGCTGCTTTAGTGTGTTATACATCTGGAATATAGAAAACGAAATAAATCACTAACAGTGTAGAGATCCAGAAAGCCTGTACCTGGCATTTTTTAAAACAAAGTTGCTTCTCTTTCAGGATTTTTTTCATATTTGCTGGATTCTCTCACATTTTAGGATTAAAAACAAAAAGAATAACTACAAGCAAACTGACATTTCCACTGTTAGAGTTTGCAAAGCTTTAAAAAATTAGTTTACCTTTATAGGTTCTTCATTAAACCCTCTATAATATGGTCTTTGTGGCTTAGAGTGTGGGCAACGCCCTGTCTGGTCCACTTTTCTGACAGAAGCACATTAGCATGGGCAGCGAGTGAGCTTCTCTGGTAATGCACTGCAAGTTCACCCTGCGTCAGCATCTGCCTGGACACAGGCCGCAGGGCGAGGCATGAACCTGCCTTCTATAGCTCTGATCATTGCTCTGACTCAGTGGCCTATGGCCAATGGCAGGTCTCAGAATATTATTTCCAGGGGAGACTCTGAGCACCTTCTGAGTCAGGCCCAGTGAAGGCTCTTGCACAGCAGCAGGCCACACTCTGCCTGGCTCCTGCCTCTGGCAGCTCTTGATAAAAGTGCTAGCTTCAGTGTTTTGGGGAATGTAACACTGTCCTTTTCAGTCTCCTTAGCTGACAGTGAGGTAGGCAGGTTTATCCTTTTTTTTAATATTTTTTAATTGATTTTTCACAGAGAGGAAGAGAGAGGAATAGAGTTAGAAACATCGATGAGAGAGAAACATCGATCAGCTGCCTCTTGCACACCCCTACTGGGAATGTGCCCACAACCAAGGTACATGCCCTCAACTGGAATTGAACCTGGGACCCTTCAGTCCACAGGCCAATGCTCTATCCATTGAACCAAACCGGTTCTGACTATAGGCAGGTTTAATGAGATAAAATTTAACTTATATTCTGACCCAAAATGACTTAAGGAAAAAATAACAATAGGGAAGTTCTAAACTGGGGTCTTAGCTCAGTGAAAATATCTCACTTTTTACCGCATTGAAGAATAGCTTGTGATAAACACTTTTAGAACCAATGAGAGGGATTAATTTTTAATATGATAATTATGACCAAAGAGTGTGTGAACAGCAGTTCGGGATATGTAAAATCTAGATTACGTATGAGAATACAATATAGAGAATAGACTCTGAAAAATAGATATACAATGAAATGATTTTTGGTTACCATTTTATTTTTTTTTAATTAAAAATAAGTATAAATAATTAAGAGAAGCCTAGCTGGCATGGCTCAGTGGTTGAGCCTTGACCTATGAACCAGGAAATCTCAGTTTGATTTCAAGTCAGGGCAGATGCCTGGGTTGTGGGCTTGATCCTCAGGAGAGGGCATGCAGGAGGCAGTCTAGTAATCACTCTCTCTCATCATTGATGTTTCTATCTCTCTTTCCCTCTTCCTTCCTCTCTGAAATAAAAACATATTTTTTAAAATAATAATTAAGAGAATATCTTAAATAATGTTTATTTCCTTTGAAGTAAAATAGTTCAAGATTTTGCAGGAGTAAGAGAAGTTGATTCTCTAGCTATGTGGGAAAACTTTTTACTCTTTTGTAACTTGGAGAGAGACTGGTAAATAAACACCTATCTTAAGATGCATACTTGGCACAAATATGAAATGAGTCATTTTTAGTGAACTTAGGGGACAGGGTTTGATTGTACCCCAGTTTTTATGTGGTAAGTCTGATACCATTGCTACTACTATAGTTGCCTATAATGATGATATATAGCAATTTTTATTACCCAAAGTTCATCTTCTTGGCACATATTGGGATAGAGCAGCTTTAGTATTTTCAGTCTATACTCAGGCTGCTGATGCAAAAGGAAATGGCGATGTCCTTAAGTCATATGAACAAGTTGTCCTTAAAAGGAGGAAGCTTGCCGAAGCCGGTTTGGCTCAGTGATAGAGCGTCGGTCTGCGGACTGAAAGGTCTCAGGTTCGATTCCGGTCAAGGGCATGTACATTGGTTGCAGACACATCCCCAGTAGGGGATGTACAAGAGGCAGCTGGTCAATGTTTCTCTCTCATCGACGTTTCTAGCTCTTTATCTCTCTCGCTTCCTCTCTGTGAAAAATCAATAAAATATATTAAAAAAAAAAAAGGAAGAAGCTCTCATTCTTTTCCTTTCCCCTCTCTTCCCAGTATCCCCCATGATGGGAAGGAACTCTGTGGTCTATCTGACTAGTGACAAGAGAACTGAATAATAATAATATATTAATATCCTATTATACTGGACTATATTAACATTTCACATAACATATAACATAGTTAACATTCCATATAACATTTATATAGTCATGTAACATTTCATTTAATCCACACAGTAATTCTTCACAATATGTTATTATTTTTGGATGAGGGGACTGAGGATCAGAGAGGCTAAATGATTTGATGAAGGTCACACAGCTGGATGTGAACAACTCTGTATTTGCAAGGGCATACTCTTTTACTTACATACATTCTGCTGCAGGCAAGAAGCTCTTTCTCATTAGAGACCACAAAGAAATGTATCCATATACCTCCAGAAGAGTAATTTTACTAACTTGCTAAGGGCTACATAGAGTAACTAGTTTTTATTAAAGGAAACACATCAGTAGCCTTGGGAGTGGGGGGGGGGGGGGCTTGGTGGAGAGCTCTGTCTCGGCGGCAGTGTCTTCTGTCTTCTTGTTGGCACAGGCAAGAGTAACGTGCTATTTTCCCTTCACATGACATCAAGTGGCAAATCCCTGTGAGTGTGGGAGAGCGAGTTCTGGAGGAATGAAGGCATTTACCCCTGAGGATGATAGCTCTGTACTTACTTGAATGGATGTCACCATTTCAGACTATAGCCAGAGCATCTTTACTTGGTCACTCTCAGTGTAACATAATACTTTCACCAATGGACAAACTCCGTTCTCATTTGTAGTGTAGCAATGGCAGCTGAGGCCTAGGTCCCAGAGCCAGAAAGCGTGAGTGTATTGTTATCCTTTTGATCCTTAGGAGAAGGAGAAGTAAGAGGGGAAAAAAGGAAGACACGTATCCACCCACTGATTCCTGCATCTGCCATCTTTAAGAAACAGGGGAGGTGTTTTTGTATTCTTTTACGAGATGGTCAGTCAGAGATGGCCACAAGAGAAGACAGAGGAGGGGCTCATGGATTCCTGAGACAGGAGGCATAGCACTCACTGAGGACCGCATGGAAGAACCTCCGGGTGGTCCAGAGGCAGAAAACAAGAGTGAGGGGAGAGAGAAGACGATCGCCTTCTCTGGAATTTCCATGGGAAAGGCAAGGCAGGGCAGGGTGAACAGTTTGAAACTGGCTAGTTGAGTGGTTTTTGGTAGGCTTTGGGCTATAGGGGTGGTTTTTAGTTGCCTGGTGCCTGGCGCTGGGATGATTAAGCCTGCCAGGCTCCTACAGGTGTCCTTGGAAGCCAGCCTGGGGCACCCATATTTCAAGCATGACTGAATTGCACAGACTTGCTCAAGTTAATCACTTACCCGGGCCTCAGTTTCCTAATTTGTCAATAGAGCTTGAGCTAGATGATAAAGCCCTTTTTAGGTATAATTTACTATAGTTTTTTTATATATAAATTATATTTATGTTGGTAAAATTTCTGGGTTTCCTCAAAAGGAGGGGCTCTGGAAGTTCAAACTTTGACTTAAGTGCAAATATTTATCCAGGTTTGCCTCTTTACCCAAAATGTCCTTAAGGTTTACGGTGAGTTAACACCAAGCCAGAAAGGTAAGCTGTAAATTATTACCAAAATCAACTGTAGGTCAGTTATTTCAAGACTTGCCCAACTTTAATGTTTGAAAAATATCAACACCTCCATTATGTTGTCAGTACTGACGGGGGCGGGGGGGGGTACAGTGGACCCTCTTCTAAAGAGAAAAGGCTTGGGAGGTAGGAAAGCCCTCAGTAAGCCATCACATAGAGGCCATTTCAATACAGAGGGTAGAACAAGGCCTGTGAAAAGGAAGTGTTGATTGCAAACCATGTATAGAGGAATTTGAAAAATAAAGCAGGCCCTATGTGACTAAATGATTGGCGATGTTGTTTGAGAAGTAGAAACTTAAAGACTGGCATGAAGAACTTTATTCACATTAATCTATTCATCGGTTAGCTGTATTTAGAAGTCTTCTCAAATACTCTTTGGATGGGCTATGAGAAATTTACACAGAAAAAGTGCTACTGTGACTTTGCCAATAAATTGTGTATTTCACCATGTGCTAATGATTTTTTTTTTCCAAAAGAGAATACATTGTGACCTCCATAAACTTTTATATGTCAAAATAATGAAACAGAACCTTATTTTCTGGTGCCAACTTTCTATAAAATCACTCTTTAAAAAATATTAATCTCACTGCAGCATGTAGAATTTTACACACAGCTTTAGAATGGGTCTGGCAGAATACATCTTTATAAAGTGAAAAGACTTGGAATAGATTCAAAATTCAAATGCCAAAGTTTGTATCTGTACCTTTGACTTCTTATTGTTTTTAAGAAACATATATAGCATATGCTTACACTATATCATATGACACAATCACATTTTAGATAGCATCAGTGGGCTGATGTTGCTCCTTCATTACAGTTTCCACAGTGGACATTTTTATAGGTCTGTAATGTGGAAGACAGCAAATAAGTATATGTTTCTTTTTGTTCAGCCAAAGTTGTTGTAGCCCTAAAAATAACAAAAGTTAATAGCATTGTATTTAAAATATCTAAATGTCAACCTTCAGCCCAGATAATTTGTTTTAGATAATTTGTTTTTGGTTAAGATCTAAGGTTGCTTCAGTTCAAGTTCCAGCTCTGCCTATTACTAGCTGTGTGACCTTGGATGCATATTTAACTTCCTCTGCCTGGGTCTTTTCATGTCTGCAATAGAGGTAACAATAATACCTGTATCATAGCATTGAGCTAGTATATGTGAACCTTATTAATGCTTGGCACAAAGCTAATGTTATAAGTTGTTGCTGTTATTATTGTTCTTATCATCCTTAGGTGCACATGGAAATATGGAGAGGGAGAAAAAAGAAAACATGTTCTATAGGAGGAAGATTTTTAAAAAAAAATCTGACAGAAAAGGAGAATAGTATAGTTACATCAATGAGTATGCAAATCATTTAATTGTTTGCAAATAATTTAAAAGCTTCATTGTCAGGGCTATCTGAACAACATTTTTAGGTCAAGAATATTCTTTTACAAGGCAAAGGAGAGTGACATCAGTAGGAATGGTGGAGTAAGAGCCTCTAAAGTGCTGCTCCATTATAAAATCAAGAAAAACACTAACAGACATTATCAAAGCCAACTTTTTCAGAACTTTGAAAATTAACTGAAGACTAAATAAACTAAAGAGACTTTATTTTGAGAATTTTAAATCTGAGTAGAAAAAGCAGAATCTGTGATGTTGAAACTAGCCCTGTTTCCTCTGAGGTGGCCTTGAAAAACAACAGTCTCACAAACATGTAGCTGTGAAAATCAGGAGCCTAGTAGCCACCAGGGAACACAACTGGTTACAAGCTCTCCCATCGCATCAGTCTCAGAGAATTGTCACTATTTGGTAGTTCCTTGGAAACCTCCACTCAAAGGGTTTGTTCTCAACCACTATGAACAGCCTCTTCCCTGAAAGTATTTATCAGAAATAATAAAAAATGATTATTTAGCCCACTCTCACCACTCTTGTTCAACACAGTATTGGGAGTATTAGCTATTGTGATTAGACAAGAAGAAGAAATAAAAGGCATCCAAATTGTAAAAGAAGAAGTAAAACTGTCCTTATGTGCATATGACATGATACTGTATATAAAAAAACCAAAAGACTCCATAAAAAAAGTATTAGACTTAATAAATGAATTCAGCAATGTAGCAGGATACAAAATTAACACCAAGAAATCTATGGCTTTTCTATATACCAATAGTGAACTTATAGAAAGAGAGACTAATAAAGCAATCCCATTTACCATTGCACCAAAAAAATTCAGATATCTAGGAATAAACTTAACTAAGGAGGCAAAAGACCTATACACGGAAAACTACAGGACACTGAAAAAAGAGATAAAGACATAAACAGATGGAATAACATACCATGTTCACGGATTGGCAGAATCAACATCATTAAAATGTCCATACTACTCAAAGAAATCTAAAGATTCAATGCACTCCCCATTAAAAAATACCTATGGCATATTTCACAGACCTAGAAAGAACTCTCCAAAAATACATCTGGTCAAATGGGAGTTTGATTTTTAGTTTTTTTGAGGAAACTCCATACTGTTCTCCGCCCAGTAATCCCACTCCTAGGAATATATCCTAAGAAACTAGAAACACCAATCAGAAAGGATATATGCACCCCTATGTTCATAGCAGCACAATTTATAATAGCTAAGATTTGGAAACAACATTGGTGACCGTCAGCAGATGACTGGATCAGAAAACTATGGTATATCTACACAATGGAATACTATGCTTCTATAAAAAAAGGAATTCTTACCATTTGTAGCAACCTGGATGGAACTGGAGAGCATTATGCTAAGTGAAATAAGCCAGTCAATGAAAGAAAAATACCAGATGATCTCACCCATTTGTGGATAATAAAGAACATTATAAACTGATGAACAAAAAGATAGATACAGAGACAGTAAAGGATCAAACAGACTGTCAAATTACAGTGGAAAGGTTAGGGAGAGGTGGGGGAGATAAGAAATCAACTGAAGGACTTGTGTGCATGCATATAAACATAACCAATGAACACAAAACACTGGGGTTAGGGGTGATCAGGCAGGTTGGTGAGCAGTTAGGCAAGCAATTAGGAAAGATCAGGCAGGTAGGCAGTGTGGTTAGGGGTGATGAGGCAGACATGAAAATGGTTAGGGGTGATCAGGCAGACAGGCAGGTGGTTAGGGGTGATCAGGCAGACAGGCAAGCAGTTAGGAGCCAGCAGTCCCAGATTGCAAGATGGATGTCCGACTGCCAATTTAGGCCTGGTCCTGCAGGGATTCCTGTTGGATCAGGCCTAAACCAGTAGTCAGACATCCCCTGAGGGGTCCCAGATTGTGAGAGGATGAAGGCCAGGCTGAGAGCCCCCTCCCCCCCATGCATGGAATTTCATGCACCGTGACTCTAGTGTTTAATAACTAAAATAAATCATGTCCACAGAGTAAAAGGAAAGTATGAGAATGATGTCTCATCCAATAGAGAACACCAACAACAAGTAAGACACAAAATCAAATCAAATATAAATTGTTGCATTGAAAAGAACAATAGTTCAAATTTAAAAAATTCAGCGGAAGGGCTTAAAAAGCAGACTTGAACTGGCAGAAGAAAAAAAAAAATCAGTGAACTTAAAAATAGGTCAATTAAGATAACCAAATTTGAAGAACAAAAAAAGAATGAAGAAAAATAAGCAAAGCCTTTGGCGAGTCATAAAATACCATCCTATGAAACACTGGCAAGCATACAAAATACATAACAGGAGTTCCAGGAAGAAAGAAGAGGGATAACAGGCAGAAAGAATATTTGAAGAAATAATGGCTGAAAATACCCCAAATTTGATGACAAATATTAATCTATATATCCAAGAAGCTTAACAAACTCCAAGTAGGATAAACTCAAAGAGATATATCATAATTGTCAGAAGACAAAGAAAGAGATTCTTGCAAATAGCAAGATAAAAGTATATGGGATCCTCACTAAGATGAACAGATGAAAAATATTTTGCTAAGTGAAAAAAGACTATCTGAGAAAGACGACTATCACATGATCTCACTTATTTGTGGACTCTAATGAACAAAATGAATTGACCAACAAAATAAGACCTGAAGCCTGGAGGCATGGAACAGATTGACATACCTGGATGAGGGGGTGGGAGTGGGGAAGAGAAGAAGAGATAAACCAAAAAAATTATATACTTATATACATAGCCCATGGACATGGGCAATAGGGTAGTGAAGATCTGTGAGGGTGGGTAGGGGCAGAGAGGAGGGGAGAATGGGGCGTGAGGGGTAGGAAATATCTATAATACTACCAATAATAATATATATAAAAGATTAACAGGTGATTTTTTTAATCAGAAACAATGGCATCCAGAATGCACTGTGATCACATTTTTAAACTGCTTACAGAAAAAGACTGAGATCCAGAACTCTATGGACAGCAAAGTCAATTTCAAAAATGAACAAGAAATTAAGACCCCAAGATAAACAAAAGCTAAGAAAGAAAATCACTTCTAGCAGATATGCCTGAAAAGAAATACTAAATGGAGTACTTAAAGCTAATATGAAAAAACAATAGAGATGAACTTGAATCCATAAAAAAATAAAAGACATTAGTTAAAGGTAATTACATAAGAAAATATAAATAACATAAATGTATTTTTATTTGTAACTTATTTTTCCCCTACATGATTTAAAAGACAACTACACAAAGCAATACTTATAAATGTGTATTGATAGGATATAATGTTTAAATATGTAATTTGTACAACTATAATAGCACCAAAATGGGGGGAAGTCAATGAAGCTATTTAGAAGCTAAGTTTTTGAATGTTACTAAAATTGTTTTTATTAATATAAAGTAGTTTGCTATAAGATATTAATCACTTATAGCAGCTATTAAAATAATTATTCAAGAACATAGTAAAATAAGGACAAGGAAATGAAAATGGTCAACTAGGAAAATATATATTTATGGCAAAGGAGGTAGTAATTAAGTAAAGAAACAAAAACACGTAAAGTTTTCAAATTGCAAATGGCAGGTGTAAGTCCTCTCTTTCATTGATTACATTAAATGTAAATTAACATTCAAGTCAAAGGCACAGATTGTTAGAGTAAATTTAAAAAATTGATCTAACTATATGTTGTGTAAAATAAATTTGCTTTTACAAAGATCTAATAGGTTAAAAGTAAAAGGCCCTGGCCAATGTAGCTCAATTAGAGCACTGGCCCATGCATCAAATGGTCACAGGTTTGATTCCTGGTCAAGGCATGTACTTGGGCTGCAGGTTATATCCCAGCCAGGTCAGGACTACATACTACATATATAAGGTTTGTTTAACATTTGAAAATCAATTGATATAATACATCATATTAATAAACAAAATATAAAACTTACATTGTCCTCTCAATAGTTTCAGAAAAAAAGCATCACAAGTTCCAATACTCTTTAAAAATAATACTATTAACAAACAAAAAAATAGAAGAAAACGTCTTCATTGATTTATGCGTGTAGTGTATCCATACAGTGGAATCTTATTTAGCTATAAGAAAGTACTGATGCATACTACAACAGTGATGAACCTTAGAAACATTGTATTATGTGAAAGAAGCCAGACAGCCCTAGCATGTTTGCTTGGTGGATAGAGTACCCAGTATATGTTACTTGTTATCATTAATTGTAATAGACTATTCTATCATTATGTCATTAAGAATGGAAATACAAAGGAAGAAATAACTACTTTTACCGTAGAGGAAATAATTCATAGAATATTTTACCAATGCACAATGTGGTTGTCTAGTAGATTGAACAGTCCCTGTGCCCAATGGGGAAAGAAGGAAAACAGGATGTGCACGTGGGTTATACTTGTGAAATGCTGGTCCCGCCCCACATGCCTCAGGTGAGTTAAAAAGCCATCACTAAACAAAGAAATCTCTAATGCTATACTCCTGAATGCCACATGGAGTTGTACTTGTGAGCAGCAGCTTGACTACAAAGCAATGCCTTCTTTTCTAAGAAGCTGCCATTGTGACTTTCAGTCAGGGGTTCATGGTGAAGACCTGACCGTGATTTATTTCTTTCAAGGGCATCTATAATAGCCTGGCCCCTCCATGAACTCTGGTTCAGCTGTCCTAGAGGGTGACGGCATGTCTCTTTGAGGTATATTCACAAGGCAATTCCTCATAGGGTACACAGTCTGTATTTTCAAACAGAAATGCTCAAACAAACCCTCCAAATTTGTTTCTCCAGTTGTTTTCAGAAGACACAGAAATTTCACACAATTCATTTATATTTTTAAAAATTTTATTCACTGTGATAGACCAAGGGAAACTGCTATGGAAGAAACTTCCATATATGTCTGTGGCTCTGAGAGTCCACGTGCATATACTCAGAGAGTCAGCTTTCCTAAATTAGGGCAAAACCTGAACAAGCGGGCTGCAGAGAAGGGCTTTGTTGGTGAACAAGGGAGGCCGAGTAAGAAAACATTAGCAGGAGGAGGTTAGCAGTGAGGCCAAACAGAAAGAGTTTCTCTAATGGCCAGGGAGGAAAACAGAAGAATTGAGGCTGGTGGCAATTATCCGCCTAAGACTTCCCTTCTTACTTTCGTATAAATGCTCTCCACCTTTAGGCAAAGTCACAGACATGGAGAAACCACTTTTCTGCATCCAAACGCCATTGGATGTTTGTGGCCACTGGTGCTATTCCTGAGAAGGTCGGGAAGTTATTGGTGAAATCACTTTCTTCCACCATCCACCTCCCGGAAAAGAAAACCCCACAGCCTTTACTATGGTGGAGAACTTGGTATTTCATAACACAGCCTGTTTGTGGGTGTTTCTCTGCCCCTGTAATTATTAATATGTCTGTTTCCTCTAAGCCTTAAAATTAGAACAGCAGGCCCACGTTTGTTTACAGTTCAGCATGTGCAGGGCCTGAGCCACACAGCACGACCAACAGGAAACGTGTGTGTCGGGCATCGCTGCTCTCCACGCCGAGAGCATCACCCGGGGTGTGTTTAGACAGGAAAGCCCAGAAAAATGAGCACACCATAAATGCTGCCAGTAATTCAGAAACCGAGATATCTGGAAGCGATAAAAACCACGATTGATAAAAGCTTCCCTTGTTAAATGTAGGCCACACATACTCTAAATAAAATATACCACTTAGGAAATGATTTGTGTTGATAAAACTTGATGGAGCTGTTTTTCCAAATGTCTTCTCCCTGCTGGGAATTTCACACTTTGGCAGGCTCTCCTCGGGCCTCCCCAGTTGCCAGTCTCCTTCCATGACCTGACCTGGTGTTGTTTATACGGCTGTTTACACATTTCTTAACAACCTTTGCAAAGGGCCTTTAATGACTTTCACTCCTGGCAGTGCTTAGCTGGAGGCAGAGCTCCAAAGGCTGCCAGTGTTGTTCTGTTTATTTGTGCAGTGCCCTCCCCCCTCCCCTCTCCCTTAGGAAGGACCTGGAAAGCACGTAGCAGGTTGGGTAGCTGCAGATGAGTTTTGAGTCTTGGGCTATAGTTGTTAGTAATGAAGTTTGGTTAAACCATTTAAATAATGGGGGACTGTCATTATGGTTCAAGGGGGCTCATGTAGAGACCAAAAAGTATTTGAATCTGCTTGGAGAAGTAGGCTGACAAGGTCTCAACTCCAGTACTCATCAGTCATATGATGGAGAACAAGTACACTATCTATCTTGGGCCTTGGTTTCTTTCTTTCTTTTTCTTTCTTTCTTTCTTTCTTTCTTTCTTTCTTTCTTTCTTTCTTTCTTTCTTTCTTAATATATTTTATTGATTTTTTACAGAGAGGAAGAGAGAGGGATAGAGAGTTAGAAACACCAATGAGAGAGAATCATTGATCAGCTGCCTCTTGCACACCCCCTACTGGGGATGTGCCCGCAACCAAGGTACATGCCCTTGATCGGAATCGAACCCGGGACCTTTCAATCTGCAGGCTCACGCTCTATCCACTGAGCCAAACCGGTTTTGGCAGGTCTTGGTTTCTTTGTCTGCTAAATGGAGGGAGGGAATTAGATGATCCCCGCCCCCAGGACCAATCCACTTTGTCAGGCTGAGCTCAGTGATTCCTATTGAACCCTAGACAAGTGGCCCATACTTGGTTATAAATTAGAAAGAATGGAAAACTTTCTCCTGCAGATGTCTTGAAGAATGCTAGGAGAACATTTGACTTTTAGGTTAGATTGATATTTTAGAATGGGAAAAGGAATATTGACATTCAAATTATATCATTCAGACCATGAAAATACAAGTAAGACCTAGGTTTTCTAGAGTGATTTTTTTTTTTAACTGGGCATTGCCAACTCTTCTTTTCTACTTTGTAGAGACCATTTGTAAAGTCCTGCAGAAGTCAGGAATTGATCATGAAATGAATGGGGCAGAGTCAAGAAAGACCAGGAGCTGCTGTATGGGCAAAGCAGGAATGTTCTGGAAGGAGAGGAGCCCAGAGTGTGATGGCCTGGGTTCCAGGTGCATGTAGCAGGGCAGTGCCCCCACTTCTGCAGCATTCACACAGGTGGAATGGGGGTGCTGCTGAAATCAACAGCATTCACACAGAAAAGTTTGTTGCCAGAGAAATGGGATCTTGTGATGTCCTGAGAAAAGAATTTCAGGGGCACACATGTGAGAGCAGTTTAAGCGTAAGGCCAGATTTATTGGGGTGAAAAGAAATCATATGTCTTCAGGGATGTAGACATCGGGCAGGCTCTGGTACAGCTTCCCCAAGGTCCTTGCTAATCCTCCATATATTTTCTTAGTTTTGGGAATAAGCAGGCTGCCCTTCAAATGGTCCAATCTGTTTCCTGGGTTTTGCCAAGCCTGTGTTTGGCCCACCCCTATCCAATCTCTCTCCTGGATCTTCCATGGTTTCATGCCCTTATTCTATTTGAATTTCCAGATTTTTACAGGCTAGTCTCCTTCTCTTTATGATCATTTTGGATTCTACTGAGCATGTCTCAAAGTTCTGCTTCCTCATCTGGCTTCTACTTCTCATGCTCTAAGTAGAGCAATTTCTCCCTTACTGTTTTATCCCTTCCCTGTAATCTAGGCTAAGGAACTGACTGTCTCCCAGTCTTATGCATGTGTGGGGGTCAAGTCCCATTGGTGGAGGAGGCGACTGATTTCTGGATTGTTTATGAAGCTGTGACTTCCAAACTTAATCAGGCTTAGCCAATTTAGCTCCCTTCTCTTTTGTTAATACCTAACAAGCTAACATACTGATGCCAAAGGGCACACCTCCTCACTGAAACAGCTAATACAAAGATCAAAACTTTGTCCATTTATCATTAAAGCAGTTTCAAAGTCTTCCCTTTTGGAACAAGAGTAAGACATGTTGGGGTCACATGGTGGCTCAAAACATGGTAATTGGTTATTGTGACAAAGGATTCACATATTTGAAAGATTCAGAGCTGTTCTAAATACAGTACTAAGAAAGTATGTTAACGAACTATTGTAAACGTGGAGAGCTCTCCATTTCACATATTCATTACTAGAAGAATAGTGCCTTCGACTCTTTTCTCCCTAAAATACTCATCATCTCATGGTAGATTATTTTGGTCTAAGTTTCTTAAATGATGGTGTGAGAATTGCTAGAGATATTTCTTTCTCATTTATTGTATTTTAGTTCCCAGCACATGCTAATTAGATATATACTGCTGCACTAGGCCTGGGAATACCAAAATGAAGAAGGCATGACATGAATATGGTATGTCTCTGTCTCAAAGAGCTTAAAGTCCAAATACAGGGACTGCTAGATAAGTTGGTAATGCAGCAGAAATTATGAAAGAGTAAAGGTACCCAAGACCTTTTTTCCCCTTTAGAAATCTCTTTGTTATATAAGTTGGGGATGCATGGTTCCATGCGCTCTGAATATTGTGCTTTAGCACATCTATGTGTGCTCTTGGTTAACTCTGGTAACGAAAGGAGCTTCTTTTAAAAGCTGGATGGTGTTTTTTACAGCATTACCAAGAGGGGTGATTCTGCGAGTACTAGGGTTTCCCAGTTCCTTGAAATCCTCTTTTCCAGAAATCTTGTCTCTACCTTCCCTTTCTCTCTGGGACATTACTGACCTTGTCATTATCAAAATTTCTTTCTTTTTATTTTTTTATTTTTTTAGGTAGAGTGGAAGAGAGAGGGAAAAACAAAGAGAAATATAGATGTGAGAGAAACACATCAATTGGTTGCCTCCTGCACAAGACCTACCAGGACCTGGGCTAGGGTGGAGCCTGCAACCAAGATATGTGCCCTTGACTGGAATCGAATCCAGGACCTTTGGTCCCCAGGCCTAAGCTCTATCCACTGAGCCAATCCAGCTAAGACTCAAAATTTCTTAATTTCTCCCCAGTAGGACTTATCACTGCTGTAGACCAGTGACTACTGGTTTTTCCTCCCTTTTCTAAATGGCAGTTTTGTATATTATATATTGGAGGTGTGTTTGTGGCTGGTGAGGTAGGGATTGAATACACTATATATTTTTTCCAAAGCTAGATACCCCGCAAGGGCCTGCACAGTGAGCTCTAGGAGTGGGAGAAAAATATTTATTTATATCATTTAACTTGCTGATAGAATAAGTTGAAAAAGATGAGTGATTAGGAGAAAAATAAACCAGCAAAGGCAGATTGGTTATGTGGAGTGTGGGATTTGGAGATGGATAGAGAAAACTTCACTGGAAGCAGGTGAAAATGTAAGAGAAAATACTGATACAGAGGAATAATTCATGAAGTCCAACATTTGGAGAATAGTGTTCTCAGTAGAGAATTGACATAATGAAGAAATAATAAAACAAACTTCTCTTAGCTTAAGGGGGAAAGTTACCCAGGCTATCTTATAAAGGAAAGGATCTAGCTGGTATCAGATTTCCCATAACCAGCAATGAATGCTAAAAGCAAGGCCTTTAAAGTTTTAAGGAAAAGCAATTTTCAATCTATGCAATCCAGCCAAAATATCAGTTAATTGGGAAGCCAGGATATAGATTTACAAACTCAGAAGGTTTACCTTCTGAGATCCCTTTATGAGTCTGTTAGTAAACCAGGAAAAAGGAAAACATGAGTGCTGGTAAATAGCTGGTTTATTCATATGGCAATGAAGAGCAAAACACAAATAAGTTATTAGAAAGAAAATATACTAATAACATGTTACTTTATATGGTGATTAAAGTACTTACATAACTCTAACTCTGGAATGCCACTGATTTATTTTGGATATTGCACGCAAATATAGAGGACTTAACTATAAGTATAGAGCTTAAATAAAGGTTACTTACCTTGAGGATGCCACAGTATAAATATGTATGCCAGAAGTTGAGAAGAATTAAAAAGAAATCTGAAGAAGGAGTAGAGGCAAACACAGAGATGCTAACATCTTCTTCATACAAATAGGATGCCTAGAGATTCTATGGATGGAACATAATTAGATGTTGAAGAATAGCATTTAAAAGATGGAGAGAGAACATACCTAGTAGAAGATTAAGAGCGTTTAATGGATATAAATTGTTACTAAATGAATTAGTAGTGTTGAAGATGAATTAGCATAGAATATGGTTCCAAAGTTTTGCTCCTGAGAGAGGAAGACTGATAGCACCACTAAGTTTGATGATCAGGCTCCTTGAAGAGAGGAACTCATTTATTAACTTGTATACCAAGAAGAAAGGAGAGAGAGAGAGAGGGGGGGGGGGATATACTTGCCATCAACCAAGGATGGTTAATTCTTTCTCATGAAGGAAGGAATAGGCTCAAGGTCTATTCCTACAGTGAGGACATAGCCTTGAAAAGAAGAATAGTGGATTTATAATTTATTAAGACTACAATAAATTTAAAGGAGGAAGATTGATCAGACCAGTGGTTCTCAAATTTGACTGTAGTTAAAAACACCTGGACAGTATTTTGAGTCAGATTTAAATATATATATATATATATATATATATATATATATATATATATATATATATATATATATATATATTGAGGTCATTTTCTTTATTTCTTTTTCCAGGAATTTTACCTTTTCAAGGAAAAACATTATAATTTCTATATAACAATTCTCTGAAAGTTTCTCTTTACCCAAGTGTACTCGCTGTCACTCAAACACGAGAGCTTTCACATTCTTTTTAATATTTCAACTTCCCTAGAAAAACCATGAGTGCCTTATCAGTCATCAAGTCAGGACAGTGAGATTTAGGGAACATCCCACTGATCAAGGGAGGCAGAGCCAGTGAAGCTTTTATCTTTAGTTGAAGCTTACTCCTTCTCAGTGACAATGATTTGTGGGCCTGTATTTCATTCCCATCATCAGCAAAAGGAGTGAACCTTTAAGTGGCTCCAATTAAAGAATGAATGTCTCAGTGATTGCCTTGTTGCACTTAAAGAGCCAGTAGCAATTTGTGAGATCAAAATCACTTCAACTAGTTTCTTAATTGCAAGTGTATGAAATCATGTGAAAACTATTTATGATATGCTGTGGTCAGAAGAATAAGATTTTAATTATATAATTAAAGGGACCCTCAGTGCGGAAAATGTTTTTATGGATTCACTTCATTTAAAGCAAAAATGCCCCTGGTGCAATTGAAAGAATTTGGATTAGGATTAAGCCTTATTCTACCCCTTTCTTCTGGGGATAGATAATTAAAACCCTATTTTCTTTCCCCCTGACTTTAAAATAATAACAACAGATTTTTTAATTAATCGAGGTAGTGAACATGAAAGTACTTTGAAAAGTAGAAAGCTCCATTCTAAGGTTAAACGCTCCTGTTCATTAATGATAATTATTACTAACTAGAGGCTCGATGCATAAAATTCGTGCAAGGGGCTCGGCCCTTGAAGCTGAGGTTTTGTCCAGAAGGTTGTCTGGCTATCCAGTCAAATTAGCATATTATACTTTTATTATTATAGATGAGCTAATCTGTATTGTGCACTATCTGATGCAATCTCCACGGCAGCTCTAAGAAGCAGGTTCTGTAGTTCTGTCCACTTTACAGGTAACCAAGGATTGGAGAGTGTTAGGAACCCAAGGTCTTAAGAGGGCTAAGTGGATCAGCATCATGATGTTTGATTCCAAAGTCCCTGCTTTTACCCATTTATTGTCAGGATTTACAAGAGATTCAAAACTGGTATTTCTTTTATCGTCCTTTCCAATCTTCTTTGTTGTTAGTGTATTTTTAGTGTTAGTGTATTTTTTCAATATTTGTCTATATATGTAACCTTCTCTCTATGTGTATGCGTGTATATACATGTATTATATATATATATATATGTGAATATATACACATTCTCTCTCTCTCTCTCTCTCTCTCTCTCTCTCCATACACACACACACACACACACTCTCACACACACACACACACACACACACACACACATAACAGAGGTGGGCAAAAGTTTGTTTTTATTTGTGAGTACATGAAACATTTTACTCTTATATTATTATGTATTTCTTAATTAATGTAAGCCCACTTTATATATATATATATATATATATATATATATATATATATATATATATATATATAGTAAGTAGCAGTAATACAAAGATGCTCTACTTGCCCTCACTCAGGTTCCTCAGAGTTTAGTGCAGAACCAATGTGGCCAGGTAAGTACTTTGATCAGGGCTGGCTCCCTGTGACCTTTAGGACCCTACACTTAGAACAGTCCCACACTTGATTCAATAATTTTCTGTTGCTATTTTGAAATTCTTGATACTTTTTTTTAACAAGGCAATCCTCCTTTTCTTACTTCCCTGGGCCCCACAATTACGTACCAGGTTTTGACGGAAATGTATGGCAGGTGGGCAGTTAAAAAACATTCTTAGAGGTTCTGCTTGTGCTTAATCTTGAAGCATAAGAAGGGAGTTAGCCAGGCAGAAGGATGATTTGGGGTAGGGGGCTCCGTCTCATTGCAGCCCAACATGAAGAGCCCTGGTTGGGGAAGCTGGTTAGAGGAAAGGCTTTGCTTTAGGATTGGGCTGGGGAAGGTGTGGGGCGCTGGGGAAGGTGAGGGCTAGGGAAGATGGGAAACATGATTTGCATAGCTCACTTGGTAATGCTGAATGTCAAATTTGCTAGTAAGAGTTCTCCTACAGGAGCCACATTTGGTTCTAAGGCAGAGCTGTGATGGCAATATAGGGCTGCTGTTCAGGTCCTTAGGCTCCAGTATTAAAAATCTAACTTGGAGGAAAAAAGAGTCCAGATGCCTGAAGCTCTTGAGTAGTGTGCAGGAAATGCATGGACTTCACCCTGAAAGCTAGGGTTCTGCTTTAAGACAAAGAGACAGGACACTAACTGTTTAGCAGGTACTGAATAATAATATTAGTTAACATTTTATAGTGTTTATTAACGTCCAGACACTTTTCTAAGTGATTACTTGTACCAAACCACTTAATCTCCAAAGTCACGGAATGAAGTAGGTACTGTAGAAAACAACAATTTTTCTCTTTCTAAAGATGAGGAAATCAAGGCACCGAGAGGTTAAATAACTTTCCCGACATCACAAAGCAAGCAAATAATAGAGTGGCGATATGAACACAGTAGTCTATCTCAAGTTTGTGCTTCTAAGTACTCAAGTATATTGAAATGATTATTCTTTCTAAAATCCATTAAGCTCCTCTGGCTTATGATAAAGAGATGCATACTTTAACATGGATTAAAAGTTCTGGTCTGGACTCACTGCCTCTCCAGCCTCATCTCTCCCACTGGTTCTTTCTCTGAGATGCTGACGCTCCCTTCTGCTTACAGCAGATTGTATTCTCCGAAGATTCTCCAGCCCACACGTACTTCTTACAATGTGACACTGAAGACCCATACTTTCCCAAAGACAGGAGGTCTGTGTCCCTTCTCTCTTGAACCCGTAGGGTATCATGGTTACAGCAGAAGTGATGCTATGTGACATCACTTTCAAAGAAGGTCATCAAGAACATCACAGCTTCCACCTGGTTCTCCTGGAATGCTAAACGCCAGTCCTGGTGTGGTAAGGAAACGGAGCTCACATGGAGAGTCTTCCATAGGTAGGTGTTTCATTCTACAGCCAAGCTGAGGACTCTGCTGATAGCTAAAATCATCCTCCAGACAACCAGTAAATAAGCCTCCAGATGACCTCAGACCCGGCCACTGCCTGGCTGACTGCCAGCACAGGAGAGACCCCGAGGAAGAGCCGCCTCACGGAGCCAGGCAGTGCCTGAAACGGGGAAAGGTAATCACAAAAGAATTGTTGTTTTGAGCCACTAACTTGGGGGGAAGGGAGAGTGATCATGACATGGCAGTGAATATTGGAACAGAGCTTCTGTTCCTGCCATTTTTCTGCACACACTGCTCTTGCCTTCCTCTTTTCCTATGCAACTTTCCTACACAAAATCAGATATCAAGGAAGCCTCTTCAACTGCATTCCCAAACCTGTTCCATGATGCCAGGTCATATTGCTTTGTTATATGCCCTCTGAACCTTCTACCTTTCTTTTAGAGCAGGAACGGCAACCTTTTCTTTTTCTGTAAAGTGTTAGGGGTTGGAGTTTGAGAGCCTCCGCTTTAGAACAGAAGTTCCCAAAGTTGTCTTCATACTGGAGTCACCTGGAAAGCTTCTGAAATTTCTGAAGCTCAGGCTGCCCTGGTCATTTAAGTCACAGACTCTGGGGAAGTGGGAAAGAGCTATCAGGTGAGTCCAATGTGCAAGAAGGTTTGGAAATCACTTCTGTCCATCCTTGTCTCAGTTTGTCATTTTGCACTCTTCTGTGGGTTAGTTTGAGTGCACTTACCTCTCACCAGGCCATAAACTCAAATCGCTTTGAATTAGATCCCTAGTGCCCAACAGTGCCTGGCTCGAGGATGGTCCATATACATTTGTTAAGTCAGCAAATAAATACATAATAGGGGTTGAATGAACTTGTGGAACCTCTCCTGATCCCCAAATCTTTAAAATGTCCCATTTCTTCCATGATTCTATCCATGCATTCCTCTTTTCTCATATTCCCAGTATCACTTTCACAGGTTTCCTTCTTATTTCCCCCAAAATTCAATTAGCCACTAAATCTTGTCAATCTACCCCCACTACATCATTCACAGCCACACATCCCTTTCCATTTCACCTAAGGTCAACTTACTTCCAGTCTTCAATTTTCTTCTGGATTCTTATAAGCCTCTCTCTCTCTCTCTCTCTCTCTCTCTCTCTCTCTCTCTCTCTCTCTCTCTCTCTCTCTTCTTGCTTTTGTTCTCTCCTCCTTCTTCTCATCTCTCTTTCTCTCTTTTCCATGTTGAAGAAGAATAACAGAGGCTTAGCTTTGGACTCTGGTCCTGGCACCAGAATACTCTTGGGTAAATCACGTTTATCCCTGAGACTCTGTTTTCTTATATGAATCTTATGGTTATACCAACCTTATAAGGATTTCACATACCATACAGAAAAGGCTTAACATTATGCTTGCCACATAGTAGGCATCAAACGTGATCACTTCTGTTGCCTATGCCCCTCATCTCAGTTGGCTTCCCTGTGACATCCCCTTACCACACTAGAATGGAAGCACCATAAGGGCCAGGAATTAGGCCTTGTTTGCTCACTCTTATAACCTCCATTGCTTGTTATGTCAGGTCCTGTCTGGTTTGACCCTAGCTTCTTCACACTTTATTCATATCCTGTCTCTTAGTCAAACGGGATGGCTTGTTTTTCCCCCACACTTTCTCTACGTTCTAGCTAGTCCTTAAATGCCTTTATCATTTATTCCATCAACCTTCCCTGGACTCTGATTCTGCTCACTTGAAAATGTATTCATTTTTTCAAGCCCAGCTGTGTTCATTCAGACTTCAAATCTTCCACACACTCTTTTGAAGTCACTGCAGACAACGCCCCTTTCATGGCATTATATGTCTTGTGCCAACATTATTGGTGTCTAGCTATTATTAGATGGCTTTTTAAACATATATTTTTATTGATTTCAGAGAGGAAGGGAGAAATAGAGAGTGATAAACACATTAATGATGAGAAAGAATCATTGACTGGCTGCCTCCTGCACACCCCACAATGGGGATTGAGCTTGCAACCCAGACATGTGACCTGACTAGAAATTGAACCATGACCTCCTGATTCATAGGTTGACACTCAACCACTGAACTCTGCCAGCGGGGCAATCAGATGACTTTTGAGAATAGGGGTGTCTAATTGAATTTGATGTGTTCTAGGTATATTTCCCTGAACCATAAAGCTCATCCAATAAATCTCAGAATCATTTCTGAATGAATAAATGCACCCGAACTCCCCCATTCTAGAACAAAGGGATTACCTTAAAAGGAAAAACTCCGGCAAGAAACTACATGCTTTTGCGGGTGATCCAAAGTTTCAGTTCCTAAGTTGAAACTAGATTCCTCAAGTGCCAGTGGCAAAGACAAACTGTATGGAGAACAAATGCACCTTGTTTGTAAACAGAGTTTGTGAAGATAAACCTGTTCGTCTCCCATATGTGTTTTCCAGCTGGAGCTCATAAGCCATTTCTCCAGGGCTCAGCCTTTAGCATAAGGCATCCCCCACTGCAGAGTAAGCCTGGCTGCATTAATGCTTAGCACACCTCTAGGTTAAGTTACCATGTGGAGGCTCCACATGCTGCAAGGAGGGATTTTGCCTGGAAAAGCTGTTTCTCGCCTCCTATTGAAGGTTGCTGCAGACACTTTTGAATATAACTAAAAAAGGGTCTGTAGATTCCTTACTGGGCCTTATTCCTGGACGTGACCTTACCCGGTCCCAACAACAGGTTATATTACCCCCTATACTTCCATTCTATACACTCTTAATTAAAATTAATGGAATTTAGAATATTCAGTGGCATTGAAAAATACCAGTAGTTGAATGGTTAAAGAGGTAAAGAGTAACATTTGACCAAAACCAAGCTGGCTTTGTCATCCTTTGGGAATTAAGACACATCTGGGTATGAGAAAGCTATTCAGCTGGAAAGAGGAGTTTGCTGTTATTTCCTATAATATGTTTGTAAGAAAAAGTTGTTGGGCAGTAGCCAAAACAGAGGAAGAGCCTGCCGGGGTGCTGGTTCTGGAAATAGCTTTTATATAACCTAAGATAACCAGCCGTCCCAGTTTGCCTAGGACAAGGGTTTCCCAGGATGTGGGATATTCAAATGCTAGAATTAGGAAAGTCCTGGCAAACTGGAAAGAGTTGGTGACCTTAATAATAGCTCCTGACTTCCAGGCTAGTGTGGCTTAGTGGTTGAATGTTAAGCAATGAACCAGGATGTCATGGGTAGATTCCCTGGCAGGGCACATGCCTGGGTTGCAGGATCAATCCCCAGTGCATGCAGGAGGCAGCCAATCAATGATTCATCACTGATGTTTCTATCTCTCTCCCTCTCCCTTCCTCTGTGAAATCAATACCAATATAATTTAAAAAATAATAACTGATGACTTGACAAAGTCACAAAACAGAAGCTCTAACTCAGGCACCAAAAGTGTATGTTTGGTTGAACACTATGTGTCAAAACCCTTATCAATTTTCTTAGGCATATTTATGTCTATGTCTCATCTTCATATATTTTTTATCTAAAGCTATCCATTGCTATTAGATTAAGCTATAAGAAATCGCCAATATTCAACTACTTTTATTAAATATGGTAACGACTAAGAGGTAAGTATGATATATAACAAGCAACAAAAAATTAAATTCTACATTTTCATTATCCATTGAAGACCAACTATCTCTAATTCTTATCGCACACTGTAAGGTAGGAATATATTGCACTTGTTTTATACAATAGATTAGAAAAATTAGGTGAAGAGAGGTTACATCAAGACAACACAGCTTTTTTTTTTTTTAACAGAAATAAAGCTTTCTTTGCATTATTTCATGCTTCCCTTCACCATGCCAGTATAATAGTACCCTTGATTTCCATGAAATTAAATTTAATTGTTTCTCAGCATTTTGATATTAAAGTTATAAACATAAAAAAATTTTGAAATAATTTATATTAGACTTCCCTACTTCTATGGCCTAGATTCTATAATTGTTAACATTTTGCCATATTTCATTACATATTTATCTAACCATCTTACTAGTATTTGCATTCAAACTAAATTGCAGACACTAGTACCCTTCATCCCTAAATATTTCAGCACATACCGGTATATCATTAATAGGAGTTCAGTATTGATTTACATGCTTTTTATAAGGTAAATTTAGATACAGTGAAACACCTAAATAATAATGTAACATTTGATGACTTCTGACAGGTGCATACACCTGTATAATTGCCCAAACTCTTATTAAGATATGGAATATTTCCATAACTCCAGAAGGTTCCTTCAAACTAGTCAATCCTTTCCCCCCACTTCCACTTCCAGAGGCAACTGATGTTTTTATTTTGTTCACCTCGATTACTTTTATCTGTTCTAGGACTTCACATAAATGGAATCATATAGTAAGAACTAGTTTGTGCAAGATTTCTTTCACCAGCATATTTTTTAAAAGATGTATCCATGTTTACTGCATGAATCAAGTTTATTACTTTCATTTTTTTCATCTTTGTATTATCCTATTAAATGAATATGACTTAATTTATCAAATTCATTTTCCTGTTGATGGATAGGAGAATAAACTATGGTTGGTTCTCCTCCTACACCCCAGTCTTTGTTTTTATGAATGAAGACTGCAATGAAGATTCTTTTATAAGTTTTTGTCTAGGTGTATGTTTTTTTCATTTTTCTTAGGTAAAAACCTAGAACTGGAACTGTTCATTCTCAGGTAGGTTTATGTTTAATTTTATGAGAAATTGCCAAGCCTTTTGCCAAAAAGACTGCATCCACCAGTTGCTCCATATCCTTACAACTTTTGATGTAATTTTTTTAGTTATCCTGGTTACTGTGTATTAGTAGCTCACTGAAGTTTTTATTTGGATTTTTTCTGTTAATTATTTGAGCACTTTTCCATGTGTATACTGGCCATTCATATATTTTCTTTACTAAATTAGTGTTCAAATTGTTTACCCATTTAAAAAATTAATTGGAGCATGGATTCTCAATAGTGGCACTATCACTCCCAAGTTGGTGAACATTAATTTTTTGAGGTGGGGAGAATGTAAAAGATCTTAAATATTACAATGGTTTGTAGACATACACAGGGCCACAGCACATAAAACTATATATAGTATCATTGTAGTGCATATTAAAATTTAATTGTAGGGGTTATTAGAGGAAAGTATGTCTAAAAGCCTCCTTAGGGACAGCTGTAATGAAAATAAAGTTAAGAAATTTTGTAACTGAGATGCACATATTTTTTATATATTTTGGAGATATGTTCTTTGTCAAATAATTCTTTTTTTAATATATATTTTATTGATTTTTTACAGAGAGGAAGGGAGAGGAAAAGAGAGTTAGAAACATCGATGAGAGAGAAACATCAATCAGCTGCCTCCTGCACACACCCCAATGGTGATGTGCCTGCAACCACGGTACATGCCCTTGCCTGGAATCGAACCCGGGATCTTTTAATCCGCAGGTCGACACTATCCACTGAGCCAAACCGGTTTTGGGAAATAATTTTTTACCATGTATTTTTCTCCCAATCTCTGGCTTGTCAATTCATTTTCTTTATTGTGTTTTTGATAAGCAAAATTTTATTATTTTATAAAGTCTATGCTACCAGTTTTTTCAAAGGTTGGCATATTCAGTGTCTTGCTTAAGAAATCTTTGCCTGCTCTCCCAGCTTGTGAATAAACTCATATTTACAAATTTTACATAATTTATCCCATTAATTTATCTACCTGCATACCAACTGCGGACCAAACCTGCAATCTGAGCATGTGCCCTGACTGGGTATAGAACAGGCAACCTCTTGGTGCATGGGGACAATGCTCAACCGACTGAGCCACACTGGCCAGAGCTCTTCTTTATTTCTGAAAAGTAGCTGTGCTTGATGTAAAGTTCTTATTTGACATTTCTGAGTATTTTGTTCCATTGCTTTCTGGCCCTCATGGTTTCTGATGAAAAGTTAGCTATTAATTTTATTGAGGATCCTGTATACTCTTCTAGATTTCAAGATGTGCTTTATCTTTCTTCCCATAGATTAATTATGATGTCTCTAAGTTTGTATGTCTTTAAGAATATCCCACACACAACTTTTTAAACTTCATGACTGTGTAAATTAATGGTTTTCATCGTATTTGGGATTTTTACCCATTATTTCTTTAAATATTCTTTTTTCCCTATATCATCTTTTTTTCCCCTATAAAAGAAGAATAGTACTTTCTGAAGAAAAGCAGTAATTGTACTTCCTTTATGTGTATATTCATGCACTTGATGATGCCCCAGAAGTCTCTAAGGCTCTGTTTGTTTATTGTTGTTATTGTTTTCATTTTCTTTTTCTTTGTTTCTAAGATTAAAAGATCTCAATTGACCTATCTTCAAATTCACTGATTTTTTTTTCTCCTCTAAACTCAAAGGTGTTGTTGAGTTCCTCTAATGAATTTTTATTTGGGCTTTTGTACTTTCCAACACCACAATTTACTTTTTATATAATTTTTATTTCTTTAATGGCATTCCCTATTTTTTTCTAATTTTTTTTTTATTCTTTGGATAGGGTTTTCTTTGGTTCTTTGAACATATTTAAAATAGCTGATTGAAAGTATGTCTAGTAAATCCAATATCTTGGCTTCCTCTGAAATATTTCTGTGGATTGCTTTTTTCCCTGGGAATGGGCCTATGAGTATGTATTACTCAGAGTTATCCAAAATTACCACCTCCTTCAATTTAACCAAAGTTCAGTTTCCCCAAGTTATTTCATGTGCTGTTTCTACTCTTTCTGTTTCCACTTTGATCCCTGCTCTTTAGAGTAGAAATAAGACTTCTTGGCCTTCTGAAAGCTTCCATCTGGGAACTGGGAATCATCAGATTACTGATGCTACTGGTCATTTCTTCTTTCAACTTTGCTCACCCCTGTGACTGTCCTGAATTACAACCATACTGACCATCCTGGCTTATGTTTACTACTAGAGACCCGGTGCACAAAATTCATCCATGGGGGAGTGAGGAGAGGGTGGTCTCTCAGCCTGGCCCCTGTACCCTCTCATCCTCTTGCAATCTGGGACTACTGGCTCCTAACTGCTTGCCTGCCTGCCTGATCACCCCTAACCACTCGCCTGCCTGCCTGGTTATTCCTAACCACTCTGCCTGCCTGCCTGATCGTTCCTAACCATTTGCCTGCCTGCCTGATCGTCCCTAACTGCTGACCTTCCTGTCTGCCTGATTTCCCCTAACCTCCTCTGCCTTGGCCCCCACCATCATACTCCATCCAGAAAGATGTCAGGAATGACGTCTGGAAGGTCGTTCGGCTGTCCAGTCTAATTAGCACATTATGCTTTTATTATTATAGATAACAACTCCCTGTCCATTTATTTATCATCTATGACTTTTGGGTGTTTTTAGTTTCATCTAGTATACAAAGGGAGCCATTAATCACCCTCAATCACTTTAATCAGAAAGAACAGTCTGATGCTTTCTCAACCACAGGCCCCTTTTGATATGACATTTTATTTATCTTTTTAAAACGTCTTTTTTTCCTTTCAAAGCTATAGGATAAGAGACAAAATGTTTATATTTTCCATGTGGGAATTACAATTTATGCTCATATTGTTGCTGCTAAAAGACCTTCTTTTGAATCTTTTAATTTCTCACTGCACTGTGTGTGCATAACACTTGCATGCTTTAGGTCTATGTACACAAGCTGAAACTCAGTAGCATGTAGGGTAAAACTATATTTCAATAACTGCTTATTTTAACTTGTTAGCAAAAACAAAACAAAACAAAACAAAACACAAAGAACAGCAAACTAGTAAGATCTTTTCTTTTTCCTATACTCTTCTCTGAATTGGAAGAGGTGTCATATAACACATATCTGAGATAGTGTGGGGGCAGCCTGGGAATGGTAACTGTGCTTTCCTAAAACAACAAAAATGTCATGTAGCACTTTGGTTTAGATAAGTGAACATTTGGGCTGAGGACAAGATGTAGGCAGAGGATGCTAAAGCTCCAGCTAATTAGGGAGTTATCACTTGGAGTTACATAGCTCTGGGTCACTGAAGTAACAGCTATCAAAGGAAATTTCTGGGAGCCATCTTGCTTCCACTTAGCAATCTTCTGATGACAGAATAAGCAGTATGGGGTGGTAGCATGTTCCTTGAAGTATCACTGCCCTTTCCACGTGAGTGACAGAATTAAAAGATCATGAAGAAATGAACAAAAACATTCCAATGATTTAAAATGTCTGTAACTTTTAAGAGGATTTAGAAGAATTAGCTAGATATAGCTCAAATTACATAAAATTAAACTTCTTATAGAGAATAAAAGCAAACAGTGCTATTGCTCAGTTAAGATCCAACAAATATTCAAAAGGGTTTTGACATTTATTTGTCTGTCAGTATAAGAACTTTTCTAATGGTCATGGGAAATCAAAAGGTTTTGGGAAAATGTTCCTTTTTTATTTCCGAATATGATAAGTAGAAATAAAGGATACATGAAATTCCATTGTCTCTTTTTATTTAAAATACATTATGACCAACTCCCATTTATAAAGTACTGATGCCTGATTTTAGGATACACATAAATCATTTCTTATGAATCTCACAATCAAAAGTATGATTGTAAAATATGAGCATTTTGATAACTACATCTAGTATAGAAATTGAGATAAAGAAGAGATAATTTGTAGATCCAGTGGTCAGGAAGACTTCACAATGAAGGATGTATTTCTTGAGAGCACCAACCAAAACTGGAGGCTGAGACCCAACAAGTAGTAGTATCTGTATAGGGGCCTAGCCTTCCTATAATAAGGTCCCTGTTGGGTAGTGATGGGAGAAAGCACCCACTGATGCCATATTGCAGTTACAAATAAGATGAGTTCTACTTTCTACTTCAGGAGCCAAGAGCAGCATTCAGTGCCACTATTGCAGCATTCCTATTGCTTGCTGCTGCTTCATGGCTGACCTTTCATGGCTTCTTAACCTCTCATCTAACTCCTGGCTCCTTACCTCCACCCATTTGTCTCTCCTTGCTGGCCTCATCCAGCATCCTACTTCAGCTTTCATAGCACATTTGATCATTCAAATGCATGTAGTTGAATCCCTTTATAATATTGGAACACTTAAAATGTACTCTTTACTCATGAAAAGTAAAACAATTGAGGCAGCTCCCTAATTCACACAACTTAGAAAGATTTAAAAAGATAAAGACTTTAAGGCAACTTTTAAAAAAATTAATAAAGACAAATGAAAAATAAAGGTTGAACTGTAACTACTAATGGTGTGCTTTACATCTGGCTCACTCTGAGCTTCTTAGCAACCAAAGGTGGGATGGTATTTATAAGATTCACACACATTAAATAGCATTAAGCTATAGGAGATTATTTTGATGTAGTCAAGTCTTTAAGACTGGAAAAAAAAACAAAAACATATAAGCCTGAATTCTAGTCTTGGCTCTGCCAGTATTATTGTTGACAGTAGTCAATTAATCTCATTAGATCTGTTTCTTCATAAGTAAAAAAACAGGTCAGACAGCCCAAGTGCCCATCAGTAGATGAGTGGATAAAAAAAGATGTGGTGCATTTATACAATGGAATACTATGCAGCTATAAAAAAGAAGGATATCACCCTTTGAGACAGCATGGAGGGACCTGTAGAATATTGTGCTAAGTGAAATAAGCCGATCAGAGAAAGACAAGTATCACATGATCTCCCTCATATGTGGAATCTAATGAACAAAATAAACTGAAGAACAAAATAGATCCAGAGATATAAAAGCATGGAGCTGACTGAGAAATCTCAGAGGGAAGGGGGAGAGGGGACAGGAAGAGATTAACCAAAGAATTTATCCTATCTAATAAAGAGGGAATATGCTAATTGATCCTCACCCAGTTGCAAAGATGGCAGTGCCCACAGCCAATAAAGAGGGAATATGCTAATTGACTGTCACACCCTCAAAGATGATGGCACCCACAGCCACAAGATGGTGGCACCCATTCCCCTTAGCTTTGCTGGGGTGGCAGGTGTGTGGCTGTTCTGTGCACCTGCTTCTGGAGTCCCCCAGTCCATTCAGCCCCTCAGCCACCCAGGTCCAGCCCAAGGCACAGGCAAGCCTTGGATCGTGGCTGCCCAGCCATCTAGGGCTGCCTGAGGCTCAGGTAACCAGGGCTGGCAGAGGCTTGGGCCACTGGCATAATAGGATGTCACCTTCCCCTGATTTCCGGGTCGCCTCCCACCCCTGAGGGCTCCTGGACTGTGAGATGGGGCAGGCTGGGCTGAGAGACCGCCCCCTCAAGTGCATGAATTTTCATACATCAGGCCTCTAGTATGTATATAGGCATAGCACATGCACACAGACAATAGTGTGGAGAAGTCCTGGGGGCATGGGGATTGAGGGGGTCAATGGGGGAAAAAGGGGGACATCTGTAATATTTTCAAAATAAAGATAAATTTTTAAAAATAATAAATAATAATAAGAGGGTCAGTGTCCATTCTCCTCAATCCTTAGATAGTAAATGTATTAACGTTAGAAACAATTTATTTTTCATCTTTTACTACCCTTAACATAGAAAGGACTGTTAGGGTGAACCATACAAAATTGCCAATTTTATTGTTCAAATGTAGGCAAATATTATACTACTGATAATTTCATATGGTTCAACCCAATAAAATGTGTTAAGTTGTGATAACCAGGGATATTGTAGCAGGAGGTGCTGACTTTGATGCCTTTGATTCAGAGCAGGGAGGGATAGTGTTGACAATAAGTGGGAGAGAGGCTTGGTCCTTGGGCCTTAGGATCCTAATATTTGGCCAGTGTGGACCCTCTTACTCCAAGTTGCCTAGGTTCAAATCCTAGCTCTCCCTCTTTCTAGCTGTGTAAATTTGAGTGAATTATTTAACCTCTCTGGGTCTCAGTTTCCTATATTACACAAGTGGAATAATTATAAAATAGTATCTGGTGGAAGGGGGGGGGCTGTTTTAAGGATTAAAATACATTGAAATAAAAGCATTGAAACACTTAGCACACTGCCTGACAGCTAATAACTGGCCAGTAAATTTTAGCTGTTAGTTGCATTAGCTACGAAGTGAGCAAATCAGTCAAGTGCACAAAAAGGTATTGACAATGAACAGCAATCTGCGAGGCATAGTGGAAACATCTCTCTCTGCTACTTGGTAACCTATAATATTGTATAAATGGACACAAGAACATTACTTCTTACCCAGTAACTTTCAGAATTTTTTTTAAAGGGAATCAAAGTCAGAAATGTAATTTATTTCTTGACCTGCTACACATGCACACAAACATACTAAAATCAAATTTCACACAAAAAATCTAGCTGTTACTATTTGGTTTTCCAGTCTATCGTATCCTATCCTATCCTATTGTATCCTATCCTATCCTATCCTATCCTATCCTATTCTACTCTATGGTATGCCTTCCTATCTTATTTTTCAATACTACAATAACTCCTAACCACTAAATTGATTTTATAATGGGTCACAACCCAATACGCCAGATTTAGGAAAGTACCAGACCAGGTCATATTTAGCTTTCAGTCAAAAGAAGTGCCTGCTGGTCCAACAGGATTGACAGCCTCATAAGACAGTGTCTAGGGACAGAGATGATGCTACAGTTTCACTTTACATCAGCTCTGACAGAGTCCATGTCAGTCCCTCCCTTCACTGCCACTTCCTTATTCCTGATGCACCAGCCACAAGGAAGAACACTAGTCATGCTTTAGCCAATCCTAATGTGTAGATACAAATAACTCATTCTCCAGACACTAAGATAAAACTTTCCATCATCAGATGTAGGAGTGAAGTGATAGCTTAAATATTTGTAGTTCTTATTCAGCCAGGTTTTCAGTGCCCCACTTATCATTGGGTTAAAAGCGCAATCAGCAAATGTAGCTTTTCCCGGCACACTGTCTAGCAACATCTCCACCACACACCAGCATGGATGTGATATTCGTCAGCACACACCCCATTTTTCATCATAGCAAATTTGCTTTCAGCTGATGAAGTACTTCACTGTCTTGCTATTTGGGTAGCAGCAAGAAGATCTTTCTTAAAGACCAAAGTGAAGACATCAGTATGGCAACTTCAAAATAAAACATTTTTATTTGATAGTATGTGTGTTTTACCTCTAAGTTTTCTATGATCAGTTTCATCCTTATACGAAGGATCATTTTGAAAAACATATTCAAAGGTGGACACAGACAAGGCATCATGCTAAGAGAGGGGCAACAGGCCTGAGAAGCCCCACCATGATTCCTCAGTCCAGAATGGAAAAGCAGAGTCTAAGACAAAACCATGTCATCACACATCTTACTCTTCTCAGAATTGCCTCAAAATATTCTTAATGCCCAAATAAAACATCCAGAGGTGTTTGCTGTTGTTTTTTTCCACAAGATCCTTAATTCAATTCAATATGTTCCTTCTTTCAATTTCCAAAAGGCATTCAATGTTTCCCTCTGAACATGAAGCCCTCCACTAGGCTCAGTGATGGATAGAGAAGAGCTACCAAACATGTGCCCTGCACTGAAGGGACTGAAAAAAGAACAATTAGCATTTCTGAGCACTACGTGCCAGGCACTGTATATTTTCTCATTGATTCACATAACAATTCTGAGAGGTAGGTGGTATTATTATCCTATATGACAGATAAAACTCTGAAACCAAGAGAGTTTAAGAAAACCTAAGTAAGGGGAAGAGTTAACATTTAAACTCAACTAGAATCCGTGCTATCCTCCATGATGCATAAATGGGATGAGAAAAGAGCCAGTGACAAAAACTCCCCAGAGCCAGCTAGGCAGACATTCTTTTTCTCATCTGGGTACTCACAGATAAGAAACAATCTCATAGTTCTTAGGGAAATACATAAAAAGAGCCCTGCACAAAAGATGTTTTAGAGCTACAGAGACTGATAAATGCCAGAAATCCCTTGCATTCACAGTAACATGTAGTAATTCTGCTCTTTAATATGAGCCTCAGGGTCAGTAGATTTTATAGAGAAAATAACCCGATTCACTTTCTAGGTTAATTTCAAAATGTGTTCTTATCCAGGGATGGCTGTGTTTATAATGTCGTGTTGGTCCCTTGACCACTTTTAGACAGTATTACTTCACTCTATTATGTTCAAGGTTTGAGAGAGGTGTCTTATTTTTCTCTTCATTTGTTTTTAGTATAATAGCTCTGCTACACAGAGCGGATGTTACATTTCTCCCTTCCCAGACATATAAATTTGAATTTTCAAATAATATTCATGTAGGGAAATACTTGTGCTCTTACTCATTGAAGTATGCCTTTCCACCCCCCCCCCCCGCCCCGAAAGGCAGATTATTATATCAGGAGAGTATTATGTGAATAATGGAAGGGTTATGACAGCCAGCTGCTGGTAAATCAGGAGAAGTAGGCGCTGGTGGGTACTGAAGGAACTGATCTACCTGGAGATTGTCAAGGATGAACTTGCCCTATTGGGACTCACAAAGCATAGGTCTGTCATAGAGGAGACACATCTCATGTTAATGAGCCACTGAAATCACAAGGCCACCATGATCCCCTCCTGGAGCAGCAGTATTTGTCAGACTGTGGTCTGGAAATCCCTTGGTTCACAATTACCAAAGGAGCTTGTGAAACTGCAGATCCTGATGACTCAGCTTGTAGTTAGATTCGAGGCCTGCCCGAGAATATCCATTTTAAACAAACTTCTCAAGTGACTATATTTTAGGAAATGCTGTTCTCAGTGGCAGCACTTTGAGCCTCAAAAGAACTAGAAGCCAATGTGTCCTCAACGTGTGCATTTGGAGAAATTACAAAAGATTTCATCAGTGTTTTCCAAAGCAATTTCTGCAGGATAACAATCCTCAGAGACGATGTGTAATGAACAATTTCTATGGTCAAATAAGCTTCGGAGCATTCCTTTCTGTATCCTTCCCCTGAAAGTTCCTAATGTGCATATTAAATAAAGGTAACTTAATATGTGTTTCCCAAACAGGTTTCACCACAGGACTCTTTTTAAAAATAACACACTAATTTTTCATAGAACTTGTATTTTTTTGGCCCTTCTTTGGGAAAGTGCTGACTAAAGGCTTAATGTAGAATGTTTAAAGGAGATGAACTAGGTTTGGAGACTTAGGGTCCCAGCTTAATCCTCAATTCTTAGGAGTCCTTATAAGAAGGTGAGAAACCCCATGGCTTATTAATTACACTTCACATCTGTGTGGTTTTATAGTTCCACAGGCCCCTTTTCACACCTTTTCTCATTAAAGAAAAATCCTCACTTGATTCCTGTGAGCCAAGCAGATCAGGCATTATTATCCCCCTATTACAAGTGAATAAATACATTTATGGAGGGTAAAGAGTTTGTGTACCTAGGTCATACATCTCTACCTCTGGTGCTTTATTCATGACATCCAAGCTTTAAATGACCTGGCAGCTAAGGTTTCATAAACATATCATCCTAGAAAAATTTGCTAAATTCTGTAATTATGTATTATCTTTTTTTATGGGAATAGTGATTATTCTGTTTGGCCACTGGTTGAAAGAGCTATGAATAATTTTTCCAGTCGTGGTGATGAATTGACTTGATGGCCCCTCTGCTTTAGCTCTCCTGTGCCCAGTGGAGTCCAATATCCCAGGTTATCCTACATAATAAAAGCCTAATATGCTAAGTGCCTGGCCATCTGGTCAGCCATTCAACCAATCAAAGCATAATATGCTAATGATATGCTAAGGTCTCTCCACCACTCACTATGATGTGAACTGACCACCAGGGGGCAGATGCTCCAACTGGTAAGTTAGCTTGCTGCTGGGGTCCAGCTTATTGGGACTGATGGAAATGGGCTGGACATACCCTGGAGCCTTCCCATGGGCCAACTTCCCGCATCTCTCCCCGGCCCCAACTGTGCACTGGTGGGGTCCCTCAGCCTGGCCTGTGCCCTCTCGCAATCCAGGCTAAGGGACCCCCAACCCCGAGTGCATGAATTTCATGCACTGGTTCTCTAGTTTTATATATACACATATGGTCATGGTTGGGGCTGAATTTGTAATAGGAGTTACTTTCATCTACGTAACTTTATTTGGCTTATGTAAGACATGAACTAAATTGCTCCTATTCTATGCCCTGATTGCATGAGTTAACATATTCCACAAATATAATTGTATTTCTTTTAGGAAAAAAAAATACCCTATGGCTTTTAAGGGTTATTATCTTAGCACCTTTGGTCTTCTTTCTTTTTAATGACTTGTTTTTTTCCTATGCTTTTCACAGCTTCATGTCTCTAAAGCTTATTCTAATTCCTTTCAGTGTCAACAGTTATGGGTTTTCATGCACTAGCATGACTGCTACACATATATTTATACTAATAGCTAAATTATAAGACTCAAATTTAAATACATCTGTAAAGAACTATTTCAAACAATGAGCACACACCTGGGTGTACCTGGGAAAGTTTTCTGCCTCTTCAACATCCTTGATAATGTGGCTAAATGACATATTCCTATATTTAATATATCTTCCCTTGCCCTCTCTCATCCATCATCCACCATTCAATCTTGATGTTTGTGACAAATTTACGATATGACTATAGTTAGGTGAAAATTTCAAGGATTATTAAACCTATATGATTGAACAAATTTTCATTTGCATATATATTTTCAATGTCAAAAAGGTTACCAAGCTGTATACAGAAACTCCGTTACTTCTAGATTTGACTGGGCCTTATTTTCTTAGGCTTTTTAACTACAAAAATATAGACATTTCTAGAAACACTCCATTTCCTACCCTAACTCTGTAATCTGTTTTGTTATAACTGATCCAGAGAAAATAAAAATGCATCATATTTGAAATCTACACCATTCAAGGGTAAACTGTGTCTTGCTTTGAGTCATATTATACGTTCATTATATCTAGAAAAACAATTTGGATAATAAAAATGCCAAATGTTAACTTAAGCTATAAACATACAATGGCATATTTACATCAGGCATCAAACTTTTTTAGATTTTTTTTTCTTAATGCTTCTCATCTTGCACTAAAATTCTTAACCCATTTGTTCTATGATTTATGGGATAGATTAATTATTTTTGATTAATAAAAATTGGAAACTTTAATTGGACCCTATTTTAGGTTTGATTGCATTAAATGAATCTACTGGTGATCAAAAATGTATTTTTAAAGGGAGTTTAGGCTAATATATCAACAAATGAGGAGCTATAAACATGATTAATATACACATTAGACTTTCCTTATCACATTTTGCTGGCAGTTTTTATCCGGTCACAGCTGAAATTCCATTGAGTTCTTTCTCCTTTTGTATAAAATACAGATTATGTGGAGACAGCAGTCTGAGCAACTGGAGTTTCATCTTGTCTGCCCATTAATTATTAATGCTGTTTCAGTACTTCTTATCTATCACTGCTGAGAGATGGAGGACTGTATTTTTATGGTCACTTACCAGTAAGAAAATAGGCTGGATGGTGCCTCTGTACTTGGCAATAGAGAAAGGATCAAAAGTACTTCTATTTTTATGAAACTGTTAAGAAGGAATGCTCTAACTCACTAATCTTACCATTGCACTTATGGGTGGTATGACTTTTTTTTTTTTTTTTTTTTTTTTGAGTAAGCAAGAATGGAGAAAAGCACATGCCTATTTTGGCATCATTTTCAAAATACTGTGGATTCAAAGGTACTGAATGAATCCGTCCACTCTGAGTATTGAAGATTATGAGTTTCCCAGGTTGCACTGATGCATCCAGGTAAGTAGAATCTAACTTTATGTGCCTGTTACTTGCATAGTGGATTTAATGCTCCTGTAGAGGTAAGGCATTGTGATTTGGAGCTCAGCCTGTAAAGTAAGGCACACTAGCCATGTGACTGGGTATGTGACTTTAAAGTGCTAATCTCAACTTAATGTGCATAAGACTATATAAGAATACCCTTCTCACATGGAGGTAAAGAATTGAATAAAACATCAAATTTAAAGCAGGTTCCAATCAATAGTAGTAAACCCTAAAACTTAATTGCTTTTGTCACTGCTTACTAAAACCTGTAACATCTACAACCCTAATTTTCAAAAGAAAATAAAACATAAAAAGTTGATTCAAATAGTATTTCAACAACTTACACAATTTAAGCTGGGGGCTGGGAGGGGTTTAGGTATAAAAAACGTAAGTAAAATTCCAAAAGTGGGACTTTCATCTATCCTAGTAGATCATTGAGAAGTAGGATATTTGGAATAGAATTTGGGATATCAAGACATTTTTCTGTAATTCCTTGATGATTTAAAATAGACAACCTGAAATTCCCTCCCATGTTCAATTTTTCCTTTATTAAACATAATGAGAAAATATTAGCTATTAATGAGTGTGTGGGAAATCTCACTGTCCACACATCACACACACTGCCACACACATTTCACTGAGGTTTTAAATATACAAAAATAACATTCTCCAAATAACAAGTATAGCAGAGATCACTAATTATTTCACAGGATCCATTATCTTCTTTATCCCTTCTTTAACACCCACCTTCCAGATCTAGTGGAACTTGTAGCCACCCAGCCAGAGAACTCCTGTGACTACTTTATAGCCAGATGTGACCAGATAATGAAGTTCTTTCCACTTAAAGGGGAGCACAAGTGGTGTGTGTAACTTCTGCTTGCTCCCATGTATCTCTTTCCCCTTCCTACAGGCCAGGATTGAGTAGTGACCTTACTTCAACCGTGTGGACAACTGTAAAATCCTAGGAATTTTTAAAGTAACAACCTGAATCACTGAATGACCCTAAGATAGAGATCTATCTACTCCATGGACTATAATGTGGAAAAGAAAGAAACTTCACTAGTTCTCAGCCACTCTAATTGAGTTCTTTTTTTTCTTCTTTTTTTTCTTTTTTTCTTTTTTCCCCCCAGCAACTTATCTTAACCCCTTTACCGTAACTATGAAGTTGGTTACATCCTCCCTGGGTATCAGGGCTCTTGCTGTGGATGACTAATGGATATCTGTAACTTGAAAGAACTGACCTGATTCACAGTATCAAGGGCTCTGGTTAATCATTGTGACCTGCACTAGAATGTAGTTAGTAGGTCAAAAATAAAAAAATAATTTTGGTACACACTAAAAATGTCATTTATTTATCATTTATCTCTTATTATTAGGAATACAAATATGTGATGGAAGAAAAACTGAGAACGATACAAAGAGAGATTGCTTACTGATGTTGTCCAAGCTTTTGTCATAAGAATGCCTTTAAGAGACTCTAGAATAAAAAGCAGTCAAGTCAAGTCTAATATATATGACAACTGCTTGATACCAAAGAGCAATGAAGGACCCTTATATAAAATCCCTAACTTCTTTTTATGCACACATTACTACTGCTCAGATGATTCCATAATTTTTTTTTGTATCACAATGGTGTTTCACAAGCCAAATTAAGCACAATAATACTAGTCTACCTACTAGTATTAACAGAACTATAAACCAGAATGAGAACTAAAAGTCTTTGAATGGTCTATACTAAACCGAATATGTGACATGTCATGATAAAAATAATGATGATAAAAATAATACAGTATTATAGGAATAATAAAGATATACTTTCACCTCAAAAGCATTGCCCTAATTTACTGTCTATATCTCAATAGTTTAACATAATTTTTCTAGTCAAGTAATGACTAGTTTAGAACCAAGGTAGTTGTTCATCTTAATTCCCTTTATCATGTGCAGTGGGAGACTACTGTAAATGATCTGCCATCCAGGGAGGTCTTGTGAAACTCACTGGCCCATATTTGGATTTATCATGAGAAAGAAAAAGGTATAAATAATCAAGCTAATCAAACTAGCTATGTTAAAAGTACATATGCAGAACCCCAATATCATACTTTATTTCTTGCTAACCATCATTATAACACTTTTATAAGAAGTTAAGAAAAAGAATATTATATGTACCTAGATCACTGGGTGGGCCTTAATGGTTCATTGCCAGTCCATGTCTTTGTGGAAAATATTACCAAAGTACAGCATACTCTTCCTATGAAACACTGCTGAACAAACAATGGCCTTTTAAGTGGTGTATCTGTGGCCTACAAATTATTCAGGGGAAAAATTTATATCCTATGCTTTAACTACCATGTGATCTTCTGCTCTGATTAAACATATACTTTTAGCAACAATGCACACTGATGTTTCTAAAAAACATTAAATGTCTCAAGCAAGATCCAACTGAACTGTTACTGAATTCCCAGTAAAACGTTTTTTCCTTTATAACATCTGAATTAGTTTCATGGGTGAAGCTATAGTTGACCTCTTAAATGTGGTAGTGAGAGATCTGGCTCAGTGACAGAAAGACCCAAATCAGGAAATGAGGGAAAATAACAACCTAGAGAATAATGGCTGAAAGAAGAACATTAATACTAAATAATGAAGAAGAATGTAAACAGATAAGAGATTCAGAGGGCCCTAGATCTTTAAAAGGTTGAAAGAAGGATGACAAAGATAAAAAATGATAAGACCTGTCAGGAAGAACAAAGTCAATGTGTGTACATTATTCAGTTTAAGGAATTAGAGTCACAAGGTCAAGTGTGGGTAACATTAAATATGAATAATGAGGAATAAAATAAGTAAAAAGCTAGCTAGTTTCATAAATCAATTCCAGAGCAACTTGGCTAGGGGAAGGAAAAGGGAGAATGGAGGATAACCCACTGTAGCTTGTTGAAACATCAAGATCTATTACTAATTGCTAAATATTGATATCAATGCATTCATGCAAAATCCCAGTGTTTGAGGACATAAAATGGTGCATTCCACTGACCTGTGGGAACTAGAGGATTTGCACTTTGAAGTGTATTTAAACAAAACACACAAAAAAAACAAACAAAAAAAAAACACTGGCATTTGTAGCAGGAGGAAACCGTATATTAGAGGGCAGGTGGAGAGAAAGAACATGTGAGCTCTCATCACAGTCCTCCCAGGATGCTCTCTGAGCCGACCTTGGAGGGGACCCCATTTTTGCCTCTCTGGCTGAATATACACTGCTGAGGAAGAAGCTGTAGGACAGGACTAGCAAAAAGGGAAGGTCTGGAATGAAGATTTGGGCAACAGTCCATGCGCCAAGGTTAAGGGCCAGAACTCCTGCTCTTTATGCTCTCCCACTGGGAGCTGTACAGCAGGAGGAACAGGGATGGGCCTCTTGGGGAAGAAGGGGGACACTAGAGTCGGCCACTAACAACAGATTAAAGCCCAATGTAAACAGTGTGCCGGACACATGTGGGTTGCAGAGAGAGTGGTGATGAATAAGCATATATCCAGACAAGCACTTCAAACAGGAGGAGGCTGAGCGATGATGAAAATGATTCAGTGCCTTCAGAATGACTCACGAGAGGCACAGAATGTGAAGAAAATAAAGAAGTGTCCACATTTATCAAAGCATTCGACAAAGAAAAGGGGGATGCACAATTAGGGAGAACAAATCATTGGGACAGACCAAGGAAAAGGAGAGAGTCTGTGGGTGTCAGAAATCCAGTGATGTAAGGGCAGTGCTATATATTGTACTATACAGATTAATCTACTCTCCTCAGTGAATAATAGTGAACACAAACTAATCTTCCAGGTCCAGTGTTTAATCTAAAGGAATGCTGATTCGGTTTGGCTAGCATTAGTCCCTACCTGCTTGGCAATCATCTTTCTCTCTTTAGGGAGGGCTGATAGCTAGCAGGTATGCTTGGGCAGAGCCTGGCTAGGGGTTTATAGTGCTTAAGCCACACCAAATAAGGCAGTGTTTATACAATACTCATTGCTACATGATTTTGTTATCATCCTTACCTTTAATTATTCTTTGATAATACTCAGAACTCATTTAAATTAAACTTTTAAAAATGATATAATTGATACCTGCATTTTGGAATAACTGTTCTAATTATGATTTTATAAATATATATATATTTGGATCCTGCTCAATCCTTTCACCTTTTATCATGTCTTCCATGTCTTGGAGTGATTAGAGAGAGCAGAGCTCTCCACCAACTTGTATTGACTATGGAGAAAAACAACAACAAACTTTTGTTGTGTTAGGTCACTGAAGTTTCAGGGTGGGTTTTTTACTGCAGCACATAACCTAGCCTATGCTGACTGATACATACATCCGCAGCTCATCCTATATAATAAAGATGTATTATAATATACAAATGGCCGTTACACCGTGAAACATAATGACTGACCACGTAATGACTGGATTATGGATCAGCAGGAGGGTGGGGCAGCAAGCTACAAGCTGGTGGCAGAGAGCTATAGGAGGAGGCAGGGCAGCAAGCTATGACGGAGGGGAAGAGATGGGAAGGCATGGGGAGCTACAGGAGGGCAGGGCAACAGGTGAGGAGCTACTTGAAGGTGGCAGCGAGCTACTGTTGAGCTACTGGCGCATGGATTCGTGCACAGGGCTACTTGTATTACCTAATATTTACTATAAGCCTGGACCTACAGACTTCATAGTTTTTTTCTCAAAGAAATAGTCATAGGGTAACATCATGTATGTTTTTTTACCTATATTGTAGATAAACTCAAGGTCAGTCAGAGTGGGTCAGTTGTCCTAATCTGTATTTTATAAAAGAGAAATTTGCATTGATTGCCACTCTTTCAGCTATTGAACATTGAAATAAGCTTTATTTAATTTATTCATTTATCTAGTTCAAATGTGGTTGATTTTATATGTAAAACTAGAGGCCCAGTGCATAAAATTCGTGCATGAGGGTGTGTGTCCCTCAGCCTAGCCTGCACCCTCTCCAATCTGAAACCCCTCCAGGGATGTACAACTGCCTATTTAGGCCCGATCCCGATAGGCATCAAACGGGCAGTCAAACATCCCTCTCACAATCCAGGAATGCTGGCTCCCAACTGATTGCCTGCCTGCCTTCCTGATTGCCACTAACCATTTCTGCCTGCCAGCCTGATCAACCCCTAACTGGTCCCCTGCCAGCCTGATTGCCCCTAACTGCCCTCCCTGCAGACCTGGTCCCCCCTAACTGCTCTCTCCTGCAGGCCTGGGTCCCCCCACAATTGCCCTTCCTTACAGGCCCAGTCATCCCAACTTCCCTCCTCTGCTGGCCTGGTCACCCCTAAGTGCCCTCCCTTGCAGGCTTGATCACTCCCAACTGCCCTCCCTTGCAGGCCTGGTCCCTCCCAACTGCCTTCCCCTGCTGGCCATCTTGTGGCAGCCATATTGTGTCTACATGGAGGCAGCCATCTTTGACCACATGGGGACAACCATCTTGTGTTGGAGTGACAGTCATGTTGCATATTACTATTTTATTAATTAGGATAGAGGCCTGGTAAATTGGTGGAGGCCAGCTGGTTTGCTCTGAAGGGTGTCCTGGGTCAGGGTGAGGGTTCCCTTGGGGTATGGGATAGCCTGGGCAAGGGCCCTGGTGGTTTGCAGGCCAGCTACATCCCTCAGGGATCCAAGCAGAAGCCCTGGTATCTGGGATTTGTTTATCTTCTATAATTGAAATTTTGCAATCTTAAGCAGAGCCAAGCCTCCTCCTTGCTCCATGGCTGCAACCATTTTTGTTGGGATTTATTTATTTTCTATAATTGAAATTTTGTAGCCTTAAGCTCAGGCCAAGGCAGGCCAGGGCTGCAGGAGCTTGGCTTCCTCCATCACCTGGGGCAACTCAAGCCTCCTGCTCTCTCCAGCTCTGTGGCAGCTGCCATTGTTGTTGGGATTTATTTATCTTCTATAATTAAAACTTTGTAGCCTTGAGTGAAGGCCTGGGCCAGCCAAAGTGTGCGGAAAGCTTGGTTTCCTCCATTGCTGGGGAAACCAAAGCCTCCTGCTCGCTCCATGGCTGTAGCCATCTTGGTTGGGTTAATTTGCATACTTGCTCCTGATTGGCTGGTGGGTGTGACTTGACAGTGTAGTAGAGTGATGGTTAATTTGCATATTACTCTTTTATTAAATAAGATTAGAATTGTTGGTTTCATTTCAATAATGTAATCACATATATGTAAGCATATATAACTTTTACCTAAACCTCAAAGTTTTTCAATGCAGTAGAATCCTCATAGGATTTTATAATTGGAAGGGACTTTAAAAATAGTCTAGTCCAGTTTCCCACAGCATCTCTCCCATGGGTGTATCCAACCTCTCTAAATGTCTCCTGTGTCGAGGAGCTGGCCACCTCATAGAATGGTCTTCTCTGCTTATGATGAGCTCTGACCCTAACACACATCTGCTTTCTCTAACTCCCATAATCTTTGTCTCTGCTGAGATGGAAGCCCCAGGAAAAATTAAAGAACAATTTTGTGTTGAGTTTTATTATCCTCAACTTTGGCACCAGCTTCCTTTCTCTGTGGGACCCAGGCCCCATAGTGTGGTATGCCTGGCCTGTCAGCATTGTGGTTTCCCATTAGAACAGTCACTTTCTCCAACCTCCAATCAAATACACGTTTGGCATCATACTTGAAATAACTCTGATAGTCTATACACCTTCACACAGACTTCCTCGGAACAATGTCTTATCCTGGGGAGTTTTTATTGATATGAATTTATACAGTATATCTTAACAGGCAAGAGTGAAAAGGATTTTAGGGCAGATGAAGCACTAATCTCACTATGTAGGCAGCTCTGTGTTGTATATTTGTGTGGAGTTGGTTCTCTTCATCTTGTTTTGTCCTGACCTTCCACCAGGTGGAAGACTAGAGCATTTTGCTCCCTTGCAAATTCTCAGCTCTTCTCTCCTCTCCTCTCCTCTCCTCTCCTCTCCTCTCCTCTCCTCTCTTCTCCTCTCCTTTCCTCTCCTCTCCTCTCTCTTTCTCTCTGTGTGTGTGTGTGTGTCCTGTACACAGAAGGTACAATGGAGGGTGGGACTTGGGGTCAGGCCATCCAAGATTCAAATTCCAGCATATATGTCTTCTAGAAAGTCACTTCTGAGTCTGTTTCTTGACATTAAGTACATGTAATGATACTACTTTCCAGGATGCTTTTGAAGCTCAGTTATGGACATAGTGGGAACTCAGTCAAAATATATTTTCTTTTCCCATCCAAGAGGTATTTTTGTGGGAAAAATTCCCATTAAAAGTCAGTAATTCCCTTCAAAATGAATGAGTCTGAGAAATCTATTAAGCAAGAGCAAAAAGTGCAGGCTTTGCCAGATCTTTGCAGATCTGGAAAGGGCTTCCCATCAAAGGCATCCCACATTAGGGTGGATTAAGCACTTGTGCTGTTAACAAGTCTGAAGGTGACTATGGCCCTTAGTCTCCACCCCCATGCACTCTATCACCTCACTTTTCTGGCTTAACTCACAAGCATGACTTAATTTTGACTTGGGAACCTGACTTACTTCTAGAAACAAATGAGATTCATTCCAGCATCACCCTTGGGACACTCTGCAGCCAGTTGAGTTTATTCCATGGCTAAAGCAAGTGACCCAGAAAGCCACTGAAGTCACAGCAGCCCTAGGAATCATCCTTTACGAAGAGGTCACTATTTCAAAAAGGATTGCAGAATAGCAGTCCAGCTCCAGTATAGGCTTATTCCCTTCCCCCCTCTCTTAACTTATGCTATTAATGTTACTTCTAAGATACTCTCCCATCTTGACACAACAGAAGCAACTTTTCAAAATTCTGAAAAAGATTCATTTGCTTCATGAAAAGAGCTGACCATCTTTAAAATCAGTCTTCCAGTCTGCAGGTTTATCTGTAGGGACTGGGTTAGATTTATGAGTTAATGTCTCATTTATTTGTGTTACTTCCTGTTTTTATTAGTCTTGCCCCCTTAAATACTGTAAGTTGAATACTCCATTAGGTCAGGGGTCATTTATTTGCTGCCTTTTTAAGTTTCCTGTATGTTCAACACAAGATACATTACCTAATAATAGACAAACATGTAAATTGACTATACCTCCACTACACCACCAGCCAATCAAGAGTAATATGCAAATTAATGAAACAAAGATGGTGGTTAATTTGCATACCCAGGTGCCAAGTGACAGGGGTGGGACACTATGGCAATAATGTAGGTGGTCTGCCCCACCCCCAGTCTCTCAGGGCCTCTGGGCAGCGTGGGAAGGCAGAGATGGAGTGGAAAGAGGCAGCTCCAGGGCCTGAGCAGAAAGGGGCGGGGCCAGAGTGAAAAGATGGTGCCAACAGCCAGGGAAAGGAAAGCCCATTCTGGCACGAATCTGGCTTCTAGTATTTACAATAAGATTAATTCACTTACTGATCCTCACAGAATTATTTGCAATTTATCATCTCCATTGAAAATATTCTCCTGTCAATTTCCTCTTTCCCCCTGTATTTATTCATCAACTTACTTACCCATTTATTCATTTAATATATAATTCATAAAATATATTAAGCTCTAAGCATTGGTGTAGGCTAGTGTTCGGCAAACTCATTAGTCAACAGAGCCAAATATCAACAGTACAACGATTGAAATTTCTTTTGAAAGTCAAATTTTTTAAACTTAAACTACAATATAGGTACATTGCTATTAACTTAATTAGGGTACGTGGTATTTTGTGGAAGAGGCACACTCAAGAAGCCAAAGAGCTGCATGTGGCTCGCGAGCCCCAGTTTGCTGACCTCTGGGGCAGGCTTTTGGGAAACACAGTGACTATTATAAACTCTTTTTTCAATAGGTCCCAGATAGGTCCCAGTCTTACTGAGGGAGGTGAATAATTATGATATAAAATGATATGTAGTTAAATGACCACTATGGTATTTTTAATCACTGACTGAGTAAAAAGGTCCAGGAAAGGGTCAGAGAGGTGGCAGTGAGAAAGAAACCTCGTTTATGCATATGATCAATATCAGGGGATTGTATTCCAAGCAGAGAAAAGAATATTTTCAGTAATAGTGTGTTCAGAATGAGGAAGAGGAGGCAGGTAATCAGTGGTGAATGAGGTCAGTGAGGTAGGCAGATGCAGAAGCATAAAGAATCCTGGAAGCCACACAGAAAAACTGGGACTGATTCCTTCCGATATAAGGGTATGGTCATTCACTTTTGAGTCAGAGAGAGACAAGACTTAGTCTCCCTTGTTCAGTCACCCTTGGTCACTTCCATTCATCAGCTGAATCAGACTTATCATAATATGCAGTTAGACATGTATGTGTTAGCTAGGCAAACCACATGTTTTACTTTTCCGGAGGAAAACTGAATAGTAGCTGGCCCTGACCAACATTTCAGGAAATGGTCAGCATCAAAACGGGAAACTTACTACATGTTCCCTATTTAACTCCCCCACAAGCCACAAGAGAGCAGGGATGCTGTCTGTTTTGTTGGCCCCTGTATCCCAGCATCTAGGTCATTGCTGGTGTGCAAAAAGTAACCAATAAATATTTGTTAAGTAAATAAATGAATTCAAAAATAAACCTAAGTCAAAATCAGATCATTTTGAAGAAGTATTTCTTTATTATTAGGAAGGAATTTGGGTCTGATCACTAGAAATACCTTTGGATTTCACCTTGCTTGAACTAGTAACTAATAACAATTTTGTTGTTGGTGGTGGTGGTGGTTTTTTTTTTTTTTTTTCTTTTTCAACCCCTACTTAGTTGCCAAATTATAAGATAGTTGGTAATTTGTCATCTGGCCATTGTGAATAGAAAAGGGAAGTTCCCATAGAAATTGGTTTTGATAACTACCTGAGTTATGTTTCTTCTTCCCATATCTGTGCTGATGGCCAAGCTGGTGCCATAGAAGCATTTGACCTTAAATGGCATATTTTTCTCATTTTTACTGACACAAATATTTGTTCCTTTTCTACTGATCCTTTTTTCCCCCTAAATGAACATTCATAATTCCTCCAGAACCCTTAATTATTTAGATACAAATGGAGGCAAGATCTTAAGCCACAAAGTTTCTCTAACCAAAACTACTTTTAGAAGTGGTTAAGTAGGCTTTAAACATTGTAAAGATTATAAAATACATTTTTGAGTCAGATTATAGTCTGAATTGCTAAATCCACAACTTCTGGGGTTGGGGGGAATAATGGAATAAACCCAGCTATTGGAAGTCTCTGCTGTCAGATATCCCCTTTGTGACATGAGACAGCTTTGGGTTAAGGGAAAAGAGTCTATGTGGTTCTGGCTGTGTTTGTTCAAGACTTATCTGACCTTTCTTTCTTTTTTTAAAATTTTATTCCAATCATCATTTTGGCTTTCTCTCTATATCTATGAGTCTGTTTCGGCTGTTTTTATTTACTTGTTTTCACATATAAATGAAATTATATAGTATTTAGCTTTTTCTGATTTGTTTCACTCAGTATAATACCCTCTGTTCCATCTATGTTGTTGCATGGTCATATTTTAAGATTTCATTTTTATTGTTGAATATTATATTCACATCTTCTTTATCCATTCAACTACTGATGGCACATAGGTTGCTTCCAAAGCTTGGCTATTAGCAGTAATGCTACAATGAATGTAGGGGTGCATATATATTATTTTAGTTAGTATTTTTGTTTTCTCTGGATAAATACCCAGAGTCAAAGTGCTAGATCATATAATAGATCTACTTTTAATTTTTGAAAAATATTTGTTTCTTCTGCCTCTTTCTCACTCCAACCTACACCTTACCTCCCACTTACCCCCAGCTTCTGAACATTTCTGACAGACATTCCCCTTCTTCCTCACCTTTATCTTTGACTTCCTCTTTTTTATTTGTAGTTGATGTCAAATTTTTCAACCTTGGTCCACAACTATAGATGTAATCACCATAAATACTTGCAATATACACTAGGTATCTTTTCAGTTTGTTTACAAATTCTGTTCAATATTTTATACAGTGACATTCTATAAGCAAAAACCTGGGCAAATGCCCAGTAACTCAAGTTGACGGTACCTGATGGGCTTTTGACTAGTCCTGTGGGGATATTGAAAGGGTGCTTAGCAGGAGCTGGGGAAAGAGGTAGCCATTTAACTCACCTACATCTTCTAACAGGCCTTGATAGAATGTCATTTGTTAAAGGCCGTCAAAATATAGATTTCCCAGTCTACTTTTCTCTGAAAAGTTTGGCTCACCTTAGTTTATAAACATATCAATGTATTGTTGAGTCTATAACATATGTAAACATAATAAGTACAGCAATAATAGCACAAAATTGGGAGAAAGAGGTTATGTAGTTCTATGGTAGTAAAGTTTCTGTATTTCACTGAAACTAAGGCAGTATAAAACTGAACCACATTTTGATAAGTTAACATGTATACTGTGACTACTAGAGCAAAAACTAAGAAAATTATTTAAGAAATAAAATTTTAAAACCTCTAAAGGAAATAAAATGTTATGCTTGAAAATATTCATATAATACAAAAGAAAACAACAAGAGAGGAATTGAGAGGAGATAAAATATTGAGACATAGAAAATGCAATTAACATGGCAGATATAAATCCAACTCTGTAAGTAATAACATTAGTGTTCCAGTTCATGAAGGTGTTGTAAGAGGATTGTGAACTCATCTCCTCCATGGCCAAATCTGTAGCTATGATGCGGAACAATTTCCCCTGAAAATTAAAACTAGTTTAGCAAATCCTACACACTGGACCAACAAGAAGAAAAACACACCCACATTTAAATAGGTAGGAGAGGCTGAGACGTGATGTTGCCAAAAAACACAATTCCTGGTGTAGGGACCCAGAATTGGGAGAGAACCCAGAGCTTCTCCCTGAGGAGTAAAGGGTTTAAACCCTATGTCTGGCCCCACAACTTCTAAGACCTGAACCTGAGAGACTAACCCTTACCTACTTTGAAAGCCAACAGGGCTTCCTTCCACAAGATCCATAAGGCTATAGAAAACTATAGAAAACTGGTAAACAGTTCTTCAAAGGTTTGTGCACCTAATCTCATCCATCTTCAGGCTCAATACAGAGGCAGCTGAGTGAACAGCACCCAGGCTTTCTGTCAGAGATGCTTCTTTGCTGATCTTAAAGCTCACTGAAGTCCTCTGCAAAGACAGAGGCTGGCAGGTGCTATCTTTGCACTCTCTCTACCTCACATCAGATCACTGGTGTTTCCCAGAAAGGAGCTTATATACTAGTCTGGTGCCCGATTAATCAACTGTCTCCCAGGGGGCATCTCTGGATAAACTAACTCTGATGGCCAATGGGGCTTATGCTTGTAAGTCCAACAGGATTATAAAAAACAGAGAAAGAGTTCTTTACTGGTTACCATCCCAGGAAAACAACAGAGAACCAACAGACTGTGGCATATCCAGTCTTTCTGTGAAAGAGGACAATTATCTTCATAACTGCTGCTTATGGGAAAGGCTTCTAATTAAACACACATCTAAGGATGTAACTCTAAACCTTTCCTGATAACTTGAAGGGCGGGCACCCAAAGTTAGCAGAAGAAGAAAAAAATGAAGCAGAAATAAATGAAATAAAGACTAAAAAGACAATAAAAAAGATCAATAAAAATAAAATGTTTTTTTTGAAAAAGAAAAACAAAATTAACAAGCCTTACCAATGAAGAGAGAGAGGACTCAAATAAAATTGGAAATGAAATAGGACATGATACAATTAATACCACAGAAATACAAGAGATCATACAAGGCTTTAATGTACAATTTTATGCCAAAAAATTGACAACCTAGAAGAAGTATATAAGTTCTTAGAAACATACAAACTACCAAGGCTGATTTATGAATAAATAGAAAATCTAAACATACCAATTACTAGTAATATGATTGAATTCGTAATAAAGAAAACCTCCCAAAAAACAAAAGCCCACTTCACTGGTGAATTCTAACAAATATTTAAAGAATAATTAATACCAAACTGTCAAATTCTTCCAAAAATAGAAGAGGAGAAAACACTTCCAAATTGATTTTATAAAGCTAGCTTTAACCTAATATCAAAACTGGAGGACACCACAGAAAAAGAAATTACAGGACAATGTCTCTGATAAACATAGATTCAAAAACCTTCAACAAAAATTAGCAAACCTAATTTAATAATACATTAAAAAGAGATAAATTATGATAAGGTGGGATTTAATCCAGTGATGCAAGGTAAGTTCAACATCCATTAATGTGCTATACTGTGACAACAAAATGAAAAATAAGAACCATATGATTATCTCAATAGATGCAGAAAAAACATTTGACAAAATTTAACATATAGTTGTGATAAAAACTCTCAACAAAACAGGTATAAAGCGAGCTGAGTGAACATTAACCTAATAAAAGCCATCTATGATAACCCTAAAGCTAATATACTCAAGAGTAAAAAGTTGAGTTTTTCTCTAAGATTGGGAACAAGATAAGAATTCAAGGTCTTGCCACTTTTATTCAACACGAGAGGCCCGGTACCCTCAGCCTGGCCTGTACCCTCTCCAATCCAGGATCCTTCAGGGGATTCCAACTGCTGGTTTAGGCTTGATCCCCGTGGAATCAGGCGTAATCCAGCAGTTGGACATGCCTCTCACAATCCGGGACCTCTGGCTTCTAACTGCTTACCTGCCTACCTGTCTGATGACTCCTAGCTGCCTCTGCCTCAGTCCCACACCCAGGACCCAGGATTCCCTCCTCCGGCTGGCCTCAGACAGTTGGGACATGGGCTTCCCTCTCTCTGGTTGGCTGCATGCACCTGGGCCCGGGCCTACTTCGCCCAGGTTGGCCACAACTGTAGGGGACTATGGGCGGGCGGCTTTGCCTGGGCCACAGCTGCAGGCACCTGGGACCACGGGGCAGGTGGCTTGTCCCAGGCCCGGCTTTGTCAGGAAGGACGTCTGGAAGGTTGTCTGGAAGACATCCAGTCTAATTAGCATTTTACCCTTTTATTAGTATAGATAGTACTGAAAGTCCCAAACAGAGCAATTAGGCAAGCAAAAGAAAGAAAAGGCATCCAAATAGTGAAGGAATATGTAAAATTGTCTCTATTT